>NW_024104324.1:1669279-2973945 GCF_003945595.2 Pipra filicauda | reverse complement strand
AAGAAAGAAAGAAAGAAAGAAAGAAAGAAAGAAAGAAAGAAAGAAAGAAAGAAAGAAAGAAAGAAAGAAAGAAAAAGAAAGGCAAAAAATCCCTTATGGTTTTGATTTACAAGTTTTAATGCTCCTAAAGCATCTGTGTTTAAAAATCACACATTCAAAGTAGGGCTGTTTTCCTATGTATAATGAAAATCATAAGGGAATAATATGACTAACAAATTGCAGTCAGGTAGTTAATTCTCAGCTCCTGTTAGCTGGCATTGATGCTTCAATTTTCCAGACTAGCTTGAATTACTTAATTTCCTAGCTTTCGCTGTTGTAAGTGATATTTCTTATAATGTTAATGCAGTAGCAGTTGGGTATTTTTTTCCTCTCATGTATTTTATGTATATAAAATTTTTAATTAATGTTTATTTAGGGATAAAAAGAAGAGTTTTTGCATCATGGGAATGGCCAAATTTATCGCACATGCTAATCTACTGGTGTCAGCAAAGTTACCCTGGGGATACGTTTGGCTCTATGTATCACACTATCATATATAATTCCAATAACAGGCATCTCCTGGGGAATAAGAGAGAAAAACCAGAAAGAACCTTCAAGTTCAGGGTGCAAGGCTGGAAGGTGCTTTAACAGTGCCTGGAGTTGAACATCTCCTCCCTGCACTGGTGTGGAAGGCAGTGACCCTGATACAGGGACCCTGATGCAGCCATAACATCATCCCAGCCGAGGGTCCCAGACAGACCCCGTGGCTGCAGCACTGCTTATGATACAGGGCTCTGGGTACAGCTGCGCAAAACTGAATTCTTATTTTTTTTTTCAGAAGACCAACACACTGATGAAGATTTCCACTGTGATTATCACACACGCAGGCTGATTCTGCAAAGCTTGTTCAGAACCACTGAAAATTTTGGCTAAGTAGGACTGGGAAGGTCAGATAGCTTGTGCCTTGCAAGGCACAATCAGAGAGCATAGATCAGATTCCTAATTAGGACTCTACTAATTATTTTAAAAGGATGGATATGCTTAACAAAAAACTTCTGCTGAGTGTCCTTGTACACTCCACATATCCTGTGCTATCAGTGTTTTTGCACCCACACTCAGAGGTAAAGAACAGAGAGAACTAGAATGTAATCTGACTACTGCCATAAAGGCAATTAAAAATGTTTCCATAAATACATTAGCAACAAAAAAAGGGCTAAGGAGAACCTCCATTCTTTACTAGATGCGAGGGGAAACATAGTGACAAAGTATGAGGGAAAGGATCAGGTACTTAATGCCTTCTTTGACTCAGTCTTTAATAGTAAGGCAATTTATTGTCTGAGTAACTAGCCCCCTGAGCTATTAGACAGGGGCAGATAATAATTCAAGGGGAACTGGTCAGCAACCTGCTGCACCACTTAGACACACACAAGTCTGTGGGGTTGGATGGGATCCACAAAAGGGTACTGTGGGAGCTGACTTTCCTACTGTACTGTCTTGGAGAAACTGGATTTCCATGGTGTGGATGGGTGTATCCAGGAATGGGTGTTTGCTGGGTGAAAAACTGGCTGGATGGCTGGGCCCGGAAAGTGGTGGTGAATAGTACTATATCCAGCCAGTGACAGGTCACTAGTGGTGTTCCCCTGGGCTCAGTGTTGGAGCCAGACCTGTTTAATATCTTTATCAATGCTCTACACGAGTGGATCAAGGGCACCCTCTGTCAGTTTGCAGATGACACCAAGTTCAGTGAGAGTGTTGATCTGGAAGGTAGGAAGGCACTGCAGAGGGATCCGGACAGGCTGGCTGGATGGGCCAAGGGCAATTGTATGAGGTTCAACAGGGCCAAGCACTGGGTCCTGCACTTGGGTCACAACAACCCCATGCAGTGCTACAGGCTGGGGGAGGAGTGGTTGGAAAGGTGCTGAGAAGAAAAGGGCTTGGGGTTGTCGATCGACAGCAGCTGAACATGAGCCAGCAGCGTGCTCAGGTGGCCAAGAAAACCAATGGCATCCTGGCCTATATCAACAATAGTGTGGTCAGCAGGATTAGGAAAGTGATCATTCCTCTTTACTCAGCACTGGTGAGGCCACACCTCAAATTCTGTGTTCAGTTTTGGGCCCCTCACTACAAGAAAGACGTTGAGGCGCTGGAGCGTATCTGGAGAAGGGTAACGGAGCTGGTGAAGGATCTGAAGCACAAACCTTACGAGGAGCAGCTGAGGAAGCTGGGAGTGTCTAGTCTGGAGAAAAGGAGGCTCAGGGGTGACCTTATTGCTCTCTACAACTATGTAAAAGGTTGTAGCCAGGTGGGGGTCAGTCTTCCAGGTAAAAAGCGATAGGAAGAGAGGTAATGGCCTCAAGTTGCTCCAGGGGATGTTAGGGACATGATTCAAGTGGTGGACTTGATAGTGCTGGTTTAACAATTGGATTCTATGATCTTCAGGGCATTTTCCAACCTAAACAATTCTATGATTTTCAAGAAAAACTCTGGATGGTTTCATTTTAATAGAAGCTGCTGAATAGCTCCCCAGATTTGCTCTGAAAATTTCAACAACAGTGTCAAGAAACCTATTTATTCAGCCTATACACTCCCAAAAGAAAGGATCATAGCTTTACTTATATTTGGGACAACCCTGAGCAACTGCTCATACTTAGCAAATACAAACACATTCAAATAGCATTGACTGGTCCTGCACTCTCAAATGTGCATATGTGCCCAACAGGCACTCAATTTCTGCTCAGGAATAAAATTGAAATTATTATAACCAACTCAACACTTGATTTTTTTTAAGCCTTTTTCTGTGTCAGTTGCACCTTTTAACTGAGTAGAATTACTTTGGTCTTTAAATTATATTTTCCTCATTGAATTTCCTTGTTGCATGCTCCTTTGCATGTTTCATTGCTCAGCATTATCATTCATTAATGTTTCAGCTGCTTTCTTTTGTCTGCTGTCCTTCTCCTGCTAACATCAAGTTTCTTTGCTAGTCAAATAAGTTATCCCACTCTTTTTATAAAGCCTAGGTTATGGCTTTAAGAAAATAAAAGCAGAAGGATACAAAATCTTCAAATGGCTTATTAGAATTCAGTATGACTGGCAAGTGTCATTTAAAAAGGAGATACTGCACCTTTAATAAATTTAATCCACGTCTGATTACAGAGGAAGAAAGCTCTTTTTTAATCTTACAGGGCTGGAATATTGCAATAACTGTTCCATCTGATTTTAAAAATAAGATTTGCTAAAGGTCAACGTATCTCCTGGCCACATATGCAGCAACATTGAAATTTCCTTGGCCAGGGAATAAAAAGATTCTATCATTAAAAATAAAAGCACAAGGACATCTTGCAAGCCCATAGGGTTTTTAGAAAGAGAAGGAGACATTTCGTTATCAACTAGCAATCATAAGATTTTTAAGCAATATCTCTAATCTGCTTCTCTTCCCCCCACCCCCGCTCCCCACAACCCCCCTTTCCTTTTCACATCAAGGTCTTTTTATCTTCCAATTTTGCATCTAAAGATGAGGTGAATGCCATTAGCTCAATTCAACCTCAAGTGTAGTCAGATGTGCCTGTGATTTCTGAAAAGCACTGTCTAAGGTCACATTAAAATGTATAAGAGCTTTTCTATTCCTGAGAAGGGGGCTTATTACCCATCCATGGTGTAAGGGAGTAATGTCAGTGGCCATAGACTAGGGTGAAAACAAAAGAGAAACCAGGATTTCAGGCTTTTGTCGGAGAACCTCTCTGCCTCCCTTCTATTGCTGTCTGAAGCCCTACAGATAGCGCCACAGACTGTAAACTTGGGCAGCTCTGGGGGAGAGAAAAACAAGTTAAACAAGCTCAGACTCTCCTTCCCTGAACCCTCATCTTTAAACGTTTAACTCTTTCTATAAAACTAAAACATGCGAGCAGCACTCTGCACCCAACAAAGGGTTTTGCTCCACTCACTTCCCAACTGGGATTTGCCACCATGGCAGGGGCCAAGAAAGTTCCAAGCCTGCCAGAGACAGTGGCACCCACTTTGCTTTGAGCACACCAGTGTTCTCAGAAAAGACACCTGGTAAATGCTCCTTGGGATTAGAGTCAGGACAAGATCAGAGCTGCCAAATTTGGCAGCAACTTGAAGTGCCATTTTTTTCCCTTTAATTTAAAAAGGGCTGCCAAGAAAAGTTAATGAGTGTTTACCTGGGCATGATGTCCGTATTTTCCTGCAATTGAATTAAGGAGCTGTCACTCAGGGATAATGCAAGTCATCAGTAAAAATATTACAGTACCAACAGTTTCTGTTTTCCTTCTTTCTGTAAAAAAAAAGGAAATTAACAGTCAAAAAAAAAAAATCCAGTCATAGGGGTTTTTCAAAAACGTATACTCATGGTCTCTTTTAAAACACTTTTCAAATGTAATTGTATATTTTAGACTCAATTCCTGTCTCAGACTTTTCTGTGTGATGTTACAGCTTTAAGTACCTTGTAGCTATCCCTTCAGGGCCATGTGCATGGCTGACTTGCAGCAGTCTGATGTCTTTAAGAGACTGCAGGCATGCTCTTTCTACTGTACAACTCTGCACTGAACTCCCATGACCTGGTACAGAAGATACACTCTCTTGGTGATCTACTGCTGAAGCTGCAGGTAGGCCTTTTCTGGAAAAACAAGGGATTATTTCCACAACTTCAACTGCCATTTGCCCTAAGGAATGGGCAAACTAAAAGGATGAGACAGGTTTTTTCTTCCTTTTTTTTTTCCCCCCAACAGCAGGTCTGATTCATCTCTTCTCCAAAGCACATTAAACACAATCTAATTTATAAAGGGTGGGCCAAATGTATTCAGGGCATAATACTTCTGAATGTTACACTAGGAGTTAATCTGACCCATAATTTTCCAGCTTGGTAAATTTTCCCATCTTGCAACAGTGATGCCAGTTAAATGACTCACTGTGATGAGATAATGTAGTGACTTAATTACCATTGTGAACAATGAAGTTACCGTGCCATTTGTGCACCTTAAAATGGCTCTCAAGCCAGTAAAGGTAATTCCTGGCTTTACTATGTACCAAGCAGCTTATTAGAGGGAATAATAGACTGATACCTCTCTTTCTTTGTGAGTAGGGTTCAGAGCTTCTGCAATATTTTTTCATGGCACCATATATTTTCAAACCTTGCCTCTGAACTCATTAGCTTTTTCCCATGCAAGCAGCTCCCTGTGAAAAGGGAGCTAAGGCATGTTTGCAAACTCCAGGCAGCAACACAGATCTGTAATGCAGTCTGCACAATCATTGTGGCATGCAAAGAAAATCACTCGTGCAAAGGAAGCTTTGACGTCTCTGAGATGTGTTTTGTCTCGTAGACAACATTAGCTTGAGTAGAAATCACTCTGTTTCTATGTGCTGACAGTGCAGTTGACATATACAGGTGCTCCCAGTATAGGTTTCGTCTATCTATTCCAAGTATAAACAGTAACGAGTATCCAGCACCCCAGGCTTTTAGCCCAGGCAAGGTAAAGCCTCTCCTCAAGTTGCCCTGCTCAAGATGATACCCAAAGGCAGACTACCTCTAAGCACAGGAGACAAAGCAAGCTCTTCTAATCCTTGTAGAAAGATACAATGTGCTGTTGTTGTCCCTTCCTCACAAAAAATTGCCATCAGTTGGGCAACAACCATTCCTGGCCTCATGTGACTATTGATATAAAAAAACTGAGCTCTTGGTCACATCACTGTATTTACCCTATTTGCCATTTGTTTTTGTTGGCATTGTCGCTTTCAACCCCATGGAGCACAGCCAGCAGACCTTCCAGCTCTTCACCTTCACCCCAGCCTCACCAAGTCTAGAGACCAACACCTGACCTCACTACAAAGCACACCTGGTGCCTCTCACAGGACTGAAAGCGCTTCCTCTGCAGACTCCAGCCAGCCTGGGATCAGAAGGATGACTTAAATACATAACTTCAAATATAGTCAAAGTTTCAGTAGGCTACTTGGTTGGTTTCCGCACCCCACATGCCAAATACATCCTCTAAATTACTTCCTTATTTGTCATTTATGTACTTTTGAATTTTAATGAATAGTTCTCTCGTTCTTTGCCAAACTCCTATATTCATAGAAAGCTGGCATTTCACAAATATCAAAGAGTGCTGCTAAGTGAACCAACCTCAGAGAAACTCAGGAATCATAATTCAAATTCTTGTTAAAACAAGAAAACAGCTAAATGACATTTATCTGTTAAAATACAAATAATATTTCTGCTTATTCCTTCAGTGTTCCTGCACAGCCTTAGAATGCCTCCTGAAGTGTCTGGGCTGCAATTTTGTTATGATGCTTTGAGCTCAGGCTTCAAAATCTGCAGCAGTATGAATCAGATTGGGGTTTCAGTTTTCTGCTGTTCTTTTTAATAGGAAGGCTCATAAAGAAATTGACCCCTCTTTTTTTTGGCAGGCATTTGACAGTAGATCATCTTTCTTTTAGTAACCCACATCACTGTCTCCACAGTAATACTGCAGTATTTCCACAGTAACACTGCAGAGTAAGGACATTAGCATATTGATAACTACAACAATGTGAAATATTTGTTTCATATTCATCTAGTTTTATTCTATTTATTTATTTATTTAGAAGGAAGGGGCTTTTTTTTCTGATAAGCAGTCTCCGACTTAAGGAACAGCTATACTTTTGTTTAGGGAAGATGAAAGACCTCCTCAGAGATCAAGGAAAAGAAAGAGGGAAAGAAACAAAGCTGAAATCAACACAGGTGATTTTTTTCACAGAGCCTTCCAAAGAAAAGAAAAGATAGGTATGAGACACAGATCACTATATTCTCCTGCAGCACAGAGAAAAATATTTTAGAATCGAAGAGCATTCGTGTATCTTCTGTGATAAGAGATGTCTGCTTTGTTTAAATGGTCTCTACTGAAACAGAGAGAGCGACAACTTCTCAGGTACAAAATTGTCTTACTATGTGGGCTTTAAAATAATATGAATGAAGAAGCTTTTACTTAATGCAAAGAATCAAGTGTGTGCTTTTAACACACAAAGACAGAAGTTGAGGATCTAAAATCGAAGATGAATAGTAAGAGTACTAAAGTCATAAAGTGGCTTTATGTGAATGGAAATTCTATATGGGAAACAAGCAAGAAGAACTAGAAGTATCACTAAATAATGGAAAATATGAGTGCAAGTGAAACCTTGTAAAATGATTCTCATAACCAGAATATCAGTACGGACAGGTTCAATTTATATAGAAGAGATGCAACGGGAAGAGACAGACGAGGGGTGGTTTTGTATGTGAAAAACATCTCCAATGCCAGCAGATGACAATATGAAAATGGAGAATAGGGTAGTGAAGTTCTTGGACAAAGACAAAAGGAATGAAAATCAAAGGGGAATCTACAGGAGGTAAACGCTATAGATCACCGAGACTGGAGAAAAGGAAGAATAATAATTCTTGGACCAACTCTCAAGATACTTGTAACCACAGGATACCCTCCCCACTGGAGAGTATAATTTCCCAGATATTTACTGTGCAGCTAGAGCAAGATACAGGTTACATCAAAGAGTTTTTTAAATTGTGTGGGAGACAGCTTCATAATCCTGACAGGAGAGATTCCAACCGGTGGAAAAGTCAACCTGGAAGTAATTCTTCCTCAGAGGCTTGAAATAATCATGTAGAAGCGACCAGTAAAGAAAGTTAGAATGAGTTAAGTACCATTTTCTTGCCCTGAGAGGAAGAGATTCATGGCAAAGTATATATTTTAAGAAGCCATATTCTGGGTAGAAATGTTAGTTTAAATCCAATTCTTCTGCCTTCAAATCAGTGACAAAGCAACCATTGATTTTGTTCTTTGATGCTGGCTTCATCTTCATCTTGAAGTCAATTCACATGGACATGAGAATTTGCAGCACACCAGCAATTCTGCACAAAGGGGAAGGATTATGAGAAGTTACAGAGACACTGTCTGAGACACCAAACCCAGGTGCTGAATGTTACTGCCTAGTCAAGAGAGACATCTCCCCAGGGTGTTCCAACCCACCTAAGATCTGATTGCCCTCTGGATACGAGTAGGCTTCTATGTGAAACACCCTAGGCACCTAGAGTTAGGAAGAATTAATCCCCTGTTCAATCCTCATACGGATGCTGTTATGCTCCCACTAAGAATATTTTTATGTGAAGCAGCTTACTCTGACGGTATCCATATGGAGAGTGGATAGGAAATAGTTTCAGTGTCGCATACTGTATCCTACTTTTCCTATCTAAAGAAGACTGACGGATATATTAAAATTCATCTGTGAGAAAGAAAGCTGTGAAATCTCAAAGTACATAGGAAGCAATTGTTTTTAGGGTCTACATGTAATTCTGAACCATTCTCATAGAATGGTGGTCTGGGGTATGTTTTTTCTATTTTTGCTTATGAAGCTAGAAATAAAGCTCTCAGGTAGGAGGGCTGAGGCAGGACATTAGCTTCTCTTATTGAGATCTTTCCATCTCTTTTTCTGAGACAGATTGGTTCCCTGTCTTCTTCCCAGTAGATTCAGGTATACATTTTCCCCCCATTTGAATTAATCTTGACTCAATAAGCTTGAACAATTGCACTGTACACCCTATTCCAGAGATTATTTTTATACCATATGTAGTATTATTCATATTTTGCTGTTTCTACTAGGTACATCTTACCTGGGATTCCATCTGCCTTTTTTACAGCCACATCATTGCCAATGGCTTAGGCACATCTCTATGTATTAGTTTGCAATGGCTGAGATGCAGGCATTTATCTTCTGTCTGAACATGTCGCCTTTCCTCTAGCAGAAGTTCTTGTTAGTGTTTCCTAAGTACTTTGCACTTTGTACTACTAAATTTAAACCAATTTCCAGTACTAATATTCTCCAGATCATTTGTATTTCTCCTTCTCCCAGCTTTTGGAAGCGTAGAGCCAGTTACACAGTGATGATGGAAACTCTCATGGTTTCTTGTAGCATGAAATCTGGGGCTAGCAGCAAAGCCCAGAACACAGAGAAAAATCTTCAGACTGTGTAAATCAGCAAAGCTCTTTCGATTCAGTTTTCACAAGGATGTGGCTCTAAATCTCTAGCATGTGTTCAAAAAATGTAGTCCAGTTAATGTGGAAGAAAATCCAAGTGCTATTGTTCTTTTGAAGACTGAAGATTATTATTCATGAAATGCACTGGGACAAGAGAAATCTCATAAAGAAAAAGCAAACTGAGAAAAAACAAATATGTTACGTTTAAAATTAACTTGAAGATTTTTATCTCAGCATGGAAAATAATTTTTCTACCATAGATTTGAGATGTTAATAAGTTTTCCCATATGCAGACTAACTTGAAAAGAATACAAATGTCATAATCTGGATTAAAATCATTCCTAGTCTATTTGAGATATACATCTCATAATCAAGAATATCCAGGTCCCCCTTTCACAGGCACTGCTATATTCCCCAGGGGTTTTCCATGCTGAAGTTAACTTATGCAGGTAGAAAATTTAGACAGAGTGAGACTTGGAGCACTAACATGCAGTGCGGGAATTTATATACCTGAAAAAAATGGATGAACTCATTTTAAAACTGATTTTGCTAGATGCACGCTGTCTCTTAAGGGCTGTCTGTTGCCTCTCCTGGGTTCTCAGAGCTCCCTGTGAGTTCAGAGTTGCAGCTCTTTACTGGATAATCACCAAGGCAGCTTGTGATAAGTATCACACACAGTGATGGAAGCAGTTCAGAGTTTGTGAAGGTAAGGTAAATAGGCTTCCATTAATTGGAAAGAGCACTCTTTAATTACTTTTCTAGCCTGGACTAGCCTATTCTAATATATATCATAATTCAGAATACAGTATACTAACTAATGTCTGCAGAATTTTCATTACAAAGGGTGAAGAGATAACTTTTTTGAAACCAAAGGTAGTTATGCCATTGATTTTAACAAGGTCAAGAACTCAGCAGATAGATAATGTTCCTGACTAGCACTCTGTGCTCGTGTGAGCAAGAGCAAGCCAGTTCTTCAGACTCCTGTGGTCAGGCAGCAATCTGCCCAGCCTGTGTCCCATGATGGATGTTTGAGGAAGTAGCAGAAGTGGAGCTCCAGGCTGGGCCTAGTCTCCAGTTTACCTGACAAGCTTCCCTTAATCAGTTCTAAAGATCCATAAAGCGGAGTTTATTTCTGAAACATATGATTTAACAACAACCACTGGACTTCAATGAATATGTCTAATTCCTTTGTAACTCATTTTTGCTTTTCATTTCCACTATGTCTTATTCTCCATTTTGATTATGTACTGCACAAGAAGAAGGAAGACTTTGTTGTATTAAACCTAATAATTTCAATGAATTGTGAAAAACAGAGATTAATCTTTCCCTAATGACATTCTCTGTCATATTAATTATATACCCTCAGAAGTTCCTTTCCAAGCTAAAAGTCCAACTCTTTCCAGTCCACAGTGCATGGAAGGCATCTGGTAAAACACATCACATTTCTCCATAATGCTTTCAGGTTATCTTTGCCTCTTTTGAGATAGGATAACCATAATTGCATTCAGTATTTAAGATACAGATATGTCATGAACATGCATAAGAACATAATGATGCTTTTTATTTTTCCCATTGTTCTTTACCTCATCATACCTAATCTTCCTTTTGCCTTTCTTGAGATGAACCTTCTGAACAACTCAAATGATTTAAACTTCTCTGGGCTGCTCTACCATCCTGTCCATAGATATATACAGATATGCACAGACAAGGATTTTAGGGAGGATTCCTCCCTCTGTATAACTATTTTGCAGTCACCATCACCGAATTTCATTTGCCATTTAAAAACACAGCCTTTCTGGATCATGAGATACTTCAATCAAAACTAAATGAATGCTAGTCAAAAGTCAATTTTGGTAGATAACACTCTTAATATTTTTTTTAATAATTGATCCTATTGTATCCAACTCAATGCCAAATTATTCAGGATTCTGACTAGGCTGGGCTGTCTCACTGGAGTTCCCATTGTAAATGGGAAGCAATATTGATGGCACAATAGATCACACTAATGCAATCTTATAGGAGCAGACAGCATACAAGAAGACACAGTTGATGCTCCATGTGGCAATTACAGAATTTAGCTGTAGCACTTCGGTTGAATACTTGTAGCATCTCCTAATTAAATGATTCCACTTCACAGGACTGCCATATAGTCCTCTGATTGAGTAAATAAAGGACTATACAAACTTCCACTATCTTAGCAAAGTTTTTTTCCTTTTCTTCTTTTCCTTTTGGTCTTAGATGATCCCTTTGCTTCCATACTTATCATAAGGTAGGATATATAAGAATGGAAAACAATTCCAAAGAATAAATAAAAGAAGATGTTATGGAACTCAGCATCCCTGGGGCACAAATATTTTCAAAAAAACAACCCCAGAGATCCTTAGTTTATTGTATGCTAAATTTCTCCTTATTTTCCTTAAAGAAAGCTTCCATTCTCTTCCAAAAATTAAGTTATTCTATATAAATAATATCTAGGATAACTGCAGAGAGTATTCTCCCATCGCTGAGCCAAGGAGGGAATCATTTAGTAAGTAACGGCAGGAGCCTGATGCCATCCCTTTACTGCACAGGCTATCAGCCAAAGAGCACCACACAGCTGCAGTTTTACAGAAGGAATTTTGGAGTTCTGTGACATTACTAGAAAACCCCCTTGTTTTCCACTTGTATTCTCATGACAGCAAAAGCTTTTCAAGCCATTTATTATATTTATAAATAAATATTCTAAATTAATATTGGTTTTTTACAAATACAGATATAATAATATACATATGAATTATATGCTTGTGCTTTTGTAGATAAGAATAAGGATATAGGTATTCTATAGGGCCTACATAAACTGTAGGGAAATTATCTATTGTAATGTCAGAGATTAAAGGAGTTGTGCCCATGATCTCCTGTTACTTAATATTTCATATGGAACACATCAGATATACAGCTGGTGAAAAAGTATGAAGGGATCATAGTTCTTAACTTATTTGGAAACTATCAACATATTTGACATCCCATCACTCTTAGGTTGTTACTTTATCCTGAAAAAAGGGTGAGCCAAATTCACCTCTTCTAGAACATCCCTGAATTGGACAATGAGTTAATTGCCATAGCTTTTTGTATGCTTACACATCACACAAGGCTCATAGCTTACTGGCAATTTTATTTTAAAACAAGGCTCAAGTTGAATTTAGGATGCATCAATAATTGCAACTTTTAGTACATAGCCTGGAACTGGCTTTTACAAATTTTCAAATTTACCTCGTAAATCTGGAGAAGCCCAAAATTAGGTTCTCGTCCTCTGTTTAGAGATGAGAAACGACACGTAGTTTACAAAATGTTTCCCCAGAAGGAGAGCACTAAACATCTGAGTAATGCATGAGATTTACAAACTAAAGCCTACGAAAGTTATTTTCCAGGAGTAGCAATGATTAATACAACCCATCAGAGCTTTATTTATTAGCTGGGCTCTCTGTGCCAACTCCAACCACAGGGCTGGAGGCATGAGCATGTGTGCACTCACACACACATGTGCACACGCACACACAGTGCACTTGTTGTTGCAACATGCTATTAAGATATTTCCTTCCTTTCATTTAGAAAGCATTACAGAGGATTAAGCAGCTCTCCCTTTCTTCCCAGCACACTGTGATTCTCCAAACTCGGAATTCGTATAATTCTGAAATTCAAACTGGAGGAGGTTTTCCTCATTCTGCGCAGATCAAAGGCAAACAGGAAAAAAACAAAATTATGCCTCATATACAATGCAAGGGCCTCTTTATTTCTAAGTTATGCAGATGACCCCTCCGCAAAAATAACAATCTCTAGGAACTTGGAAGAAGAAACTGTAGTCCCAGTTGCTTTGACCTAAATAAAGTGTCTGTGTAATTATCTTCAACAGGGCTTGCCAAAACATCATTTTATACTGTTCAAATGCATATTCTAAGAGGGGATGGAAATTTGAGGGACAGGATGGCAAGCAAAGTACATTTTATTTCTCTGAACAATTAGAAAGATTATAATAATACAGCAAATACTGTGCATCCTGCCACTATGTGCCATCTTCCATCCCAAAGGATCTCAAAGGGACTTGTCACTAATTCCATTTTTCTCGTTCCAAAAAATAACATGTCAACCTTTAACTATTTTGTTCCATGCAGTACAATACACACTTAAATTTCCTATTACCTTTTTCATTCTCGTGAGACCGCCAATGTGCATTTGTTCTGGGTTTTTTCCAGTCTTAGGATTCCATACAGTCTTGATAAACAGGCACCTTCACTCAAATACAAGCCAAATTTTGCTCATAAATCATACCCTACTTCTTCATTGCAGGCATTTTGCAAACCTTTTACTCAAATATTGGGAATGATTGGGCAATCCTAGTTATGCAATAAGAAAACTGATAAAATCTTATTTTGAAAGGATTTGCATGGAAACAAAATCTCAGTTCAGTCAGTGAAAACTGAAGAAATGAGAAGTGAGAATTTTCTTTGTTTGATGAATAATTCTAAAAAAAAAATGAACTTTTGAACAAAATGTCCTTAAACAAACAATCCAGCAAAACTATTTAAAATTGATAATTCATTATACTGGAAAACATTATTTACAGGATGATGTAAGAGTTCAATAGCATAACATCTTTTTCATGATAGAAGTACAGATTGATTTGTGAGATACACACCCCAACAGCTGCCTGAAACAGAGGATATGTCAAAAAATAGGAGAAATTTATTCACCATTTGAAAATGTTCTGCAGATTTTTAATAAAAACTGAAGTTCAATTTCCTCAAAATTTAGAAAAATGGGGAAAAGGAATAAACAACTCAGGCTTTTTCCTCATTATTTTAAGCTGACATTTCCTTAACCTGACAAGTTAAATTCAAGAGTCTTTAAGACTTGACTGTTTGTAGCTTTGAGAGGGATTTTTATAGACAGAAAATTATTCCCTGAGTTGGAGTCTGGCCAGGGCACTGCAGAGAGCAGCATCTTGAGAAAAAGCGATCTGGTCAAAACAAGGGATATGCTCACGCTAAACTGTTTACATAAAACCCTCCTCCTGGCACCAAGACAAACTGTCAGACACTACCACAGTGACCATCCCAAACAAAGCAATAAAGCATTTCATCACGAATGTTATCCCACACTGTGCAATTTCAGACAATAGACACTAGTTTGTTAGCAATAAGTTTGAGCAATTTACCAGGAAATGTGAAAGCTGGTCAAGTAGAGAAAGGAAAATTTTACAGCCTATTACAGAAAAGTTCAACAAGAAACAAAACAGAGGATCTCTCATACACATGATCTTGCTAGGTTGATATCTAGATGTTTGCCAATAGTCCTTGTGTTGTTAGAGCTTTATTAGAGCCAACAGTGAAAGGATAGGTAAGAAAAAAATTGAGACTTCCAGAGTCCAAAACATACAACAGGTGATGAACTAGCAACATTTCAAAACTACCATCAGGAAACCCTGTTGGGATCAAATGCAACCTCATGAGATACAATATATTTGTGAGGAAGATATGTGTGTTGAACAGATAAAGTTTCAATCACATAACACAGCAGTGGTTGGATATATTATTCACAAATATCACAGATACACACTTATTACAAACTCAGGACATTAACGTGAAGGTGGCACTGAGACTCAACCAGCAGGATGTGGAAAGGAACATTGCAGAAAAACACCCAGTAAACATCAGAACAGACTTTCAAAACGCCCTGCTAACAGAAGAACCAAGTACAAGCCAGTCTCTTATCATCACAAGAATAGATTGCGTTGGCACCAACATCAAGATGCCTGCAAGGTAAATACAAGTCTTTGTACAATACTGGCATGAAAAAGTAACTCTCTTAAACCCAGAAGAAAACACATTAATTCTCCAAGCGAATTGGAAGCTCACAAAAACTATCAAACAGAGAACTTGGTGTGAAACGGTATTAAGTTATATAATTGAGAAGAATTATAAGTTCTACTAACCACATTTAATGTTGTTATTTTAAGCACAGCAAAAATCACATTAGGAAAGGTAGCTTCCCAAGAAGGGATACTGTGTTTTGATAGGCTGCTTATGTGATACATTTATGTCAAATATCTTTAAAAACTCTTCTTTCAAGAAGTGCCTTATGGGAAAGGACACTATATGTATAGGAAGGACTAAAACCTGAACTATGAACCACTTTACCTCTCTCTCTTTTCGTGCTTGAACATCCAACACCAAGGACATCACTTCATGTAGTTCACCTTTTTAGCTTACTGGATAACCCTTAACACATCCTTTCAGGGAAGTACAGCTCCTCAATGCTGTCTCTTCTCCTTTCTTCCCATGAGTGCAGTAAAGATGAAGCTACTAATGTCCTTCAAATGAAGTGACAACAACTGTAAAGAGAAGACATTGTCTAGGGTTCTGAAGAGACATGTTACTTGTCACCTTCTCTGTTACCTGTTAGTGCTGTGCTGACTTACTGCTTTTTTTCTCTTTAAAGTGGATTTCACATTTGTCTCTAGCAGCTCCTTTGGCTTCTGTGGGTCTTTGTTTTGTTGTTTATTGGGTTTTTATGTGCAGGAACAATGCATGCTGGTTTTCCCCGTGATTTGTATACTGTGACCCAAAATTTAACACTTCATTTCTTATTTTCTACAACAGAAATTTCCAATATTTTGAATAACTTTTCCATTGAGACCAACCTCTGCTGAACATAGGAACAGTCACATAGCAGTCTATACGCTACAGTGTGGGTAGAAATGAATGATCTACCAGTGTCCTAAGCCAACCACACTCCACTAAACCACAGTTAACAAAGTATTAAACATCACATAAGTCCAGCTGATAATGAACTCAAATATGCTGATGTCAAGAAGGCAGATGACTATCCCACTGTTTATGATGTTCCATTTTTTGCAGCTCAGCAGGGTTATGTCCTCCTACTTGTCAAATGAGTGTTCAGCTTACACTCTTATCAAGGCACCCACCTACGAGAGGAAGTCAAGCCAATGGTTCCATTTCGTATATCTAAAGTCACTAAATATTTGCAGTATGTGAAAACACACATTCAGATTACAGCTTTCCCCTGCTAAGGCTCATGTTTAAATATTTTTCATCCTCCTTTTTAACTATGTGCCTTAGAGCCTGCTTTTCAGACTGAATCTGTACTCCAGACAGACTGGATCCGTGCTAGAAGACCATGTCCTGTTTCAGCAAGTATCTGGTAAGAGATGTCACCCAGAAAGCTGACTGTCTTCTGCAGGGCGGGGCGAAATGCAAGAGAACAAATGTGAGGGGCTGAGGACTCCAGTACAAGCAAACACAGTGAGCAGATTTGGATATGCATGGCGTGCCATGCAGAGCAGCAGGTTGCCACAGGTGAGAAGAGCCTCTGATTCTCAGCCCCAGTCATCAAGGACAGCTTGAAATGGGAGGGCAACTAGAGACAGTTCAGCCTTTTGAGGCCAGAATTTGCCCCATCTCAGCTCAAATTCAGAAAGACAAATATGGAAGCTGCTGCAAATGTCCTGAATTGTTGGCCTGTCTTTTTAGGAAAATATAAGTCATGTGAGAGGGATCCAGCTGAGGAAGTGAAGGAGGCAGACTGACAGACAGACCCTGTGCTAGCCAGTAACCTCATCAGGCCTTCCCATTACATATCTCCCCACCGAGACAACATTCAGAGGGATAAAGAAATCCATTAATTGTTTTCCCGACTAAGTCACACACATCTCTTATCCAGTGAGCCACTCTCCTGTACACCCTGAAAAATCACTTTTTATCATTCTATGATTCTATGATCAGAACTTGTAAAAAGCATCACATTTAACAATCTCTACAATACAACAATAGCTGATATATTGAATACAATATATCTGATGGTTATGGGCAGCAAATTCCAAAACCCCTTTATCATTTCAGTTCTCTCTGCGTGATTTGCATGAGACTGTTATTAAAAGGTGACTGTTGGTTGTCCAAGGGTTAATTTCCAGAAGGATTGTCTTCAAAGCTCCACTTCCAAAAACCAAGATTTTTTTTCCCCACTGTAAAGTCCTCCTGATTTTTGGAGGTATTGGAATTGTTTATTATTAAACCTTCTGTGTGAAAATTATCTCCCACAGGCAAGCAGTCACAGCGGGTACCAACAGTATGCACCTACAGACTTCCAGTTACTCAATGTGGGAGCAGAACTGAAGAATTTCTTCCTGCGGTCACAATTATTTTTTTCCTCTGCCTATCTATAGCTTTCTCTGTAAAAAAAGTGTTATTTGCTGTCATAGCTTCAGTCTCACTATGTAAGTTAAAAACATGTCCTGTCTCCATTACATGATTACAGGCAGACTTTCAACTCTGATAGTCTATGAGCTAAAGTTGAGGAACGTGAGCCAGCCTGTTACAAAACAGTTTTCCTGGAAAATAGCCACCGGACCAGCAGTCAAACTAGGACATTCTACATACAAGGAAGAATAAAATATTAAAAAAAAAAAAAAGCACAGCAGTGGAACACATGATTTTAATAAAGTCAGGAATGCCATGAAATGTCCAGAAGAAAACATGTCTGTACTAACTACTAAATTTGATGATCCATGAACATTCACTGCAAGAGTAAGATGGCACTGAAACACTCACCCCAGCATCTACACTTTCCATTAAAATCATCTGCAGAAATTCAGGTGTCTTTCTGTCCTATTGAAACTTGGATACTTGCTCATCTGAGCATGTGAAGACATCACAATATGTGATGTGTCTCACATCCATCACATGTTCTTTGTTCTCTCATCATCTCCCCATGGAGGAAGAGTGTGTGGTGCCAGGCCTCTTGTTTTCCTAGGGTTTGTTGGGTTTTTTTCTGGTTTTGTCTGCACATGTTTTTGCATACTGGATAAAGCAAGGTCACAAAGCATGTCTCACACTTGGAGTGGAAGACTGTAAGGCTTGTGATACTCCTTAGCTTCTTAGACTTTTGTTTTAATTAATGGAGAGCTTCCCTAGGGTTGTGTTTCCCTCACAGACAAGATTTATCCAAATGGAAGAGTGTTCTCTTGAGCCAGAAAAGCAGAATTATCAGTGTCCACCACTAGAATGCCATTTTTGTAGCTTTCTAGAAACTTCAGTAAATAAGTCCCATGTATCCCCTAGAGAATTCAAGTGAGGGCTTGTGGCTTGGGCCCACTTCTGATCAGAAATGGTTAAGCCTAATGATTCTCACACTACAAACCCCAACAATAAGAGAAAATATAGGTACTGTGGCTTTATTTAACACCCAAAACAACCTCTGCAACAACCTTTCACTCTATTTAACTTCAGGAGAGAACTTTGGTGATGAAAACTGAACTCCTTTGTGTTCGTAGGCTGGGGATTCAGAGCTAGGAGCCTACTCGTCCCCCAGATGTCCAGGCTCTTGTGTCAGTTTCCTCATACCAACACAAGCACAGATCACACCGACACTAATCACAGACCTACACACAAATAAGAATGAACTTAAAGACTTACAGACCATAATATTATGTAAAATTCAGGAGAAGCACTCGCAAGATGTGACAACACCACATAGCCATGATTGCTGGCATATATCATGAGAGGAAGGAGGATGTTTAGTCAGCTTGTCTAGGATGTAGTGAGAGCTGTTGGCAGCCAGAAAGAACAGTCAGGGAAACCACAGGTGGATTAAACATTCTAGAGGGTCTGGGTATCTCAGTTGCAGGAGACTGAGCAGCTGAGAGGACAAGGGGTCTGTGAGCACTCTCATCATGGTTGGGAAGTGCTTCTCTGAGACTGTCTGCAGGTGACCCTATGAATTCTGATGGCAAAGCAAAGCCATTCCTACATGCAGAACTGTCAGTGCAGAAACCAAGGCACACAGGAGGGCATTGCTGCTTGTTTGGGTTTGGCATTTCAGTGACTCTGTTGCAAATTGCCCAGAGGAACTGCTGTGCCCAGTGACTGAAGTTCACAGTGTGCAACCGAAAACCCAAGTCAAAGAAAAGGGAGAGTGTATGTGTGTGTAAATACATGTGTTAGCCTATCCTGAAGATTCAAAACAAAATTAATTTTTCTAGAAGCAAGAAAGGTTACATTTAAATACAATGTCATGCCACCAAGAAAAAAAAAACAGAGAATTGCAGGTTTAGCATATGCATAACAAGGTTTTTAATGTTGTCAAAGGGGAAGTTCTTTCAAGAAATGTAAAGTATCCTGATTTAGCTTTAGTATAAGTATCTCCTTAGAAATGCTAATTAGTTAGGAAAAAAATCTACAGAAGAATATTTTGTACAGATCTTTTGTTCTAGATATGAGCAAAACAGGAATAATTTCACTAAGATATGACTACTATGTTCCCCAAATAGGGCTCAGTGTAGCATCAGCTCTAAGTCAACCTTCATCCATGAAAGCATCCCTTTCATAATTTTGTTTCATTAATATAAGAGTGAGCATTTTACTACGCATTGAAAGAATCACTTCAAGGCATAATATTCCTGTTGTGCTTCTAAACATCCACAGATGTGTTTGGACAGGGCAATAAGGGTTAATTGTAACTTTACCAGTTATATATTGCAAACAAAGCACTGACAATAAAACATGAGACAAAAAATCAATATGGTTACAGACAAATTAATTATCAATGGTATATGGAGTTAAAAATAATGGAATGAGATCATCCACTTAGTTATTTTCAATGGTCTGCCTCTCTGTGATCCTCTTTCGAGTTTAGAAAATTCACCATAGGTCTGCAAAACCAGAATAATTGCCTATTCAATCAAGCTTTCTTCTCCTGCTTCTGCAGTGTAAACTCAAATACACTGGCTGGCTTGGACCTCTTGGTGTTCTCATGCCTTATTATCCCAAATGAAATGAGTACTTCCAATTTCCAAATCTTTCCCCCTTTTCCCACTTTCTGCTCAGGTGCCCAGCAGTGAAACCTCCCTAATCTTTTGCTGACTCTCACCTCCCACAAGGCCCTGCTCTTTCTCACTGCCTTCCTATTGCTTCCTTGGCTTGGATTTCACTCCCATGCATTCCTTGTTCTCTCCTCACTTCTTTTGGTCCATCTCCAGTTTTGCATCTTCCACATCACCCAGGCTTCCTGAACCTTTTCTTCAAACCTGTTTGAAGGGCTTCCATAGCTCTATCCCACCTGCAGCTCCCATAATCTCTTCTGCTTCATGCCTTTAGGTCAGGTTTCCAACTTGAATGATACAGTTACAGACTATGCCTTTCCCAAGACGAAAGCAAATGTCTTTGGGCCAAATCCGGATCTGATATGCATCAGCTTGGCTCCCCTGATTGCAGGGGAAGGCTGCAGGCTCCGAGCAGCTGAGCAGCTCACAGGCAGCTTTGCCCAAGGGGATGACTACAGCAGATCACACTGAGAGCTGAGTTCTCATTACCCCAGTAATGGCTACAGCTAGTTCTGCCTAAAGGCCAAAGACAGGAGCTAGTATATTGTGTTTTTACAGTTGTGGGTCATTCACAGTTCTGTCAGATACATAATAATCACAACAGACTTTGTTTGGCTGTTTTCAAAAACTTGGAATTGCTTGAGGGAAAGGGGTGAAAAGCAACAAAAGGACTTAATTAAAGTGTATTCACTGAGGTCACCAAGTTATGACACATACATTTGGTTAAAAAATTACATTTTTGTTCATTGTCACAAAAACTGGCAATTCCGATTTACAAGGCCAGTTTCCGTCTGCTGACTCCACTGTTCAGTCTGGAGTCTCCCTTAGTGCCAGCGTGTGACAGCAGTGGCCTCCCATAACCAACATTTACGTAGGACAAAATGTGATTTTCCAGGTCCTCCTCCCTCCTGGATTACCAAACTTTAATTAACAGGACTCAGAGGTCAGTAACTCAGACTTTCCGCAGTAAGAGATCCTTTCATCAACAAATTATGGCTCTGATCGTGCCTCAGGCACAGCCTTGGGACAGCAGTGGGTGATGATGGCAAGTCAGCCCAGGAGCAGCCCTGGGAGGCTGAGCTGCTCAGAGACGGCCGGCAGCATAGTCCCCGCTCCTGCCCCTTCCTGAGGCAGAAAGCTCTATCTACCACGAGCACCTTCCAGCAGCTGCCTCCAGCCCTCCCCGTGACAGCCCAGCCGTCCCTCTGAGCCACAGCCCAGCAGCCGTGGGAGCGGGAGTAGCTGAGGAGCTCCACCCGCACACCTGGGCACAACATCCGCACTCCTCTGCACGGACACACGGATCTGCCCCAACAGGTTTCTCTCCCCACCTGCAAAATGACTGAAATGTTCTACAGATGATAGGTCTCTGAGCAAGATGAATTAATCAAGAGCCAGGGCCAAACCCTCAGCTGTGGAGATTTAGAGCCACGCTGATTTTATGCAATATGGAGATTTGCTCGTTTCCCCCTTGCGCTACCCCCTTATATTTCCCTGCAAACAAAAGCTGTTGTCTAGAAGCAGTAAACTTTGACTAGAGATTATTCTATCGCTTTGGCCACCCTTCTTTCTTACTCTCCTTTTTACACATTTTAACCTGATAGCTTTTAAATAAAAAAATCAGAGCTTACATAACTTCCAATGTGCCATCCTGACTAATGAAAGCCGGCAAATCTCAAAGTAAAATCCGCCTGAACAATGGTGCTACAAATAAAGAAAGAAGACACTTAGCAGAAAGTTGCCAAGAGAGGCTGTGAGATGCCAGATAAAAGCCAGGGTTGTATCTGAGGAAACAAGGCAACTGCAAGAGATAAGAAGGCAGATATAGAGATTTAAGCTCAAGAAATAAAGGAGTTTTTTGTAAATCAGAACAATGATATAAAGACAAAGATGAGAGAGAAAACCAGGAAGAACAATATGGAATTTATCAAGACAACACTGAACAAACAAAACAAAACTTGAAAGTATGGTAGTAGAAAGAAAGCACAAGAGAGGGAAGTAACATTTTATTGCAGTGCTGGGAAAAAAGACAGAACTCTGTAAGTGACAGGGCACAAATCATTAAAAGAACTGAAGTATTCTACAGAGACTTGGAGTCTGCGTTTAGAGCAACTAGTCAAGAAAAGAGTTTTTGCCTTCAAAAAGCACCTCTGAATTCACAAATGAATGAAATGCGTGGCCTGACCAAAGCATACAGTAGGTCAAGGCACTGGCAGACAGTTGCCTTTGATAATCCATGCAACAGCCTGTCAGACAGCAGTGTGCCCTTTCTGATGTCTTTTTGGTGTCCTGTATAAGAAAGAGCTGCTGGTTCCCCTTGCAGGAGATATTTGTCTCTTTCACAAAGAATACCAGGGCAGTTGGCACAACTGATCGTCTGAGCAGAGCTGCTGAGATCTGACTGGACATAGAGAATTTTTTTTAAATAATAATATGGGCCACAGACATAGAGATATTCTGAATGAACAAATACAGCATCATGGTTACAAACATACAGCATGGCCCTGACTAGGAAGGCCACTGAAGATCGTTTCAGAAAATTTTAGCAAGCTGCCATGAAATGCATACACCAGCCTATAACACCAGCTTTACAGATCTGACTATCAGCCCCCAAGTATAGCCTTGGCAGCAGTGTGTGGGATCAGAACAAAAGTCTGCAATTTTCTCCAGCAATGCCCAAATACAGGAGCATATGAAGCACCTAAGATCAAGGCAATGCATAAAACATTTCTCTAAATAGCCTTCCAGTCTCCAGCCTTTTGTGACTCAGCAACTTCCTAGGCCAAAGATGGTTTCTGTGTATTCAGGAATCCTCAGAAGGTTTCCTTTCTGCAAGCTTGCAAAACCTTCCTTTTATGGCATGTAAACCCTCATAAAGATGTATCAAGGAGTGCTCCAGCTTACCTGCATACAGAGTGAAAAATTGCTTCTGACCTTCCCCAGCTAGCAGCATCCCTATCAAACAACATGATTTTACAAACCTCAGATATCTCTTTCATGGTCTAAAGCAATCCTTTCCTAATTGTTCTCTTTCCACATATTGGATCTTCCCTGTGGACCTTCTCTGAACAAGAACCATGTTGAACCTCTTGAAAAAGCAAGCACCCTCAATGGTCTTTGTACCTGCTCTATGGACCCCTGGAAAGCAGTTTCCTATCAGCATTAGTGTGTGTGTGGGGGGGGGGTGTTAATGAAGAAGGAAGCAGAATAGAAAACAATTTCTTACAGAAAAAGAAGACAGGGGAAATTTGAGAGTACATTGAAATTAACTTACTTGGGCCTGACATATATGTAGGCATGCATTGCAGGTACAACAGAGCATTTCTGTAATAGAAGTGTCCTGTACAAACAGAAGAGCTTGCCTTGACTCTTTTGAAGCTAGATGACCCTGAAGCAACCCAGCAGAAGGTGCCAAATCTTCGACCAACCCATCTTGCCTACTGTCTTATCACACTGGTTCAGGTTGCCACTGCACCAAAAGTCAAAACCCCTTAGCAGATAACAGGAAGATATGCCTTCCTCTGAGCTACCTGGGCAGCTTCATTCCCCCTTACTCTATCTTGGAGGAGGTGATTTCTCACTGCCCTTATCTTAACCTCCATTAAACAATCTTTAACTCCACAGTGCCCCTTAATTTTAGTAAGATTAATCACAGATTGAGACACTCTTCAGTGCAGGAGTGACCCTACCCTCCAATTTTGCCTTTAAGAATCAAAGCTTGGTAAGTATTTCACAGCTGATATCTGTTACCTTCCCCTCCCAGATATTTAAGGGACCAATCTATTTGTTTATAGTATTCATTTATCTTAGCTTAAGCAGTCAAGTGCTGTCCTTCCTAGGGAGAACCCCAACAGTGGCAAAGCTCTAATGGACAAACAGGAAGAAAAACAAGAGAAAACCAAGACAAAACACTTGCAAATCCTTAAATCTTCTTCCTACAACCCTCTGCCACCAACTCCACAGTAATGGATAACATTGGGGCTCCAATTAGGCAATCTGCAGAGGGTAAACTCCTGAGCTAGATCTTGGAGCTTCTGCAGTTTTTTACCACCTACAGATCTGGCCTGGGATCTGCTGTTTTCCCGCGACAAAGGCGAGAAAGAGTATGTCTTATGCATCCTGTTAGCATTCGAGCAGACATCGTGTTTAATATTAGAAGCCGGTATGCATGTGGTTGCTTAGGAATGAGAAACATCCCTTTGCTATGCCCTCCGATATGCACAGGGTTGCTGTGGGATGTTTTTGTGCATTCTACTTGAGCAGTTACCAGGGTCTAGAGTCCACGGGAACATGACATTGTAATCTTGGTCATGTTTTATTTATGGAGAGTAGTGCAGCAGATAGGGTGTGTTAACAAACAAAGATGATTGCTTCAGGGGCACTCTCTCGTCCTGAGGTAATTAAGACAAAGTAGTTTCACTGGTTGGGGGATTCATGCTGCAGACAACCTTTCCCTTGCTAAAATGATCTGCAGCAACCAGGCCAAAAAGGCTAAATCAGAAGCAACGTGGGTAGTGTTTTATCTTTGGTTAAAGGTGCATCATTAAACAGCACTGACATAAATTATACTTCTTAAAAATCCATATAACATTAAAAGCTACTAAGAAGAAAATGTCAGACTCGGTGATGTGCAGATTTTCAGCTGGAGAAATATTCAAAGAATTACTGCTGCAGCCCAGCATCTCTTTCACATCTTGAACTGAAAACAGTGACTGTCACCAAGGCCACCCTAACCACAAACCCTGAGAGATGCTGGACTGACAAAACATGTAAACTCAGAGTCAGGCTCAGCTGTCAAAGAATCTCAGCATCACAAGGGAAATCTATTCCACCATCAAAGGTCACAACTCAGAGACTTATGGCTGCTCACATTTGTTGGTTATTTGCAAACTGTACGGCTGTGATCACAGCCCTGCAGTACTTGCTTCACAGGAACTGACAGAAACACACACAAAGCACAGCACAGGTTTCATCAGGAATGTACAAAAAGATCCTCCTCTTTGTCCATTGCTTCTTCTCCCTTACTTTGTCTCTAGTTGCATCCTTTCCACTGCAACATGTCCAGTAAGAAAACTCTTCCCATCTCCTTCTCACTCTCCATAGCAGGTCAGTTTCTTCGGGTTATGGGCAGGTGTGTTGTCTGGTTGAGGTCAGGCTGATCCCATGAGGTCTAATGCAGTCATGCTGTGCTCATACCAAAGGTGGAGGATAGCCCTGCCCCTTGAAGCTGGCCTTTTCAAACCAAGGGGATATTTTTCGCTGATTTAAACAAGCTGTGGTGAAGCTTCTAATTTCTTACACCTTCAGATGTCACTTGCCATAACAACATGTCTACCAAAGGATGCGTGTTCATTTAGGACTAAGGAATAAGATCAAAACACACCAGAGCTGGACTCAGGAGATCTCCACAAAACTTCTGGTTATTTCACAGCATTTTTTGTACGACTTTCAACAAATAAGTCAATCTTTCTGTACTTCAGATCCCAATTCATAAAGCCATTAGAATAACATTTTTTTTCTTTTACTCTTTGTAGGTGCTGCCCAAAGATACTGAGTCTTTCACAAAGGCAGGGGTATCAAGCCCCAGTGCTGCTTTTCTGAGACAGTTATAGGCATATGGGACATTTCAGAGGCATCAACAATAAAGTATTTCATTTTCAGGATTCCCCATCTTTCACTAATAGGCTACATTTCCTGTGTAGAATGCTTAGAGCAGTGCTGCTGTCTTCTGTCACCATTAACCCAGAAGAGTGGTCTGCTCAAAGCAGAGACAATTTGAAAGGAAAGAATAAATACCCTTAATGAAACCTGACAGGTACCTTTCACACCTTCCCAGGGAAAGACATTAATTGCCCCCTTTGCTTTTAACTGTCCTACGTTGATATTTTAAAATAGATCAATATAGTACAAAACCAGTATCTTGATTGCTTGAACTGTATGTTTAATTAGGCTAATTTGCATTTTTCTCTGAGTTAAATTAAGGGCTAAATTCTGGTCTGGTGGAAGAAGGAGGAACTCTTTCAAAGGTTATGTTGTACTAGCTTACACCAGATCTGAATTTGGTCCACAGGTCTCTACTGCAACTTGATGAAGACTAGGTGAAGGCAAGGTTGCCATTGAACTGTCTTGTTTAGTAACATAAAAAAACCCCCTATCTTTCCTCTTTTAAAGTGCCATTCAAGGGAGCCGTGACCACTGATTTGTAAGGAAAGGAAAGGTTTGCCAATGAAAGGATCTGAGAGTTGCATAAGGTGAAATTCCTTGTGAAGGAGTTGTGTATTTGTTTCTTCTTCCAGATACCATCATATGAATCATGTGAATCATATGAAACCACAGAGTGGGAGAGCATCTTTATAACATTAATTTCCCTACTTGAGAAGAGTTATCTTCCTCCTTCACTTTGGTTCCTTCTTCTCATATTTGGATAAACAATCCAAATAATTTCACTATTTTCCCATCAAACCTACACAGTAGTCTTCTGATCATTTCCTTTGCTCCCTTTAGGACAACCCTCGAACTGGCCTAAATTCTTCTTGATTTGTAAGAACTCAACCCACAGATGAATGTCCAAAGTCCTCACCAATGCTAGCCAGAGTGGACGGAGTACATCATGCCATTTACAGGATATTCTCATTGATATATCCTATGGTGGTATCTGCCTTTTTTTGCAACACCATATTGCTGTCTCCCTGTCACTTATGATTCTTCATACTCCTTTTTTTCCTGGCCAGCAGCTGTTTAGTAAATTGGTCAGATATTAAGATCAGTTTGAAAACCACCATTAGCCTTCAACACAGTGTTGATCTTTCACAGCCTGGTTTGATGTGCAAATATAATAAACATTGTCTTTAGTCCATCACCTTAGATTTTAATGAAGAATTGAACAGAACTTCTCCCAGTACTGACCCCTCAAAACCCGCTTTGTTTTGAGTGACTCATCCAAGATGGTTTTCTTCCCCTCAAGCTGTATATCTCTTTCTCTTACTGAGCAGAAAAGGCTCCCCAAAGGGAAAATTGGGAGCATCTAGTAATACAAGTAAACTGAGATATGATGTTTGGCTGGTAGAAACAGAGGCAAACCAAACAACACTTTACTTGTAGGCATGCAGGTTGTTCCTTGTCCTTTGTGCTTAGAGGATCTGAATTCATTTTTGTTTAAACTGCTGTTTCACTTAAGCAGCTGTCATGTGGGAGAACTGCAGAAGGAGATCACCAGACCTCTGGGCCAGGCGTGCTCCACAGAAACCAAGACACTTCCCTTGAGGCACAATTACCTGTACAAATCACTTCACATTAACAGTTTAGGGAGAAGTCAATGTCCAGTCTTGCTGGGACAGAGGAAGAATGACTGAAACCTCATCTGTGAGAAAACAGGATGGTGAAGATAAATGTACTGGTTTTACATTGAGGAATCATTCATCACCAGGGTTAAAGTGGTAATATGAAATCACTTTTGAATAACAGCTAACAAAGAAGCAGTCTCTGAGTATGGAAAATCATGTGAACTCTGTGGCCAGAGTTTTTGCATATCAAGACAAGTACATACTTCTGGGAAAAACCACTTGAAAAATTACATCAGATTGCAATGACAAAGAAGTTACTTAATTCTGCTGGCTAGTCATTCACATACATCACAGAAGTTCCTATCGACATGCGCAGTACACTTACCTTACCAAGAGTTACTGCTTTCTGCTACTCTTTGTAAGGATTGACTTATTGAGAAGTCACACTCAGCATCACAAGGCAATCAAGTAATTTGGTTCAAAACATCTCTTGCTTTAAAAAGTCTGAGGAACATCTTAGTCTTCATGAAAAATATATCAGATATTAAAACCATTTACCTAGCTGGGGTGAATAGCACAAATTGGAAAATAACTCTCAATTGATGTTACTTTCACACAATGGAACAATGCTGATTTACATCGGGATATATCCCACTTCAGTTTGCTCCCCACAACGTAGAATTAGATAATTCATTTCTCTAACTAGCTACTTTAAAAAAAAGAAAAGAAAAATCTGCTTTCAGATCCACATCTGGGAAGATTGTTGAAGTCTTTTCCTTTTCTTCAATTAGTGTGATCTGTCAGCAAAGAACTGGTTAATCTACCCAACTTTACACTGAACTGGACAAGGAGAACCCATGAGAGCTACCCTGCAACTCTTTTATAGAAAGGATAAACTACAGCAGAGCAGTAAACTGCAAATACTTCACTTATCAAACTTCAAAACTAGCACATACACACTAACATTTTCTTCAGTGAACATTTTTCATGCAGATTTTTTGACATAAAAATATGTTTTCCTCAACAACAAAGTTCACGTTGTTGGTTGTTTGCAGTTTAGTCATTTTAAATAGCCACGATTTCATACTACTGCTTCAAGAGTCTTTGCAATAAGCCAAATTGCAGATCTAAATTTGAACCTCCTGCAAGTAGAGAGAGTTATCCAGCAGGTTGTCATTCCAAGAGTTTCATAGGACTCCTGGAACACTTATGAGCCATATTGATCTGAAGATGTTTCTGGAACCTTTCATATCTAGTGAAATGGCTAAAACACTGTCCTGGCCATGTGCTGCTTACCCTGAAATTATGTTATCTGTTAGGTACAACGACGGGTTTCTTCACCTGACATACGGGGAGTTAGCAGTTATGTTTCCCTTTAGGAAACATGAGATTAAGTCACAAACTGAAACAGAATGAGTCTGGCATTACAAGTTCTCTATGTTCAAAAATGTTCAGACATTAAAAGCAATAATTTAAGCCATTGGAATATGAGCACAATAATATCTATGACAAGAATTTTTCTTCTAAAATAACTTTGGACCACTGACTTATTTTCAATAGTCATTTGGAAAGGCAAAGCTTGTTAAAAATCAGTGGGTCTTAGAACTCAAGTTATCTCTAAAATGCAATTTAAACTCCGATTTCACTTAGGTATTTTGAAATGTCTAACAGTCTTGATGCATCAGTGATCCTCCAACACATTCCTTCCATCTGAACATTATTACCATGTGAAACATGATTTTCTCCCTTGTTTTTGTCTCTTAACATCTCCTTACCTCTCCTCTTCTAATTCTGTAATTGTGTCATTTCATTCTGTCAGTCATTTGTGGGTATTTTGCTGGAATAGAGCTTTGCTCAGTGAAGCTGCATTATGTTACATCATTGCTAAGAATTCAAAGTATTCTGTGATAAGTGCCTGGTTTCTGACTAGATTGCTGCAGCCCACATCCTGCATAGAAACTACTATTGCTATCAATCTCTATTTTCCTTGGGTTTGCTGCTGATTCACATTGGAAATATATCATATGAAGACTCAACTCTTTTGGCCTTCTTCCTCATTCCAGAAATTCTTCTCATCATCACATCATAGAGAGCTAAAGGAGGAGTGCTTGTCCGGTGTTCTTTGTTCTGTGTTTCCATGTCTACTTGGCTTTTCTAAGTTATCTTAGTGTCACTTCTCTTTCTACATCTCACACCAGTGGGAAGACCCATGCACCATGGTGAGTGAAGCCCCCACATGCCCCAAACACACAGGTAGTGATATCCATGTCTACATACAAACTAATAAATATAGTAAGGAAAAGAATTATCAACATACCTGCTAGTAGTACTTTGGTACTCTGAAAAATTCACATGTACCAGATTAGCTTGGCTAGTCACTGAACTTTGCTTTATGATCTATTGGTTTCTACTGAAAAACAGCATTTTAGAGATTTTAGTAGTGTCTGGTAGAATGTTATATAGACATTGCCCACATGCAATGGGTACTTCAATTGTTAATTTTAGAGGTGAAGTAAGGAGTCTTCATTTATCATGGTAATACCCATTTTAAATCAGCTTTGCTAAAGTAACTGGCAATCTTAAGGATATAGTGCTGTGGTCTAAAATCAGCTCAATTACACTCGTCTGTTAATTAGGAGAAATTCAAATTTCTAGCTTTGTACAGGTACACTTATATCCAAGTTATGCACACAGAGATGTATACACAGTTTTTGTACACACACATATATCTAACTTGTTAGTCATTGGGCATCTATTATTTATGCTTCAAACATTATTGAAAAGTGATGTGTATTTTTTTGCATTATTGTAATTCCTAGTGAGTTTATAGGAATCATTGAAACATCATTTTCCTTCACATTCTTGTTAGCTTTTATGTTCTCTGATGATACCTGTGACTTCTGCCATAATCAGCACTGCCACTTGCCAACTCTATACGAAAACGTGTAAGCATACTTCCATTGCACAGGAACTTTATTACAGGTATCCTGACAGAATAAGAAATAATTTAAAAGATACACATAAAAGGAAACCTGCAACTATTTTTGTGTGCAGAAAAAGTTATCTGTAAATCAATACCTTGTCTGCATAATGCAATGGTCTCCTAATTAGTACCAGAAATAGATGAATCTGAACAACTTTTGGAAATAGCCTCACCCTCAAACTGTGGTCCAACTAAGCCCTAAGTGTATGTCCGCTCTCAATAAATTTAGTACAATATTGTCATATGCTGTGATTTAAGCCATGGGAAAATGGACAATGACAAACCTGGGTGAAGAATCTCTCCTTACCAGCCAATTTTTTTTCAATGTGTAGGTGTAAAATTATATTTGATCCTGTTCTATATAATATCCTGTTTAGGAAACGTACTGAAAGAAATAGTCTTGCATTGGTGGTGTATTGGAGTGAATAGGTCTTTTCCATCTCTAACACATGTGATCCCAGAGAATGGTCTGTCGTTTTTCAGACAGTGAAATCCATGTTGTCATTGAGTAGCTAAAGGTCAGTGTTTAGCTGAGCTAGGAGAATAATTCAGAGCAAATCAACTATTAGGCAAATGTTGCTTATTTTTTGCTTACAAGTTGTCTGCAAATAGATCACAATTTTCTCAAATATATTCATTATTCAGAATTATTTCCTGAATGATTTTGGTGTATAATTATTGGTCTGTTCACAAGCCTTTCATTTTGAATGCTCAGTTTTCAAGCTGTTTTAATTGGATGTATAGATCACATGGTATCTTTCTGTCCTTTGGTAGGGTAAATGTAACTCTTGATCTCCACATTTTGGTGGAAAAATCTCAATTGTGGTCTTACAGTTCAATGGCCAATGCTATTCTGTTATATGTTCTTACAATTTATGTAAGTTTTATGTATGTAAAGTCACTAAGCCAGATTCAAGTCCATGGAATGCTTATGTAAATCACTAGTAAATGTATTGAATCCAAAGAAGCAATGTAGAGTACAATCAGTGTGAAGAATAAGGACCTTGAGAAATCAAATCACCTTTAAAATAGTTTTTCATTATAATAATTATAATGCTGAGTTAAAGTGTCTCTTCTTTCATACCAAAGTTTGAATTCCACTGGTTTCACTTGGATTTCACAAAGATTTTTCTAAGTCCTTTTCCTTTACTAATTATAATGGAGTTCTTGGATTACATAAGCATGTGTGAAACAGGAGTATCCAACCCAAGGATGTTGCAAAGAGACTCATTTGGATTTAGTTGTTTGCAGCTTTATTTGTGTGATTTCTCACATTTTCTCTGTAAAAAGGGCCTAATTCTACTTTTTCCGTCATGCCAACATGTGTGAGTAATCAGAGCTCTGACAGACAAGCTCTAACAGATCCAATAGTGATGAGTGAAGGCATTACAACTTCCAGGAGGTCCACGCTTCTCCTTGCCGGGCAGATACCACCTCCCCTAGCAGAGGCAATAGACAGAGAGTCTGTTCCCTTGTATCTCTAAGCCTTTCCGGCCACAAGCCACAATGCACAGTGGAGGCTGCTGCTGCTAAACCTTCGAACACCACATCAACATCTGCAAGGCCTGCAGCGCCTTTACAGTTGACAAAATGACTCGGTGGTGTAAAGCTCAGCTAGAGTGAAGTCATGTTTATGGGGTGTCAAAAACACCCCATTCAAATGTGAACTGTACAAAATTTAGAAGTAAAATGTAACAGCCTTTACAGCTCACTGCAGAAGGCATCCAAAATGAACATGGCATTTGGGAAATTATAGCGTGAACTATTGCCCAATATAATTGTCAGCGTCGGGTTCTGATTTCATTTTCACTGGTTTTTCATGAGTGCAACTTTTCAAAGCCTGTAACTTTTATATCACTCTGAAGCCTTGATCCAGCAAAGCACTTACACACATACCTAAATTTAGATTGTAGATTCAGGGAGCCTGAGATCAGGAAGAGACCATCTGTAGGAGCTCTTCTGTAGCACAAAACACTTAGCTTCCCCTCCTGACTTCTGAGTTGAGCCAAATACTTTAAAGTCCAGGAGCAGTTCCTTTGAAATGAATTTCAATTACCCGCCTGCTTTGAATCACAAGCCTGTTACATGGTTTGTTGGACCAGGGCCTCCAGGAAATCAGAATCTGGTCTCTGACACTACAAATCTTTCCTATGCTGTTCAATAATGGTTTGAATAACAATTCTCTTATTTAAAATTTCCATGCATTAGCTAACAGGTTGGCTTGATAAAGAACATCAGGATAGTGAACTGTCTGTAGCTGTCAGCTGTTATCCTCAAACTGTGCAAAATTATCCTCAAATTGTGCAAAATTCTGCCTTTCACTGTGCATACCTTTGTGCCTAGCTGAGGAGGACAAGGAGCACGTTTAGCTGCAGTTATATTTTGGTGCTTCCCGCATAATACAGTTTGTGGCCCAAATTGAGGTCCTGATTGAATTAGTAAGTGTTCTCCCTCTTTGCATTGGCATCCAAGAAGCAGAACACATTAAGAAACTTAAGTGCATAGACCATAGAGTTAAGTTTGTGTGGAGGGATGGAAAGAAACACAAGAGCAAAGCAGGTCTCACCTGCTTTTAGAAAACTGAGCTAATGGTCCCAAATATAACACAATTTCATATGAGAAATGTGACTGCTTCAAGCATTATTCTACCATTTTGTCTCAAGACCCCTACTCAGGAAATACCTTATATCATATTTAAGTCAAAGGGATGTAATCAGGACTTGAGCATCTACTTAGCATCATGCAGGTTCTCACATGTCCTCCCCAAACAAGAATTCTCTCCTGGTTGACTCCCATGAGAACTGACAGAAAATACAGCATAAGCTCTATCATCTGTACTGAAGCTTCAACTCCTCACTCCTTTCTTTTTTCCCCTTCCCATCCCTCAACTTCAAAGAACCAGGAAAGACAAGATTTGGAGATCAAGTCAAATGTCCAATTTATTTTTATAACTTGAAACTGGAACAAACGTTGTTTTGAACGAGCGTACAAATGAAATGGTAGACACATGCTGAACTCAACATTGTGACAATAAGGGGAAAAAAAAGAGGCCAAAAATCTTGTACAGAGAATAAAAGGAACAATAAATATTTCACTAAGCCATATTGAAATGACCTCCAGCCATCTCAACATTTTATCCATAATAAAAAAAAAAGTGCTCTCGTTTTTTAAACAGAGCACAAATACCAAGCAATAATAAATAGTTCCAAACTTGTAGTAAAAGACAAAACCTCCAAGTAAACAACAAAAGCTCATACAATAAGTAATAGAAAAAGGTAATAAAAATATTTTGCCTTGCCGGTACAAATGCAAACAACTTAAATCAACGTTACTTTGCTTTGCAGTTCTAAAATACAAAGAGCACCATAAAAATGAGTTTGCCTGTGATAAACAAAACCTTGGACTGTCTTTTACATAGGACTGGGATGAAATGCTGATTTTTTGACCCTTTCCTTAAAAATTGGTATTTTTCTTTCTAAAACCAGGTTCCCAGACCTGTCCTGCTGCCAAGGGAGTTGACCGGAGTTTTGCTCTGGACTGCAAAGGCAGCAGGACTAGAAACAATGAAAGTAATAAATTCAACCTTAAAAAAGTAATGAAAAACTACCTTAAGTGTGAAAAGAACTGTGGCAGCATTCTAGCTATGTCCGTGTTATATTGTGCTTATGGCCTAGTAAACTACAGCTCTTCTAAGCTAGAAGATAAGGAGGGCCATTTCAGTATCACTACAGTCTGCAGAAACACAACCCTTGTGCTTTTGGGTGACTTACTGTTAGTTTCAGTGATCTAAGTCACAAAATTAGACAACTGCTGGTGTTTGCTATTCTGGATCATTAAAAACAACAGGGAGACTGGAGCTCCTAAGCAACTTACACTAAAATGAAAGGCGAAATTTCTTCTTAAATTAATGAAATGTGGACTGAAAATGTGCAGTTAACTTCTGATCTTCATTGCATTGATACAAGTCCGAGATTCTTCTGAGTTCGGTGACATGACTCTGGATTTATGTGAAACTCCAGAGATCTGAATTTTCACCAAAAAGTGAAAATGTGCCTTTAAGGGACCACATTCCAACCTCCGTTATGCTGGAGTAATTCAGGACTAAGAGTTATGAATAATTCCTGATTTATATCAGTTTAATTGAGATCCAGAATTTCTCCAGAAGTCATTCAAGTCTGGAAGGCATACATCTATCTGTTAGGTAGCTGGACCAAATTCTCCCTGTCGCACCCATGCCTCTCCAGTTGCTCCAGTGTTTCTGCACTAATGAAAGCAGCAGAAGAATTTGGCATGGCAATATTTTTTTTTTCTTTTTGTTTTAAGTTTTACCACCGTTTCGTGTGAGAGCACTGAGCATTTTCCCCTTCTCCCCTTCGCTGAAGCACTAGTGCCTCTTCTTCCACCTCTCTTTCCCCTCGACCCAAAAGGGAAAGAGTGTGAGAGAGAGAGAGAAAAAGGACTGCAAAGAAGAGAGAAATCAAAAGGTACAGGATTTCATCCCAATCCCTCAAACATTCAGAAATTTATGGAATGTACAATTAGAAGTGAACAGCAGCAAAGCAGCTAATAACATGGACTGGCAAGACCTGTACATGGAGTCGGTCCTGTTCTGACAGGGAAGAGGAGGGCTGTGCCTGGACTAATTTTTCTTCAACCCGATTACAGCTGTACCAACAGCAGACCATTTTATGTCAAAGTGGATGCAACAGCTCTCACTTTTTGCTATAAAAAGACTTTCTTCCAGAGGGTGGTGGCAGGGTGTGAGGAGCAGTGAGTGGGGGTTGGCCAGGAGAGGGAAGATGGATTGGACATCTTCTTGTTTGGAAGGAGGGGAAGAAATCTCCTCTCTCTCTCTCTCTCAAATCTGCAGGGAAGCTGTGGGATGTCACCCCAGACACCTTTCCGGGAACGGAATTTCATTTCACACAAACAGGAAATAACCATCCAGCCTGGTTCAACCATACCTGGTAAAACCTTGATGCAAGGGGTCCAGGCAGCTTTGAAGTTATTTAGAGCCCTGTAGGAACAGCACTTTTTTGTAGGCCATTTCTGACAAAAAAAATATATATACAACTAAAATTATTTGTGAACAACAAGAACAAAAAATTTAAAATAAAAAAGCACTTAATTATTTTGTTTTGTTTCTTTTACTGAAAGGTCGTCTAACAACCCCCTTTTTTCCTGTACAATAAGGACTTCACATACAAATTTTTTTTTATTTTTGCAATATTTTATCCTGCCAAATTAAAAAAATATATTATGGCAGCCTGTTTGTTTGTTTTTATTTTTATTTCCAAATTCACTAACAAAAAGGTACATTAAATCCCTTTAAAAGGACAAGCGTACAGTTAAAAAATTACAAGCTTCAGTAAAAATACAGCAAGTGCCTACATCATATGAATCAACCAATATCAATATCCATTCCAGAAGGGGAAGGAAGGGGGGCAAAGGGGAGAAAAAAAGAGAAAAATAGGTACAGGTCAGAAACGTGATTTTTTTTTTTTTCTGCAAAGCAATAACAATATTAAGCACTTTTTTCTACATACTTTTTCTACGTGGTGTAGCAATCACCTTTTAATCCCCGAATACAAGATTCTATACATTTTTTGAAATAAAAATTCAACACCCAAGGCAGAAAAAAATTTACTAAAACTCAAGACTTTACAGTTACAGTGACAAGAACAAATTTATAGACCCACCATTTAAATTTTACTGCAACATTTTCAAGGAAAAAAGAAAATTTTTTTTTTCTTTCTGGTTTTGTAAAATGCCCAGGCATTCTCCATTATTACAAATACTGGTCCACTTTTACAGTAATCAAGAAATTTTAATATATATAATATATACTAAAACCCCGTCACCAAAAGAAAACAATATACACATGGCCATTATGGCATTTTTTTTTTAATAACCTATTAAGCAAACTTTGAAAAAAAAAAAAGATTGCTCAAACACACATACACACAATTTCTTTTTTACCCTTGTATGTATTCAATACTGTAAACGTATTTTAAGACAGAGTGCACTAAATTTAACTTTTAAAAAAAAATTAGCCGTTGTTCCTGAATTGTTTTTTTTCATTCAATGATAGCAACTTGTAATTTGTGTCATTTGAGTTTTAATTCAGCAGTAAATCATTTCCATTCCATTTCCTAAGCAGCGTTGTCCTGAAAAAAAAAAAAAGCTGAGAATAATTCAGCTAATGTATGTCCGAAGTTGTGCTGGGTATACATCTTCATTTGATTGGGTCTTATGGCATTTTCATGTCCACTATCTTCAACCAGTAATTTTTTTAAGTAAATGTGGCTCTTTTTTTTTTTTTTCTAAAGAATGTACTTTTCTTGTTTTACTTTTTTTTTAAAAGTCTTTCCATTTCACAAAAACATTTTGCATTTGTCTCAAGAGACTCAAATAGGAAGATCAGTTTTCAAGGCACTCACGTCAAATTGAATGGCAGTAGAAAAACTGTCCAATAAATTATTTTATTTATTTTTCTTTATAGTGCCAGTATTGTGAATGCCATGCTTAGCAACACTGACACTTAATCTCAGCTGTTCCCTTACAGTTTAACCCACCTTTGGGCCAAGTAGAATATGATGTAATTTCTTGTTGAGAAGCCATTTTTCTCTTAACCACAAACAAAAGCTTTAAAGTGCGGGTCAACATAATTAAAATCTCTAACCATAATTGTCTACTGTTTGCTAATATTAGTTCTAAAAGGCTTTAAAATATTTGGAATTTAAAAGTAGAACAGGTGCATTTTCCTTTGCTTTACTTTTTGTCTGTTGTAATGCTTTTTTCTGAATACAATTCCATTCTGTTCCTAATTAAGTCAAGGGAAAAACTCTTACCGACTTCAGTAGGAGCAGAATCTTGCCAAGACAGGTAAATCAACCTGGATTTATTTTTCTCTTCCTTATAATAACATCACTGTACATCATATAATATTCCTACTCATAAACCAAATGCCTATGAGTTGAGGCTTTTCATTGAGAAAATCACACTTTTCCATCTTCTAACATTAAACCACAGCAAATACAGACTGAAGTAGATGTCCTGAATTCAAATTTTATGATTTTGTGGTTTAAAAAGGAAAAAAAAAAATTAAGAAAAAAGATGGCGTTTGGCTCCTCTGAGGTTTGAAAATAATATTACAATGCTCAAAATGTTCATTTATTGTCTCTAGGAAGAGTCACAGGAGGGGAAGAGGGAGGGAAAAACACTGCAAAAAGTGACAAACTGGCACCCTTATGTTGCCATAGCTTTTAACAACAAGAAGAAACTATCAGATAATAATGTACAATTAAGAATGTTTCTGGGTTTTGAATGTAGCTGCCTTCTGCACCTTTGTCTTTTTTGCTGTCATAGCTTTAGTGCTACAATCCGTCTACAAAAGGCCTCTATCAGCAACATTGTCAGTGCTATGTATTTGATCCAATTTCGAAAGAAAGTGCTAATTTTAAAGATTGTTATTCGCTGTACAGTTTTGTTTTCCCTAATCTTCAAGGTTATTTAAGATGGGGAAAGAAAAATTTAAAAAAAGAAAGAAAGAAAGAAAGAAAGAAAAAAGAAAGAAAAAAAGATTTCGGTTCTCATGCTGGCTTCTTCACAAGAAATTACACACACTTAGCTTAAATTTCAACAAAGCAGCGGCCCAAAAATTATAATTTTAAAAGATATGTTTCTCCCCTACAATGCAAGTAATCTCAGGCTACGACTGGGTAAAATTAAAAAGGGATACCCAACAAAATTTTAAAAGAAATTTAAACAGAAAGAATAAAAAAAAGTACCTGCACATGCCAAAAAATTACAAAAACCCAATAAATACAGAAATTATTGCACAGTTAAAAGGCTCCACAATTTTTACTGCCTTAATCAACCCTCGGGTTTAATAGAACTTTGTAGACACAGGTTATATTTAAGTGCCAAAGTCTGGCACCTACCATAGTTATGCTAAGTTATGTTTACGGAGGCAAGTTAGGTCATCTTTTCTCAGTTGGCAATAGTTAAACTGTACAAATAAAATGTTACCTAGACCCCTGAAATTTAACCTAGTGGAGGTGGGGGTGGGGAGGGGCAGGAGGGAGGGGGGGGCCTTAGCTTCTTTCTGCCTGCTCAATTTTGACGTCATTTGTCAGCAAATGTTCTCCATGCCACTTTTTCATGTGTTTCTCCAGGGTGCTGTAAACACTGAAGGGCATCTGGCAAATGTCGCAGCGGTAGACCTCCTTCCCTATCTGGCCATGCGTTTTCATATGGCGCGTCAGCTTACTGCTCTGGGCACATGCATAGTTGCAGAGCTCGCATTTGTAAGGCCGCTCTCCAGTGTGGCTCCGACGGTGTACCGTCAAATTGCTGCAGTTCTTAAAGACCTTGCCACAGTACTCACATGTATCGCTCCTGCGCCCTTCCTTCGAACTGGGTCGCCCGGGGCCGGGTCCGCTGATGTGGGGGGTGCTGCCTCCGCTCGCCGTTCCGCTGCGCCCTGAGAGCCCCCCGTCCAGCATGTCCCCCGGCGGAGTGGAGAAACGCAGGCTCCCATTCTCCGACGAGTGCTCAGAAGAGGTCGCGAAGGGGGATTGTCGGGAGTCTGTGAATCCGAGGAACGGATCCTTCATGAAGTGCCGCGATGCTGCATACCCTACCAGCCACTGGGAGTAAACGTTTTCGGAAGGTATTATCGTTGCTGGTGGCAAGTCCAAATCTTTCTCTACCTTTATTCTTTTAGAAGAATTGTTTAAACTGGGGCTCGTGATAGGTGTTGGCTTACGGGGGAACAAGTTTGGGAAGGGTTCACCCGGGCCAAAGTTTCTTCCATTGACCGCACCTTCCTCAGTGCGGTCCAGCTCTCCTACCACTGAGTCTTCATCGCCCGGATCTCTCTGACAGAGATCTCGAGGACACAAGTCTCGCTGATCAGAGGACCTTTTCATGAAGCTACTCCTCTTCTGTTTTTCAGCTAACATGTCGTTATATTGCTGAATGGCACCTAGACTTACATTCTCGATGACTTTTCCCAGGACGAGGGATTTCTCGTCCGGCAGCGACTTGGAGCCGTTTTCTCGGTTACGACTCAGCTCTGAGTCCATACTGAAGCTTGACTCTGGCCGGCTCTCATTTTCAAGTTCCTCTTCCTCCTCCTCCTCTTCTTCCTCTTCTTCATTGTCATGGCCCAGAGAAGGATCGCTCTCGTTCCTGAAATCTGCCTCACTGGATTTCAGTCCCTCTCCAGTGAGCTCACTTGTGCCTGGCTCAGGGGAACTAGTGGTGGACAGTCCATCATCTGACCTGCCTGTCATGGAGCCAGCTTTATGCATATGTGTTTTCATGTGGCGTTTTAGCTTGCTGGCCTGGGAGCAAGCATGGTCACAGAGCTGACACTTGTAGGGCTTTTCTCCTGTGTGACTGCGCCGGTGCACAATAAGGTTACTCTGGAACTTGAATGTTTTCCCACAAAATTCACAGGACTTGCTCTTGGCCTGAGGCTGGGGAGGCGTAGTGCTGCTGGGGGGCATGGGGGGCAGTGGCGGGGTGCTCATAAAAGGTGATTTAGGACTTGGCTGGAAAGGATTCAGCAGGCGATGCATAGGGTTGGTGCGACTGGGTGAGACTGGCGGAGGGGTGGAACTGTTTCCTGCCAGCTCTCGAAGCCTTCTGGAGAAATCCATCGCTGGGGACTCAATTGCCATGGGGTTTAAACGCATAACTCTGTCAAAGGCACTGGGATGCTGGGCAACTAACCCCATTTCTTCGGCACTAAGGCGATGTGGATCCAGATGATGACGAGGCGGTGGGCTGAACAGCGGAGGTGTGTTTGGGAGCCGACCCTCACCAAAGCCAGGGTGTTCGCGCAAGATGGGTCCTGTCATCCGCAAAAGATTAAAAGGGTTGCTGTCTCCAAGAAAATTCATCAGTGGGGACTGTGCAACAGTCTCCGGTCCCAGAGGAGGAGGGATGGTGATGCGTGGAGTAAGGGAACTGTTTGAAGGGCTTGTTTCCAGGTAGATGCGGAATCCATGTGTGTTCTGGGCATGCTGAAGCAAGAACCAAGCGCTATTAAAAGGCTGCTTGCATGTTGTGCAAATATAGCTTGAAGGCTCATCTTTACCTATAAAAGAAAAAGTAGAAAGAACACTTAAAAAATAATACAGAGGAGAACATTTAAATACAGTTGGCATGCACTTTATTTTGCTAACACATTTCCTTCTTGGCATTTCTGAAAGAAGGATTTAATTGCGACGTATTGACTGATATAAATTGTTGAACAGCACATTTACTCACCACACTTATTCACTTAACATGTATGACAAATATCACACGTACTCATTTCTGCTATATACATTTACATCCTCTAACTTGCAAATAAAACCTTCCTTCATGACGTGCAAGGATCCTAATCCTTTCATGTGTTTATTCCACAAAAAGAAATTTGTTTCAAGGGATTTATGACTACGTACGAAAACCAAGGAAAATGCAGCGTGGTAGGTTTTACAAGGCACCTGCAAGGAGCTTCAGTGTCATTTTCATTCTTTCATTTTATATACTTCATGCAGCAGTCCCCTGAGATCTTGCTGAATTTAATTTATACATGCTTCAGTCATGCCAGCACTTCCATTTTTAAAATACTATGTAGGTATTTAGCCACACAAGTCCTATTCAAGTCAACAGGAGCTTGGAAAACATACCCTTGCATAAACCACTTTGACATTCTTTTTGCCAAAACACCAAGAAGCCACTCAAATGAAACATCCGGTAATCAAAGCTGACAGCACAGTTGCAATTAACAGTAACAAATGTCGGGCCGTGCTTGAACTGGGTCCCAAAAATTTCTGAGCCTGAGCCTGCCCTCCAATGCAGAAATGCTCACCAGAGCCAAAAACATTGTTCTGTTTGCTTTTCTAGCCTCTTTGAACGGCTGCATAGAGGTGGAAAGCATTCCTTTAACCTTGATTCAGCTTTACATAAAGGACAGGTGTGGACAAGTCTGCACCACAGTCATAATTTTGCTAGCTAGAAAATTCCAGTCCTGGGCACAATATAAACTGTGTCCTATCTTCAAAAAGCACTTTTCTCCCACTCCCCTCCTTTCTTCAATGTCTCTGCAAGACTCTGATAAATTCATAAATATGTGTCAACTTGAAATTCACGGTCCAGGATTTGTTTTGTTTGTTATTAAATGAGGGGAAGGTTTCCTGAAAAAACAACTGCACATTTTGGAAAACCTAAAATTAATTTCTTGCTTGTTTGTTTTTTTGTTTATGAAAGCACATATTTTGGCTAGCGATGGCCGCACTGCACCTAAAGGCACTAAACTTCCTGATAGTTCAGTACCTGAACCAAGCTTCCTGCCTGACCCATGACGGTGCAAGGACCCAAGCAATGCCTGATCCAGCCGCTCCACAGGTGCTCAGATCCAAAGCTGAACTATACAGACCCTTTTGTAGACAGGGAGGTTGCCATTCACAAAAGCCTGTTGCATGAGCTTGAAAATGAAAGAGTTTATAAGGTGAGCAGAACCGCATTATCGAAACTACCTTGTAAAGGGGAATGACTCATAGCAGACAAAGAAAAAAAACTCGGGCACATCAGGAGAAGTGGGATTGCTGCTGACTGAATTCCCCTCTTCTGGCTGTTGCAGGAACGGCTGCTGCTAACAAAACCTACAAAACCTTAGACAAGGAGGCTAGAAGATTATCTACCTACCTATCAGCCTGTCAGTTTATCTAATCTTATCACCCGATATACATCCATAACAGCATAAAGAAAAAAGTATGTATCAGATTGAGACTTATTTACAAAGGTAGGTGATAAATGTGATGCAACTCCTCACGCTTCTGTTGATTTAGTAGGGCTATTGCTGTGGACAGCAGCTTCAAATCTCGATTTCAGGGAAGCCACCTCTTCACAGCCAAGAAAAAATGTATACAATACGGCGGGCATTTGTGCCTGGCTGACATGGCCCCTGTGCCCCAGCCCCGCATGCTGTGTCTGTGAGAGACAGATGCAGTTGCTTTGATTAATCTCTAACAATCGCTGTTCGAAAAAAACACAAGTTTGAGAACTGCACTCGGCTTGGAAAAAGTGCCCATAACTGCTATTGACATTAATGAAAGCCACATACAAACATGGAAAGGAACTGATACATTATCCCTTAAAAATCTACTCAGCACTGAGGCAGTTAGGAAGTTTTATGTCAGCTTTGCAGCCAAAGGAACAGTAAATGCTCCCATTATTACTTCAAATATTTAAATTTCTGTTTCTTACAGAAATATGATGAAAATGTCTAGACCTTTAACTTTTCTTGCACAGCAACATGTGTAGTATAAAAAGTGACAGAAATCACTGAAGCAGACTAAAGTATATAACATACTCTGTCAAAAGCTTTTTTAAACAATATGTTTTACCTCAGCTCACCCTGGAATAGATTTTAATAAAGCCCCTTCCAAAGTGTGATCTAATAGCAAATGAAGTGCCGCATCTTACAAGGTCATATATCTTCAAATTAAAGAGTGCTCTGCACCCTTCACCTTCACTTTATCCACTCTAATTAATCGATTTATTACCCACAGCTGTTCGATTATTTAATTTTTAAAGTCACAGCATGCATTCTTTTTTGTTGTGGGGCTTTTTTTCTTTAAAAAAATAAAGTGTGTGAGTGTCTGTGTGTGTGCATGCATTCTCTTTGCTTAGCTCAAGAACTGACAGGAGGAAGAAAGCAGCTGCGTATTAGACGACAACAACAACAGCAACACATTTACTTGAGCAAAGGCACATACGTAAGAAGAAAAATTCCTGAGCAGGCTGAGGATCAAGGCCAATCTAAAACTGAAATGGCTGATTAAAAAAATTACCCTCAAAATGGCAGCTGGCTGGATGCTTGCTATTACATGTTACATGGAATTAAGATGTTTTAGTTTGTTTTGTTCTCCAAAATTTCACCTCCATGAAATTCAAGAGAGGAAAGTAAATCCCCTCCTTTTTAGTTTTCTTTCAAACAGCAAATTAGTGCTATTAGTGATCTAAGATTTACAAGCTAGCAATCATAAGTCTTCTCTTCCTTTCTGTTGTTTAGCTTTTATGCTCCCTAAGACTCCTCTTCGGGAGACCCCAACACAACAACAAAATTGACTGCAGGCTATCTGGCTACCAGTCTCTGACTGCTTCATGAGTGTTTGTGTGTACATGCCTGCATATGTAGATACATTTTATTTTTTTAAAACTTTCACAACCCTCAAAGACTGTCCCCAGACTCCTTTTTAAAAATAAATAAATAAATAAATGAAATGTTAATTTCCTTGCTATCACTTCATGGTTTTCTTGCCTAAAAGTTGCCCTGAGCAGTGTAGATGCTCACTTTTAAGAACAGAACAATGTCAAAAATCTTTGAAGATCCACTCCAAACATTTTTATATTCAAAAACTTGTTAAATATTTTAAACATGCCCAGAAAGAGCCACATATTGCTCAAGAGTGATCCTTATATTTAATAATACAGTGCACCTATACTATAAAACTCTTTGTTACAAGGCTACTTTTGATATATGACTATCTTAATCCCTTGCCACCTGCACTGAAGTCTGTCTAAATACCTTCTTTATGACAACTAGCTATATAGTCTTTGCCATATGCAGTCTTTATCACTTTAGCATGTGCTTGACTTTGAGCATGTGAGTAATCAACATCAGTGAAACTTAAGCATAGGCTGAAGTGCTCTGTTGGATAGTGATGAAATTATTCATGTGCTTAGAGTTAAACACAAGCCAAGACTTCATTATTACTGTTCGATGAATTGCACGTGGTTTCAATGCTACAGTCTGTAACTAGGCACGAATTTCAGGGCTGATAGTTCAAGTATAATTCTTTATCTTTACAGTAGTTGGTAGATATGGTATATCTACCACACAGACATGAGACATCCAGGTCACAACTCCTGAGCAATCAATTGTAGTTTCACAGTTGCAGTAAAGCCAAACAAACACTGCCACATTCAGACAATGACAGAGAGGTTTGTAGGTCTGAATCCTACTGAGACACAGGTGTATAGATTTAGAAATACTGTTTCAAAGGTTAGGAAGGATTGTGAAATTAAAGAATGAGAGGACTAGGATAAACCTTAAGGTTTGGCTTGTCCAGTTCCTGACCCAAGGGATCATAGAATCATAGAATGATATGGTTTGGAAGAAACCCTAAAGATCATCTTGTTCCAACTCCCCTGCCATAGGCAGGGACACCTTCTACTAGACCAGGTTGCTCAAAGCCCCATCCAGCCTTATCTAGAACACTTCCAGGGATAGGGCATTCACAACTTCTCTGGGTAACTTGTTTCAATGCCTCATTACCCTCACAGTAAAGAATTTTTTCCAAATATCTAACCTATACTTACTCTCTTTCAGTTTGAACCCATTCCCTCCTAACCTGTCACTAAGCTCCGTTTCTATGCATCTGTTCATATCTATGGAAGATGCTCCACTATCCCACTTCAAAGGTCATCAAATGGAGATTCTACAGCCTTTCCAAAGTCTACCTCATTCCTTCTCTCCTTTACAATCATGAAGGTTCCCCAAGTGCCTAATCTTTCTTCCTGCAATTTAAGATCATAATATATTGTCCTACCCAAAACATAGGAAACAATTTAGTCAGCTCCTCACATACAGACATCATCCAACCCAAGGATTTTCAGTTGAACTACTTCATGTCTTTTAGCATCTCCTTCTCCCATTTTGATTTGGAAATGTTGAGTGAGAGAGAATTCACTTTGTTTTGGAGTAGTCGGTGGCCATGGTTGGCTATTTCCAATATTAAAAAAACCCTTCTTTCCAATTGAAATTGCCGAGTTCAACTCTCAACCATTAGATCATATAATATTTTTATCTGGGAAATTAAAAATCTCTCTAGTATCTTCTCCTAAAGCAGGTAATTATAAACTATGAACTTATTGAACACTCTTGCCTTTTCTGCATATTATGACAAAAGATGGTCTTTTCCAGAAATATTAAAATGTGTTCCCTCCATTACTGCATGACAGATTATGTTCCATTCAAAATGTCAAAGCAATAATGAGCTTTTTTTCTCTTTCATGAATAGCACAAAACAAAGCTAAATTCAGACACTGCCTCCCAGATTCTGCCCTTAGAGGGGGCAGTGAGAAAAGACAGGTCAGTTTGCCCCCCCAGAACAAGAGTAGCCTGCGTCTGCGGGCCTCCACCCAACTGCACCAGGCAGCCTGAATCCCCGACTTATCTGTCCTCTGCAGTCTGACTTGTATCATTCAGTGATACACAGATCTTCCTCACCCAGTTGGTACATGACTTTCTATATACCCTGAATGCTGAGCGTCTTTGCCCTGGAGATAAAAATTTCCCTCAGAATATCCTCAGTTATTCTGGATACCATCAAACAATAATCAGTGTGAGATAAGAACTGTTGAGAATTCATTATTTTCTGCTGAGCTACAGTGACATCCAGTGCCTTATGAATCCTCCCCTCAGCATGCCTGAATAATTCCATTAGCTGTAACAGAGAAAGAACTCCCCCTCTTTTTAATCACCCACCCATAACCCCTGCCAGGACTGTGGTGAGGACCTGCAGTCAGGTCCATATAACCACGGCCGTTCTTTACCTCTAGCAATACTTTCCAGATAATATTTCTGGTTCCCTTTTACAAAGTTACAACAGTAGCAATAAAAACGTTAAGGAATTTTAATGCTGGTTTACTGCACCTTTAGAAGTTCAGAAAAAGTAGAAACTTGCAAGCTTTAAAGAAAGGACACCTTTTATAGTAGCACTCAGGAACAGACATGTATCAGGTTCCTACAATCTTTCAGCCAATATTATTCTCTTCTCCACCACTTGATTTTTAATGAATATTTAAATAATTGCTCCTTGTTATTATGATGGTTACTCTAATAATACCAATAAAGGTAGCACGGATGCTCCATAAAAAACACACCTTTAATTGAATTATTATTAAATTAAAATGCCATAATTGAGAACACGAGTTTACAAGTCTTCTTATAAGACCAGCTGACATTAAAGAGAAGGGCATTAAATACTGGAAAGATTTAGTGTTGCATAGTGAAAAAAAAGTATATCGTTATGTGTAGTTTGACAGATCACCCAGACAAGGGCCAAATGTTTCACAGGTGTCTGTCGTGTGGATCTGCTGTGTGAACTATATCAGTTCATACTCGATGCAAAAATATCTCAAATACAGGTATTTCTGCTGAAGAGGTTTTATAAGCCATATTATCACTTTAAATTATCCAAGTTAGCAAGAACATTTACTTGCATATGTTTATAATATAATAAACATGTGCTGAACACACACAATATCGAGAGTTTTACCCTTCCTGAACTCCCTGGGCTGTTTGGAAGTGCTGCTACCTCCATTTCAGAAGGACTGACAGTCTCAATAAAAAAGACAGAAATGTGAAGTACAGTCCAAGTCTGGATGTGGATCACCACTGCCAGTCCAATGACAGTCACTAGTTTTAAACACCAAACCCAAAGGAACCATATCTCTTTACACCTCTCTTCACCTTAATTTTGTTTTGATGGCAACAAGCATTGAAGATAAGAAACAAGCACAACTCCTCTATCCATCCCCAGAGCTAATGCAGTGCATCCATCCCCACACTGCTTCATCTAAAGAAAGGGCTCAAGAGAGTCTTGCAGCACATCCTGCTAAGGGTGATGGGGACTATCACCAACAGTTCATAAAGTTAGCATCAACTGGTAGCTAAAGTTGGTGTTTTATGACTTAACAAGTCGCCTGCAGTCTCACAACCTACGCACCTCCAATTCTACACTCAGATAAACAGCTGTTGTCTCTTGTAAAGCTCAGCCAACCTGAAGTGCATCTCAGTCAAGAAGAGATGGAGATTTAGATGAAAGAATCCAACATGAGGGGTACACAGCCTGTCATCATCTGGAAATGAGGAATCTCAGGATGAGGTCAGTGAATGAAAGAATGTGACAGGGGAAAAAAAATTAAATATTTTTAAGAGGTGGATGGAAAAATAAGGGTGTCTGAAGGAAGAACTAACTGAGAGACGTTACTTCTCAGTAACAGAATCCTGTTTCCTCCCATACAAGACCCTGTTCTCTTTTTCTACCTTGCCTCTTGATAGCCTATCTCCTCTAGGGCCATCATCAAATCACGACTTCATGCAATATTCTTCTCCCACACACTGCCTGTATGTTTTACAGCTTTTCCCATCCTTTTTCTACCTTGACTAGTGAGACTGCAAGCTCTCTACAGAGATTATACAAGAAGCTTTAGGCCAAGAGAACCTACACACCCAAGACCCTCTCATTCCCAGAACCAATTTTGATTAGCAATGCAAACATTCTTGAGAGCACTTTCTACCTGTTGGAAAATATCTACAGTAACACTCATTGGCACCAATATTAAAATATATTAATATTACACTACTATTAGCAATATACTACTAATTCTTTCTGTGCTAAAGCCAACTGTCAAACTCCAGTTTTGGTGGATTAAGTGCTGCCCCATTTTTTGGGAGACTATTTTATTTTCTGAAACCATTTCAGCAGTGTTCCTTTTCTACTAGGCAGAACTGCAAATCATCTGTTTATCATTCTTGTAATAATAAATACCTGTTTTGTTGAATGAACTATTTTATTAAATGAGTGGAAAACCAAACAGATTAATTACCGATCACATAGCTGAGAAGTTAGACTGCCGTGTTGTCTGTCTATAGCCAATCCTTTCAGAATTCCAAGAACAAAGAGCATAAATCCTTGAAAGTCTTAGAGATATCAACCTGATAAACCTCGCCAAACTCTGATTTGAATTACTCTGCTATGAATTCAAAGTAGTTGTGACAGTCACCAATGCAGAATTTTTCCAGATAAACTATACCAGGTTGTCACTAACAAGGACCTTAACTAGACTTACATGAATATAGCAAGTTGTGACTTGTTCTTTTTTCATTAAACTTTCCCCAGAAGCATATTATATGTCCTCTCTGGCATTTACAGTTACAAAAAAGAAGGAGGCTGCAGGCAGACTACAGCCATGCATAACACAAACAGATGCTTCCTGCTTCTTAATGGACACGGGCGACCTTTGGCTGAAGATGCAGTTCGTGTTCAATGGTCCCATTTTCTGTGAGACTTAATCATACCTCAGATCTGTACTGCCAGATTCACATAAATGCACAGCTCAGTTTAATTTCTAGTGCATTATAAAATGGCAATATTATATTTTTAGGTATAAAATGTCAATAGGCATTTTGGGCAACTTCGTTCTGGATGTCCAATTTCTTGTTCCTTAAAAGAGCTTCTGGCTTCCTGGAAGTTCAGACTACAGAAGTATAAGAAATGCTTTTACTTAGTGCAAAAAAGGAAAGAAAATACATAGGAAAAGTTGGAACTCATGACACAGGGATTTTGACCTAGAAGCACTATTTCAATGGAAGATAAAAAACGTGTTTGTCATCTCTGAACACCTTCTCCTAATTGGTGTTAAATCTAAAATACAAAGGTAATTTATAAAGCAGAGAAAGGGAGAAGTGTGAAAAGTGAGGAGCAAACAGGAAAATCAATATTAAAAGATCAATAGTGAATGAGTTAACTTTTAAATCAGCCCTTTGTGATACAACAGTTTCAACTGACTCCACCTTTAGCATCTAAACAGCTTTGTGTCTTTTAGACAGTTTCTCTGAACCTAAGGCATCAGCTAGCAGACTGAAATGATGCTTTACAAACCTGGTGTATAAAATAGTGAAAACTATCAGAGAAAATGGGGAATGCAATACAGGGGTGAGATTAAAAGACCATAGGACTACCCATGGCTGGTGGTTTAATGTATAGGATCACATTTACAGCACTCATGAAAAACCGTTGTACTGCTAAAGGACATTTCTAGGCCTTTTCTTAGCATTAGGTATTCAAATGCATTTGAAATAATGTCAATCTTTTCTACAACATATGAAATATGCCAGCAGCTTCCCTTTAAATCGGTTTCCTGTAACCAGCTTTGTTTGAAAACTGGCAAGTGCTGGGATATTTTTTTTCCCACAGAGTTTTCTAAGGTGCCATTTTCTCATCTTACAATCAAGAATTCTCAGTAATCTGAATAGGAACTAAAAGAAGGATACATAAAGGAAATTGTCCATGTCATATAATGGAAAAATAAAGAGTAAATTAGGAAACAATAAAAGAAGTCAAAGGGTGAAAACAAATTTTCCTGTCTTTTTTTCCTCAGGAGTACTTCAGTTTGTTTTACTGCAACTATTTCTTGGGGTATTAGGTGCCTATTCATATTTAGTAAATGAAATAGCATTTTTGTTTTAATTCATTGCTTCTTTAACAAATGCTAACTCCCATCTCTGCTTCTTTAAATCCACAAAATCTCCATGTTCAACCCTAAGAAGTATTGTAAAGGCTGTAAATCTTGTTTTAATGGAATGTACATTTAGCTATGAGGAGATAATTGACGTTATGGAGGGCCTAGATGCTGAATTATATAGGTTATCTAATACAAAGGGGACTCATTACCGAAGCACTACAAACAAGTAGTAATATATGTATATTGTTCTGAGTGGCGTTATAGCAAAAGTGTTCAGGTCTGCGGGGATTTATAAAACACAAGAAAACAGCAGACATGCACTTGTAAATTTGTCTCATTTGTCTCTGAAGTTAAAGGTTATTCCCTTGATCTGAATTTGTAATAAAAACATGCTAGACTAAGGTTTGTAGAGAATGTTTGAATATGTAAATTGTGTATAATGATAGGCAATTATAGGGTAAAAACTGGACCTTATGAATGTTACAGAATTGCATGGAGCATCAAAGTATTTTCCTTCAGATGAAATATTTATCTTTTATGCATGTTATAAGCACTTTTTCAAAGGTATTCAGCAACCTATTTGAGAGGAGAGTTGACAAAAATCAAACCATTACAACTGACTAAGACCGTGGGCTTATGCACAGGAGAAGCCACAGCTTTTTACAGAATATACATAATAAATCTCTTGAACTAATGGTTCCGGAGATGGATCCTCAAGGACAAGTTCCACTGATTTTCACTCCCTTAGATGAAAGCTGGTCAGATGTTTCTGGATTTTTTTTTAAGACGATATGGGGGTGGAAGTGTGGGGAGGGAGACTGGGGAGAATAAGTAGGTAAGAATGTGAATTTTCTTGGACTGATTAAATGAAGCCCCATTTTCCCTCCAGTTCATTGGCTGCTGTTTTCAGGGAATAATAAAAAACAATAAAAAAAAAAATGCTGCATCGAGATAGAAAGTAGCAAAGCCGGGAGATGATACTATAGTTTATGCTACTGAAGATAAGGTTTTCTCCTTCTCTGAGCACGACAGTCTGTTCAGGTTAACCAACTGCAGTGTTAGAATAACTCCAGCCGACTTGTCACAGAGTACAAAAGTCATCAGCAACTGAATGTTCTTTTCTGCACCGCAATTAAGACGAATCAATACGACGTGCCACAAATGGTATTTTACTCTCAATAAGAACTCGGGCTGAGTTTATTCAGAATATTTTAGCGCTTCCCCAGGGGATTTTGGTCCGACGCAGATGGCAAATAAAGTACTCAGCCTAGGGCTAGAGCACATTATGCTAATTCTAATGTCAGATGTACTTTAATATACAGCTCTATTTAATCACCCCATTATTTCACATTTCCATATGAAAAACCTGCGGCACTTCTGCAGAGCTTTCACTCTGCGACAATGCCAGCTTCCTTCAACTAGCTCACTGCGAAAGAGAAAAGAAGACTGGTCATTCTCGCCAGTCAAAATGTTACAGTTTCAAAGTTTCAGTATTCCTGAATTTAAAGTGGGTCTTCCAGTGCAATTAGCAAATCGCTCGGCTAGAATGCTGATATGTACAAAATGCTAAGGAGGTGTGACTGAAAAAAATAAAAATAACAGCCCTCCCTCTCCGGTTCATCCATTCACGCATGCAGACATAGGCAGGCACGTATCTCAAATCCGCTTGCAGAACAGTAATAATAAAAATAATGAAAATATTTTCATAGTGCAATTCAACCAATATTCTCAACACTTGTCACCAAACCGTTGCTATTCCCGGCTGTGTGGCTTCCGTTACTTAGAGGAACAGAGATGGCTGGCACAGCTGCCAACCTACAGATGTCTCTGAATAAAACCTTCCTTGTGTATCAATAATTTTTGCCTGCAACAAACTACACCTCTAATTAGGTTTATAAGCCACGCACCTTCAGTATGGCCCACTACCCAAATTATCTGCAATTTATCTTGATGACCCATCTCTGGTGACCACAGAATTTGAACCTACGGACTTGAAGGTAAAATGATTCAAAACTGGATTTACATTGAAAGGAATGAAGGAAAAGACTTCGCTTTGGAGTTGTTTTTCAAGCCATGTAGGCTCTTGAAGTGCAGACATGGAAAGCAGAAGCAGTCCTTGGAGGACCTCTTCAGCATCCAAGCTTTCGCTTCAGAGTAATTCTGTGAAGGATCTTTAATTCACCATTTATGTACAATCACCAGTGAAATGAGTTTCATGGTCTCAACAAAATCTTCCCCAGTTTGGCATAACTGGGGCTCCACGACAACTAAGACTGCTCATCAGGGGGAGGCAGGTCAGGCCTAGATTATACAGAGCTGTTATTAGAGGAATATATGAAGCTTAAGTCAATAATTTTTTTTAATCATTTCATTAAACCTAAAATATATTTCACCAAGAAAAAAAAAAAGGATCTCCTTAGAAAAAAGACATCCTTTTTCCTCTTCCAACTACCCAATCTGCATCCTTTAAAAATTGTTCAACAATGCATGCAACAGCCAGCACCTGGGGCCAGATCTCACCTGGTTTCACTGTTATGCATCAACATTTAAAGATACAGAACTGCACTGCTGTGCCCTGACACAACATATGCAACAACTTCCATGTCCTAATTTGAACACAGAGGATGACATCCCTTACAGTCAAGGCAGAAATTTTCAAGCTTTCTTTTATTTTTATATATATACATATATACATATGTACATGTGCATATACACCTACACACATATATATAAGTAATATATATGCATGTTTATATATGTATAAATACATGATTTGATCTCTGTTAGAATGGCTATGAATACAGTTTTGCCTGAGTGGCAAATACAGTACAAGTCAATTTAGAAAATTAGGGAAACTTTAGGATTTGTTCTCACTCTGAAAATGAGTAGCTAAATTTTAAAAAATAAATAAATAAAAAAGAAGATTAAATGAGTGTTTAATATCCCAATGCAAAGCCCACCAAAGTCAATATGAATCTTTCCACTGGCTTCAATGGGCTCTGGATGCGGGTCTTCTTCCACATTGGGATTTGTTAGTCTCAAGACACTATCTTCAATGTAGGGATAAATCTGGTTTGTGGTGGTGTAGTTAAAAGAAGATAACTGAGTTCACAGCAGCTAGAAACCTAAAGAACTCAGCTGTAAATATTTTAGAGGAATAAATGGAGACACAGCTAGTAAAGTATCTTTTGTATCTTTAGTTAAAAAGAAAAACAGTTGAAATAGAAGAAATACACACACTGAAATCAATCTTTGACAATTCTGTTGCTTTTTCTTCTGCTGATATTATGTTGGTGTTTGGAAATTTAAAAAAAAGCATAATAGCAATTCTCCCTAGATCTATCCAGTTTCTTTAGCTTATTTTAGATAAGCTCACTGCATTCTTAAACTCCATTACTAAGAATTCTTTGGAAAAAAAATCGAAGCTGAGACTAGCAAAACAATTTTTAATATCATATTTATTCTTCACAATATGCAAATTTGTGGAATCCCATTCAATTTCCATCATTATGGAGATTTTTTGAATGCCAGAATGTCGGCAGATACATCTATACTAAAAGGATTCCTACAGGACTCAAAAGTCCTCTAAAAGAAAATCCAAGACTGGGTGAACAAAGAAGCAAAATGAGCAGAAGCTTTAAAAGCCTAAATAGGAGGCGGGGGGGTGGGAAGCTGGGGGGCTGCAAGGTGGAGACAAGGGAAGGAGGAAGGTATAAAATACCTCAGGTGAAAAATAAAAGCGATCAGTTACAGAGGTAGGGATCTTGGGGGTTGCTCTAGATTAAGCAGTTAAATTTCATGTGCCTATGAAGTTGCAAAGGACGAATCTCTAATCATACTTCCTGAAGCGCAAAGATAAAATCATTGGTTTTGCTCCTTAAGTAGGTGGTGTTTTATGCCACTATAACGTTGCAGAAAAATAATGCCGATGTTAGCTAAAAAAAAAGATCCTAAAAACTTCCTATTTTATTTCTATACAATCCAGATTGATCACCTCAGAGAAGCATAATTAAACAATGCTAAGCATCCCAACCCCTTGGAGAATGTGCTGCTGAAAAATATTTTTAGAACAATCACTGTAGTAATTCTTCTTAGTTGTAGAAACACTCCAAATCAGAAAGTCAATTTTTCCTCTATTTGCAGAAGTGTGCTGGTTTTCACTGGAAAGGCGCCTGTGTTTTGTTTGGCTGCTGTTCATATACTGCCTTGGCAGGATTTCCTTGGATTGCTTACAGTGAACATTGCTCTTGCATACAGTAGCACTCCCATTTTAACCGTCCCAGCCACACGTTTTCTAATAACACACGGAGAGCTGCAAAATCCCTATAAGCACAGCTCTTTAAAGCAGCAACAGAAGGAGGTGGGGGCGGAGGACCGGAGAGGGGGAGGCTCTGCCCGTTCAAAATCCAGCACTGCAAACGGAGGATAGTCCTTTTAAAAACAACCAATGTGAATTGTGTTTAAGGAGCAGCTTTCCAGGGAAAGAAAAAACATCTCCGAGAAGGGGGCCTGATTTAGCTGATTCACCGAATCTGATCTACACAGGCTGGGCTCTGAGCTGGGTCCTAAGTACTGCTTACATGCTTTCTTTTTTTTCTTTTTCTTTTTTTTTTTTTTTAATTTTTCCTGCCCTTCTGAAAGGGTTGCAGAAAACTTAGTTATCTGGTATTACCTTGCATGTTTGAGACCCTGCACCTGAGCCTGTGTTCCTCATGTATCCCAATTTTTTGCCCTGTCACGGGGAGGCTGGGGTGCATGGGGAACACAGGGCTCCACTGTGAAAATCAAATGGGCAAGAGAGATAAAAAAGGAGGACATCTATCTCGCTGAAATAGTAGCAGGAAACAAATGCAGCATTTCTACCTACGGCTGAGAAAGAGAGAAAGCCAATAACAAAACCGTTATTCAGCTCCGTGCCCTTTACAAATAGGACTGACTTGTTAGTGGACAGCTGCGACTCAGCCCCCCTCCATGCCATTCCAACTTGCTGCCTTTGCCACCCTGCTTTTGGAGATCAACAGCAATTTGCATCTCCATGCATCTCATTTCTCGTTAAGTAAGTTGATTAATTTGGGCGAGGGAAGTTGTCATTCAAAAAAAACCAGAAATTTCCACTTGCATAATTTCTGCCTTTCAAAACTGGTCGACCTCCCCCCCACCGATCCAGCCCCCACTTCACACATCTCTTTCTCCCTGTCCCTTTCTCCCCAGTTCCTGCTCCCTCCCTCCCTCTTTCCCCCTTTTTCTCCCTGTTGTTTACAAAGGTTTCATTATGTTTTCAACTAATCAGAAAGGCCCACTGATACACAATTAACATGTGACTATAAAAAAATAGCTTCCAGAAGAAGGAAAAGTAATTAAGTAGAGAATGCTTTTCAGTAAGTGCTCGCTTTAACCCATCGTCAGAGAACAGAGTCTAGGTTAGTCCACAATGGATGGAACAGATGCCAAGGGCGAAATGTTAAAAGCAAATAAAAAAGGACATTATTTTCTTTGGGAATAATAACTATCAACGCTACAAAAACGTACATCACATTGCAGTTGTTTATATCTGACCTCCTCCTCTTTCCTCCACTTTTCTGAAGTGCCTTTTCTGTCTGTTTCATTAAAATACATACAAAAATAAAGGTATCATTTATTGCGTCTTTACTTCCAAAGTGACAGGAAACCAAGTTTCCTGATTTCAGCTTGGATGGAGTTAATTTTCTTCCTAGTGGCTGGTACAGAGCTGTGTTTTGGATTTAGAATGAGAATGATGTGGATAACATCCTGATGTTTTAGTTGCTGCTGAGCAGTGCTTACCTGAAGTTGGGGACTTTTCATCTTCTCTTGCTAATCCACCAACCAGTGGGCTGGCTGTGCACAAAAAGCTGGGAAAGGAAACAGCCAGGACAGCTGACCCCAACTGACCAAAGGGATATTCCGTACCATATGGCCTCATGCTCATTTTATAAACTATAGGGAAAGCTGGCTGGGGGGCTGCTGCTCAGGGAACAGTCTGGGCATCATTCAGCTTATGGTAAACAATGGTTTTTCATTTGCATCACTTGTTTTCCTTCAGTTTTACTTCTGATTTTGTTATTTTCCTTTTCATTATAATTTTTCATTATTATTTTATTTAATTTAAATTATTAGACTGTTCTTATCTCAATCCACAAGTTTTCTTACTTTTACCCTTCTGATTCTCTCTCCCCTCCCATTGGAGAGGAGTGAGCAAGCAGCTGTTTGGTGTTTAGCTGCCAACTGGGATTAAACTGCAACACCCAGTGATCAGCATCACCATCAAAACAGCACAACTCTGTAGTTTATTAAAAAGATTTTACTCCAAAATATTGTAGGCCAGAAGGTACACATAAACTAAGCACCCAGAAAAAACTGTAGGAATTCTGACCAAGCAATGACAAGGGGTGCTGGACCCTTCACAAGATGTGCTGTGTTATCACAACGAATAGGAACTACAGGAAACAGTTTTAGAGGTTTTAGTGTTTGCAACACTTCAGTTATTAACTTTAGATCTATCTGTTGACACTGTCCTCAGGCTGAGAGTTGTCACACAGGTTGGAAGTCAGAGGACACTAGCATACATATATATATGTGTGTGTGTACACTGGGGAGGGGGATTAAATGGAAGTGTTATCTAGGTTTAGCCTTTTTTTTTTTTAATCCAGGAATTTTCAAAATATGCCCAAATGTTCCCTGTGTCCTTGATGCATTCAGCTAAGCTCCACAGCAAAAAATGTCTCCCTTCAAAAAAATATATATTCCTCTCAATGACCATCCTTGAAGTGGATAGTTTGGGGCATATTTTGTTCACTTCCCTTATATGAGTTCTAAACCAAACACTTAACTGTGTAATTTCAAAATGAAAATCTGCAAGGAGCTCAGTGTTTTCAGCAAGATGCTAAACACCACTTTGGTCCCACTGAAATCAAGTGGGAGCTGAGAGGTGTCAGGATGAACAGGTCCTCCAAAGTCACAAAGGACCACATGCAATAACAGCTCCTTTTCCTTACATTCCTCCCCCCCCCCCCCCATGAATTTATATTCCAAACTATGTATCACATACAGAGTATTTTTTACTATCCAAAATCCCATTAGTTTCATTGGCACTTTAGGTAATAAGATTTGCATGGTAAAAATTCCATTTCTATTAGATTGGGTCCATAGGACTCACCAGCCTGATATGATTGTCAGAGGAAAGGGAGGATGTGTGGGTTTGTTACAATATGAGGATTTGTCCACACAGAATTTGGCACCAGTTTAATCAAAAGGACTCAGTTTAACCAGTGCAAACCCCAGTGTAGCCTCCATTTCTGTCAGCTTAAAACTGGCTGTATCAGGAAATTTCTCACTGCAGATTTATATAGGTATGCTAAAACAGGTCAGATAAACTGGGATGGCAATCAGTTTAAACAATCTACATCTTGAAGTATTCTGGATTATTCTGTCTGGAAGACCCCTTTAGTTAAACTAGTGGAAAGGGAGTGTTCAGGCAAGACCCAAATGCTGCATTGGCTTTACACAGGAGACAGAAATTGTGGCATCCTGGGCTGAACCTCAAGGTCTCTTTCTGGACAGAGTGAAATCAGTGAGATTCCATCAGCCAGACACTGCTGCTCTTGTTCATATAAGAAGCATAAGCCCTGTGGGTCATGCCCACAGGCAGGACCCCTTTTTCAATCATGGCCACCATCTGAAGCTTCGGGAAAGAGCTTGTGAATCAAGGTAGGAAAAAATTCACAGCGAGACCCTATCAAGGCCTCCCAGCTCCTAACAACCAATGATTTAGTCTTTCAGTTCCAGGGCTTGATCCAGACCAGATTAGCCTTTTTATTAACCACCCACCAAATCTTCCTAGTCCTTTTCTGGATCTGTTTGTTACTTTTAGCCCCTGAGACATCCTGCAGCAATGAGTTCTGCACCTCCACTCAGTATGAGCAAAAAACTGCATCGTCTTTAGGTCTGCTGCCTGACTCATGGGTTATTTAACAGGGACACTTGCACTGTCAAGTGCAACCTGAGTGGGTCATGGCAGCAGATCATTGCACAGTACTCCCTAGAGATATGGACAGCAAAATCACAAACTCTGCTTTTACACCATTCTTACTATAACCAAATCCTTACTGATTCCACAGGAGACTGAATTCTAACTAATAGTATACAGAAAACTTCAGGATTGGGCACAGGGCAGCTCCTTTCCAAACCATCCTTCCCTTAGATAGTTTGCTCTTGATTCCTCATCACTTGAATAGTTTCTTGTTTTATTCCTAGCCTAGATTTAACACCTAATCCAGGCTCAAATGCCTCAAACAAAGGAGACATATTCACCAAACGCTAGGGGATGGGTTTATAAGTACTCTGCTGAAACTTGGCAGTTTTTCACCTCTTGAGAACACTCTACAACCTGAAAATCAGTCAAGGTCTGGAAGTTTTTCCTAATGCTCACTTCACACGTAGTTCAGTTTACATGTTATTAATGGCTGTAGCTCTCATTCTGAAAATGCACCTGATGTGTAGCATCAAGACAATACTGAAGCCCCTTTGGCTTCACAGGCTTCAAAACCTCATTCCAAACCTTCTGAAAATGGGGCCTGGAGAGAGCACCACACTACTGAATCACCCCCAATGTTCCTTGACACTTGAATCATATTTCCTCTACCTGTTCCTTATTTAACTTGCTCATATATTTTCAGTTCTTTTCATCTTTCCATATGAAACAATCCAGTCAACATTTTAATCACTTTTGTTGTTCTCTGAATTACCTCCAATTTGACAAGATCCTCCAATTAGCAAGGTGCACAAAATCATAGAGTCTTAGGTCTTTGTTATGTAGAAAAATAGTTTCCCATTTAGTCTTGCTGTGGATCACATTCTGACTTCAAGAACACCCTGGGATGGTGAAACTAAGGACTGAATTTGGCCCATGTGCATAACTGCGGATGGAGTAAGAGTCTTTTCCACAGTTCGGTGTCAATGTCCTTGGATCAAGCAGTGATCAAGAGCTTCCCTCCTCTACAACCTCTGAGACCAGAAGGCAGAGCTGGGTGACAGAGGGGTAGATTGACAACCTTCAGTCTGGACTGCTTTGCCTTTATCAATCTCTGGCAGATGCTTAACTCCACAGTGAAGTTATTTTCTAACCAAAACATCACAGGAGGCCAGATTTACAAAAAAATGCAGCTGAGGGATATGGGATGCAAAGTAGGAAGGGCCTTGGACACTCACAAAGCAGACAGCCATCAGGTTGCCTTATAGCTGGAGTCTGATGGGAGACTCCAGATAATCATCCAGGAGTGTCTTACAGGGGACAGATAGCGAGGATGCCAAGCAATTGTTTGGGGGATCCCACTGGGGTACAAGATACAGTAATGTGATTTAACTGGTCTAGTAATACATTTACTAACTCTGAGGCCAACAAATCCTTAAGAGAAGCTCCAAGATGGCAACACCGCAGATGAGCAGGAGCACTTCAGAGTACATAACAATAATGTCCCATTGCCAGAGTCAGGCAGCATTATAAAACAGGCATTTTCTGCCTTCTAAATTTACAGCCATGATTCACAAAAAGGAATCGGGTTGATCCAAGTACCCCATTTAGAAACACTGGACTCAGCATGAGCTGTACACACCCCCTCCAACCTCAACAGAGGTTGTGCTGTATGGGAGCCTCAGTGCACTCTAGAAATGAGTGTTATCAATATCAGTCACCAAGAGATCAGGTCAAAACTGTTAATATCTCATCAGTCACGCGAACTGCATCTCCTTTCCAACACACACCTACAGATTTATTATTAGGGTACTTCAACTCTTTTGTATTTTTATATCAAGCTGATTCACATACTGTAACATTCATTATGCAATTAAAAATATATGATGGTAAAAGGTTTTTTCCTAACTCATTAGGAAACACATATGATATATATTTATAAATTACATATTATCATCTTTTTAGACCTAATTGTGTGCGCTGTCTCAGGCAAGATGACCTGTTACTCAGACTAATTGATGCCATTTCATATCTACAAGCACAGGGTATTTTTATCTAAGCTTGGTCAATTGGCTCTATCCATAAAACATGTACTTTGTGTTTTGCTGGGAGGGGGGATGGAAGGGAAACAAGATTGAACACTTGAGTCAATATTTATCCCTTTGTCAAGATGGATGAGGAATAGATAAATCTGGTGTATATGCTTTGTCTACTGAACTTGGCAACATGGACTCTGATCAGCAGACCTATCAAAGTCAACAAATGCTCTCCCAATTAACTACAGGGAATTCTAGGTATCAGGCAAACAGAGAAGTCTTGACTGCTTCAGTGAATAACATGAACTTTCATGAAGACAAAATCCACTCCCCTAAAAGGTGAGATAAACACTCAAGGCAATTTAAGTGTTGGGAGAAATGATAAAATAATTTTTGGGTTGTAAATTCAAAAACACCTGTTTCTGAAGCCACTTTTTTCACCTAAAAAGTTCCCCTAATTTAGTAGCCTTTAATTCTTCCAAGCCCCAATGCACACACAGTTGTTCTAAACTGCAAATTGTGTTTGAAAAAATGAAATTGGAGTAATGCATAACCCTTTCTTTCCTGAAGACTAAAATGGGACAGAGGCATGAAAGCACCCCTAAATCTCTAGCCCTCAAAGCATGAAAAGGGACTTGCATCTTTTTATTCTTCAAATCAAAGAGGACCTAAATCAAAGTGGTCACTCCTGCTTCAGCCTATAGGTCTGACCTTCCTCAGAGATAAGGAGCGATTTGCCACATCTCCTGCACAGTGTGGGGTGCTCTGAGAACACAAAGCATGGACCTGTTAAGGCTGGAGCCATATTCCACACAGCTTTACGCTGCCAGTTCTCCCTCCCTTGGGTACACCAGTGTGTTTGTGCTAGGTTTTGGAGCTGGAGACTGACTAAACAGAGACCAAGCTTCTCTGCACACCCTGTCCATAGGCTGCCCACTGCACAGACATCACCAGCTCTGCAAGAAGAAAAGGCTGTGGCCATGGCCACGCAGTTCCAGCAGGACAGGGTAGGGCTGGATAGCAGCATGAGAACCACAAAAGGTAACTGGCACAGAGGTAATGCCTGTGGCAAAGCCGCCAGGCTCTGATGAGAGAAGGCAAGTGGCAGTGAGGGTGACATCTGAAAGCTGCCCACGGAAAAACACTGTGAAGCTCCACTGAAGATAAAGGGAATATTTTACCTCTTATCATCAAGCTCTCTTCTGGGAGCTTCTGTTTATTTTTCCTCTGCTGGGTACCAGGCAGAAACTAAGCAGACAAAATTTTTACCCTATTGTAAATCTACCAGAGACTTTTACCAGAGATAAATGTAGCTCAGCAGACACAATAGGATGCAGCGGTGTGGCATATGGAGAGATCTGATTTTCATTACTATAAGGATACAGACAGTGTAGTTATGTGGTGATTATTATATAACCCACACCTCTATAATGGACAAACGAGAGTCAAACTTGTGTACTTCAGTAATAAAGGGTTTACAAATGGGCCTCTTCTATTAATGTAAATAGTCTTCCCTATTCTATTAAGATCCATCTACTGTACGGTGCACTGAGCTAACAAGCAATCTTCAGTTGCCACCTCGCGTGTCTGCATTGCATAGTACAATTCCTCCTAGATAAATATCTCGAGAGAAGCAGGGAAACAATTAAAACTAGAAGGTAATAAATGATGAAGAAGCCTATGAACAGCACGCTGGCCCTCTTCCCAGTCTTCATTCATGCATCAAAAAAATCCCATAGCTCTGAGTCTTTGAGAGGGCAGCTGGGCAGTAGGGATGTCCACAGTAATATAAATGGGAATTAGATATGATCGAATGTGCTCATTGCATTTTCAACAGCACATGTAATCTTCTCCCCCCTTCCCTCCAGTTCCCCCACCTCTCACCCTGCTACCAGAATAGATGACTAATGATCCTGTAACCAAGCAACGGGGCAATTGAAGAGTTTCAAAGTTCCAGTACATGATAATTTAGCTATGATCGTTTGGGTGATCGGGCTCTGACTGGAGACACCATCCCTGAGCTCTCTCCAAATAGTTTTACTCTGGCAAGGGTTTGCAAGGATTGGCGGAGGTAGAATTTTGTCCTCAGAGCTTGACAGCTCTGCCATTACTTTTGCTTCTCCCTGACACATGCAAGAGGATGACGACCACAGAGGAAATGAAGATGCATCTACTTGACAGTCTGCAGGTGACTACCTGCAATAGAGGCAATAGAGGCAGCCCAGTTAATACAGCCTTGGTAGTACTCCATCAGTGATACTCCAAGGAGATTCCATCCCCAGCTAGTGAGTGCTCGTATGGAGTCCATCAGTAGGTACACTAAGCACAGTTTAATCTACCACTGTTGTTCTATTTTTTGCATAATGCAATAACATTATTTATAAGAATTAAGTCACTGAAAACATTTTAAAATACCTAAATCTTTTTCATGGGTCTATTCTAACTGCAGTAGCCCTTTCCACTGGGGAATGTATTGTGAGATAATTGATTTTGATGCCACTACGTGTGCCCTTGCTTTAGACTCAGGACACATAACTCACGTGGGTCAATTATCTCATAGTACAGTCCCCAGTGGCAAAGTCTATGGTTTAAAAAGATCCTATGCTAGAGAAAGTATACCATTATTACTGGCTGGCATTTGTTTCTGAAGCAAAATGCAGTGGTAAAATTGTTTATTTCCAACCCACACACACATGCAGATACATGTGTGTGTATAAAATATAAATTGAATATAAAAGGAATATGTTGAATGTATATCTATTGGTATAGGTATGTCTGTAACTCTCACCACTACAGCATCTTTGATGTAGAAAAATGCACATTAAGGATTTTTAACTCTTGTCTTCCAAAGAAACATCTCTAGTAAGGACATTCGGTTCTACCCATTTGAATAAACAAGGCAAATCTTTAAAAGAAATGCAGCCCAGAATCTGCTAATTGTTTTTAAACTCTGGGCTGTATTAAGCCTTCTCAAATCCTAGGCTATCCTGACAATACTGAGTCAGCATTCACGTATTATCTGTAATTGCTAACTAGCTACCACAGATGAAAACTATTAGTAAAAAAACTTAACTCTATTAGATTGACCCAAGATTAAGTTTTCTGGCTGATCACTGAATGGGGGTGGTCAGACATGCTTCTGTACATCTCCATTTAGCCACAGGGGCCCAAAAGAATGTGGCAGTTTTCTAAAGAAAACTAGTCATAGGTAACTAAACCCCCCACAAAAGACTTGGCAAGCCACCCTAAGATCACACTGCCAAATTCCAAAGGGGTGAGTGCTTTCAAATCCTCATCAAGTATTCAGGTTAGACACTTCAGTGAGGTAGAGTTTAAATTAGTATCAGGTAGAGAAAATTGGTGCAAACAGTGGCATATTTATCAGTTTGGGATTCTAGGCTGAGCAGTAGGATGTAGCTTGCACGTAAGGGGATATGGTAGGAAAATCAGTCAACTGGAAATCATAACATTCCCTTTCTTCCGCCCAGCTCCTTGGTGCCTCTCCATAAGCACACTCAGGTTTCAATCTCAGGTTTTAAGTTACATTCAATTTCTGATGCCAGGTGAATGTTGAAAGTATTCACACCTTACCACTTCCAACTCCATTTATTTTTTCCCATCTTAAAACCGCACAATATAGCCTCAGCCATTTGAATACCAAGCCTCAAGTCGATGTCAGTCCCAGTGAGAGATTTGCCAGAGGGATTGAGACTTGCCTTAAAGTGAAGACAGTAAAAGAAATTAGGAAAACTATCTTGAGAATGTGCATCACTGGGACACTTTAAAGCTAAAGGAGATCTATGTTCCTTTTCAAAGTCAGGCTGAAAATCAAAGAGTTTCAAGTAAGGAAACACACACTTTGGGAAATTAAGAGGTTATTGTGGCTGGAGTTTTTCATTACTGCTGCTTAGTATAGGTTTATCGGCCACTTTTACGTCAGGAGAATAATGCTTAGCAGAGATCATCTCCAAGATGCTTGGAGCATCAAAACTGGAACTATTAGAAACCTCTTCAGGGTGAAAAATTGCAATCAATAAATTCACCCTCTTCGTACGTGTTAGAATTACTGTGGCCATGAATAGTGCACGGATCTGGGGAGTAACCCTCCTCACTACACTGCTCTCTCTGAACTTACATCTCATTGTATTGAGCAGTAATTTACAAAATTAAGAGTATAAAAAAATTATTTAAAAAAGAAACACACAAACGAACAAACAAAAACAAACAAAAACCAAACAAACCAACCAAACAGAAAAAAATTTAAAAAAAGCCACCTTCAGATCTTGTGAACTACAGGAGTGCAGGAGGCAAGCCACCTGTAGAGTCTGACTGGTTTAATAACACTAGTAAGAAAACAAGAGTGGTGAAAAGAACAATCAGAGTGTTCAAGAGCAGAGAACAGAATATCAATCACAGCTCAACTGCCAAAATGCTGCCCGTTCTCCTCCTTGCTGAGACACTAACTCCGAACAATTTGCTGCAGCAAAGGAGGAGACTCAATGAAACAACACAGCCGGAACAGTTATGGTGGCAGGAGCCTGGCAGGTCGTGTGACACGGCACGCAGGCACTGGTGTGGGGCAGCGTGTGGGCTCTCTCCCACAGGGACTTCCTCACAGGATGCTGATCCACTCCCCTGCTCCCCAGCGAGATGGCAGTCCTAGAGTAACCATAGCAGAACCACAGATCCACCCACTCCTTTCCCTCCACCCTTTCTCCTCTGAGGCAAACCCTGGGGAGGCAGCTTGGGCGCTCCAATGCTAGGCTGGCATTGGAAATGCTGGTGTGAGCTGAAGCAGAAGAGGAAAGGAGGATGCTCTCCTGCTCACACTGTAGTGTTGGCCTCACCCCTGCCTCACAAAAACCTTTCAGAAGCCTCCACAGATGCTGACTGTGCTCCCCAAAACAGTTTACTGATGGTCAGAAAGACCTATCCCCAGAGGAACTGGCCCTTAGCAGGAGCCAGGGTGAAAGAACTCAAGCCCGGAGAGCTCAGCACAAGTCACTGGGAAGTTTTAATACCTCAGCTTTTGACCCAAAATGTGCCCCCCTAACTGTTAACATGGGTGACCAGCATGTTCTATGTTTATAATATGATTCCTGCTTGATTTACAAACTGCTCAGTCTCCACTCATGCTGCATGTGGAACACCACAGGCCTATCAATTCAGCATGACATGAATTCTCACACTGGAGTGATGCTTTGCACTGGGCTATTGTCCACAAACCGTTATTTGTCAGAAAACAAACAAAAGGAGAACATTGGAGATACTTTTACATGATACTTTTCTGATTCCTGAAAATGTGAGATAATGAATAAAAATGTTCATTACAGAATTATTCACTTTTCTCTGTGATTCACGTACCAGTAATTACCGTGACCAGCCTAATAAAAACTGCTACAAAACGAAGGTCAACTAGCAGTTAGAAGTGTTCATTTTCATTTCAATGTATTCATCTCTGGCTCCTAATGGCCTCATTTTCTCCTATGCTCTTTAATAAATACCACTGAATTACAGGTTAAATAGCTAAATTAAATTATTGCAATTACAGCGTGCGGAGCACTGAAACTGGTTTACCTTTCCCAGTTCAATTAGAGGGGAAGTTTCAACAGCCTGAGACTCCTGATTGCTGTCAATATTCTGAATCACTAGGAATCCTCACTAAAGGCCAGGTTATTTGGTTACAGACTGGGTAATTTCTACACCCCTCTTCCCTCCTGTATAAAGAGGAATGGCTTGAGTGCTCTCAGCTAAAACAAAATGAAGCAATCAAAGTATTTTGGGGGGAAGCAACTGCAACACATAATTGATTCTTTTTGACTGAAGAGAAGGAAGTCTTGAAGTGGCTCAGGCTGAAGGAGAGTATATGAAAAGACAACCTTCTTCCTCTAAAGCAGAGGCAAGTACATTTTAATAAATATGAATGCCTAACCTGCCATAGGCTCACAATTATTTTACATGTACAAATTAAAGATGTTCTTCATTATTTAAATGTATTCCAGCATTTGTTGATGTTGCCCCTTCCACAGGCTTAATTATTTAACATCCCTTTATAAGAATGAATATCTTAATAATAAGGACTGTTGGAAGACAAATTTAAAAAAATAAAAAAAGGGGTTTTTTTCAAAAGATCCTAGAGCATGCAGTGATATTTGTTGTGGAAGAGCTCCCCCTTACTTCTTCACTCTCATCTTTGCAATAAGCACCAAAAAAAGCTATCAAGGATGGGGGATTCTTTCCTGCAATGATAACAGAACATGAAACACAGGCACACTCAAATACAGTTAGAACGAGAGACTGAAATATTTTGACTGTTCAGTGCTATTGCTATTTCTAGTATCAAGGGGAGAGGGAATCTGTTTGTCTTTCAGCAAAATCCACATGTTCAAAGCCACATGTTCTGTACTGCACTTAAATGGAGAAATGACACTGTCACTGTGAGAAAAGTGAGGTGGACCGTGCAGGTAAAACACCCTACAGGCTTGGATTATTCCTTCTTAGGATACCTACGGGAAGTAGCAAGAAAGGGCCTTACTTTGTGCCAAGCTGAGGAGCCACATTAAAACAACACTACAGCCAAAGTAAAAATATATAAACTCATTAAGGTAATTAGACGTATACACAAAATCCTGTTATTTTATTATCTCATCTTTCATATGTTTTGCCACTACAAGAATTTAATTCCTGGTAATCAACTGGATGTAACCAAGAACAGAATATGGCTAACACACTGAAATGGAGTTGGGAATTAATATGAAAAGAAAGGGGCACTGATAGGGACAAAACTGTGAATTAAAAATGCTTCATGAAGGCTATGGAATATTAATATGGTTTTGCCTACTGGATTTTGGGGTTTGGGGTTTTTTTTTTGTTTGTTTTTGGTTTTTTTTTTGCATGTGAATCCTGCAGCAAATAACTTTAACAAGCCACAATATTACACTGGTGTGTGTTCTCAATAGCTTGAGCAGAACTGTATCTCTATTGTATTTGCTACAAAATATAAACCATACTTTCATAAATTTGGGTAGAGAGACAAATTCCACATGTGAATTACCAAGAGAAGATCAAATCACCAGTGAGCCGACCTCCAGCACGGGGCAGATCCTGAATGCATTTTATAACAATGCAAGAGCTGATTAGTGGCAGCACCCAGGGCCCCTGAGGAGAGGAAAGCACTATACAGTGCTTTGGGTGACTCAGCAAAGAAAGCCAGAAATGCAAGTAGAGGGAAAGAATTACCAGGATCACTACTAAGTCCTAAGTAAAGAGTACAAAAGGGCTCAGTGCACATGTGAGTAGAGGAAGACGATGAGGAGTCCTGAAGGTGTGAATTTCTCAGATTCATCCCTCTAAGCAAACTTGAAAGGTTTGATTCTCCACCCACCCTTCCTCAACCTGAGAGCAGGGTTCAGCTCACATACAACCTTGTGAACTGAACCCTGCAGGGTTTGAACAGTTCTAGACAAAACTGTAGCAATGGAAATGAAATGAGTGTTTTGTGATAGCTGACAAATTAGGTTACATCTCTCCAACTGTGAAGTGCATCCACTCTACAAGGTATGTTTCCACCACTTTCCTCACAGATCTAAGAGGGCATCCGTAACACCCCAGAGCTGAGTGACCCATGTCTGGACTTTCATATTCTATTTGTAATCTAGCTGGGAAACTCAGGACATGGAAGAGACAATGGAAAGGCTTTTCTTATGTCTATCACATTAAAAAAGCTCTTTGAGGATAACTGTACCAGCCAAGCAACGTAGTCAACATGTAAAGCCCAATTCTTTTCACAGGCTTATGCAGACCCTTTCTTACAGATCTGACATGGCTGAAGTTAAAACAAGTTTGAAGACCATGAACTAGAGCGGCTCAGACCACTTTTACCAAATATTTTTGATGGCTAATGGGACCTGTGTTAAGAGCTGAGTTTCAACAAAGTTTCATAGAAAGACTGTGCAAGTGAGAAGAAAGAGAGTTGCCAAGCAGTCAGGAACCTTCCTTAGTAGTCCCGAGATCCACGTTCAACTCTTTTTGTCAGACTGCAAATGACTGGGAGAAAAATGTTGAAACAGCATTGATACTGACCCAGAAGTCATCAGATATAAAATATCATGGTTTTGTCTAACAAACTGAAAACCAAGTTTAATTTCTCAGAAATTTTAAGTTTCAGTTCCAGTAGGAAAAAAACCACAATTTGAGACTTTAAAAATTAATGCAAAGTGAACATTTGCTATTCTCAATTCTTAGGATGCAAATCCTTATGAGAAACCTGACAAAAGTCAACATGAAGTTTCTGATGAGTTTAACAGACGACATTTTCACACCTAGATCATATGGGTTTTTTTCAGAACACTAGTGCTAGCACCTGAAAAAAGTGAGAGAAGAATTTTTCTGGGCAATTTCAAGCTTTTATATCACTATGAAGTTCAAGTTTCCTCATCAAGGAGCCAAACAGGAAGAAATACTAGTGAATTAGTAACAGATAATATTTTTACAATTCCTTGAATTACAGAGACCAATTTTGATTGGTCTTGGACAACTCAGAAACACGAGCCAACACCAACTTCTTTTTACCTTTTTTTTTTTTTTTTTCACTCAGTAAACCATAGTTTGTACCCTCTGGGGTGAAACATATAATATACTCCATAGGGAAGAAGCACCAGCTTGCTGAAGTCACTTGTTCACTTCTGGCTAAATCACCACTCCCCGCTTCAAGGTGAAGAGAAAGAGCAATATCACCATAAAGCACTATCAAGATCTCAGCAACTTCAAGAGACTCCAAACCAGCCTCTCAGGGCTGGTGGCAAACTGCATTGCCTGAGGGAGGATGGCAATAAAGTCTAGAGACTTCTTCAGGGCTGACAACTGTATCACTGCAGTCAGATGCAATTACAGAGCTGGAGCAGCTAGCAGGAAAGGGGGTTGACAGTGACCACAAGAGTGGAAAGGCCTGGGAGAAAGCAGACCAAACATTAGTAATGCAAAGTCAATGCCTAGATTGCTAAATCTATGCGTTACACAAAGGACCTCCTTTGGCAACCACTACTCAAGGTGACTAACGTTCGCTCATGCTGACTTCAACGAAAATTAAGTGCCTGAGAAACTGCTGCCTAGGGTGAGGAAGGGTATGTCTACATGGTATCTGGCAGGCTGACAAAGGCTCACCCCGCCTGCGCTCTAGCCTGGCCAGGCACAAGCCAGCACCAAGGCAGAGGACAGGTAGCTGTGGTTAGTAGAACCCCAAACCCAAGCTAACAAGCCCTGCAGAGGAACGGGGCTGGGGCTCGACATCCTCGCTCGCGCAGCTGTACAGCTTCCGCTGGAGGTTGGCTTGGGTCCAGTTGGCTTGAAGCATGGGCAGAACAAGCTCATGTCTGCTCGCAAAATACTGCGCACAGCTCTGACTTTTGCCCAAGAGGTTGAAGAAATGAAGAAAACGCACATAAAGCAGCCATTATGGATTCCCGGCTTCTTCAAAACCCGGAGGCTCACACTGTGCACCCAACCCTGGTTTGTTTTCCCGGCATGCTCCAGGTATTAAATACTTAATCTCAAAAAACCAAAATTAATTACATTTAAATCTTTCAGGTCCCCTCTTTAAAAAAAAAAAAAATTATTTTGCGTGTTCTCAATTACAGTAAAAATTAAAACCCGTGATTTGATCAGAAATACTCCAGTATCTCCATATCCAAGTTTTAGCACTCCTAAGCAGGAATTGTAGATTTTGTCATGTATTTCAATTCTGACTACCTTGGGCCAAAATACTCTTACCTCCTGCAAGATAATTTGATAACTGCTGACCTGGATTATGGGTCTAATCCAAACCGAAAGCAAATCACTTTCAACTGTACATTCATTTTATGCCTGTTATTCATGTAGCAACGTGACCAGACCAGATTTCTAGAGGCTGGGAACTTATTAACCAAATTTGTGCCCAAGCCCTTTGTTTTTTTCCTGCCTGTAAAATGGTCATACACACCTGTGAGGGCTGATTAGGAGAAACCACAAAGATGAACTATGCTACACAATCTCAGGCAAGTTGCAGCATTTTTAAGGATTATCACTCCACTTCTAAACCACCACAACTGTGTACTTCAGAGAGTGAAGGAGTCAAGAAGCACTACACTTTCTGACCCATACACAGCCTAAATTCTTAGAAATTTACATGTCAACATGATCGCCACCATAGGTAACAAAACTGAACAATATAGACTGCTGCTTTCTAATCAAACCAGATTGCTATACCCCTTGCCGAAATAATGACTAATGAAATGACTAAGAGGGATGGGTAACTGAAAAGAAGAGGCTGCAGGAATGACACAATACTGTAAAGTATTAATTCTGTCAGACAACCTGGCACTGTTTGAGTATTTTATATCCTTTCCTCTTTGAGAACATAATGCTAACTCAGTCTGGTCATTTTATTACATGGGAGAGGGGAATTCCTCCTTGCAACAGGGACCTCATCACCACAAAGGAAAAAGTAAAGTAACACAGTGGAGAAACAAAATGTTAAAGTAAGCCAGTGTATTAGAGCTTAAAGTAGGACTCGGAAAGGCAGCAAAAGACAACTGCACTAGAATCTTCTCTTGCTACTTACGGTACAGAAGATGTAAGAAGTTAGAGAAGTGAGACAGGACCATGGCAATAGTAAAAATGAGTGGACCGTGCCAAGTTTTCTCTTACAGTCCTTGCCAAAATGTCCTCTTGTCTCCTGAAATACAACTTAATGGCAGTCAGGGAGCAAGAAACCTGACCTAACGTTCACTGAATCAATAGCAACTGATTTTCCTCATAATTTCCATGGACTTCGTCTAAGTCCTGCCCTGAAAGAGTTCATTTGTTCTCTTGCTGTGTGATCATATATCTTCCTAGAGTGTCTCTCCACAGGTTCAATTTCTCTGAACATACAAGTTTATTCACAATAATCCTGTTTAGGTTCTTGCACTGCTTGCTTTATCCACATAACTGTTTGCCTGAGACTAAGCCTCACATGTCCCCACTACAGACACACACTGGGGGGAAAGGGAGTTAGTTAGCCGCCTTCACAGAGGGACTGTGTGGTGACAGCAGCAGCAAGAAACCCCAATTTCCACTGTCTTCCCAGTTCACCACTTGAACTACAAAACTACCCTTGCTGTAATGACTTGGATTTCATTATTTATTGTTTGCTCACTCTTCAAATTAGAAGTGCTCTGGGCTCCTTAGGATAAAAGGTTCTAGCTAAGTACTTATTGTTGTTTGTTGGTATTATCATTGAGATTATTTACAAATAGAAGTGTCAAGGTAGATTCAGAACAAGTTCTGCTGAGGCTCATATATCTTCCAGGCATCCATCCATGCTGTGATATAGTATTAAGGTGTGAACAGGGAAAACCATGTATCCAGTCAGTGCTGTGTTTAAGTGGCCTGCCAATTCCAGCTAATCACCAAGTTATTTACTTCCAGTTTATTAGGCTGAAACTGCCACTAGCTGTTGGCAGCCTCTGATATTTACACCTTACTTTCCTGGGGTCTCTTCAAGCACTGCTGTAATAAAAAAGCCGTTTCTTCCAGGTTCAGATGCAAGAATTAACACAGAGAGCACCGCACAAGGCCAAGCCAAATTCTGATCTCAGTTACAAATGTGCAACCCCATTGATTTCCAGTAGTGTAATCTGCAATGGTCTTGAGCTGCTGTACCTGAGAGCACAATTTGATCCACTGTTTTCACAGAGAGGAGTAACAGTGCCACCGCTTACATGCTTGTGAGAATTTTAAACACAGTAAGAGTTGGATAAACATCAATCATTATCAATGGCCCTCAGTCTCATTTACATCACATGCAATAAAGCCCTGGATGAGCATTTCATCAGAAATTAGCCTAAATTATTCACAATTATTTTATATACTTCTGTAACTTTTTATTATTTCAGTATTTGAGCACTTCAGAAACTTCCACATCTTTATCCTTATAATGCTCCCATCAGAGAGTGAAGAGTTGGAATTCCTTACTGAGTTTGTGGGAGAGTTTTCATGGAGAAAATTCACAGGGAAAATTCAACAGAGGCTTGGATTTAGATTTCCCAAACTGTAGGAAATGGGACCTGAAATTAAAGGATCTCCCTTTGTTATTAATGCTTTTCACTGGATAACAATAAAAGCATACAGCAAATTCTCAAATCCTCTCATAATATTTTTCAACCTGGATTTTCCTATTTTAGCCAGACACAGGGTCCTTTCCTTGGTATCTCAGGGAACCTCTAGACAGGAATGATTTGTTTTCTTCTACCTGTAAAGAGAGCCTGTTGTTGGTCTCCTAAAGCTGCTTTTTCCAAGGAACACTCCCTGTGCGGTGTTTTCCTTTGATTTTAGATGCATGATTAAACCTCACAGCCATGCCTGCAGTTGTGTAAGGCTAAAAGAGTATTTGTCCGTGCAGAGCAAACATGAGATTCCTGATGCTGAGCCTCAGATCTGCACCGAGCTATGAGCTGCACATGAAGTTCCCAACCCCTTCACACCTTCCTGCTGCCAACACGAGGGAGTTCCACAATTTGCCCAGGGCCAGGCACACCTTTATTCATAGGAAAACCTAAGAAGCAGCCAGAGCAAACCAATACTTACTCATAGCACATGTGTACTTGCTCAAATGACCACTTCCAGAAACAATAAAATCCTGTGGACAAGCCCTGTCCTGCTAAAATTACACACTTACAGCTCATTCCGCAGGCTGTGTTCATTGTAATGAGGAAAGCCACCATATTAAAAAAGAAATCTCCCTTTAAACAGTTTCTCAAAGATATTCCCTTCTACCCCACGTAAAGAGACTAGATCAAAAGAAATTGCAACATATATTTTCAACTACATGGTCAGTTGTGCCCCATCTCTTGACTTCAGTCCTGGCTTTCTCCACAGAAATGAAGTTTGTCATGCACTACAGCCTGCCCAGTAATGATATCAGCCACATGAGTATCTCACAAGCCTAATTTAGGACAGTCATATTTGCACCAATTCCATTTCTTGCCTATGAGAAAAAAGAAAAAACTAAGAAGAGGGTGGAGAAAGACAAAAATCAGGTTTTATTTTTTAATAACTTGAAAGTATCTCCTGATAGGGAGAAAGTTACCATTTACTTTATTTTGGTCCACTTTCTGATTTCCAGTCACTTTGTGAGGTCTATCAGCTGGGAACTATTGACATTATAGCACAGCCAGGTAGATATAGGTCAGGAAAAATAATCAGAAACAATCTAAAAGGCCAGGCTTTATCCAGCAAAATATAGTTACTTTAACTGAAAAAGTCTCACTGCTCAGTTCAGTACCATCTATGAAACAAAACACATGGATTTTAAGAAATAGTTATATTTGGAATTAATACTGTTATAGTTAAATGCCAAATGGAAAAAACATCTTGAAAAAGCAGTCTCTCCTCTGTTCTCACATGGCTGCTGTATCTAGACTCTCCTATTCAGGTTCCAGGGGAACAGTGTGTCACACTGGAAGTACTCTGTTGTAATTTTGACATGATTACAGCACAGAAGCTGTCATAGAGAGAGCTCTGGGATGCCAGTACCTATCCTTCTCCATGACTCCAAGTCCTTTCTCTGTCCCTTTTATCCTCCATCTCCCCTGCTCTCTCTCTTTCCCTTTCCTGCCACACACACATCCAAAGTCAGCCTGATTTATTGACAGCAAGGAAGATTTGTGTTGGTCTTTACATCTCCGTCTGTCCACCTGTGAAATAGTTTTCTAGTTATAGACATTACCTGAATAGTGATTTAACAAACAGTAAAAATGCAAAGGCTATTTCACACACACACACACAAAAAAATCAAAGTGACTAAATCTGTTAACCTGTTTTTTCTCTTTTGCTCACAGTAATACTGGTGAAGATTTTAAAACTATCAGAAATATTTTTAAAAGATGTTTTAAAAAGCAAGTGGTCTCTGGGTTTTTTGTTTGTTTTTTTTTTTTTGGAAACACTGCCAATCCTACTGTCATTATCAGAAATGCTCACCCTTGTCCAAAATTTCTCCTCCATGCACTGGCTGCTAACTTGCTGTTACACACTGGCTGGGATGGTGAAGCCCAGTAGCCCAGAGAGCACTGGAGAGCACTGCTTGTGAAAGGACTGTAAAGCATCATTACTAAATTGGAGAGTCCCTGGAGAAAGATCCCATTTGTGCCAACTTTTATCTAAAAAGTTATTGTGCTTATTGTGTGCAGGTGTATGCCAAAGTTGCCTGGATGATACAAAACCTGATGTTGTGGCCAGGCAATTCGGTCTTTTGCTTCTTTTGCTCTTTTTACTGTCTGCTCTCCACAGATCTGCATGAACTCAAGCTAGCGAACTCTGAAAAGAATTTGGTCTGGCTTGCCAGAAATGCTTGAGCAACTAGCCAGTCCACAAACGGCAAAGAGAACGGTATCAGCTTTGGTTTGGTTTTGTCAGGGGCTTTTTCATGGGTTGAATTAACTCCAGAATCAGCACTGTGCATGCAATAGCACTGGAAACTGAAATTACCTGCCTTTGGACAAAATACCAACACTACGCCTTGAGTGAAAACTCAAAGTCCTGGTTGTCATCAATTCACAGTGCATTCCCCCGAACTAGAGTTCATCAAGTACTTCTGACAATTTGAGGATAATGTGTCTTGTGTACAGATATTTCACAAGCAGAGAAAAAAACCTACCTGGGATACATTATTTGTTAACTGTTCACTCCACTCATGATTGGTGTGTGACTCTGAACTGTATTTGGCATCTAACATCTCTCTTTTGATAGATAGCAATATCTCAGCAGCCTGCTCTCTGTGGCAGAGCAAGACAAGGAATGGGCAGCACACGTTCATCAAACTAACATCTGCTTTCAGTTCTCATTTATAGATATGGAATCCTTTCAACTGGACATTAATCATTCTCAACAGCAGCAATTAGATACTTGAGACAGATCAGAACAAATCAAATTAGCCTTATTTATTAAACAAAAAATTCCTAAGGAGTAAATAAAAAGGATGGCAGGCCATCCTGTGTGCAGCAACATAAAAAGAAAATTAAGATACTGACACACAGGAGTCTAAAAGCTTTCAGGTGCTATTTTCAAAGCCTCGACTGTAACCAAATAGCAGAGGGCTCTACTGCTGAATGCCTCATGGATTATTTTAGCAATAAGGTATAATTGAAAGGATTATCGTGAATGTAATGTTTCCCTTCCAAAAATTCCAGGAATGCAAAAATTACTCTCATCTGCACTGCATGACTCATGTTTTTAATGCTGGAGCTTCATTTTCACTCATGAGGAATTCAAGCGCAGGGAAGTGTTACCACAGAAATCCTCATTCAATCGACAAAGGAAAATCTCTCTTTTGCTGCAGTTAAACAAAGCCTAAGAATTGTATCTTTAGAGAGTCTGGCTTGGTTCAGCTTCAGGCAATGGACATCCTGCACATCAAGAAAAGACACTGCCCTCCCCGAGGGATCAAACGGATCTCCCTGAGTAGCTCAAATTCTCCAGACTGGCTCAAACCGAGCAGATCAGTTTCCTTTTCCTGGATTTCCCCAGCTTAACATGGCAGACAGCTTTCAGCAAGCAAGGTGGGGGACCCTGCCACATTTGCGTGGAAATTAGTAGTAAAACATTTGTAGATCACAAGACAAAGGGGAAGGTGCACAGCTATCCACCAAGCACCTCATACTCTCTCTCTCTTTCCTCAATTTCCTTTTCCCAAAAGTCACTTTTACTTTTTAATAAGGAAAAAATTCAACATGTTAGTTACAGAAAACTAGCACTGTGTAAGTGAAGAAGAGCTCTCCCCATTTAGATTACATGTATCAGAAGCATTTCAGGGTTGTTTTTCACAATGGGAGCTAAATGTTAAGCAGATGAGAAGTCTCCTGAACGAATACATCGGAGAACAGGAAACAAAATGATCCTCATCTGCCTGTGCCATAGATCATAAAGCTGATCATCTGTTCCCATCCAGAAAGCCCCATCCCACGCTGGGCTGTCTTTGCTGCTGGAAAGAACCAGAGTGGGGCAAGCAGGTCTAGAGGAAATGTGATTCTGCTGCATGCCCTGAAAAGCTGTGCTGCTTTATCGCCTTTCTTCTCAGCACCTATTCAAGGTGACAGTGGGTGGGGTGGAGGCTTGCATGGGAAGGAGGAAGACACTTTTTCCAGTGAACCCATCACACCTCTCCCCCTTCAATATCCAGAGCCTTTCAGGCTGATCCTTTCCTCTCCTTTCCTCAACTTTACATGCACCTGACTAATAACAGTAGAGATAGCATCTGGGGTTAGCTCATTACATGTTTATTACTCCTTTGTTTATTTCTTCATAAATATAAACTCTTGTTGCCTATGCAAGCCTGTGCATCTAGCCCAGGTCTGGTGAGCCCCAAATTGAAAATAGCCTAAAGATGTGAGAAATCATGGCCAGCATTGTAGCGAGTTAGTCAAGGTATGGAGAGAGAACCATTGCAACATGCAATATATAGGAATAGGTTTATATTTAAGATTCCCTGGCTTGGAGGTACCGTGTTAGCTAGTCAGATGTGGTTATAAATGGAAGCACCAGCTGACATTAATCACAATACTTTGCTGGTGTGGCTACCAATATGAAATTACAAAAGGGACAGGTACCTTGAAAACTTAAGTCCAGTTTATCGCTGGCCAGATCATTTATCAGCCAGAGAAAGTAACCGTTCCTCTGTGTTCTGTGGTCTCGTGCAAAAGGGAATCTGAGGCAGAGATGGAGGAAGGGGCCTTGGTTTTTTATTTTATTTGATTTTTCATTTGGTTCAATGGAACTTTAAGAAATATTAATCTGTTCCTTCGTTTAATTTCATCTGTACCACTGGCCAAGAGAAATGCACTAATTTATAAGTTGAAGCAAGCCTTGAGATAATGTCACCCACCATTCATCCAAATTTGTCACTAGCATCCCATTAAAGCCATAATTATTTTTTAATTAAAACTAAGGAAGCTGGCATGCGTGTGCCTACTTTATACATCTGTTATGGGTTAAAATAGCTTTTAAAAAATGTTTTTTTAGACCACAGTCTTTTGTGGCCATGGCCTATGCCAAAGAAAACGCAAACTTGCTTATTTTCTCCATGGGGCGCAACACTGCCTATGTGTGCCTGAACAGATTCGACTGGCCGTGAAAAGAATTCTAAATAAAACACAAACATGGAATTTGGCAACGCCACAGAAGCGAGCTTAAGACTAATTCCAGCATGCGGACGGCTCTCACACAGCAAGTCTGGCTCCACTATAAATGAAACCAGGCCCTGTAAAATCGCCAGTAAAGTTTGAGTTAGGATTTAAAGAGACAGCACTCTTATTCCAAGGTTTAAAGGGGAAAATCACACGCGCACGCACATACACATACCCCAGCTTATTAAGGAAATTTGTGCTGGCCCAATAAGTCTGTACATTGCAAGCTGTGTTTACTTTCAGCAGTCATTTCCATTTAAAAAAATGTTAATTTTAAAGAAGGGAAAAAAAAAAAGACCCCAAAACCACTAAAACCAGCAAATTGACTTTGGAGTTGAGTTTTAGTAAAAAAAAATGCTGCAATTGTTACTGCAGGGACCACTGGCAGTGACAGCATGAATAAAGGACCTACCTTATAGCAAAGCTGAAATGATATATTAAAAAAAAAGAAAGAGATATGAATGTCTAGGGTAGAGCAGGGGAAAGGAAAGGTACAGATGGGCAGAAGCTCCATGTCCAGGGTGACCAGGGACAGAGCATCTTGTTCCCATCAGACAGCCCAGCAAGCAGCATGGTGACTCACTGGGACTTGTGGGAGGGAGCTATATGCAATACAGCTCCATGCTGCCATGTACATGGGGAAATCTAATCCTGGGGCAATGAAATCCCCTGGGTAATACCTCCCCAGCAGTGCCAGCTGGCCCCAGAGAGCAAAGACATCTGTGAAGAAAGAGTGAGGAGAAAGTGAGAAACAGCATTCACTCATCTTTACCTATTAAGGAGAAAACAAATTTAAGAAATCTCAGTTTATAATCACAAGACACAGCCTGGCAAACTTAGCAGAAAAGGGCAGGGAGCAAATTATTTAAGCAGTGGTGGTACTGTCTCACACAATTTTGCTCTCTCTTACAGCTCTGGATGATACCAGGCCACAGAATTAAAATTATATCTCAAGTGGCCACCTCAAACCCTGACCATTGGGTTTTTTCTGGAAAAGGGAAGAGCAGAAGGGAAGATTTGCTGGCTAGAGAGCTTTAAATATGGGAAGAGTTCAGACGGTTTATTAGTGCTCAACTGCACTAATGAACGGGGACAGTGGTGATGGAGGCAGGGGCAGCATCAATGCAGATTTCACAACACTCTGTGTGGAAAATGGGCAGGGAAGGTACGAAGGAAATTGGGAAGGAGTTTACAGCAATTTCATAGGATCATTTTACAACTATTCTATGTCTCTCTTGATAATGACAGTGAAGTGTTTGGCTTCAATAGACTACAGAGCTTTTAAGATTCTACCTCAAATTTACAACGGAAGTATCAGGTCAGTTTGAGGAGAAAGCAGAAAAAATAGAAAAATAATTGCCTTTTTTTTTTTTAATAAGGTTTTACAGGAAAGTAAAGTTACTTGCTAATCTTGTTCTCACTGTAGGACCAAAATGATCCTGTTTCCAGTTTACTCAACAGTTCACACATTTTTATAGAGGATTTGGATTAATCAATCTGTAAACACTCAGATCTAATTTTTGGACATACTTTGCATTATGAGCCTGTCTGTGCCATAACGAATGAACTTACTCTCTCCCTGTTCAACCAGAAGAGTGGAGAAAATAACCCAAAACTCTGTTAGAAGATGCAAAATGAAAAAACTGGTTCTCCAGCAGGCAAAAGGCACTGGTGCCATGCTGAGGTCTTACAAGGTTCCATGAATTTTTGGGTTTTGCCCTGATCACCGTGGACAGTTTTAAATGCTACGTATTTACCAACAATACTATGATTATTATTTAAATCTCTGTACATCCTGGAATTCCATAGACCATGTTCACAGCTGGAAGAAGAGTATAACACCACTGAAGTCAGAAAACACCTCATAGAAAGATGCTCAGCCAAGCATCCCTAGGTAGCCCCTAGCCCATCTCTCAGTGGACTGCTGGCATGGCACAGCACACCCTGGAAGCACTACATTTGTCACGCAGCCATGGAAGAGACATAAAGATCAAGTTTAGATCTGTGTCTCACGTGAAGTAATCTAGGTCAATACAGGACATAAAAGGAGACAGACTGATACACAGAAAGGATGGGATGCTCCCCTCACATTGCCAGGGGATGTACTGAAAATAATACATTTACAGTTGGCTTCAAATAGCCAAGTGATGTTTAAACAAGCATAAAAGCTTCAGGTATGTTGTGCAAACCAGCCCCTCTCTAACCAGAGATCCTTTATGTTAATAGCAAAGACACTAATTTACAAAGCACCGTTTCATGGAACAATTCCAGCGGCTATGTCTCCCCAACTCCTTGCTTAGTGCCTGCATTAACCTCATTCCAGAAGTCCCAGGACCTCTGACTCATACAGCTGAATTCATAAAAAATGTAAGCCTTTGCTACATGGGATTTTTGCCTGCTTCCTTCCAAGGGCATGTTTTAGTGTCTCATTGAACCTGACTTCCCCTGTGCTATGGCAGGTTACATTAGCTGGAACAGGGACCCATAGAAATGATTTGATTTAGACAAAAACAAGATGAAAATAAAGATACCAAAGGCATGTACTGTACACTAGCCTACCAGATTTCTGTGCATACTGCAAAAATGCTTGGAAAAAGACTGTCCAAAAGAGAGCAAACAGCATAAAAACATATGTTGCTAACAGTTGCTCAGATGTTTACTGCTCAGCAGATAGAAGGACCAACATGCAGAACACAGAAGTCCAGTGGGGTACATGCGAGGTGCATCAGCATGGCTTCTTTGACTCAAATCCCTTTCTGAACATAAAGCATCCCATCTGAGTACAGAACTCTTCCTTTCATCTATTTTTATGAAGCATTCAGAAAAATAAAAAAGAGCCCAGGTCCTCTGAATTAGACAGCTCTGGAGGGACACGGGGTAATTTTTTTTCAGTTCTCTGGCCTAAACCTGAGTCACTCCAGGAATAAATGATCCAATTCCTCTAAAATAAATAAAATAAAACAAAGCAATTTCACTACAAAATGTACAACGCCTCTCTGTTGCCTCCACCTTTCCCGCTCTGGCTTGTGAACTCAAGAGCAGTTCTCATCACAACTACCTACGCCATACACCATAGCCTGCCCTACTTCCTTTGACATTGAGCATTATATTTGTGCACAAGAGATTTATCTCTTTTCTCACAAACTGAACAGGCCAATTCACTTCCTGGCTCAGACACACAAACACGTCCGCACAAATCTGACAGAAAGCGAGAAGAAAAGTGATAACAAAAAGCTACTGCTGAAGGGGCAGGAGGAAACTCCATCCTGAATATGCCAGGTGAGGCTGTACAAGTGAACTGTTTAGCATATGTTATGTACAAAGGAACAGCAATTTACTGAGAGAAAGAAAGAATAATTGCAAACATTTATGCCTCATGCATGTGTATAAAAAAAAAAATCAGCTCTTACAAAACTGGTGCATTGCCCAACCAAAAAGCAAGGCACCTGACAAGCACTACCCCTAATTTTGTTGCTTTTTAGGTGATTGCTTCCTTCCTTCTCTTCCTGCAGTTGATTTCTTCTCTATTTAGGAATTATTCACCAAGAGGCATTCAACTCCCTGAAAACGGCTGGGAAAGCAGTGGTAGCAGGGGAGATGCTGGTCCCATACTGCAAACCACCCCCAATGATTACTCTGCATTAGAAACATGAAAGCCATTCCTGTCCCTTTGCTGAATACAAACATGCACCATGCTACAACTTCAAGAGGAGGTCTGCTCCTCCTTCAGACAATCGAGGTGTTTCTGGACATAATGGTGCCGAAAGATAGATGGTGCCCAAACCTTGCCTACTGCACCCCATTAAAGCAGTCTTCATTTATGCTGCTATCTTATGGAAAGTAGTGCACAAACACGAAGAAAAAAAGAAGACTCTAATTTGCTTGGGTCTTCTGTTAGAGCAGCAGGCACCTTACCATCAGTGGTGCCTCTTTGCAACTAAGCTACACTCTCCCTTCCAAACTATCAATACTTCCAAATGTTTAATGAATCAAGGGGGAAAAAAATGGGGGTTATTACTACTGGGAACAAGAAAGCACAAAAAAAGAGCCCTTAAAGAAAAAACAAAACTGTTGAATGAGATAGAACAGAAATGGCCTTCCACTGCTTTCTCATAAGCTCCCTTTTTGCCTCATCTCCCACCTGATACCACCAAAGCCTGTTTGTGCTTTAACAAAGATGGATCAGTTGTTGTGTGCTGCCCTGGTGCTTACCTATACTCTGAAGTCGCCTACTCCTAATCCAGCCATCGCTCAGCAAACTCAAAAAGGAAATAAAATCATTCATTCCAATAAGCAAATTATAAAATCACCTTCATCCATCTTGTTCCTATATTTTTAAATTTGACTGTGGCCAGAAAACTGCTGGCTGGGAATTACCCTTCCCCCACTCACACATACACCCTTTAAAAATGCAAAATCTAGCCCTCTATTTCAATATTTCTGATGTCAGTGACCGGTGTCAGCTCTCCCCATACAGTAACTGCTTTAAAGCGCTGCATACAGCACTGCATTAAAAATTAATTACACATGCTATTTTATTGATAGTGCATAATGTAATGAGCACCAGCTGTGCTAAACATCCAAACTCCTTTTTAAGACAGCTATAAAAAAAGAAAGAAACTGCACTTCCAAATGCTTCTCCTGTCAGAGGAGAAAAACAGCAACATCTTGGATGGATTTGAAACAGGATTCTTTGATTTAGCTCTCCATTTGGAGCGTTTGAAGAGTTCAGACTCTTGGGCTCAGTGCAGTGGTATGCGATCGAGTTAACTCTCTCAATGTTGGAGCCATTGTCCTTACTGCAGGCAATGTTGCCTTGAACCATTTTGTCCCAGGATTGCCAGACTCAGTTCCACCCATTACTATTGCAATTAAGGGCTTTTCTTTTTTTCCTGGGATGTCTGGAAATGGCAAGCATCCACTTTAAAGCACCTTTAAATATCACTGTTGCTCCTTCTGGTTCTTAACTTGACATAATTAGGACTTACAAAGTTATAGTGATCGGCCATCTGCCTAGAACAAAGCCGCAGTCATGCTCACGTTGCCAGTGACCCTGGCCCATGCAGCACCCTCATTTTAGTCACCTCTTTGTGATCTCAAGGTCCCTTCGCTGCTTCTTGACAAACACATCATTCAGTCAAAAAATCAGTCTCTGTTAGACCCACCTATGTTGAGTTTGGATCTGATTTTAATATCTGGTGAGACGGAGAGCTGCATAGACAGCAGGTCACATATGATTTTAATACTTGGGTAAATGGATGAACACATAGATTGACAGACAGGTGTAAAGACGGATGAATACACTCAGATGATGCATTACTGGCTTTAGTATGTACATCTCTCACATACCCTTGCACTCTGTAAGTACCATCCACTAAGTCAGTTCTAGCAAAGCATGCATTAAATATTTCACTAAAGTAAATAAATACATGTAACTATGACTAATAGGGGGATCTTTCCCTAGCCAGCACTTTATGCAAATCTCTTCTTTACGCAGCAAAATGAAAAGATACATTTACAAAGGGTCTCCGGGAAACTATAGGTCTTTGTCTGCCTTCAAACACTTACACCCAGTTCCCTTTCTCCTCTCAAAAAGTACTAAACAGAAATCAAGTTTTTGTGCACTCTTTTTTTCTCCTTTTTTATTCCTTTTTTTTTTTTTTTGAGATTCCACTGAACAAAAAATGAGGAGTAGAGTATGAGCCATTGTCCTGGGACATGATGAGTTAGGAGGTTTTTCCTGGATGAGTTTGCATTCTCTGGTCTGATTACTGTTTTGTTTTCCATTGATCCTCCTGTGTTAATAAAACCCAGTCTGGAGTGAACAAAAGCTTGCTTCTTGTTCAAGTAAGAAATGTGCCGAGTGCATACCATATCATTAACATAAAAGTTTTTGAAATAATACTGCTTTCTAGACAGACTGTATTAATTGCATCAAGCTTTTTACAGCAGGGTGGTCTAATCTAGCTCCTCTTATTGGCTGACTCCAGTTATAAAACCAACATAAAATTAATATGGTGATATAATAGAAGGAGGGAAAAGTATTCTTTTAAAAACCTATTATTTACTTACAGGGACTGCTTTTATCTTTACTGTCACGTTAACCTTTGCCAAGAAAACACCAGACTAGTTAAATGAAGCAGTAAGTAGATTTTCAGTAGCCAAGTAAATTGATATTAACTTTACAAGATGACTGTGATTTTCGGAATGTCCTAACGACTAATACAGCTGATTCCTTGAATTAGCAGGAGCTTGTTCCTCTCTTCTGAGCTATGGCCCCATGCTTTCCTCTGTTTTAGACTTTAAACTACACAGCCCTGTCCATTAATCATTGCTGTCCATGCCCACTTGCTGTTTTCACATATGCAACTAAGTATCTAATTGCTTTCCACCTCCTTCCACCAGCCTACATGTGGGAAGGAAGCAGATTCACTGGTTAGATGAATATATGTGTATTAGACAGATTTAATTATCTTTACAGGGGTATATAAAACCCTCACTCATAGGCCCAGGTCCAAAGATTTTGGATCAGGTATATATCTGAATGCAGGCACAGGGGACAAATTATTCTCTGTGTGATTACAATCCCTTTTGTCTTATGCCGATTACAATCCTGTTTCTGGGGCTTTTGCACCACAGTATCTTCAGGGCAGGGACTTTTTTCTTTGGAGAGCACACTGTAAAGTGCCATGCACTTCTGCACTGAGATTTTCAATGCTCATTTCTCGTTAACTTTAATGGCAAATGGGCATCCAAATCTCTTAGGCAGCTTTGACAATTTAAGCCTTAATGTACAATATTAATAAATCAGCATCATAAAAAGAGTCTTATGAAGATGTATTGTGAAAAAATAGCCCCACAAAAAGCATCGCAGTGTATGTGTGCACGCATACAGGCATATACTTTTCTTTACATAATTACGTCTCTCAACAATCATTTGCATGTCTCTGTTATGCAAAAAAACCTGTGTGTGTTTTACAGTTACTCTGAGCAGTTGCAATTCATTGAAATGAAATAAAAAGCAGGCTCAAAAAAGCACCCTAATCTGGCAAGGGGTAAAGCAAAATGAATGCTTTGCCCATTTATATTTTAGATCCAAGCTACACAACCCTGTGAGTTTCATTACTCTATTCCAACTTCTAATTAAATAGGCACTAAAAACATTTAAACAGGAGAACCCAATTCAACAGACAAAAGCCTCTGAGGCAAAAAATAAATAAATAAATAGATTGAGAGAGAGCTTGAACCAGTGGTAGATTTTTTTTTTTTTTAATCGCATGGAAAAATATAGACCTTTAATTGCAAATTCCTCATCCTGTGGTGCCCTGAATACAAAGAATTGAACAAATACCGAGGAGACCACGACCAGCACCAGCCGAGAAGCACAGTGGACATCCAAGCAGATGTCCCAGCACCATTTACTGTGATTGAAACCACTATCAGCAGCACATTTTGTAAAGATCACTAACAGCTCTGGATGAGGCAGCATGAGTTCCTCTGTGCACGACTGAATGCTACTCAGCATCCCGGATGATTACTCTTATCTAGGTCGGAGATTTCCAAATGCAGTTTTTCACACATGTGTACCCCAAATCCCACTGGCTTCCAGAAGTTTAGATTCTCAAGCACAAACTGCTGTGAGGGACTCTTGAGGGCCTTATTTCTGAGTGCCCAGCAGAGATTTGGGAGTACCTGCAACTTCAAGCCTTCAGAGTCGCAGCCTGCTTGAGAACTGCACAGAAAAACTCCAGGTCCTGAATTAAATGAATGCTGAAAAACAGGAAAGGTAAGAAACAATGAAGGATGAGGAGAGGCGAGAACTGTTGATGGTTTTTGTTCAAAGAAGGAAACAATTCCTCAGAAGGAAGAACAGGGCTGACAGAATAAAAGGCTAATCAAGTCAGAGAGACAAGCTGATCTCTAAAGCTGGAGCAGGAGACTACTGTAAATGTCTATATTAAAAAAGAGGGCACAATACAGGGATTGTCACTAGATTATTAGTCCACACAAAGAATTCATTTTGCTTTCATTTCCACAAAATATTTTGGGGGACAGAAAGATCCCATAACCCTTGCCGTGGGGTTTAAACCATGGCCAGGCTCACGTACAGTGAATTCTATGTGAGCTAAGAAAGGGTTAAGCAGACATAATCTCCTTTTTCATGTGAAGAAAATGTTTCTTTCAAGCAGACCTTGACCAACTACTGTCATAAACATGTAGCATGCACTTTGATATAACCTATTCTCTAAGTGCCGCAGACTGCAGCAGTAATTACAGGAAGCCATGATAACAGGTCTCTCTCTCCACAGAGCTGGCATCGCTCTCCCAGCAAACAGGCAATTCTGAAAACTCACAGCACAGAACTCCAAAGTGAGAACTCAAAGTACGCAAAGTACAAAAGCCTCACCTTCCCACATTCTTCAATAAGTTATTCCTTCCTTCCTTTTCTATTTTTAGTTGTACTTGCTTCCCTTACCACTAGCTACTGGCATCAGAAGCAATAGGGAACCAGGGCATTCAGTTCACTGTTACAACTACCTGAGTACCAAAAGCACATGTGTACAGTCTACACCAGTGAAGACAGAGAACAGCAAAACAGGAGATAAGTTCCAGTTTGGTTTACTGGTTACTGGGAGGAGGGAAGGCAGGAGGTGGGGGAGCTATCTGACTTTCTGATCCAATGCTCACCATTTGCAAGAACCTGTCTCAACATCCATCCCAGGCCACTTGGTCAATCTACCAAGGCTGCGAAGCTGTTTGATTAAAACAGCATCCCCCACCACAGTGAACACGGCAGAAAATCTAACCAAACCCGCAGATGCACTGACAGCACCTCACCACATAGCACATTGCTGCAAGCCCAATGCCTGCACTCCAGTGCAAGCACATGGATGCAAGCTGAGCATCCTCCAGGCAGCATAGGAGCCTTCTCTGCATGCCCTGAGCTTCACCCAAGGTTGAAACGGCACCCTGAAGAGAGCCTCCTCCTGAGAATATTTTATCTTTCAAGAACAAGGGTTTCCAAGACACAAATTTAAATTTCTTGCAAATCTTTTTGTCTTGTTTTATTACATCAATGAGAGATGTACAGGGATATTCTCATTAGATACAGCATACTGTAGCCAGGTGGTACCACTACTTGTGGAAGGAATAAGCTGAGCACAGCAAAGTTTTGCCAGCTTCAGGGGGGAAATGAGGAGCTATTTCCCAAAGGCTTTACTGCTGACAGTCATTGCTTTCTCTCTAAATCCTCTAGTCCTCACACTTTACTTATCCAGAATCATTTGGGGAACTCCCTATTAAAACTACATGCATGTTATCATGAATGAGAGCTGTGGGGTTTGGCCCACCACAGTGAGACTCCATAAACATTTGTGGATTTTGCCACATCTGTATTTTTTTTAAACCCCCACTGCTTTTCACCTTTCCAGCCTGCAGTTCACCATAAACCCAGTCTTGCAACTGAGCCATACTCAGAAACACCCACTGATTTCAAAGAGATCACTGGGTCTGAAATGATGGGGTCTGGCAACAATATGTCCGCGTTCTCTTTGGCTAGCTTGGTGTGCCTTCATTTTCACGTTACTTTCCCCTCCTTGTGGTGACAAAAGCCAGGCATCCAAAAGGAATAAAGGAAAAGAAAAGCTGATGGGGTAGAGGCCAGGGATGCATGGTGAGTTACCAAGGAGCATTTTCTCAAGGCAAGGGAGAAAACAGCATGGAGCACATACACCCTGTGTGCACATGGATACGGAGGAGAGCCTTTAATATGAATGATTGAGGAGGGAGGGCAAAAAAAATAGAGTGAAATAAAAATACCTCAGATGTTAAATGTTATCCAATTAAGCTTAAGATAAGCATCCCAGAGAGATGAAATCTTGATACTGGGGTATCACGTTCTGTGAGGAGTCTCAGACATTTGTTAACAACATGGCACAAACGGCCCGGCAGTGGCTGCGGGTGACAACCGAGGGTGGGCAGGCAGGAAGGGAGGGATGGGCAAATGGAGGGAATCACATGCCCTTTCCCACTCCCAATCCTCTTCCAGAGTAAAGAGGGATGGAGGAAAGGGGTTTAAGGCATTTTCTCTGGCTTCTCCATGCGACCCAGCAAAGGCAGCTCTCCCACAACAAAGACGACATCACTTGGCAGCACTACTGACCTTCAGATAGCAACAAAAAAAAAAGTATTTCTATTACCTGACAACTGACAATGACATCCAAATGTGCCTGACGTCTCAGTCTGAATCTCAGTCTGAGTCCCGCCAACTGAGACTGCACGTGCACCACAGCAGGGCAGGCTAAGGCAGGGCGGGAGGGAGGCCAATGCGCGGAGAGGTGACGTGATCACGGATGTGTGAGGGTGGGAGGAGGCAGCTATGGGAGCCCCCGGCAGGTTTGCAGGCCTGGACGGCCCTGGAGAAAAAACAATAGAAAAAACTGTCAGTCGGATCTAAGTTTGAAGGGACAGAGGAGGCATTATCAGCGGAAACAAGTGAGGCGGGGGCTGGCTGCCTAACGCACGACACACTTGGTCTGAACCCCTCTCTGTGTCTGGCTGAGGCTGCCGGGCTCATACTGGACAGGGGAAGAATAAGAAGAGACCTGGGGGACCCATGAACCCAGGCTGGGGGCCTGTGGTATGCATGGAGTGGGGTGAAGGTGGGGGATGGCCAGCCCTGGCACGGAGCAGAGTCAGAGGCAGAGGACGTCACCACCAGTCGCCACCAGCGCTTGCTCAGGGACCAAATCAAAAGGGGGATTATTGTTTTATGGCTGTGTTAATGCACTGAGATGACACAAAACTGGGCAGGCTTTCTGCCGAGCCGCTGCTGAAGCAGGCTCCACACACCAGCCTGGACAAAGTGAGGTGACTTAGAGCTCAAATGGCTCCAGCGAGGTGCCAGGAGCCGAGCTCCCAGAAGGAAGCCTTGGCGGCCGCGTTCTGCCTTCCCGCTTGAGCTGCGGCCAGTTGTGCATTTTGCATGCCCCGATTATGCAGGCTGCTTCCCTACTGAGCCTGCGAGGAAGGGAACAACCTTTTTCCTCGCAGCTAAAAGATGATATTGTAACCTCCAACCGTATTATTTATTTTTAACCCCTCTAGGAATAACCTGCCATTTAAAAGCTGTATTTAAAAGTTTTCCCCTGCTCCACTGGAAGCGCTTGTTCCTCCTGGCACTAATCCAAACTGAACTCTGTGGCTTTGAAAAACTAAGATACAAGTCTTAAATATCGACATACACCTGCACAAATACAGACACATAGACACACACACGCAATCATGTAGAAGTCATGTTTTTGGCTGGCATGAATTAGCAGAGTTTAAAAGGAAGCTTAGTGAATGGCACTACTTTCCATCTACTGGGAATCCTAACCCCTCCATTTAAAACTATGCCTACCACTTAGTTATTAACTAAAGGGTAGCTACTAATCAAGGGCAGTCTCTAAATGAAGATATGTGGTGGAGTAGTCGCCATTAAAAAGCTGGCATTTGCCAATAGTTACCGCACAGTGGTAGATCAAAAACCACAGTTTCCCCCTGTATTTATATCAGGAAATATGTGTGCTAATTGTGGGGTACCTTCTGGCAAATGGTCTCTTTCTAAATGGTGGCATCTCTGGCTGTGCATGAGCGTGCGCCTTGCAGATACATGCAAACACCGTGGCAGCAAGGAGAAATATTTATCTGTGTTCCCTCCAACCCTGGAAAAAAACAACATTTTCTATAGGAACTGACACTGTAGCAGCAAGGAGAAATATTTATCCATGCTCCCTCTGACCCTAAACATGCAACAATTTCCAAGGGAGCCTCTCTACCCTGAGAGTCCCTATTTGGAAACCAGGTCTGTATGTTGATCTGACAGCTACACATGTGAGGCAAACGGGGATACTTCATCCTTGGCACAGCATCCAGTGCTCCAGTCTGCAAGGACTGCATTTGATTTTGGCGTTTATCTAAAATGGCTAAGAGACCACCAGTGCAAAACATTTGTGTGAAGCTTTTGCCAAAACCACAAGTGAAGAGTCTAAATTCCCTGTGTAAATACTTGAGCTTCAAGCATCAAGGATAAAATTTATGCTCTTTTGTGAGGACTGGTTTTAAATAGAAGCCATCTCTGTGGCTTGTGGGACAAGGAAGGACTTTTTTTATTTTGGGGGCTCTGTTGTTTGACTTCTGTAACTCTTTCATCTCTCTGAAAGTACTACACAAACAGGTAATGATAACTGCTATCCAGATCATATCTACATTGTATTTTGGGCAGGATGGTGCACTATGCATGTGGAAACTGATGTCGGACATGGATTTCAATGTGTATATGAACCACTCTACTGCCACTGTAACAGATATGAGTAACAAGTTTGGTTTTTTCATGGAACATGCAAAAAGTAACACAGATTCCCTCCAATGACTTAACAATTGTATCTTATATTCTTAATATAATAAAAATAGCTAGACTGGGTTGAGCTGCCTGGGCACTTGTCCTTGCCGGGAAAGTCATGAGCTTAAAATGGGGATTTAAAATAGAACCACAGGGCAGCTGTTTCTCAGGTTACACAAGATGTGTCTTCAGCTCCACCATGACTAAGGGTCCTGCAATCACGTGGCCCCCTATACATCGTGGTGCCATATTACGGGTTCTGAAGGAGATAATCGCACAGAGAAACTATATGAAGCCCACCAAGTACACCATCAGCCTCAACTGCATAGGACTTTAGCGTGGAGGTCCACGGGTCCTGGCACACAGCAGTATCCTGAGAGTAAGAGCCTCCTCTCTAGTCCTTCTGTGTCCCACATTGGCGATGAAATTGATGTGGTCTGCACAGCCCTAAGGTGTACAAGATGCAAAAAGCTCTCACCAAGCGGATACAGGGAGGCCCTCCCTGCTCTTACCCAATAATCTCCTCTAGTGTGGAAACAGATATAAGATTGCAAATACGAGATTTCTCACCATCTGGCCAAAGGGATCCTGTAAGAGCCTCCCAACAGAGGTACTGGGGGCAAGAGAGCAATCTGTTTTAACAAGGTACCTAACCAATTTACAGAAGGACTGTGTGAACCAGATGCCAATGAATGGATGGAACTGAACCTGTCATTCAGAAGGTCTTTTTCTTGTCCTAAACCTGGAGAAGACAGGCTCTGGGGAAACCTTATAGCAGCCTTTCAATACCCGAATGGGGCTGACAAGACAGCCAATCCGGGACTTTTTACAAGGACATGTAATGATAGGACAAGGAACAATGGCTTTAAACTGACAGAAGGTAGGTTTAGATTAGATCTTAGAAAGAAATTCTTTACTGTGAGGGTGGTGAGAGACTGGAACAGACTGTCCAGAGAAGCTGTAGATGCCCCATCCCTGGAAGTGCTCAAGGCCAGGTTGGATGGGACTTTGACCAGCCTGGTCTAGTGGAAGGTGTCCCTGCTCATGGCAGGGAGGGTTGCACCTAGATGACCTTCAAGGTCCATTCCAACCCAAACCATTCTATGATTCTATGTTTTAGTGTATATATGAGGAAATCTAAAAATTGCTAACCTAGTGTTAGAAAAGAAAGAATTGGTACGGGAGAAGAAGAATCGACCAAGAGAGACTCTGGCAGATGATCAGGAATTACTCCCAAGTCCAGCACTAAGAGACAAAGATCATGGGGCTGCCAGACCAGATTTGTCTGTCCCTATAAACAAAGTCAAACCAGGTGATTCCTCCTCCTCTTTGCTACGACTTCAGTGTTTGCTTCTTTGTCACAAATCCAGACAGTCCTACAGAATCAGATCAGATGGCAAATCATGAGGATGGAAATCATACCCAGTGGCCTTAGGGAAAAGCAGGGAAAGGAGTGTTCCACCGTTAGGTACACGATGCCTTAGGTGCAAGCTATAGAAAGAATAACAGTTGCGCTCAGAAACGCTCAGCTTGTGTTTGCTAGGAACATATTCCTGTTTTATCTCTTTAGCACCTCTCTGCGGGATCCTATGTGGGATTTTTCCCCATAAAGGGTCTATTTAAAGCTGAAAATGAAGATGGAGGCTCTACCATTCTTCAACTTAACTGTTACAGATGACAGACAAACACAAAATGAACAAAGAGATAAAAAGATAAATAGATATGGGTAGATAGATAGTATCCTAAGGTGGTACTGAGAGTTTTCTCCTCAGCCCACGCAGCAACAGGCGAGGGAGTGGAGCTGATCTCTGGAATTCTACATCCAATCGACCGCATCACATTGCACAGAGGTTTCAAAAAGAAAACACACCTGCAAGCCCCTGACTGCCACAAAGGGCACAGCCACAATCAGCGCTGAGGGAAAGTAAACCACAAGAACTGCAGTCCAATCTTAGAGGCAAATATCCCATCTGGATGGAGAGAGCAGGCACACACATGCAGCATTGTGTCATTCCGACATCAGTGACACGATGTGTGAAGCTCGATTTTCCTCTGGGGTCAGCACTGGGAAATGACTCACCTGCACTGCAGATCTCAATTATATATTCTGCATTCATTCTGCATGGTTGCAAAGGGGAGTTTTGCACATAGTATGAGGGTGAAACATGCACAGGGACTGTCACTATGTAAATAAAATATCTGCATTGCTGATGATAGAGGAAGATTTTGTTCTCATGCCTTAAATTGGCTCATCATATCCTTAGAGCCTGTATATGGCAGTAGCTCACAAGTGATGTTGATTCCCATGCACTGTAATTTTTTTTTACTCTCTGCTGTTTTTAAACTTTCAAAGAAGAAAATAAGGTAAATTGGACATGACCCCAGACAATGGAAATGAACATAAGAGCCTAGATAAACCTGACAAAGGCCACAATCAAGGCATAAATTGTATCCTTTTGTTGTCCCTCTCCCTAAGCCTAGGCATGACTGGCCGTATAATATGGTATATGTGAAACACCATGCTCCTCAGGCACATCCACAGCAAAGTCCCTGAGCAAGGCACAAAGACGGAGCCAAAGCAGCATCCACAACGTCCCACCTCAGCATGGCTGAGACCAGGGGAACCAATCTTAAATTTTAAGAGATCTGCCTTTATGTCTCATGTCATATATAACTGCAGCCACACGTAGCTGTGTAGCTGGTGTGTCCCAGGGGGTGCTGTGTGTTTGGTTGGGAGGGTGCCTGGGTGTGTATCTGTGTACAGGCAAACAGGCAGGTGCACAGGCAGACATGTGAGCCACTTAACGGGGCATGAACCAAGTTTTTCTGTGTGTCTCTCTGTGCCTGTCTGGTGACAGAAAATCCAATCAATAGCTGGTTAGAGAATAAAGCTCAGCTCCATTATTAAAAAACTCTCAATAAAAAGAAAAACATCTGTTCAAACAGTGTACGGCTACAAATTTGGAGTGCAGGCTGAAGCCTCATCCCTGCCCTGTGCCCATCATGTTCAGGGAGAATACTGCAGATGTTTTGAGATGGGTTTTACATGCACCATTGCAGCAGCTTTGAGCAGACACATCCAAAAATGAAAGACAAATCTATTCGCTAATCTTTCCAACAGATTTTTTTCCAAGCTTTTTCTAAAACAAGTTGTCTCATCTGTATCACACCCTCTCATATGGACTGTTCCCACCTAATAGCACTATCTTTCTACCATGTCTCCTTATACAGCTACCAACAGGGTTGAGGGAGCAAATACACACAAGCACACACGTGCACACACACAGAGCATACAGAGACACACATGCACAGACGTTTCCAACAGCAATTAGCAGAGCAATAAATTCATACCCTGGAAGGGACAGATGCTTACAGCACCCCTCAGGAAAGACTCCACGGCATGGGCAGACACACCACTATACACACACACACAGAGCCCGGCGCTCAGACAGACAGACCTGCACACCAGCCTTTACCTCTCCCCCCAGCTCACACACAAACAGTGGTTTTGGAGCAGTTTCCCCGCACCGACTATGATGTTAAGACTAAAACTTTGCTCAAGCTGAAAATGAAAAGTTGCACTGGGGAGAGAAGAAGGAGGGCAGGGAAGGGATTTGTTATATTTTGCTCAGAGATTTTTTTTAATTTTGGCAGGCAAGGATTCCCTTTGAATTGATACATTTCTTTCTCCCAAGAATTTCGAATGATAATGCACAGATGAGTCATAGATCAAGAACAGCGACATGGTGAGCAAGGAGGAGAAAGAGTGTGAGTGAGGGGCACTGGCATAGAAATTTGACAGTACCCCAACTCCCTCCCTTCCTCCCCCCATGCCAAGACATTAATTCTCACAAGTCGGAGAAAATTACTATGCATGAATGCAAAAAGCATGATCAGGAGTAATTAACATGGCTTCATATGCAAATTTTATTAATGCAGAAGTACAAAGTCATTATGCAAATGAAACTTACGTCAACTCTCTTGACAAATATTCATCTCTAAAGCTCAAGTTTCTCCCTTCTAATTTTTTTTTAATTTTTGGTGTAAAACCAAAAAAAAAAAAGTGATGAGGACTGTTTGACAAGTTTGCAAAGTTGTTTTTCAACCGGAGAAATTTATTCTTGCATTGTTGATATATTTTTTTTTTTCTGTTGTTGTTGTTGGCAGGTACACGACAGCTCATGGAGGAGAGCGGGAGGATGGGGGACGCGGGCTACCAGCAGCAGGCAGCCAATCAAAACGCCAGCGGCTGTAATGAGCGCGATTGATGACTGTTTGGCTTTACTGCAGGGTAATGAACTAGAATCCAGTCTGAGGAGGAAAAAAATATGAATATTCATGAAGCTGTGCTCCTGCCTTTGATGATTAAAGAAATTTTTAATATTCAAATAAGCGCTTGCCAAGTGATTAACAAAGAACAAGCACGCAGGAATATGGAAATGGAGCTGTGGAAGATTTGGGAGTCACAGTCTGTGCAAAAAAGACAGCACAAAATTTCATAAACAAGATAGGCAGATAACCTAATTCAAATCTGAGCAAATAAAGGGGGGAAAAAAAGAATCACCTTCTTTTTCATCAGTTTTGATATTGCATTAGTCACTTTGTTTTAGAGTGCAAAGGAGAATAAAATCACCCGATGCAATGAGATGGGGGGAAAAATCCAAACCCTGAGAAACCCAGCCCAGCAATTACAAAGTAAGAATCCTGGGTGAGAAATTGCTAGGAAAATGATGACTAAGTCCACAGTCTGCTGTGGGCTATTGCTTTTCAAAAGCAGAAACCTGCCTGATGCTGAGAGCCTACTGGCTGAGAACGGCCAACTTGTTGTATACAACAGGCAGGAGTCGTAAGTATCCTGAAATAACCAAGACCAGTCCCTGCTGTTAAATCCCTTTCCTTGGGTAAAGGGCACACTGCAGGGCCTGACCGCTGTCTGGGAGAGGAGGGAGTGCAACAGAAAGAAGAAATATTATTGCCAGGGAAAAGAAAGCAAGAAAAAAAGTGAAAAGGAGGGTGCAAGGAGGTCTCAGCTGCCCGCCCTGGCAATCACTTGGTAAAAAATGTGTTTTCCATGTCTGAGCCAGAAAGGTCCTCCACTCCCCACAGATTTCTGAGCAAGGATACAAAAATCCAGTCACATTATAAAATGTCTGATAAGTTCAGGCTCTCATAGTTTAATAGCTTCACTAAGGATTCACACTGAAGCACATAGTAACAATATTAGCTGCTAAAATGACTTTGCAGTTAAAATACATCTAATTAGCAGCCAGTGACATCTTTTTTTTTTTCTTTTTTTTTTTTTTTTTTTTTTTGAAAGACAGTTAACTTCAGGGCTGCATTATACCTGAATGAAATGTGGTTGAGCTCTGTCTGTTACTCAAAAGACAGAGTAAGGATATCTTCAAACTCTTGGGGCACTGGAAAACCAACTCACCTTTTTGTTATTAGATCCTGGGGTTTCACAGGCCTGTTTGCCTTTTCTGCAGACCTTTAAAAACTCTGGTTAATTATTTCTTATTTAAAAATCTAAAGAAAGCATAGGCTAGGTACCATTTATTAATTAGCTGGTGTCTTCAGAATGTAAAATTTCAACTTTACTTAACATAAAAATAATAATAACAGCATGAGGACAATGCTACAAATTGCAAAAAGGGCCATGACCAGAACCTTCACAGTTACCGTGAAAACACATCATGTAGCTAATGGAATCTTTCCCCCTATATCTGATTCATTTTTGGAGATACAAAAATACCCACTATTGATGCACCACAGGAAAGAAAGGGGGGGGGGGAGAAGGGAAAGAAAGGAGATGGGGAAAAAAAAAAAAAGAGAAATGCCTAAATGTGAGTAAAGATAAGGTTAAACACCATGCCAGGGTATTGCTGGGAGTCTTTCCTCTGAATAATGCCAAGACCTTTCGAAGATGCCTGTTGTCTCTAGGTGCGTGTGGGCGGGTGAAGTGTGATATTACATAACACACACGCGGCAGTGGCTGTGCACAACCGTACTGATTAAAACACTTGACTGTGAAACTCAGATCTCCATTTCCTGGGCTGTTCACAGCTCGTGTCAGACCCTTGAACACTGTAAATGTTATCCTTTGTCCATGAGATTCTTTGGCTTTATTTTAATCAGTGCATTTTCTTTTTTAATGACAGAGAAGCAACTACAGGCTCCTACAGTTGGTTGCTTTGAAGCCCTTCTTAAATGGCAGTTGAGTTCTGCCATATAAATGTGAATGCTTAGTATTTACACCACATTTTCATTCTTTCTTTAAAGCACCCCATTTACATATTTCTGGAGAATAATGATACTTCTGCAGGCCAGGTGAACACACATTTCTGCATATGGAGTCAATAGGGAAAAGCATTAAGAGTCAATATTGTAAAAATCAGCCCCTAAATTTAAATGGCTTGAAATGAGCATGCAGCTGTGGTTGCCTGTCAGTAGTTAGATGCTGTAATAATAATAACAACAATAATAATAACAATAATAATAATAATATTTTCATTTCTCTAGTGCCTTCCACGCAAAGCTCTGGAAGTACTTTACAAAGATAAATAAACTGAGTTTGGAACACCCTGTTTGGTTAATAAATATACTAATATATCTAAAGAGCATGCAATTCCTCTCACTGTGTAAAAAAAATCCACATTTTAGTCATCCACATATTTGTGCATGGCATTTTGGAGTCTTGGACATTGAGGGCAAGCTGTGGAGAATTTTACTTACCTAAGAGACCATGCGAATTCACAGAAGGAGCCCACGCTATGCCTGCAACACTTCTTTTGCAGTCCAAAACCCCTTTTAGAAAATGGGGGTGTGGGTTGTCACTGGCCCCACTCAGGGACCAGGGTGGGTGGTCTGCAGGGGTATCCAGGTGCCACATGACAGCACTGGCAGCATGCTTATGTACCAGTTCTCCACGGGGGCTCCTGCAGGACCTCCCATCCCTCCTTCCCACCTGATGGTCATCTAAACCTGCTCCTGGCCCCTTGTCTGTGCTGTGAACATAAAACTAAAGAAAAAACTGAAACATCTGGGCTCATCCCAATTAAATACACAGGGAAAAGGACTCCCGCCTACCCCGAGGCTGCATTCATTGCTTCCCCCTGCTGTGCCCTCTGCCCACCCCACTGACACAAGGCTTTGCCCCAGGAGGACCATATCCCTTTGCTATGAGAGCAACTGGGAGCAAGAGCAGCAGAAAACACGTCAAGATTTGGCCTAAAAACATCATAAGGGATAATTAAATGCAGCATATCAACAGATGTGATAAAAATATAGCACAGGAAAACAGGGGCTTTTCTCATCTCAGAAGGGTAGTCTTGCAGACAGAGCTCTGGGCTGGGAAGAGGGCTGGGGTGCAAACCCCAGGGCATGAGCCACCCAGTCTATGGTACATCCTTCTCCTGGAGCTCAGCCTTCCCCTTCCCACTGACTGCCTGTCTGGTCTGTTCAGCCCCAACACACTTCCAAACAGAGCCCAGATCTCACTCTGGGGATGCAGAGTGTCTAATACAATGGTGCCCTGATCTGAGCTGCAATGTCCAGAAGCTACCACAATAAACTAACAAATAACAATAATCACCCTGATTTGTGGAGGGTTTTTTTAACAAAAGGCATAAAGGGTTGACAATAAACAGTTCATCAGTTTTCCCAAGTTTGTTCCCCAACTCTTGTAATTAAGTCCTGGGGAGTTTCAATGGTTGTAAAAATCCTTGGAGGGTCTAAAAATTTTAGTCCTGGTTATATAATGAATATTTCTATATACCAACAGATATTCCTGATGTAACTGAAACATATAACTCCCCCAACAGACCACCGTAGCAATTTAACAAGTCTTGGAATTAATAAAGGAACTCAGTGGATGCAAAGAGTTGTTTCCAAAGGGCAAAATAATATATACAGGCAGCTAGAGAGAGAAATGCCACTACAAATAATCAGCAGGCTTGACCACAAGAGGATGGTCAAGAGGCTAAAATGAAGTGTGAAGTGGCCAGGGAAAAGCCACAGATAAGCAGGAGTCACTAACACCAGTGGACTTCTCTGCCTTGGCCATTCAGAGCCAAGCCCCACTTACACCGTCAGATGCTGCACTGCAAACATATCCTCAGGCTGAATATGGCCTCTGGAAAAGAGAACAGCAGAATTTGCTGCTCGGGTAAGTATCTCTGCCTTGCTCTAAAGTTTGCTTTCTACTTGTAGTTTTGAATTTTATCCATATCTCATGACAAAAAAAAAATCACTGGTGAAATTAGGCGAGATGAGACTTTAGCAGCTCTTCAGCTGTTTGGTAGCGAAAACAATTCCTGGAACGGTAGGGAACTTGGGAAAAAGAAGCAGACGAAGTCACTCTGCCCCTCTGTGCCTCAGTCTCCCCATCTGTGAAAATCAGCTAATGACATCCACCTGATTTAGTTAAATGTCCTGGAAACTAAAAAGACTCTGTAACAGCAATATATTAAGCAGCAGCACTGTTAACTGCTTCACTGCTGGAAATACTAAGGAGAACCATCAGGTGATGCCGATGTCCCTGCACAGCACAGATGGACAAACTTAATATACAGACACAATTAGCTTTGGGAGAGAATCACAGCTTCTGTTTTTTTGGCTCACCCCTTGCCAAAAGCAATGTAAGTGTAGGCACTTTGTAAGTGCTGAATTTCAATGTGAAAAATAGTCTACCTGCCTAGTGTGAATGCATACCTCAGACTTAAAGTAATATAACTTTATTGGGGGGGGAGAAGAGGGGGTATTAATGTGCACATTTATAATTTTAAAAATTTTCCTTGTGCACAGAGCATGTTCACACTCAGCAGAGCAATTCACTAACACATGCAAACTTGAAAAAGCAAAGCAGAGCCAGTGATTGAGGAGGGAGGGAGGGAGCAACAGTGATTTTTAAAATGAGGGTTCCCTTTGAATTTTGGATCTCCCAGGGAAAAACCAATCCAGCTGTGTGTGTATGAGTGGACCCAAGTCTGATAACTGAATCTGTCAAATTAAATGAGCAGAGCAATCAACTGGAGATGGTAAAACAATCCACCAAATCTACTGAAGATCTGAAGCTTCGGTCTTCAATTCACTGGACACAAGCACAACTGAGTAAATAATGCTGTCTGAATGGAACAGAGGCTAGGAAATTAACTAGCTTTTAAATAACAAAAGAAAGCAGACAAATAAACCAGCAACCAGGAATGTAGTTCAGATTATAATGTAAGTTTAAAAAATGAAATAATGAACCAGAGTTTCATTTGCACAAGGAAGCATGCTGCAAACCTGTGCCCAATCCTCCTGCTTAATAGAACAATGAAGTTGTACCCAAACACTTGGATCCCAACAGAATTTGGCCAACCACAAATGGTAATTAGACAGGATAACCAAACTCTGCACCAGGAGAGGTAAAACACATGTACAGTATAAAAATAACCCTTTACTCCTTTCAGTCTTACACGAAACTAAGAGCAAAGTCAAATACAAGAAACCAAGAACCATTCTACGTACAGAATTTTTTTTCTGAGGTATATATTTGCTGTACCAGACTTCCCCATAACTCCCAATTTACCCATTTATTTGTACAGAGTAGCATCTTCCTCTGTAAGATAAAAGTATAAGACACAAAAAGGCTTTTTATTATCAATTGAAAATGGATGCTGAATACGCTTAGCTGGGAAAGTACTTTAAAAAAACCCCAAAAAGATCACAAAACAGAGATACTGTACAAACAAGGTGAGGCAAAATGTTCCTTCAAACATCCATGTTCAGGATGAGGAAGCAATATTAAATTCATACCTATCACCCTTGTAAAATAAAGGTGAGTAGACTTCTGTTTTGTTTCTGATGAAAATGTCAATATACTCAAACAGCAGCTTATTGCTCTATATCACAGTCTAACCAAATCTTTCTATAACCTCTTGCATTACGAGCAAAATCTCTAAAATGCCACCAAATAAAAAACTGAACTAGCCTGTAATTAGTTTCAACAAAGTCATCCTTTTAACCCTAATTTTCTAGATGTAGATGGTATTTTCAAAGTAAGCATTATGAACCTTCCTTAAGGACAAGTAGAATCAAATTGTAAAATCATAAGCAGCAATCTAGTAGCTCTTCCTCGAAGCAAGCCCTTTATTTCCCTGTAATAAATTCAAATCTAGTCTTCAGTCTCTTAATAGGTGATCAGAGAAAATATGCATGCACACCTAAACTGCTACAACAAACCTTATTTTTTAAATAACACTTCAGTCACTAATATAATAAAGACCGTTGTAACACGTTAGCACTGGTATCATTATTCCTTATGATTCAATATTCTAATGACTGGCTGGAACAGAGGTTTATGTTCTGCAGAGGTTTATACCACTATTTAATGTAATTAAGCAAACTGGCAGCCAGTGCCTCTACGGAAATATCATTTCTATCATAGAGTATTCCCACCAGAAATTCAGAAGGATCATAACATACAAACTTTGATTCTGTTTATTTTTTTCCCCTGTTCTGAAACTGATCTGGCATTTCTTCGACTTAGTACTAAGTGGAAGAAGGAATTAATTTGGCTTCTGTAGACATGTTATTATTGACAATACTAATAATCTATGACAAATGGGCCATCCCCGCTCCTCTCTTTCAGCAGGCATAGCAGCCTGCAACACCACTTCGCAAAACCCCAGAGCTGGACTCTTCTCCTGCCAGGAGCCCTGTGAGTGTACCAGCAATGGGGTTTTAAGTAAGCCATTAAAATGCTAATATTCAGCACAGGGCCGGATCCCTGTTACCACTGAAAGCAGAACTAAAGCTCCTCTGGAGACAGGATAAGGCCCTTCCAATGTGATCAAAGAGTAAATACATGCAAAGCTCTGATGGGAGAAAGGATCTTTTTTCTAATTTTAAAACTAAACAGGGAGAGTCCACCAGGCTCATAATCCATGTTACAGTCACATCTGGGATCACTGACATCTGGGATAACAGCAACGAGGAAGATGAGTTCAGGCTAAAAAGTTGCCACCTGGGGTCAAAGAGAAGCAGTTAATACCCAAGATTGTGTCAAAATGGAGTTATTCCACTTGACACAGCTCTGCTGATGACAGCAGGTGTGCCCCTCTCTCTATAGATACACTTCATATACATACATGCACTGTGCATGGCTTTGTCATATCTGCATTTACCCCACCTTGCAAAGGAAGCTCAGCCCCTCACTCAAGCAGCAGGTTTATGGGGCCACCCAAGAGCACAGGGTCGGGAGCAGAATTCAGACCCAAAACCAGAGTTCACACTCCGCCTACAACAGCTCACAAGCCAGCTTGGTTAAATAAAGGCTCAGTTACCTCTCTCTCCCAGCTGTAAAGCTCTCTGTAGAGGGAAGGAAAAAAACTGAAACAAAACCCACTCCCGTTTCTGGGGGAGAATGGGACAAGAAATGATAACGAGAAAGGGAAAATGTCTGGTTCCTATTATTGCTATCTCCAGCGCCTTTACCTCCACAAACGGCTTAAAGGAGGGCTTCTGGAACAGAAGTTCAACTGTCCTTAATCTAGGCTCTTCAACCGCCAGGAATCTGGTTACATTTTCTCCTTCTCCAGATTTTAATATTTTTATTTTATATTCTAATCGGGACTAAGGGGAGGAAGAGTGGGAATCTCAGTGTCATTGTAAGAAAGAAGTCACCGGGTTTTGTGATCCAGCAGCTTCCTTGGCAGAGGGAACTGCTGGTTGGCATAATCCACTCGTTTGACAAAACTACTATTTCTGGGCACAGGCTCAAAAACAGGTAGGAAGCAAATGCTGAGAAATAAGGAAGTAAAAACAGCCAACAGATTTTTCACTACCAAGAACGCCAAGAGTAAACATGATTTATTTAGCTGTGTTTAACGTGTCTCTTCTGCACTAGACTGCAGAAATCTGCTTGCATTTAGAGCAGCAGGAGGAGGAGGAGGCAGGGGGGAGGGGATGAAAAGGGAATCCATTACGGCACTCCGCTGGTACTTTCTGAATTGTTCAGTCACACAGTTTTATGGAGTACAAGTATTTTCTAGCCCAAAATATATTCATGTGTCAGAAGAAAGCAGCACTAATCTGCTGTTAATTAACAAGCTGCTGCTAACAAAAGATGAAGGACCCAATTCATACAAACAATATTTACGTGGGTGTCGCATGATTTTGTCACAGATCTTTTCTCTTTTTCTCTTTCCCCCCCTGCCTCCTCCTCTTCCTCAGCACCCAGTTGCAGAGATGCAGCACCAAGAAGTCCCAGCTCCTCCTGGAACCAACACCCACAGTGGAGGAGAGGGCACTCAGTCTTGTCCCGACCCAGTCAAACTCAGACAGCATCTCACCTGAGGCACTCAGCTCCAGGGCTCGACGCTCCCCATCGGAAGGGAGCCTGTCATATGCTCACAAGTGAAATTTCCTTGAATCCTTATTCACTTACAAGGGAGAAGCCATCTTCTGGCACTGTGCCCACAGTGGCAACACTGCCGAGGCTCCAGGAAGCGGTATGAAGCCTCCCATCCTCCATCCATCCTCACCAGCCAGTGCATGCTGAGAGAGGGGATGGGAGACATCACTGTCTTCCCCAGTGCCTTGTTCGTGATTTCACTTTTGTTTAAACCAACCTTTTTGCCAATGAATTTGAGGGTGGGGGGAACATGCTAAAAGCATAGAGACTCAAAGGGATCAGGGCTTGCTCAAAAATATCGCTGCACACACAAAAGGGTAAGGCTGTGAGAAGTGAATCGGAGGGCAGCTCTCCTGGCCACAGCCCCACTGCCTTCACCTGTTCCTCGCTGGCATTTTGGACAGTACTGCTTGTGGCCTCATCCAGAGGAGTACTGAGTATAGCAGCCTGCCCCAAGCCCCCACCAGATGCAGCCAGGCACTTTGGAAAATAAACCCATTCACATCTTTTCTGCCTCATCTGAGAAATGAGACTGTGTATCTCCTGTGGGCGTCTTAAAGCTGGTGCTGGCAAAGAGATGGGAGAGTTAAAACCAATAGCAACTAGCATTAAAAATTCCTGGACTTGCTCCATTCCTGGGAACAAAGGTGGGTCTGCAGGGTGGGAGAAAGAAAGGGCTGATGAACTCTCCTGCTCTACAGCCATCAAACCACGCCGACCTGTTCTACAGAAGGGTTACAGGGAACAGGGTTTAGGCTCTGCTCTGCACAGCCATCACACAGCCAGCGCTGGGCAAAGCGTAGGGACAGGAAGGTGGGAAATGGAAGTATTCAAGTGTGACTTTAGAAGTGCCAGGGTTCTCCTGCGGTGGCACGCTGGAGTGGTATTTCTGCTAGCACAGTTCTCTGCACATCCCAGTTACTGTCTCGCCCTGAAGGCCGCAGCTTGCCTCAGTGAGAAACAAACTCCACTGAAGCATACACACATCTGCCCTTCCAGGTTTTCTCTCTGTACCCTTACCCCATTCCCCAAATCATGGATTTTGCACTGCAAAAGTCACAACCACCCTCTCAGCACATCCCCCTGGCACCCTGGCCAGCATCCAGCCCCACCACTGGCTCCCTCCCACAGGACCTGCTCTGGCCTCTGCCCTGGCAGGAGCCTCTGAGAGGGACCAGCCCTGAATGCAGACTACCACTGACTCTTACCCATGTTGTCCTCTTTGTGTTTGTCCAGTGTCACCTTTGCCACTTCAAGACCAGCATTTTACAAAGTCCTGGCCTGGGCATTTTCAAAGATCTATTTATTAAATAGCAGTGATATTTGAAACACTGACATTTACCACTCGAAAAGCAAACACATTTAAACAAGAATGTTAAAAGACCTAATGAAAGAGAAACAGATCCATCTGTAATGTATTCTCCACTCACTATCGCTCAAAGAAATCAAAGAAACCTTTCCAGAAATCAGGGAAGTCTCCCAACAGTGAAGACAATAGGAGTTCCCGAGCTTCCTGCGGAGGGAGTGAAGACAACCAGTGAATTGCCCCACCCAAGAAATGCCTGGAAGCAAGCTGCCGGTCGGTCGTGCAGAAAAAACGTAGCCCAAGCAGCCTCAAGGCCCCAGCCCACAGACTTCATCAATCCAGCTCATCACTCCTTCCAAAACAAGCAGGTGCATTTGCTAGGGGTCTCTGACAGACACCACTGCATCCATAACATCCCCTTGATGAAATATTTCTAATGAGCGTTAATTGTCAGATAGAGAGCATTGAGGATTGAGGGTGTTTTCCTCACCCACAGGGCAGACATGGTAAGGATGAGGCCACTCCAAGACAATGCACTGTCAAAAGCCCCCTGAAGGGATGGGTACTTCTGGTGGCCAGTAAAGAAGTCTTTTGCTCCTGTGTACTAGCCCTGCTAACAGAAACCCACCTTGTGTACCCCTTTGGAGAAACAACTCCAATCAGATATCCTCAATCAGCTTCAAAATCAAAGTGCATCATCTCAAATGATGAACTTTGCACAATGAGGATAGCATCCTCCAGGGAAGTCTGAGGGAGCCGGCATGGGGGCTAAGGGGTTTTCTAAGGGGGTTTTGGGGTTCACTGTTTTAACTTCTTTCTTGCAAAAAGGCCCTGTACCATAAACATTAATCAAACATTGTATTCTGCCTTTTAGTCTTGAACAATTATGAGTACAGTTTTGTGATCTTTAGCCATATTTACTGATACTCAAAGGCAGATTCTATCTTGTTAGATTGTTATAAATGGGACCCCAGGGAATCAGCACACAGGCAGAGGCAGATGTGAGAGAGCCTTCTCAGAGCTCGGGTGTGCTTCAGTTTTCTACTGCTGAAATTACGAATGTTTTGGAGATTAAAAAAAAAACAAAAACCAACCAACTTTAGATTCCTCTGCCAGATCATTACAAAGAGCTGTCTGTAGATTCCAAAATAAAGATGCCATTTTGCTGAACTTAATATTTTTTAAGGTTAACTGTTAAATTTCAAAGCATGGTTTACATGTGCTGGCCACTTGTATGCACATAAGTTTCAGAGACAGACACAGAAAAGGTTTCTGGCTATAAACCATTAAAGAAAGAAACCCACAAATTCTATCTCATTCTCTCTTACTTAAACATGTTGTTTCTGCTCAAGACCTGTTTCATAATACCATAAAATAGAAGCATGCTTCTGACTAGATTTGAGAAGCTGTCACATTAAAGGTAAACTTTTAATCTGCTAGAGACAAACAGCACACATTTTTATTTCACAAGAAACAGCTCTCAAGAAATGTTTAAACAAGAATTTAAGAGCTGTGTGGTAACGCCACATACAGGGGTCTCAGATAGCTACTGGGTTTAAGCTTCTTTTCCTTGTTGTTGTTTTTTTTAATTCTTTAAGTAACCCACTCAAAAGTAGGCTTCTAGGAACAGAGTAACCAAGATGCATGGTAAAGTAAACCTCCAGGCTCGCTTTTATTTCTAGTTAATAGAAAAGAAATGTTTTAACTGAAACACAGGCCTGAATTTCTAGCTATTCATCCACATCTTTTTATTTTCTTGGGACTCACAATCAGATACTTTTAAGAAGTTAATTGTGTCACAATTAGTAACACATTAGTCCTCCGATATTTTTAATAGCAACCCAGGTTTTTCCCCAAGGCGCTTATAAATGGCAAGCTTGGCTATATTCTCCCTTTTTTAAAACTCCCATGCACTTTCTTCTTTAAAAAACTCCCACATGCATTTCACTTGGTCTGAAAATACCAGCACAGATCTTAATCCTGCCAACGCTTACAGACATGCTTAACTTTCTGCACATCAGTAATCCCGCTGCCTGCAGAGGACCGTTGGCGTTACCTACAGCTCGGTGCAGGCTAAGGACGAAATCCAGCCTGTGCTGAAGCCAATGGCAAAACCCCCGTTGACGTCAATAAGGTTGTGCTTTGACATCTAATTTGTTGCAGGATTGGGACCATCCTCATTTCAAGGTACTTTCCCAAACTCTTTTTTTGTTTTGGTTTGTTTTTTTTTTCTCTCCTTTTCTCTTCCTGCTCTTTCTCCCCCTCACCTCCCACATTCACTCTTGTGGGGCCCCATATTGAGACCACTTGAAAACTTCTGCCTTTCAAATCCCTCCCGAGGAAAACCCCCTCGCTGAGACAGGAAACATCCTTTGCAGGTAAAGCTGAAAGAAACTCTTTTGCTCCAGTGCATGTGTTTGAGTAAACTAATTAAAACCTGGGAACTTGGGTTCCAACTGATGCCAAGAAGCAATCGTTAATATGAGCTGAAGTGAAATGGGAAGCTCCAGACGTTTAAAATTAGCCGTAGGGGGCGGGGGAGGGAGGAGGAAAAAAAGGAAAAGGAAAAAAAAAAAGTAAAAAAGGAGGAAAAAAAAGTGGAGGGAAAGAGGGAAAGGATGTTTTGTAATTTTCACTGTAAAGTCAACTCAGTGCAGCTTGAACTGCACGGAGTTAAAATGAATTTTTGAGGGAATGCTGTACAAGGAGGGGAGAAAGCACTGCTGAAAAGCAGGGGAGGGGGAAGCAGCGGCAGCCGGCTCGGAAGCGCCGTGGTGCTATGAAGAGCGGGCAGAAGTGAGCAAACCAGCTGAACCGCTTGCAGAATTAATCAGTAACAAAGAGGCTGGAGCTGTTGGCGGGCTTCAGCCCTTGAACCTGGACTCTGCTCTATAAATTTCAACTTGGAATGGCTCTCTACGTGTTGAAAGACAGGTTGGCTCAGGGCCAAGACATAGGGGGAAGAAAAGAAAAAAAAAAAAGGAAAAAAAATTCCTTCTTGCTCAGGAAACTTCCCTTCAGTTTCTAACTCTTTTTATGAGATAGTAATAGGGCACTCTAGAAAACAGGAAACAAAAAGTGGGTCTCGAAAGGAAAAAATGAACCAGGAGTTGGTTTAATATAGAAAATAAAACAAGTAGGTGCTAAATTCAAATCTGGATTTTGCCTGCACACAAGTACATCAGCTCTAATAGAAGACTTCAGAGCACCTCGGCAATAATTCAAAGGAGACCTTTACAATTACATTAGCTGACTACAGGTTTGACTCTGAAAATAATAAATGTCTTAAAAGAGGAAGCAGGCTGTTTAATCCCTGTCTGCAGTCTCATCTTGTTCTCTCCTCCCTCACCACTCCACCTTGTTTAAATGACCATTACAAAAGGAGTATAGTATGAAAACATGCAGAACCATCATTTATGCAGCAGCATCTCTTTCCTTTCTTATTTTTTCCCGCTTCAAACAGGGGTGTGCAGGAGAACCGACGCACTCCTCAACCTCTGCTCACTGCCAAGGCAGTTTCAGCCACAAATACTCTGCTGCTGCTGCTGTGCTTTCCCAGAGTGAGCAGACAAGGAGTGGCCTGGAGCAGAGTGAGGGGCTGGAGTGCAGAGGGGGGGAGCTGTCAAAGTGGGAAGAAAGAAGGCAAACATCTATTCAGAGGCCAGATGCACTGAGCAAGGTCAGCTGCAGAGACACAGCCCTTTGCAGCAGCTATGCAATTACATCCAAAGTCTGCACAGCACCAAGAGTCCCACAACCTGCATGCAAGGACCAGAGGACCTAGGACAGCTGGAAGAAGGTCTATAATAATTTTAATTGCTCTTCCAAGATGCTAAAGAGTAGATGAGATGCTCTTTAGCTAGAACAGAGGGGACGATGCTCTGTACCGTTTGCAAGAATACATGCAGATAAAATACCCTAATGAGAGAGTGGAGAGAGAATATAGTAAGTGCCAGCAGTGATCAAAAGGTGAAATAAAATACCAAAATAAGATGCAGCCTAATCAGAGCATGGAGGACAGGGATACAAAATCTCTTCACTAAAAGTGGCTGTTAAGGTAAATTAGATTAATCACTCCCAGCTCCCTTCCTCCCCAAACTCCCTTCATTGTAAACAAGGGGCTTACTCCTGTAAGGCTGAACACCATCCAAGGCTGCTGAACATTTAAAACTATATATGTAACATGCCTACTACAGACATACATCTTGTACATCCACTTTCCAAGAAAACTGGAATCTGCTACTTGGTAGGTCTTTTCCATCCGCAGCTTTTTACAACCTTGCCGAGGGACCAGTGAGCAGTGTCCCCCTTTTCTCACTCAAGAAATACGCTACCAAATGCCAGAAGAACGAGCAAGTTTTAGAGCTGTTGGGCTTAACAGTGGTTCGTGCTGACCATGCTTGAATCTTTCTGCAAAGGCATACATGCAAAGGGAGGAAAAAACAACAACCACTAAGTAACCACTTCACAACTGCCATTAACATTATTAAACTCCTTACAAGTGGTATCTACCCCACCTTCCCCACTACACACAAACATACACACACCCCCAAGCTCTGCAACACGGCAAGCAGGAGCCAAGAGGACTCTCCTCTCCCCACTGCAGCAACCACATTCATTCCAGTTAAGGGGTTAACGATTCGTTTCCACTACTTCTCTCGAGAAAACCTACAATGAAAACATTGGCTCACGAAAGCGTTCTCACTGCCAGAATGCCACAGCGCGAGTGAAAAGTCCGTTTTGTTTTCATTACATCTCTGGGATTTCCGGCTTAACTCCTGAGCTTAGACACCAAATCCCTAGATACCCCACCCACCCAGTTTTTCTTCTTTTTTTTTTTTTAATAACATTTCTACTGCACAGCCCACCAATTACCATTTGGAGGGTGGGAGGGAATGGGGAAAAGGAACCATGCTGAAAAGGATGCTCTGATTGGAGTGAGCACACGCATCTCCCAAGACAAGAGCCACCCAGCTACCCAGTTTCTCCTGGCTTCCAGGGTTTTCTGCTGAGAAACATGGTTTTATTTCTATACCTGGCCTCTCTCTTCTATTTCTTACCCTCCAGGCTCCCATCTTCCCACTCGGCCACCGAAGCCAGTGCTGAAAGTCAGCCCCAAAATCTATGCCCTTTGAAGTTATGTGACATGACATAGAAATTCAAGCCTTTCTTGTACAAAAAGTATGATTACTTCACAGGGTTTTTTTTTTCTCCAGTTATGATAGAAAAATGTTCCAATCCCCAAAAAAACCTAGAAAGGTTCAACCTTTATGTCACAGCCGATTTGGTCACTGTGTGTAGGCAGCACAGTTCAAACACTGGCTGAGAAAGAAAAACAATCTATGGAAAAGACATGAAGGGAGGTAACCTCATGCCATGCTATAGCAACATTCCTGTCTTGCTGAAGCAAAGGAACCATTTCTGTGCCTTTCTGTATTTACCCACCTTTGGAGAGGAACAGCAACTTTTTCTATCTCTGTAGGAGCTTTTCTCTTTTATAGTGCTTCCATGCACCTGGCTTTCCTTCAGCAACATGCCAATGCAAAATTCCCCTGCAAATACCTACAGACTCCTTTCTTGCAGTCAATACTCCACTGAGCACAAGCACAATAGCATTGCTATTAGTGTTGCCTATAAAAATCTACCAATCTTTCCATAACAATAATAACCAGATATACATAGGATTTTTGGTCTTTCACACATGGCCCAAGTAACTTCACAAAAGGAACTGAATAAAGGCAAAAAGCCACTTTGTTGGGTGACATTTTGAGTGGGTTCTAACTCTGAGTAAGTCCAGAGTTCTTCCATTTAATTAAAAGAGGGTAACAGCAGTGCCAAGCCGGTACAAACAAGCAAGTTTTGCTCTTAAAGAGTGACTCCTCACATGCATTCACCCCAGAGCAAGAATACTCTGGCCAAGTGTACTGACTGACCTTCTTAAATCCCCTCTCATCAGCCTGCAAAATGGCACTTCTGTCAAAAAGGTTTTACCCAGAATTGTCCCTCATAAAACCAAAGATGACTATAACTAAGAGATTAGAGAGAGAGAAAATAACAGCAGCAAGCCCGTTTCTCAGTTCGGCACACCACGCATTCAGGGGCAGGTCCCCTCTCGTGTCACCTGATAAATCTGGCATGGTCTTGCCAGTTTCAGGGGAGTTAACCCAGGTGAAACCAGGGCAGAGTGGGGTGAACTGGACCCCCCCGCACTCCTCCAGCACCAGCACCTACCGTTTCACCCTCGTGGGAATCCTGCTAACCACATACAGGGCGCGGAAAATAACTTTGAAAAACAGGATGGTGAGAGGAACAAAACAAAAAACTAAAACCAGCAAGGAGAATCGAGAGCATAATATTCCTTGGCCTTTGGTTTTAATCTCCTTTTAAAAACTCAGTGTGATTAATTTCACACTGATGCCGGTAAAGCCTTGGTGCCTGGTAGTGCCGGACCCCGGGCAGGACACCTGGGGGCGAGCTGAGGTTGCAGCGGCGAGAGGGCGGTCGGTGGCCTCGGGCTGGGGCTGAGCAGAGGGCGCTGGAGTGGGGCCACAGGGTGTGGTGGAGTTCAAGCAAGGGGAAGGAAGGGTTTTGTAACTGGCAGGTTTCTCACCTTTAACTCTTGCCGGGATTAGCAAGATCTGTGCTGCCACCTTGGTGAGAAGCACCGTGACCACAGCCCTGCGGCTGCAGCCCTGCACACACGCTGACGGGCACCCTCTCTTAGGATCCCCCACGGAGGCAATCACGTTTGTTGGAGACCTCCATGTTGGCTTCCACCGGCAGCCTTTAAACTTTAACCCATCAACATATCAGCAGCCCTTGGTCATGCTTCAAGCCTCAGCAAACCAGGGAAGGGCCACTCCTGTCCCCAGAGGAGAGCCAAGCTCCCCCGGCATGCCTCCCCACCCCCAGCTCTGGGCACGAGCAGGGCTCTGGGTGAGATCACCTAGCTTGTTTTTCTCTCCACACCCAAGCCAGGACCTCGGCAAGGTCCCAGGGGCAGGAAGCTTGCTTGTTAACCCTCTCTAGGGGCACCACCAGTTGACACCTTCCTTGTGTCATGTGTCCTCCCCTTACTGCTCAGCAACACCAATTAGAAAAATGTGTTGCTAAATACCTGGCAAAATGTGTTGCTAAATACAGCAAAGGAGGAGGAGGTGGCCAGGTAACTCCTCTGCTCAAGAAAACCCCAGCAGATGCAAGGGAAGAAACAAGTCTGGAAAAGCCTCACAAGAAGGATTGCAACTACAAGCTGAGTTTCTCAGGCACTGTTACCACACACTTCTGGAAGCCTCTTCTTCACATAGTGTTTTTCCTGGCCAGGCTTTGACAAGTCACTCCTGCAAGACCCAGTACCCCAGGGATATGCTGGTAGCAGCACCCAGTGCCATGGCAGCCTTGGGAAGGGGATGGCCCCTAAGCCATGTGCCAGCTCAGTGCTGTTCAGGACAGCTCTTCCCAACCTGCCCGACATCACCATCACAGTGCTCCGGTTATTTCAGCTTGCATTTTCCTCCCCTCACATGTGAAGGCATCACGATGGCTGTCTGAGTCCTGCAGTTAATATGGGTGCACGAGTCCATAATGGTACATTGTAAGTGAATGTCTCAGGGTAGACAGCAATAATAATTAGCTGTCATGATTTGAAAAAAGGATAATCCATGCCATTGAGTTAACAATCACTCACACAACACACATGGATTTAACTAATCTTAATTTGGAGAAAAATAACAATTCTAAATATATCAAATAGCCTATTTCATGGCAACCTACGGCGGTGTTTATCTCTGGCTTCCAGCACATGCGAGTTATTTAGTTTCTCTCACTGGCAGTTTTACCATTCAAAAGCCTGAAATGAACATTCATGGAGCAGGGGTTGCAGTTAAATCCTGCCTCTGACAGGGAGCCTTTTTTCACGATGCACATCTAGTTCAACTACAATGTGTGGAGCCCAGCACTGGTGGCCAGGACAGGATGAATGAGGAATTCCAATCAACCCCCTCCCCTTTCCTAGCACTATCCTTGCAGAAATTAACTTGCTGACTCAATGAACTTCTGCTGCTGGTGTCATTATGCGTCTGTGAGGGTACTCTGGCCCGAAGGTGCAGACCCATCAGTGAATCTGGAGAAGGTCTGTCCCAAGTGGTGCCTGCCCCACAGAGGTTCCTTCATCTCTGCCAGGGCTCTATGAAACCATCCATCATTAAAAGCAAGCTGACTGCCTGGTACTTTTTATTTAACCTGGATCATTTCAGAGAGTCCTGCTAACAAACAGACCGGTAGCCCACGAGCCCAGCAGGGCCATGGAGAGGAGAGGAGATATCAGTCAAAGGACAGTGGAAGCATATTTCCCAGGTCATTCTTCAGCCAGGACAGGTCACCCGTTTGTGCTCAAGATCTGATAAGTATGAGAGATAAAAAGAGATATAAAATACAACAGTGGTCTATTTTTTTTCCAAAATACCTGCCAGCGGTGAAGTAAAAGGAGCAGTGCCTGATAACTCCTAGCCAACTCATTGGCCGGGCTATGTTTTGCTGTGCAACAATCTGGTACATCTGTTTGATACTATCACACCCTCTGTGCGAGAGGCAGAACTGATTTTCAAACAGGTCAGCCAATTTAAAAATAACAAAAACAAAACCAAAAACTTTGCAGGGTAGACTGCTCCTAAGCAAGTCACATCCTCCTAATGCCAGCTAACATGCTACCACACATCGCATGGACAGTGGTAACTAAATGAAAACACCTTGAAAAGCTTGGATTTGCAAGTTACCAGGCAGGGAAAGATGACAGATTTTATTACCATAAAATCTTTAAAAGCTGATTGCAGAGACAAAGTTGCCTTTGTCTCTAGCGAAATATAGAAACGTCAGCCGGAGATTTGTGTTACAAATTGTGCATACAGTTTGTTGCAGACTCCTGAGCTCTACATGCCTGCCTCAAAGCAGCTCAGGGTCTGTTGTGTGGTCAAGAGGCATTCAGTGATGGGTGCAAGAAGAGCTACCAAGAAAGAAAAAAAAAAGACAAAAAGAAACAGAAGAGGAAAGACCTCAGGAGTACCCTGTGCCAGGATGAATGCTCAGCACTGCATCCCAATATCCTCACGCCCACAGGGAAGAGAGGCACAACGGCAGAGCCAAGCTCAGCTCCCAATGTACCCTCACAGCATCCAGCCATGGGAAGATGTAAGGTTTGGCGGCTTAATCACACCGCAGAAGGCCACATAAATTATTTTGACCAAATAAGAGGGCCTACAAAAATTACACAAGATCAAGGAGAGGAGCTGAAACCTCTTTGAGGACAGCAGTGGTGGCAGCATATTTCAGGGAGCCGAAGTGGCGAGTGGGTGATTTCTGGTTTCCCTCTTCAAATATAAAGACTCAATTATCTTTGAACAGCTTGCTTTACACATGAATTGACACATTTATTTTACAATAAATAACTGAAAGTTATCTATGTTTCCTTTACTGTTAATCTACACAAAGAAATAATAAACAGAGCTTGTCTACAAAAATGCAACTACTGCAGTCCTCAGAATTCAATTAAGCTAAAATAATTAATGCTTCTACCATATTAAATTACTTTATACATTTGAGCCACTGAAGTTTTTTTTTATTATTCTTTAATCTTTTTCGCCTTTTTATTTAATAAAAAAAAAAGTTCGTTTCAAAGGGGGGGCTGGCTAGGAGGGGGGAAAAGAGCATGATTTGCTGTTAAAATGTAATGGTCTCCTTTAGCTGACACAGCATGTAGAGTGTTTTGTGCCTTTGATTAAAATAACATTTTAAATGCTTTGAACAAACATATCTCCCCATACTTCTAAGGGATTATTTTACATATTTCTTGGTGGAATAAAGAAATTCATTCTTCCTGTCGCAGTACAGAAAGGCTAAGAATATCTTTCGTCACATATAAAGTAAAAATACTGTAGGCTGTTGCATTATTACAAAAAAAAAAATAAAAAAATAAAGAGAGGGGGTGGCAGGGTAGGAGAAAGCTGCCTTAGAGATTAAGTTTCCCTTTTATGAAATCGTATTTAGTCTCTTTTTTTAACAAATCTAACAACAATGCTCTACAGCCGCTCACTGGGAAATACCTTTAATGTTAAATGCAGATTCTGATTTTCTTGGCTAATGCAGAAAGCCTTTCTATTGAAATATAAATAAGGGGTTTGGTATATCCCACTAAAGCCTTTCCAGTGAATGACTTCTGTGGGTTTTTCATGGCTACCCTCCATGGCTGTAATGTGAGGCTTTTATCCTACTATTGAAAACTATCCGCTGCTATTAAAAAAAATATGGAAGGACACTGCACCTTTTTATCTCAGAGCTGGGCTCCTAATTGAGAAAGCATTATTACTCCACTATTTAGTGGATGTCCCTATCTCCATGCACTGCTGAGAAAATGCCAATCAAATGATAAACCCTTTTATTTTTCTCAATTCAAAATCTTTTCTACATATTTTCATTTGATATTCAGTTTAGTCTGAAAGAGATTAGGTGCTCCAGATTGGCTTTTAAATTTTTTTTTTTATGCCTTTCTCACATGTGAACATCCCCTTCACCCCCTCCTCCCCTGGCAGCTTTTCTGTGTGGCACAAGTGTCGGTTATGTTGATGCTGACTCCTAGAAGCTGCGATGGGACAGCACCCTGTGCACTGGGCCGCTGAGGTACTTCACTATGGACTGAACTTGGGCAGAGATTAGTCAGAGATGAGCTCTGGACTGCAACTGCAGCATAGGTCTCCTGAACCAACCTTACCCTGGGTGTCCCTTACCCTGGGCACCTCTGCAAGAGGCTGAGCACCATCAGTTTACAGGGAGATCAACAGTTATTGAGAGTGCTCAGCATCACTCAGACCTTCAGCAGACTGGAGGAGAATGTGCTGAATACTTCTCTTCTGCTCCTACCAAATGGGAAGGAAATCTAGCCTTCAAATCTGCTACACCACAACGTAGTCATCTCTACCAAGAAATGCATTTACAATTGAAAAAGAATGAGGAAAGCTGAAAATGGAGGGGGAAAGCTGAAAAAGGATGAGGAAAAGACAGGGTCAGATCTTACAGTAGAGTTGCTTACAACCCTACCACACAGGCTGCCACGCATAATGCCCCCAAAGCTACCAGTTCTCCCATGCCAAGACGATAGCTGCACCCAAAAAAGATTCTTAGAAGAAAACAATGTAGTTAATGGGTGGCATATAACCTCTCCTAAAAGACAGGATGTCTGAAGACTGCAGCATTTCAAAGCCAGCATCCTCACTTATATGATGCCCAAGCTTGTCGGAGATGCTGGGAGCTGATTCAGAGACCTCCAACATTAAAAGTGGGAATCTCTTCAGCTTCAATTGTAAAGATAGGAGCCTCTCACCAGTCTTCTGGGGATCCCCTCATGGGAACATATCTACTACAGGCAGGATCCTGGACTGTCAGATCTAATCCCACAGAGATTTTCCTAGAGAAATCAGGACAGTGGCAGAAAGACAAATTGCCACTGATCTTCGGTATGGGATGAAGTTGGTTTGAACAAAAAAGGCCCGTTTCAGGGGAGATCCTGCTGTGTAACATAAAACTCCCATTCACTAGCAGGGAGAAGAGCCTTCCTTTCACCACTGTGGAGGGGACAAACGCCCTGCACAACAGAAGCAGCCCCATGCCAGGCACTCTGCAGGAACCACTGCATGTCAGCAATCCCAGGTGGATACCATCATCCTCCTGCCCACCTCTGAGCAAGGGAGGTCCACTGAATGAATGTTAACTGCACTATGTACAAGAGCCTTAGAAAAAGAAATGCCTGCAATTTTCTCACCTAGGCCAGCCTGCGCTCTTGTATCCTCATTCAGAAGATCCATTTGGGGTGTGCATGTGAATGCAGGTGTTGCCTACCCAACCTGAGCCATCTACAGAGACCCAGGACAAGCAGCGCTGGCAGACAGGCAGACCAGGAAGCTGATATCTACCCCAGGAAAAGAAAAAGCAAGGATTTAATGAACCCCTGCTTCAGCCCTCACAACCAAATCTGCTTCCCACTAACAGTCAGTGGGAAGATGATTTTTCCACTGACTTCACTAGGGTCAGAATTTAATCCTTCCCAGTGAGTCTGCATGTGACAAAAGGTGTTTGGAAGAGGACTGAACTGAGCACCTCATCAAAGTCCCCTATCCCTCCGCCACTTCTACCTGCTTAAGGATGCTCGTGAAATATTTTCTGACTCCAGCTTTCTGCTTTTTCCCACGTGTACAGGGTGCTCCTTGGCTCTCCCAGGGAACTGAGAAGCCCCTTTCTCCAGCAGCTGGCCATGCACAGACAGCTACACTGAATTAAACATGGGATGGACAGCCCTGCATAGCCATGAGGATTCTCCAGAATGGATGGTTCCTATAAAGACCTGTTACTGAAGTCTGTGTTTCATGGCACTTTCTAGAGGACTCTAGTTAAAAGATTACCTAGGCAGTTGATTGAGTGTAAAACGTGCTGTACCTGCAATGTTCTCCTGCTTGGGGCAAATTCCTTTTGTAGGCGTGAGAAGACGGTCTTCTTCATCGGGTGTGACTTGGATCCCGATTTCCACTGGCTCTGACACTTTCCTGAGCTCGGCGCGAGAGGAGGGGGGAGGGCTGCTCTTATCCATGCTCTTTTCATAGCAGACACCACCAGTGCCATTGCACTGTTTTCTCTTGTGCTCTATAAAAACCAAGATGTCTCCCAGCGGGAAGTTCATCTGACACTGTCCGCAGGTTAACAAGTCGGGGTCTGTCCCGCCTGCAGCGATGCTGATGCCGCTTGGGTCTGCTATTGCCAGGCTCTCATCCTCGTCGGCCAGTGCCGGTTCCACATGGTCAGCCTCTGCTTTGCATGGACAAGGGGAAAGAGGGAGGAAAAGGATGAGGGGAGAAGAGAAAGAGATTGCTTTGAGTGTTCACAGACTCTGGAGGATGCATCACCAGAGGCCCAGCCTTCCCCCACCCCCTGAAGAAGTCAAGCCTGATTAGATCTTTCTTTTATTTTTCAACTTTTCCGCTCTCCCAGAATGATTTCAATATATTTTGCAACCAAGCCTGCCTGAAACAAAATGGAAAGGCTGACCTGGCATAGCTTTCTTGACAGCTCCTTCCCACTGCTGCCAGCACTGCAAGGATATCAGCAAAGAACCATTTTGCAAGCGTTCGAGCCCCGAGTCGTATTCTGAAATAGTTACTCTCTTTTTATCCCACCTTCTCATTCCCACCGCGTCTCCCAGCCATCTGGCCAAGGCCCCATCCAACAAAGCTTATGCACCCAAACCTCTCTTCCTTTTTCAGAGAGAGGGGGAAAGCTTGTATGCTCCAAACTAGCAGAACTAGGATCCCCGTGACATACAAAATTAGTACCACCTTTGCTGTTACAAAGTTACCGGCAAGATAAAATGACCACCCATTAGCACAAATTACAGCAAACTATTTGTAAGAGTAAGGTTAGCGGGATATGGGCACAGGAGCAGTTAAGGGATTTCAAAAGTCTGTACAGTGGGAAAGGGAATGAGGTGCTTATTTAGCATACTGGAATATTGGCTGAGTCTGAAATCTTCCACTTTATTTTTCTGATGTCAAATAACCCTGCCATTGCTATATATGTTAATAAAAGCTTTTCTTGTTTAAATTTTGCCCAGAGACCTGGTGAATTTCATACCTTTACCCCCAAAGACTGGGAAAGAATTTCTGAGTGACCTGCATCAGTTTCTAGGAAATATGCAACTTCTCATTTCACAACTATTAAAAACCACCATGTTTTTAATGGGTATTTATAAGATAATTCTTACATTATAAAATAATTGTGGATCACAATCCATTTCTGAGGCAAAACATGTTTTTTTCTCTTGTTCTACTATGTAACTGCCAAATCATACAAACCTTGGACTTCGCTCAGGCAAAATTTCCACTGACTTTTGCCTAAGGCTGGTTTGACTCTGCAAGGACTATAGGATTTGGGCTGAACAAAACAGAGGAACTAACAGTATGTAAATCAGTGACTGAGACCTCTAATTGAATCAGGGTTAAAGGAATAGGAGGAAAAATGTTCTCTATTAGTCCAAGCGGTTTCCTTATGGATTTCCTGGGGAAAGTAAGTCACACAAATATCTCAAAGAAGTAAGACTGTGATAAACAGATGTTATAATCCAGATCTAGACTCTTCTCCAGTCCTAAAACAAAAGGATTTCTGTCTCACTCTTAAGCAATTGCAAAAAAAAAAAGAAACACATAGGAAAGAGACAAATGGTAGAAGGTGGAACGCATTACCTGGCAACACAAATGGTTGCGCCTTGAAGAAAGGTAGTTAGAAAAAGAATCACTCCATTTTTGCCTTCCAGAATAAATAACTGATCAGCATATCTACCAGTGGTATTACAAGTTGCATCAGAGCTCCCTAACAGCAAAGGGGAGAGCAGCAGCAGCAGCACCAGCGACGGCAGAAAGGGACAGGGACTCAGAGAAGTGCCCATCCTGCTGGAAAAGACGATGGGCACAGGAAGGCTTCTGTTTCCAAACACATTCATTCTGAAAAGCATTAATTACCTTTTTCCCCTTAATCTAAGTTTAAAAGGAGTTTGAAGACAATTCTACGCAATTAATTCACCAATTTATATCATGAAAAGATGCCTCCTTGCCTTAGTGAAAACGTAACCATAACCCTGTGCTGAAAAGGGACCGCTGGGAAGGGAGCGGGTGCCTGCAAACAGCGTGTCACGATGCAAAAGGTAATTATTTAGTGCTGTGGTTCCCTTTAATGATCTAACATTGAGCAATATTGTTTATATTGAAGAGAGCTTGCACCTTTAATTACCAATTACATATACATCATTTTAGACCCAAAAGAAAAGGACTGTGAAAAGGTTCCTTTAGAAACATGCACACTATTTGTAGCCAGAATTCCTATTAAGGGGAAGTAGTGTGTCAAAATATTAAAAAAAAAAACATACAGAGAGGCGCACACAGGCACACAGATACACACACGGGAGATGGGACAAAGAGCTGAAAAAGACAACACGAAAACAGGAACTGAACCAAGGGTCGTAAGAAAAAAAAGTGGCAGAGGAGAAAAATGTTTATTACTAGTTTCACTAACATTCCTGTAAAGGCTTCAGATTAAAGTCTGTGTCTTAAATTACAAAGACTGAATTTTGGTATTTATATATTTTATATATGTAACAAATAAAAAGAAAAGCACAGACCTCAACTTTATTATCTTTTTGATGTGAGGATTTTATTTTTTTTTTTTTTGCCTGCAATTTAAATTGTGCTCTTCAGAAAACGTAGCAAAATTGCTGCATTTGATAAGGGTCCTGACCAGGCATCTGTGGAAACATGAAGGAGGTTTGAACAGCTAAACTGTTACAAATTCTTTCTTTTCAGTTATACATTTCATTTGAATATTAGTTAAATCCACATATGCCTATTCACTTACACTCGCTCACTCTCTTTCCAAGGACTCTGCAATGGCACTTTTTTAAAATAACATCTGGTATTCCTTCATATTTTGGCAGTCGTCACATCACCGAAAATCAGCTTTTCGTTTTCTTGGTACGCTGAGCCCTCATGATCAGTAGTAATTGGGTTTCAAACTATCAAAAGATTTTTTTTTACTCAACTCTATTTCTGATTTGAGCTTAATAAATCATCAAGCATGAGACCAGCTATTCACCCAACAATGCAGAGGCTATATTACATCCCCTTATTCAGGACATGGAAAACAGACATAAAAGAATGAAAAACAAAATACTGAATAGATCTTCAAATGCATTTTATCCATGTCAATTTGCATTTATTTTTTTTTACTTGGAATAAAAAAAAAAAAAAGGCTTCCTATTGACAACTCAATTAAGCCATTAAAAACCTACATTCAAGTAACATTACAGGAGAGATTTAAAACCCACAAAGGAAAAGAGAAAAAAGCCTGCAAGTCCAGCCCATAACGCATCGGGTCATGCCTGGTTAATACAACAGCCAAGATCTTAGGCTGTTTAAGGAGTCCTTTAATACCAAAGGGGCAATTTAGGCCAGTCTCAATCTAAAGTTCTGACTCTACTTGTGTCTGTGGGTTTCAAATGAGTCGCTTCACATTATTTGAATTTAACTCTGTGGTTTTATTGCTGTTGTTGTTGGTAGCTGGGTTTAGAGGGAGGAGGGTGTTTCTTCACAAGTATTTATTTAAAATTAATTTATATTTTTTTTAAGAAGAAGAAATCAAGCCACACAAGAAAAAAAAAAAAAGAGAATGAAAAACACCTCATCTCCCTTACGTGGGAAAAGAGAAAAAAAATGCAAACGAGATATTTCTAGACAGGACTCGTGCCCTGGTTCTTCCAGATGTATTAAGGTGTGCCCAGCATTTTCCCTGAATCCAGAGATTCCTCCGAAGGGGATTGCCTTGGCATTGCCTGCCTATGGAGCACAGTGAGTCGGCAACGGGCAATCTATGGGGACATGAGTGACAATGTTGTTAAATGATGGCTTTATGAAATTAATGCAGTTGGACAATCTAAATCATTTGCTTTACTTAAAAAATCATTACACTTGCTGACTGGACTCCAAGCTCTCTGGCTGCCTACCACACCAAAATGCAGAGGACAAACCCCTTAATTCCATAAAGGCACTGTCACAAAGCCACCAGCACTCCTACTCCAGTGTGGTGACATCATTATAGCATATGTGCCCCATGCAAACAATGTTCTTATGCCCAGTATTAAAGTGAATGCACATGCTAACTACTTTCTGCCTGTCAGTTGTCTCAAAATCATACCCATTAATAGTGGAAAAGACTGTGTTCCTAAAAATCATTCCCAAGGCCTCGAAGGACAGAACTGTGAATGCATGTTCACAGGGTTTGGGTCCAGGCAGCAATCATTTATTTTCTTGCCTTTTTATTGCACCACAGAGTGTGGGTAAGAAGGGCTCTAAAGTTGCCAATCTATTCTCCTTATTTTTCCTGTCCTGCAGTATCAAAAGGAGGCAGAGCAAAGGGGAAGAGGGAACATTCTGGTGTTGGGCCAAAGCGTTGCATGTGAAAAACCTGCCCTCCGTGGCTGGTTTCTGCACAAATCAATAACAGGGTGGTGAAGGTGAGCGCTGCCAGTGCCTTCACCACAGAGGTGCTGCTGTATGCCCTTCCTGCCCTACCACAACCACTGCCCAACCTTATACCCATCTGGGGGACAAAGCACAGGCTACCCCAGGGGCCACCCTTCTCTGGGACAAGCTGAGGTTGCCCAGGGTCCACCATGGGGACACAGCTCCTTGTGCCCAGACACAGGAAGCTGCCCACCAGTGTGCTGCAGTGCATCAAGTGCACTGTTCTCCTCACACAGTCACTGCTGCCTTGGAGGCACAGCCAGGGAGAGCTCAGCCTAGCTGGGGAGCGAGCACAAAGAACTGACTTGCTCTTCAGGGTGTTGGCCCAAAGCAGGCCTGAAAATGATGTCCCTTCAATCAACACCCACATGTCACATTTACTGTAGCATCAACATGCTTAACGGAAATAGCTCGAATCACACGCTCTCTGGCTGGGTTATCACCGAGATCGGTGTCAGGATCCTTGCTGCACAAAGACTAACACTGCTCAAAGTGGATGACATGGCTCCTTGCCGTCGAAGTTTATCAATAACCTGCTTCCCAGAGCCTTCCAGCAGCTCCTGCAGCTGCAAGGTGCAGAGGCAGAGTTGAGATTATGCCTACATATTGCCTCAGCATCACACTCAGCGACACTAGGCACAGCTTATCTGACACCAATTTTTAATTTTTCAGAGGACTGCAAAATAATTGTTAGTAGTATATTATTTTATTTTATTTTTTTCCTAAATAAAAATCTGAGGCTGAGTTGGCCAAAAGAGGCAACTTGATGGAGAAGCCCCGGAAACACAGGGGACCGCACTCTTCCTCACTTTCCCAGCGACTCTCCGGCATGTGCAAAGTGCACAAAGGCAGAGCTGGAGCACCGGCGAGCGAGTCTATGCCACACCGTGCGTGCGTGGCCCCGGTGCAGCCGCTGAGCCGCCACCGTCCAGTCCCCCACGGCCGAGCGGTCATCCCCCACCACGTGCTGGACGGGCGGCAGCACAGCGCGGCAGGTGTCGGTGGCCCCGCCGCAGGCAGGATGGAGCCTGCCGCCCCCGCTGGGCACCCACAGCAAGGGGACAAGGACACGGCGGTGCAGGGAGGGTGGGGGGGAAATGACCGGTTCACTCCAATGCTTCAGCACCTGCACAGCGCGGAGAGCTGGAGGACTATTCCTGCGATATTGGTACCTCGGACACCTTTAGCAGAAGTACACCGAATCTTTCAGAAAGCAATTTAACCCTCTGTACACACCTGAGGCAGAACAAGTCAAGCACTGCCACAAAGAGCCATCAGGATTTAGGGAAAAGAAGGAGGAAAATGACACAATAACCACGCTGTTCTCAAACAGGACAAAAGACACGAATATCCAAGAATCTGCACGAACATCCAACACTTGTCAGATGTTATTTCTTCAGAAACTACGCAGTGTTACAGAAGGGAGTGCTGTGTCTCCTCTTAAGTAAACTATATGTTCATAAAAAAATATTTACGGTTTTTGAGAGCAGAAAATGTATAGACTATAGACTGCAGAAGCTGTAAATCTCTGAAGATAAAATGGGATGTGATGATGTGATATAAAAGCATTCTTTGTTCCCCAGTGAATACATTTGTTTTATTTAAAACTAAACGACAAGCAAGGAGAAAAAGGAGCTCTTGGTGCCACAAAAGGAGAAGGAGCGGTATTTGGGTACAGGCTTTCAACTGGCATAGAAAAAGATATTAGAAGCAGAGATTCTTACCCAAGGATTTAAAAGGCACGATCAAAATTAAGTAATTAGTTCTGAACATGTATTAAACATACAAAAGCTCTGTTCCCTTCTTAAATATCAGGCTCAAAAGAAACTGCGTTATACAATTGTGTACGGCACACTGTTGCTCATACACACTTTTCTTAAGTCTTTTTTTTTTTTTGCTTTCATTGAAGTATATTCATTATAACATTCAGCTAATTTATGGCTTCTTCCAGTGGCTTAGTAAAAGGGGTCATAAAAAAGTTAAGTAAACCAGTGTGTTTTTTTCCTCTCCCTTAACTTTGGATTCCTTTTTTGTACTGTGCTGTTTAGTGCTTAGTCTTTGGAAAGTACCTTGGGCATATCCAGCACACACACAAATTATCAGCAGCTCCAGGAAAAAAACAAAACAGAATTTCTTGCACTGAGGCAACTACACAAAAGACTTGCATATGTCAAAAACACAGAACTAAGTCCCTGTGAATGCTGCACCATTAATCAAATCCCCGATCTGGTGTCACTTTTGCCAGTAAAATGATTATATTCTTCTAACCCCCTTCTACTGGCGCGTGCCTGCAACGCATGAAGTGTGTCCCTCTACTTTAATTTGTTTTCAAATAGCCTGCTTTAGGCATTTTTTATATATCCTTTGGAGAAAAAAAAAAGAAAAAAAAAGAAAAAAAAAAAACCTGCTACTTAAAGCTCCAGCAAGGGTCTACAGTACCAAGCAAGTAACATCTCTTTGGGAAGGAGGGCAGACAACGAACAAATTTAACTGATGTTCAGGAGCCGAACACACAACTGCTTCTGAGGCTGTAACTGTGGATGCCGAGGAATGGTGTGCAGCTTGCCCATGTACATTTTAAGAAAGTAAATAACCACCACAGAGGAAGGTGTTGTAGTAAAAGCAGCTGAATGAATCATGCATTTATCAATGCATGCAGCTATTGATGCCTTTTCCCTCCCTCATTAAGAGGATACATATATATAAAGCCATCTACAGCCAATGCTCGTGCTTCATCAAGTGGTTTTTTGTAGTAACACTAACTTTAAAGCTTGTGGGTAATCCTTGGCCCCCCTTTATTTTTCCACATGCTTTCTCTGGATGCTACCGAGGGGAGACCAAATTCAATTTACAACTGCACCTCAACCCTGGAGAAACCAAACAGCAAATGAAGAGTAGGAAATGCTCTAGCAAGGAGGTGGAGAGCCATTTTGGGGTAGTAGGTCTCTGCAGGAAGAATTTTCCACCAGGCTTTGACCTGGGGGAGTGGGAAGGGTGGGAGGCAGAGGAGGGAACAAGAGGAAGGGGAGCGTGTGTGCGTGTGCACTTGGTGGGCAGAGGTGACCGGGAGGAGGAAAGAGGGAATAGCTGTTTCTCTTGATAAAAGTTAACAGTCATGGAATGAAAGGAAAGCTACAGTGAGTGAAGTCTGAGGTTTTGGGAGGGGAAAAGGGAAGGTTTTCCCCATGGCTGTGCAATGCTAGCATCAGCAGTGGCCCAGGCACTGTACGCTTCAGCTTACCGGTCTGTCAAATGAGCTGGCTGCTGTCTATATGCTTCCAACTAGCTCAATTCAAACATTAAATGAAGTAGAGAAATCATCAGATAAATTGCTGGTCTTCTCTACCCAAGAGTGAAAGGTTCTTGTACAGCTGATGACAGCCCTGATCCTTTGTCTGACCTAATTTATTTCTCTTGAAGGTTAGAATAAAGCACGCTTTCCTGTCACAGGATAACCTAACCTGCATCCGCATATTGCACCCAAAAAATAAGAAGACGCTTCTGCTATGTTAACAGTGCCATAACTTGATGGACTTCTCAGGATGGGTGAAATAGACATCCACTGACCAAAGCTTCCCCTGTGTACGCCACTAAATTATACATTTGGGCAAGAAAGAGTCCCGCTAAAGTCCGTCCACAACGCACAAGCCGACTGCAGCAGAGAACAGCACAAGCCTGTTGGAGAAGCACACAGCACAAGCCCTGTGAGCTGTTCAGCAGCAACTTCTACATGACAGATGTGATTTTGTGTTTATTTCTCTAGGAAAAAAAAGAAAGCTTATTTTCATTTGCAGGAACTGCAGATTTTTTGCTCTAAGGACCTGAGGATCAAAGTATGGTTAAACTCTCTCATATCAAATCCTCTCGGCAGGGGTACATGTGGCTTTCTGACATGTAATCGACCCTGATTTCTGTTCGCGTGTGTCTGCTCTATTGCTGCACACACCTTCTTCTAGAGCTCCAGCTTCCTCACTCTGTGTTTTCACATCCACTGGAGCAAACATATGGATCTCTGTGGGTTCCCCCCGCTCCCCGCCACCCAGAGGCTCACTCGTATACAGGTACCATTAACCCGATCACTATCCGACAACAACAAATGGAGAATTTAAACATTGTCTGTTGACAATAAAAAGCACCGTTAAAAACTAATTTTAATTAAAAACTCCTGTCCACCCGGGTCAATTAATCAGCCGCGATTTAGCTAAAACTAGATTCGTCTCGCTGTCAGCCCTTCTCGGCTAGCTCTGTATAGATCTTCACATGGAAATCAATACTACAACTTTACGCTGAGCACATTTTGCAGCACAGTGAGCGCCGGGCGCGGCGGTGCGGGCTCCGGCGGCGCATCCCGCGCGTCCCGCGGCGGGGCCGGCGCGGCCATCGCACGGGCTGGGAGCTCCCCCTAGTCGCCAACCCCCGCCACTGGCGGACGGAGCACACGGCAGGCTCCCAACAGCCAGCGAAGTTTATTTTGGAAAGTATTTTGCATCAACAAACAACGCAGAGTGCAAAGAGATCCAGGTAGAAATTGTGGAAGAGGAGCTAATATCGTGTGCGAGGCATTTTTGAAGCGGAGAGATCTGCTCGCGGCAAGCTCAGCCCTAGGAAGAGCCGCTGAAGTCAACCAGAGTCCTTAACCGATATCAATAATTTGTACTACTTCTACAAGCGCACACTCCACTAAGTCATAACTACTGACACATATGCCACAAGATAACCCTTTGTTCTGCAGAAAAACATACACTTTGCACAAGACAAGGGCTCCCACCATTCCTGTTAAAGGCAGCCAGGTAGTAAAATTTTGAAGAGTTTTATTTCTCAGTATTTAAATAAGCCTGACAAAATATGCTCTGCATCTGCCGGCCAGCAAAAAAATGCAAAATGGTTTCTCACCCACTGTACGTCTATTTAAGCCACTGAACACATCAACTAAAAAGGACAGAACCACTTAGATCCACAATCTAGTTACTCTGCACCAGTTCTAAGAAATATTTTAAAATATGAGAAACTATGAAAATGTACCAGTAGTGTTTTTATTTATCTGGTAAGTCCAATACAAATATATTCAAATGAAAGGCAACCTGGAAGTCGACAGTACACAACCTTTATTTTTTTTTCCTGTCCTATTTAAAGCAAACACATGTCTTTTAAAAGCACAATAAGTTTTTCTGTGCACAACTATGCACGTACTATAAAAAAGTCAGCCATCCTTAAATAATAGTAATTTCCTCCTTAATTCTTCAGTCACAGCATACATTCTTTGTATTAGAGTTGATTACATTGGTGTGGGTTTTCTTCTGCAGGGAATGTGCGTTAATTGCACTAAATCTAAATGCATTTTAAGAGAAGCTCCTTGAAGCAATTTGCAAAACTTTGACATGCAAAAAATCGTAGGGGTTTTTGTTATTATTTTTAATGACTACGTACACATACAAAGTGATACAGGAAATTATTGCTCTTCCTAGGAAACCTGTTGACCAGGTACTGAAGAGCTGCCTTGGGAAACCTGGTTCTCTACCTGGAATTGTATGATTCTACTGTATCTTTCCTTCACAATCTTTGCTGCTGTTCTGCAGAAATGTTCTTGCTTTGCCGCCTCCTGCAAAACTGCTACCAGTAAGCTTTTCACATGCTCTTGCCTTTCATATTTCCTTCAAATGAAAAATGCAGGGCTAGTTTGAAAACAGATTTCTTGAGTTTAAAAGGGAATATCTTAAGCTGGAAAATCACCAATTTGAATCAAACCAAAATAACGTTTCTTTGCACAGAGCAGCTCAACACCTCAACCTCCTCTTCTCTACATAATCAGTTCTTTTGTATTGTCATTCTTTTGCATTTAAGTGAGCTTGGCTACCAAGTTTCCTCTGTCCACTACCAGTGAAGAAAGGTTCAGAGCTGCACTTTTCTCTCCATGTGTTTCTCCTCCTTTTTCGTCCTGCACATACATCCACTACAACGCTGCCTGGGTGAGCCTGGCAAGGACAGGCAGGCCACTCCGTTTTGCAGTCTTAAAGACCACTGTTCTAATGAGATGCTGCAACTCTGGAGCACAACTATACTGCAGTTTCTCTGCTTTTTGAGTTTGTTTGTCTTACACTAAGAATCTAAACGTTTCTTCAAACACAAAGTGCATGAAACCAAATAAACTCCAGCTGAGCAATGTCAGAAAACCCTTCTCTCTCTCTCTCTCTCTCCGCTCATCTCTCTCCCCATCTCTCTTTCCTTGCCTGGCACAGACCTCCAGTCCATCCTGAAATGCAACTCTCCTGAAAGACGCCAAAAAGGGAGAGAGGGAGAAAAAAGCCCAAGCTAAACACAACAGAAATTAAAGATTTCTGAAACCTGTATCAGTTCATCCCAGCTTTGGGGGCTTGACTTGGCATTGACTTTATTTTGGTTTAAGTGTTTTGGTTTCCCATTCTGTTGCCCGCTACTTTCCAAACTCCCCTTTAGAGAGGACACTGCCTGGCTGCTTTTCCCCCATGAATGACACTTCCCGAGGAGTGCAGAGCCTGCAACCCCCTCTCCTTCAAGCCTGCAGCTGAGGCTCAGACCCATGCGCTGAAATGCCTGCGCTCCTGCTCCCCCAGCCCCAACTCCAGCCCGTCGCAGCCTCCCACCACCCCCGCCTCCCACCACCTCCTCCCCTGGATACCTTCATTTTTTTCTGCCACTGTTCAGTATTCAGCCTGATTTCTCCGCCAGCTTCCTCAGGATGGAGATATAGATAAATACAAGAGGGGAGGGAGGGAAGCTCGTACCGCTCTGCTCTCCATTCCTCCCCCAGCCTTCCCGCTAAACCCATTGTACACGCAGCTCCTCGACACCTTCGAATGCTGTCCTGCCTCATTATTTACCTTCAAGTAAAGCGATCAGAAAAGGCGATCAAATTGAAATAACAAACCTACCTGGCTCTCTTCTCCACCCCACCTCCCCCCCCACACACACACACCCAGCAGCAACAGCAGGGAGAAAAGAAATGTTTCACCCCTTGAAACAAATTCAGACGTGTGCAACAAAACAGATTTTCCGCACACCCCCTTTCAACACCCCACATCTCCTCACGAGTGAGGAAGAAAACAAGTCAGAGAAACTGCACAGGGCGATTTAGGGGGCTGTTGATGCTATCTTTTTTAAAAAGAAAATTAAAAAACAAAAAGGGAAAAAAAAATAAGAAGCCACCAACAAAAAGGGTAACACATTTTCCAGACTGGATGGTTAAAATCAAAAATGCAATTAACGAAGGGGAGGGCGTTGAGGAAGGGGGAAATCCACCTTTTATGGTGATGCAAATCTGGCTCCAAAATAACAATGAATAAAGAAAAAGAAAAAAAAAAAAAACCAAAACCCAGAAAAAGCTGAATACCAGATGCATTTTCATCAAGGTTCTACCAGCTGATGGGCTGGGAGGCGGGGGGGAGGATAGTTTTTAAAAAATAAAGACGCACACAAAAAAAAAAGAAATTATATATGTATATATATTTAAAAAAAAAAAAAAAAGAAGAAGAAGAAGGAAATACAGAAACAGCGAAAGAAATTAAAATTTCGGAACTCAAACCGTCCCCTGACAACCCTGTGCTACGAAAAAAAATCCCACAGGAGGTGGAAAAATTATATACACATATATATCTCGATTCCCAAGGAAATCTTACAAACAGAAATTTATCACCGATAACAAAGAAAAAGAGGAGCTTGCAAGCACCAAATGCTCCTGGCAGATGGCTCCTATTCTTGGCTTTCAGGGGAGGGGAGAGAAGCCGGGGGAATATTTTATTTATTTATTTAAATTTTTTAAAATCTCAACATAAATATTCGGATCCGCCGCGGCTCAGGCTCAGCCCCGGGCTGGCTCAGTACGAGCCGCCGCCCCCCGCAGCACAGCAACTTGCGGACTCGTCTTGCGGGGCGCGGGGGGGGATTTGGGGGGTGGTCCGGCCGAGCTTCTCGGCGGAGAGCTGGGCCACGGCGCGCCGGGCATTCATTTTCTTACCACCCCCATCCCAGACTGGTCCTGTGCTATAGGAGGGAAAAGGGGACCCGCCTGACCTCCCCCTTCCCCGTGGTCCGGTGGCGTCGGAGCAGCAGGGAGCGCTGGGGGCCCCGCGCCCCGGGATGCGCCCCCACATATTCCCTCCCCCCCTTCGCGGCACAAGCCCCGCGGGGACAGGAGCGGTGGAGCGGGGCGCCCGCGCGGGGACCTGCCCCCTACTCTGCCTGCAGGCGCTCGCCCCTCTCCCGGAGCTTTAGGGGTGGGAACGTGGAGGAGGGGGATGCTGGAGCTACGGGATGTGTGTGGGGGGAGCGCCTCCTTCCCTCCCCCCCCGCATTATTTTTTCCTTTCCTATTTTTCTTTGAGGGGGTGGGGGGGGTGGGGGGGGGGCATATATGTGTATTTTCATTGGAGCTTCAGCAAAGTGCAGCCTCCGCTCCTGCCCCGCAGCCCAGCCGGTGCCACTGTACGGCCCGCATTTCGTGCACTCCATCCCCGTCCCCCACCTCGGCTTTCCTCGAGCCCCCCCGTCACCGACAGACACCCCCGCCCGCACGTCGGCAGCCCCTGCCCTGCCTCTAGCCCCGGCCGAGCTGGTTCTGCTTTCCCCCGCGCTTCGGAGGAGAGTTCTCTTCCCCCGCCGGCGATGCACCTGGGGCAGGCAGGGCGCAGCTGCCCATCTACCTGCCCCGCGCCCGAGCGCCGGGAGCTCGGCCCCGCCACCGGCACACCGCCTCCATGTGCTTCCCTCTAAGTTGCCCCGGCCGCTGCGCTTCTCCCCCGCCACTGCCCACCTTGATCCGCCCCCCCCCCCCTCCGCGGCCAGGCTGTCACGCTGAGGCAAGGCGCTCGGCCAACTTTTCCCACCGCTCCGTGCTGCCCCCGGAGCAAGGAACGAGGAACGGGGCCGTGGGCGAGCCGCTGAGCCCCGGTGGGTCGGCCCAGCCCGGCCCGGAGCAGCGCGCCCCGCTCCACCGCCCCCCGCACACGCACCCGCTCCCCGGGAGAGCCCCGCGTCCCCCACACCGCGCTCTCCCCGCCGGCATCTCCTTCCCCGCTCCACGCCGCCTGCCCTCCCGCCTGCCTGCCTGCCTCACCTCCGCACCGCTGCAAAAACGCACAGCAAACTTCGGGCTTCTCCCCCCCTCCACCCCCAGCCCATCCCCCCCAGCCACACACCCCCCTCCCCTCTTTAATTCCCTTCTCCTCTCCCTCTCTCTGAAGTCATTTACCAGCTTTGGTTGCTCATGGAGTTTCCCCCCCCCCTACCGCTTCCTCCCCTTCCCTAATTTTGCTTCTCGATTTCGGCTCCGTCTGGTTCCAAGTTCAAACTTACGTGTGATAATCTCTCTTTGTGACAAGTGCTGCGGGTTTCCCTGCTTGCGACGGGACATTGCCCTGGCATTTACACTGGCATCGCCTGGAGAGCTTCACTGGTTTGGGGAGATGTGTCGGGGGGCCGATCCTCCTCTTTTTTTTTTCCTCCTTATTCTTCTTCTTCTTTATCAAGTTCTTCTTAAAAAAAAAAAAATCAAAAACAAAACAAAAAAAGCCTCCTTTTTGTTGCTGCTGTGGTGCACTGGATGGGATTCCCTCTCAATTAAAAATCATCATCATCATCAGGAAAAGCTCTTTCTCGCTCTTTTTTCTCTCTTTCACACACTCTGTCCTTTCTCCACTGCTTCTGCCACTTGGACTTCCAGATCTCTTCTTGAACTTAGGAGGATATGCACCGCCAGTGACACTTTTCTCTTTCCCTCTTTCCAGAGTGCTTGGCAAATTGGCAAGTGCGCTTTTCCACCAGGAGGGTTAAAAAAAAAAAAAAAAAAAAAAAAAAAGAAAAGAAAAAAAAAGCAGTAATAAAAAAAAAAAAAAAAAAAAAAAAAGAAGAAGAAAAAGTACTAGAATTGGGATAGCCCACACACAAAAAAAAAATTGCCAAAAAAAAATGTTTTTCAGAGATTGACCCTTGCTGGGTAGATATATAGAGAGAATTTTTTTGAAAAGGGGTAGCCGAAACTGTGTCTCCTCTTTCCCAGTTCAAGTGGCACTGCTTTGCCCTGGTGCTTTTGGATTGCCAGTGCTCCTGCACCACTTTGCACTCTTCCCCCCTCGCCTGGCACTGGGACTGGAAGGAAGGAAGCCCCCAGTGCAGCTGGGCTGGTGCTGGCTATTACTATTATATATTGCAATGTGAAGATGGCGGAGTCCTGGTTCTCTGGGAGCGCTCTGTCTCTCTATGGCTGGGGCTGCCTCTGTACAATGGGATAAAATTCAAGTTCAAGTGCGGACGTGACGTTTAATCTGCACTAGAGACAAAAAGACCCAGAGAGTAGGAGCACTGGGGGCGACTAGCGGTGGCTTTTTAACATTGTACCCTGCAAGAGAACAAGAAACGCCACTCGCACACACCGCACACACCGCACACGCACACACACCGCACACACACCAACTACGGCACACGCAGGGCTCGCCGCCGCTTCGGGCTTTGTGCAGCGCCGCTTTCAGTGCGCGGAGTGCCCGCGGCTAGGAAAAGAGCGCGGGGAAGGAACAAATCTGCATCCTCACGCACGGCCAAACTTCCCCGAGCCCGGCGCCGGCCGCAGCGGGGGCGGCTCGGGCGGGGGCAGCCGCCGGGGTTCGCGGAGGGCGCAGGCGGGGGGCGGCGGCGCTGCCGCCGGTGCCGGTGCCGCCGCCTCGCCGTTACCCATCGCGGCCGCCGCTCTCCGCCGCCCGGGCTCGGCTCCGGATCGTGCTCCCGCCGTCCCCGTGCCCAGGGAGTGGAGGCTCCCCAGGGGTCGCGGGCTGCTTTTCCTTCCCTCCAGGCGCCGCCGCAGCTCTTCGGCGGCGAGCGCGTTTCCCCTGCATTTCTTTCGAACACTTTTACAACAACACGAATATCTGTGTGGGTTGGGGAGAGGGATTTTTTCCCCCTCCTCTCTCCCTACCCGAAACGCGATGGTAGCGGGACACGCGCGCACACCCGATCCGCACACGCACACACGCTCCGACCTTCTTCTCCCACCCCCCTACCCCCCTTCCCTTAAAATCCTGGCAGAGAGTATTTTTTCTCAGAGGAATTAAGTCTCAGCCACGAATGGAGAGACGCCGAGTTACCAGGAACCGCATCCCAGTGCACTTGTCCTCCTATTTCACACGCAGGTAAATGCCCACAACTGCGTGCGCTTCTAACTTGGAAGATTCTTGTAAACCAACTTTTTCCCCTGTATCTCGGCTCTCCCAGCCCATCTCCTGCGATTGTTTCTCTCTCTCCCCCCTCCTCCTCCTCTCCCGACAAGTAAATAGTTCGGTGCATAACAGCTTTTCAGCATCAGATCTGGCCAGGGCGAGGGGAAGGGGGAGAGGAGAGGCCTGCGGGCTCGGAGGCAGATGGAGCAGAAACCCAAGAAACCACCCTGTACCCGGAGCCCGCTTGGAGAGCCGCGCTGCACTCGTGTCATTTACTTTCCACGTTAAATGAGTATATATATATATATATATATATAATCGCATGAGAGCCTTGAGGAGACCAGAATTCATCTCATTGCCCTTAATCAGCTTTGAGAAAAATTTGGCTAAACAGCATCGCTCTCGCCTCCTCCGGCAAATCTGCCTCACCCTCCCCACGCCCGCCCGCCCGCTCACAGCCCGTGTTCCGGCGCTGCCAGACCCCGGTCCCCCTGAGCCCGGCCCGGGAGGCGCCCAGGGCAGCCGAGACCCCCGGCCCCGGCCGGGTGGTGGGCGCCGGGCCAGCCTGGCACTGCCCTGAGCTGCCGGGGCTCGGCCCTCCGCCTCTGCCAGCGCTCGGCAAACACGTACAGGACCTTTAGCGGCGCTTAATCTGCGGCGATTGTTCGCCGTGTGTGTTTGGTTTGCTCTGCGCGGTCCTGCAAAGGAAAATGACCGTGGTGATGGCAGGGCCCCCCCACGCTTGATGGGGAGGGACGGGGCCCCGAGGGGGAGCCCCCCTGTTCCAAGCCAGGGGAAAGGATGCGGCAGCCTCACGCGGGGGATAAGGGAAGAAGGGAAGGCGCTCCCCTGGCCGGCCTCCGCGCCCACGGTGAAGGGGCCCGGGCGGATCGGCGGGGATAGGGTTGCCCGCACTGCTGTCCCCGCTTTGATCCCACTCTGCTCCCGGCTGGGGAGGCCGAGAGGCTTTGTGTGGCTGTGCTGCCGTGCTCGGCGCGGCCCGTCCCCAGGCCACGGGCACGGGGGTGTTGTGGGGGGCAAAGTCCGGCCGCCGGCGGCCCCGGCCCTTCTTCGGAGAGCTGCAGGAAGCTGCACCCCTTCGGAGCACGGCTTATCGGGAAGTTACTGGGCATCATCTGTTGATTAACTAGTGTCTTCCAGTGGGCATCGAGAGCGAGAGATAAGGGCCGGCAATGATTGACCGGGAGGACGCTCCGGCTGCTCGGGGCGGCGGGGCCGCCACAGCCCCCTCCCGCCCCTCCAGCTGCGGGCAGGGCTTCGGGGGTTGAGCCCCCAGCCAGCCTCCTCCTCCGAAAATACATCCCAATAGAGGAAAAAAAAAATTCCAAAGTGATTTCTCAGTCTTCTCTTTCCTCCCCTGTCTGGCACTTGTGATCATTAGCACTGAAAGCTGTTAATGTCTTGTCTCACAGCTCCCCCTTTAGTCTCTCTGCTCTCCCTGTCTCGCGTTCAAAGCCAGATCAATAGCAGGCTCTTTCTAACCTTGACCTATCCCTCGACCTGCCTCCATCTGCAGCTGGCCCGGCGCTTCTGTCTCTCCCCCACCCGCCGCAGCAGCCCCGCGAGAGGGCCCGGGGTCCCCGGGGGCTGCCCGGGCGGCGGCGGCGCCCCCGGCATCGCCTCGCTTTGTCCTGGTTTGCGCGGCCGTGCTGGGCGCCCGCCGCCGGGAAAGGGGCCTGAGCCCCCCCCAGTGCCTCGCTGCGCTGTCCTGGGGCTGCTGCTCAGCTCCGGCCTCCGCCACCGGCCTGCAAACTTGGGGCCGCAGCTCCCCACGACAACAACAAAACACGTAAAACCCCTACAATATTATCACCAAAAGAAAGGGAAAAAAGCCCAGGCAAAACGGAGCGTAACCTGCAAGAAGAGAACAAGCTTTTTGCTAGCTTTAGAAGTACTATGGTCCCTTGTTTTCACTTAGGGGGAAGAAAGCACTCTCTTGCACAAAATGCCTTGTATTAAGATAATAATCTTTTCTTTCTTCATAGTATACAAGGGATTTGAAGAGTTCTCATGTAGAAATACCATCCTTACTGTAGGGAAAAACAAGCTCATCTGATGTCAAATATTCCATTTTATCCTATACGCAACAAGGCATGCTGAGTCAAGAACTCTCAGCACACACATGCTCAGCTTCTGGATTTCTCTTTCTTTTCTTCTTTTTTTTTTCTTTCTTTTTTTTTAAATCATGCAATGTCTTTAGCTAAAATCTAGCACGGATATAGATACATAAATAACAGTGGCTTCAGTGTAAAGAGGAAGTCCCGATATCCTCATGGAGGATAAGCTTGATGTGTCACTTGGACACATTTTGAATGCATTTCCACTTTCTCCCCATTTGGTCAAATAACTTTTCAGTGGAAGAAAAATTGGAGCTGCAGATTCTGTGTGATGTAATTTTGGTTTCTTCCCAGTCTTTAATGAGAAAGCTTATGCTAAGTTAGAAGTAAATTGCTTTTGATACAGGTCTGGGTGTTGGGGTGGGGGGGAGCAGGGGGAGAGAGAAGAGAGGGAAGGAAGGAAGGAAGGAGGTTGGAGACAATCTTGACATAAATGAGGCTGCTGTCCTCATTCTCTTTGAATCTTTAAATGTTGCTGTTTGGGAGGGAAAAAAAAAAGAAAATAAACACAGGGCGTTGATCTGTTCGACTTAGTTAGCCGCTCCACCTTGTGAAATGGTACAGAAACACAGGATCTAACCAGATCATATTTACATACATATTAATAAAGCTCCCGAGGTGGCAGTTCAGCCGTCACATACAGTGCAAGGATCTCTGCAAGTTCTCATTTTAGACCCATAAAAACAGATAAAAAGAGGTCTTTTGGGCTTCCCTGAATATTTTTCTGCAGTGGTTTTATATCATTTCTGAAAATTACATAGTTAAGTGGCATCAAATTTCTGGGTGATATAATAACTCAAAATGTGTAATTTTTTTGTATCAAATCACTTTGCAGCCATAAACAGAGTTTCAGAAACTCAATTAGAGGAATGATTTGGTGGGGTTTTCATTTATGGCAAACAGTAAAATTGTTCTTGTTATCTATTCAAATATATATAAATTGCAACATTTATTCACTTGATTTTCTTTTCCATGACACTGGTGTATTTGAGAGCGCAGCGAAATGAAGGCTTAAGAGGATAATGTATTATCCCCTGCCCCATTCTCAAGACTTTTCAAGTGAGGCAAAAGCGATGAGGATGTTTGTGTGTTTTCAAGACATTTGGTGTCCCCCCTATTTTTGGTGGTTGTCATTTGCTGATGTTTCTAGGAGTGAGTTCAGAAAATGAGATTTTCTCAACATTTACATTCTAAACCTTCCCTGGAGTCCATTCCTCAGTCTTTGAGTTCTTTTGGAGGTTGGGGATGGGTTTGTGTTTTTTTTGGTATTTTGGTTTTTTATTTATCCAGAGTCTCTCATTTTTCTAACTCTTTCCAAGTGTTAAATGTACTAAATAACAGTCCAAATGCTGGGTCCGAGTTTTCTCACACTCCTATTTTCAATAAAAATAAACAAAATCAAAACAATACCATTCATCCCAACAACAAGAACAACAAACAAACAAAAAAAAAATAAAAGAAGAAGAGGAAAAAAAAAACAACAGAAGAGAAAAACTCATGGAACAGGCAAGCCAGAACACAAGAAAAACACTGTTTTCATTTTAGGTTTTTTTTAATCAGGTTGAATGCAGGATCAGTCCATCTTTTCCTTCTTCAGTTTAAAAGGTGTAAAACATTTATTCCTAAAGGATTTGGTCTGTTTAAGCTTCAGACTTTTTGACAGTAGAGGTACTGTTGTGAACCCACTGAAATCACTTGCAAGACCTCAGGGAGAGGCACACCTGCCCCTACATTTGTAACTTGAGGGGTTCTCTAAAAGTCAGATAACAATTCTCTCCAGCACCTTTCTAATCCTGCAAAGGACCACCTGCATCTGTGTGTACATGCCAACAGGAAAAGGTAGAGGATAACATGCTTTACAAGCATCCAACATAAATAAGAGTCAAACATCCCATCTGCTATATGTACTCCATCCCATTATGAATGCCATTTGTGCATCCACGTAGCACCCGCTTTAGGACTGTTATTTACAAAAAAAAAAATTGAAGGAAAATGGGTAAAACCCACTGTTGCTTTTGGGGAGGCTTTTTTAAAAAAAGCTGGCACATCTTTCTTTCCTAACGACTTCAATCCAATGATTGTTTGTGTCTCTGGAAAGCAAATGTCATCATTGCTTGCTGCAGTAAGCTGAGTTTCGTGAATCAGCACTAAATTAATTGTAAAAAAATTTTAAGTAATTTTAAAAAATCCCTGAAAACCTCATAGAAATTGAGGGCTATTTTTGTCTGAAGAGGTACTTTAAAAACTTGGTCCATTATGGAAGTGTATACCATAGCCCTGCATGAGAGAGAGATTCATGTGCAACTTGGTTTGCATGTGGAGGGGACAAAGAACCCTTCCTCCCTCCAGAGGTGCTCCTCAGAACTAACACAGTCTGAAATTTGGGATCGATACAGCTCTGCTCTGCTTTCAAGTGCAAGTTTCAACCGATTTCTTCTCTTTCCTTTCTCAGATGATTTTAAGAGGATTTGAAATCTTTGGATTGTTTAAAATAACAAAGGCCTCTAAGCTCTGAATGTTGCAATGAAATCTTCAGCTTGAACTCATGACAGAAACATTCCAGTCTGTCTCTTGTGAATCATGAAAATCCGAATCTGAACATCAGAAGAGAGCAGCAACTCATTCATTCTTTTTCTTTATCCCTTTATGTTCTTCCTACTTTATTTTATTTAAATAGAGTATATCCATAGTAACAGATTAGCATCGTTGTTATTATTATTATTTTTACTATTTTAAGTTGGGCAACACAACTCAAACAGGGAAATTCATCAGTTTCTAGGTTCAGTATCAGCCTCTGCAGTTTCATTATTCCTGTTGACAATTACGGATAGCAGAAGTGTGGATGCCTGGCCAGGGAGTGCTTGTATATTGCACCCAAATTACACATTTCTGTTCATAAAGAGTGAAGCAAAGTATGAATGTTAGCGTCATTGCTCGTGTCTCAGGCAACTACTCACATCTTAATTGAAAATGATCAAATAACAGCATTCCCTCTGACAAACAAACAACAATTGTCTTGCCACGCTCACTGAAGATGGTTGAGCTGGAAAGCCAGGGGCAGCAGCTGATGTTGGCCATAACACACCGAGTACACACTTGTGTGCACACATACATGCTCCAGCCTTGGATTGTGCTTCCTTCAAACTCAGTTCCTTCAAGGATGCTGGTCCTGACTCTGGGATCTTGCTTCCCACTTTCCCAGCTGTGATTTCACCACCTCCCCATGCACCTTGCTTTTGGCTTCTGCGCATGAGCTGCAAGTCAGTGACACAATGATAGATCAGTTCTCTTACCTCCACTGGTGCTTTGAAATGTGATTTAGGATGATCAGGCCACCTCACTGCTGGGTGGAGCAGAGGTTTGATAGCACCCTAGTCAAAGGCCACCAAGAAGCAGAGTATTTACAGAGCAGCAAATGAAGTCTTCTCTGAGCCAACTGCTCCACCTGGACCCCACTACAAATTATTGTTTTCAATTACCACCTGTGTACTCCTTCCCATGCAACTTATTGATGTAAAATTACAACAACACTGGTATAAATAAGTTATGCTGTGGTTGTAAAATGGAAGAAATTTTGTTGTAGCAATTATGTTCAGCAAGATGACAAAATAAATTTCCAGTGCTGTGCTTGCAGTAACCTGGGGAATTTAAACCTCATAATTTCCATTCATTTCAGATAATTTGGAGTAATTTCTATATGTAATAACTTTGTAATGAAAAACACAGCGGTACTGAAGTGATTTCAACTCTTTTTTTTTTTTTCCTATGGTATACATGGCGCAAAATAAATAATAAAAATAATATTTCCTTTTTGTATGTGTTCGGTAATTCTTTCAGCAAAATCATAAACTAATACCAGGACTAAATCTCTGTCCATGAAATGAAAAATAAATTGAGTTAAAGAAAGTGAAAAAGTATGAAAGGCCTTGGATGTTTTATTGTGACTTTATTAAATTGTATCATCTCTATGCTCTATGGTATCCCCAGGGGTTACTGTTCTGGGGAAGGGCAGAAAGCTAGATAGATACATGTCCCTAGATCAAAAGCAGAGATGGTTGGAGGAAATTCATATGAAAGTGTTTAATTCAACCCCTTATTTTTTAAAATGGAAACTGGAACTAATAATTTAAAAAATAAAATAAAATATGAGAGAGGTGTTGGATAGTACAAGACAAAACGCACAAGTCACTTTGGGGCACTGATTTTCATTAGTGTATTTGATGGTAAGTTACATAGAGACTGTAAACATGTGTAATCACAGAATACGTTCCAGTACAAGGGAATAGCATTTAATTAAAGATAAGAAAGAGTACTGTACATCACTGAAAAGCTGTATCTGTGTCCTACTTACCATCACAACACAAGGCTATTAATACACAATAAACAAGAAGTCATGTGCTCTGCTATGTGGAAAACAGCCATTTCCTTGGGAAAAATAATAATATGATACCAATAATATTACTTTTGCATTTATGTCTCACATGCATCTCCAGGTGGTTTATAAAGATGTGTAATGATTGAAATCTTCTCCTAGTAATAAGAGAAAGGAGGCATAAAAGGTGTTCCTATAACCCTTAAAAGTCACGCAGGCAAGCTGTGGGACAGAAGCAAAAATGCAAGATTACCAAGGCTGAAAACCAGTTTTCTTAACTGCTAAAACCCCACCTCCCAATAGCACCTCTACCTCTCCTTTTAAACAACAGCAATATTAAAATGTCATGTGATTACTCAGTATTAGGCTCCTGAGCTGTACAAGAAGAGGGTCAGTTTGAGTATGTTCCCCCAATGTCATACGTAGTTTGCAACTGTCCCTGCACACCCTTGAATTTGCCTGTGTTTCACTCCCTTGCTTCTTACCCATAGCCTGTGCTGTAACCCAGGCTGCCTGAAGATGACATGGAACGCAAAAGGACTGAAGGTTTATGACAGCCCACTGGAAATGTTTTCTGAGGATCATACAACAGCACTGCGAGGTAACCAAAACCACTGTCTGCTCAGAGAGGAGGAAGGAAAAAGGCAGTCTAGAAAATACTCTGATTTTGGAGGGACACATCAAGCCACAGAAAAGCAGTGCACAAATTCTCAATTTGGGGGTTACCTGATACTGAAATCAGTGGTTGTTAGGTACTGAAAGAATTCTTGAGACTCTGTTGCCAATTTGATCAAGTCAGGATTTGCCATACAACAGTTTAGGTCACCAGGAGATGTGGGTTCAGAGGCCATACTCCAGCAGATACTTTGGACAATTCAGATCTAGAAACACAAGAGGAAATATAGGGGAAGTAAAAGTCAGCCACAGTACAACAGCACACAGCAGTTGGCACCAAGGTTTTAAAAATACAGATCTCATCCCCAATCTTCACACTAAAGAAATGGAAATGGAAACAAAGTTCTAAAAGCTAGAAGCAGGTAGAGGTCAACAGCAACATGTAATGGCAGGGAGCTGAAAAACTCTGATCCCTTCATCAAAAGCAGCCTCAAAAGCAAAGACCAAAATAGAACCTACTTGTGGTCACAAAGTTGAGGGGCTGCATTTAAATAGTGGCTCCCCTGTCTCTGTGTCTCTGTGTCTTTGTGTAATGATGTTGCAGCTACTGAGAAGACGAAGCTCTCTGCTGCTGCTCGGAGCCTCCACACCAAAGCCCAGGAATGTTTTTTGAAATCTATTTTTTAAACATATATATGTATATCTATAGATATACATATGCTCATTCTATCTTTTGTGAATTTTCTTATTCCCCTTCAGAGTTACAGATAGTTGCACTGCCTTCCACTGCATTGTTCAAGAATTCAATAGATACTCTCCCAAATAGTATTTTTTAAGAGAGCAAGTTAGTGCCTATAAGCAAAGCAAACAATCATCTACCAAAGTACCTAGCTCCATTCTTCTGATTCAGGTTAAGACAAATCTTTCCAAATGGCAATGGCCTTGTGTATCAAGTGCCATTTCAAACATGACCCTTCCTGGACTTTCCCTGATAGAGAAGGTGTCACATATTGAACCTTAGCTGGAACAGTGCATAAGTGGATTTTATTTTACTGAATCTATGTAGATGAGATCAGCCTCTAAACTGAGATTTTTAAAAGAGTCACTCTTTTTTTCTGTATTCAAATTTTAGTTGAGATACTGAGCTCAAACTAGCTATCCAGAAGCAGAAGTATACTGGTAGGGAGAAGGAAAGAGACGAAGATGAAAGCAGGTGTCATTTTAAGCATAATAGTAAGTCCTCTTGCTTTTCAAATTATTCATGTGTTTGCAGAATCAGGGCCTTAGACTAAAGTACACCCAAGGCCATGTTTCCCTGTGTGCACAGCGATGAGCACACTACCAGTGTTTGCCATGCAAAGGAGCACATCGAATAAGAATAAAACTGTGCCAACAAAATCCCCCTCACCCCATGCGCAAATTAAATTCATGATGAGCAGGCCTGAGGGAGGGAAGCAGCAGTGGAGGCCTGGCATGCCATGTTAAACTGAATCTCCCTTCTGCCTACTCCTCCACCTCTCTCTTTTCCTCCTCCTCGCCATGTGGCATCCTACTCTCCTGCTGCTTGCCTGCTACGCCTCTGCATCCCCTCCATGAAGCACTGTATGGTAGCAGTAGCAGCAGCAGGAGCACGCTGCCAGTCCCTGCCTAATCATCCCCCACCGTGCCCTCCAGGAAGACCTGCTCACCCCCTCAACTTCCTGTCCCACTAAACATCACACAGCTAATTGGGGGGGGAATCAAGCACTACCACCACAGCCAGGACACTTAGGCACCTTCTGGGCCCACTGCAGCTGAGGACACAGGTGTTAGGCAGCTGATGGATGTTCTATCCACTCAAAGCCCCCACTAAGGTGGTTGTTGCTGCCACACCTGCAATTGTTCAGGCAGTCTGGAAAGGAATCTCAAAAAACAGCCTCTATGAGGCATGTGGACCCTGTCCTTTGCAGCAGCTCACTGGGCTATTGAACTGTTCTGTGCTTTTTTTCAGGGTAAAACCTCACTGAGTGACTTTTCAGGGCGGATTTCACTGTGGTTAACCCTGTGCTGGTCACTTATGGGCACAGGTGTTGCTTTATCATTCTATATTACAACCATGTGGCTTGGGCAGTTCCTGGTGGTGGTGGGTGAACTTTGCTGAACTTATCCACATTTCCCTTTGACAACAGGGAAAGTCAGAGGAGGAGCCATAGGACTAGCAGGAGAGGAGGTGAGGTGCTCTGGACTGTAGGTATGGGCCAGCAACACCCGTGATAATACTTTCACCTCTGACAAACCAAGCCTTATCTCTGAACCGAAGTACAGCGTATCTCTTGCTGCAGGATGGACATTGTTCTGAGATGACCAACCCATGTGAATCAATTTACAGTTTCAGCATGATACATTCTGATGATATTATAAGGATATAAAATATGAACACAGTAAAACAACTGGGCCTAAAAACCTCTGTGTACATCAACTTCCCACAGATAAAGCCTGCAGATACTCTCACACCTGTATACACACATTTCTGGTGTTTGCAGAAGGGCTTTCAAACCCACTGAGGAGGGCTCGGCATGTCTGTGTGCTCTGCACGGGCAGCTTCTGCCTGCTGGCAGCCATGGTGGGCAAGCACTGCTTTTCCCATCACAAGGTTGGACAGTCCTGCTGGAGATGCAGGGCCTGCCAACTCAGCCACACACCCTTCCAAACCCAAACTGCTGAGATGTGTGACCTTACAAACTCAGCGTAGCAGTGGGTTGGGGATCTCTTAACTGTGTGATGCAAACCTGCCCTAGAAGCTGTAGTCACAGCCTTGCTACTGTTTCATTGCTGCCACCTTCAGATTTTATTAAGATTTGGGATTTTTTTGATGTGAAAAAAAGTTCACAGTTAAAAAAAGAGCTTTTCCTAACTGCAGAGGGAAAAAAAAAATAAAAAGAAAATTTAAATGTGCCAAAAGCCCAAACTGTGCCAACCAAAAGGCTCAGCATTGCAGAGAGAAAAAAATAAAGGACACTTTACTAAACGCAATAAAAGGAACTAAACCGGCAAATACTTCTTCAGTCACATGCACAGGGCTCAGTCTTACCTCATGAGTCAAGAGTGCCTGTGGTTACCATCTTGCTCTTTTCTATCAGCTTGGGCTTCATCTGCTTTTGAGAGCATGAACCTGAAACTGTTCCCAGCTGGCCACATCTACCAAGGCATAAATTTGCAGAGCTGGGGGTCTCTGGCTAACAAAACTCATCATCTGGGACACAGCAATTCAGAGCACAGTAGAAGCCTGTTGGGTTGTGTGAGAGGTAAAACTTCAGCCATGCTCCTCTCATCTATGAGAAGTCAGTGGGTGAGGTTTGGTGCAGGAAAGCAGATGGGAGGCCCAGGGCTGGCCCAACATTGACCTTGCTTTGGCTTCCCTGGCCACTTGCATTGCATGGTGCTGTACAAAAGTGTCTGCTGCTCCCTGATACAGTGCACGTGCTTGCACTCTGCTGGTACCACTTGGATTTAACTGTACATCACCACAGGCATATTCCTGTGTGCTTGAGGTCTTAATTTTTCTGATGAATATGTTGAAATGTTTGGATTCCCCAAAGAGGCTCATTTCGTGGCCATTTGGGACATTTGGTATTCAAATTGCATGTCTTTGGGACATGTGCAATTCAAACCTTTCAACTCTGCCCATTGCTCTTTAGTGCTTGGATTAGTTGGTTTGAAGGCTAGAGGCCACTTGCATAATGCAAGCCCCAGAACCTCACCCAGGCTTTCCAGCAACTAAACCATTTGTACTGTAGAAAGCCACCCTGTCTTGACTTAAGGACAAATCCAAAATAACCCGCCCTAAGTGAATTGCTTCAATGAGATGTTGCTTCCCATATTAAAAAGTTAGTGCACCTTATTGACAACTTGCATTTGTCCAGTTTCAGCTTCCAACACACTGGTCTATGCTAGGACAGAGAAATGAATCCTTTTCCCAATACTGGTCATTCCCAATTTCTGGTCATGAAATTTCTGAACTTTCTCTTCAATAAATCATTTGTGGTGTCTTCAATAAAAGGTGCAGAATTTAAAATCCAAATCACCTCCTTACCTCTCTTCTAAACCTTTTCCAGATCACATGAAATTACACAAGGCTTCCTTTACAGTGCTAAAAAGAAACAAAACTGGTATTCTCACCTCATTTACAGAGCCAAAGAAATCAGTCATCAGGAACCAAAATAGATTTATTGTGCATAAGAAACCTAGAAAGCTTGTTATATTTATTTAAATGGACCAATGAAGGAAGGACATTCAAAATCCATTTTAGAACCAAAGCTGTGCTATAACCAGTCTTCATCAAAGGCAGGTTTACTGAGGAGGATAAAAAGGCTCAACCCTCGTCCTCCCTAATTAGCTCTAATCAGTGAGAGATATTTCTGCCACAGGCTAAAGGAATTGCCACATCTCTACAGAGCCCTCATATCCTTATCACTGCTGCCTCCCATGCTGTTGGTTTCACTGTATTTAGCCTCATTCTCCCTCTCCTTTGGTTATCATCTTCACTTCAAACCAGAGGATGCCCAGTATTTTTCTGTTCACATTGAAACAGGTATCAACCAGGAACTTCTGCGCTTTGAAGGCCCTTCTGAGGTATTAATTACATTTTTAAGAGACATATAGATACTTTTCAAAGTATTGAAGTATTGCTGGCCAGAGCATGAGGCTGGGACTCATGAGAGGCAGAACTACCACTACCACTATCAACATCAACATTTACTTTAACAAACTTATCCTTTTTTCTCTCCCTTAGATTCTAGCCTAAATATTATGTGGAGCAGAATGCAGTAATGTCCTCAGTATACAAGAAACTGATTTGTGCTGTGCAGGCACTTTCTGTATAGGATTGTCTTCTTGGATCTTGCTTGTACTTTGCCTGCACAAAAAATTTGCAGTTCCCCATTGCATAATATTGTGAAGCATAACTTTTTAAAGAAAATTAAGGCAACTGTATTTTTATCTACAGTTGCTGCACAGATGTCTTGTTTCAAGCTGTACCTCAAAAGTTGTATTTACAAAAGAAATACGTGTTTAAATATGTGTTTTATGCTTTACCTAGTATGTAGTGGAATAAAAAAGCAGATATTCGATGAGGCCATCTTTTAAAGCTAGGTCATCCATGCTGTCGAATATCTACTGGAAAGAATGTCCAGCTTAAAATTTCTGCTTATTTCTCTCTTGCTGTTTCCCAACAATTCTCACAAAGTGTTTAACACAGGTCAGCTGAGTTATTTTCATAGTTAGAGACAAACTTCACATTGGTAAGGCTTTGTTACTCATTTTCATCAAAAGAAGGGCAGAGCTGACTTCTCTGAAAGTTCAGCTGTCAGGAAGTGATGATTATTGTGTAAGTTATCTTTCATTTACTGATATTTTATTGATAATTCTAGCATGTCAGTTACTTTGAAATATATAGATACCTGCATAGGAAGTGACAGATATTTATACATCCTGATGCCAAACAAAGAGGCAGTTGGTCCCACTGTGATTGCGCTTGAGCTCATGTAGATGGAATTACTTCAGCTGTAGGATGGCACCACTGGTTTTAGATTTCAACCCCGTAGTCTGCAAGGAGATGTGTGAAAGCATGTGGCCATATGCCAAGTTCTTGGCACAGCAGGCAAACCACAAATTTAGCTATCTCTTAAAAATACAAGCTGAAGAAATAATTTTTGATGATTATATAAATTAGCAGTGTAAGGTCTATTGTAAAATATATAATGCACTTTCTGAAACAGGAACTTAGAAGCTTTGGACCTGATCCATCTCTGTCTGATACCTTGCACAGACATTCAAGCATGTCCGAAACTGAGGACCCAAAGCTACCAGGTCAGGGTAAAATATTTTATCTCCCCTTTACCCTTTACACACAACGCACAGGAACAAGCAGTCAGGAGGTCTCTGATCACAATGCAGACAATGTCTGGGCCAGATTCTCTGGGCAATGTTATCTTTTCTGACATGGTACAGGGAGCAGAGCTATGCCCTTTAGTCTTGTTTGAATCCTGGATGTGGCCCACAGAGACTGTCTGTCTCCTCATAAAAGCGGAGGGTATGGAGGGTTTGTACTGTGACTGGAGGAAAGCTGTGCACTGCCCCATGCTCTGCCCTGGGTGGTGATCTTGAATGTCAACTGTTATAAACCCTGAGCAATAACATCTCTTGTTTCACAGATTTATTATCAACAGCCTGCATTGCCCATTGACCTCAAGGTGGTTTTATTGTACATCACCATGATGTGGTCACATATCTCCAGGTTAGAATGAATTGCTTCTTATCACTGCTTTCAACGACATCACAGCTTCATGATCCAGCTGCCTCTGACCTGGCTGTTGATGTAAGGACAGACGTGGGGCCTGAAGGCTGGTGGCCACAGTCTGACAGGTATGTGGACTCCTAAAGTCCCTCCTGCTGCTGAAGCCATGCTGTGGGTATCTGGAAGGCATTCCTATTTTTAATTCCTTAGAGAGCTGCAGGATTGAAGCAAATGTTTTGTTTCTTTACCTCTCTTGCATCTTTACCCTTGCCAGGCATTTTTCTTTCAGCCTCTCTTGTCGTTTCACTACAGAGCTCCCACACTGGCCCTCGCTGCCTGCATTATTGGTAGGCTGCTCCCTCCTGCTCACTGCCTTCCTTTGCTGTGTTGGTTTGACCTTTCCCTGGGATGGCTAGCTATTCCCTTGATATCTGGAGGTGTTTCTCTAGGGCTAGATCTCCTCTTTTTATACATTTTTGTAAGAGGGACTCATGTCCTACAGATGATCTTGGTTCCATTTAGGGAGTGTTTAACATCTCCAGAGCTATAGATTTTCCAGCTCTGCAAGGCAGGTGTCTATCTCAGCTCCTGCTTCTTGAAGTGGGGTAAAAGATACAATATTTCTCCAGAGCCTCATTCTGTCTGCAGGGTCATGATTCTAATCAAACACCTTTATCAGCTGTTCCAGTGTTTCAGGCATTATTCCTGGCAATAGCATCTCACTTGCTTCTTGTCCTTTAATTCCCAGTGAGACAGTAAAAATCTTTACCTTCATTTTCTCATCTTTATCTCCCATGGTCAGCTCTGCTTACAAACTTGGTTCTGGCTTTCCTGCTATTATACAGGGGTTTGGGGGATGTGGGGAGGGTGTCTGCCTTCACATTACTAGTTTACTCTCTTTCTCTCTGTGCTCTGTAAACCTGCTTTTCCTTGCTTGCTCTGGGTTCACTACCTGGGTTCATGTGCCACATGCTGTATGGTCCCATGAGAGGGCTATAGTACTTCTAGGTGTGGCTCTCTATTAAGACAGTTTCTTTGTTTATGCCGATATGCCGCAGACACTGGCTTCCTGGTGCTGATAAACGCTTCTGTCCTGCAATTCTTGTTTCCCTGTCATGTTCCCAGGAGTAGGTCAGAAGTGTCCAGCCAGGCATCATCCACCATAGTACCCTGAGCTGCTGCCAGGTGGGATGGGACATGCAGGGACAGCAACTCCTTTGTGCTTTTGCCCTCATCTTGAGCACAGTAAGGGATCAAGACCTTTACCAGCCAGCAGCATAAAACTGGACAGACATCATGGGACTGCCTAGATGCAATTGGCAGGACTTGTGCACTTGCACACACACATTGGTAGGCTTTGAACTCTGTCATACCTGGAGAGAAACAGACACGGTGCAATTCATCTTAGCCTAAAATGCATCCAAAGAATTAGTCCACAAAAAAATGCTGGTTTTCCTCCTTTCTTCATCAAAAGAGTAGAGTATCTCCAGTGTGAAGATCGCATGAGGTGAGAGTGTTTAGGAAAGAGGGAAGCTCAGAGAAATGACCATGGGAAGAATATTGATTTTGCTTTGTTTTGCTGGGGGAAGGATAATAATTAATTGTTCTTTTATACTTAGAAAAGGGAAAAACTCTGCTGTTTGCTGCAAATATTCAGAGTCCAAATCTTCTCTACTGCAGCCTTTGATGTAGCTGCTACTTACCTTTACTCAGTACAGCTCTCTTAGTATAAGAGCAGCAAGAGAATAGAGAATCAGGACATGTATTTTTTTAAAAAAATGAAGAAATAGATGAATGCAAAGCCTTGCTCTCCTGGTGTTAATGGAAGGCTTCTTTGTATTTAGTACCGTGTAGAAAATTTGTCCAAGAGCAATTCACCAAATGTAAATATTGCCCCCTACTAGTACTGCCAAGATCAATGAGAAGCTGGATTATCTGCCTCATAACTGCTACCATTTACGTTACATCAATGCTGGGACTGGTTACACGTATGCACCTGATTTTCCAGTAGTTTTTTGAGTTTTGTTTGGTTTTTTTTTTTATTTCAATTCAGTGAATGCAATCCCGATGAAAGCTCTCAGGTTGAGGTCTCTGAAACTGAAGTCACCTGGTTATCAGCAGACCAGACTTGGGTGTGGCACCATCCAATTCCTGAGGTGTTTCCAGGAGACGCCCCCTAAGTAGCTACAATCTGATACCGTCTGGGCAGTTGGTCAGTCTGAGAAAGATACTTACGTGAGTGAAAACTGCAGAATGTGTCTGTACCCCAAAGTTTCCTCACTCAGCTTAATAAACTGCAGAGCTCGTTCCTCACTGTTCATCTAAGCTTAGGTTCTCATTGCTACGTCGGATTTTTTGGTGAACTCTATAAAGAAGTGGAAATTCGTTTTCATTGCATACCCACACATTTTTATTCATTTTCCACAAACATTTATAGAGGAAATGTTTTTGTTTCCTCCTTCCAAGAGCGTTCCCAGAAACTCTTACAGTATCTACCAAGAAAGTTGCACCCTGATCCAGCATAGCAATTAAGCATGTGCTTAAAATTATAAACTATCCCACTGACTGAAGCACACTGCCAGAACCAGGACATCTTTCTCCTGTCCTGAGTTTTCATTCTATGATTATAAATTATCAAAGTAAACGAAGACAAGGCAGTGACATAGTGTAGGCTTACACCACAAGAACACAAGCATTATCCTGCACAACCAGGCCCAGAAACAGCTAGCTGGGGCTTGGAAAGCACATTTGTTCTTTACATTACTTCCAGATCCAAACTTTGATGTCCATTTAGCACTGTCCCCCCTGGTCTCCAGCTGGACCCAGTGAGCTTTGCCCAAGCATCCCTGGGTTAGCACAGCCCCCACGCACATGCCCACAAGCTCCCTGCAACCCCAGAACTTTCCTTGGGGAGTTTCCTACATATAGACCAGAGGGAGATCAGCACCTATTCTTTGGGAAAATTGCTGTGAGATGGGATCCCTGCAGCTTCAGCACAACCACAGCAACATTTTTGAGCAGCTCAGGATGGAGATGGTGGTGCCAAAGCTTTACAGGAAATCTGCACTACGTGGAGCAAAACTGGTTCAGGACACCCTGAGGAGCCTTAAAGCAATATGACATTTTGTCAAATTTAATCCAATTCCACATATTTTGCCAGCTCTTCCAAACTTTGTTGTCCTATGATTCTGGCAACTCTTCCTTGTCTACCCTTACAAAACAGGATCAGCTTTCAAAGAGAAATGTGCCCAAGCAAAATCTGCATCTTCCTTGCCAGCAATTATGGGAACATTTTCCATCTCTTTGCCTTTCTGCGAGAGCCTTCTCCCTCCCATTTAGAATAGACTTTATAGGACATTCAGTCCTTCACCCTGACCTCCTCCAGAAGGACTTACTAGCTAAGGAATTTCCTGAGTTTTCTCTTTGTGAAGCTGAATCTCCTTCTAGAAAATGAGCGTGGTTTGTAAAATGAGCTTTTACTTATTGCTGAGACAAAATATCTATCTTCGTAACATGGATGAAGAGGTGGTTGCTCTGACCAGGGTAAAAGAATCAAATAACCCTCATACAGTCCAATAATAACTGAAGGAGCAGTTGGCTATATACATGCAGTCTCACCAGTGCGTTCATATCTTGCCATCTGCTAAACAGAACCTGAACTGGCAAGTCATCTTGCCTAAAAGTGCTAAAAATTAAAGGGAATTTTCCTTTGGATCAGTATATACTGTCCAAGTATTTGTCCTGAGAATCTGAGAACTAAGGCCACTGTTTTCACAATATAGCAGCAACACTGAAGATCCAATGAACCAATGCTCTTGTAATAGTTTGTATTTATAGTGCTTTTCCTTGCAGAGGTTTTTTTCTTCAAATCCCATTGGTGAAGGGATTAGGTGGGGTGAGGGGAGTGATAACTATTCAAGAAAGTAAGAATATACATCTGTGAGTCATCACTTATCTTAAAAGACCAGTCCTGAGAGCAGAGTGCTATAGAAATATCTATTTTAGTCCAATTAAAAAAAAAAAAAGGTTTGGAGAAGTGAACATTTCTGCACAGATTGTCACTACTTTGTGAATACTCACTGAAAAAGCCATGAATCTGGTACAGCTCTACTGCAGACAACTTTGGAGGAAAGCTTATTCTCCGGCCGTGAATTATGCACAGATAATTATACTGTTCTTTTTTGGCAGCCCACTCTGTGGTTCCCATCTTGGCACATCATCTTCTGTTCCAAGTTGCACACCCATTAGCTCAAGCCTGAGAGCCCTTCCCCGGGTCACACGCACAACACCCTCTGAAAGAGTGGAACCATGATGACAATTTGTCAGATATGATAACTAACAAATTAGTGCCTCGCATCGCCGTCAACGTTTGGGGTTTCTGATACAGTGCATGTAGAGCTATTCATTAGGCATGTTTGACAGAGGGTGGGAGGGGAGAGGTTGTTTTGTCTTCCTTCACTTTTAATTCTGACAATTGCAAATACGCTGCAGGCTTCTCAGCTCATACGCTCATTGCACTATCCTGGCTAAATCCTACTGAGGAGAAGAAATGAGCTCTCTTGGGTGACCACTCCAGTGTGTAGGAGTGAAGCATCCTTTTCATATTCTGTCAGCGCTACAGCAAAAGCAAAAATCTTTCAAAACATCCTTCATGTATATATTCAGATTCCTTATACTTTAGGAACATAAGATCGTTGGAGACGTCCTAGTTCTAACAAGTATTGTGGAAATACATTGTCAAAGCCTTTTAAAATGTTCCCTTAGTTACCTCATCTTAAGAGGCAGCCGAGTTTTCAGCAGCTGTGAGATACTGTAGTCAGCCACAACTGCTACAATTTGTTGCAGCTCAGCCTTCTGGAATAATTCCTGTCAATGAATCATTATGGATTAGGCCACACTTAAAAGGTTAATTTATATACAACTGCTGGAGCTTGTATTGACCCTTCTTACACTGGTCTAAGGCGCTGAATGTTTTATTGCCTCTCTGTATAAACAAAAGTTCCAGATAACTGCATATCCTTGACAAGATGTTCTTAACTCTTTCAGCGATGGATGGCATCTCTGAGACAGCTCTGCCCGGGACGACACCAGGAGCAGCGTGTTTGGTGACATATCAACACCTTCTGCTTGGGGTTACCAATGTGTTTGCAAAGGCAGTCACATCACATCATGGCACTGCCAAACTGGATTTTGTAGTTTTATAACCCTGATAAAAATATAAGAAAGGAAAGCTGTGCAGGGAGAGCTGAAATCTTTCATTAGAGGAAATGGTGGGATTTGAGGGATACATTTATTTTTTGTTGCTCTCACTTTTGCCTGGAGGAAGGAGCTGTGTGCCTGAGAGGTTGTCCATTTCTTTCCAAGTCTATCACTTTTTTAGTGAAGATATGACTCATCCTTACAAACCCCATGTCACCTGATGCTTGCTTAGCCACCACACAGGTAGGTTTTAGAAACTTAAGTGTTATTGGTGAGTAACATTTACCATATGTCCTGGACATTTCTCCACTCCTTAGCCACAAGGCAGTGGGTAGTGTTCAGGTACCCAAGGTATGCTTTAATCCTCCAACATACCTGGTGTTAGCATAGCTTGGAAAAACAGTAAAAAGACACTGCCATAAAAGTTTCACAGAGGTTTAAATGCCTGCAGTTGCTCTGCACAGTAGAGATGGTGTTTGCAATCCATCATGGCCCAACCATATGTTATGGGAGCACAGGCTGACCTCAACCATCTTCTGTGTGCGTCAGCTGCTGCGGTGCTGCAACCTGATCCTCCCCTCAGAAATGCCTGTCGGTACTGCAGCTGGGACCTCCACCATCCTGAAACCACTGCAGCAGAAAAATCAGGTGAGAGACTCCCTGGGCTGCATTCACCATGGGCATTTCAGGTTTCCAGATGCTACTGGAACCTGCAACCACATCCCAGATGAAGTACCACTTGTTGTAAGGTCTGTCCCACAGCTTTTTGTGCTACACTGTTTGGGATTCCTCAGCGCACCTTAGCGTCCTGTGCTTTACACGACACCTGATTTCACTATGTTATTGCACCCATCCACCATGCCTGCTTTCAGCCATCCCTTCCTTGCTCAGGCAACTGCTACCTGCATGTGAAAGCATTTTTCTTGCTGATGCTCCTCTTCCCAAGGTTTGAGAGGCAAAGACATGGGGTGCATACCTTTGTCAATTTTTTCCTAGATGCAGAGGCCTAGTTCTTCTGAAGTCATTTCAGTCCGTGGTTGCCAGAAATATTTCCATCATCTCTTCCTTCTGACATGGGCTAGGATCACAACTATGTCTACAATTTTTTTAGAGCTTAAAACTTTTTTGGCAGGAAAAGGCCATCACCTCCTCCTCCCAGAGCAATACCAGAAATCGCGGTGTTGGTGTACAGTGAATATTTTTGCTGCTATGGGTTCTGTGACAGCTAGGTGCTGAGGTCCCCAAACTCCTGTAAGACAGCCATTTCAAGGCTAGTCCAAGGAGCTTGTAAGCCAGTCTATCCATCTCTGCATATCTGGGCAGCGCTGCCACAATCAGCCTGGTTTCCTGGGGTGGTAGGAAATGTTCATGGTCATCTGCAGATGTACAGCTTGGAGCTAAAACTGAAATAGTCTTAACATACAGCACCTTGGGGCTACTCAGGTTAAACTGGGTTATCTTATCAGTACTCATAAACCCTACCCTTACATATCTAACAGTAGTCCTCCCTTCTGCCAAGACAGTAGAGCATTGTTCTCCTCCAGGTACGAAGGATAGAAGCAAGACCTCTGTCTCCCCTTCCCGTGTACCCGGAAAGCCCAAAGACACAAGGGCCTGCTGTAAAATACTAACACCACCTATCACACAGAGCCCGCCCTCTTCTCCCCAAAAGCATCCTGAAGATATACAAAAAGGTTTTTATCTCTCCAAAAGAAACATTTTCCCAAGCCCCACGCTAAGAACTTTCCCTCCTTCATCTCTGAGATTTCTAGAGGACTAAAGAGCCTTTTCTGCCAATGTCACACAACAGTGCCATGTAGCAGAAGGCCCTAAGCACCAAAAAAGCATCAAACCTCCCTGGACAGGTTATCGGTACCTCTTTGATGCTGTTTGCCCCTGTATCACTCCCCTATTTAGAGATTCTGTGTCTCCTCCATGCTCAAGGGAGGCTGCAGTCCAGTGCTGTCCTTGTGTATCCATGCATGCAAACAGAGAAATTCAGAAACCTAAGGGACCTTCCCATGTCCTCAGATGCAAGGAGGTGGCACACACTTTATACTGAAATGTTCATTTGATATTAACTGTTCACTTAGATCAGATTAAACCTGCCAGCTTGGCTTAGAAATAAATGCAATACCAATCTGGGCAACAACAAAAACAGCTCAGTGTGCCCAGGGTGTCCTGTTGTGGTACCTTACTATTGTCCCTAGCAAGGCTGATGGGCTGGTGGTTGGGACAAGCACTGAGGTGTTTTGTCATGGGAGTGTGACTGGGTAAACACAAAAGTTCCTCTTGATCCTGCTGCTGTGTCTGTATCTGCCTCTCTGGGTAGTGGGGGCACGAGTTGCCTGTTGGGGTCAGTTTTGCTATGGGAGGGTTCACCCACTGCTTGTTGCCACATCCATGCCCATCTCTTGGTTGCCGGAAGTGATTTATGATGTGGTGGGTTATTTTTTCTGAAAACAGAGGTATTCCTGCTAGGAAGAGGAAATAGGCCTTATTCCTGCCCCACAAAAGCAGATAAGGATCCATCTCTATTTGAAATTGGGGGCTGCTTTAAAAGCCTAAAGCAGGTCATCATTCTCTCATAAAAACTATGTAGAAAGAAGAAAAAGTCTCCTCCCATGTCCCCTGGATAGAGTTGCAACACAGAAGGGAAGGTTTGCTTTCCTCTTCCCATTCTGCCTGAGCTCAAGGCCAGGTTTCCCCTGAGAAGAGGCACAATCCGCTGTATTCCGTTTCCACCAGCAAGACTTCTCTTGCGGAAGCCCTTCCACTTGTTGTAGATAATAAAATATTTATTTGCCCAGAGATTTGGACTTCTCTTCCTTATTTCACATTAGTGCGCTAATCGCTGGCAGCAGAGTAAGTCTCTCTCCCCCTCATCATGTGCGGGTGCTCTCCTCCTTCACTTCAATGGATATTTATTTTTCATATAAAGTAGACTAACTGGAAAACCAGAGTATCTGATTACCTGGGGGCAGTGCACTGTGCTGAGATGATGTGCAGCGAGCAGGCAAAGAGTTTGAAGGGTGGTCTATGCTTCCCATTTTAAATGGTGTGGTTGCCATGGGGTAAAATGAGATACCTCCAAGTCTCAGCAGCTGCCTTAACCCAAATACAGTGGGCATCTAAATAGTTTCAAATGTAATTCTTCTCCTCTGAAAGTACTTCCTCTAATGTAAACTCCTTTGATGGGACTGAAGTCACAGTTGTCTAATATCCAATATTTTTCCTTAAAAATGGCATGGAGCTTAGGGATGACGAAAACCCAAAGCCACAACCACCTTCTTATCTCTGTCCACTTAGATGATACCTCCTTTCAAAACGGAAAAATTTCTAGCACATTTTTCATTCTGAAACAGACCTCTTTCCAGAGAATTGCAGGGTTTTTGTCTGAAAATTTCTATATTTGAATTCTTGAGTCCCAGATTGGGGGGAAAAAAAAAGAGAAAAAAAAAGTACTCAAAGATCATTCTGAAATTGCTTGGCATTTATGACCTTGAAAATAAACAGGAATCTCACTGTATTATGAATGCTGTGTTCTCCTTCATACCAAAAAAATCTTAGAAATTCTCAAAGGTATATACATGAGTGAACAACTACAAATGCAAGCAAGATCACCATTTGCCTCCCAAAAAATCTTTCAAACTTTGACAGAGAGCAAGTCCTACCCCTTATCACCCTTCCCTAAGAAATCATCCATTGCAACTACTTTGAAAGTTGGCTGTACCTACAATGCTACTGAGAGCATTTTCCCAACATTGCAAGAAAAATTGTCATGACAACATATTATTAATAACTAAATCTGCTGCTGTTCTTCCTCTGTGGCACCAAAATGCCAGAAACTACTTAAAGCAGGAAAGATAATAATCTGTTTAATAAACATGTTTGATTGTGGAAGACAGTGCTTCTAAACCTTTTCTGGTTGAAGAATCACCTAATTTGTATTTAAAAAAAAAAAAAAAAAGACAAGAAGAACTTTGGAAAACAAGTTCATTTATTTTTGTCAAGCTCTTTTGTTTCAACATTTGTGAGTGGGAGAAAGCATATATTGAATAATTTATGTTTATTTTTGCAATATGCCTCTGACCAGGACCAGAGTGTTGGCTCCTGTGCTGAATAGTGAAGACTGTGTGGCTTGGGCAGGAGGATGGTTTGGTGATGAGAATTTGTGGTGCTTTTTGCTTCAGTTACTGGGTCCAGCATACCCTTGGTTTGTAACTACCCACCTCTGATGGCTGCTCTCAATAAACCACTTGCTACCTCAGTCATGACCAGTTCTGGGATTGGCTTAGCTAAAGCTCCCTAAGCCAGAAGGGCTGTAAAGTGCTTCTTTTCAGTGTACACCAGCAAAGCTATGACTCTTGTTAATGACTGATCACCTATGCAAATCTCACCTAATCTTGGTCTCTGCACCAGGAAGTGTGCTGATGTCCACCTGCAGCTCCAACCTCTGACGTACTTAGGGCATGAGGGCACTACCTCTGTGTAAGCATCCCTGTTGCTAACTAGTGGCTGCAGAAGTCAGCTGGGGCTTACACAGAGAGGGGCACTTCTCCCCACGCCAGGCACCCTTTCAGAGTAGGACTGAAGCAGGCTGGCAGGGTGTGAGACAGCAGTTTGCACAGTTATCGTTCAACCTGCACCTACATTGTGAGTGAATATATGCCCTCGGGTCTACAGAGAGCAATATACAGCCTTTCTTTTAAAAAATATGTTCTATTGGAAAGCGTTTAGTGTAGTACAAAGCCAGTAACTGGGTGTGTCTGTTGAAACTCTGAGTCATTTCTCAAGTCCACTCTAAAGCCAATTTGAGTCCTAACGGGCAAAGGAGCAGTTAAGCAATTACTGCACACTGCAGTCCACACTGCTGATAAAAGAGAAGGGGTCAGGCTGTCAAATCTTAGGGAAATGTCCATTCCCATTTTGATGTTAATCAGCAGGGCTAAGGTTTTAATTCACACCCTTGTCGATTTTGTTGCAATAGGATGTAAAATAAAATTGGATACAGATTCATTTCAGTCAATCCAAGTTATAATTATTGGTCAAAAGTCACAACACCAGGCACATTTATTGTTAGTTATCTCAGTAATCTTTAACCTTCCATGGCAAAAGATCTCCAAAGAGAAACAGAAAATAAACAAGGGTTGGGCATTAAAACATAATGACTCAACTGAACCTGCACTAGCCTAAGACATTATTTTCCCTTCTTTTGTTTTAAATGTCCTTTCAAGCTTGTAAAGCAAGCTTGACATCTGTATCAGGACACAAGAGGTGTTTAACTTAACAGTGATCTTGTCCATGGAGCATCTGTGGAAGTGTTAGGTTCTCTGAAATTCGTGAGTCTTGGCCAATGAAAACCAAAAGCATCCCCTATCACTGTGTGATAACTTCACACATTGCTTAAAAGTCTGGTTTGAACTGAAGATGTTAAGTAATCTGTGCATAAATTCCAGCCTCTTTGTTAGGTACTGAAAGGGTAGATGCTTCAGATATCATGCAAAAAGCTCTGAAAAAGTGCATATCACTGTACCGAATTCATATGCCACTTGATATTATGTGCACCAGAGCACATAAGGTATGTCCAGAGAGAGATCACTCACCTATTCTTTAAATATGCAGGCGGAATCATGAACTGTCATTGGCACAAACTGAACTAGACAGCACTCTGCCGGAAAAGGCAGATGAGCTTGAGTTTAAGGCTCTGAGGAGACCCAGGTTGAAACCTTAGCACTAACTTTCTGTTTGATCACATCTCAATTAATTACTCAGAAAATCTCCTCAAAGTGATGTGAGACCTTTGAGTGAGGGATCACGTAAGAGCAAGGTGATACAAAGTGTATCTAAACACAACTCTGGGAAAAAAAAGAGCTGTGTGAAAACATGATGTCATTTCACAGGGATTGATTTCAATCAAAGGAATTGCACAGGAATTGCAAAGGAATTACACAACCATGTTTTGGTTTGACTTTTGGGGTTCAAAAAATCCAGTTTTGGCCCTAACACTAGGGCAATCAGTAGGATTACTGAAACACTTGCAAAGAAGATGTTTAAACTGTTTAATGAACCAAGTCTGTGGTACACAAATTTGCAAGACTTAAGAGAATGTATGTCGGGTTTTTTTGATAGGCGTTTTGTGTGTTTTGAGTTATTTGTTTGGATTTTTTTGATGGGGGGAGGAGGTATTTGTTTTTGTTTGCCGTTTTGTTTTTTTTTTCTTGGAATGAATCACCTACTTTCCCCTGGTTTTGAATTGACACCATGAGAGAGTACTTTTGGCAGGTTTTTTAATCCAAACCTGTGAGTCCTTCTAGCTCCTAAACACTGTGGAAATAGTTTTAGAAATTCAGGCAGATTAGAAAGAGAGAAAAGGAGAGTGCAAGGGAAAGAAAAAGAGAAATTTCTCAAAGGGTTAGCAAATCTCAGGAAACGTGGCCTTTTGACAAACATGGTCTGAGTTCCAAGTTTGCACTGAAACCTGAAGCCAGGCAAGTTGCTTGTGATTTGGGGCTCTGCTATGAACATTTTGCACAGCTCTAGCTAAAAGGATCTGTCCTGCTGTGCTGCACTCTGTGCCCTGTGTGCAGTGCATTTGTCACTGTGCAGAACAGAGGAGGGGAGTACAGATCAAAGGCGTCAGAGAAAGATGGTCTCAGCAGCATTTGAGGATCAAGGTGCCCTTAAAGTTTTTGTGGTTTTCTATTTGTTGTTAAACATTTTTATTTGGGGGCAGATGGGGGGGGAGATGCGAAGAGGAATCTGCTGCCCTCTAGTTCTGTGTGTTGCTGATCATTTCTGCCTGTAGCACACTGAACCTTGTTATCAATTACTGCCCTAGCACCCATATAGAAATACATTTGTGATCATCACATACAGAAAATCAATCTGACTCCTTTCTGGATAAACCCTTGTCTCCTGGAGCAGACCAGCTCTAGAAGCCCATTTCTAAAACAGTGTTTGTGATGCTGCAAATGCAGTTGCCCTGCTTATATGCAGAGGTCTTCAGGCAATCAGAAACATCACCTGCAAATCTTCCTGACAGTACAATTTTGCCTGTAGCTATGAGGTTCAATCATACACAACACGTCTTCCTTCTATTCTCATTGCTCTTAGAACAGTCCCGGGCACATTTTCTATTTGCATTATGCCTAATACATAGACTCAGCATTAGGCATTGTTTGTAAGTCTATCATTATCTTTGTTCATATTGACATCAAAAGCTTCCTTCATGTGTGTGTCTATAAGCTCGGTGAAGCCTCTCTATCAATCAATCAAACAACCAGGCAATCAATCAAAGTACAAGTATCTGAAGCTAAATACAAGAGAGCATGTCAAGCAGATACCTGGCTTCTAATTAGGACTAGGTATTATTCTAATTTCTCTGACTTGTTCTGTACTTCGTAGGACCTGGGGATGTACTTTGTCATTAACATGTCAATAAAGCAATACAAATGAGGCTGGAGGGAAATATCAGCTGCCCACACCACAGTGTCAGCCCCGTCTCTGATGCATTCTTTTGCTGGGGGGTGGGAGGGGGAAATGCACTTTCAGACATAGTTGATCAAAGAAATATCATATATAATAGATTTTCTTTTCTTTACTCCAGTGGCTGGGTGGCCCATTGCAATTGATTGAATTTTGTGAATTAATTGAATAACGACAAGGAGGTTGTGTTACAAAAGCTAGGATGCCAGATTCTGCATCCCTTACACCAGTGTCATTTGGGAATAATTCCACTGACAGCAATGGAGTTACACTAGATTTCTTCTGAGGCTACTTGCGTCTGGCCCGCCTTGGGTTTTTGCTGGCTGTAATTTAGTTTAATTATTTATGCTAACCCTTTGTGCCATACTTTAAATGTGCTATGATATATTTTCTGAAGGTAGAGAAAATTTAGTAATATAGGTCATTGCTGCAACATCAATGCTATTAAATCTTTGTAGAGAAGAGATCCCACTGCTTATGGTGTGAAAATGATGAGTTATGAAGATTAGCATACAGTAAGAAAAAACATTCAACTGTAAAAGCAGGGGCAAAACCAATTCCTCTTCACATCTCATGTTATTTGTAAATAGCAAAAACATCTTATTTCTATTTTTCCTAATGTGATATTTGCAAAATGGAAAAAAAAATAAGGAAGAAAATTTAGGGATCCTGAAAATATATGTCTATAACTAAGAATATCCATCTAAAAACTCTTTCCATGACAATGTACTTTCCCTCACCCTTGCAAATTTCTCCACTGCACTGATGACAATGAAAAAAAAAGCAAAATAATATGAGAAATAATAGCTTTAATGACTGTAGAACCTGGATAAGCAGAAATAGTGTGCTTAGTAAATTATCAATCTTTATTCTTAGGTGGTTGCATAACTCAGATAACTTTAAGGAAGAGCTGTTCTGTTCATGAGATTTAGGGATTGTTTAATGCATGAATGAGCTGCTGCCATCTTCTGACTTTTCTGAGTTCTGCAAATTAAAAAAAAATTCTACTGTAATCAAGTGCCCTGGGGAAAATACTTGTAGTGTTAGAACTTGGAGACACCTAGGATTTCTTTAATAATTTTTAAATATGATGAAGTACTTCAGGTAATACATACAGAAAAATTAAAATTAGGGTATGGATATATTGGTGCACTGCCATGAAGAGAAACAGATGAGAACACTTTGCCTGAAAAATGCAATTTCTCACAAAGTTAGACTCTAATTTGCTTCTCTAGAGCCATATGGACGACTCTACTAAACCACAGGGCAAGGCCCACGTATAAATAGGGTGAAAACGTGACTTAATGAGCTGGAGGTGATATTGAGATTAGGATGCCATTTGACAATGCAAGATACAAACAAAGGCTCATATCTTATTTTTTCAAAATGAAATGTCTGGCTGAGAAAAGTCTTGAATTTAAGCAATTCAGTTTCAATTTTTTAACATAACTCTTCGACTTTAAAGAGGCCAAAATGGAATCTCAGTTGTGAGCATCCACAGCTTTGAATGCATTTGAAATGAGAGGCCAAATTCTGCACTTTGAATCCTTTTGAATATCAGTGCCCTTTTTGCTGTTACTGTTTTGAGGTTTTCTTGGTGCAGTGTTTGCTCATGGAGGCTGGATATATATTTCTATTCATTTATTTATCAGCTGCTCATCTGCCATCTACCATCAGGGAAATTCAGGACCCTCTTAAATTTAATAGTTATTGTGAGAAATAAAGACATTATGGGCTACTTAATGTGAACTGTGACTACTACCTGGCATGTTAAATGCTTCTGGATTGCCTTCTCCTTCCTTGTGGACCCGACTCAGATAGGATTGTCTGAAGAAAGGTTCTATGTTGAGTCTGGAGACTGGCTATTCACATGTTTCAGGAAAAGACAGGAGGATATATCTGTGGAAAAAAACAGGCTTTGAGAAAGAAACTTTAGGTCCAAGATTAGGTCATTTTTGTCTCCTACGTCTCACTTATGCTCAGCACCGGACATTCTGAAAGCTTACAGTTGATTTTGGAGAGGTCTCTGCACTGAGCCCATAGGTCTGGGTATCTGGACACTGATTTTGGTACCTGACAGAGTGGCGGCCCACCAGACAGCCTCTGCCATTATGCCACCAGTCCCAATAGTAGAGGCACCCAGCCAGGGTGAGAACATTCTGTGAGCAGTCATATTGCTTTGGGAAACAGCCATTTAAAGGAAGTCCCCTTGGAGCTCAACATGCATCCAAAAGGGAAATGCCATGGATAATTTAATAAACCCAGAAATTCACTGATGCTGTGACCATAGTCCTAAAAAGCAAATTATATGCCAAGAATCACAGATACAAACATTATCTGATCAGAGAGCTTTCCTTTCATTCTCTCTTTTGGGTGTACCTCTCTCCTCTTTAATTTCTTTGGCTCTGAGGGAGGAGAACAAGTTGACAAAGTATGTTCTGACCTGCAAACCAATAAGAGTCAAAGGACACAACATATCTCTCTCTCATGTGCTCTTTTCAGCACCAGAAGCCGCCCAAATCATATAGAGATGACATGGCTTTCAGGGGTACTATCATACCCGTCCTGGTGCACATTCTCAAGTGAGTTGGGTGGAAATGGAAGATTCCCTTTGCCATATGAATGGGTAGGTAGACCAGGATCCAGAGCAGGTACTGGACTGCAGGTACTCAAGGATACTTCTGTAAGAGGAGGGAGAAATCCCGGTCCAGACAGTTTCTCTGATAGTGGAGCTTTTCATGGTTGCAACCAGAAGCAGCTCCTTGTTCCAGGGACATAGGAAAGGCCCAAACCCTCCTCAGATGGATCTCCACTCCCCGCAGCATCTGACCCTGTCAGGCCAGACCTGATCCAGCATCTCAGTTACCTACCCTGCCCTTTGCCTTTTACTTCAGCTAAAAAAGAGCAAAGCACTCTTCATCATGCCCTCGTGAGGGTGGCTGGGAGCCCCTGGAGGCACGGTGACCCGCGCTCACCCTGGCAGCTTGCACCATCATGCCTACACAGTATTTACAGCTCTCCTGTGCCAGCCCCACTGCCAGCTGTGAGAGTGCCAACATGCTTCCTTTCTATTGCCTGTGGAGAGCCACGAGACAAGAAGGCTTCTGCCTGTGTGTTGAACTAGTGTTGGCTTATGAAGTATATTTGACATCCAAAGGCCAGCTGTGCTCCATTCCATTCCTGAGATCTCGAGCCGGTGAATGAAATGAATGAACTGTAAGCGCTGCTTTATTAGCTTCTTTTATGTAGTCACCTCGGGCTGCACAGGTGTGCTAGGAGCTGTTGGGATGTTAGATGTGTGCGCTCGGTACGTGGTTAAACGATGCAGAGGCATTTCATCTCGGAAGCATGGGACGAGGGAGAGAAGAGCTCCCCAGCCCATTAGCCTGTTCAGAAAGACCATAGACCTGGGCCTTGAGGAGCTATAAGGATGAAATACTGACCACATGTGGCTGTCAAAAACACTCTCCTTATCCCTGGCTAAATTGCAGGGTGGATAAATATGCTTTATAATCTATACTTTATACTTCATAAATTTGCATTCTCTCTATATGTTCCAAAAGAAATTAGCATCCTAGTCTTAGTGTGTTAAAGTACTGGCAGTTCTGCCTGAAACACCTGTACCTGGGAGGGATATCAGGTCTATCAGGACACATATATTTATCTCAGGGATGCCTGCAGATTTTCTGTGCAGCACTGCTCTTCGGAAAAAAATCTTCCAAATACTCTAACAGTTTTCCAAATTATCTTCAGTTAGGAAAGGTGTTTCCATGACACTATAAATCCTAACCCCAAAAATCCTTGAGGAGGATTTCACATTATTAGATGCTACTTCTAAGGGATGAAAGTGACAGTTTTTCCATATGCTGGTTCCCATTTCCCTCAATCACCTCACCCCTCTTATGCTATTAAACTGAAGATCCAATTTTTTTGTCATTCTCCCCAGGAACGTGCACATCTGCAGCCATCTCCACAGCTTCATGAAGTGTCTTCTTGCTTGATGAGGAAAATTTCCATAGTACCCCCATGAAAATTTGTCTCCACTTGCCCAAGACATTTACCTTTCATGATACTACCTGTATTTATTGCCTATGAAAGAAAAAAATTTAGAAGGAAAGTACACTAAAAGTTGGTTTTTCTTCCTTAACCTCATGAGTTTTCCCTGAAAAATGTTTTGAATCATGGCCATTGAATTAATATATTGAGCCTTCCTAAAGAAAGCTGGCAAGGCCTTGTGGTGATTTACAACCCTTGTTTCTCAACACACAGAGCCTGGCCTGCAAGACTAAGAAATAGGTGTACAGCCTTGTGTATTAGAGCTTACATGCTTACAACCTCCACCAGTGACCAAGGTTGGCACAACATCTGATGAACGTAGTCATGTGGAGCCTGGGTGGCACAGAGACCCGGGAGCCTGGAGTGGCCACAGGTCTCACTCAGTTGGGCCAGTTCAGAAGCAGATGATGCCAAGGAGAGTACAGTGATATGCCAGCTTTGCTTTCCTTGTTCTCATCTCCAAGAGTAATTCTGATACCAGGAAAAAGTCTTTCCTCCACTGAAGAAAACAAAATTTAAATAGCTCTCAAGTTCCTCTGTTTTGCTTTCTTATCAAACTCTCATTCCTGTTCACCCAGAAGAAAAAAAAAGTTCTACTTTCTAAGAGTGGAAAATGGCTGGTCTTTAATCTACCCCACAGGCAGCTGCTTTCCAAACACAGTAGTCACTGCCACATTTATCTGCAAACTGCTCATCCTGAATTTCAGTGCTCAGGGCACTCTGGGTGCTCAGTCCTGTCACTGCACAAACTCTCTGACCCAGCTCCAGACTGACAGAAGTTTCACTGGGAGAAAGCTTTTTGCCCCAGTGTTTTTGCACATAGAGGTGGGACATAACACAGGCAAAGCATATACTTTTAGTGCAGAATTCATTTGGTGACCCTTTAGGAATTGCTGTGAATAAATACTAATTCAGAATTGCCAAGGTAGTAAAACTGGAAAATGAGGAGACATTGCATAATGCAGCAGGAAATTTTTAAATTTTTTTAAATGTTCAATTGCTTATTTTGTTCCTTGAGAAAGTCTTTTACTGAAAGGGAGGTTAACTTAGATGTGATTGAATAACCCCGGGTGATGTGTGTGTATATATGTATGTATATATATATGTCTGTGTGTGTGTGTATACTATAAATAAAGACCTCAAAGATGAATATGTGTTTCTTTTTCCAGAAGATATTCCACAGTTGAAGTCTCTTTTCACAGATCCCACCTACATCATAGTGTCACTCATTTATTTACCTCCATTTGGAATTATTGTATATTTGGAATATCTTCAAACATAACATATAGGAGGTTGTCCAGCAGAGACAGGCTGAATATTTGTTGTAATTGTTTGGGTTTGATGACTACAACTCAATTAGTGTATTAAATGCTGTGGTAAGTGGAAAGGAATTCCACACTCTCGAGCACTAAGTACTTGGCTAGAAATGGCTTGAACCTACATGGTGCAGCGTTGGCGTTAGAAGTGTGTTGAGTCAAATTTAATTCTTGTCTTGGAAATCTAGAGATATGCAGGCTTTACCCACTCTTACTTTCCATGGAAGAAAGCAGAAGTGCATTAAGATTCTGACTAGAACACAGCTGCGATGGGCAGGGCACATCTCAAGGATGAAGGACCATCGCCTCCCTAAGATCTTGCTTTACGGTGAACTTGCCACTGGCTGCCGCATGAGAGGAGCCCCGAAGAAAAGATACAAGGACTCCCTGAAACAACATCTCAGCCTTGGCCATATTGATCTTCATCACTGGTCTACTCTGGCCTCAAATCGGGAGGCCTGGAGACACACCATCTATAACGCAGCTGTCTCCTTTGAGAACACACGCAGGATCACTCTTGAGGAAAAAAGGCAACGCAGAAAGAACCGTATATTGCAGAATACACCATCTAAGGAATCTTTCTGCTGTGCCTTTTGCAATCGGATATGTCTGTCACGTATTGGCCTCATAAGCCACCAGCGTGCCTGTAGCAAATGCGGATAGAGCCTTCCCAGATCTTCGTTCGCGAAGCCTAGCCATGATGATGAGCATATCTCATGGACATTTTGCTCTAGAATAAATTGAACCTGCTTTTCAACTCAAGGATCTCTTCCTTTGTAATGCTGGTACGAGGACAGCAAAGAGGTGCATGGTGCCTTGGCAGCAGAGGACCATCTTGCTCTTGGTGGTCTTGGCTTTGTCTTCCATGGTTGAGAAAGAGCTCAGCTTCATGTCAGTCTAGTTTCAGTTCCAGAACAACAAAAGCCAGGGAGTCCAAGGCTCAGAGCTGTCAGCCATTCTTTATCTAAGAGGCTGAAATAATAGTCTGGATTTTGGGGGGAGCGGTTATTTGAGAAAATAGTTGAGTCTTGACATTTCCCTTGATGTTCATCCAGCAGAAAACCAAAGATCATGGAAGACAATGTATTTTTGATAATCTGTGCACTGCTGCAGAGTTTCATACCAACTGCATTGTCTTCACTAGGCTTTTAACTAGACTCAAGATGCATATTATAAATTAATTTGTCAAAGGATGTGGAGGGAGACTGTAAACATCAGAAGTGGTAACCTTGGACCTGCAAATGTACATACGGTTCTCTAGCTTTTCCTGGAGTTTCAGAGTCCTCTGGGTGGGCAAAGCGATCTACTTTCCAATGACCCCAACAGATTGTGAAAAGAAACAATAAGACTGAAATGCTTTTTGCACATGGGAAATAATTAAGGCATTAGAAACTGTTCTCTACATGTTATCATAGAATGATTCCTCCCCCTCACTTTCCAGTGCACTGGAGAGATAGTTGCTGTAAGAGAGAGCCAATGGTTAAGGGGCTTTTTTTGTTCGTGTTTGCTTTCAAATTGCAGTCTGAAATGTTTCTTTAATTAAATCCAAAGGAAAGAGGTTGCACTATTGATTTCTCTAGAGATGTTTCTAGTTGATGCATAGGGAGTACCAGTCTTCTGACCTCTTCAGAGGCTAACTTCAGGCACCATCCCTGTGTTGTCTTCTTTTATTGCTGGACATAGACACAAGATATGAAGTAGATATCAAAAAGTTATGGAGCTCCAAGTGTTCGGGCAAATAGCAACATAAACCACTGGATAAAATCGACCTTAAACTCAAGCAAATGTACTAGTGCAGTGCTGAAATTTTTAGCATTTTCCTGCCTGCCCCATCTTCTGCCACCTACTTTGTCTCTCCCTAAGGGCGTTGCCACCCCTTGCCTGGCATCCTGCAACTGTTTTCTAATTACTGTTTTCAGAATCTCTCTCCTGACGTTGACTGGTACTGGAGGGACAGAGTTATAAACCAAGTGAGTCTCAGTGCCGGAAAATCACATGAGAAACAACAGGGCTTCTGACAGCATAAAAAGTAGAAAAAGTGGGTATTTTCAGATTAATTTTGCAGTCCCTGTTGTTGAAGGCCAAAGCTACTTGGACAGCCCACATAGCCATCTGTGTTTCACAGTGCTTACCTGAACTGAACTGTCATTATTTTATTTCAGGCTTATCATTAGCTTTGAACAGAACTTTGTCAGGTCTAGGAAGGGAAGGCAAGGACATAGCTGTTGGCCGAGTCTGTCTCCCGCCACCTTCAACTGAAGAGATGAACCTGTCAGGGGCTGGCTTGCCTCAAGGTATCCTGTGGCAGTTGTTATCCTGTTACCACGGACCCGCTGACAGTGACTCCAGCTCCTGGTTATGGCCATACAGAAACTGTAAATTAGGAGTTGGAAACTCGCAGACATTAATTATTTTGCAAAGAGCCAGCTCCCCAAGTATATGTTTGCAGTGAAATCATTCCTACAGGTGATGAACCCCAGTTGTCAATGAATCTCTCAGAGATCTGAAATTAATCTTTCAGAGACCTGCTCTAGGACCTTATATATTAGAAGAGAATTTACAAAGAAATACATTACAAGAACTTATAGCCAGCTATGACTTGCAAGTACTCACACTTTAGAAACAAAACTATTGTTTATTGGTGCCAAAATTCATTCATTCTTGCAAAGTCTCAGATCTTCTTGCTGCAGCACATTCATTCTTAAATGTCATACTCCATGCACACAATCCAATTTGGTATTTACATGACAAACACTGCAAACCAATTCTCCTTTATATAGTTGCAGCCTTGTGATGGGATTATTTCCCTTGCGAAAAATCATAATATTAAGTCCATTAAAAGATATGTGAAGTATGGCAGGTACACAGTAATTTTATAAGACTGGGGGGAAAATGATACCTTGCTATGCTGAGTTGAGGCCTTTTCTAATTTTTGACGGTTTACAGTTCCAAGCTATCTGCTAAGAATCCCCTTTGGTTAGCACCACTGGAGCAAATTCAACTCTCAGCAATGTGGGTGTAGATCTGGAATAATTCCATTCTGAACAACAGAGATACTTCAGACGTACTCTACATCCACTGTTACAAAGGTGACGTGATGGAAAAAAAATAAGAGAGAAATCCAGTTTATGGAATTATTATTACCAATGGACTGACCATTGTATATGTCTGTCCCTGAGGAATTTCAACTGGAGAAGTGAGGGACCCATCCTATGAGAAGAAAGAACCTTATTCAGACTTGTTTTGCAAGAAGCAATCTGAAACAGAGACCTTGATCAGAGAAGTATAATGCTGCATCTAGCAGGGGTTTATCCCACTCTGGCTGGTGGGGAACTGGGGCACAGAGACAGAAATTATAGCAGGGCACCGGGAGGCCACAAGCAGAGGGAAGAGCAGACTTCGGTTGGAGTGGGAGACAGGTGCACGGGCTGTATTGAGAAGAAGCACTGAGGTAAAGGTAGGTGCGTACGAAACAACAGGTTGGACTTTTACATAGTGTTGAGTGAACTCTTTGCGGGACAGGAAGAGTGTATGTGTGTGGGGATCAAGAAATTATTGTTTCAAGCCAAGTTTCAGGCTGCCATTCGGCCAAGTTTCCATTCTTCTTCCACCCCTCTCTCTCTCAAAACGCATTAAAAACAGGGTGATGTAACTTTCCACTGGTCAGGGCTGGATTCTGCAAGCCCATCTGTCAAGGCAGCCACAGGCTTCCACAGGAAGTCATAGAGGCATCGTGACTGTGTTTCAGGGAAGAGAGGAGAGATGCTTATCTGGAAGAGATCCAAGCCCAGCTGCTGATGACAGGTGTCCCCACCTTCCCTGTTCCTTCCCTTCCCTTGCTGTGGGTCTGCTTGTCAGTCAAGCTGTGATTTTGTCTTTGCAGTCAGGGCTGGAGTGGGATGTTGCTGTATGCCCTCTCCGGCTTGTGGTAGCTGCCTCTCATTACTGCCATGTTGCTAAGGTTTTTGCGACTCTTGTCCAAGCCCAGTAGCTGGATTTTGGCAGCCTTCCAGGCACTTCCACTAATGTAACTCAAAGTTACCGCAGGTTTTCTCAGGAGGTTTAGGCTGCTGCTGGACTCTTCGGGATGCTTGCTTTTCCTGGCTACCCTTCTCCAAGGCTTCAGCTTTAATTCTGGATAGTTTACATCTCTGGAGTCGTTAGATGCGGGGCCCGTGTGCTTCTCCCTGATTATGTATCACACCAACATTTCATCAGAGCAGGGCACAGCTCTGGTGATGTATGACACCAGAGCATCATCAGTCAGCCAGCGCAATAATGATGCATTAGTGTAATATGCCTTCAGGATGGAGTTGTACTGATGATGTATTTTCAAAAAGATGGAGTCCCAGAGAAAAGAAACAGTCTGGAGCTAATTCAGTATGAACATGGCCACCGAGAGCACACAGTGTGCAGCTGATTGGGATAAGAAGGATGACTTTACATTATCCACTCTGACCCTGATGCTTTCTTTTTCTCTTTCATTCTTTCTTCTTTCCCCCCTTCTCACTTCTTCCCTCCTCTAGCACTTATGCCCTCTTACTCTTTGTTCCTCTTTCTCTTCTTGGTTTTTTTTTTTTCTGTTTTGTTTTTTTTTCACACTGGTGACTCTCATGGCCACTGGCTTTATTCATATATTCCTGTCTCTCACAATCTGACCTTGTGTCATGCTGTATAACTTAATATTATCCCACTAGAAACTTTTTCCCCTCTCTGAGTGAGATAATATTAAGGTGACCTGTAAGTGCAATAGATAAAAATCTCCAGGCCATCTAGGCAGTGACATTAAAAATCATCACAACCCTTAAGTGATGGCGGGGGGGAAATCTTATGGGATCTTTCCTTGGCAGAGGCAGCAAATGCAGGCTGAGGAGTGGCTACCCCTGGGATTTCTCATAGCCTTCAGCTTCTGGAAGATGAGAAGTGTGTTAACCCATTCACACAGCTAACAATATTAGAACAACAAACAGCGCTCAATCAAACCCAGATTGTCATCTTTCATTGGATAAAAAGTAACCTTTCTAATAAACATTTCAACTAATAAAGACTACAAAAGTAATTAGACTATTAGCTTGCTAGCCCCTGACATCCAGACATTCATTTCAAAGTAACTTTCCTGCAGTGTTTAGACTGAGACAATTGAATGACGGAAAGATATTATACCAAGATGAAACATAAATAAAATTGGCTTCAGTCTCGCTTGGAATTCAGGCTATACATGGAACTCAGATAATGCCCTCAGTCTAGTCTTAACATGTTGTTAGCATCCACCTCTAGAATAGATGAATTCTAGGAATTTGATCTTTTGACACTCTCAAATGCATATTCTATGAAATAAAGCATTTTGCAATACCTCACAATACCAAAGCCTTTTGCAATAAATGTTCACCATGGAAAATACAAAAAACGTTTTCTGACTTTTACAGTTATTTTTTTATTTCTATTTTTATTTACCTCTTGATTTATTATCACTGTTTTTTATTCCAATTACATTACACTCAGAGATTCCAATCAGGACACAGCAACCTGTTGCGAAAGGACCAGGGCACACACACTTAAAAAGGCAGTTCTTGCTTGGTCACTTATTCACTAGATCCTACATGGTAAAGAATTTCTCTTTATGTTTAGAGTGAGTTAAAAATCCTCTGAAAAATGCAGGGGCTTGTAGCCCTGGTGGCTGAAATCATCTGTTTATTCATGTATAACTCAGGCACATCAGTGTGCCTTAGCACTGAGCTGAACTGACACAACAAGTGTTGGTTTCCCATGTCTAGCTTGTGGCCTCACTGTTATAAAAGCTACTAAGCAGGTCAGCTGTGGAGACATGCAGAAAATGGACTGTAGCCCCCTCTGCTCATTTCCCACAGCCTGCCATGCTCAGTGCAGTCAGAACTGGAAAGCAGTGACCTGCAAGCTGGATGTAGTTCTGCTCTTGTTACTCCAAATTTGTTTTCAGTTAAATTGTTCAGGTGGGAAACTGTAGTGTCACTGGAATGGATGTCTTGCTTTTCATTTACTTCCAGCATGAGCTAATGCATCCTCAGCTCATCCAGATGGAAAACCAGGTCGCTTTATTCCTATTTTACAGGTAGCGAAATTGAAGCAAATTTAATTGACATACTCTGAGTCATAAAAAAAAGGAAGCGCATAAGTATCTTAGAAGTCTGCTACTGTAAACCACCGATTCTGCTTCAGTCTAGGAAAGCCAATAGTGCATTTAGCTTTTACCCCTTCTGAAATACAACTTCTAAATATCTGTTCATCAAGTATCAGCATGAATAATCTTGCAATTCTTTGATGTTCTTTTCCCATAAACTGTCATGACTTTCTCTACCAGCATTAGGTCATAAAGGTTTGGATTGCACAATAAATGCTGCCAGAGAGATGATCTCTGTTGCTTTCTGGCACCAAATCTCTAATTGGCTGGTGAGATTGATTAACATGTGAAGCAAAGCTAAGGTCTTTAATCAATCTTAGAAGTCATTTATTGAGAGTATATGACAAAGCCATAAAGGTTATTGCAAATGACATATTTTAATATTAAAACCAGAGCCTTCTGCCTTTGTAGAGGTTTGAATATGCTTTTTCCCCGTGTTTATAATAAATTAAGATTAAAATTAAGCAGATACAAAATAAAAGGACGATTCAGGAATGTAAGTCTCTTTATCACTAGTCAGTAATATCCAGAGCACTGGAATTCCTTGCCCCAGAATGCCTCAGAGCCCTGCCCAAGGTTCATTCACCCCAGCTAACACCTGCTATCACTCCAAAGTGGTTACTTATCATCATGTCTGATCTTGATGAGAAATTGGAAAGCACTGTGCACACTATTCTCATTTCTGTCTTTGTAGAAGTAAGGTTGAATAAAGTATAGGTGGTTACATGAAATGTTGGTCTCAGCATATAAAGAAGTCATATGCTGAGGGCTGATCCCCTGCTCTGCAAGGCAGAAGGGAGCATTTATCCTGCATAGATGTCAGATTCAGAATGGATCCTCAGGGAAGGCTGGGGGTTGTAAAGATAAACCTGTTCCTAAATCTGAAAGCTCAGCCTGAGACTACACTTCTATGTAAGGAAGGGATATGCCAAGAAATTGCATAAGCATCTGACAGCTTGCTAGCTGGATGAAACAGAGAGAGACACCTCTTGGGTGATCTAACATATAGATAGTTATAATTATGTTTTTCTATTTCTATCCACCTGTCTTGAAATTGAGTAACTATGCTGTTAAATTTGGATTGCAATAAAACCAGTCTTCTTTGCATTTACCTTAGCATTTGCCTTATGTTAAGAGTGACTTTAGAGTAACTGAAAGTCATCCCATTGTAAGGATTTGAAAAGCCTCAAAATAGAGTCCTGGACCAACACCTAGAACTTTCTCACAGGCAGAGCTGCACTGGACCACATAGTGACTTGCAGTTCAGGTCCTCAAGGACACCAAAAGAAGGTGTCCATTGGCCCAGGAGCTTCACCAAAGGACCAGTGCAGAAAGCAATAGCCAGGATAGGAATTTACTGGTATTTATCATTTTCCCAAATCTCACATTTGCAGTATAGCTCTGACTACAGATTTCTTACCACAGAGTTTTTTGTTTGTTCAGCTGCCCTTCAGCTCCTTTTCAGTCACCTCAGGTGAAACAAAAGGCCAGTCACATTCAAGATCAAGAAAAACTGTCAGAACAAGGATTTCCAGGATGGTTCAGAGTAAGCCCAAATTCATCCCCAAATGTAGATAATATGAAACAAGGAGCAGCCAAGTGTGATTTTCACATATCTCGCAAAGATGAAGGTATTTAATTCCATAACATTTGCTATCTACATTGTCAGATGAAAAAATGAGGAAAATTAGGCACAGAGAAACCTACAATTATTTTTTCCTGTGACCAAACAAAATAGCAAAGGAAAATTAAATGCAATTCCAAAACATTCACCATGAGACCAACCTCCCTTTTTTTTTTTTAATACTGCAGTCATTGACATGTAGAAGAAGCAACTCTAAATGCATGTCCTCAGCACTGAAGCCATGCACATAAGAAGTGAGGATTTCCATGGGCAATTGAGTGATCTGGTACAAAAGCAGTTAAGTGAAAGACCCTGGTGTTGTTGGCCAGAAAGATGGTGTTTGACCTAAGAAGAGTAAAACCTATACTTTTTGTTTCTTTGACCAATGTAAAAGTCTCCTAAAAAAAAAAAAAAAAAGGAAAAAGCTAGCAACAGATAAGAAAGGAGATGGAGATGTGAAGTTTTGTTTCTAATGATGGAGTCTGTACGACCCTTAATGACCTCCTCCCATCTTCGGGCTCTCAGTGCCCTGAAGAGCAACAGATGCTCAGCTGGTAAGGCTAAATCAGGGCCGACAGCACAGCAAGACAGATAGGGAAAAGGCGAACATTTTTTTCAGATATTAAGTCTGGTATTCTGCCTTTTATTGTGCAGGAGTGTCATAATGAGGGAAGTGTGCATATAGAAATTAGAGACGGGAAAGGCTGTCAGGTCATCTTGTCCACCTTCCTCACAATGAGAGAGGTTCTGAAAGAAATATACCATTAATGTGGGGCCAGGGAACAGAAGAAAAGGCAGGAATGAAGTGAAATAAGCTCCAAAAGCATTAGTGGCTGTTATAGGTAATACAATTTAATAAATAACAGTAAGGCAGATGTGGACATTAACTGGCCATTTAGATGTGTGTATGTGAAGTTATTAATGACAGACAACTTCTAATATATCCTGCCCATGTCCGCAGTAAAAGTCAGAAAGAGTCCTCATTCAATAGGATAATAAGGCAGTCAATGGATGATCCAGCTATTTGACCTGTATTTTTAGTGCATTTAAATAGAATAACTAAAATATGTTAACTACAGTTGATATCCAGCACATAAGAGAGAGAGAAAGGAAGATGGCATGTCTTTGCAGGGAAAAGGGCTGGAAGTATTACTTAAAACTTCACACTATGCTTAAGGGTGGCAGGAAGGACAGTGGAGAGGTTGTGTCACACAAAATACTGTACTCTGAGAACCTCTATCATGGCACAACCCTGGTTGGAAATCTCACCATGGAAGAATCATATCCCGATCTAATTCATTTTACCAGTGTTGACTGCAAGCCAATGCTAGCTGTCATGGAACAGGGGGCTGCTCTTGTAGTTTACATGATTTGGTAGCTCTGTGCTGGAAACACCTTCAGACATGCAGGACAGTGGTTCTGTCATAAGCAGAGAACAATTTGTGACAGCTAGAGAGCATCCTACAGATCTGTTCAGCTCTTACCACCCCTCAAAAACCTCCTCCATACAAGGAACAAAATATAAACCCAAAACTTGGTCGTAGCATTTCCTCTACACACAGTGTGTGACTGTAGGTGACACTGCTTTTGTAAACACAGAAGCTACCCAGACTCCCCATGTTTGATAATCTTAGAAATTCTGCATAGGGTTCATTTGCAGAGCTGATGCTCTGTCCCAGCATCCATCTCTGAACATGTTCTCCAAGCAGATGACCCAACCACTTTGGCATCCACCATGACAGCCTGAGAAGAGTAGGGTGGGATCAACTCCACTGGCACCACTGGGCTTATGAGACAGGAAAGCAAATGTCGTGGTGTGTGAACACAGACTGCGTTCATTGGAAGCAAATAGCATGGGTATAAAGCTTCTTGTTTGATTGGGGCCAGAAAAAATAGACACGTAGAAGAAAGATGGAGATTGTGGGCCATTAGGAGAGGCAAAAACCAGTTCTTTAATGAAAAATAATTTAAAAAAATTTTAGTCCTACAGCTTAATACTGTCCAGTTCTTTTCGGATTCAAGCTACTTGATGATGACTGCTTCTCGTTCCAGTCTTTAGAAAGAGTTTGGGGGAAAGGACATCATTTAATCTCATGACTGACCTTTGCAAAGCCTTTACATACAGAAATAATTAAAACCTGCATACCAGCTCTCCTGTTTGCCAACTTGTCTGGCTCAGTAAGCCCCTCCTGAAGAACCATTTGCACCTGCAGCAGTCCTGATCCCTTCCCGTCTCTGCTGGCCTGCCAGTGGGATGTGAGTGTCTTCCTGGGATGCTGATTCACCAGGTTTTTGGGACTGCAATATTGTGTGGGGCAATGCCAGCACTGGGGCATCTAAATGGCAAGGTCAGTGCAGCCTGAGCACTGGGCCTGATTCTGAGGCGCTGACCTTAGCTTCTGAGCAATTACATGGAAATCTCTCCAAAGAAGGAGTTAAGGAAAGTAAATCCCAGGTAATTCCAAGATGTTTATCTCTATGCATCAAGACAGAAGGCCACAGATATTAAAAATGTGTTTTTTAAGAAGGCAATGAATGTGATGTGCCTTCCTTGTGGGAGGAAGGTGGCAGGTGATGGACCAAAAAGCAGTATTCCCATTCTTTTCTTTCCCAGAGAGCTGAGCTAGCATATTTCCCACCCTCCCGCAAGGGTTAATGAGAAACCTTTTTCGTGCCCCTGACTTTGTCTTCCACCCTCTCTGTATTCTTGCTTCCCTTGCCGGATCCATTTGCAAATGATATCACTTGTCTGCATATTGTCACTTGCCGCCTGCCCACCCATTTATCAAGTGTCTGCAGCTCGGCGCAGGCTTGCCCTGTCCTCCTTGCTCCATTGTTCCTCCTGACCCAGGGGAAGGCGCGTGTGAGCGGGGAGGGAAGCGGGGAGGGAAGCGGGAGGGAAGCGGGAGCTCTCCCGCAGCCCCGAGCCGGCCGTGCAGTGCGCGACGGGGCAGCTGGGAAGGGACAATGACACCGGGAGACTGACAGCTCCCCCTCCCCGGCTGGCATTGACAGATGACCTTGCAGGGACAGCAGCCTTGGGCCTCCCCACAGACATTAGTGATATAATGGGCTAGACTGGACATGCCATCCTGGGAACGTAGGAGGTAGGGAAATCATCCCGGCCCGGTGGAAATAAACTCCGCCATTTACTTTCACAATAGGTTTTTCCTCAAACTCATGAACTTGTTTTTCAGTAACCCTAAAGCAAAATGATCGTGGAATTTGAACACAACATTTACCAAGTCCTAATGAATAACATAATTATCACTTTATGCAAATCAAAGCTCATTTGCATCTGTGAATATTTAACTATTAAAAACAACGCTTTGATCTTGAATAAAAATATGTATATCACATAATCATAGCCTTATGGAACATGAAAACTATCTTTTTTTCTTTCTTTTTTTTTAACTCTACAGTTTTGCTGTGCTTGGGTTTGCTGTTTGAACCTTCTCAGCGGGGACTCCATCTATGGAGCTTCTTCCCCAAGGATGTCCACTGGGGTCTCTCGGTGGCTGTCATCCCAGCTGGGCACATCAGGCCTTTCTCTTCAGGTCACTTCATCGTTGGCATGGCAGCCTTCCTTCAGTTTGCTTTTTTCTTGCCCAGTACTGTTTTACTCTTTCATGACAGGAGCAAACCCCAGCTCTGGTGCCCAGGTGGCCTGAGTCCTCCGGTGTCACACACCACTCCAGAGATGTTGCCAAGAGATAGGTACTTTATACATTAATTACAGAGTAAAGGAAGAAGTCAAACTCTGCTTGCATATTTAAATCAAGCCACAGTAATGCAGATTTTTCTCTTAGGGAAAGGTTACCAGTGATCACAGAGGAAGCATGACTCTTACATGGGAGATTTCCCCGCTGAAAGCTTTGAACCTGGTTCACGGAACAGCCCTGTAAAGGATCACTTTAAGCCAAGGATCTAGAAGTATCCAGGTGCCCAACACTCACTGAAGGCACCTTAAAATTACTAAGAAGCAGCTCTGGAGATTCAAACCATGCACTGTGAGATGTTGAATGATAAACCTCCTGTTTTCATAAAGTGGAATTATTATCACTAGTTGTTCTGGCTTATACTTCATTAAAAATAAAAATTAGATTTAAAAAACCCCTCAACTTCACCAAATAACTCCTTGCCTTCGAAGTCGTTCATAGGATATTTAACCAAATGAACAAATAGACCCAAAATTCCCCCAAAGGTTGTCAATGAATACAGGCCCTGATCAACAGTGTTGTCTAGTAAGCGGCCTCTAATGGGCTTACCAAATTGGGGTGGGTGAGGAATATCAGGCCATTGATTGCCCTTTTCTTCTATGTGATGGCTTAATGTGCAGGAATGTGAAAGAGTGGGCCCTCCTGCACTGATAGAGACACCCCTTCCCTGCTCCCCCACCCCATCATCCCCTCCCAACTCCAGGCTATCAGTTATTGCCCTGCCCTGCCCTGCCTGCAGTAATCCTGTATGATAATGGAGCCAGACAGGGACACAAAGCATGTCCTTGACAATAACTTAGTGTGGATGTAGGTGTTCACTTAGGGAAAAAAAGAAATTGGTTCCAGCTCTTAGTTACAATCCCTGCTTAAGTATTCTGCCCTAATAAAGTTTTTCCTGGAGCAAGGCTTGCTAACCATGTTTCCCTCTTCTAGGTAATCTTGCCTGAGATAAAAAAAACAAATCACACTCAAATTCTTTTTCTTTTTTTTTTTAATCTAACATTTGGTGAAAACAATCCCTGCAGGACTGTCTAAAGGAGACCCTCCTGAGCACACCCTGAGAGTCTGTGGGCTCAAATGCTTTTCCATCGCTCCAAAAACGGAACTTGGGTCATCCCCATCCTGGTGGAACACAGTAACCGCTGAGCTGTTGCAAAAACTGGGAGTGGTGACGAAGGAAACAGGTGGTAGCACTTGCACCTCTTCTGATATTTTGTAAGCAAAGGCTGGTGTAGAAATTTAACTGCAGGACTGCTTATAGTGCCATGATTCCCAGTTGGACTTCAGTGACTTTAAAGTCTGCGCTGTTTAGAATTTGAGTGTTGGTTTGAACTTTGCAGTTTGGGCTTCAGTCTAGCAAGTGCATATTTTAAACAAAGAAAACATTTGGCAAATAGTTGATTCTGCATGCAGGCAATGTCCCTCTGCTCCACACAATTTATTTTTACAAGGGTCTAAGGGAGACACATTTCTCTAAAAATAAAAGGCATCTGCATGAGGCTGAATTATTCCTTCCCAAACACAAACTGATCTTTTGCTTGTTTTCAAGCACTCTATCAAATTATAACAACAAATCAGCACTATACTCTTAAAGTTAATGAGCCTATGGTTTCACCACAATCTTACCCTTTCCAGCCCCAAGACACATGCCTTGCTCCTCTAATGCTTTTGTCCATCAGAATTGACATCGTGACCCCTGACCCTTGAAACTTTACAAGTTATTGGCAGCATTTCCTACACACTATGTAACATGGCAAAGTGCAGCTGATGCAAAAGTAAATGATAGGAGAAGAGTAAAATACCAAGGATCATAATATTTTTTTTAACCTATGGAACTTCTCTTTGCAACAAGTATAGGAAGATGATTTTTTTCAAATTGCCCAAGACATCTTAACATGCATAGCATACAGTTTAGTGATGCACAAGAGAGAAACTCTTGTAGATCTCTGAATGGGACTAGGGAAAACACAATTCAGATACCATCACTAATTTGGTATTTTTAATAGATTGACAAAAATTTTCCAACACGTGGTGAGTTGACCCTCGCTGGATGTCAGGTGCTCATTGAAGCCCCTATGACACTTCCCTCCTCAGCTGGACAGGGTAGAGGAAATATAAGGAATGCCTTATGTGCCAAAATAAGGATAGGGAGAGATCATGGGAAGAACAGATTCAACTTGAGGAAATTGGTTTAATTTATCACCAATGAAATCAGAGAAGGATGATGAGAAATAAAACCTAAATCTCCAAAAACACCTCCTTCCCACACCTCCCTTCTTCCCAGGCTTAACTTCACCCCCATAATCTCTCCTTCATCCCCACCAACAGCGCTGGGGAAAGAAGACTTCAGTCAGTTCATCAAATGTTGTCTCTACCACTCCTTCCTTCTCAGGGGGAGGACTTGGCACACTCTTCCCTTGTTCCTATATGATGTCTCTGTCACAGGAGATAGTCCTTCACAAAATTCTGCGTTCTGAGTCCTTCCCGCGACCTGCAGCTCTTCATGAACTGCTCCAATGTGGATCCCTGCCATGGGGTACAGTCCTTCAGGAATAGGCTGCTCCAGCGTAGGTCCCCCATGGGGTCACAAGTCCTGGCAACAAACCTCCTCCAACATGGGCTCATCTCTCCATGGGGCCACAGGTCCTACCAAGAACCTGTTCCAGGGCAGTCTTCCCATGGGGTCACAGCCTCCTTTGGGCATCTTCCTGCTCTTGAATTGGGTCCTCCAGGGGCGGCAGGTGGATCTCTGTTCCACCATGGACCTCCATGGGCTGCAAGGGCACAGCTGCCTAACCATGAACTGCAAGGGAATCTCTGCTCTGGCACATGGAGCACCTCCTCCCACTCCTTCTGCACTGACCTTAGTGTCTGCAGACTGTTCCTCTCACACATTCTCAGTCCTCTCTTCAGCTGCGATTGTTCTGTGCAGCAAATTTTTCCCCTTCTTAAATATGTTATCCCAGAGGCATCACAGTCGTCACTGATGTACTCGGCCTTGGCCTAGTATCCAAGGATCCAGCTTGGAGCTGGCTGGCATTGCCTCCACTTGACACAGGGGAAGCTTCTAGTAGCTTCTTACAGAAGCCTCTCCTATGGCCACCCTCACTACCAAAATCTTGCTATGCAAACCCAATACACAGAATATTTTGAATAAGTGACTTTTCTGTTTACTTGCCCAACACAAAGAAGCAACATCACTCTGCTGGGTCACCTCCCTCCTTCAATCTGCAGGCTACCCCTCAGGAGGGCAACCAGAAATGACCTGCAGAAATTTATGCTTGAGCATCTTGATTCAAAACATGTAGGAAAACAGATGAAAGAGGATGTGAATTCAAAGTGTGTTTGTCATTGCCCCCCTTTTTCCCAAGGTATAGAACAATGAGGTCCAGATGTTATGATTGCAGGAATGCTAAAAATTTCATGAGTTATTCTGCAGGCAAGAAAAGCCACAGAAGGTCAGGCCAAACAGGCTTAGGGTTTGCGTAGGGCAGGAGCTGTTCAGAATGAATCTTTTTAGTGTGCAGTATCCATTATCAATTGATGTCAGAGATCCTCTTAGAGATGGATCATCAAATGTTTTTTCTTAGAAGGCAGAAAAATATCCATGGCAAAGTTTCAACATATGTATTTGAAGGGATAGTTGGAGTTATGGAGACACAACTTCTGTTTTGACCAGCTCAGAGTAGCAATTTCAAGTTTTATTCTGCTGTCTTTCCCATGGTAGGATGATAATGAATTTAAAAAAAAAAAAAGGGTTGGAAACTAAGAAAAGTCTTCTGGAACTCTCTATTTCTGGGTGACAAGTGAACTAACCCTGCTTTCATCTAGTAGCCTGCTGTAAGTCAGTAGGTTTGAACAGGCTCTGGTCTAATAGTACATAGAGTGCAGCATATGTTGGTCTGTGTTTTAGGGCAGAACCCCAGCTAAAGCAAAGTTCAAGGTTATACCCAAGGCAGAACCATGTGGATAGTTTTCAAAGGACCCCTAGCCTCCAGCATCTCCCAAAAACTGCTGGGTTTGCTCAAAATGATACCCAAACTGTGGGCATGCTGTTGTCTCCTGGCTCAAGCAGGAGTTGCAGTTTCCCTGCCAGGATGTTTCTCATATCACAAGGGTTTCCCACATGAATGTATCTACACACCAGTGTCTGCAGTGGTGGCTGCAGGAGCTTCTGCTTCTCCAGGCCACATCTGAATCAGAATCCCACCTATGCCTTCTGTTTTAACCCCTCTTGTGGCCTCCCCAGAAAAGTTTCCTATCCCTTCCCCCTGACATCCAGAGCAGCTTTAGGAAAATACTAGGCATACCTGATGGTCTGAGATAAAGATGTAAGAGTCAGCATAACTCTGGCCTCCTCGGGGAGTGAGAACCCGGATACTGCCCATGACTTTGATGGCTCTCCTGCACACCCAGCACCCACCTCTGCCTCAGCCATCCCACTCACAATGTGGCCACTGACAGCACATCAGCCCCCCATTCCTGAAGCAGAAGGACCATACATACCAGGAGTTTCCCCTATGCCCTCTACTTTAGTGTCAGCACACCTGCAAATATTTCTTCCTTGGAGCAATGCTTCCCCATTCAGAGCTCCTCTTTCCAGCCCATCCTTCCCTGCTCATCTGTCCAGGGTCACCCTCACACCCCCATCTCTTGGTCCATACTACCCACTGCCCGAAGAAACTACTGACATAGAGAAGATTGACCAAACAGGAGCCAACTGATGTCTTCCTCCCATTCAATACAAAACAGAGTGCAGGAGCAGAGGGTTTTGTCTTGGCTAACTGGGGTCATACACACAGCATCTGCTTCGTTTGGAACCAGCTCTGTCTCCTTTCCTTTCCTATGACAACACTGCAACAAGGGTTGGAAGCAAGTTGTTCTGTGCACCAGCAAAGCCCGACTGTGAATGGAGAAAGGTGAAGATTCCACAATGCAAACACCTTTCTCTGGCTTCAGTACAGTCATGTAGCTCTTGCTAATGATGAACCTTTCCTGGCCACAACCTTTGGTAGGACGAAAATCAGGGTCTCACTTACTTACTTTTCTGATGATTTCTTTTCATGTTTGTCCTTAAGTTCATACAGACATTAAGCTTTTTTGCTATATATATCTCAAGCAGAAATACATTCAACCAGAATTGCCTTAATAAAGGTTAAAAGATTTGCAGTGAAGATGTGTCAAAATACAGTAGCTTATAATTGCCCTCAAATATGAAGTTTTATATATTTACTTCATGGAGAGGAACCTTGGTATATATTTAATTAAAGAAATGGAGCCTGCAGGAGGTCTTGGAATGGAACTCGTATTTTGGTTTGGGGTGAATTTCACAATCTACACTATGGTTTTATTAATCTCCCCAAGCATGAACAAACTCCGGCTATTTATGTAGAAAATGGGAAGGAAATAAAACTTAGAAGCCTTTGGAAGTGGTTTTAAACATAGCAGGAGAAATTACAATATTTAATGTCGGAATCTAGACAATTATTACAGAATAAATGGCTGCACGCAAGAGAAATAAACTTTGAACCAAGACGGCTAATTGATACTTCAACAAAGGATACATTTTTATGAAACAGAAATTCTGAAGCAGACTTTAAGCACTTTTGTCAATTAACCAACAATAAAGGTTACAATCAGCACCGGGAAAGTCTACAGTACAATTCCTGTTGAGATAAACTTTTTTGATTGAAGCTAGAAAGGTTAACCTGAAGACCTGCAGAACAGGAGCCTAAGAAGTAACACTCTGGTGAGCTTCCTAACACCAGCTACTGGATCCAGAAGAGAGTGCAGAAGTGTGTCACTTAAAAGGTTAGTTGGGAGATGATATACAACTATAGTCAGCATGGCAGAAAATGGTGCCATGCCCATTGGATCCACAAGACTTGTGGATCACCTTTTGTAAGAAGTGGAAAACCTGATCTTGTGATACAACCAAAACTGGGAAATGCACACATGTAATGCACATGTGTGCCAGGACCAGGGATATCAGCATGTGGGGAGTAACATTGCAAACTTTGAATCTGAGGACTTGTTCAATGATCAATGAAAATTATCATCCTTCTGAAGGGATAGAGTTAGGACCTCACTGGGGCCAGTAAGGATGGGCCTGGGGTGTTTGCAGGGTAATCTGTGGTAGGAGCATGTTGCTATAACCTTTGAGTTGGCTCAGGGAGAAGGGTGACTCTGTCCTGAAACAAAGACTAACGCTTTTCTCCCCCTCTTTCTTCTTACTGAAATGCCAGGGCTAGAGGAAGAATAACCAGAGCAGCGAAGGCGGTGAAACAAAATGTTACAAAATGTGACTGATTTTATTTGTCAGGTAGGCTCTGGTGTCAGTCGCAGGTCTGAAAACCAAGCCAACCCTGTTATTTTTCACTGCTTTATTCCTCTTTGTTTCTACTTTTTCTCATAAGAAAGATAGTGGAGGTTAATATGTGTGGGGAATGGGGATATTTTCCACCTAATTAAATGTCATTTAAGTGTAAGAAGGCAGAATATAAATTTCCATGGGAAAAAAAAAAGAATTTGAGAAACTTCCCATACAAAACAAACTTGTTCATTTAGAAGAAAAAGCCTTCAAGAAATATGTTTATCATTCCCTTTCTGATAACTAAAAAATTTTTTGATCCATAAAGCCAGAGTCATGTACCAGTAGGAGTACAGGCATTACATCTTACCAACTCCCTGCAAGTCCCATACACATGGCAGAAAGTATAAAGCAGTCTGAGTTTAACAGCACAAAGACCTTAAACATGTCATTTTAGCCAAAGGGAACTTATTACTGAAGATCTGAGGCAAAGAGGATCATAAGGGTTGATTAACTGTATGCATGCTTCAGCCAGAAGTACTGCTTTCCTCGCTGTCCTATATGTTCATAACTGAGGTAAAAGGAGATTTCACACCAAAAGAGGAAAATCACACTGCTTTACTACCTAACTTCCACCTATCCCAGTGTATACTGGAATCCTCAGCTCTGGGTTAGAGACACAGGCATCCCAGGGTGTCAGGTAGGGGAGAAAGTAAATCTAATACCTCGAGATGGAATTAGAGAAGCTGGAGAGCAGAAAAAGAAGCTGCCCAAGCTGACGGATAAGAAGTGTCTACAAGAGGCATGAATGGTGAGAAGTATTTAGTGATGAGGCAATTAAGCAGAGGTAGTTTTAGCTACCGCTGGGAGAGAAGGTGGTACCTATCTCCTTTGGGAGTCCTGGCTCCCAAATCCTTTCCTGGAGATAAGAAAAAATACTAATAAACAACTAACAGTAATCTCCCCCATATTTTTCCTTTAGCCACATAAGAGGTAGGAAATTGCTTTCAAGTCTTCCTGCTCTCTCCTCGCCCACACATCTGATTAGAAAGCAGATTTGAACCTTAGTCTCCCATTGAGGAGAGTGTCCTCACCACCACATTCTCAGGTATTTGGAAACAGGACTTTCCTAATATATTCTGCTGAATCTGATCTACTTTACTGTAGCTAATTAAATACCTGCATTCATTTATAAACCAAACTTGACTCTCTCACCTTTCTCTGTAAGGCTAAAGGATGAGGATATATCCCCAGAATGAGAGACTCAAGTTTAAAACACTTGTCCCAAGAAGTTGGGCTCAGATGGCTATGAGGTTTGAAAGAACTGGTTCCCAGAAGACCTTATAGTATTTCCCACTCCTCTAAGCAGTTCAGAGTGTGCCAGGAGATGAACCCATGTGTTTTCCTGCACCATTGTAGTATCAGCCATACATGGAGCATCCATCATAGGTGCTCATGTCACTAGTTCTATTGATGCTGTCAGTGGATGTCTGATGGGTCACATACCTTCCCAGGAAATCTAGCTGGAGCATTGCTCCTCCTCCTGGATCATTGCAACAGTGATAGTGTTTGTGCTCCTTGCTCCACAATAAGTAACAGTGCCAGGAAAACATTTTGTCAAGAATGGGAAAAATTGACTGTTCCTCTACCTACTTTCAGTAGCAAGGGGAAGTATTAGAGTTCTCTTAAAGAGGAGAAAATTCATGGACATGAAAATAAGGTGGGAGGATAAAACCTGTCTGCATCAGGCATCCTCCTCCCTCCAGTACTACAGATGCCCTATCAAGAGGAAAAGGTTATGTAATGTAAGAAGTCTGCCTACAAAGCCTGCTGCTACAAGAGTTTGCCAAGAAAAGAGACTCGAGAGAGAGTACCTTACAACAGCCTTAGAGCAAGACATTGCAAGATAGAACCTCAAAGCAGGATCTCTGAATAATAATCTAGAAGGGGTTAAAAGGGTAGAAAGACCACTGAATCAACCAAGAAAGCACATAATGGGCCATCTCTGAAGCTTCTCACTCATCAATTTTACTGCTAGTGCTTCTGCTACTCCAAATAATAATAATAATAATAATAATAATAATAATAATAATAATAATAATAATAATAATAATAATAATAATAATAATGGGGTTTTTTGGTTACACTAGAGTGTGGAGGCCTGAGTGACTGGGACTGGTTGTATTTAGAATTCAGCCAGCAAGGAGAGAATTTGAATCTAACAGGAGGATGGACAAATTATCACACCGAACTTCTCTGGTGTTCAGTGACATCTCCTTAGGCCCATCTAACAATTAATATTAGGTGACCCATATGGCTGACATGACAATGTAATAAATGTGGTTAGTATGACCAATGAACAAAGAGAAATACTGTTGCTGCCCAGTACCTCCCTGTTGTCCAGGTAGTTTTGTTTTGCCCTGCATTTTTTTCAATTCTGTTATTCTTTCAGACAGGACCTGGATATGCATTGGCATGAAGGAAGGAAAAATGAGGTGTTTAAATAGTTAGCTGCCTGGCGAACCATGAAATAAAATACTCAGTCCTGGTTTGATTCAAATTTTTATTAACAGTTTGACATTGCCAGAGACAGATGCCAGGAAGATGATTACTGTACCCAGAAGTGGTCAACTTGTGATACTTCACTGATACTTCTGGAACCGTTCATCATTTGTACATACATGTGTTAAGTACACATTTCTCTCTTCCCTTGAGCGCTGTGATTCACACACTGATGGTATCAAGAGATCCCAGTGAGATGAGGGCCCACGTGGGTTTGGGACACTTACCCGTGCACTTGCTCTGTCTTTCTGAAAGAAAAGCAAGGAGGTAAATAGCCCTGTGCCCTCTTTACACACACGCAGAGCTGAGGTACAAGTGAACAGATTTACTCAAGATGCCACAGGCAATCCATGGTGAGGCTGGGAACCAAATCTAGATTTCCTGAATCCTCTCCAGTGTCTTAACCTCAAAAGCACCCTTTCTCACTAATCAGGTATATCAGACGAGTCATCAGACACCTATCTGCTTACCCTCAGATTTGTATACCTCTGTGGTCCTGAAAACTAGTTTGTTCTCTCCTGCCTCGCCCACAGAGGTTTGGTAGGGTGGTAAAACCAGCTTAAAGACTTCCTTTGTTCTGATGACAGGCGCTGCAAATTGCAACTCTGCCCAAGCCTCTGACCTTGGCCATGAGGTCTTGAGAGATGAAACAAATGTCTGGTGGCCATATCCATGTGGAAACTTCCTCCCAGTTTGTACCATGTTAGGTGTCTCTTGCAGTATCAGTGGCTGGATGTGTTGTCTTAATGAAAGCAGTGTAGGCAAACTAATGAAAGAGGCTCATCAGCAGTTCTCCAAAACCACCTCACCTGTAGACAGAAGATAGGCAGGACATGGTCTGCTAGTTAGAAAGTGCACAGATCTCAAAAAGAAGCCAACAGCCTGGAAGTTGCCAAAAATCACTGCCAATGTCTGCAGGTGAGGATACTGTTACCTTACCCTCAGTAAATTATCCCAGATTAGACAAGCACAGACTCAAGAGCCATAGGAAATCTCCAGGTGAGTTTGTTAGCCTTGGCTTCATTACTTAGTCAATCTTTATGAGCAGAATATCTGCCTTTCAATTTCCTTTGACAGCATTTGCTGCAGACCTTGTCTCTAAGCACAATCAAAGTCTGCTGTGTTGAAAAGAAAGTTGACAGAGGTAGCAATAGGCATGACAGGAGCATATGAGACTCCTTAAGCTAATCATTAAAGCCAGGATCAAGAAAGCAAATGCTTACAGGTGCCTCTGTCAGTCTTGTAAATCCAAGAGAAAAAAAGGAGATGGGAGGTGAACTCCTGAAAAAATAACAGCTGAAAAGTGAGGCTGGTGTGATAAGATGGCAATTCCCAAAAAAGGTGATTCAAGCATTAATATATATTGGTATTAACTAAAAACACGAAAAGCACATAAGGAAAATGTTGTGACACTGGCAATCCTGAATGGAATTTAAGAAGAAATCGACAGTTTTGAGACATTAGCCTATCATCACCAGAAAAATATTTTTACTCTTGACTAGAAAAATAAAAAGAGGATAAGTTTTAGAACTATTGTAGCTGGTGGCAAAATTTCTACAGATCTCAGTGGCACCAAGACTTCATCCCGGGAACCTTGTTATAGGAAAAGAAAACACCACTATTTTGACCAACTGAAAGTCTTTAGCGGGGAGAGCCCAAGCTTTTCAGCTTCGCCACTGTTCCCACCACCCATGGATTTTCTGAGCTCCCCATAACAGCATCATTCCCGAAGATTTGAATAGCGTGTGGATGCATCTGCACTGCCCATTATAGCACTTAATGAGCTAGGTCTAAAAGAATTAGCTTGAGGACGAGAAGCAATCCAGACTTATTAGCATGGTGCTCTACCCATGCTAATTTATTGTGCTAATGTAGCTATACCACTTCTAGGTATCCCTGAACAAGACAGTGTTGTGAGATCTGGATCTGCCAAGAGCACAGATGTGTCAGTAGGTTGAACGAGGAAGGTCTGAGACTAACAGGTTGGTAATGTGAGGTACACCGAAGGAGGCTATAACTTTGTGCTGCTTTAATGCCTTCTAATTTTTTTAATTAAAGCTTGGTTACAATATCCTGTAGGGAAATATCCCTTGCTGGCAAAAAGAGTAGGCTAAGAAACCTCACAAGCTCTTTTCTGGCATTAATGTCTATTACTCTAAGTCCAGCCCAAACTTGCAGGAGAATAAAGTTACCACACTCCTACCGCAAAGACTGTTGTTCTTTGACAGTAATTGCTGTTTTTCCATATACAAGGACCAGATCATCTACTTTCATTCAAAATGACTTCTTTAAGATTAAGGGAAAACAGCAGCAAGAAGAAGAAAGGGGGGCGGGGGGGGGGGGACACACACACACACACGGGGCGGTGGTGATGGAATTAAAATAAAATGCAAGGTCTCCAAGAGAGACCAGTGTGTGTTCGCTTCTACAACAGGCTGGAGCAGGCAAGAGGAGAATGGCTGCTGCCTCTGCACACATGCAGAATTTCTTTGAAATTTCCCGTATTGCTGGCAGGCTTAAATGTTTCCTTTATTACACAGACCTTTCAGGGCTCCCAGTCATTTGAGTGTGCTGATATCAAGCCTCACAAATGGCTGAAGTCCAGTGAGGTAGCAATTGGATTCATCTCTTTACGTGGGATCAAGAGAGGCGCCAGCTACATAAGCGTTTGGCTCTATCAGACCAGCAATGCTGATGGTGTTGCCTCCATGAGCACCCCCTGATATAGTTAAGTCTGAACTGTCCCTGTGATGCCCCATGTTGCACACTGAGAGAGTAAATCATGTGGGGAAGAAAGGAAGCATCTTGTTAATTCTGTCTTCATACCATCTTAGTGGTGGTTGACAGTCAGATCCTGTCAACGTCATTGTAGCACAGCACTAGGAACAAAAACCAGAGAAATAATTCAAACATGGTAAAACTTTCACTGGAATTAGTCTGGGAGTGAGCTGGCCCTGGAAAAGGCAGTGGGACAGGCTGCTGGCAGCTGCCAGATCTCCACTAGAGGTAACAGCAGTGGTGTGAGAAAGGGATTGATCTGCGGGGCTCAACACGAGAGTGACACACTAATTTATAGCTATGTGGATGCATTAGATAAAGGAGCTGTGGCCTTTTCCTTCCAGCATAGCTGTGGTCATCACTTAATTATCCCTGAGAAGGTGGAAAGCATTAAAACCTCAGGAAACTCTTGTGTCTGTTGAGTGCAAGAGTAAAAGTGTGTTAGGCAGCCAAATTTACCTGCTAAGAATTAATTTTACTTTCTCTGAGGCTCAGCTCTTGTTTCCACCCCACATGCACGTACGCTGTGGCACGCACAGACAAATATATGCACGTAAATACTAAACAAATACATTCACCTTGATAGTGTTATTGAATATTCGATACGGTCAGATTGCTGAAGTTAAAAACTCTCCAAAGAAAAGAGTTTGCAGATTTCTGTCAGCCAGAGATCTATTACTCATGCTCAACCATCTGGTATTTAATGAGAATATGACAAGTTGATTGTTGGTTGTTTTTTTTTTCACATGGCAAATTGAAAAATGCGACTTTTTGATCTGTATTTTAATTACACCCCCTCTGATCTCTCTCCCTTGCACTTTCTTAGTAATATGATTTTAGAGAGTAAACACACTCTGACTTTCCCTGTTAGCCCTGCCTCTCGAATGGGTAAAGAAAATGTCATTTTTTTACACTTCTCTGATTTACCTGTGTTCTGTGGAGGTTTAAGAAACCTCTTTTTGTCACAAGTAAAGAACTAGGGAAGAGCTTCCAATGGGAGGTGAGTCTGCTTGACTCTGCAACCACCCTCAGTCCTTCACAGCTCCCTGACGCCCTGCTTTTTCCATGCCACTGCCACTCTCATGGGAGGGGAGTTATTTCATGTTACATTTCATGTTATAGGCATTGCTATTATCTAATAAGCTTATCGTTTTGCTCAGATACTGGCAACATAATTAGAAAAAAAACCAACAAAACACTTCTGCCACAAAAAGAGGGGAAGATTTTACAAGTCCTAGAAACCAGGGTTTTTGTCAGATTGACCCTGTTCAGTTCATGACATGTCAGTGCCTGCTTGGTTGGGCCTCATGCCTACAGTTGCAGTTTCATCAGACAATATATGAAAGCCTGACTTTAAAGGGACTGGACCCAATCACATGACATCTTTTTGTCCAAGTTCCACTATCATGTGACAATCTACAGTAGATTTATGAAATTAAGCACAGATGGCTACTTTGTTTTTGTTCTTTGAACTGACAGCTGCTGGTGTAAAAATAAATTAAATTAAATTTCATATAAGTCAGACTTTGAGGGGGTTTTTTTTTGGTTAAATAATCTTTAAGGTCCCCCCCGCACACACATACATACATTTTAATATTTTACTGGTTCTTGCCTTCACCCATGCTCCCAGCATACCCTCAGGAGACTTCCCCAGCCACCCTGGCAGAGACCTCCTTCCTCATCTGGGCACACACCTCTCAAGGGACACTGGACATTCAGCCCCCATACCCAAAGAGATATCAACTTGTGCCAAGCCTGGCCAGTGGGCATAACTGAAGTGGGGCCATTTAAACCCACTTTCCATCAGGAAACCCAGCTAAAAGAAGGGAAAACCCCATGAATCCACCACCTTGCAAGCCTGAGGGAGAGTATTTCTAAGCCCTTAGGAGCTGTCAGTTCTGGAAGGCTGCATCTGCCAACAAAAGTGGGAGGATTGTTAATAACCAAGCTGCTAATAATCCAATATATAGGGAAAACTGAAGGAAGTCACTTCTAGGTAAGGAAAGTAATGGCAGGTGCATAAAAGAGAATGAGCCGACTTTTTAAGAAAACAATGTTTCAGGATTAGCCAAAGGGTTCTCCTGTATTCACAAATCTCCATGGAGCACTTTAAAGTCTTCTGTGTTTGTATCATTTAAAGTGCTGCTATTTTAGGTCAGTGTAAATAAGTCATGTGTGCCGTCAGCCTTGTACAAGTGCTTTCTGCTGCTTAATAATACATGTGCTTGTCCATTATAGGGGCTACACGGGTGTGTGTTGGGATCTAGAGGCAGTCATGCAAAGATCCTGTCTTTGGCATGGCTACTTAATGCTCTGAGTTAGGGCATAGGGTGTATAGTTGAGATGACCTAGAGCAGGACAGAGGCTAAACAGAGCTCTGATCACAGCACCCAATAAATAATTCATAAGAAACTATCTCATGGTATCACTGCCATCAATCCAGCACTAGTGCCTTTTATTTTATTTATACAGAGATATCAGGGTTCTACATAGCAGGGGGTTAATTGACCACATCAGAATTTTGCCATTTCAATCGCATTTCATCAGTTTGCTGGGGTTTGGTGGGTGTTTTGGAATTATAATGTCTCAAGCTCCTTCATGGAGATGCTTGGCACAAATGATGCTATTCAGATGCAGCATCCTACAGGATGCAGCAAGCGGAGCATCTCAAGCCTGACAATCCCTTTGGATACACACAGATACTGAGCTGCAATCTCAGCTGTAATTTGTGCATCCAACAGACTCCCACCCGTGAACAGTATTCCAATGATTGGCCTCAAGTGGGAGCAGGACATTCTGAAGGCAAGCTGCCCACTGACCTGGCATTCTGGGCTTCTGTATTGTGCACTCCTTTTTGTGTCCCTGCTCTCTCTGGGTCTCTTTTTCCATCTAAGTAGTATATTCACCAGCATGGGGACTCTAATTATGTGCTTATCCAGAAATTAGCACAATAGGGTCCTGTTCCCTGTGGCCCTCTAGACAGGACAGTAGCAAACACAATTAGTTTCAGTAAGTGCCTAAATGACAAAATAGTGTTGTGCAATAGCCTGAATACAGGACAGAGAGCGTGAACTTTCTAGATCTCAATCACTTGATCATTTTGCAAAGTCACAGTGAAATGCAGAAGTGATGGCAAAAAACTAGGCCTGTCCATGATGCATAATTACTGAGTTAGTGCTTAAAAAGCACTCAGGGGTTGGGAGCTGTGAAGTCCTGATAGGAAGCCACTGTGCCACATTTTCTTCAATACATCTGCATGTTGCTGCATCCAACCAGGTAGACATCATCCTGAATTAGAAGTGGGTTCTCATTTTATGAGCCAGTTGCTTTACCTTGGAGTCTGTGGGGAGAAAATGAGTTGAAGTGCCTGTTTTTCATGATGGGCATCTGAGACAGTTAATAAGGTGATATTTGTAAAGGATTTTGCCTTGTGCTCCTGTGATTTTGCTCCCAGAGAAGTCAATTCAGATTTGCCATTCCTCCAACAGAAGGAAAATTCAACCAATAAAAGAGCAAACTATCATACTGGAAAAGCCAAATCTCCAAGTCTGACTTGCTGGGAGGGAGATGCCAAAATACCGTTACAAATCTATGCCTCAGTACGAGTGTCAGGTTTGCAAGGTGCAAACACTGTGCTTATGAGAAAAAAATGAAGAGGGTTTTGTTAGCCAAAGGCTTGCCCAATCACACCTCCACAGACCTCTGCAGGCAACTGAAACTGAGCACAATGTCTGTGAAATTAAGAGCTGAAGAGTAACTTGGTGAAAGAAAATGGTGAGAAGAAAAAAAAATAAATGTAATTTAAAATTGTCCTTTCCCCTTCAAATGTTACAGTACTGATTTCTTTGACAGAAAAATAAGTATGTGCGTGCGTATATGTGGTGAGTTTTAAGGAGAGGTTTAGAAACAAGATTTTTTATAGAAAACAAAGGCACATCAGTTAATAAGTATGCAGTAATGTTGAAAAAGCCCCACAATAGCGCTTCTCATGCATATGTGGGAGTGAGTGATTGTAAGAACAAGTGGTGGCTGGTTGCCTGGGTTTATCAAAGCCCAGTAGGGCAGGATCACCTCTTTGTCTTTGCTGGGCTGAGAGTCATCAATCCCTCCTGTTCCTTTCCGAGCTGTGAAAATGTCAAGGGAGAAACTCCTCCTCCTCTAACAAACCCCAAGTGCCGCACAAGCCCCAGCTCCAGGCAAGCACCCACTGCACCGTGTGGCTCACCGGGGCCTGGGGGAGCCAGCCAGGTTTCACCGGCTCTGTGGGACAGAGGAGATGGGCAGAGCTCCTGGCTGGCAGGATCCCACAGCTTCCAGGGCTGGGCTCCCTCCAGGGCTGGGCTCCCTCCGGGGCTCGCAGTCCTCTGCAAAGCAAGTAAGGGCAGGCCTGGCCCAGGCCCATGGGAAGAAAAGGGACTTTATGCTGCCTTTTAGCAGGGGTTGGCCCCATTTCCATACTCTGACAGGGCAGTGCTGGAGGCACCTTTGTTTTATGGTTGAGCTTGCACCTGAAACCACAGCTCCCAAACAGCCTTGAGACTCAAGTGTGTCCTGTTCTGCAGGGTTCTTGTCCCTTGCTCCCCTTCCCACTGCCTCATCCACTCAGTCATAGACCCCAAAGACCCCTTCTTAATAAGGCAATCCACAAACTGTTTACCCTATCTCCTCAGCCCCCAAACAAAATCCTGCTGAACTCCAGCTCCCTGAGACTGCTCCAGTGCTCATGGAACCCTGAGGAGTTGCAAGTCACCTCAAATACAGGAGGAGGGAAAGGGCCCTTGCTGCCTGCTGGGAACAGCCCCCCATGGAGAGCCGTGGGTGACTGGCCCAGTCCATTTGCAGAAAGACACGGTCTGTTAGATGCTGTGGTGGGAGGCAAATAGGGCAGACGAGAGGAATACAGATGGGGATGGCTGGAGGGGCAGGGAGGAAGCCAGAGGGTGGCTGAGGGCAGGAGGGGAGAGGAAAGGCTGGAGGACAGGGAGGAGGGTGGAGAGGGTGATGAGGTACAATATGACGTGAGAGATGTAATCTATGGCAGAGCTGTCCAGAGCCTCCAGGCTGGGAACCGGGTGACTGAAGATGATCTTGGGGAAGCAGATGTTTTCACCGCACCTGAGGCACAGTCCCCACCCAGGGGAAACAGCACTCACCATCTCCCTGCCAAGGCACTCTGGATCAGTGCAGCCCGTGTGTGGAAGGCTGGGCACCAGAGGAAGGAGATCGCAGAAGCATTACTTCATACAGAAGTGTTGGCAAGCTGGAAACTGAGATTTTCTCTTCTTTACCTGGCACGATGGTGGGACAGCGCAGAGGGATTATGCTGCTGGTTTCCCCAGCAGGGCCTGAGCTGGTGGCTGGGGGACCCTACTCCCTTACCATGGTAGAAATGAGTGATGGTTTGTAAAGGCGCTTGTGCAGCTCTGTGGCCTTCTCCAGGAGTTTAGGTAGGGACTAAACTCTCCCTGATTTTACGTGGGCAGAGCAGTATTTTCCCAAGTGTGCAAGTATGCCTAGCATGAGAGTGAAATATTTCTCTGCCCTCCATCATTTTATTGTAAAAATGATTCTACCAAAAACATTCAGTCCAGGAAGTGATTTCATGAGGAGACAGTCAAAGACAAGAATCTGAACCAGGTAAAACCCCAGAGCAGTAGCACAGGATTAAGCACAGGATTTGCCCCAGCTTGATAGTGTTACTGCGCTTGTAATTAAAAGTCTTTTTTCTTCTGATTGCAAAGATAACCATCTAAGTGTTGCCAACCGTAATCCAAATCAGTCTCACATACCTAAGCCTCTGAGAAACAGATACCATTCTATTGCTGTCAACAAAGCATCATTGCTGGTGGCAATCATTCACTGCTTGAGTGTTCAGCTCTTGTTTTTTCTTTGCTGCTGCTGGACATAACATCAGACACTGGTGGTAATGTTTTTGATTGGTGCTGACATTGCCAGGAGAGTTCATGACCCTCAAATATTTTATATCATGTGAGATCATTTAGAAGGGACAGAGAAAAAGGAGATTCCTCCTTCTCTGTAAAATTTACTTCTTAAAATTTCAAAATCAAATATTAGCTCCTACATCACCTTCATTGCCCAGATCCTCTCCTCTCCTCCAAAGCAGCCTATAGCCCACAGCACATCCATCTTTGTAACTATTAGTATTGACATATATTCCTATGGCTTAGAAAGAAAGAGAGAGTAAACAAAGTAAACCAGAGAGTTTCTACAATGGCGAGTAAGGAACCAGGTGGATTAAAAGACACTTTTGAGGTGCATCACACACTAAAAGGATGAGGCCATTGTCCTTCAAAAAGGGACACTGTTAGGCAGTGTACCTACTACATTCAACACGGCCCATTTTTAGGAAAAAGAAACACATCACTATATATTGGTTTTAGCATTTATAAGGAGAGCAAACAGGTAAACCTGTAACTTCCGTAACTTCCTCACTACACAAGCAGAGTTACGGGAGATAATCTTGGTCTCAACAACAGCCAGGACTGGCCCACATCCCTTCTGCCCCTGAGCATGGCCTTGGCTACCTCTATCAGCTCCTGTTTCTTCCTCTTGTGCCAACCACCTCCAGGGAAACAGTTCAACCCAGTTTCCTAGAATAGAGACATATATTTCTCCTTCTGCACCATGAGTAGCTGCTGCCGCCTATGGGAGTTGTCATCCTTCCTACATAGGAAAAATACAGTGAAGGGAAGAGTCTCAAATCCCATGCAGGTTTAGGAAAGAGCTTATTTCTAGTCTAGGGGAGCAGAATGTCAGCCCCACTGTGTCCGATGGCAATCCCAGCTCAAGAAAGCAGAATCTGCAGCACTACCAGAGATTTCACCACCTTCAACAGCTACTGATAAGCCATTAAAAGCTACTTCAAATATATCAAACTAAAAAATAGCCCTAGATTGGCTCATAGTTTCAATACACATTAAGAATTTATGCCTGTCAGCCCAAAGTTTGTAGTAAGAGATGTTTCCTAGTGACCTGGGAGTAGGTATGTAAATAGTGAATTAGCAAAATGTCCGGATGACACAGAATTTTTTAGGTTACTCAAGACTATGGGGAGCTACGACATGTTCCAGAAAGACTTGACCAGACAGCATGATGGAAGATGAAATTCAGCATAGACATGTGCAAGCTAATGCACACTGCAGGAAATAATTTAAGCTTTCATACATGCCAAGGGACTGTGAATTAGTGATGAGAGGCATTATGGTGGACAGACAATGCCTTCTGTGAAGCTGGCTGCACAAAGTACAGTCCAGGTCAGCTCATGAACGAGGGGAAATTCAGCTATCTAAAGGTGAGTGGGTCGGTACTTACATGGGAGAAATCTTCTAGGTCAGGTTGGAACATAATTTAAAGCTACCTGGGAATGAGGCAGCTCTGGAATCAATTCTCTCACTTTGCCTCAGCCAGGTCTTCTGGGGCTCACATCTTACACACTGAGAAGGTCAGGATAGTTGTCAAGCCTTGTAAAAGAGCTGGACCTCACTGAATTTTTTTTCCATCCATGAAGTCCTTGAAAAGTGACAGATATCCTGACAAGGGCTCAAACTTGGCAATTAAATTCCCATGAGCTGGAATTAGAAAAGGTGTCCCACTTACATGAATAGATTGCATAAATTGTATTTGGAGGTAGTTTCAACAAGGCTAGTTCCCTGGGTTTTGCTGTGAATGAGCCAAATGTACCTTTAACATAGGGCGCTCTTGAAGTATTACTAAAACTGAACCCCTCTGGAGTGGGAAATAGAAGATCCTTTTTTTATTTTTTTTTTCTTCTTCAAGACAAGGAGCATAAAACAATGGCTGGGAGTGAAAGCCCTGTAAATTAATTTGTATTATAATTTCTGCAACGCCTTTGTATATAAATGGAAGTTACGTACATAATTTATTGATGCTGGTATATGTGAATTGGAGTCTCAAACCCCCTCAAACACGCTCACTCAAGCATGATGTGTAGAGCACTAACACTCTCAGGCAGTGTGCAGATTGCAATAGTAAAAAAAAAAATATCACTCTAATACTGTGAGTTACAATAATAAATGCAGGAATTAGAGGTTTTTACCTCTCTGTAAATAAATTATGCATATGTAGTTTTAAATTAGCCAAATTAAATGATTAAAGACACTCCATTTCTTCATAAACTTGTCTCAGGAGTAAGGAATGCAGCATACAAGCAGAGTTCTCTGATTCCTCTGAGCCTCGCTGTTTCATTTGAAGCAGTCTTAGATGCTTCACTTCCCTTTTCTCACAGCTTTGCAAGGACAGGAGGAGTTTTTTCTTTCAGCTAATTATTTTGAGATAAATGCAAGTGTTGAGATTAGAAGCACTACTTTTGTTTGCATCCCCTCGTTGGGATGTTGCTGGTGCTGGAGAAAGTAGCACGTGGCTCCTCAGAAGTCAGCCTGCCCATAGCAACTAGTTCCAACATTTCTGCCTCTGGATTTAACCAAGGGAGTCAAATAGGCACAGCTCTTCATGACTGGGCTGGCACCATAAGTGGACAACATTCCTGAAATGCAGGTCCACAGAGCCTTCTCTGCACAGAGTACTGTTGTCCCATTCTGGCAATGATTCTGTGATTTGCTGTGGACCGTGGCACTGCGGTACATTGGTACCATGACTCACACTTGGCTACAAACATTGTTGCCAAATTTCCTGTGGGTGGGAGTTTAGGCCATCGCTCAACAGATGCATTTCTTACTCATTCCATGAAATGGCACTGCAGCCTTGAGCCTAAACTCACCAGTTACAAGAAGAAACTACAGAGATTTGAAGTGTTTCTTTCCCAGTATTACCAGTGCTGTCCTACCACCATATTACCAGACAGGGCTTGATTGTGCTATGTCCTAGATACGAAATTAGCTCAATTCTTCTAGGTAAAATCTGGACAGTATCTGTTACTCTCAAAGCACTTAGCTCAAAATGTCATTTTATAGGTGGAGAAGTAGGCACAGAAAAACACAGCACCTTTCTCAAGGTCACAGGGTAGGTCATGGAAGAGCTGGGACACTTGACTATCACTGTATGTCCTGCCCCCCAGTCAGCACCACCTCCATGGTAATTTCATTGGCTGAAAACAGAGTTCTCCAAAACACCAAGAATGGTTCGACAGACATCTCTGTCTTACATGGAAGATATTGCATGATGTTGTTTCACATCTTGCCACTGCAAGATATTGTTTCAACTTTACTCAACACCTCCTGAGCAACTTGGTTTCTAGACAGCTCAGGCATTTACAGATGTTAAAACTGCTTAAGGTTATATTACCAAAAGGGTCTACTGAAATCTGCATATTAAAAAAAAAAAAAAAATCACAAAAAAAACAAAACCCCCAAAAAACCAGGAATGCCCATCTAAAATAGCTTTCAATTGGATTTTATGTCTCTCCATGCAAAGAGTATACAAACTTATTACTCTGTTTAAAAATGTGTATTTTAGTGGAACTCTCTCCACAAAAATCAGCTCAAATGCTGATGGTCAAAGCAATGTGAAAGCAGAAGGAGTTTAAGTGAAGGCAGTGCAGGTATGGCACAATGCACAGAGCTTGCTAGCATTTCTCCTTTAATTGCACCTGTAAGTACAGTGTGCTGTTATATGCATTCATTCACTGTATTTTGACCATGTTTCCTCTTCTTGTCATGAAACCAACCTAGGCTTAACACGTTGCATGTAAGACAGAGATGTCTGTCGAACAGTTCTTGGTGTTTTGGAGAACTCCATTTTCAACAGCAGGAGTTGACTCTTCACAGCATATAAGCAGTGCTTTGGGAATCAAGTTCTAAGTACAGGCAGTGGAATCAAGAAACATAACAGATTTTAAAGTGCAACTTTATGAGTTTATGAAGGGAATTATAGATAAATATGAAAAATAGTATCTTCAGGGAATCAGATTTACTAATCCAGAGGTTCCTGACCATAGTATGCAACCCATCTTTGGAATTAGGGTAGCTGTTCCAAGGTAACTAAATACTGAGGTTTTTATGATTCAGACACAAGGTAGTTACAATGGACTCAGGTCAAAATGAAAAGAGTTATTTTGAACTTTAAAAAAAAAAGTATTATTCATTTGGTTTAAGCTTTGGAAGAGAGTAGGGAAAAATTTTAGCCTCAGAGTGCCAATAATGATTCTGCTTGATCCTAACTAAACAAGCTTCAAACTGCTTCCAAGATTTTTTTTAAATGCTATATAAATCTGTCATTGCAATCTTTACTGCAAGTTTTTGAGTACAAATACAGCCTCATGATGAAACGGAGATTATTAGCTCATTACGTTTATAGCATGAACCAGAGGTTTTGTATATTAATGGGGCATATACACTGGAAGGAGTTCTGATCTTTCATTAAGAAATCTTCTATTCCAGAGTTTGCTGTAGAATTGGAACAGTGGAATGTGATGTTCACACAAAACAATGACTGGCCATTAGGCTATGAGCTCTTTGGAATTTGGTTCTAGTGTGATGGGTCGCCTATTTGCCATGGCCTCCAGCATCAGTTCAGTACAAATAGTGACACATTTTCCTTTTCCCACCTGTTTGCAAAGCTTACTAGGATGTGTTTTCAACATCACAAGAAGCTGCTACAAGCTGACATCCATGTATGCATACAAAATGTGCATCACAAGGCCATGAAAACCAGGAAATACTTCACACTTTTAAATCACCTAAGTCCTTGGGTTTGTGTTTGGATTCTGTGTGAGATATGTGTGAAAGACATATGTGAAGGGCAGAGATTGTGGCATCTTTGATGGCAGGTACACAGTGGGGTGGCTGAATGAAAGTGCAGGAGGAACTGAGAAAAAGTCTGAACTAAAGAGGACATGAAAAGCCTGGCTCAGGATGGGGGGGGGCGGGGCTGGACCTCTGCTCCACATGTGTCTGGTTTGGCAGTAACCTACTCAGATCAGATCCTTCTCTTGCCCGATTCATGTCCGTGGCTTTTTCTGCAGGTGAGCTTCAATAGAGCAGCCCAGAGAGCCAACCATACCCTGGGCTGCATCAAAACCAGCATGACCAGCAGGTCCAGGGAGGTGATTCTTCTCCTCGACTCTGCTCTTGTGAGACCCCACCTGAAGTGCTGCATCTGGCTCTGGGGCCTCCAGCATAAGAAGGATGTGGACCTGTTGGAGTGAGTCTAGAGGAGGGCCATGAAGATGATTAGAGGGATGGAGCCCCTCTCCAACGAGGAAAGGCTGAGAGAATTGGGATGTTTAGCCTGGAGAAGAGAAGGCTCCAGGGAAACCTTATTGAGGCCTTTCAGTACCTAAAGGGGCCTACAAGAGAGCTGTAAAGAGATTGTTTACAAGGGATAGGACAAGGGGGGATGTCTTCAGACTGAAATATGGGATGTTTAGATTAGATATTAGGAAGAAATTCTTTACTGTGAAGGTGGTGAGGCACTGGAACAGGTTGCCCAGAGAAGTTGTGGATGCTCCATCTCTGAAAGTGCTCAAGGCCAGGTTGAGTGGGACTCTGAGCAACCTGGTCTAGTGGAAGGTGTCCCTGCCTACTGCAAGGGGGCTGGAACAAGATGATATTTCAGGTTCCTTCCAACTCAAACCATTCTGTGATTCTATGGTTGCGAAGGTTTGCAGAGACCCTGATAAGAAACCATACAGCTGTTTGCAAACATCTCTGGCCTGACACTTGCCTGACTGAGCAGAGGCATTTCTTTCAACCATTTCTAGGAGATGCCTGCCTCAAGAATTGCCTAGAGCAGATGATCCATGTTCTTCCTTACTGAATGGTTGTACAAACTAGCTCCTGAGCATGACCATATTTAACAAGAGTCACAAATACCTATTCTGTACAGTCCTTATCCACAGTAAAAAGTGAAAGTACCTGGAGAGACAAGTTTTGATTCAACCCACTATTGGGAAAACTGAATTTGGAGCTGAACTTCATAAACTTTGCAAGCAGTTCTGTAATGTTATTTTTCTAAAATTATGACTAAATGTGAAAAGTGTGGAGTTTAGCAATCTCTGATCCAAAAAATGTACTGGAGAACATGTCCCTATTTTTATCCATGTAAGTAAAAATATTCCAGAAGACATTAAACTTGACTGTAGAATTTCTTGTCAGAACATGGTATGCAGCACACAAACCTAGGGAGATCAAAAAAACACCAACACTGGACTTATAAAAATAAGGAAATTCATCTAAAAAAATTAACTGAAGAAGATGTAACAATTTCAGGCACAATAAATTAAGATAATCATGGGGCTTTTACATTCTGGTCCAACATACTTGTTAAAAGGGACAATGAAACCTGAGAACTTTTTACTGCACCAGAATTTAAATCCAGATGCCTAGAAACCAAAATACAGGCTCCACCTGTGAACTGTGGAAACTGTATCATCAGCAGTCGTGATGGAAACAATGAGTATGGAATTCATGAGACTGTCAAAGTAATATTAAGACAAAAAGGACTATCGAAGCACTTTGATATTTGACCAGGCAAAATGGCAATTAAAAACAAAAATATCACCATAAACAGCCTTGATGTTATGAGCAACAGCATATATAGCAGTTGAGGAATCTTTGGAAAGTACTGAAAAATTAGAGGAACACAGAGGGGACATCCTAAAATGACTCTCAGGTTGGAGGAAACTTTCAGCAAGAGTCCTTCTGTGCCTGTCTCATCAAAAGAAGCCTGGGAGGTAAACTTGACTATTCCATACAAGTATATTCACAGAGGGAAATTTCCAGGGACTAAAGAGAGAGCTTTTGCATCCAGCAAAACAAAGCAGCACAAAATCTACCATTAGGACCTGGAGCAATAGGAAAATTTTGTTTTTGAAAGTGAGAGTCATCAAATATTGAAACAAGCTGCCAAGAATAGCAACAGAATCACCATCTTTTCCTATCATTGTATCAGCATTTGTCTTGGACAAATGCACATTATGGATGTGTATCAGGTAACTGAATTCAGCTGAGGGGGTCAGAGTCAGTGACCTAGTGGACCCTTCCAGCCTCAAGGTATAAATCTAGAGCTGGTGTGGTTACTCCTAGTGCATTCTGGAAAGGATATAATAGCACCTGCTCAGGCTTCGGGGCTTTCATTAATCTTTTTAAAGGATCAGGATAAGGATCTTCAAGGAAACAGCTTCCCAGCTGGTTCCTGAGCTACTTGTTCTACATTTCTATTAAGCATCAGTAGTGTAGACCCTGCCTCCTTGTACTTCATTGTTTTTTTCATGGTCTTTTTGGCTACCAGGCCTCTTCAGACATGCCCGTAGCTAATAGCAACTTACTGGTTACTGGAGAAGACTTCTCACTCCTACAGTATCATCCAAGATTCACAGCTTGTTTCAATAGGTGTTCCCCTGCAGCCCAGGGTTAGCTAATAAATACCTCGATTACAGCACTCATGAGAGATGATTTACATTTTTTCATTAAAAATGTCACTGGAAGTCCAGTCTTCCCTTGCAAAAAATTTTGAAGCCACTGACAACATCATATATGGCTGATATTAATTAAAGTAGAGGATGACAGTACTTGGAAAATGACCTTTAACGAGTGCTTGTTCTTTAGTTAGACTAGGTCATTACTAGAGATTACTGAGCACTTTCAATAAAGCTGGAATCTCTGACTCATCTTCAGCTCTAAATTTGAACTATGAAAAGTAATGGAGACTCTTCATCTACCCCTGCTACTAGCCTGCCCCACCACAACAGACTGCTAGTAAGCCCAGTGTATGATTTGCTCCAAGCAGCAGAAGAAAGGAGGTGGTAAGCTTCACTTTCTCCCCCACAAGCAGAGCCTTTTCTTTGCTGCACAGAATCAGGTTTGGGAAGATTGAAGACAACCATCCCTGACACATTTCCTTTTATCATCGACACACAGGTTGTGGAAAAGGGAAAAAAAGCAAGCTTGCAGTCTGTGTTGTCACAGGTAGCAGCCATGTCCAAACACAGAGGCAGAGTTACTTTAAGGAGCTGCACTGCTGCACCTTATCCATGGCAGTACCTTCCCTGCACCACAGCTTCACTCCAGGGCAGTGAGACTGCAGTTGGCCGTGCTCTGAGCTCCCCGATGCCATGGTTCATCCTAGTTTCTTCTGGGGAAAGAAGAAACCCTAAAACACTGGAGTTTCAGTGTGCACTGCTGGAAGAAATTCATTTAGAGAGTCTCTTTGTGCTCGCACTTCAGTCACACCAGATGTCATGGAGCTGAGGACAAAGCTGCAAGCATGGCAAACACCATGCAGAAGAAAGGACAGTGGGGGGCAGTCACTCTGTTCCAGTACCTCTGGACAAGATGGGGTGAGCAAAACAAAAATCTCCCAACCAAGTCTCTCTGTTTAGGGAGCAGGGCTTCCCACCATGCTTGACAGCCAGTGAGTGGGCTCCGCCAAATCCTGCAACTTGCTCCTTTCTGTGTGAGCCATTAAATGAAGGTTCTGGGCATAAACTGTGCTGAGAAATTATGCTGCAGTTTAAGAGAGTCAGAACAGAAGGCCTGCTTAGGAAGCAGTTTGAAATTATTGAGAGCAGCACTTCACATTTCCACAGCAGAAGCCTTTATAGGCTGGAAGTCTCAAACCTTGATCACTTCCAATTGAACCACTTATAAAAAATGTGCACTGCTGGAATATTTTAAATGACTGTGTGCAGTGTGTACTGACTGAACATTAGGGGCTTCAATTAAATAACAGTTCAGAACATAATGAACTGAAAAATTTCACACTCTCTAAAGTGAGATAAGTATGAAGAAGAGAGAATTAAGAAGTAGTGCTCTGAAAGTGGCACCAGCCACTGCCTGACAAGATTCAGGCAGTAACATAACAGAACAGTTTGTGAATTAGTGTGTTATGCTTGGTTCTAGGTTTTTTTTCCAGACCCCTCAGAGAGCACAGGAAATGGTCAGGTCCTTTTATGAAAAAAGGGTGACAGTACTTGTGCTGAAATTGGGGATAAAACTACCCTGTGAGCTTGGCTCAGTCATGTCTGAAGTTAGGCACTTCTGGAAGCACAGCTGTTCCCTGCTGTGGGTTGAGCGGATAATCTGGAGCTCAAGTCCAAGGTTCTGGTTTGAGATTTAGCTAATACCAATTCCTTCTGCAGTTCTTGCATTTACTAATGAAATAATCTTCTCCTATGACCCACCTGAACCAGACACAGTACAACATCTGAAACTGCTTACAGGGGTGGAGAATGACACAGCAAAGACTGTACCCAATGCCCATTTTCTCTGAATGTCAATGAAAAGAGAAAAAGGAAGAGCAAAGGTAGAGATCCTGCACCACTGAACGAGGCCCTTGCTCCAGAATACTGCAGCATGCTTTACAAAAGGAAACACTGACACAGAGTGCCAACATACTGACTTCGAACTAGGGCTGTTCTCCTTCTGTTCCATGGTTGGCTTGTTAGCTTTGGAGGTAAATCCTTTTACAGACTTCCATGATCTCTAGAGCACATTTATTTGGTTTGAAATGGAACAAAATGAGAGATCTCATTCCAGTAAGTACCATATCTATCCTATTATGAGAGAGGGCATGGGTTTCTTTAGAGATCTCGCAAATATGAAAGATGTTCAAAAAAACCAACAAACTAAAAACCAGAAAAATTGACACACTTCAGATTTTTAGGGTTATTAGGTTTAACATTTCTATGTTTGAGGTTTTAACAGACTCATTGCTATCGTTCTGTATGTATTATCTTATATCAGCCTTACAAACATCTTGGTGGCACCTGCTCTATGTGTGTCCTTCTCCTTCATAACTGGTGAGGTCCTAGTGCCAGCTAACCAAAGCAGCTGTACTTTTTAGGAGCCCATGAAGGCTGAAGATGATGGACAGCCATATCAACCTTGATATATCACTTACATGCTGCATTTGACTTGATATTAGACTAAAAAAGTCCGATAGCTTAAAAGCATGTGGATCTTATTTAGTGGCTATTTCAAGTCAGAGAGAGTTAACTCAGTTTGCCAGCAAGTGTTCATGGGGATATTAATAATCAGATGGGAGTCAGGAGCAAGAGCCTGCATTTATTCCAGTTTACCTGACATAAACCCAGCATATGAAAAAACTGATCAGATTACAAAAACCATTTGTAAGCATATGCAATAAGCTTAATGATTTAGGAGTTCTGTAAAAATTGTAAGTGTGCTCTGATCTTCAAAAAAAGCTTGTCAAATAAAATAAAATAGGAGGGAAACTTATGCACACTTCCTCAAGCTCCATATTGCCAAACTGATGAGCCTGTTATCAAAGACTCAGTCTAACTGGTCTTTTGAGGAATGTAGGAAATCCAGCCCAGACCACTGAACTTCCATTCTGCCATGCATAGAAAAAGCATCAAAAGCAATGCAAAAACCTTGCTCCTCAGACAACCATGTAATTACCTGCCCAGGGGCTAAGTTTCTACCTTCCCCCCTCAATCTAAATCTGCTTGTAATCTTAGGGCTGACGACTAATTGTCATCTTAACTTTGCCTATTTCCTTTAAGAGAAATTCGAAGCATTGAGAACAATGCTTTGCCTTTTCAGACGCCTCCTAAGTGGTGGGTTTCTTGTTTTGTTTGCTATAGCATGAAGTGTCAGTGGTCAACTATGTTTTATTGGGTCAGTTTGAGGTTCTCTGCCTTTCAGACTGCCTCTTGTCCTCCTATGTAAAGGAGGATGAATGGTACTGTGGCTGGACCAAAAATCAACTTTCCAATTCAGATCCAAGTTTGTTCTTCACTTTGCAGCAAAATTCATTCTTGATCACTTGTACCAGAGGACAAAAAGCTATTAAGATATTGATCTCTTTGAATCTTTGACTTCAACATTTCAAAGAAATGGGTTGAAGTCACAGAATCATACTACCTTACACTCTCAAAAGGTAATTTCAAATTTAAATCAGAGGTTTTAAACTCAAGTTGCTTTTGTGAATGACCACAAACTGTGATTAGGGCTGTCTCCACATGGATTTTCTGTAAGATAACAACATATAAGCTTATGAAGCAGGTCTGTCCTTAAAGCAGAGCACTACCAGACTGGTGATTTTAATGGGACTCAGCAATCTCTGAGCTTTCCATAATTCTGCCAGGTTTGAAGATGACCAACAAATTCTTCACAGTTAACACTTAAGTAACTTCAAAAATGTTTAAGCAACATGTAGGGAAATGCAGAGATCATGTTGCTGCCCAGGTTTTGTTTTTTTTAACAAATCAGAGCCTCGAAACATCAAAATAGGATGTCTTGATACATCAAATGTTTTCAGTTTTCTACACAAGGAAGATATGCTAAATCTCACCCTTTCCTACAGATTTGTGCAGTTTAGACTAACACATCCCTGAGAGAACATTTTTGTCAATAAATCAACAGTTATGCCTTTCCTTAAACACCTTTTGTTACTTTTTATATCTGTATCACAACTACTCATTACCTCAAAGAGTCTTTAGAGGTTCTCTCATATAGAAGTTCCACCTTGACTTTGTTTTCTGTATTTGACTCTTTATATCTTCTTGGAAATGGGATGTTCCTCAGTGTTTTTTAAGTTATTTGCAGTTGCCATCACTGACCAAACCCAGGGAAGATGCCAGATCAGAACAGGTACAATTACACCTGTGAATGCCAGTCTGTCCTTGGGGGAGGCTTAGCACAGCCCTGCTGTTATAGCAATACTTTCTTCCCTCAATCCATGACTAGGGAGAAAAAACCTGCAATGCTTAAATATCTTCTATTCCTAAAGAGGAACTGCTTATTTTAGTAAACATTTGTTCTAAACATGTAGCAGGCACATCTCTTTTCCTCTTTCTAGAAACAACCTTTTAGTTTGTTCATAAAACTATTATTTCACATGAACCTGAAAATGAAACCATCTCTTGTGACCAGCACCACAGATGCAGGCTCTGCCACCTTATTGTAGTCCCTTCTTCATGTCAGAAAACATAATAATGCTTCTTCATCTCAGAAAAGTACTGCAAAAATTCAGCTTTGTGAGAGCTGCAAGGCATTTAGAAACCATCGGGAGAAAACGTGCCATGAAAGTGAATGTCTTCACTGCGGGATGCAAATATATGTTAAGCAATAAAATTCTAGTTCCTAAATAGGCTTGTCTTGCTTTGATATTCAAGGATATGAAAAAAAGACATACATACTTCTCATTTAATCCTGCCAAGATATAAAACTTGCCTATTTTTATACAGTTGCCCAATATGGATGACAAAAATAGCTTTCTTAATAAAGAGAAAGAAGAGGAAAAGACTAGCTAATTTCTTCTGATGCAAAGGCATGAGGTCCACCTCAAGCCTGCACATCATTTTCAGGCTGAAGTTCTTACCTGTTGAACCTCATACCACTGAGAAAAAATGCTGCTGCTTCTTGAAACTCAGCTTAAGATGTCTGAATTGTTCTGTCAGAGAATATTACTACTCCCAAAGGTAAAATCCAAAGAAAAGATTGATATACTTTGCTGAGAGTAAGCTTGATAACTATCACTGTGCTGTGTATTTGCTTCTTGCAGCAGATGACATTTGATCATTTGAAATTATTACTTAGTTTTAGCTGAAAATATTTTGAATCAAGTGACTCTAAATCATCTGTCCCACAAGTATTGCTACTAACTAGTGAGCATTTAGACAGCATTAGTACAGGTTAATAACTCCTCTCAAAGGGAGAAAGAGCAGAGAGTACCTCAAGTGAGATTGTGCATGTGTAAAAACCTCTGGGGACAATGCAAGAGTTTTTAAAGCAACAGCTAGACCTCTCCTGTGAAAAATAAGCCACAACAGTGCCAAACTGTGTTGCATTTTAAACTCAAAAACCACTTTTTTTTTTCCAGGAGGAAATAATTTCATCTAATCTTGAGTGATGATATTCAAATACAAATGCTGTGCAATTACATTGGTGCACATGTTAATACTGCTGGACAGTTTGTACCCCTGTACTTGATGTGAGCCTATTCAGCAGCACAGGACTGAGAATTAGTGACAATTATATAGCCATTTTTAAGGTTTGGGTAGTAGTACTTGCACTACTTAATGAAAAAATTATACAGGAAACACTATTATTTTCAATCCACAGCTTCTTATTATTTGAAAGGCTTGTATGTCATTCCTGCACTGAAGTGTTCAGCACCAGCCTATACACTGCTGCAGTAATACTACAGAAGGATTCACTGTCTTAGTCAATGCCTAAAAACTTAAAAAATGTATGTAAAAAACAGGTTTCCAAACATCACTCAGCACTGACATAATACTAAAGATGCAATGATTTTATTAACATAGCAAACGACTAGTTCTGATTCATCTGCAAACACTTCTTCAGTGGATGATACAATTTAAAATTAATAAATATTCTTTTGATAGATACTTTTCAGAGGTTTCAAAAATGTCAATGTAATTTTTAAGCAATAGCTTAAGAGACAAAACATGCCAATGTATCCTTCAGGAATCGATGCCACTACTTTTAACTCATCTTGTGGCTTATTGAAATCTAGGTATTATTAAAGAATGCAGTATAACTAGGCTTTGGTCATCTGAAAACATCATCACTGTTTCCTTACTTTGTTTTTTTATGCCTTTCAGCTGTGGTTAGATGCTGTGTTAGAGCTGTGGGAAAAATCACACGTGAAAAAAAGGGACAAATTATGGATTTGCATAATTAGAAGCTAAGGTAGAGTAAGTTAACAGGGACATAGGTGGAAATGATTTTAAACAGCTTACTGTGATGTATACTTTTCTATTTCATTTACCTGTAGTCTGTTTTACGCTATTCCTTTTATTTCAAATCCATAGCAGTTCTGGTCCTTTTGTTACTAACCATTCAACAGTATCTTGACAGCAGAACTACATCTTCGTTCTCATTTAATAACTATTTATCATTCTGTATCTGCCCATTTTCAAGAAGGAATAAAGTTAAGTGTTCCAGAAATTGGAAAAAATTGAAACTTGACCTTTATTAAGTGGGTTAATTGTCACAATCTCAGCATGTATGAAATTAATGACCAAAAAGTGGAACTTCAGAGTTTCAGAAGACTAGGTTAATGTCCAAAAAAGTCTAAACTCTGACCTTCTTGACATATGCCAAAAGAAACAGCCACCCTAATAAATTACTACCTGTGTGCAATTATAATAAACCATTCCTAGCATCCAATCACTTGAATTAATTGCTGCGAGGCAGTGGGACTTTCTCACACATATTCAAGGCAATCTAAAAATTCCTTTGCAGTTCATAGGAGGCTATTTGTGCATGCCTGTTTCAGCATGGAGAGTCAATTTTAAGGCACATTATTCATACCTTTGGACCACAAATCTGTATACAACCCCACTTACTAGCGCTGAAATTAGGAGCCTTACTAACAGCACTGAAAGCGGTGAACCAGCACAGAATAAAGTAAAGGGAATGGAATTTCCCTTAACCCATATCATAAGGCAATTGCTGGGTACAGGACACCTACACAGTTTCCAAATTTCAGCCTTATAGAGGAGAAACAGACAACTTTTGTGAATATGACAGCAAACTGCAGCATATTTAAATCAAACAGCATTTTAAAAAAGAAAGCTAAAAGAAATAAATAAATACTCCATTTGCATGGATCTAAGTCAGCAGCACAATGCAAAATCAACTGACTTCCAGAGCACCATGTCAAACACTGATGAATGGGCCAAGAGGACAACCCACACTTTCCGATGCATAGCGACTGCACCAAGGGACTGGGCAAGCGGCCCCAGCCCAACACAAAGCAAGAGGCTACCTGGTCAGTAACATCTGTAAGTGAAACAAGGAACCAAGATGGATTTAAGCTACTCTTGGTCTTTTCTCATGTATGGGTTGCTACAGGGAAACGTGCTTTTTGGCCCTGTCGATCCTATTCAAAGGGCATATGACCTGTGTGTTCATGGTTGTCAAGTTGGCCCATTTTTTAAGAACAGTAATAATAAATAAAACACAAGTGTTTTAAGTTCAGCTATCTAATTCTTCTGGTATTTGAATCTGTGCTTAAATAATGGTGATTCAGATGGGAAATCAACATTACTCACACATGCAAGATTCTATTCCCTATCCTCATGCACATTTTAAACACCTTTCTGAAGAAGCAAAGTCAAGTCTCAAAGGGCTACAGAGACCTGTTTCATTCCAATTCATGTTAAGGTGCTCAAAGGCACAGGATGTGGCGGTCAGCATCACCTACTTTGCCATGTCTGAACTGGATTTAATTGGAAAATGATTGTCTGGTTTCTCCAAGCTGGAAAGACAGAAGACTCAGGTTCAAAAGCCTCTTCTGTGCTTGATCAACTTTATATAATAAAACTGTCCTATACCCAAAAATATCATGTGAATGAAGGTCTCTAAGTCTAGGCACGTTGTTTCAGGTCAGTGCCCTGAATACAACGCTATCTTCTATTTTCACACCGCTCTCTGTGGTTTTGTCCAGTCATTCCATGTTGGATTAGCAAAGCCTTTCCTTACCCCCTAGTGTCGAGCAGTTGTCCCACAAATGCAGAGGAAAAGTTAATGGACAACAATGACTCCAACCCAGACTCCCTCTGGTTGCCCCAGCACTGCACTGACAGCAAGGCAGCAGCCACTTACATCTGCTCTTTGCTGCCAGGTCAGCACAACACAACAGTTTGCAATCTGTATGTTTTCACCAGTTCCTAGGGGAAGTGAAGCCCTTGTCTAATTGTGAAATCAAAATCTCACAGTAATTACAGAACTAACTGGAGATGCTTTTATTCTAGAACACTCACTGAAATAATTCCTAAAGTTCATATTCTTCAGAACAGCAATCTCTGCCTCCCAGACAAGCTAGCTGCTGTTCACTTGTCCAGCTCTTATCTTCCACTTCAGAAAGGACATCTCCTTGTTTTCCTTCCCTATCTAGTTTAATCTTCCATGATTAAAAATGACACCAGGTCCAGAAACCAGGACCATTTGTGGCTTTTTTTTTTCTTAATTATGGATTAAGATTTATTTTTTTTTATTTTAGATGAAAAATCCTCCACACGGTTTCCAAACTTGTGGCATTTGTTAGGAAATAGATGTAGAAACTGAGAAAAGCTCAGAAAGCTCTTCTAACCATGAGTCACCAATTTAATGTGCTGTACTTTGCACAGCACACAATGCATACAAAGAAGAAAACATGATAGAAACTATTAAATATAGATGGTAATTATGTGAAAATCATGTGGTCATATCTGACTTCAATAAGGATCAGTTAAAAATCTTCTAGAGAAAAAGGGATGGGTATTGCTTCATCAGATAAATTTGGCAGAGCATGTTTTTTCCTGAAAACTCCTGTCTGGTACAGAGTACAAGAAATAGTTGGACTGACTTTCAGTCCATAAAATCAGAAAAGAGCAGTGGATTTTGGGAGCACTTTTCTTGTGTCTGACTGAAAATATTTCAAATAATGTTTCATAATTACTTTGCATATCTTTCTATAAAATAAGAGTGGATGGAAGGGAGAGCAGCAGATATTAAATCCTGTTTCTAAACATGTGAAATAGAAAAGTCTGTGTAACCTAAATCTTCCAGAGTACCACTGAATCATGGAGGTTTCCTGACTCCATGATGATCATTCCTCTCTAAAGGCAAATTAGCCTCAAGAAGGCAGTCACTGTTGAGTTGCACAGATTTTCTGCACATACCGTCTTTTAATGATGTTCAAAGGAAAGAATACTTATTCTAGCCAAGAACATAAACCATCTCACCTCCACAGTCAGAAGGCTCTCATTTCTCCCTCACCGATGACAGCACTTAAGCTAAGGTTGCATTTACACTTTACAAACATTTTTCAGAGTGGAGGTTGTTGCTCAATTTTGTATATTTGACTTTATCAACAGAGGGATATGGACACCATCTCACATACAGAGCCAAACTAGTTATAGGTTGTTAGGGAAACGATTTATCAGTAGGTAGGTTCATGTAAAATTCAAAAGGTTTTTTTTTCCCCTGTTTTGCTTTTGGAGAACAGTCCGAGAAATCCAAGTGATGTCTTTCTTACAGGAATACTTTAGATAGCTAAACAGAAGCAAGATTTGGCATTTAGCCTGGGATTAGTGTGAACAGCCTCTTAACCAAACAGTATGAAGAAAGTTAACTTTAAAATGCTTTGAAAGGTCTGTTTTCATGACAGATGGTAATAAGGGCTCATCAGTGCCAATTTTTTTTTGTTTCCACCTCAGTTTTCAAAAGCTTAAGTTTTAGGTTAGTGCTTCTGAGGAACCATCACATGCATAGAGGAAAAATGCAAATTACAAAATTAGATTACGCACTATTTTTATTGTGTGTAACATATTTTTCTAAGTAACACTAACAAATGAAAAGTAAGAATTTGACCATGCATTCAATAGAACACTTTCCCTTTCTGTTTACTAGAATATTTTTCTTCCCCCCTACCCCCCCCCCCCAGCTATTTCTCCTTTAATCTTTATCTGTATACCTGAACAGGTATTCCTCTTCCCACAGACCCCAAAAGATACCGCAGTCAGTAGCAGGTAGAGGTTTTGGTTGTATAATACACTCACTAGTGAAGACATGGTAGAACTATATTTTATTCAAGAAAACCCACACATTCTGTCCTGTGGTGACCACAGGCTTTGCTAAGCCATAGATATTAGCAAATACTGGAACAAAATACAGTGTATCAGATTGAATCAAAGCATTTAAATTCTGAATTACAGTTATAATTTTCAGGGAAGGCTAGTTTCAGAATTGCATCATAATATCTAGTACAATGTTGTGCAATGTAAGTGGCAGAAACAGAAATGGAATATTGGTCCTAATAAAAACCAAAACGTAATGACTTTTGTATGACATTTAAATTGTCAAGACAACAATTCATAACATTCTACCAAAGGCAGCATATAGTTACAAAAATACTGGTCCAGCATCTTGTTAGTGATGAAGCAATATCCAAGGTGCAATGGCAACGTGCCATTCTTAGTGAAATATTTTTTAAAAAACTATTTTTTCTATTTTCCCCGCACTGATACTAGCTGAACACCAGAACTGCTATGACAACCTGAAAGTCACTACTTAAACGTGTATTGCACCAAAGATTGATGCAAAAGCACGTTTTCCAAGTTGCAGTATAAGAGAAGCAAAATCTAATAAAACTATGAATACGCCAAAAGAGATTTTACTGCAACCGATCTTGGATGAGCAGTTCGCAACCTCTACTGAGCTTTGAACAACTGTCCAAGCTTTCCATTCTATCCATTATCGTGAACTTAAGGATACAAAGGCAAAAGACAAAGTCCTTAATATCGAGAACAGAATTAAATCACTTTATACTCCTCTAAATTCACCAACAAAATAAAAATATTCCACCCTCCTCTCCTCCCAATACCCAGGTAATTTCAAAGTCAAGCCTTGGAATTACCCTTGTTCTGATATTGCACAGTGCTAGGGTTGTATTGTTTCCACCGAGAAGTTAAAACATATAGTATGATGGTGACCAAAACTGCTGGTGACAGTAGACCTGCTTAACCTGTGGAGGTATCCCAAGAAATGTGCAGCAGATGAAGACACAACCTAAATGGTAAAGCTCAAGGCATACTCGGCTGAGTCTGGACTTGGGCCAAAATTACATCAGCCTGCTTGCCATTTCCTTTGAGAAAGCAGTATCAATTAATATCTTAACCAAAAGACAAAGCTGAGTAAGATCAGGTAACCATGTCACATTCAGTGTTACATCCTACACCACAGAAATGAAGGAGTAGCAGACAGGAATATTAATAATATTTTCCTTTTAATAATGGTTTAGTCAAAAGTGTAGCTTTGAAAATCTCTAGCTAGTTGTGAAAATCTGAAGAAGCTGGGAAGCGACCTCACTTTGATGAGTACAGTTTAAAGCTGTGGCTTGGCCTATCTGTTTTCAAAATCTCCAGAAGCTCTGCCAACCTTGTAAATAAAAAGTACTGCCTGGAAATAAAAAGTAGTCAGCCTTTAAAAGTTGGTGAATGTTGTACTGTAGCAGCCTAACTCTGACTGAAGAAGATGAGATACTTTTATACAGTAAACAGAAGAGAACGTAAACTGAAATCTTCAGAGATCACTTAAAGTGTATACAGTTTGGATTCTCATCAACATTTAAAACTACCAATCATAAGGTTGCCACCTTACCTTTTTCTGGACTGGCACACCTGATTTTAAACAGGTTTTCCTCCAGTCTCCCAAGTTTCTGATCCTCTCATCCAGTTTTCTGCTGTAATGCTCTCCCACCTTCATGCTGAATACCGAGTCAGTCCTGCCTTCTGCTTTTCTTGGCAGGAGGCAGTGCAAGCTTTTAATTTCGGTAGTCAGAGTGACAGAACAACAAACGCACAGCAGATAGAAGAGCTTAATTCTTCCCCAGGAAGAAAATACATTTGGTTCAACAAAGGGCTGCAAAATCTTCCAAAGGCACCTCTTTCCCCAGTTTTTGCCTGAAAGCAAGATGGCAATCTTAATTGAAAAGGGATGCTAAATCTTTTAAATAACTTAAAATTCAATTTTATATAAAGCAGCAAAACCATTTTTCTCTGCAGAAAGAGAAATGTTAACAAAGAAACACACCAACATAAATGCACTGTTCATAAACTTCAGCTAGTTTAATTTCACAAGAAAGTAAAATTTTAGGACTATTCTTTAACCTCATCATTACTTTCTGAAGAAGATTCTTTGGCAGCTTCAGTCCCTCTGTTGCTTTTCTCTTTATTTAGATTTTCACTTTCAGATTTGGTCCCATTAAATAGAGAGTTTTCACTGTTTACAAACCCATTCTCTGTGACTTCAGCATCAATGGCTTCATCAATCTTTAAGTCCCCTTGCTCTTCCACATCTTCTAGGTTTCTCAGGACAATAGGGAGTCTAGAGTCTGCCACAGTGTTCTCCAACAAGGCAATATTGCTCTCTTCATACTTAGGAAGCGGAGCTCCATCTGCCATTTGTTTGGTATAATACTCTCGGCTGGCAGCTGCACTCTTCACTGCTTTCTCCAAGATCTCTTTTTCACCCAAGCGCAATTTGATAGCCATGACCGCATGTGGAGTAAGGTCATGAGTCTCCAAGAAGGACTTATCACCCTGTTAGGAAAAAAAAAGCAGGTTTGTTAGTAACAACCAACACAATAAAACAATCCTTCACCTTTCCTCTCTTTCTGTTAACAGTGACACCAGGATTTCCAGGTTGAGACAAATGGACATGAGGGGGTCTGCAAGGAGTCCCAGTCAAATTTGTCATGAATTCGTAAAGAAGCCCAAAATTTCTCTCCATAAATCAGTCTGCATAACAAGCGAAGTCAGGCGACTTCACAAATATATGCAACATGTAGGTTCACTTATACACTTGCAAGAGTAGTGCATTTCTTTGCAGACTGTAGAATGCAACTCCAGACAACAAGTTGAAACTGATTCCCCATCTTATTTGCAGAGAAAAAAGCAGGTAGTCTCTATTTGGAGAATCAAAGAAAAAATAAATTAACAAAATTACATTAACAAAATTTTCTTTTTTGCAATCTTATTTGATTTTCCTTAGATAATGCAAAACTGTTTCTACACTTTAAAAAGTACAGAATGAATTATGTACTAACATTCAGATTGAAGTTTGCAAAGACAAGATGAAGGACAGAACACAGAACAGTTCAGACACTTAAATTACACATAATGATGACTTTACCTCCACAGTTGTTTTATAGGTTTTCAAAAGAAGGGATGCTCTGGCTTCTAGGAATGTCCAAAGTTTAACTTCATTGTCCCAGCTAACAGGAAACTCAGAGTTGCCCAAAGTGAAGATTTTGTCAATGGCATGCTCACCTATCAAGTGCTCCTTCAGCTCTTCTACAATAAGTACAAAACCAATCTGTTAAAAAACAATCTGCTTTGAGCAGCTAACAAAAAATAATCCTCTCCTCAAATAAGAATTATCAGATATGCTGGTTATTTCTAGGGTTTGGCTCAAAGAGACAACTGAAAGTCTTGAGGTCAGCTGAAAATCGGCATTCTGCTCCACTTGGAAATAAAGATACTTTATAAATCACAGCCTCTCATACACAGTAGAAGCCTGTGACAGTGAGATGGAATGTTCTGTAAAATACTTGATAAACAAAAGGGACTAAATGTTTAAAGAGTTCAGCAAACTTTTTGATAATAAAAGGAACAGGCCAAAGAGCATGTAAAAAGCAGTGGAATTAATTTTCCTATTGTTTTGGTAATCTTTTTCAGTAGCAGAAACTTCCTACAGGTGGTCAGAAAAGACATCCATCAAACCTCACACAGAGCAGAAAACATTTAATCAGCTCCTTGACATTAGACAAATTCCATTAATCTTTCAATTAATAAATTTCACTCCTGCAAAGCAGTTATCACAAACTTCACTAAGAGCTTGCATGTAGGTTCTTGGTATTTTCTTATACAGTATTTAAGACATAAGAATAATCTGAGCACAATCATATACCAGAGAAATGCAATTAAAATGTTCACTGGATATATTTTCCTCTCCAAGCCAAAATTCACTTCCTCATTAGCATCCTAAAATTTTCTTTACTTGAGTTTACTTCCCAGAACTGTCAGGCAATTGGAATAGATGACTATTGTAGCTCCCTTCCAAATGAACTATTCTAATATATTCTAATTTCTTTATAAGTTCTAAAAAATGAATGACAGGAGCAACTGAAGACATGACACTAAATAAGGTATGCTGGTTTTATTAAAGAAAGCATGCAAAAACTCAACAACTTCAGTATTCCTACTGGTACTAAAATCCACATCACCTGCACAGTTTCCCTAACTGCAAGAGAACTCTCTCACTATCATGACAAACTCTCTCACTGTCAAAGCTACATCTAACCAGCAAGCAGCCATTATGAATATTATGCACAAATTAGGTGAATATTTATTAATTGTACACATATTTTTACCCCACAAAAAAAGTAACATGAGTACAAAGTACTCTGCAAACAGTACAAATACAGTTTGCAAATACAGAAATTGGTTTTAAATTAAGAATTACCAAAATATTGAAAATACTCAACTTTGAAATGTCTCTTCCATATTTCTCCTACAGTACAGAATATTCCAATTCCATACTTAAATGCTTCCAGCAGTGATGGCTAATATGCTATGATTTTAAGCATGTAAACCCCTAGGCCTTGCATGATCTTGTTCCGTGAACTATTTTGAAACCTAAGAACTAGAGATCAAGCTTGAAAGCTCACTCATTCACAACAGCCTGGGAGATTAAAAGAAATAAAAAATTGTATCATCTCATGCTTTAGGAGTTACTGAAATATTCCCTCAGAAAGCATAGCTAAAAATTGGGTTTCTCACTAGCTTACAGATTCCTTTTTAACTTAAACTCCTCAACTTTTCCGATCTTCTAGCTTAATGTTTTATATAAATGTCTATCAATTGCTGGGCTAACAAAAAAAAACCAACCAAAAAAACCCCCACAACAAGACAAACATAAATTAGGTTATCTTCATAAAACATCCTACCTTCACTCATACAAAACACTCGAAGGAAAGCCAAAAGCTGGGCAGAGATTGCAGGCTCAGTGGCGTGCAAGGCAAAAACACTAGAACTAATAAAAGAAATAATCATACAACAACAGTAAATGCAAGTTAAATTGTCATATCTTTGAACTTATTTCTACATAAAAGACCTTAAAGTAAATGTACTGTTACAAAAGTAACTTTAAAAAAAAAGTAGGTAATACTAGTTCAAACTGAAAAGCTTCCCTAACCTGGGAAATTGGAAAGAAAAGAAATTTCTGAAAAGAATAATTATCTCTACAATTTTACACTTAAAATTATTTTACACAGCTTTCATAATAAATTCATGAAAATGCAATGTTTCATGTCTGCTGCTCCTAATAGTACCCTCTGGACTGAAAGACTAAAGGAAAATGCTGTGATTCATATACTGTAGTATGTCTGCAAGGGATAGAAAAGAAAGAAAAACCACAGATTGCTTCAAATTAATCCTTCCTCTGTTTTTGTTAAAATGGTTATTAAAGCAAAGGCTTTTTTCCTTATATATGGTTAAAATTAGATGATAATATAGCTCAGAGAACTTCTGTAAATATTATTACAATAACTTTAATTTGCTATACAAACAGGAGAAATATTACACCTAAGAAAACTATCACAGAACAGTCTTTATATATGCTCTACTGGACACTATATACCTTGGAAACGTTTTAAAAACCCCATGGTATTGTGTTTTACTTACGTTGGGATACCAGCACGAGCTAAGACCTCTGCCTTCATAGCATACAGCCTGTCACTTTTACTCACGCCAAGCTTTATTTTCACTCTGTCATGTGAATTATTATCAAAGAAAAAACCACTGTGGATCACAAATTCAGCGTTTGACCGAGTGCCATAAAAAATGTAAATCTAGAAGGATGAAAAGAGAAGTGAAGGGACAGGAAAAAAGCTTAAGATCAGCTCACAAAACTGACATAATTTGAAAGTTATTTCCCAAAAGAGTTACTATTCTGAGTACAAGGTATATTTGGTTATATGAAGAAACATGCTTTGTTTTCTGGTATCGATACAAATGGTGTATATAATGTGGCAATTATACTTTAGAGGTAGATTTAAACATATCCACGTAACAGAGACTTTGAGAGAAGTTCTTATTCTATACTTTAAAATAAAAATGATTTGTTTTCTCATGCTGTCATAAAGTATCAGTATATGGAAATAAGCTTTCAAAGGTCCTATGCCTTATAAAGGTTAAAAAAATAAAAGACAAGGAAGGCCCCTTAAAAGAAATGGTGTTTCTGGAGTCATTTTCCCCAACCAAATGTCCACCCAAAGGAGTAACCTATGTTGCTGATGGATCAACTTTGCTTTCATTTTAATGTTACCTTAAGCTATGGATATACCACAGCGTATCATACAGAGAGATCTGAGCTCTGTTCAGGCAGTACTTATTTTTGCCTTTTACTCTGAACTCTTTTATCTAAAGCATACAGGTTACATTATTTCACATTAAAAAAGAAGTTCCTAAATATAACCTGCAGAATGTGTTTAACTCAGGGCTAGGCTGTATGAAGTGCATGCATGGGACTAGAGGTCAGAGTAGCAATTGTCTTCTCCCACATCAAGAGGATATTTTCCCACTCCTGTTTGATAACAGAATTGTCAATTAGAAAAGGAAGTTTCAACAGTTACAGAACTCCTTTCTGAACCTCAGGGTACAGCAACGCTCTGGATGCCTGCAAGCTTCCATTCCTCTCTAGCTGACAGGGAAAGGCACAGTGCTCTCTAAAGGGCTCAATAACAGCAATGATGCCATTTACTTTCTTTGTTTTCAATTTTATATTAGAACTATTTATCCTAAGCACTAAATGCTTAAGGATGATATTAAATTATAGTAAACATTATACTGTAACACACTCATATGATGAACACGTGACCTGCCCAGGCATATTAAGGCAGTGGTTAAGGAAAGAGATGCTAACCCTCTCACGTTTTAAAACTAATGTGATACATCTCATATTCAACTAAAAGTCACATATCATGCGTAGATTACACAGTATACTCTTATGCCCCGTGACTGTTTTGGAAAAAAATCCAATTAAACAGAATGAGAAAGTTGCTTTATTTCAGGCCAGCGTTTGATAGATTCTGTGGACTTTACTGTCTCACATTTTTTAGTAGTAAAAGCATGGATCATACACTCTTCCTGCTGAAACTGTAAGAAATAACATCTGTACAGTATATTAAAGGACTGAAGCATTATATAATTACAGTGCTTTAAAGATGCCACTAACAGTTAAAGTTTGCACAGAAATTTAAAAAAAACCAACTCTGATAAATAGCAGACAAAGTGAAACTACTAAAATAAAATTGAAATAGAGGAAGCCTCTATAATTGAAATGGAGAGACCGGTCAGAACAGCTATATGCCATTGCCAGCTGTGGAAAATTATAAATTGGATCACTTCTGGAAAAACTGTGGACCCCTTTTAACTCACCACACCACTGCTGGAAAAAACAGCAAATATTTGACTACCATAACAAATTCTGAGAGCAAAAATACACAATCACTGTAAACCCCAGCATAGCAATGAGGATAAATATACCCCTGGAAAGACACATTAAAAAAAAAATTCCAGACACTTCCTTGCTAAAAAAGGTAACAATACATACGAAAAACAAAACCCAAAATACTATAAAAATTGTAAGACTGGCAAGATTATACAGTAAATGTAATAACTCAGAGACTGAGTTATAAAACATTTCAGGATGTTTCATAGACAAAGCCTTTGTCTGGCCATGCTGACTGCAGTTGCTCAAGCAGTAGGAAAAAAAGGAGTGCTACTACACTTGAGGGTTTAGGCTGGCTGCTGACACAGCACAGGAGATTTCCTACACTCCTGAAACCACTGTCTTCAGCGCATCCCTAGTTTGAACACTTGCTTTTGTTTCTTAGCAGTTTTGATCAAAATACTGGATTCTGAACTGTTCCATGCATCTTTACAAGATTCTCCCTGTATTTCAGGGTGAAGAGGTAAAGGCATGCATGCCTGTGTGAGAGGGAGGGAGTATATTTTTAGGTAATTTCTCATTTTCACTAAGCATGACAATGACAACATGGGTAAAATAACTGGCAACTCTACTGCATTTTGCCTCTTAAATGAATGAACACTAACAAGAAACAAGCCAATAAGATTGTTAAGAAAGACTCTACAATCCACTGTTGCAGACAAAGTGCTGCTCCAAATCTAAAAAATATTTATCTTTGGTCCTTTGCATATGGCCTTTTATTAAGCTCCTCCAGAATATCAAGCCTGATGCCTGTGTATGTGCACTTACCAGTGATTAAATATTTCAACTAGTTCTCTAAAATATGAGGAATCAAACTCTCCTATAGTTGGGATCTACCAAGTGATAGAAACTATTTTATTCTGCAAAATGTACACTTGTTTAGTTTGGTACTATTTTCACACAGAATTAGCTCAGCATATTAAAATGCAAATGTAGCAGGGTTTAACCCACACCACTCTGTTATCAAAATTTTGTAGGGAGTTACCAAGTGTCCACAGATCTTAATGAAAGAACAATTATGTAGATAACTGTTCACACTACCTGTTCTCCAGCCTTGAAATCCTGAAGTGCCACACATTCACACCGGTCATCTTCTAGATTGTAGCCTGTAGTGATCTATCCAAGGAAAGAGTGGCAAAAGCACTTTTAGCATTTTATATTTGTCTCTCCCACCATTGACACAAAATTTCGTATTGGAAATAAGATATTAACAACAGAAATTGCATACATTTCTTTCTCTGCATGACAGAATATAGCTGGTAGTGTTGGCTTTACAACTCCCGAGCAATCTTCGCATTAAAGGAAATAACCTACCTGAAGCGAGCAGAAGGCTCTGAGGGAAGTAGCCTCCATAGGCCACAGACAAAGTGCCATGCTAAAGCCAGTAGCTTGTTATAAAGTTCTGGAGCTTTCAGTCATTCCCATGAGGCCCAAGGGAGCAAGGCACTGACAGCTCTATATGCTGTGCTTTATCCTTCAACTGCCAACACATTTTTGATCTCTCAATGAAAAAGGATTAGATAACTATGGATCTTTAGGGGATACAATCTTCAGAGAATTATAATTTACTTGAAAATAATCCCTTTATCTAAAAGTTAAGTAATACTCTTAAAATGCTAAAAGGGTTTTGTGATGGTAGCAGGCAATGGAAGAGGATAAACTTTCTTAACAAACCTGTATTTTTCCAAAAACAATTACTAAACTGTAAAGGGGTCACACTAACAAGTAAAGCTATCCTAAAAATGTAATATTTTTATAAAGTGACAAACAACACATTTTTGAATATTATTGCCAAAGATGCAGCCACAGGATGGAACACAAGCTGCTGAAAAATCAGAGAGCAACTTTTATGGTGGGTAGTCTGAATTCAGCACTGACAGAGCTAACTTATGGAAAAATATGCTCTGGGCCTGGGGAAAAACCGGGAAGAGGCCAAAGATTCTCTCTCAGCCTTTGAAAATGAAAACATACTTTTTTTGTAAGCTGGCTGATGTGAGCTGCAGTATACCCTGATTCCCATCTTGGATGCAGCTTGTCCAAAGACAGAACTCCACAGATTATATTGAAAGCCTGGTTGATGGCTTACACATTAATAGTTTCGTACTGCTTGCATCATCAAATGTGCATTTGTCAGCCAAAACAGCGCTTTCAAAGTGAGCCTGGGGAACTTGCCTCTGATGGAGCAAATCCCAAATGGCAGCCCCAAGCACAGGCAGCCCAGCCCTGCAGACACCTGCGTGTGGGTGCCACCACTGCAGGTCCACCAATGGGTTCGTGGTATGTTGAGATCAGAAGAGATCATGAGAGTCATGCAGTACAGTCCACTGAGAAACATAAGCTGTAGTACTTGAACACCTTTCATTCAAAAAAAAGGAACTCTTGACCTATCCTGAAATTTTCTTAGTGCGTAAACTCAATTAAATATTTCTGGATGTGAAAAGTCCATTCCAGTCCCTCGAAATGCTGGTGGAACAGGAGACTTTCACAGATTGGAGACATTCCAGTATTTTAAGAGGAGCATTCTGTCAGTTTAAGCATGCTTCACTAGAGTACTGATTTTTTTTAAAATTTATTTTTGCCTTTAAAAAAAAGCAAAAAAACAACAATGCACGAAACCCAGCAGCACTTCTGAAAGATTTTTCTACAAAGCATAATGGAGTGCTAGATTCTTATTTCCTCTTTCTTTTAATAGCAGTCACGTAAGAGAATTAACAGGGTGTTTACTTCTCTTCCCACATGATAGCTGACAAATTGCATCCCTTCAGTTTATTTCTGAAGCAGACTGATACATGAATTTCAAGTTGTGTATAAAGCATGCAATAGTCTGCTTGGTCAGTGATTAAGGATGGACCCAGCCCAACAGGCAGAATGTAGCTTATTCAAAGCTCTGTCAGAACTGGTAATCAACCTCTGACTGTCAAAATACAATCCCACTAAAGAATAACAATGAGAAATGCAGGAAGACAACCATTTTGAAATAGTTCTTAGAGGCAGGTTGATCTAATTAATAGTGTCAGAAGCAACAAAAAGCTGGATGGACCTAGTTCCAGTTAAGATCCATAGAGCATTTTATTATCTAGATCATGGAAAGAGGCCTTTTGGAATAAAGCGAGAACAGGGACATACAGTAGCTGATTGACTCAAGAAGTATTTCAGCTCTACATTTGGAATAAAGTAGATAGGGGTGTGCATTCAGTGCCATCTTTTCTTACTGTTCCGCAATGAATAACGATTTCCTTCATGTATTTTAAAGGCTTGTGCTATGATTAGAGCTCAGTTCACCTTCATCTCACTCTACAATAATATAAACTACAGTACAGACAGCTTACAGTTATCTTAGCAGTTTCCCCCCTCCCATTTCTAATAGTACATGGAACTAGCACACAACAAAAATTGTTTAGTATCTTTTCTTAACCCATTAGTAATATTACAGTTTTCTATCCTTCCTAAATGTATATCCACTTAAACTATTTTCTGTAGAACTATGAAATAAATGACTGAAGTCTTTACATACGTACAAAACATTTAAGTTCAGCATATGTACAAAACATTTAAGTTCAGCACAACCCCCCCTGTCCTTTAGGATACATTTCAGCATAAAAAATGCTTCCAGTCCTGATCTACTACTGTATTAGCAAGTTTGGCTCCAGAGGCTGGCTCTATATCAAACCCATTGTTAAAGAGCATAATAAAAATAAAAATTACTTTATCAATTTAAATAGAAGTTTGAATGAGTAAAACAACATAAATAGCTGCTCTTTTAATACATGTTACTTAATTTTTTCCCTCTCAGAATCTTAATTCTCTTCCTCTTTCCTCTAATCCCAACTTTGAAGGCATTCATTAACAGTTGTCTAATGAATACAGACAAGTCTCTGCAAAAACATCTGAAAGAGATGCCCAGCAGGAAAAGGCTACAGGAAGTACTGATGCTTGCAGCTACCACTTGTATTATAAAAACACACATTTCTAAATTTTAAGCAATTTTCTTTATACTGGAGACTCTCATATGAACTTTATTTCTAAATCAAAGCTGTGAGATTGCATAACAAATAGGCAAAGGCAAGAATCACTGTTAATGAACAACATCTAATCACCTTGCAATAAGGAAAAATAAATAAATAATAAACCCCAAACACTTGCAACTTCGTAGCCTAGCCTACCGTGTTGTAATTGGTACAGTCATAGTAACACTAAATTAGCTAAATGTCAAGTGAAAAACAAGTTGCTTTACAATTTATTTATTTAAAACAGACTTTACTTATACCAACAACACTAACACATGCTGCTGTCCTAATGCTCGCGTCAACTCTCCCACAAAAGAACCAGATTACTTGAACAGTATGGTCATATTCAGTGCTTACAATAAATAATACTATCTACTGAAAACACAAATAGAGGATATGAATTTTGAACTGTATATGAGCATGACTAAATAACATTGATAAGCCACCCTCTTCTGGGTTTCCTCACTTCAGCATTAACTGGCCTGTTAATGAAACCAGGAACTCATTTTCTGAACTGGTGCACGTAAGCCAAAATGTCAGCAGGTCTGACTTTCTATATACATATGTCACCTTTTAAATGTTTAATATGCCCTAAAGTAGTATTTTTGCATTTTGTTTCTTTGATGTACTAACAGATGTACTGTTTTTGTTGAACCAGGCTTTGTTCTTCTTGTTGCCTTCTCCATAATAAGACTCTTTGGGCATGGTTAGGAGAGCAGGCAGTATTTCTTAGTTGCAAATCTCTAACCACTTTCCCTAGTGGTAGCTACAAGAGGCAATCTCCATCAATGTCTGCTTTCTGTTCTCAGAACAAATCTGTCCAGTATTGTGAACCATTTTCAGCCCATCAAAAACAAAGGTCCACGTCAGGAGACTATTCAGGCTTGTCTGGAAAAAAAGGTATTAACAAAAACTTTTAAAAGTATGTACAGGTATATAACATGCATATAAGACCTAACTTTATACAAGTATCCAATCACTTGAAAAGTTTTCTCTAGATGAACAAAGCTCTCCCTGAAAAGCTATCGTAAGACATTTGAGAAACTGACAAACCTTTCTTTCAGATATTGGGTTTTTAGGGTCACTTGGGAAGAGAACATACCTGTGTTAAGAAGCATAATGCAAAATATTACTAAACTGTTCTACAGCACTTGAAATGCTTAATACTTAAGCCCTAAAGTCTTTCAGCAACACTGAAGAAATCCTTACCAGTCCATTAGTATGATTACACATGTCCCACAAAGGTATCAGAGCAAGTGTAACTCTGGAACCATCTTCTGTTGGAATCTGGTTCTGCCGTGTCATAACAGAGGAAACTGCCCATCTGCAAAAGTTAAAAACAGTAGATGGTCAACGTTCAAAACAGTAAAATAAGATTGGCCATAGTCCCACCTGAAGAAAGCATTTAGACTGGGAGTTTCCAAACTTAGTTTTATTAAAGATCACACTGACTACAGGCACTATAGAAGGCGATATAACTTGCAGGAAAAGCAGCAGCTCCCAGGTTTCCAAGACATGCACATAGACCAAATGCCCTCTTCTGTGCTGTTTGCAAGAGAACCTTCATACCTTCCATTGGTTCCATTCCCCAACCAGGATCCACTCCGTCACCTTCTGCTTCCCCAGCCCTTCACTGCACACGTATCTCCCGCTACACATCCCAAACCTGGGGTCAGCTATTCCTGCACGTTTCAGAGCAGTTCAGTGCTCAGTAGCAGGAACTCTCATCTGTGTGTAGACTTTTGTAAGAGCCAGGGTGTATTCTACCACTCACTCTCTAAAAAGTTTATGTACTGAGTGAACTGGAAACCAGTGTCACCACCTGACACATGCATGGTATTTTGTTAAGTGTTTCTCTTCAGTTTGCAAGCTTTTGGCTTAGATCAGTATTGCTAAATTTTCTGCTTAACAGAATTGAGAGAAAAAAAATCTGCAATATTCCAAACAGATATGCAGGTAAAAAGCATGAAAAGAACATAACACAGTTTAGTACACAGACATCATTCAAAACTCTTCTAAGTCAGGTGAAGTAAATTAAATGACAGCTACCTATTCAAACATAAAAATCTTTATAAGAGCTTAACATTTCAGTATTTTCTAAAATTTCATTTTTTATTTTATATCTGACAAAAAATGAATATTAAACATCAAAGGAAAAAAAAAGAATTTTAGTTTCACCATGGTCTGGCCTTAATACATAGATGTGTTGTGGGTTTTTTGGAGGGGAAAAAAAAAAGGAATGCCACCAGAAGGTCAAAATAAATTTAATTCCCACAGACTCCAACAATAACACATATTTAATATACGGAATTAGACTTCCAGAAGGATTTCTTCAGAAGGACTACAGATTGCTTAGAAAGACAGTGTCAAACTGAAATTACCTAATTTCTAAAAAGAAAGTTAAAACTGTGGATAATTTTGATAAACAAACACTGTTTGAAATATAATAGCAATATGTTTCTTGTTAATTGTAGTAATTTGTCTGTAAAAGTTTAGACCACTTCGCATGTAAGTTGGCGTGTTTCTCGGTGACCCTGTAAGTGAAGGAGCTGTGCTTTCGAAATTCCACTTTCATAGACTTACCCAGTAGCACAACTAGGTTAAAAAATCCCTCATGAATGCCTTTTATTCATGCTCTTTTAATCATTTAACAGAATTAAAGCTCTCATTATCTTAATTATTATTCTTTTTATCTTAAATTTGTCACCCCTTATAGCACCTCCAAGTGACATTCGTGCTTCATGTGAATAACTTCTGTTCTCCAGCTCTCCTGTTCAACAGCAACAGCTCTACATATTAGCTTTTACTACTCTGTGGTCGTAAAAGCTTTTATTAAAAAAAAAAAAAGAAATTAAAAATAAATTCCCCAAACCCCAAAACTCCTTCAACATCAACTGAATTATTTTCTTAAGAAACAAAGAATTACCTTAGTCATCTCAGACTATGTGTGCCAGTTAGCTAAATTAACTGCTCATAATGACTATTCTTCTGTAACAATTAAAATCCACATATTTATTTTATTTTCTTCTTCATTAAGGAGGTGTATCGGTATCAAATCCTACACTTAACATTTCAGTGACAATAGGGCTTTCCCACCAATGAAGAATTTCCAAGGCCCCACAGTTCACCATATTAAAAAAAGAAAAGAAAGAAAGAAAAAAAGAAGAATTAAAAGACAGACCAACCTGTAGTCGTCATAAGTGAAAGAATCCTTTAAGGGCAGTTTGCTGGCATTAGGATGGGTCTGCAAAATGTAAGTTGCATAAAAAGGTGAAAAGAGGAAGAAAAGAGAAATCAGAAATCAGTCAGCAGAATTTCATTATTTAGCTGCCTAACAGATCCTAACAAGAGCCAAATGAAGCAGGAGGCGTCCAGCCGCGCTACAGAGGGATCATCATGCTATTATGCTCTCATACATCACTGTCAACTTAATTTGTTGTGCCCAGCAGCCGCCATAAATCTGTTTCTTCATATTTCAAGACTGGAACCCACAGACATTGTACAAAAATAAAAAAAATTTAAGGTGGACTGAGGATGTGAAGGTAAAACAAAATCCAGCCTTTGATGCACAGTGGAGGAAAGAAATCCCACAACAAGCGTACATTAGCTTTCACCAACTTCCACATTTTCCTCTCCTCTGGGATATCAGTAAGGTATTTCACAAATGCAAGAAATATTATACAAGATTTTCAATTCTCCCTTGATACCTATAATGGTGTTATTCAGTAAAAGTTGCACTATACCTCTGAAACAAAAACAGATTAAAATAGTTAAATAGCTGGTGAAAAACACTGATTAGACAGTATCTACATGAAGCCATCTACGCATACTCCTACCTAAAAGTGGAGCCATGTCATTTGAAAATGTATACTGCAGTTGTCATTAACAAGCAAATATTTAATTTCTAAAGGCTTTAAGAATGTGTGATACCTGTTACTTTTCTGACTAATTAACTTATTAAAAGTCTCGAAGATACAGGTAGCTTTAAGCCCACATTCACACATTTTCTTTAGAACTTTGTTCCAATTCACAAATGGAAAGCCATAATAGCATAAATTTTAACCTTCAGGTTCAATTAGGTCTCCAAGATGAATTGAAGTAAATGATCAAACGGTTATTTCAGAAGATACAAATGATTTTTTGCACAGCTCTATCTTTGCTACGCTCTTAAAGCATGAAGCTCTATGTAGTAGCAGTTTTTTACTCTTGATGCATTAGCATCACAAGTACGTGGTAATTTATCATTTCTCACTGTAATGTACTTGCTGGCACTGTGTGCAGGACAGTAGGGGATGAGGTAAAAGTGGCTCAAACCGTAAATCAATTAGAAAACAAAAGCTTGTGCTCAGTGCGCAATTTTAGGCAAATTATATATTACAAAAGACTGCCAATTGGGTGTGAGGTCCCAGGTGGCTGGTCTCCCTCAGCCCCTCCGGTTAACCCTTTGGATGGGCTTTCTCCAGAACACGACTGAAGTTAACAATTCCAGTAGCTCCTGTCCCTCCCCTCATTCTTTTATTTTTTCCTTTTACAGCACTCTGCCTTTTCGTATGATTTTCACTCACATCGATGACACGGTCATTGCATAACAAATCCCTTCGAGTTTAATTGTAGCAACACCTTGCACACCGAGTTATTTCTTCTCACAAAAACGTTCAGCACAAGCCCAGGACTGAGACCCAAACCAAGACATTTCAGGAGGCACCTTCGCTGTAGTTCTGCACCCGAGTCCAGAAGTGAACGTGGAAACTCAGCCTTCAGCTGGAAATAATTCTTACAAACAAATGCCACCGTATAGTATTGATTTATGACAATTTAATTTCAACTTTTATTGTTAGTATTTTAATTAATAAACAGTAGCTTGATAAATTAAGCAGGGAAAAACCACCAACAGCGCGAGCATCAGCCCCTCCGTTTCCCTTTAGACCGCTTTTCCACGCGGTCCGTGGCGATCGGTGCGAGGACTCGGGGTCTCATTCTGCACCTCAAGTTTTCAGAAGACATTTTACACTTAACCCCCCGGATCGTCCTCGGTCCGTTCCCTGCAGACCATGCCCTTATCCCGGCGTTCGGATCCCGCTCCCGCCGCCCCCCGGGCCGTGCCCGCGGACAGCGGCGGCCGCGTGGGCCGGCACTGCCCCCTGCCGGCGGCGTCCCCACAGCGCGGCCGCTCGGCCCGGCCCGGCCGCGGCACCGCCTGCGGGGCGAGGACGCACAGCCCGGCCGCCTCCAGCGCCCCCAGACCCTCGCTCCGGATAACGCACCTCCGGGGTAAGCAAGCGAACCCCCGTCCGAGCGGGATCCGGCGGCTTCATCGCAGGAGAAAGACGCTGGGAACGCAAATACCCCCGTCTGTCTGCTCTGCCCTCTTCTGCTCTCCTCCCACCCACCGAGCAGCGGCTATTAGCAGAACGTGTTGTTTTTGCAAGGGCAATAATCGCTATGGTCATAATGCACTAGAAGTGAAAAGGCATCACAAGAGACTGCGCTGGGCTCAACAGCCTAAAAGCGACGGCTACAGACATTCCCTATGCCCAGCTCCGGACCGGGAGCACGAGCTAACGGCTTCGACCCAAACTTGGAGCAAACAACCACAGGACGCAAGATATATACATGTTGGCATTGTCCTCTCTGTGACAAACGTGTATCAGATCAGTGGACTGCAGTGAGGTCAATTGTTCATTTGACACAGGCAATCCCTCTAACATCCAACTTGAACACCCAACCCACAGGCAAAGATTCTGGATGCCATCAAAGATCCCGGATGCCACAAAATGCTCTGTAACCGTCCCCATTTGTAAATCTGCGGAACTGAGGTACTGCCCCTATATGGACACTATCTGTACGTAATTCACATAAAACCAATAGTAAATTACAATAAAGGACAAAATATATGGTCTTAAAAAGACACAAGGCAGAATAAAATCCCAGTGTATATAATTACCATATTTATAGCATTCCATAGTACAATATTCTAGTGGCTATTTTAAAGTTAAGATATGTCAGCATATTTGGTCATGTTAGATTTCTGACTTGGTCTATTTTACTATGTAACTTAAAAACCCTATAGATTACAAGAATCTGAAGACACACAAAAAGGAACAATATTCTGATTAAAAATTTGATTTAGTATGCAGCTTCTCTTTATAGTCCCTTGGTAAAAAAGAAATCTCCCTAACAAACACTTAATAAAACCTGTCAATATATCTAGAAAGAAAAATGACACAAATGCATTAAGTATTAAATACCCTTGAAAAAAGTCACATATTCCATGAATTTTTGATGTACTATCTTGACATTAATGTAAAACCTTGATATTTATAATTGACAGATATTTAATAAAGTATAGAAGATGACTGCTGCATAGCATGCAAATTGCTCAGACTGATCAAAAAAGATACAGACATATTTAAACTAAACAAACACTTAATACGTAAAAAAAATCAGATCTAGCTTTTACAGGTTCACGCAGCTAGGTCTCTACAGATTAGCTTTCAAATGTGACATTATCCACTGCATGAACCCTAATTTTAACTTACCAAGTCTGTATGAAGTAGTTTCAGAAAGTTGGGAGGGGAAGCTTTAAATAAAAAATGGGAACATGAAAATGTGAATATATTCATTTAGATGCAGGTCCTGACATTCTACTGAAAGAGTTATTATAAAGAACAAATACCATCTATTTCGTTACCCTTTCTGTGAAAATATTGTCAGAGCTGGCAATCAGGGTGATGACCACTGCAAAAACAAATAGTGGCATGCTGAATTTCATTTTCCTCCTGATGCTGCTATTCCTAAAAAAAAAAAAAAAGGAATAAAAAAAAATGCTTTTTTCCCCTTCAGTGTTCCAAGCCTTCTTTGAGACATTTGGAGGATATCTCAAAATAACCGGAAATATTAAAAAGTAACAGTGATTGCTGCCAGATTGTCTGCAGCCACTGTGGAAAGAGACAGACTGTTATTCTAGTCACCTAAAACATTATCAGACTAGAAGCCAGTTACTCAGTATGGCAATCAGAGAGGGGGGGGGAGGGGGCGGGAGAAAAGGAAAAAAAAAATTAAAAGGACACTTCCAGACATTTTTTTCTCTTTCTGTGAAGCAGCAATATCCAGGGGTTCATGCCTCATGTTTAATGTCTCTCAAGTCAGCAACACCCCCCCATGCGCCATAGGGGCCTCTGTGCCAATAATTTCCCCATCACGTTTTTGGATGGACGTCACAAGATAATGATTCTCAAGTCCCACAAACTAGATGCTCGGGGACTCCTCCACTTTTGAGAGGACTCGTTTTCATTTGAATGGCATGAAGGTTGCAGTGGAGAAAGGGGGTGTGCCTTTCTGGTTGAGAAGCCACATAACCTTCACTTCTGCTGTCCAGCCTAAGGGCATTAGACCCCTGTAAAAGAGTGGCCAGACTATCAGAGGCAGTAACTCCCTCCTCTATTCAATCATAAAATGCTAAAGCTCATTTATCAGAGCTCCTAATCTTGATGGGTAATTTCCATTAAAATTAGCTTAATATTTGCTTGTTTACCAAGTGATGCAAAGTATAAGTCCTATTACTGTAACACACAATAAAATGTCTCAGTAGAAGGAAAATTTAAAGTTTACATAGTGTTAAATCTGTGTTCTTATCTACACTACTAGATGCCTTGAAAAGAGCTAATATATTTTGATGTGAAGTCATATTGACCAGTATATTCCTTTGTGCCATTAACCCTTGTATAATCCAAGTAAAAAAAAAATTAACTGAATCACTGGATGTGATCAAAGCTAGGTCATTTTATAAAAGGGCACCACCTTTTAGCTGAGATAAAGTGACCATCGGAGTCACCTACTACTCCACTGCAACACCTAGTTAAAAAAAATAAAAAAATAAAAAAAATCCCTTGCTTTGTTTGGTTTCCTGAGCTTATAGACACAGAGATGCTTGGATTTCTGTGAAGAATATTTCAAGTACTCAAAAGTCCAAGGCAAAGTTGTGGGCAATCACTGCATCAGTATTACTAAATGAAATTTCAGTATTTTCAAAAACCTCTTGTATCCCACTGAAGTGGAGACAGCTCCATTTCTATCTCAGAAAAGTATCATAACAAGTGTTGAGATTATACTGAGGCCATCATTGCACTCCCCTCACAGCCCCCAAAACACTACGGGTGCTTGAAACAGTTAAAGCCCAAACCAGTCTAAGCTTCCACCTTGTTAACTTTCATTCCTTTGAACATAAACCCCAAGGGTTAGTTGCTTTTGACCAAAAAATTTTTTCCTCCTCTTCTTTGCGCATTCTCCCCTTTTCAATGTACTCATTAACATGGGGAGATTTCGTTATGAGCCTTGGTGGATGCTACTTGATGGTTTCAGGCCAATGTGTAGGTGTACAAAAACACAAACACACACACACTTTCAGGGCCAGAAGCAGGAAGATCTGTCAGCATTTGCTGGTTACTGTCCCTTTCCCAGCTCTGGAAATCCTTTGAAGCAGCAGCCTTGAAGAGAAACTCCTCTCTGTGGAGCTGCTGAGGCTTTAACTGCCCTAAAGCTAAGTAAAATAAAGAATTCAGAATGGAGGATCCTAGCAATCTACAGGGAAACAAGAATTCACTTTTTCCATTGGACATACGCTGCCTAACCTAATGAGGGAAGTCAGTTCACTGTGCAGGACAGGAGACAAAGCCAAAGATTATTTCACTTGGTAATAACAGTTTATAAGTACAGAGGCATGCTCTGGAATTTTCAAACAGCCCAATTCATGAAACACTAAGAATAACATCCACAAACTTGTGCTGTTATATGACTTTTCTGAGGGAAGAGAGATGACTCTACTTTGCAAAACCTAATAGAATGAAGCTTAAAATAAAAAAGGTACCACAGGATTGAAACTTATTAAATCTAAATAACATTCTTGTTTATTCTTTATGTCAGCAATTTTTATTTACTTTATGCCAATATACACAAGAAAGCACTGTTCCAGACTATTAGGGGATTCATGCAGCGGAAGCAAAGTGGAATGACTCCTTCTGGTGCAATGGAATTTAACTGCACAGTCCCTTTTTTCGTACCTTCTACCTGCAAAAATTGTTCTTAGTTAATGAAACAGCAGTGGCATAACAGACACTCAAACCACTAACTACTAGCTCAAGGGTCTGAAGGACTGACAACCCACTTCACATACAAAGTGGATGTTACCATTTGGTTGACAGTGTACACAGAAACAATTCTGAATTGACTGCAATTGAGTGCCCTGCCTACAGTCCCGTGGCATCTCCTTTATTAAACAGGCAAGACAGCAGTGGAGTTCTCAACATCCACTTCTTGATCACTCTATTTACAGAATACTTCTTTAACATACGTAATTCTGAAATACTAGTCTTTCCTAAAATAGAAGACACTCAGAGTATTTAAATTAGTGACCAAGTTTTCTTGTCCTTTCAGAAAACCACTTAGAGCCCCATTAAGGGCTGAAGTGGGAGAAGCCAGGCTGAGACTGGACATGTTTTGCAGCGAGACAGATTCTCCACTCCCTCCCATGCCCATTCACGTAACAGAAAGACACACTAGGTCCATTATCTCCTGTGGTAAAGAGTTTATTGTTCATTTTGAGTCTTAGATTGATAGGTTCAGTCTGCAGTGCTTCACGCACGCAGGTACCGTAAGATATCTACAGTAAATAGCTTCTTCGCAAGGGTCTATGTCTGCATACCACAACATATCATTTACTCTTTAGGCTGTCCCTGAGGTGTAAGGTTTACCTTGAGCATTTTTCATTTCAGGAAACATTTTACCTCGTTAATTTCAGGAGCTGGACTTTGATGATCCTTGTGGGTCCCTTCCAACTCAGAATATTCTATGATTCTGTTTAGTGCAATGCACAGGCACTATGTTCATGCACAAATTCATCCCACAACTCTACTATTAATTGAGTGAATCACAAGCCACAAATAAAATGCTCTGATGGAAAGCCTGAAGCGAACTTCTTTGAAAGGACAGGGACAGTATTTTCTATTCATAACCACTTCACAACCAAAGAGTTTCCTAACAAGCACCAATATTATGCAGTATGGCCAAAGTTTGGTTACCTGTGAATCAACTACTCAAGCCTACAAACAAATCATACCAGGAGCCATTTAGGTGGAAGCTTGGATCATGATCATCCCCGCTGCAAAACTGCTATGGCACATGGGGCATGGTAAGTCCTAGAACCAGATGTACTGGGACTACATTGGTACACACATCCAAAACTAAAAACTTGTCATTTCCTTTTCAACTCACATTCAAACCGTAGTACAAGAAAATAAACTTTGGTTTACTTAGCAACATATCAATGTCCTACTGTGTGGAGTATTAGCATTGGGTCTGACTGAAGAGGATAATCCACTTTGTAATTTAGTTAAATTACTAATTTTAACAAAGATAAGTACCCTGTATAATTTTGCAGTGCTTAAAGAATACATCCTTTGAGTATTTCACTCTAAGAAACATCAGCTTGTTATCATATTTTAAATTTATGGAACATTTGTAACTGCTGTTATATCAAGAAAAATATTGAATCTGCACAATAAGTACAAACTTTATATGAGAAAGTATACTTGTAAGTGCATGATAATCTCCTGATGTCTGCTGAGGCACTCACTTCCACAACAGACACAGACAACATCTCCGGGGATAAACTCAAATGTCCCGGAAAGTGCAACTCAGTTAAAAAAATAAAAATAAAAGCAACTAACAGAAAATCAAACAAAAAACTGTCCCCACTCTATTGGCTGTAAAAAGAGATGCTTATCTGCATTCTCCAGCAGAAGAATGGTTGAGAACCCCATCTTCAAAAAAAATGCCTTAAAAGCCCATAATACTAACAAGAGAACGTATTATTCCTCCCAAATGTGATTCAAACTGTGCAGAAACAAATTTTGTTTTGCACTGGCATATATGCTTTGAAGTACATCTCTGCTTCTCTGGAGGAAAGCAGGCGTTTAGGCGAGCATAAGAGAATCCAAACCATCCAGAATATAAAATAAATTAAAACCTACTGATTAGGAGTTCTTAACAATGACTGTACAAAGAAAGATAACATCTATATCCAAAATGAAAGATATGTTTTATCCTGTCTGTCCTCCAACTTAGGAGCATTTTGACTGTAAGAAATAGCAGACTTCAAGTAGGACGTGCCTAGGCCAGCACGGTCCAACTGGCGCCCATTGCCTGAATCTGGACCACAGGATGCCTCCATATGGCCTGCCACCTTTTCCTTGGAGGAGATAGGGAACAGCTGTTTGAGGAGCAAACGCTGCCCGAACAGCCAAACACCTCCTCCTGTGTCCGGCTGGCTCAAAGCCCAGAGCTGTCGCCGTGTTCCTGTGGAAGGCAAGGAAGGAACAGGGGAAGGAGGCAGCAGACCTCCCACCCACGTAAGGACTTGAGCTCTTCATTTGTCTGAGAGGGACAGACGCAACCCAGCAAAGCCTGGAGCTGCTTCTGCGATGGAGTGGGGCAGCCACAGGAATGGCCCAGCGAAGCCCCAGGATCTGCTGTTACTGTCATCATAGCCGGGGGTGGGATATACCAGAAGTGACATGAAAATCAGGAATTTGGCACACGCTTGCAAAGCCTAAACCACCTTACAGTAGATACACTAAGTGGTACAGTACAAGCATACTGTCAATCTTCAGCTTGCTGCCAGCAAAACAGATTAATACAATATTTTGGCCTTCACAGAAGAAAAACACAGAAAAACATAAATATATTCTATTAACTGCCTATTGATTTATTATTGATCAAGCAGAACAACTGAGGCACTGAAATTCAGACAAAGCAAATTAAATAGCAACACTATTTTACCTTTGTAGCTGCTCACTCCATGCAATTTTAAATCTCTCCTTAAGGTGACATGTATAGCAGAGAAGTAAACAAAAGGTAAAGATTTTACAGGGTTTACAACTGTGCCATCTTTCTTCTACCCATTTTTCACAGTGTTGCTGACATCACTTCTGAAAAAAGCTATTTGACTGGCATGCCAATGAGTATAAATCAAGTAGGGGGGAAAACTGAGAATCCTAAAGACCTACCTAGTAGAGAAGCAAAACAATTCTGCTTCCAAATATATTTGCTTTTGACTGCATATTGGTTGAACTCTTTAGAAGCATTAAAATATTCTCTATTATATCAACTTAAAAATAATAAACAACTTCTAAACATTTGAATAAAGTGTTTTAAAAGGCAGGATACTTGTCTGCATTCAACTCAATTATCATTTAGCACACGAAAGTTAAATGGTGGTATCTTCAAGCCAAGTACAGAGAGACACCAGACGTTCTACTTCACGCTGACCTGGAAAATCATATGCTTATTGCAAAAGGATAGATTAAAAACAGCACAGAAAAATAACGTAAGACCAGCATAAGTCATATTGAAAGCATCATCACAACTTCAAAAACTGGTGTAAAAATTAAGCTAGAGATGTGAATTCTCAGCTAATACAACCAATAATGAAGAGTTTTAAAGATGATGTTATAATATTATTTTGAAATCTAGAATTTGATGTGTTAAACATCCTAACTAAAATGATATTCCAGTCTCCAACAGCTAATGACTGGATTTTAGAATTTCATTCACGCTAAATCAATTAGTCAAATTTTATATGAATAATAAATCAAATTTAGTATCTGATCAAAAGGGATTACAGCCTCCAGGAAATTAAGTTCTCTGTCCAATACGGCACATAAACAGATCAAAACATCTTTGGATGGATTACTGTAAAGCTTGTGTTCACAATGGGACTACAATAACACTTTCACAAACAGTGTCCAGATGTCAATACACGCTAGTCAGAAAACTAGTATGAATGTGTTCCTGTGGAATACTGGATGAAAGAAAACTACAGATAATCTAAAAACTTCAAATCACTTCTACCAAACAGATTCTATATTAAAAAAAAATATTTTAAAAAAGGGTGTGATTCATGGGGCAGCTTCTGCCTTCTTGAGTAAGAGTAGCTTGACAGAAGGCAAAGAAAGCACTGGCAAGTATTTGCTCATTAACTTTTCAGAGAAGCATAAAACCGAGTCAAAGAAAATTAAACTTACTTGCTAAAATGTTACTTAAATAGGTGACTTTGCTTTCTCCATTTGGTTTAATTCTAAAATTCTTACTGATCTTTCTTCTATTAGGGAGCCCAGCGCAGGACACAGCATTCTGGGTGTGGCCTCACCAGAGGCGAGTAGAGAAGGATCGCCTCACTCAACCTGCTGCCAACACTCCTAATGCAGTCCAGGATGCCATTAGCCCTTTTTTGCTGCAAGGACATATTGCTGGCTCACCTTCAACTTGTCCCCAAACATACTAATGGGATTATTTCACTCCAAGTTCAGGACTTTGCATTTCTTGCTGAACTTCATCAACTGGCAGCCAATTTCTCCAGCCTGTCAAAGTCCTACTGGACGGCACCTTCCCAAGGACTGAAGTGAGGCTGACAAGCTTGTTGCCTAGGTCCTCCTTCTACCCTGAGGACAGGAGTGGCATTTGCTTTCTTCCAGTCCTCAGGAACTTCTCCCAGTCATCATGATCACTCAAAGATCATCGAGAGTCATAGAGTTTGTGCTGGAAAGGACCTTTAAGCGTCACCTCGTCCAATCCCAACCATTATGAGCAGGGACATCTTTAACTAGATCAGGTTGCTCAGAGCCCCATCCAACCTCACCTTGAATGTTTCTACTAATGGGCATCTACAACCTCTCTGAGTACCCTGTGCCAGTGTTTCACCGTCTCTTCCTTAGATGTAGTCTAAATCAACCCTTTCTTAGTTTAAAATTATTACCAGTTGTATTCTTGCAAACAAGCCCTGCAAAAAAGTTTGTCCCCATCTTTCTTATAAGCCCCATTTAAGTACTGAAAGGCTGCACTAGGGTCTCCTTGCAGCCTTCTCCAGGATGAACAATGCCAGCTCTCAGCATTTCCTCACAGGAGGGGCGCTCCAGCCCCCTGATCATTCTGTAGCTGTCCTCTGGACCTGCTCCAAAAGCTGCATGTCCTTTCTGTGCTGGGGACCCCAGAGCTGGATGTACAATACTCCATTTGGGGTTTCACCAGAGCAGAAGGGTTGAATCACCTCCCTCAACCTGTTGCCCACTCTGCTTTTGATGCAGTCCAGGGTACAGTTGGGTCTTTGAGCTGCAAGCACACGTTGCTTGGTCATGTTGAGCTTCTCACCCACCAGCACCCCCAAGTCCATCTCTGCAGGGCTGCTCTCAATCCCTTTAGCCCACAGCCATATTGACAGCATCGCTTGCCCAGACACAGGTGCATCACCTTGCATTTTGCCCTGTTGAACTTCATGAGGTTCCCATGGGCCGACTTCTCAAGCTTGTCCAGGACCTCTAAATGGCATCCTGACCCTTGGGCATGTGAGTCACCTCAAAATAACCCTCAGCACTTGTCAGTGCATCCCATCAGGGCCCATGGACTGGGTCCTGGTTTGCTTAAATATTCCCTGACCTGATCCTCTTCCACCAAGGGTACATCATCCTTTTTCCAGCCTTTTTTCCTGGTGAACGGTACCTGGGATTCCTGAAGGCTGGTCTTACTAGTAAAGACTGAGGCAATGGAAGGCATTTGGTACCTCAGCTTTTTCCATGTTCTGTGTCACCAGGTCCCCTGTGCCATCCAGCAACAGGCCTACATCTCCCCTAGTCTTCCTTTTGTCACCTATGTACATATAGAAGCCCTCTTGGTTGCCTTTGACATCCCTTGCCAGATTCAGTCACTGCTGGGCTTTAGCTTTCCTAACCACATCCCTGGATAACTGGACAATGTCTCCATATTGTTTCCAGATTACCTGTCCCTGCTTTCACCCTCTCCATGCTTCCTTTTAGCGTCTGAGTTTTTGCCAGGAGCTCCATGTTCATCTGTACAGGTTTCCTGACATTTTGGCCTGACTTCTTGCTTTTTGGGATGGAATGCTCTTGACCTTAAGGAGGTGATCTATCCATATTAACTACATTTTCTTTCTTGGGTGCTTCTTCCCTCCAAAGCCTTAACCCACAGAACTCTTCAAGCAGATCCATGAAGTGGCCAATACTGCTGTCCTGAAGTCCAGCATTGTGACCTTGCTTTTTGGTCTGTTCCCTCCTCTCAAGATCCTGAAATCTACCACCTCATGGTCACTACAGCCAAGGCTGTCTTCAGCCTTCACATCCCTGACAAATCCTTCCTTGTTTGTAAGTATGAGGTCAATGAATGGAAGTAGCACTTTACTGGCTCCTCTATTGCTTGGACAAGGAAGCTGTCATCAATGCTCTTCACACACCTCCTGGATTGTTTATGCCCTGTTGTGTTGTTCCTTTAACAAATACCAGGGTGGTTGAAGTGCCTTGCAAACATGAGGCTATTTTTAGCTGTGTATAGAAGGCCTCATCCCCTCCTTCCTTCCTCCTGATCAGGCAGCTTATAGCAGATGTCCACTATGATGTCACCCATATTGGTTTGAGTTTGGATGTTTGTTTGTTTTCTTTATGGACAGATAGCTTGCTGGTGCTCTTCAGAAAAAGCTGCAGTCCCTCAGTGGACCAAAGACTACAGGCTGAAAACACTCTCTAAATCAATCCCAGACTGCCATCCTGGACAGTCCTGCAAAACTGATCTTTTTTCCAGTACATGAGAGGCAGCTACATGCAGATACCACTTACACATAGAGTGCCACTGAATGCCTATACTGGCTGTCATGGCAAAAGCTATGGCTACCTAATGGGCTCTGCTGGTTTCAGACTTATCACTTCAAAGATTTTAAAAGTCAACTAAAATTATCATAAAATTGCCTTTTATTTAGGCAGGTAATAACAGCCTTTACTAGAGCTGGGGAAAAGATACAATGCTGCTTCAGACCTATTGTGTTCAAACTATAAATAGTTTGGGCCCTTCCACCTTCTCTAAGTGCACTCTTTGTCTTCATGTCTTGTTTTAACTTACAAAAGCCCCTCTGAATCAGGGGCACACAGATACACTGGAAAAATCAAACATGAAGACCACTGTATAGTCTTTCAAAAGAGGTTCAAACTTGATTGTGTTTTCTTTAGGAATATAATTTCACTGTGAATGTCTGTAAACTATATGGCTCCCTCTTGTGCCTATTATACCACATTTCAGTGTACAAAAATTTTAACATTAAGACATAAATATCTGGGCTTTGTTCACCCTTCAGCAGGCATGCAATGCCCATAAATGTTAATGGAAGTCACATACATACCTTCCTTTCTCTTCCCCTGAGAAGAGAAAACCCTGCAGCTTACAGAATTTCTCTTTGGAACAAACTACAAAAACATCTTGCAAACTACAGGTCTGCAGCAATGAAAGCAGTCTTTTGACCATTCCCTATATTTTGATAGCAACGCAGAGGCCAAATGCACCTTTAGAGTACATCTGTAAGAACTTTTAACTATTTTTTAGTTATCGAATTACATATGTTTAGAGAGGTGTCAGTGTGGTTTATAGAGCCTGGCTAACATGCTCAAGGGTTTATTTTTGTCTGCTTAACATCCCACCTGTTTCTGCTTATCAAACCAGACAACAGTTTAGCTTGCAACAGCTGTGAAATTCATAAATCTGCCCATTCTTCATGTGTACCCAGACTAAGCACTTGGAGAAGAGTTAGAACTGCAGAAGTCACCCTTATGGAGAAGTTAAGGAAACAAAACAGCACTTCTCAAATAAAGTTTAAAACTGCACACCTATCAGAAGCCAAATTATTTTAATAAGAGTCTATCAATCCTATTTGAAAAGAAAATGAAGCATTTGAAAAAATGATTTGTTAACTCTTTTACTCCCCAAGCCATCAGAAATATTTTTTAGACTAAAAATGCTGCAATTAAAATATTTTGCCTGCACAAAATAGTCCCTTTTTGAGTATCTTCAAATATCAACAAAACAACTTTTATTTTAAGATGCTGCTAGTATTACTTTCTGCAGTAGAACAACTATCAATAAAGTAAGTATAGTTTTAAGATTTTTGTATTACAAAAAATGTATTTATACACTTAAAAAAAAATTAGTCTGCATATTGAAAGCAGTATCAAAATCCTGGTCACACAGGACAGCTTTCATTAAAAGACTTACACTAAAGCAGTAGTAGTACTGAATGAAATGATGGTAAACAACCAAATCAAACATTCACTTACATAAAGCTTACAGAGTACACTGCTTTTAATAGATAAGTTGGCTTATCTAAAATGAATGAATGAAAAAAAAAGTTTGCTTTTTTCATTTATATGACAAATTTTTCTCTTGCTACTTCTTCCCTTTTCCATATGCTCATGAATTACACTTAGCACCAGTATTTTGTGGGTCAACTTTGTTCATGAAATGATATGAGTGCATGCAAGCTGATACTAAAATTAATTTTAGCTTTTCTGAATAATAAAAAATGGCACTTTGTTTTTAGGGAAGAAAGAGGCTTTTATTTTTTCTCTATTAACTTTTTTTTCCACCATTTCATAAATTACAAGCTCTTATTTTTGATAGCAGAAACAGAGATCAAAAATTTTTAAAATTTACGGAAAAATTTTCACCAAAATCATTAATAATAGGTACCCAGTACATACACTTGACACTCCTGAAGCCAGCTGAATTTATATAACTTTCTAATGGGATATTTACTGAATACTAGTAAAGAAACATTCAGCTGAAATGTGATTACTTGGCAGTGCTGAAGCAAGGCACCAAACAACCAGAACACACTTAAAATTTACCTAATATTTATTACATCTCCTTCTCAAAAGAAAAGTAAATAAAGCAAATGATTCCTACTTGATCTACCTTCACGCTCACATTCAATGTGAAACAACATCTACATTACACAAGAACACAAAACAAGCATTTTTCAGGAGAATAAGAAAAAAAATCTGATCTAGTTTTCTGACCACACCTGACCAGAATCTGCATTTTAACAGTTCATACAAAAGGCAAGAGTATACTAAATACTTTCGTGAGTATACTAACGTAAAGCTCAAAGGGAAGACAGCCATTTATTTGAACATTATTTCCACAAAAGCTTCCCACTGCTGCAGATCAAACCGAACTAAATCAGTCTCAACAATATCAGTCTGAGAAGTCTTCCTCATGAGCCCCCATATCAACTTCTATAGAATTGCAAATTTAAACCAGAAAATATAACAGTGCACAGTATTAAAGGTTCGTTACCATGTACAGCACATCCCCATCACTGGAGTTCTAAAGACATTCTGCCCCTGAACTCATCTGATGTACATTATTCTCTTTGTTCAAACTGTCCCTTTTCTTAACAGTCAACAGTAGACTTTGATGTGGAATATAAATTATTTTTTAGTGAGATGTTACTTTGACCACGTTAGCTTAAACGCTATACAAACAATCCTTCATTAACTTTAGGGGACAATAAGAGAAATAGCATGCATTTGCTATCCTTTTAACAGATTATGTGCCACAGGAAACTTTCAAACAAAAATGTTTTGTCAAACATTTAAGATGCTTTTCACATAATAGATATTTCATGCTTCAACTGATGTCACATTACTGCATTTTATTTACTTTCTTCAGCTGTGTTTGCATCACTTTTATATCAGTCTTTATATATTCATCAGTCACTGAGAAGAGGTTCTGAAATACTGTACACAAAGCAGTCAAAATCAAGGATTTTATTCCAGATCTCATTTATCTGTAAAACTGTATTTCATTTTTTTTAATTAATGTTGTGGTCACATAACCTCTCACACACAGGACTAGTCAATGAAAATAATGGAACTAGTCACAGTGATAGTTCAGCTACATGATTAAATACTGCAAGAGCAAGAATAGCAGTTGGAAGAATTGGATAATGTTCCACAATATTCTGCTAATAACAGAAGACCTTTTTATGGGTAAAAAAGATGTTCTAAAGACATAACATTTAGAAGCTCTGTTTGCTCAAGCAGTACACTTTGAGAGACAAAGTGAAAGGCTGGAAGGTGAAGTGTGGACTGGCAGCCTAGGATAGCACATGGCAGGAAAAGAGAGTGGCTGAACTATCGTTTCCTGAATTGTGATACCTGGAAGAAAGAATTTTATTCCCTTCTGACATCAAAGACATTGTTTCTACCCTACTCCTTGTACATCTGACTTGGCTTTCACCTGTTTTTTTTTCAACTACTTGAATTTTCAAAATGTATCCCTCCGTTCCTTACATTCAGCAAACTGACACTGTGTTTGAAACTCAGTTCTTGAAACACCAAACAGCTACATAAAATAGTTTAACCTTTGTTGAATTAAAACAGTTAATAGAAAAGCTTTGGAGCTCTGATAACACTGAAGGAGAATAGAATTGCCTATGTCTTCTCATTTCTCCTATGGCCAAAGAAAATATCTCTAGATTACACTGTTGGGAAAATTCAGCACACAGAGTCATATGCTTTTTACACAGATTGTGCTACAAAAAGCTTTGGATGTTTGGACATTGAGCACTCCCTTGAGAACAACATTTTACCATTCACTTACAACATCAATTATGTCTAGATATCAGTCAGAGTAACACAGTTCTATCTTAGAGACTCAATTTAAATCATTACTTCAGAACACAAGGAAAAGTTCACCCATCCCAAGCCTCTCCATACTCAAGTTGTTACCAGATGGGTTTATCTTTGTATTTGAAAGCAGTCAAAATAATTATGCTAAATAGAACAGAAAAAAACAGTTAATCCACGGTCACTGGAAATACAACATATGCAATGGTTTTATTCTGTCAATTAACAATTATAATTTTACTTTGTTAAGTGCAAACTATATTTTTTCAAAGAATCACAGAGGCATAGGTTGTAGATCTCTGCAGGTCACGTACCAAAACTTCCCATAGGCAAACTTCTGGAAACCAGCTAACAGTAGCAAGATGAAAGCAATGACTGGATCATCCCTTATCTCCTTTTCCCCAGAACAAACAAATCCAGCTCCCTCAGTCTCCCATATGGATAAAGGGCTGAAGCAAGTAACATCTTAACAGTCCTCCTCTGATCTCATTCCAGTTTGTCAACATCTCTTTTGTACTGGTGGGCCCAAAATTGTACAGTATTTTAGGTGAAGCCTCACCCAGTTTCAAACAAAGAGCTGTAATCACTTCTCTCAACCAACTAAATACATTCTTATATACTCATTAACCTACTGAACTGCAAAATTTTAACAGCAGTTCAAAAAAACAGCAGAAAATTGCTTTAATGATTCAGACTTTTAAGAGTAACACTCTTGTGCTATTATTTAGTATCACTGTTTTCACACCTTCCTCAAGGATCATGAGAACAATATGTATGTATTACATTTAAGATGCTTACCTGAATAACTTTGTAGAAATAGGCATACTGTCGAGCTGTATTTTTATATTGGCTAAAAACATCATGTATGGCCTGAGTTGATTGGAGATACTGTACTTCATCCTCTTCAAAGTAGAGAGGAGTATCATATTCACTGGGGAGTGTCTGGATGTAGGGCAGCCAGAAAGAGTTGGGGTTGGCTCTCTCACAAAGGAGATGGAATGCCAACGTTATATTGCCCATGGCTTGAAGAATTCGATCTTGAGAATACAGAGATCCTGAATTAACCAAAAAAGTTGAGGCACTAAATTAACTGTCCATGGAAAATATAACCTTAGATTTACCTTAAATTAACATGATGAAACAACATGTAAGAATTTAACAAAAAAAAAAGCTTTTCAGGTTTCTAAAATTTTTAGCTGCCTACACTGTATTGTGCTGCCAGTTTTTTAATACAGCAAATGCCTTGTGCACACACATGATGGAAGACATAAAGAAACTAGAACAATACTCTCAGTACCTCAGAACATTTTATCTCCAAGAGTTATACAAGCTACATTGTATGTGTTCAAAATAACACACACTTGTGGAAGATATTTAGAGCACTCAGCCAAAAACAAACTGGGAAATTTAAATTCCACTGACACTTCAAGCTTCTAGGTATTCCAAACCTGATGGTTGGCATGACAAGCAAGTCCTGTAATAAAGAAGATCAGCTAAAAAAAGAAAGTCTCCTGTTGAATGATCCCATAGATATAAATTTCTTGCTTAAGAACTTCCTGAAGCTCTTACCTAAGACTGAATTTTTAGCTGACTCAACTGTCATCAACAGTTTTCTAGGAACCCACAGAAACAACTCTTCAGCCTACAGAAAGGAAAAATACAGAGGGTCAGTTAGCATTTATATGACATGCCAAGTCTCTCAAATGTACATTGACTTTAAATTACAAGTTGTATACTCTTTTTTTTAATAAAAAATATTCTGAATCAAAAATCTTCTTCTCTTCCACCTCGAATTAAACAAACAAGGTATGTTTCATATTGTGCTAACCAAATGTTCTAATCTGCATGACACAAACCTTTGAAGACAGACACGTAAGATTACAAAATAAAGTGCTTCAGTTTGGAACTGCTAACATGTAGGTTGCCCACATTACTTTAAAGTTATCAGACACATTATATTGCTAATAATTATGTGGTCGAATGTTTTTTCACAGTCCAGTTTTTTCACATTGGTCGTTCTTATTCTAGAAGAACTGCTCAGGATTTCTAGGAGCTTATTAACTGTGAGCTATTAAAGCCCTAAAATGAATATACTATGCTCATTTTCTAATATTCTTACTATAACAGCTGATTGGTCTTCAAAGCCGTAACATCTGCAAAATGGGAATGGAAAGACAATCTTAAATGCTTACTTTTTAACAGTTAGGTAACTGTGTGTGTCTATATTCCTTACCTGATAAAAGATATTCCTTACAATTATTGTAATTTTGGTTTTTTTTCATTTTCACTAGAAAATAGGTATTGCAAATACCTTCTTCTGAGGCAAAAAGACCACTTCTTTAAAAGAAGGGACATGAAAGAAGAGACTAAATAGTTAGAAAACATGGAAGAAAGGGATACATAAACAGGGTAGAGTACTCTGGTGATTAGGTAAGGAGTATAGACAATACAGAGGAAGAAAAAAAGGAAGACTAATTGAAAATTCACAATACTATCAGTAGTCATAAAAAATAATACTCAATTTTATAAATAATTTAGTTTCTCAAGAAAGCAGAGTTGAGAACATTTCAGAACAGCAGTTTCACAAGCAGCAAAAACGGGGAAGGGAAGGTGGTGAACATTTCAGAGCTCTGCAGATATTTTCCAAACACGATTTTCTAATCTAAGTCAAATGTTCACATGCTCACCTTTATCTCTCTTGTTGCTTTCAAACCAAATCCCTCCTCTTCAAAGTTAGCTATTTCAAAACCCTCTGTGGATGCTCCATTTTCAGTTGCCCACTTTATCAATTCAGGGAAGTAGTCATCTCTTTTTCCATCAAAGACAACAGACAAACCTATATACACAATTTATTAAAAAACAAATGCAGAAATAAGAGGATCTAGAAAGATAAAGAACTTCAATATAAAAGCCCATGGAAAAAGTTATCTGCTATCCCACAGCAGTGCTACTTTGAAGTAGCTGAGTCAGAACTGGTCTTTGTTAAGTGTTACTCAATACTATGCAAATGTCATACCCAATTTTCATCAACTTCAATATTGTGCCAAACTGGCTTACCATTCATCTTAAAAACACAACCACCTAAACTGAGCTGTGATGAAATATGAAGCTCTCCTCCCCTTTCCCTTTTAAATAAGAAGAGCGAAAATATTTCCAAGCTTAATATTGATGATAAATGCAATCACCACCACGTGTTGATACAGACACAAGGAGGAATTTGAGAGGCAAGATGCAATTTCATTAATTCAGCACTGTGAATGGTGATAAGCAGATCTCAAGGCAGTTAGCCTTTTCCTGTAGCATATGGATCTACTAAAATATCTAGAGACTGATCATCCTCCTGACATCACAGAGCTTGCTTGTGCAAATTTTTACACTTTGCTTCTCCAACAGGCATGTCATCCACCAGCGAAATTACAAGCTTCATTCATTTCCTCAGCTTTCCCCTTTACTGTCATCTGATTTGAACCTCTCCATAACAGTTCCTGGCTATACTCAGCCAGCTCCTTTTGTACCTCTCTGCCTCTGTGTGTTCTCTTCAACCCAAAAATCTAGTGGCAGATCACTTTAAAAGTGTCCAAAGGCCCCTGAATGCTCCAGCTATTTTATGAGTGACAAAATGTCATCAATAGGATGCTTACATCCAAAGACACTTTGGTTAAACAGAGGTGATAAAATATGTTTTTAGATTAAAAGGATTTTAAGAAAGGAGCATTAGTGTATTTAAAATATCCCCTGCCTCCAAATTTTGCATTTCAAGCCCCAGAACCAATTAAATCTGCAGTTAACTTAGAAGTGCAAGTATCATCTAAAACTATAGTCTTTGATGACGCAGTACAAAAATTCAACATTGATAAAGTATTTTTGGAATGTAACGACCTCACTAATCTAGAAGACTAGTTGCATAGTTTCTACAGAACTTGGCAGGTGTTTATACTGTCCAAGACTTTCCTTTTGATTTCCAACTTTTACTACTGTATAAGGCTACTGGAAGCTTTTAACACCCAGTTTGTATTTGGGGCCATTCTGTAAGCATCTTTGAAATTCTACCTCTGTTCCTCATATACAATGTGGTCCAAATTAAAGAGAGGATCAGGTCCTTTAAATTTAAGCACTATTGAAGAACAAGTTGTTTCTATATTGAACAAAATATAGCTATCCTATATAGAAGAAAATCTATATTGAAAAATTATTTAATATTTTCCTAATGAGTCAAAGAAAATTTTAAAAATTAAAAATACTCAGTTTTCAAATTGTTTTCTATACTGAAAATGATTTTAGTTCATGTTCTGCAACCCAATATTCTAGTCAAGAAAAGCACAAAGTATGACACTTTTGGCAAAATACACTACTTTGTACATCTCAAAGTTCCCAATAGGAATTGATATTTCCTCTGATAATTGTCTAAAGCCTTTATTGAACGCAAAAACTGCATAGTATTACTGTGTTCCACTAAAAAATAGTTTTGAAAGACACCATATTTTCACACTCACTATGTACATAAAAATGTTGTGCTTAGTAGGTTTTGCATCTTTCAGGGAAAAAAATATGCTCTATTAACATAATACTATCAACTAATTCTACCATCTCTGCCAGCAGCCATTTTCCCCATGGATGGTTTGATCTTTCTGGTGCAGAAGAAAGATACAGTGAGCAGGCCAACCCCCATGCTAACTCTGCTCTTATAAACCCAAACTATGATTTACCATAACACATGTATTACATCAAAGAAACTTGGACATGTACCATAAGTTTATAGAAGTCATGGCACAGTAAAAAAAATGGATCAAGTTCATCTCTACACCACTACCAGATGCAGTCACTCAAACAGTACCATTTATTCTTCCATATGCCCTCTGCCAATAACTGATGTTCAGAGGTTTGTAAGTCCTTTCATGAAGTAAGATTTTTATGTATCAGTCAAATATATTAAAACAGTGTGAAAGGGAAATTTCAAGCCTCTTAAGTACTTGCTTTATCAAGTAATGCCATGAACCAGTCGAGCTCCATTTATATGCAACCTGGCTTTTTTGCTGTTACTGTATAAATACCAGAGAAGAAAGAATTGTTTCAGGACTTTTCAGGTATGTCCAACCCAAATCTATTCATCGCAAGGTTAAAAAGACATTTCTCAGCCATGAAAACACATCAGTCATAAAAGAGGTTAATTTTACTAAAATTGCATGAAAAGCCTTTTCTAAAGCATGTCTCCAAATACAGACAAAAATAATATGAAAAAAAGTATCATCAACACTGAGCTGTAGCAGGTCATACTGGAAGAAAATTGTACTAGTCTGAAAAATAAGTATACCTTAAATTTAGGAAAGCTGGCAATAAAACTCCATGTTAGCTGTGGTATAATAAGCATTTCTTTATTTTAATTATGTGCTTGAATTATAGCAGATAGATTTATTAGCTGATGTATTTATTTTGTGCATTTACATATTTTTGTCATCACTTAATGTCACAATGTTGTATTGCTGAAACTGTTTCAACATTCAGTAAAGTGTTGATGTAAGAATAAAATAGTTACAAAATTAAGTTCAGAATGCCCAGATTTATAGAGGCAGAGCAGCAGACTAGGCAATCAGGAATCAAAAAGGCCTATTATTCTCTGAGGACTTTTACTTCTAGTCCTTCAGATTGTCTTCTTATCACAATCTCAAGCTCCTTTTTCTACTCAGAATTCTCACAAGATCACCTGCCTGTGATAATCATTCAGAATTCTGAATATTAAAATGGTTAATGCCAGTGGTCATGCCCACCAGAACATTTCAGAAACACTTGCAAGTGTAAAAAGCAACTGCGTGTCAGAGAGTAAAGATTTCTTTTTTGACACAAAATAATAGGATTGCATAATATTTACATAACAACGGCAAGACAAAGAACATTCCATTTTGCTGTTAACAGACAATTCTTTAGGCAAATCAATACTCAGAACCATTGTTATCTTACAGTCTTTCATCTTTACCTTTTTGCTTTTTGCGAATTTTCTCAACAAGCGAACGGATCTGTACATATTCTTCCCATTCCTTTCCAGGACCTGGGGGAGGACTGCTGCATTCTGGAAGTAAAAATGCCAAATAAAAATGTTTTCTTTCATAAAGTAGATTCTATCATTTTAACATCAGAGTTATGGCTTCACAGCAACTTAACTGAACTGCAGTACTACTTGTCCTTCAAATATGTTTACATGGCAAATAAAATGATCTCCACTGTTAAAAACATCCCATTATATGACAGGTTAGTAATTCAGGTTTTTGAAATTTTCACAGTATAACTTACCTGAAGTTATTTTATTTTTAATATTCTTTACGACATAAGAAAGAGCAAATGTCTAAAAAGCTAGGAAGAAAAAAAGGTAAACAACCAGGCTATTAAGTAGATAGTATCCCAAATAAGACAAACAACGAAAAAAGTCTCTGTTTTCAATAATTCAAGCAAAGCATTCTGTTTACATTAGCCTGCTTGCCATCACTCTTGCTGTAATGAAAGCAGACAACAATAGCACAGAGCTTACCTTAAGTAATTGAGAAATTTGCTGGTACATACATTTGACCTGCCTAGTCAATACTGTTTTCACAGATGCATTGATACTGGAAGGACAAGCAAAGGAACACAAAGCCATGCTTTAGCTTTAGATTACATCCACAGTGTCTCTGCCAATATTCTAAATGCCAAGTGTGTGGATTTCTTGATCTAAGCCATGTAAATCCAAGTGGACAGCTGAAGATTACCTTGCTCAACCGATTTGAAAAATCCTAGCACTGATAAAATATGGAAGCTTGACAAAAAGAACAGCTGATACTTGTCTTTGCTTAGCAAATTAGATCTATGTTTTATTTTTGGTAGCAAAGCAGAGGCCAATGATAGCATAAGCATCAAACTGCTTTGACAACTCCTTGTCTTCTCTTTGTGAGCAATGCTAAGAAAAATTCCAATTTTTCTAAAGCAACATTTTGATGTGTCCAGGATATTAAAATCTGGACTTGTGTTTCAAAAAGAAATGTAGCTCAGCACAGTTACTAATGACAGTAGAAAGAGTGTAAGAGTATTTTAGCATCATCATATGAAATTACTCTCTGCTTTTCATCTTTACTAGAAATGCTGGATGAGTTCCAAGTTCCCCAACAAATGAAACAAATCTTTGGTCTATACACAAGAACTAAGCACCACGAAAAGTTTCCTAACAGCAACAACAACAAAAAATTTATGTAAGTGACAAAAATATCTGTGCAGTTGAACTGAGTTGTATTGCTGCTTCACACAGTTAATTTCTCTAATATCAGTTCAAAGTACTGTTCAAATGATAAATGGAAATAGTGCCATTCTTGAGGTCTACAAGAAAAACATTTTTGATAAAGCTTCAATGTCAAATTATCTAGTTTTTTGAAAATCTAATCTCACCCAGTATTTATACTTGTGTTGAGATGTAAAGCCAAAAGCTGCCACAAATATGGTACGTCCAATACATACACATTTAAATAAGCTAGTAATGGTATATACTAACAGAGACAGTTCAGTATGTATCTCAGAGTATCTGTCTTAATTTAAGCACTCTGAAATAGCAAGCTTGGCCACTTAAAGAAAATGAATATAACTCATTGGCTTCAGCAAGAGAATGTTTTTGAGTGGTTTGCATGCCATCCCTTTTCCCAGAAAAGCATAAAAACAAAACTTACTTTGCAATAACTCACTAATTAGATTCAACATTTCCTTTGGAGATACTGTTGCTGTGGCTCCTGTACCCGACTTCTGAGTTTTTACTCGGCTCTTCTTCCCCATCTTCCAACTAAAAGAGATTAAGAAGCACAGTGCCACCAATTACTATGAAACAAAATATCATAAATATGAATGGACAAGATCTTCTCTTATTAGTCACTTATAAAAAAAAAAAAAAAAAGATGAGGAGTTGTTTCTTGCACAGGTATATGTGCAAATATTATTTGTATGGCCTGAATGTAAGAGTCATACAGTGCAATCCAAAGCAATATTTCATCTAGTTGCACATTAATTACTTCTGGACAATTAGAAACTAGAAATCTTAGAGAGAAAAAAATTACTCGAATCTTGTGCAAATTATTTAGTTTTGAAAAATATTATGGATTCCAAAGTATTCATCCAATATAAAACCAGGTTATTTTACATCATCAGCTGCACAATAGACATCAGCTAAATTAGTATTTTTACTGCACGACAGCAGTAATTCAAAATGAATCAAAAATAAAGTATCTCATTTCAAAATAAAATCAAAATACCATATGTATGTATATCTTTGCAGCAGCTTCTTGGGGTTCAACACAAATAGTTAAGAAAAACCTGTTTTCAGTTCCCACAGTAAATGGGACATCATCCTAGGCTTGTTTTCCAATATTCAGAGCCCCTTGTTCTCATGGAGGACTTAAATCACACAACACTTCCCCGGAACATCAGCGCAAGTCGGGTGTGAAATATCCAGGGAATTTCTGACATGCACTGGGAGTAGTTTCTGATGCTGGCAGTGAACAGCCTTCTAGGGGAGGGGTTGTGCAGGATCCAGTGCTCATGAACAAGGAAGAACTGCTCATGCATAAGACAGCCAACAGCTGCCTTGGATGCAGTAATTGTGAAATTGTAGTGTAAGTCTTGAAGAAAGAAAGAAAGGAAAGCAGCAGAGTAAAGACTCTGGACTCACAGTAGATAAAGCTGGGGATTGCTCAGGGAATGAATGGTAAGCAAAATGCCCTGGGAAGCCACAAAGGAGCACATGACAGCCAGTCATCTTCTTGAACTCTCTTCTCTGAGCACAAAAATAAGCCTTCCCAACATGCAAGAAAATCAGCAGGCACAGCAGGAGGCCAGCTGACTGTACACAGGACTTCTCACTGACAGAGCTCAAATGAAACAGAAATATATGTACAGGGGAAGTGGGGACAGGCAGCTGGAGAAGAATACAGATGCACTGTCTGGGCAAGCAGAAACTGAAGCAGGGAGGCCAAAGCTTGTCTGGAACTGATATTGAAGAGGGATGTGAAAGGCAAGAAAAAACATTTCTACCGTGAGCAGAAGACAGACTAGGGAAAGTGTAATTCAGCTGCTAAACTGGGAAGCAACCTAGTGATGAAAGGTACAGAAGAAGCTGAGGTACTCAACACCATGGTCTTTACCAGCAAGACCTGCTATCAGGTTTCCCAGGTTTCTGCATCTGGTAGCAAAATTTGAGGGAGAGTAGCTATCAAATCAGAAGACTATCTAGGTAAGCTGGACCTATGTAGGACCAGATGGCAAACATACAAAGTACTGAGAAAGCTAGTTGATGTCTCTGGAAGGTTGCTGGCTACCATCTTTGGAAAGTCATGGTAACTGCCTATGACAGGGAACAGGTTAAACAAACAAAACCCAACCTAAAAGCAAGGTGAAGGCAGGAGAGGATAAAGGATCCAGGGAACTAGATAGTAGTGAGTCTCACCTCATTTGCTGTACAAAATGTAGAGTGAGTCCTAAAAGGAAACTATTTCCAGGCATGATGGACATAAATGTGACTGGAATTAGACAACAAACTTTTAAAAGCAAACCCTGTGCAACCAACCTGACTGCCTTAAGCAGAAAATGGTGGCTTTGTGGACCAGGGAGAATTGGTGGTTGCCAGTGCTTTGACTTAAGCAAGGTTTTTAACACTGTCTTCCATAGCACCCCGGTTGTCAAACTGAGGAGATGTGAACTGAACAGGTAGGCAAAAAAATTCCTTGGACCATGAAGTTTAAAGAGGTATTGTAAATAATTCTAAATGCCAACTGGTTAGATGCGGTATTCCTCAGTGGCTGATACTGGCCAACATGATCAGATTTGGATGCTAGGACAGAAAGCATCCTCAGCAAATTATGGGGAAAGCAGTCAACATGTTGGAGGGGAGGGCCACAATTCAGAAGAACCTCAGCTGATTGGAGGAAGCAGCAAACAGTAACTTTGTTAAGTTAAAAAAAGACAAATGTAAAATATCCTGCATTTGGGAAGGAAAAGATCCCATACAGCTTTATTGCTGCAGACTGGACTGGCAGCAGCTCTGCAGAAAAGGATTTGGAAATAGTACCCTAGGAGACAGCAAGTTCAAGTCAGCAGTGCACCCTAAAATCAGTGAAAACTAACTGTAGTTTGAGCTGCATAAGCAAGAGCACAAACAGCAGGCCAAGGGAAGCAATTATTCCCTTCTGCTTGGCATCCGTAAGGCCACGTTTAGAATACTGCAGTTTTGGGCCATGCAGCACAGGAGGTGCTGGCAAACTGGAGCAAATGCAGAGGAAAGCCACTAAAATAGTAAAAGGGCTGACACATGACATGAAAGACGTTGTGAGAGAGTTAAGTTTGGTCACACTGGAGAACGAAAAGGAGCCCACTACTGTTTTCACCTATGTGACAGGGAGTTATACAACAGGTAGAGGCAGATTATTCTCAGGGAAACACAGTGAAAGCTCAACAAGCAACAGACTTAGTGCTGCAAGGGAAATTCCAAATAGATATAAGGAAAATCCTCACCATGGGGGTAGCTGAGCACTGAACAGGATGGAGATTTAACAGCATCTCCAAGCAACCTTGGAGATTTTTGAAATTTGATTCAGCAAGGCCCTAAGCAACCTGATCTAACTTTGAAGTTAAATCAGAAAATTAAGCCTCTCAATCTCCAGAGATCCCTCCCCATCTACATTTTACTGCAACTACATTCTACATGTCACTGCAACTGAAATTTTCACCCATATAAGGGCAGCCTAAGTAGTCTATATTGGTAAATGATATCTTTCTGTATAGCATAGAAGATTCTATGTCCAGTTACTTTGCAGTGAGAGGAGAGTCAAGACACATTCAGGTAACTCTGGATATCTGAAAAATTTCAGCTGTCTGTCTAAGTCATCAAGATCACCTCAGCCAGAGAAGCTTTAAGTTATCACACACTGCACAGTAAAATCCATAAAAATGCTAAAAATTACCGTACAGAAGTAGTACTTTGGATTCCAGGTGTTCTGAGCACTTTGTATATATAAAAGGGATCCTTTTATTCTTGGTCAGTGCAGTTTCCTCTCATCCTCTATAAAAAAGTTTTGTTCTTTAGTAGCTCATATTAATACTGGAATGTATTCACAGAATCAAATGGGTTGGAAAAGACCTCCAAGATCATCAAGTCCAACCCTTGATCCAAAACTACCATGGTTACTAGACCACGGCACTAAGTGCCACATCCGGTCTCATCTTAAAAACCCCCAGGGATGGTGAATCCACCACTTCCCTGGGCAGCACATTCCAATGTCTGATTACTCTGTAAAAAATTTCTTCCTAATATCCAACCTAAACCTCCCCTGGCAGAGCTTAAGATCATGCCCTCTTGTCCTACTGCTGGTTGCCTGGGGGAAGAGACCAACCCCCACATGCCTACAGCCTCTTTTCAGGGAGTTGTAGAGAGTGATGAGGTCTCCCCTGAGCCTTCTCTTTTCCAGGCTAAACCCCAGCTCCCTCAGCCTCTCCTCAGAGGACTTGTGCTTGAGTCCCTTCACCAGCCTCGCTGTCCAAGCCATGGGCTGCCAGCTTTTTCAGGAGTATGCTATGGGAGACAGTGCCAAAGGCTTTGCTGAAGTCCAGGTAGACACATCCACAGCCTTCCCCTCATCCACCAGGCACATCATTTGATCATAAAAGGAGATCAGGTTGGTCAGACAGGACCTGCCCTTCCTAAACCCATGCTGGCTGGGTCTGATCCCTTGTCCATCCTGTATGTGTTGTGTGATTGCACTTAGGATGATCTGTCCCGTAACACTGAGGTCAGGCTGATGGGCCTGTAGTTTCCCAGGTTCTCCTTGCAGCCCTTCTTGTGGATCGGCATGACATTTGCCAACTTCCAATCACCTGGGACCTCCCCAGAGAGCCAGGATTGTTGGTAAATGATGGAGAGCAGCTTGGCAAGCTTTTCTACCAGCTCCCTCATCACCCTAGGATGGATCCCATCTGGTCCCATAGACTTGTGAGTATCCAAGTGGCTCAGCAGGTCACCAACTGTTTCCTCCTGGATTACAGGGGGGCTATTCAGCTTCTCGTCTGTCTACCAGCTCCAGAGGCCAGTTGTCCTGAGGATAACCTGTCTTACTGTTGAAAACTGAGGCAAAGAAGGTGCTAAATACCTCAGCCTTTTCCTCATCTTTGGTGACTATGTTCCCCCCCCATGTCCAATAAAGAATAGAGGTTTGCCTTGCCCCTCCTTTTGTTATCGATGTATTTGTAGAAGTACTTCTTGTTATGCCTAGCAAAAGTGGCTAGATTGAGTTCAAGTTGTGCCTTTGTCCTCTAATTTTCTTTCTACATGACCTAACTATATTCCTAAACTCTTCCTGAGTAGCCAGCCCTTTTTTCCATAGTCAGTAAGCTCTCTTTTTTCCCCCTAATTTCCTTTAAAATTTCCATGTTCAGCCAGGCTGTTGTCTTCCCCACCAGCTTTGCACACTGGGACAGCCTGCTCCTGTGCGTTCAAGACTTGCTTCCTGAAGCAAGTCCATCCCTCCTGGACCCCTTTGTTTTCAAGGGTTGTTTCCCAAGGTACCCTCTGAACCAGTCTTCTGAGTAGGCCAAAATCTGCCCTGTGGAAGTCCAGGGTAGAAGTTTTATTGATGGCCCTCTTTGCGTCCCTGAGTATTGAAAACTATCATTTCATGGTCCCTGTGCCCCCGACAGTCTCTGACCACCACATCTCCCACCAGCTCTATTCTGTGAACAGCAGATCTAGCAGGGCCCCACCCCTGGTAGGCTCATTTACCAGTTAAAGCAGGAAATTATCCTCTATACACTCTAGGAATCTCCTGGACTGCCTCTTCTCTGCTGTGTTGAGTTTCCAACAGACATCCGGCAGGTTAAAGTCACCCACGAGCACAAGGGCTGGCAATTTTGAGACATCTGCCAACTGCTTGTAGAATAATTCATCACCCTCATCATCCTGGTTGGGTGGTCTGTAACAGACTCCCACCAGGATGTCAGCCTTGTTGGCCTTCCCCTGATTCTGATTCACAGGCACTCAACCTTATCATTATTGACTCCAAGTTCTACAGAGCCAAGAGACTCTCTAACACATAGAGTCACCCCTCCACCTCTCCTACCTTGCCTGTCCCTTCTGAAGAGATTGTAGCCACCCATGGCAGCACTCCAGTCATGCGAGTCATCCCACCACGTTCCCGTGATGGCGACTACATCACAGCTTTCCTGCTGCAGGATGGCTTCCAGCTCCTCTTGTTTGTTACCTGTGCTGCGTGCATTGGTGTACATGCACTTCAGCTGGGCTGCTGATTTCACTTCTAACTCAGGCTTTCCCCCTTAGGCTCATCTCTGGAGAGCCTGGTTTCAGCCCCTTCCCCCTTCAAACATAGTTTAAACCCTCTTGATCAGCCCCGACAATTTACAGGCTAGAGTCCTTTTGCCCTTGCTAGATAAATGAAGCTCATCTGACTCTAGCCGACTAGGTACCACAGAATTTGCCCCGTGGTTGAGCAGCACCAACCCTTTAGACACCTATTGATGAGTTTTCCTACTCCTCTCCTCATTCATCCCTGCTACTGCAGGAACTGAGGCAAACACCACCTGTGCTCCTTGAAGTCCTTAATTATTGACCAGCAGCTGAAAAATTCTAGTGGGAAAGGGACATAATCTGGCTGCTTTCCTTTTCCATTAAAATTAGAAGGAACAAGAAAATGCCAAACCCAAGGCTTATTTTAAATATTAACTTCAAATGATAAGGAAGCAAGTTAAGGTTAACATTGTTAACTTATTAATTCAAAATTAAAGGAGCTCAAAACTGACTGAAGAGCAACACCCCATAAAAGGAAAAAAAATAAGGCAAAACTATATGGTGTTTTCCAAAGGGAAGACAAACAAAGCAGGACTTTCATCTTCTCATATTAAATACAGTGCAAGGACAAGAGTACCCGAGTACATGGAGACTGTGAAGTCCTGGGGCACACCCACATCCCCTGATTTTAGCATCTGACGGATACCAGAGGCTCAAACAACCCAACTGCACTGCTTAACTTTATCAGTCCCCCTTGAGTTGCATAAATTCCTTTCCCAAAACAGTTTCTACCATGAAAAGCCCACACGTGAAGGTTGGTAAGGAGAAATCCCACAGATTCGGTGTGGGAATCCCTGTCTGGTTACATCCCTTGAAGTTTGTGAATGAACACTTGGACATCCTCTTGAAAGCTCTACCACAAACGGTTACATTTGATATGAGATTTCTTAACACTTTTCAGCTCATATGAAGGAGCCAGTAACAATCATCAAGAAATCCATGTTGAATTTATAATAGTAGCAATTGAAAATAGCATCAGTGTAAGTGGTCAACCTGCCATAATGCAGTGTGAGCAAAGATATAGAATTCAAAGTTTATTTTCATCATCTTCCCATTATACACTCTTTCCTTCTATTTTTTTTTCCTCTTTACCCCCCAGTAATTTTCTCATAACTGTAAAAATATAAACAGCTCTTGGTCCACCTTCACACAGACTTTATTTGCACATCACCTACTCACTTGAGTGTTCTCCTCCCCCATATGCCATCCTGTTACATTTATTTTAGACTCTTCTGCTCTTAAGAAAAATCAAGTCAGATGGGTCTGTCATGGATCCAACAGCAGGTTTTGAGATGGAGTCCAAAATCTTAAGGGCAAGAATAATGCAGTTCTGTATTGATTCACACAAATGGTTTTCTACATTCTCTCTAAGCACAATTCCTTGCATCTTTAGAATCATCACAAAATTAAAGCACTCACACTTTGTATTTCATCTTAGAAGTTATAAACTTTGACATATAGTTTATATCATGCCACTCAAAAATATTAAGATATATAGATTGCACAACCTTGGTTTCTCATTTCTAAGAATGAAGAAAATTTATCAATCAACAAACTGGGGAAAAACAGTCTCAGCAAACGTTCTGTATACACAATTACCAAAATACTACAGGCTTTTTTCTTTACTTTTTTTTAAGTTGTATTTAGAGAAAAAATCTGCTTGAAATATAAGCAACCATGAGTAGATTTATGAGAGAAAAAAAAGAAAACTGCACATGGAGACATGAAAACTGCATTAAGCAGTCAGAACAACAATACAGCAATGCATGAAGCTGTTAAAGTATGGTACACAGCACTAAATTTTGAATTTTTCCTTGTATGAAACATGTTAGTAGGGAGAATCTACTCTTGCAATGAAAGCATTGCCAAGAATTGCCTAAAGATAAAGCTGATTTTAGATTATGTGAACTTCAGCTTCCCAAATACGATGAAAAGAAAAACTCGAACAATGCTTTGTCTTTGCACTACTATCATAAATGAATATTGTTACAGAGGCAAAAAAAATATCCTTAGCTGAAATCTGCTCTACACAAGTAAAAAATTCAAGGCAAGATCTGTCCCAGCTACTATTATTGCTCAGATAACAAACAGCAAACATACCACAGGAAAAAAAAAATGTTCAGTGAACACGACTCATTAGATTGATGGCACCGCAATCAGAAATGTATTTTTTCAGTAGGCTGCTACCAGTATATGAATGTGAAATAAGCTCTGTAAATATCTCTGCTCTCTCCTTTGATACATGTATCCTGTCTAACTATTGCTTCTTAGTCATCACAATTTCTAGAGAGGAAATTTTCTGCATGCATGATTAAATCAGCAAGTCTCTCTCACACAAAAAAAGCAAAATGAGCAGACTGATATCTTGAGATATCTTGTTAAGGAAGTATTTCCTTTTAAGGAATCATCCATCTTGATCAAAACTGTTCTTTTTTATCTAATTCCCAATCAGAAAACCAGGTTTCTACTTCCTACATACCTATCCTCATTCACTGCTCAGTTACATGAAACTGATACAACTATTTAAAATCTAATGCATCTGACAGCTGTATTGTGTAGTAAGAGCCATAATTTGAAAGGGTTTGCTGCTATACATAGCTGTCTAGAAAATGTATTCCAAATACCAACACAGTGAAGTCTGTGTAGCATTAAAAAAAAAAAATCACATTTTATAAAATACATAAACGTAGATTATGAAAGTTTCTTCAAAATTTCTGAAAACAAACAGAAAGCATAATCTGATTTCGCACTCAGAAAAAAACAGTTTAGTTGAGCAGTGCTCTCCTGTATTTAACCAGGAAATGAGTTATAATGATAGCAGGAGACCTAATATGGAGAAAGTAAGTGTGGTTCCTTTGTGAACCTATGTTTTGTAATTCAGTTCATGAAATAGATTTTAAAGTTAAATTTCAATTAAAAAAAAAATCCCGGAATTCCAAGAAAGATTTGCATCTTCAGAAAAAAACAAAACAGTATTTTTTTAATTTTAAATAAAATTTCAGATACTAAGTATCTTTTTTTGCAAGAGACTAAAACCATTGTTTAGAAAGAAATAAAGTGAGCCCTCTTCTCCACACAGCACTGAAAAGAAGGCTGTTTGCCAGTACATGCATGACAACAGAAGCAATAAATACATATAAAATAGATATATATAAAATATAGCTACACAACATGTGGAAAAAAACCAAAAAATCCTTCAGATGAACTGTAAACTTGATAAACATCTGAAGAAGCAGCAGTACATATTTCAGTGGAAAAGTGATTCGGATTTCTTTTTTTTTTCCGTTTTGAGTTTGGTTTTCTGGTTGTCTTCTGGCAAACATTTCTTAAATACTATGCCATGTTTTCTTTCAAATGAAGGTTGTTGAAAATTCCTGAAAGCATTCTGCAAAGAGCAAGTACACTGACAGCAGTGATGAATAAGCTTGGTAACACAGAACGCAGCCACATTTCCAAATATAGTGTATCAGCTGGCTTGGCAAAAAGAACCATGCCAAAACTGGCAGTGAGCGGTGTAAATGATCCATTCCCCCTCTAATACTGCTATCTAAGTGCAGTTGTGTTGTGTCAGACTTTGAACTTGTTTCCCCATTGCACACAAATAGTATTTTAATGAGCTGAAAAATATGCCTCCTCTTGAGTTACAGCTTTAAAAAGTGAGCATGTTCACCCAACAGCTTTAGAAGGTAACCATGAGAAGCCTGCAGAAAAATCCCCAAAGTATTAAAGAACTGCTACCCAGTGCATGTGTTTTTGTTGTTTTGGGTTTTATTTTTAAAAACACGACTGCTTCAGCATTTTATTTAAGAAAGCTAATATCTATGGTATTAGAGAACTTGACTACATCACAGGAACACATTTCCTTATTGAAGCAATGCCAGGCTTGGATGATAAAATACAGATCTTCCCAAAAAATACTTCAGAAAAAAATAATCCATTTAATCATTAACGATCCCCCCAGCTTTACATATTCACAGGCCAACCAAGGAGTTCACTGCAGCACTACCTAGAGCTGCAGCTGGGTTTGACAGAAAAAAAATCTATCCTAAAGCATTGTGAAGACACCTACCTCTTGCAACCTTTGCTACAAAACTGTGAATATGGTCGCAGTGCTGAGCAAACACTCTATTAATTTTCAAGTATTTAACTGTGCTAGTTTTAAAAAAATATCCTACATGAGGTAGAATATATGAAGTCTGATTTCTTCTGGAAATGTATCTGCCTTTCTTTTCCAACGGCCTCAGAATCCCTGCAGGGCTCTGTTACCTTCCTCATCTCTTCTGAGACGCCACGTTGCTTTCAGTTCCCACCCCACACGACCACACCAGACAGGCAGCATCTTCTTTTGCAGGTTTCGATATAACTGCACATGTTGGGCAAAAACATCAGCACACACGTTCACTAACAAACAGACCAAGGAGATACTATTTTCAACACAGCTTTTTCTCTAGCAAAAGGGCCACCTCAACTTATTTGAGTTCTCCCACTGTCAAAGTCGATTGAAAGCATCCAAGTTGATGGGTAAAGCAGGAAGGACGGAGCAGCAAAGACAACTGACATGGTCCTCTAAGCCTTATTTACTTCAGCTATTCCTTTTTACTTTACACAGTAGTAAACCAGCTACCCAAAAGTTTGCCGAGCTTTTACAATGCCAATCAAGTTAGGAATTCCCACAGCAAGAGCTATCCATCCAAGTTTAACTTTGCTTCAAGGACTCACTATATTTCAATGCAGTATCTTAACACTGAATCTTCTTTAATTCAGATCCTTGTAGATGCTAATTACATTATGTTCTCATTATTACATAATAGTTCCCACTCCACACATCTACTTGGCACGCACTAGCACAGAAGGCGAGGGATGCAGATCTAGAATCAGTATTAGAAGGACAGATACAGGTCAACAAGGGCAGACAAGGGGAAGATGAGGGAATTCTCAAGCCATGCAAAGAGCAAGGAGAGGTGAGTATAAGTAGGTGGTTGTGGGATATGTTCCTTGGCTTCATCGAGAGGGATGCACAGATGAGTGGGATGCACACAAATGAGGCTTGCAAATTTTTCTTCTAGTTTGATTGCCTAGATTAAGTCCTTTTCCCCTCTACTGCAGAGAAGGAAGTGTATCATCTCTTATATCAACATATGTTAAGAAGCCCAGGGTCTTAAGGGACAAACTTAATGCCTCTAGGCAACTGACAGGAGTTCTCCAATCTGTGTGTAGGAGAACACAATTTTACACTTGATATGACCAGTTTTACACAGAATGTGATCTTTTGCTTCCACTGATCAAGGTTTTTTTTCTCTAAACTTGAATCTTATGACTGTGGCTAAAAAGATAAATACATTCTATAGCAAATAGAAAGCATGAAATCAAGAAGTGTAAGAACAGTGTGGGTGGAGGAAGAGATCTGTGATCTTTAAGAAAAACTCAGCTTATACAGTTACAATGAATGCTATGTTTTCTTGTGAAAACCACCTACATTATGTCACTTGGAAACCACATTAACATTCTCATCACTCCTAAGGTATTAATCTAAATGTTCCCACTAAATAAATGACTAATTAGTTACTGATTCAATCCCTTTCCCTCCACCTCTCTCACCTTTGCTGTACTCCACCCCTTCTCTTCTTGCTATTAATTCTCCTCTTCTACCACTGCCCTTTCCTTTTTCTTCTATTTCCTCTATAAACTTGCCCCAAAAGCTGCACTAAATACAAATGTCATTTTAGTTCACTGTGTTAGTGTATTTTCTTCCTCCACTATGTTTCTGTTCTTCTATTTAAGCTGCAAGTTCTTTTGGAAGCGGGACCTCCTGTGATTATAGAGGGGTTATAACAAGGAAGCCTTTTTTTTTTTAAACAGGATCTGAAGTATTGCCATAACACTGATCACAATGCTGACAAAAATGACCTACAGAAAGCACTAATAAGATTAATGATAGAAAAGCCCATACTGTTTCCACTTATGACTGCATTCCACTTAAAATACAATGTAAATTTATGTTTCCCAAGAACTCCCTTAGCCATAACCCACACTATTTCCTTCCCTAAGAGCTAGCTTTCATATACCTGCTCCTTGTGGCAAGATACTGTTCAGAATCAGTCTAATGCACAGCACAACTGATACAGTTTGCTCTATGTTTTTCTGCTCTCCCAAAACAACTTGGACCCCTCACATGCAGTCCATTCTTGCTAGTTAACAATCTGTACACTTTTTTCTATATAAAATATAATGATCAGCACACTTAGGTTTTCCATTTGAACGTCAAGTAAAGAAAACCATCTCCAGCAGCAGCCCACATCTCCAGATACACATTCTGCAGAAGAAGGAGATCCTGGAACACGAATATATTGGTTACACAGTGTCGTTTTTTTCCAGTTCCATCTTACAAGGTTCTGATTACCATTCCTCCCTCCTTTTCTAATGTCTGTTCCCTGGATCCGAGAACCCCTAAAGTCACAGGTCTTTCTCCCCAGTTTCTCAATTAAAAAAAACTTAAAATATTCCCTCATATCTTCCCATCTCTGAAGAACTGTACTGAGCAACACCAACCATCTCCCAGAGGAATAGTGAGATCAGAACTTGCTCTGCCCTGTTTCTTTTTAAAGTCTACAGTTTCATCCTTATCTTAGCCTTCATTATTTCTCTTCTCCCCTCACCCTGTCTTTTACCAGAGGAAAAGTAACAGTGACAGCAAGCAAAAACAGGTAGAGACCTACAGGAAAAGCATGACAGAGGGATTTTTCTCCAGTATATTCACCCTGTTTCTTGTGGCCCAAGCTGCAATGTAGTAAGCTTCTCTTCTTCATGAGGCCTGTGAAGTTACCCAGGTCAGCTTCTCCTACTTCATACACAAACTCACTTTTATTTTCATTTCAAAAACCTGTACATTTCCTCTCTCAGGTAAAGCAAATGAAATAGGTTGTCACCTTCCCTTCTTAACAAGAACAGTATTCCTGAGATAAGCTTTCCATAAGCCTCAAGTTTTTTGATTCTAGTATTTACTTCACACACCTTTTTTTCTTCTTTCACAATCAGTTAGCAGATGGAGTTTATGGCCTTCAGGAGGTAGGTACCCTTTACCTGTCTACAGTCTCTGGGTTACTTGCTTCTCCTAAACATCTATTTTCTTCAAGGAATCTACCAAGCCAGTTGTTGTAAGCTTTGCTGTTCTTTAAAGTAGACACAGTGCCATATGAAAAGTACAATCATCTAAATAAATGCAACTGGTTATGCATAAATTCTTAAACATTGAATGAGTAAACAACCAAAGGGGGAAAAAAAAAGACTGATACTGAAAATGTCTCTCTAGCTTTCACTAATGAAAAGAATGTACTGGCAAAAAAACATTGTTAGAAATATATGCCTATATTTTTAATGCTTCCAAATGAATGCTTTGTTTCTTCTCCTATGGGATGGGTTATACAGTTACAGTGTATGCATCTGTTACTGCTTTAAAAACAGTTACCATCAACTAAGTAAATAAAAAGAACATTGTCAGATTACACTTTTGCCCTTGTACTTATTCAGAAAAATCCAGTTCTTGCAAGCCATCTGTTTTTCAATAAGATCATCTTTTTACTTAATTCTACAGCTGGGCTGTTTTCTAAGGCATAAGACAGTCACATGATTGACTTGTGTTTCAATACACCCAGATGTAAAATACATTCTTAATGTTTGTGAGAACACTAGTTACATGTTTTATCCTGGAAGAGCTGTAATTCCAGAAGAAACACCCTCAACACATACAAGAAACTTGGAAAAAATTCTGGTCTACAAAACATGTAAGATTAGGTGTTGTCAAGATCTACCCTCCCAACGCTCACATAAGAAAAATTCACAAATGGTGAAACTATAAATATGGAAATGTTAATACGGCCCAAAATCTTTATTAGCCAGTATGTCATAGCTACACAAGACTTACAGTTAGAAAGTTACTTTGGTTTTACCTGTTATCCTGTACACATACATACTACAAAATGCTTAGTTAAAAATATTCATATGCTAAGACATGAACTAGTAACTACACACTACCTTTGCTGTACTTAAACTGATTTGTAAAGATCTAAATATTCCACAAATTTCCAAAATAGCTCCTGTGATGTCTTAATGCAAGCTGGTTTGTTTCCCACCGAAATGTGCCAACGAGGCTCAAAATCACTTTAGCACATTATTTCAGTGACTCCTTGACCCATGCAAGCAGTGTCTTCATGTAAACCAAAGTATCAACGATGACTTACGAGATCAAGAACTGAGACCTTCTATCACCATTTCCTGTATTTTGCTCGGAGTCAGGCTAAGCAACAACACTAAGAAAATTAGTCACTGATGATGACTATGAAGGCAGGAGTTAAAGTTCAGCAATACTATGTTAACAGAGGTGCAACAAAACACTGTAGCACTCATTACATTGCCCAGAGTGAACAACTGAGAGCAGAAGCTCTGTCCCCATTCAAGACAGCTCAGGTACTTCAAAACTTTGACAAGGCCTTGCATGCAATTACGAACTTTAGGATGATAGTGTCTAAGTACACATTTCCATGGGAATTGATTTTAACTCAAAATGTACATGATGCATGGCTCACTGCAACTGTGTTTCGGTCACTAAGAATCATAGCAATTTTAACCACCAAAAAAGAGGTGAAAGAACTTCTAACAAAAAGTTGACCCGCTCCTCTATTTGTGTTAATGGGGGGAAAAAAAAAAGAAAAAAGGTATGTGTTTGTAGCATCAGATTTTTTTATTATTACTAAATTCTGTAGGATGCACAGAAAAGATTGATGCATATTGATACATATCACTATATACTGATTGTACCTGCTTCATATAACAGCTAGAGCAGAAGAAACAGAGCCTGCCTGAATAGTTAAAAAAAAAAAAACTTGGGTAACACTGCATAGGTTTTCTTAAGTCCTTTTTTAATTGCATTATAGTCAACAGCATAAATAATACAAAACTAGGCAATAACATATTTTCCAATTAACTGGACTGTCTTCAAGGAAGAGATTTAAAGCTGAAGACACTTAATGCCAAGGACTACTGTTTAATTGCAACAATAATTCCACCTAAGTGGAATGCCCTCAAGCAACCTAGTAGCAATTGGGCCCATGATTATTGCTATGCACTATCAGTTCTGCTTAGTTTTTGTCTTAACACCTTTGACTCCCCTCTTGTTTTCTACACATACTGCGATTCCAATACGATTTACTATTGCCTCCCGGGCTGCTCCTTTCCAATCAGATAATTATGTAGGACCACCATACCAAAAAACCCACATCTCCAATCTTGGCATAGGCAGCAGATCTATAAAAGGGATGGCCACAGTCCCTGGGTCTTTCTAATGTAATTAATTCCCATGTTGAAGTTAGTCCTCCAAGCAGCCAGGTGATGCAGATGTAACTGTACATCAGATACACCACATCCTTTTCATTTAAAAGAACTTCCTACCCACAAAGTCCTTGCAATATGTACACGAAGTGGCTAGAAACCTCTTGCAAATCACTCATGAAAAGGAGGAAAGGAAGATGATATCTACAGCAGAAAACAAGTTTCTACAAGCTTTAAGACCTGTTCTGTGCTACGTGGCAACATAAGCAATTCTTGCTCTCAAAACGAGTTTTCATTATACATTCATGTCTTGTAACAACTTAAATTGGTTGAATGTTTCAATACCACTGCTGGAACCAAAAAACCACTTAAGTACCTATATTTGGACACTGAACTGACACTACCCAGTGTGCACAATTAAACTGTGCTTGAAATTATAGATATCTGAATTCAGCTACAGTTTTGTGTTGCTTCCTGGAACACCCTGTTCTTACGGAAGGGAATCTAAGCAGTTTTAAAGTAACTGCTGTATTTTTCTCTAGCTAAGACTGAAGCACAGCTGTTCCATCAAGCTTCTGCAGCAGATGAATGCCTTAAAGATGTAGTCAGAGGTGGTACTGCTGGCACTTCACCCTGACCAGCAGTCTTAGGATCACTATCAGACCACAACAAACAAAACATCTGGATGGTCCAGAAGTGCCTGTTTAATGCCCAGGGCTTCCAGGATGCAGCCAGGAACTGTAGCACAAAGTAGCGTGAACCAGGAAAAGGTAAGTTTGGAGAATTCCAGTGGATATTTGTGTACCTTTTCTTAACCTTTCAAAGACATGTGGGGATATCTACACCAGTTAATGTGCTTGCTCCTAAATTATATTGTGTACCTTGTGTAGTTCTGGAAGACATCTGACAGCTCATGTTGAAATAGGACTGAGTTCATGGTCACAGGGAGGAAAAAAGTTTGGAGTGGTAGTGCACCTCCGTGGGAGTGTGCTGTACTATTACCCAATCATATGGTACACCTGCCTGCCTTCCTGCTCTGGGTGCAGAGTGACATCAGCTAGCTGTATAAATTTATATAAAAATGTATTACTGGACATTCATGGAAACAATGAATGAGTATTACTATAATTCATTCCACGTGTACCCATGGGAAGTTTGAGGAGAACTGAGTGCTTTGTTATATGGCAAGGTCATACAATGGTTGCCAATGTATAAATTGTTGCAGTGCACGGATTTACTGCAATGCAAGTGGTAAGAAGTACTCTGGGGATGCTCTTTAATAGCTTAAGAGAAACATTTTACCAATAAATTTATTACAGAGCTGCTTTATTTTGCTGAGAGAGACCACAGCCCTCAAGCCCAGTTACAACTACACTTCAAGCCACTGTGATTTTAGTGTCCTTAGAAAACACCATGGCAGACCAAGCACTCCACATTTCTAAATCCCAAAAGAATACTGTTTTGACAGTTGGGTGAGGAACTTCTGACAACATTTAAATGCTTTGCACATTGCAAAAAAAAAGAACTTAAGAAGCTTCTGGTACGAATACCTTATAAGTGATGTAATTGAAGGCTTAGCAACTGTTGGAAAGTCTTCCAAACCCACTAGCCTTAAGCCCCCTCCCTAGCTAGTGGTTAAAATGGTGACTATTCTAGAAAGTGTGCCTAGAAGTTTCAGGTGAAATACCAGTAGTTTTTTGATCTTTTTATTCTAGGCCTCGAAAGCAAAGTAACATATTCTTTAAAGCCCCTTTATATCTCATGGCATTCACAGTTGGCAACTTGAGCCCTTACAGTCCCCTCCACGTTTAACTCAAACGCTGCAATGGTTTGAAATAAGGAAGCTTTCAAAATGGACATTTATTGGACTCTCAGAAACAAGAAAGATGCAGCAATATTAAGTGCTACATGGCTTCAGATTTTGATAAAGTAATAACTGAAGTGTATGTAGACCACAATGTACTGTAAACTGTTCAGAAGAATGATGGTAGAACTTTTTTGTACGCTTGCAGGTGACAACATAGACCAAAGCAGAAACATTACACACATTACAAAGTACAGGGCCCACATTAGTTCCAAAACACATCTAGGAAGGCCACACGACTTTCTGAACAAATCCCTCCTCTTCATATTAAGGCAGAAAGATTGACTAGCATGTTTTCACAAGATAACTGCCTCTAGTATACTAATACACTGTTAACATGCCTGCTGAAAATGTTTTCCAGCCCTAATTTGATGCAAACCCTAGCCCTGTCACCAACCTATCCCTTTGACCCCTAGGCATGCACTGAAACCCAGAGTAGAACTGACCAGACCCTACAAGCAGTTTTCCAAAATGTTCAGATAAGGAGCTGCAATGATTTCTGTAGTCCCTCTGAGAACCTCTACAAAGCCTGAGTTTGTCTTGCCTCCAACCCCTCCAAACTGAGACTTCAGTGTTGTTATTTGTAAGTATCTGCATTCCTAGTTCCCTGGGGATATCTCGCTCCTGCACAACCAGCAAAGATAAACCACTTGCATCAGATTCCAGCAGTTAGGACTTCAACAGTCCCAGGCTTCTGGAGGCTCAGCACCTTTCATCTCATCTGAGATGTGCATGGCTTCCTGAGCCGCAGCAAGGAGCCACAGTTCAAGCAGCAGCCTTAAGGACTCCTACCACAGCCAGAGCCCGTCTGCCTCACCAGGAACACCACCATGTCTTCTGCAGTAAAGGACCACAAACTGGACATTGCATTACCCAACAAGTCACACCTGCAAGATGAAATTTATATCCATCAGCCCAAAATGAAAATTTGTTCCTACCAAATATCATCTCAAGAACAAGGGGAAAAGCAGCAGCATGACTCCTGACAAGACTGGCTGTTAGTGCTATTACGATTCCCAGTTCTTGTAGCTGAGATTCCTGCTTCCACAGACAGAACCATTATCTACTAGTCTGGCAAATTTGTAGATAGAGATGACTTCCACTCAGACCAAGTAATTCTTCCTTAAAGAGGACAAAGGACAGAACTGAATACAAATATCGTGACTATTGCAGTGAAGCCGCTCCTGACATCTTGCTGCAGGTGATAACCGGTAAATCTCTGTCCACCAGAGAAAAATGCACTCTGGGAGCAACAGTACTTTCCAAAACTAGACTGCTCATGTCCTGTGCCTTAGGCCAATGTGTCACATACTGTCAGGACAGAAGTCTGCAGAAATGTGTTCAAACCAGCTTTTTGTTATTAACCTGATCTGCCATTTGAGAGTTTTCTGGAAAAGATACAACTTTATCTTTACAGAAGGTAAAGTGTTCCTCAAAGTTGCACAGAATTTTGCTTTCTTGGGAGTGCAACAGTAAAACCCTGGTAAAACAAATAGAAGTGGCATCACTTCATTACCTTCCCACTTTCAAACTCTGCATATGCCATACTTTTAAGTCTACAATCACTGTTTACTAGAGTTTGCAAGGTTTTTGGCTGTTCATATCATTATATGAAACTCTACCCATACATCCAAACCACTTGCAGAGACCAACTCCAAGATATTACAAAACAGAGCAAGCAGTTATTGTATTAGTCTATTTTATTTTTGTCTTCTAAATGTCCAAACTTAAAGTGCAGTGGGTCAGTTTTTCATATTCAGGCATGAATTCAAAACTCAAGAAGCACAAGAAACAGGTTGTACAGGCCAGGCATCCTACAGTGACAGAAGGAAATTACAACAGTATCTGTCATTGTCTTGAAAGCAGGAACTCTATTTTCTAATAGAGCATTGACAAATGCAAAAATTGTAATTTCATGAGCCCTTACAGAGCTCACTAGTATTCCAAAGCATGAGCTGAGAACAAAGTGAGAAATAACTTCGTGAATGTTGACTTTTGGAAAAAGGGGCAGAGAACAGATACAATCTGAATCTGACAACCACATGAAAATCCAACAGTCATTTTCTGCAACTGTTTTACAGTTTTATCAGTGTACTCACTGTATCAGCACACAAAGCTTCTCAAACTGGTCTGACAACATCCATTTTACTTGCTCCTGACTGACAGAATCAGGTGCAGCATACTCCAGAGGAAATGGATGCTTCTCTATTTTAAGGAGAGTTAACATATTAATATGCTATCAATGCAACTCTGCTTAGCAAAGGGGAAGATGAAACGTTGTAGGTGGTCATCCAAAGTAGCCAACCATTTCTTTCTTCACCAGCCAACTCTTACTACTTTCTGCAAGTCTAAAAATACTATTCCAGTACGCAAAGTTCCTTGAGCAAAGACATTCACCCAAACACAGCTCAGCTTCCTTCTGAGTTCTACTTCATTTGAAAAAGGTAGCTTCCAAAGAAAAGATTATCCCGTTGCAAGATCACTGATACACATACGACAGCCTCCAAACATGAAGACATAGCAGGAATATCCAAACCCAGGCAGTGTTACTCTCCACAGTGAGCAGTAGTAGTTATAAAAGGGCTGGGGGATTACAGAGGTTATCAATGGAGAGCCACAAGACTGTTGAAATTAATCATTCACCAGTTTCCTGAATCCTAGCAGCTCTAACCAAGCCACCTGGAAGCTCACAGACCACCCAGATGCCATGGGGTCTGTACAAGGCAGTGGAGTATTGACTCTGAAGGTTGTGAGCCTATTTTGAAAAGTCAGCTTTGTTTTTTGTAAAAACCTAAAATCTGGACAAATGAGTCACAGGCTTTTAGATACAGGCCAGTAGCTATTTCTTAATAACATTTCAACAAGAAAGAAACTATGCAGATGCATTAAAGAAATGCTTTCGAGTCAAGCATCCAATTGGCAAAACTGAATAAATAAACCTGCAAATATCTGCAGGGCACCAGCAAAGACTGGAAGATCTGAAAATTTTATCACTAGTTTTGAAGAATTAAGAAAACCAACTTTATGAATAATAGTGTCAACCTCTATCCCACTCTCAATAGTCAATGGAAGAGCATATTGGCGACTATTCATTATAGCCCAGTGAAAGTCTGGAAAAGCAAAACCAGAAAAAGGTGTGGTGACTATCAAAGCAGTAAAACAGAAGTATTTTGACATAAATCCTCAAATGCTGTCTATACAGGTATCAAAAACATAACAAAATCATCTATATGCCTAAACACGTTTATCTTCGGATGATAGTTTTCAAAATGATAAATCATATTCTGTTGTATTTAGGGGGGGAAAAAGTAACATCAGATGCTCCAACAAATCTTATATAGCTTCCTAGAACCAGAGATTTGATGCAAGAGAATAACTTGGTATTTGTTCATTCAGGCATCTGTTCATTGTTTCACAAAATATGCTCTAGTGGCTTACTACTTTCACCTCTTCTAAGAGTATATAATTGAAAACTGAAAGATGGAAAGAAAGCTATTCTGCTACTACTCCACCATTTTTAACATCTTAAGAGGCAAGATTTAAATGATCACTTCCTCAGGAAGTGATCTCAGGAATGCTCCTATGTTAAGGAAAGCTAAAGTCCATTTGGAGTTGAATCTGGCAAGGGACATAAAGTACAAAAAGGACAGTAAGAATGGCTTCTACAGGTGCATCAGGAGCTAAAGGAAGACTAGGCAAGGCGTGAGCCTGCTGTTGAATGGGGCCAGGGGACCTGGTGACAAAGGAGACAGAAAAAGGACTTTGGTATTCTATGTTTTCTTTAATAATAAGACCTGCCTTCAGGAACCCCAGGCCCGGAGACCTGGTGTAAGGAAGACTTATCCTCAGTGAAAAAGGGTCAGGAAAATAAACATTTAAACAAACTTTAAAAGAAAACCCTCACATTGAAAAGGACCACTGGAGATTGACTTGTTCAAACCATGGAGACTCGGTCACCAGCCAGGGTTTAACTAAAAATGTGTTTTCTGATGCTCAGAGGGAACATCCTCTCCTTCAGTCACCTCTTGTCACTGGGCAGCCCTGAGAAAAGCCTGGTTCTGCCTTCCCTGCAGTCTCCTTATCAGGTATTTATACACACTGAGAAGACCCTGCTGAGCTTCTTTATTCTCGGTTGAACAGTCTCAGCTCTCTCAGCCTTTCCTCATATGAGCAAAGTCCCTTAACCATTTTGGTGGCCCTCTACAGGAGCCTCTTCAGTAACTCCACCTCTCTCACACTAGGAAGCTCAGAACTGGACACTGCACTCCAGATGTGGCCTCATCAGTGCTGAGTGGAAGGAAGCTGTTAAAGCAAGTAAACTTCGAAGCCATTCCCGTACAAATGAAGGGCAGGGTGACTGGGAATAGTCCGCATGGATTTATGAAGGGGAAGTCGTGCCTGACCAACACTGTAGCCTTGATGGGAGAGCAGTGGATGCTGTTCACCTCCACATTAGTAAGGCCTTTGACAACATCTACCATCACATACTCATAGACAATCTGATGAATTACCAACTGAATAAGTGGACAGTGAGATGGACTGAAAACTGCCAGCACTGCTGGGTTCAAGAGGTTGTGGTGAATGGCACAAAGTTCAGCCAGAGGCCAGTCACACAGGCATTAATACTGGGACTAACACTGATTATCACCCTCACAGATGACCTGAACAGGGGGACAAAGTATACATACAGATTCACAAATTATATAATTGCAGACACTAAGACACTGTTTACTTGAATTACCTAGAGGCAAACCTGTAAAACCAGATCTTTCCGAAGTCCTTGTCAGAAATATTTTAATGCAAAAGTTTTTAAATGCAAAAGCTTCTTCTCTCAGTTCCTGAAGTTATTATGTGGCTACATCTATAAACTCTGTCATCAGGTAAAGATAACTAAGTACCTCCAAGAGTGGCCATAAAGACAATTAATCGAACTCCCAGAGGACCTGGCGCAGGCAGGAAACAACCTCATGCTTGGTTGGCACCTACCCCTCCCCACAAAGTAACTCATATTCCCTGAACTTACCATCAGAATGGGCACACTGAGAAAGACAGGTTCCATGGAAGTGAAAACCCACACATCACATCCTCTTCCCACTCTACTAAAACACTACATGAAAACTTTGGGCAGTGGTGCCATAAGGCATTAAAGACAAAGGAAGATTCTGCTACATTTATTAACTAAGAAATACAGGCAGCATTTGCAATGTAAGAGACTTAGTTTTACTGAAATAATTCCATCACTATTTTTGATGTTCTAAAATATATACAAGCATATAAAAAGCACAACCTACAAACTGATCTGCATGCAAAAAGCTAGAATCAGACTGCTGACACAAGAGCCCCAGAGATGGACTCCTCTCCTTTCAGTACAGGTTACCACACTCTTAACAGAAACAATTAAAAAGCAACTAAATAGAACTGATAGAGTTTACAATCCATCTTCAGTTACAAAAACAATTTTGGCCTATATTAAAACACTGGCAGAAAACCATGGTGTTCAAGCACTGCTGTTCAGGCACTTCCAGAACAGGTCAGCCAATTCAATCAGAGATATTGGGAATACATCCAAGAATAAAATAAGCCAGGAAGTAGACACTTTTCTATCATCCCCCAATATATAGCAGCCTTTAGCATCAGGCTCAACAAATCCTCTTGAAAAGTAAAAATCCTTCTCTCAAATTAGAAGTTATACTGTATTTTGATATTTAATAGGACATTAGCAGCTACATTCTCAGAAACATGCCTTTTCCTTTATTTCTGCCTTGTGTTTTACCTACATCTGGCCAATTCCAGGGCATGTAAACACCTGTTTGCATGTACTCACTGGAGATAAAACTGATCTCAAGCAGTCATTCCCATCTCTGCATGCTTCAGCCCAGGCTAGAAATACAGGTGGGATTCTCCATGAAGTGACAAGTCTGGGATCTGTTACCAGGCCAGAGCAGTAGAATTGAAATGCAAGACTACAGCCCTAATTCTTCCTTATTTCAAAGAAAGAAAAAGCATTAGCAGACTTGCTGAACAGTATGGGAAGTGGTAAAGGACAGACAGGGGTAGATGGAGCAACTGGAATAAGTCCTTTGGTAGAAGAGATGCAAGCAAGAGCCAATGTAGGGCAGAGCAGCTAAAAAAGAAAAAGGGAGCAGAGAAGGTTACAGCAGAGGAAGGGCAAGAGCAAAAATGCAAAGCAGTGTTAAAACACACTTGGGCATGAACTTGCCTCTTAATTACTACAAACAAGCCTCTTCAAAGTCTACCTCCAAATACACAAAACTAAGGCCAGAAAACACTAGCAGGGCATTTTTATGGAGCAATGAACTCCTGTTGTACTTTCAAATTTGAGAGATCCTTTCTTACATTTCACACTTAGTAGTCTAGGTTAAAACATTATTAGACATATAAAACCAAACATAGAAAACCGAAGTGTCTCTAAGTTAGCTGGCAAAGGATGGCCAGAGTCAAACTAATGATCCCATTTGCTATAACAAGCTGTATCACCACAGGTTTGCCAACATGAGTACAAGCCTAAAGCATATGGAAAAGAGGAAAGACTGAACCACTGCTGTATACACTGCATACATCTCTCCTGCAAAGAACAAACTTTGCTAATCTCATTTTCGTTTCAGGTTAAGGAAAGAATGATGGTAGATAAATATTGCTGTGTTACTGAGACAAAGCCAAACCTACAAAATAATATCAAAAGAAGTTATTAAAATTAGCTAAATGTTTATTTTGTGCACTTAAAAAAAGCACCAACTCCAAAAAATATAGCTAATTGCTGGGAATCAAATTCCACAAGACCTCCTCTTATAATTAGAACAATAAAAAATAACCAAACACATGTCTTGACAATATTCTTATTTGGGATGCTCCTAATCTGCCAAAAAAATTAAGTAGTGTCATTTTGACATTATTTCCCCCCCACCCATTTGAATCTAGTTAGATACTAAATACAAGACTGCCTCATGAATTAAATATAAACTTCTGGTAAGAAATTATTAATTTGAAGGTAACACAAAATGCTGAAAGGCAAAGAAAAATGGCCACATCCAAGAGAACAGCTCAAAGAAATGTATTTCTTAAATCACTTTTATCAGCTTGCTAATTCTGAATTTTTATATTATTTACTACAGGATTGTCCCTACGTCCCTTCACCTTCCACGAAAGCTCTCTTAGGCACAAAGGGTGCTTCTTACTATAAACACCTCATTGATCTTCTAAGGGAAGATAGTTTATTAACTGCTCCACAGGAAACAAACTCTTTCTTAAAGATTAATAACTCCCCTGTCTCTCTCTTGAGCCAGCTCCTCAGACAGTTATTTGAGCAGGAAAGAAAAAATATTTACTCTTTGCACAAAAGAAGCTGTTAAACTCTACCACTTTGCCAAACCACTTTTGCCATTTCATTTCTTTGCTTGAGTTTTGTTCCTCTGGAAGACTCCCATAAACTTTTTTTCTCTTAATTCCTTTTGAGCAGAATTAAAACCCTTCCTGTACTGTTTTTATTTACATGTTCCTAAATATGTTCTTAATTTAGGAAATATTAACCTCTCTGTATAAAATATAACTCCTCATTGAAAAGGAAGCAAAGACACACTGACTTCAGCCACCAGCATGGTCAGACTTAACAGAATTCCCCAGGCCTCCAAAAGCACTCAGTGCTTAAGCCACAGGCAATGTGAGGTCTCCTTTAAAAAGCACTATGACAGTCTGAAAAGATACAGATCACCCAAGATCTCCAGTACTCTTAAAGTGCCTCTTTCTTTTTCAAAGAGCAACCCCTAGAACGCTGAAACCACCCAATTCATCAGTTGAGCTACATGATCAGCACAACTATGATGTATTACAGAGATACAGTAGACATGTCTAAATAGATTATATTTATTACAATAAAAATATCATCCAGATGTACATTTCTGCATGCAGATAGGCGTTACATGGTTTACTTTTAATTTATGTACCATACCGAAATCGGAAGTCTATTTCAAGGCACATCTGACTTCAACTAGAGACCAGGCCACCTCTAGGAACAGTGACATCCAGATTATGAATGATTCCAGGGTTTGTGGCATTTCTTCCTCCAAAACCCTAAATCTCTTTCTTGGCACACCACGTCAAGAATGTATTTTCAACTGTGCTTTAATATATACTTCAATCCAGCCTGCTAAACATAACCGTAAACTTTATTAAAGCACAAGCTGGCACGCTTGAATCTCTACCATATTAAATTACTTAATTGAGCAAACATATCAGGAAACACCCCCGCCTTCATGCTCATCACGCCTTTCCCTCTAACAACTTGCACGCTGGCTTACTATTTTATACCAGGAACCTGATAGCGGACACACAGAATGCCGCAGCTGTTTACTCACCTACAAAATACTTATATTTCACTGTTGTGAGTTATGAGCTCACAACAACTGAGAGCAAAAAACACTTGTGAGACATTGAGCTAACATTTGTAGCAATTGTCACAGAACAAAACTGTCAATCGAAGAGACAGGTGCTTGCTTACATTACATGCTCTTAGAAGGGTCAAAGACAATTCGCTTTCTACTTTGATCTCATGAGCAAGCTTAGGTCCTATGGACAAGTCCACCCAGAAGAGCAGACACCACGCTTGGGGGAAGAGCAGCCTTCAACTACGCTGTGAGAGACAACTTCCAAAAGGAAGAACAGAGTTTAACCTGATGGCTGAACATCCCCCTGTGGTAAAAAATCATACAACAAATTCAAAATTTAGGAAGTTGCTAAGAACTAAAGGCAAGGCAAAGCCTCAGCTTAAGCAACTCTAACCAAGTGCTGCTGCGTAAGAAGGAAGAGGAAGGAGGGTTCCGCAGATGGGCCATCTCAGCAGCTCCTGTGGCAATAGGGGAAGCCTAGAACACCGAGACTGCTTTAGGAGTAACGCCCCTGCAGGATGAACAGTTTAGATGGTTTACTGTATTTTTAAACCCCACCTTTTTTCCTCCAAAGGCTTAACCCCATTACTAAAGCAGGCTGCAGATGGGGCGAGAAAGGAAAGGAACCAGAGCACTCCAGCCAGAGGAGCCACACACTGAGTCAGACCCCAGCGCTGCAAGCACGGGAGCCTCGCCGGGAAGCTGGACTAGGAGTAGGGATCATTCAAAACGTGTCACACACCAAAAAAAAAAAAAAAAAAAAAAAGGAATTACATCACGGGGAAAGCAGCTTTAAGCCATTTGTTTTACTCTGGTTTCTGATCACCCTCCGGGAGGGGCGGGGGGATGGGGCCAGGGAAGCGCCAGTGCCGCCGCCTCGCTCACTTTAACCCCGCGGAGGCCGGGCTGGAACGCGCCGGGGGGCCCCTCAGCCCCTCGGGCCGGGCGGGGGGGAACGCCACGGCGAGCGGGGCCGGGACTGCGCTGCGGGGCCACGGGGAAGGCGAGGAGGCCCGGCCTGGCCCCAGCCCTGCCCCGCGGGGGAAGGCGGGGGCGGCGGGAGGGGGTGTCCGGGAAGAGCAGCGCCTCCCGCGGGGTGAGGTCGCGCCGGGCGGGCTGAGGGGAAGGGCGCGGGCCCAGGCGGGGCTCTGGGCTCGGGCAGGACAGGGGGCCCGGCCGGCCCGGCCTTACCTCCCTCCCTGCGGCGGGCGCTCCCGCGGGGCCGAGGCGGCGGCGCGGCCCGAGGAGGCTCAGCCCGAGCCCCGCCGGACGCGCCGCCCGCGCTGGGAGGGGAGGGACGGCCCAGGCCCCGCCCCACGCTGCCATTGGCAGCACCTCCTCCTCCAGCACCCACAGGGACCAATCCGCGGCGAGCACCGCACCGGCAGCCTTTTGAAAGGGCACGGCATTTAAACCCGCCTCGGCATTTCTATTCGCTAGTGCAGCTGGCAATCTTCCCCTTCCGGCTCTCTAATTGGTCCACCTCGAGGTTGCGTCACGCGTCGCGCGCCCGCCCGGGCTCGGAGGCCATTGGAGGGGACGAAATTGGGCGGGGAGGGGGAGGTGTCGTCCTCGCGCTAGACGCCCTTCCGGCGCGATGACGCAACGCGCAGCCTAGCCTGGCTCCCAAGATGGCGGCGCGCAGGGCGCGGAGGCCGCGCTGCCGCTGAGAGGTCCCGCGCTCCGGTGCCGTCCCCGCCGCTCCCCGTGGACCCTGTGAGTGCACGGGGCCCGCCCGGGCCGAGACCCGCCGCCAGCGGAACGGAGAGAGGGAGCGGGGACGACCGCGGTGGGGAACGAGCGCCTCCGCGGGCACCGGCAGCGCCGTGTGCGGCAGGCGGGCGGGTCTGGGAGGGGCTGAGCAGAGCTCGGGGCTGCAGGGGACGGAGCCGCGCTCGCGGTCGGCGGGGTCGTCCCAGGTAAGGTGGAAAAAAAGCCGCGATCGAGCTCCAGAACTCCCCTCCGGATTAATGGGGCGCGTAAATAGACAAGGAGAAGCTTTCGTTGTTCTTCCCGGGCGGTGCGGGCTGGGTTGGGATCTTGGAGATGGTTCGTTTGGGATGTTTGCGGGGTGATGGTTTTCATTCATTCCCAGTTCTGTGATCGGAAATGCTTTCGGCGCTTATAGAAGCGGATCATGTCGCGTCGGGCGCTTTCGATGTTAATTGTTTTTTAAGCTGTTTAGATGTTAGGAAGTGAAATAACTCGTAAAGAAGAAGAACCCTAGCAGTAGTAAAAAATAGCGCTTTTTCTAGTAAATAGGATGAGAATGTGCGCTCGTGGCACGGCGCGCTTTTGTTGGTTCTGGAAAAAGTTTTTAGTAGCCATTTCCTTTTTTTTTGGTGACAGTTTTCGTCTGTCTGTAACCGACAACACGCGTTGTGAAGGTCCTTCCGAAGCCATCGTGGGGCAAAGACAGGTTCCTTTATTCTGGAAAAGAGAAAGTTTTTGGAGTTGAGCGAGGTGCTGACTGTCGGCATCGGAGTTTTTTTTGGCCGTTCACGTGATCTCTCTTCCGTTTTCGGAAGAGAAACGTCTGGAAAAGCAACAGCTTGATTATAAGAGTTTTACGTTTGTTTTTTTCCTGTGGCTGTTCAGCACAGAACGAATATGTTGCATCATGTGTTAATCACTATTTGTTATGCAAACCCTTGCAGGTGACTGCAGTAAAATGCATAGTATCTGTAGTTTGTGGAATTGCAGTGCGAGTGGTTTTGTGCCTGAAGGAAATAAAGGCAGCAAGTCTTCATTCTGTCTTTAAATTGAGGCGTGACTGAACATCGGTCATAATTCAAACACCAGAAAGCTGCTGCAGAGCTTTGTGATCCGAGTGTTTGTACACAAAGTGCCGGCTGGCACAGTCTTGGAGTGTAATCAACTGCCTTGTTTTGGGGCTGATTTTAGATGCCTCCTTACCCTGCAGACTTACACCAGTTGTCTTGATTTTGGTATCTGAAGGAACATTGGTTTTGTTACTTTTTTTCCTTCAAGTAAACACAAGTACAGATCACTTTCCAAAGCTTTCTGCCCAGCGGTTGCTTCTCTTAGCACCAGGGATATCGGTGAGAGCAGGCAGGTATTTAAACAGACGTTCAGACTCACCTCACCAATAGGTTTCAGGTTACCAATAGTGAGTAGATCTCCCCCCAGATTTTCAAATCTTGCTGCTGCCATCACTGAATTGTTTTTTCCCTATTCTTATGGACAAAGTAGGTGGAAATTGTTCTACTAAGAAGTAGCAGATATTGTTTATTATACATTCATGAAGTTTCTTTGTTAAATAGAGAATAGCAAGGATAAGCTATGGCTGTTTCTTTGATTGTGTTTGCAGGATATGGGGAGGATAAGGGCAAGGTTATTTATTACTTGTCTTTGAGTACAAAAAAAGTCCTTTCCAATGGGCAAGATTAAAAGCTACTCCACTCCTCTTTGAGTAAGGGGGGGGGAAAGTCCTCTCCATTTTTAACGAAATCCTTTTGTCTTTTCTTAAAGGTCCTGAAGCGACTCTCTGGAGATTCCCTTTTTGAAAACTTAAAAAGCAAGGACAATTCTGTTTTAATAAATGAAGGAGAATAAAGAAAATTCCAGCCCTTCTGTAAACTTGGCAAACCTGGACCATACAAAGCCATGTTGGTACTGGGATAAGAAAGATTTGGCACATACTCCATCCCAGCTAGAAGGGCTTGATCCAGCTACTGAGGCTCGATACCGCAGGGAGGGGGCCAGATTCATATTCGATGTGGGAACACGTTTAGGGCTGTATCCTTTAAACTCATGTTGGTGTGAAATGTTTGTATGAATGGTGGGTTTTCAGAATAAAACGTACAAGAAGTGTCACGTGCTCAGTTAGCTGTTCAACCATTTTTAAATCATTTATAAAAAATTTTTGTGTTTACTTGCCTTTTGATTGAATGTTTTCCTGCACAATTTTTATCCATTCCTTGGATAAACAAGGTTGCAACTGAACCATTTTGGCAACAGAGAAGTAAGATGATACAGACTTGCCAATTAAGGATAACTTTTGTCAGTTATGAAACTCAATGTCTTAGTATATTAATCTGTGTAACTTCTCAAATTTTGAATTTTGCGCTCATTTTTCTATGGATTGTGCATCTGAGACTTCCAACCTCTGCCTCCTCAGTCTTGATTTATGGTGGCTGGTTTTTTGTTCGGTTGATTTGAGATTTACAACTTTGTACATGTTAGTAAGTCCTCCCAACTGTCCCACGCTCTCATAGACAGCCACTTAAATTTTCTACTTCCTATTTTTCTATGCTTCTTTTAATCTCCTTAGTTCTTCGTTTAATAAAATGTGGTGAAAATTAAATTTTACTCTTCTTAAAGAGAAGGTTTTATTTGCATTTGTAGTTGTGAATAGTTAGTACTTTCCTCCACACCAACACTTAAATGTGAAGTGATAATTGTTCTGTTCCTTCATGTACCTACTGCTGGTTTTGACCTTCTCTAGAGCAGGTATAGCGTAACACAAGGATGACCTTGTGTGGATCCTTCTGTGGGACTTTGCACACCTCCAGTAAATGCTTTAGGTATCTACTGCATCTAGGCTGAATCAGTATTTACACAGCTTTAAGGAGGTTTGTGGCTTTTTTTTCCTAAAGCTCCTGTTTTACTTGCAGCGTTTTCTGACTGGTCACTGAACAGCCAATTACTTGAGGTACTTGATAAAGCAGAATCCTTCATGTATGTTTGGTTTTAAATTTGTTTTATGTCCTGTTTGAAAGTCCTTATTCTGCACCACAGACATTATGATACTCTAGCAACTGGAATAATTTATTTCCATCGGTTTTATATGTTTCATTCCTTCAAACAGTTTCCAAGATATGTAAGTATTTAGAATATTGATGACTTAATTCAGTGATTGCACTAGGAATGGACTGCTTGAAATTCTGATTAATCACTTGGGTACTACTGCTGTCCACCCTTCTGAATGAAGGGAAATAAACATTTTGTCTTTTAATCATTACAGTTTCAAATACACTGTTCTTGCTTGTTTACACATTTCTGTTTACACTTAGAAGAATATTGACATTGCAGTTATGTCTTACTGAGACTGTTCTTCGAGAACAGTAACAGCTATAGTGCTGGCACTTCTGTGTTGACTGAAAGGAAAAAAAAAGAAGTGTAATACCATCTTAAAACTACTTGACAGACAATGCTGAACCAGGACAAATTGTGCTTTGGTTTTCTGACCTTGAAATGAAATTTTATAAGATGGATAGTCCTCCAAAATCTGTATCTTTCCTTTGAGAAAGTAAAAGTTTAAATTACCGCTTTATTAAAATTAGAAATTAATATGCACATTAAGTCTTTCCTGGGAGACTTCTGCTGAACTGTTAATGGAAACTGACAGTGCTTTTACAATGCTATACTATATTGCATATCTACACATAGACAACTTTTTGAAAGCACTTTGGTTTTTTAGGTGACAGGAGCCTGCTGTCTGTTCCTAGCGGGAAAGGTTGAAGAAACACCTAAGAAATGTAAAGATATAATTAAAACGGCTCGTAGCTTGCTAAATGATGTACAGTTTGGGCAGTTTGGAGATGACCCAAAGGTAAAAATATTCATGTTGAAATTATTTCATCCAGTTGTAGTCCAGCAAAGTGGCATATGTTCTTTAGAGCACTGGCTGATTTTCAGTTGTTCGAAATTAAATTAGATGTTCAGCATGCATTTATGTCTATTCTGGGTGAAGTGATGGGTAGCTATGAAAGTAATTCTTCCTAATACAAGTAGCTTTGGGAGCTTACTGGAATAATTGTTTTTATAAAAAATTTACATTTTATTTAATGTAAATTCTGATGTTATTTTGCAAATCAAAGGAAATTTGAGTGATGTCGATCAGAGCAAGAAATGTCATCAAGACATAACTCATATTTAACAATCTTAATGTGATTTTAGGAAGCAATTAATAGCAAATCTTAAATAAGAGAACTAGATCTCAGAAGTATTGAGAAGTTTCCTGTATAGGGTATTGACTTAGCAAAACTATGCTTCTCTCAAAATTTCCTTGTTATAAATAACAGAAGTTGCTGAAACTCATGAGAGGAATGTGATGAGAGCTTACATTTTTGTTGTGATTTTGTGTATTCGGCACTTCCGTGCTGTGTCTGATTCAGTTCATTCTGCTGTGGAGAAAAAGGAATTTTCAGCCCCACATCCCCTGTCCTCCCTCAAATAAATGTGAAGAAAAGGTATCTTGGTTTAAAATAATATTTTAAGTTGGAGAGATTTCTGTTCTCCTTGGAGACAAACCCTAATCAAGCAAAAGCAGACAAACATCATTGTCTGGAGGTCATGCTGTGTAGTCACGCTCTACACTAAAAAAAATATCTCTGGGTAAAAGACAGAATAACACTGTGGTTACCTTGTAACATTCTCTAGGAAGAAGTGATGGTGCTTGAAAGAATCTTACTACAAACAATAAAGTTTGATTTGCAAGTGGAGCATCCATACCAATTTCTTCTCAAGTATGCCAAACAACTCAAAGGTAAATTATTGCAAACTGGGCAAGTAATGCCTGTTATTAATTTTCAGAACTTAGTATACGTTAACAGTACAAGAATATTCTATTTCAAAATATTTGTCCCTCCTGATTTTATTTCTTAATTTTTATCTGCTTGTTTTTCAGGAGACAAAAATAAAATTCAAAAACTGGTTCAAATGGCATGGACATTTGTCAATGACAGGTAAGATAGTCTAGGAAGCTTTTTGAAAGTGAAATAGTTACTGTTGCTAACTTTGTTGTGAGATTACATATTTCTTTGACAAAAGTTTCTTATTTGTTTTCTGCTTGTCACATGTTTTCCTTGTCGTGTTCATCATTTTTTCTTTCCATCATTACCATGATAGTTCCATTGACCACAGAATTCAGAATGAGTACAGAAGTAGACTATTAAGAACTTTGCAATTTTGTGGTAGTGATTTAATGCTGCATTAAAAAAAAAAAAAGTTTGAAAGGGCCAAAGCAAATTGTAGATCTCCAGGATAGAAGCTGGTGTCTTGCCCAGTCTGTGATATGTGGCACATTCTGAGAAAAAGAAGTCATTTCTCAATTCCATCATGTTGATCAATGTATTTTTAATGTGGTATTTTGGTAATAGTGAGGTAGCCATTAAATTCAATAAGGAATACGGTTCTTAGCACTAATTTACAATTTCTTTAATAATGAATTTGTAATACAAGGACTACATCAATTAGCAGGAGTGTGTATAGAAACACTTCTCATGTGTAGTGTCCTATTAAAAAAAACCCAACCAAAACAACTCGACACACTTTAGTCTTGTTAAGGAGGATTCCACAGAGCTGGGCAAGTTAATTCACCGAGGATGCTTAAATGTAATTTTTCATTTCCATAGCAAACTCTTAAGAAAATGTGTAAAGTGGCCTGACTGCTCAGAAATGGTAAATACATGGCTTTCAGTCATGGCTACAGCAGTAGAACATCATAAAAAAGAGGTGTATTTCTATTCATGTGCCTGATTTGAATTAGCCTTGTATAGGTTCACATTCTGTAAATATCACCTGAACTGTCCAAATTAATTTGAGGAAAATTAATGTGTATCTCAAGAGATGTTTACTTCAGCTGCTGTCAGTCTTGCAGGTGATGATCTTACAGGTGGAACAAAATTATGGCATGACTGTCACTGCTAAGTTTGTAGTGTATCCATCAAAATTTTGGCACTATTGTACTTGGAATTATATAGTGTTTAATAATTTTTAAAAATGAATAATTAAAGAAAATGCACTTCAGAAAAACACTTGTATGGAGTTGGAGGGATCATTCCAAATAATGCCTAATACTTACCTCTGTTCTGAAGAGGCTGTGTTGTGCTTACTTAATAAGCACCTTGTTAGAAGTTTACTTGTTTTCTAGGATCCTGGGACAATAATTCTGTACTTTGCACTACAGCCCTTTAGAATAGGGGATTCTGTTCTTAGCACAGCCTCAGTGAATTCACAAAAACTCAGCTGGCTAGCTGGATCTAAAATTCATAAGTAGACCATATGTTACAGAATCTACGGAGAGAAAAAAGGGAAAAGAGAGAAAAAGTATTTCAAAATTTAAAATTGGTACCAGGAAATAGTAACTTTGATTATGACAGAAACTTATTGAGTTAATATGAATAATACTAATAATATGAGTTATTTTATCATTAGCTTTAACAAAAGCTATTCAAGAGATAATCTTTACAGCTTGATCTAGAACTCGCATTGACCTTACAAGTTGCTTTACAAGTTCATGTTGGCTGTTCTGTGGGTTTGGGGGTTTTTTCTAGTACTCATTTACATTTTATTGACAAACATTTGGAAACTAAAATCCAGTGTGGGTAGCATTCCTTTACCAGTGCAATGCAGTGACAGCACACAGTTGTGTAGCAATGAACATGAACACTATATTTAATGAACACTACAGGTGAGACTGTAGCTGCCCATACTTGAAATATAATGCTGTCTTTTCCCTCTTTTTCCATATAGTGTTATGTTTTGTGGTTTTAAACCCCAAACTTGATGTTTTTGTGTGTTGTATTGCTTCTGTAGACTGATTCCCTCTCTATTATTTGTGCAAAATTACCTTGTTTCACGATAGTGGTAGCACAGAAACAGCTTAGTTTTGTAAACTCTTCTGTTTAATAAGGCTCTCAATGCCCAAGACATTAAAAGTGTGGTGGGGATTTTATACACTGTTAAAGCTGTTGTACATTAAAGTGTTGTACTTTGACATTTGGGTAATCTTCAGGGTTGTGTTTTGTTTTGGTTTATTTTATATTTTAGTCTCTGCACTACCCTGTCCCTGCAGTGGGAGCCTGAGATCATAGCTGTTGCAGTTATGTACTTAGCAGGACGTTTGTGTAAGTTTGAAATACAGGAATGGACATCAAAACCAATGTACAGACGATGGTGGGAGCAGTTTGTCCAAGATGTTCCTGTTGATGTTTTGGAAGGTATGAAAACCGTTTACCACAAACAGAGGAGTATTTCTTTTAACTGTGTGACCTAGGTCATAAATAAATGCAACTTGCTTTTTATCTAGGTTTTAGTCTAAATAATTATGTGTCGAGTATGTAACTCAGGTAGTATGTGCTATACCTTAACCAGGTTTTAAATTGAACTTACTAGACTGGCTTAATCTAGAAGCATACTTACTCATCATGATTAGTCTTCTGGTTAATATTTGCTTTACAGCTTGGTTAGTTTATAAATCGTCATGGTATGTTTTCAATTTTTTAATGATTCCCTTCTCCCCATTTTAAATGTGACTCTACAAACACTGGAACTAATGGAGCCTGGTTTCCAGTGGTTTTCTCATTGATAATTGACCTCTGACTGAATTATGCTAGGTTAGGGGGTTTTTTGTGAATTCATTATGGGGGATGAATTCAGATAGAGGATGAGTTATGGATCTTTTTTATCAATACAGCTCTCTTAAACTTGTCCTCTTGAGGGAGAGAACCCCAGGAAGTTCATAAAATGAAGCAAGACCTTTCTTGACTCTGTTTAGGAAATTGTGGTCATGTGGCCAGTTGTTTGTCTTCATTAAAGTTTTTATTGACTTAGAAGTGTCAGGCTAAGCATCCTTTAGTACCATGAATTACTTTAGAAATATTCTTTAAAAATTTATGGTTGTCACAATCTGGCATTGCATTCTAGGAAATTAGAACACCATGTCTTGCTGTTCAGGTGCTTTAGCCTTTGTTGCTCTTAGAACTTAGGTGAATACCTTACAGTTCTGATTTCTTAAATGGTTACTTGCCTTGGTTTTATTGCAGCTTTTTTTCAAAGTTCCTTCACTTTCAGATAGATCTTCCTCTGAATCCATGTCAAAGAGGGTTGTAGAATGAGAATTTCTGCAGTTTCTGCTATAGCAATAGTGAATGCTTATGGAAAGAGCTCATTTGGCTTTTTTTAGGAAGGTTTTCTTAAGTGCTGTTATTACACCTGGTTATCAGTTGGATCTACATGTTTTCTTGCAGACCTTTAGCTCCTAACGTGTTGGAAGAAGATATTTGGTCCTTTACTTAGCTTCCTGAAACTTTTTTGACTGGCCTAACTAGATGTGTACCTTTTAGCATATAATCATTTTTCACTCCCTTTCTTGCTGTGTTGCAATATTGTTAACATGGTTACCTGGCTCTCCAGGCACACAATAATGATATACAATGTATTAATACCAAGACACTGTGTTTTTCTGAAAGGTGTGCATATACATCTACATATCGTTCAGCATAGGCAGAAGAAACTCAGAAATGCAAGTATAAATTGAAAATTAGTCTGTTTAAAAAAAGTCAAATCTGTGTTCATTGTAACACAGATTTGCAATGAATTTTTCCAGAGTTGATGTCCAGCAAAAAGCATAGTTGATAATTGTGTGTTAAATGTACACTTGTACATGAAAATGGTATAATACTTTGGATTTCTTTTTTCATTATTATTAAGATATCTGTCATCAGATCCTGGATCTGTACTCACAAGGAAAACAGCAAATGCCTCATCATACTCCTCACCAGTTGCAGCAGCCACCATCTCTTCAATCTACACCCCAGGCACCTACAGTACAGCAGTCCCAGCAGTCCCAGAGTTCAGAGCAATCACAGACTCAGCAGCAAAAAGAGTCACAACAGTCAGCACAGCAACAGCAACAGCAGCAAACACAAGCACAGCAATCTAAAAAGCCATCTCCCCAGTCAAGTCCTCCTAGACAGACTAAAAGACCAGCAGTAAGTTGAACTTTAACTTTCAATTTATTTTCAGGCTGATCTGATGCCCACTTGATTTGAAGGCCACAGTGTGCAGCAGACTTGTGTTTGCTTTAAGAATGAGCCTGGTAATTAATTTTATATGGTAGATTTTCATTGGTTATAGAGCAAGTATGTTAATGCAGAACAGCCTTTACAGGTTTGGCATATCACATTCTTATTCCACTTAAGGCAAAACCAGTGGAGAAACAGCATGAGCTATTAAGGTTCTCGGTGTTTGTGGTTCTGTGCTATCAAACTTTCTTGTTTTCTCTATTAAGCAGGCATGGTTTAGGGAAGGTTTCTTGTGCTACACCTGAATGTAGAGATGTGCATAATGATGATGAAGACGTTGACTCTTTGATTGCAAATTTTAAGAGAACAGTGGCCTCTAAAATAAAAGTGTGTCAAAATTCCTAAAAACAGACTTTCAAAATAATCTAATAACAGTAGAAGCCTAAATATTCATCATACTTTAAAGTCTCACTTTGTCCGTACTATCACTTCATAATAAGTGGTCCATTAGCAGTTGGATAGTATCACAAGTACTCTGAGAGCTTTTCCACAGTCATCAAGTTCAAATTAACCTTTCAGACTTTAATCTACACTTTTTAGGATTATTTTTTATTCACTTTAAAGTTATCCCAAGAAAGGGCGAAAGTGTTACCCAAATCTTCTTGCATGTACTTAGCAAGAGGAGTGCTTTCTGAAGTAAAATCTTTGGAACAAGTCTATGTAGGAAGTAAATTTTGTACAGCTTTTACAGCTTTTGCTCTAACTTGTAATTAATGTGGGCCCAAACTAGAGAACAGACATTGGGGGGGAAAATAATCAAACCAACCTAAAAACCAAATAAAACCAAAAACCATGAGGAAGCAGCAAATGCTCGAATGCTTGAATGAAATGGATTTGGAAGGGTGCAGCATCTTCAGGATAGCAGCCTCCCAAAAAAGACAAAAACGAAACTCTGTAAAATGTTGATCTTGTAATTGCAAAATACAGCCTACTACAGGAAAACACCTGCACTGAAATTTTTAGTTGTTTCACTGAACTTTAGCACTGTGCAGGATAGAAAGCTGATAACGTGTTAATCAGCTTGAAAATTGTGAGAGCTCTTCATAGGTATTGTGTATTTCTTTTCATGCTTTTATGCCATCAGCACAAATTCTGTTTGCGTTGTCAGACCTCTAGGGCAGGGAACTCTCTTGGCACATCAGAAACTAGCAATAACAATTTGGTTTTTTTTATGTGCATCCATTGGATGTTGTTATGAATGCCTGTTCATTCACGTAACGGCCTTTACAGTACTACTGATTTTGCCCCATCACATGTTCTAATGAACTACCTCATGGAAAAAAGTGATGCCTTTTGCATGAATACTATCTGTTGTTCTTTAACAACCACCTTTGGTCAAACCATCAGAGAAACTTAGCTTTTCTTGAAATTAGTTTGAGGTCTATCACCTAAAAATTAAGGAAGTAAATAGCACAGAGAAAAAGTTAAATCCTAGTACACTGTAGTCATCCACAACAAATAAAAAGCAAACGGGGAGTCAACAGGAGTTTTGTAGGAATGCAGAACAAACAGCACGAATTGGAGAAAAGCAAATATGGTGATCTGAAATTGTTCTTTTTCCAGGAAGCAGTCTGGGAGAACACGATGTGTGGTGTTTGAAAGATTTACTTGGTGCTTCTAAAATGTTCTTCAGTTAGATGTACCATAAACCTTACTTAAAAATCTTTGCCTCCTTCTGTAAATTCTTTGCATGACATCTTTGGTTTGTGCAGAACAGAAATACACTTTGTTCCTGGAGGCCAGATTTTCAGTTTACAGGAACTCTTATAACTCTGTTACCTTCTGCTGAGCCAGGATACATTCAAGCAGCTGAGGCATTGGCCCATGACTTACAGACCCACACCAGATGTCTAAAGCATCTACACATCCTTTGCATCTCTAGTGGCGAAGAGTGCTCAAACTTTCAGTTGATTTCACTAAAAATATATTATGAATCATTAGATGTAAATAGTTCATTTAGTTGGATTAAACTAGAAATTGTTAGTGGGAACAATTTTAATGCACTAGAAATAGCAGTGAAAGAGCAGCTCCATTGTGGTTTGAATTGAGCTGAAAGTATTAAATATCCATCAGAATGCTAATAAATAAGGTTGATTATTATTATTTATTATGACCCTGTGATGTCCTGGCTGGGCAAATACAAACTACAGTACAGTAGAAGGACCAAATAAATGCTCATCTCTATTTTAGCAGCCACAATTAGAGGTGATTTAAATGTTTATAGATTTTGGTTTTGTTGCTGCTTGATTCTTTTTTTTTCTTTCTTTTTTCTTTAGCATAAATACAGTTTAAACTGATGTTTGCTTTTCTGTCACACGAGTTATTTGACTTCAGTTGCTTCTTGTTCCATTCTAATGGTGTACCTCAATTATGTTATTTTTTGAACATTGTTCCATGTTAACAAATGCACAGTAATTTAATTTCTTATCACCCGATGAACTGATTTCACAGAATGACTGATTTTTGGAAAAGGTCCAATCAGTAGTGGAGACTTGCTTCTGTTTGAAAGTGCAGGAAGAGCTGATGTTTGTGTGCAGCTTTACAGGCAAGGAATTAGTTTAGTGCTAGAAAGTCAAGAAAAGACCACCCAAGTAAAATGAAGGCAGCAGATCAGTTTGTGAGAGTCACCAAGAAAAAAGTATGTGCGTTTGAAAGATAAAGATTGTCCTTAAAAAGCTGGAAAGCAGCTGGAAGGTGTCTGGAAAATTGAAATGACTATCAAAGGAATATAAGAAAGAGGTTGCCTCAAGCAGGCAAAAATGGGACAGCAAAATTTTTGAGAATACCTATCAGAATTAAGGAAAATTTGTTGTTTAAGTTGAATTGAAATGTATGTCCATTCTTGCTGTGGAAAGTGAAGGCAACAGAGCAACAGTTTGTGAAGGTAAAGCTACTAGAGGTAAACAGTCCCTTGAAAAACCCTTTTCATTGAAAAAACGAAGAAGCTGTGTACCATGCCCCTCTGACCTTTATCATTAATTTTAAATACATTTGTACTTAAAATTTCAGTTAAGTTTTCTGCTTTTCTCTGAGACCATTAAGTCGTCATCTCAGTGGGACTGTGTAATCTGGAAAGATTTTTTCTTACTCCATTATCTGAGATTCTTTAAAAAAACTACAATACACCAACAACCAAACAAACAAGAAAAAAGCCCAACCAAAAACTTGTGATTGGAAAGATGATGTGAGATTTTGTGGGTTTTGCTCAGAGTGCATACATTTTTTTTGCAGGCATTACATTTGGGCTTTATACAATGCTTTCCATCTGAAGGCTTCTGAAATGTTCTATGCTGTGCAACACTTTCACTGCCCTCCTGTCTTGGTAAATAAAGCATAAAGACCTGAAGTGATTTTGGCAAAGGTTGACTGACAGGTCAAAGCAGAACCTGGAATAGAGGCCAGGTCTCTTGTTTTCAGCTCAGTGAGCAGCGTACCAGACCATGACAGATGAGCAGTGGATGATAAGTACATTAAATGAGATGCAATACTCCACAGTGAGAACAGCAGAAAATGCTGTCTCTAAAATACCTGCTATTTTTCCAGTCATCTCATTCTGCCAGTTGAGCTGGGCTTTGCCAATGTGATTTGAGTTTATTCAGTGTTTGTCTTGCATCTGTCTAAAGACACCATAGAATCATTTAGGTTGGGAAAGAGCTTTAGGTCATTGACTCTAACTGTTAATGCTGCACTGTCAAGTCCACCACCAAACCATTTCCCCAAGTGCCACATCTACATGTCTTTAATACCTTCAGGGATGGTGACTCAACCACAATATCTGACCACCCTTTCCATGATGAAATTTTGCCTAATATCCAATCTAAACCACTCTTGGAACAACTTGGGTCTGTTTCCTCTTGTCCTGTTTACCTGGGAGAAGAGACTGATTGTAATGGTCTTATTTTAATCTTTTTTTTTTTCCCCTCTCCAAACAGGCTGTATCTCCAAAAGAAGAAACAAAGACAGCAGGTAAATATTAGTATTCTATTCATATTGCTTCCATTTTGCTGTTTAAACTAGAATAAGTCATTTGCTGACATGCACTTTGTTTACTTACAGGCTTGGCAATTCTAAACTATTTTGATCCTGATAATGCATCTTTAAATATATACTTTAAATATATTTTTTAGAAGTTCCTAGCTGCAGAATTTGAAATAATTGAGTATAACTGTGCCTCAAGGGTCTCATAATACAGTCTTAATTCAGTCAACTTCTTCTGAGATGTTTCAACTATTTACAAGTTAAAGTTTTGGGCTAGAAAACATGTACTTGCTCATCTTCAGTTACATACTGTTATTGGGACAGTTTGTCTCTAGTTAAAGTTGTTTGGACTTGTGGGCATGGGTTCTTTTGGAAGACTTGTATGGGATACTTGATGCCACTTTATTTATACAAAGATGTTGATTTTATTTTTCTCTATTAAACATACCTAGTATATAGGATTTCCACTGTACTTCTGTATAGTGTAATATGATGTGATAATCATTAGTGTGAGACCAGAGTTGGAATTTGGAAAATATTGCAGAGCAATAACCAATTAGGAACTGACAAATGTTTTTTAGAACCACCGCCACCATCTAAAATTTCTAAAATTGAAACTTCACATCCACCAATACCTCCTGCACATCCCCCTCCAGGTAAGCTTTTATTTTCTTCAGCACATTTACTCTTGTTGTTAATTGCCTTGCTTTTCATCCAGGTCATGGTAGGTAACAGTGTGGGGGCAGGGGATTGTTGCCTTGATTAATCAGCTTGGCAAGTTAAAATGTAAGTTCAATAAGCTCTAGAGGGAATTTCATGTTACTAGCACAGGCTTTTCCAGACAGAAGTAAAAAACTTATGATGGAAACAAGACTATACTGGGTGGACAAGGGCAAAACAAAGCTGCAACTCTTAAAGGCCTAGGAGACTGAAACTAATTGTCAATAGCAGGCAAAAAGGGACTCGTGATCTCAAAAGGAAGGCAGATGCCATATTAGATTACTAGATGGGCTTCCAGCTGTCCTGTAGAAGTCCTCCGTGCATCTGTATTCCTATACATCTCTAGTATAGGAATTCTGCAGGTGTGTCACTTCTAAATACAAGGAATGTGTTCTTTGCTGCACATCAGAAGACAACTTTTATCTGCCAGAGAACAGTAACACTGCACACATGCCTTATGTTTGCCAGATAAACTGTACTGTTGTAAAAATGTGCTTCCAGCGCCTTGATGCATTAGCTGTCCTTCCAGTGACCCTTAAATATGACATAAATATTTTACAGACCACGGTCCATAATGTAACTGTAAGATGACAGCTCAGAACAGGAAAGTACAAGAGAGAGAAGCAGTGCTCTGAAATACAGTAGGACCGTTTTTCCCAGCTGTTAAAATCTAATGAAGAATGGTTTTTTCTAAATACCATGTTCATTATTCCTTCACTTGTTAAATCTTGAATGCACATCTTGCATCCAGAATGGTTCTGAAAATAAGCAAATGGAGAAATTACTGCCTGCTATAATTTAGGAGCTAGAAGTCATTGAAATCATAGGTACTGCAGCCAGCGTACCCACCTTGCATGGTTAATTATGTGGCTGTCCTAGGGGATGACTTTGCTGTTAAAATTATCACTGTTTAGATAAGGTAAATCCTATGTAGGCAGGTAATAGATTTATTTCCCTTGTTACCTAAAATTTTCCTCTTTGAATTTGTTTCTACAAAAATATGATTGTATGAGCATTGAAACATTTTCAGAATAGTCTTTAAAGGGCAACTCTGCGGAAAAATAAGGTGAAAACCAAGAATGCATATTGACAAAATTAACACAAGTACTAGGAGATGGCTTTATCTCAATTTTTGTTTCACACTGACAGTTTAGTATACCACCGGAAACGACTGCCCTATACCTCCTTCTAAATAACTTTTCTTACTGAACAATGTTTTAGATGCTTATATATATGAGCAAGATGGATGTCAAGATGCCCCAAAATCTTTTTTGTTGGCCATTTGAATACTGACTCTGTCCATACAGAGAGGTTGCTATTAGGTCAGTCATCCTAGGGGTATTATTTACTTTATAGAGTCTGCATTAAGGGGGGGGGAATTCTTATTTAAAGAGAAGACAGCTTAGAACATGTCCTTTCCAGAAGTGACCAAGTGTAATTCTTTAAAATGCTGACCTTTTTATGAACTTCTCCAGAGTGTCAGGTGCTGAGTTCCCTGAAACTAATCAGTGGAACAAAGCTGATAAGATTTTATGTCCTTCTTACTTACCCTCCGGTTTTCTTTTTGTCTTTCTTTTGGTAAACAGGTGTAGAACTGAGTGTTAAAGACTTGAGACTTTGGTCTGTGTTCTCAAATAATATTTCCCAATATGGGAGGCAGGTGAAGTGCAGAGGGTAATCCCAGGATACCTCCTGGACTATCAAAGAGGTAGAAAGGAGGCCTAGACTAAAAAAGATGGAAGCACTGATCAAAAGATTTTTGGTACCTTGGATCCCATGACTTTTTAAATCCACTAGTTGTGATTCCGTCCATCCAGTCTGCTAATTCTGCTGATTGTACAACAATATGTAAATTACAAAAAAATAGTAATAGGAAAGGAAGCTGAATTTAACTATTAGAATGGGAAAAGCTGACCTTGAAGCTTTGTTAGGCAGCTTAGTTGTTTTTCAGTGACCTAAGAAGGTCTGACTGGATACCATGTGGCATTCAGAGACATAGAGAATTGAGTTCTCTTTTGCTATGTTAACTGGAAGAAAAATACAAAGTATTGAGAAGCTGTTATTGCCACTTCAAAAAAATAAATGAAATTTTCTTTTCCAGAGCGGAAGCCTCCTTTGACAACTGCAGTTTCAATGGGAGAACCAGAGCAATCTACTACTGTGGACTCAGTAGATATGCCAAAGGTCCAGATTCCTCCCCCTGCTCATCCTGCCCCAGTACATCAACCTCCTCCTCTGCCACATCGTCCCCCGCCCCCACCCCCCACCAGTTATATTACAGGGATGTCTACTACAAATTCTTACATGTCAGGGGAGGGTTATCAAAGTCTTCAGTCAATGATGAAAACAGAAGGACCAACATATGGAGCTTTACCACCGGCCTATGGACCACCAACTCATCTACCATATCATCCTCATGTCTATCCTCCCAACCCTCCACCACCAGTTCCACCTCCTCCCCCTGCTTCTTTCCCCCCACCCAATATTCCACCTCCTACTCCTGGATATCCTCCTCCACCTACATACAATCCTAATTTCCCACCTCCAAGACTGCCTCCAACTCATGCAGTACCACCTCATCCACCTCCAGGGCTGGGAATGCCACCAGCTAGTTACCCCCCGCCTACTGTTCCCCCAGGTGGACAGCCACCTGTCCCACCTCCAATTCCACCACCTGGTATGCCACCTGTAGCAGGACTGGGACGTGCTACGTGGATGAGATAGCATGAGGTAATTTGCACGATACCTCTATGTTGACTAGGCAGGAGTAGCTAGCCAAAACCTACATTGTAAAGATGAAGAGGAGGGTAATCTGTATAATTTAGATGAAGAAATGAGAGTAAATGAAAATTTAGCTGATCTGTTTGCAGTATTGTTTATGGTGAGTTATATAGGCTTTTAGATTTTAATCAGCTTTGCAGTATCTATTCTAACTTTATACATTTGACTTAAGTTTAAATTGTCTTGACTTATTCCAGCACTGGATTACTTTGTACTAGCAAAACCAGCCATATTGGCTCAATTATATCAGTAAGAAGAAAATTTCCTTCTAGAAATCAGTGCCTATTTTTGAGTATCAAAATAGCCAGATACCATGATATGTGATCTATAATAAGAAACTTCATTTTTAGTAATAATTAAAAGAACATGATGTCAAGCATGAAAGCTGCTTTATTTAAGGGAGATTCTGAATGCTAGCTGACTGGAATAATTTTGAGGTGTTTGCCTTGCTGATAGTTTTGGTTTGGAATGTACTGGTATCTTAAAATATTGTATGTTTACACCTATTTGCAAATTCCTGTACATAATATATATATTTTCTAAGTGTTGAAGTCTGAATGTAACAGCCTACTGTGATGTACATCATAGTTATAAATGGGACTACTTTGTTCACTCTACCCAAATAAAATTGGTTCTGAATTTAGTGGATTTCCAGATTCTTCATATTAGTTCAGAATTCACAACTGTGGTACTTACTGCAAGATATTTCAGCAGTGGTCTCCCAAATCTTATTCATCAGTTTATTTAAAAAGAATGTATTTTATTTTATTCAGCTAGAAGTATACACTATCACAATCAATTTCTTACTTCATTTTTACTAAAATATTTCAAATGAATGTTTTACACACATTATCAAAAAAATCTGTACTATTACTTTCCCTCCCCAAAAAAGCCAGAGTGGTTCAATAATAGGTAAAAACGCGTGCTAAGGTCTAAAGAATTTTGCTATATACACAACAGCAGGTGCTAACTTTTCCAGTTCATTGTAATTCATATACAGAAAATATAGCAGGGCTGTAAGATCACAGGTTTAACAGAAATCAAACTTTAAACTGATTTCTAAAGCAGCACAAATAGACTTTCCCCACATTATGAAAAATATACAATTTTATCACTTTACAGTCATGCACTTTGAAAAAGATCAGTAGTACTCTTCCCCCACAGTTTCTAGAAAGATAAAAGGTCACTTTAACACTGATTTCTTTTAATATCTAATATTTGGATAAAAATGTGCCATTCTCAAACAAGGTTGTGCTCGGCAGTCTTATCAAGGTGCGAAGAGCCAACTGAAGCTGGTTACACTGCAGCATTTCAGGAACTGTTAGGAAAATGCTGCTTACTTCAGTCACTCCAACAAAAGTCAAGGATGTGATTTTACTTTTCTTAAGCAAGCAAAGTCCTTTTGTAAACAGTGGATGCTTTCTTTGCCAGAGGATTGCAGAACCCAGGGCTTCAATCTTGAGGAAATTATCTTGGGCTATTGTGCCAAATATATCAATTTAATGGCCACTATTTCAAGGGATGCTCTCCTCCAACTTAATGTACAAAGCTCCTCAGGTAGTTTTCACTGGAGACTTAGCACATAGTGAATTTAAATATGCTTATAAAATACCTTTTTAAACAGCTGAAAATTCAGCACCCAAGTCATCCCGTAAAGTCATTGATCATCATTTTACCCCAGGAAGACACTTTATAGCTCAAATAGAGCTAAGTATGATGAGTAGCAAGCCTAAAAACCTCCGAACAGTAACACCCCAAGGTACAGCACTGTTGTGTTCTTCTGCAAATTCAGTGATGCACATCTTATATTGAAGATGATGCTGCCAAATAGAATCTTAAAAAATCAATGGGCGGTACCCTAAGTATAAAGGTTGTTCAGATGAATTGCTGGCTACCCTGTAAACTGGCTCTCCAGGATTACTGAATTGACCTCAATCGCAGCACTGTTTCCCCTGTAGGTGAGATCTGCAGGTAGAACAAAACAAGCTTTGCTTGAAGTCATTGAATAGACTTTGAGAGAAATTTGATAGCAGGAAATATATGAATGGGAATTACATAGCTGGTGAGACCAGTAGTCTGATTAATGTAGCTCTTCTCTTGTTGAGAGGACCTGCTAGCCTAATATACCCCTTAAACAGCAAGCATGTCATCAACACAGTTAACTCTCTTCACGTGCTGGCAACATTTGCGTTGCTTTAGTTAAAATTCACTGACAGAAATTAACCTTGTTCCAAATAAATTCTCTGCTTAATCCAGTGATTAGATGCCATCAAAATTAAAATGGGCTTTCAAGCAGATAGATTAAAGTAACCCTGTTTGACATTAGATGTTAAGAAAGAATGATGCCTCTGCTTTGCATCACCTTTTCTGGTATGGAAATCTCAAGGTACAAATTGTACAGCAGGAAGACAAGTAATTGTCAATGGTGACTAGAAACTGGAGGTCAAAACAGAAAGCAAAGATGGGGAAATCCAGAATCCTCTAAAGTTCCTGTGCCTTAAGGACACAGTCAGACTCTAGAATGGATTTTTCCAGACTCCATGGGATGTAAATACCATTGGACTGAGAGCTAGCTAGCTCAGTGTTCACTGACTGAGCAATAGTAAGAAATCTACTGGTGAGCGTGTGAGTGAGAATATGCGCTTGCGTTTCGGGGGTGGCTCTTGGTTGTTTTTAAATAACCTACTTGACTGTTACATTTTTATTTCTGCAATGAATAATGACATGGTTCTTACTCTTATGGGTTACTGTGTATTTCGGTTGTATTCCTTCTCTATTTTTTTTACTGGTTACAGGTTTCGGCTCTGACACTGCAAATTCTTCACCCAGGCAGCTAGTTTATTGTACGCCATAGGACCAATTACCTTTCATAAGTTGCAGCATGGGCTCCTTGGTATTGTATCGGTGCTCCTTGTTAATACAATACCACAAGTCAAGAACTCAACTGGTAGAACAAATTAATTTAAGAGGAAGAACCTGTCCAGCTAATTCAGCTGTCTGTAGCTGTGACTGATTCTTACAGAGAATAAAAGGAAAGGAATGGTGTTTGAGGTCATTACATCTTCAAAATAATCACTAAAATCAATGCAACTTTTGAAGAGGAGGCTTTGATCTTTTCACATGCCTGTCTTTAAAATTATGTTACAGAAATGAGTTCTAATAACGAAGCCCCGCTTCCTTGGACTATTGGGAAAGAACATCTAATGAAATACAGGGACAGCTGCTGTGACAACTTGGAAAAGGAGGGAGTCAAATTCTTACAACTACACAGGCAGCTACTCCACAATAGCAAAATATAAGTCCTATTGTTTTATATACAACCATTTGAAGAAGGAAAAACTCACTTGTTTTGGTTCATTCACAAAAATAAAGCTTGAATGGCAGGAAGCAGTCTCACCTGACAGCCCGTGTTTATGGAGTTTTTATTCAGCTCTGCAAGGTTGTTGTTTGGTTACCTTACACAGGAACCAGTATAGGTGAGGGATCCAGCAAGAACATTAAAAAAACCCACCCAAATCTTCCTTATGTGAAAGATGAGCTGCTCTTGAAGATCCTGTGAAAGCCATAAGCACTGCTAGGATGGCAGTTTCTGCTGAATTACTTTGTAGTGAAAGCTTTACAGGAAAAGTGTTGCCATATTTGTAGGGAATACTGGTGTGTGGCTAAATGACTTCATTCACATTACAACTGCAGAAATCTTGTGTCATTTGTTCATGAAAAATAGTTCATTAACAGCTGATACAGAGTCTCAAGCTTTTCTGTACGCTTGTGTGATGAGCACCACCATACAAAGTATGGTGGTGCAAGTGTTTTTAGCTTGCCACTCAATGTTTTACACAGAGCCTTGTGAAAACAGTTGCATGTCATTCTTCAAAAGAAGGACCTCCAAAAAAAGTGTTAGCAGCTCATGAACTTGGCAGGCAGTAAGTAAGCCAATGAATTTGACTTGCATTTTCCTTGGAAAGTGCTGCCTGGAGCCACTAACCCAGCTATGAATCACTGACAAGTGGGTGGACAGGAGCAGTACAAATGGTGACTTCTCCGCAGGTCAAGGGTTCTTCTTGTTCCTCTTAGAAATTCTCTGGAGTTAGTTAATTCTACAAACAGACCATTACAACAAAGCAGATTTGGACTACAATACAAATGATGCAAGTCTGGCATTATTGGATGGTTACCCATTGAACAGTAGTTCCAGAGCACCACAGCCTGGAAATCAGGCCTTTAGCTGCCATATTTACACTATTGTTACAAAAAAAAGCTGGGAAAAAAAAAAAAAAAAAAGAAGAAAAAGGAAACCCTGAAAAAAACTCAACCCCAAATCCTAAAGAACAGGCAGCCAGAAACACTGAGCTCTGCCTCTTTAGTCTTCACAGAATCCATCACTTCCAGTCACCAGGATGGTGTTCCTACAAGGGACCCTTGAACTGGTTTCCTGACAGATGTTGCCTGATGGAGGGTTTGGAGCTCGCAGCATCACCCAGCTTTCGCCAGACAACCTGTAAGAAAAAATAAAGTCATGGGGGAGAGAAGACAGGGATTAAAAAACCCCAAACATCAAAGCCTCTGAGGAATTGCAGTATTTTTTTAATTGCAATTGAAGTCAAAACCAGCCCTTTCCTGGATCTGGGCTGCAATTCTCAGCAGGGACACTGGATGGCATCTGTGCACCACTTTCCAAGAAAAGAAACCATTGATGCATTTTTCTAATTAGTCCCTCTTGAAATTAGAACCGTTTTTGCCTGGGGTAATAGTATAAAACAAATACACTAGATTCAGAAGTTAAGTTCAATGGAAGGTCAACCCTGCCATGCTCACAGAAAAGATGCTACCATGAACAGAAAAGATAATGAAAAAGATAATGATTAAAATTATATACACATGACTTTCTAAAAACATACATTTTATCCCTCTAGGGCCACTGGGGTAAGGGAGACTATTTAAAAAAAAAAACAAACTGCAAAACACTGCCTTGAATCTACATAAAATGAATATTTAAAGAAAAAACAGCTGATGAGAGACAAATAGAAACGAGTCAATTCTGGAGGATGAAGTTATGGTATTTTACCTTTCCCCTAGCATAGCTATAAGGGACTGTGGCATCAATATCCTAAAAAGCAGGCTTTCATTTACTCTGCTTATAGGGATCCAGCAACCAAAGTGAAGTGCCTCCGCCCTTGCCAAGGATGCTCGGAGTGATTTAGCTCTGCAAGATGCACTTGTGTTCTTTCTACCCTCCTTTTAGGATTGAGGTGTATTTCAGAATTTAAAACAGAGCATTAGGCTCCTCTCAGCTGCTGGGAGGCACTAAATGATGCCACTTGGGCTGACCTCCAGCGTGGGCTTTAAAAAAAGAAGGCTCATAAGCATCATCCTCCCTGCTGTGGGCAGTTGAACAGCACATCCCCAACTGTAGGCATCGTGCAGCTCGGGCTGTGCTCTAGCAGAAATCCCAAACTCTTTGTTCAAAGCCAGAGCGTGGCCAAGGTGCTTTGAGGCTGGAGGCAATGCCACGACAGCAGACACCCAGCAGACACCTCAGAGCAGTGGTTTGGTACAAACACCATACAGGATGTGGCCAGCTCAGTTAACAGTGTGGTTGCCCAAAACATTGGCAGTGCTAATAGCACCCCACGTATCATAACAAGAAAATTCTCCCTCTGATGTTATCTTATGGTTTAGGCTCAAACCCATTCAAGCTGTTCGGCTTTAAAGATGGCAATCAATTGCTGCTTGGCCCAAACCACATCCCTAACGGCACAGGTGGAGACAACTGCTAAGAGGACTCTCCTAGCCAGGGAGAGCCCCGTGCACATCTCTCGGTCAGCTACAAGAGCTACTCCACAGCCTTGAAGGCAGCAAAGTGGGAACTATCTGCTGAGCAAAGGCTGCTCCGTGCAGTGAACAAGGCATTCATGTTACAGACACCCAAAACAGTGGTCAGCAGAGCCTCCACTCTTCCCTTGTGCCTGTAGGCCTCACAAGGCTTACACACAGCAGATCCCTGCTCCTCCATACTTCTAACAAATGACCACAAAAGGAACCCCAAGAGTTGCTGAGAGGAGTTATTACATTGCACATTTCACGAACAATCGCCTTCTCCTTTTCACTTAGGTCTTCTTCATAATTGTCTTGCATTTGCCTGTCCAGATTTTCATGGACCTCAAGGACCTACAAAAAAACAATATTAAAAAAGCATTATGATCCTCAAATAATTATTTGTGTCCCTGAGAACACCATTAACAAGTATTTAAACTGGCAGGATTCACAAAGCCTCAAGATGAGCAAAGACGAGCGTGACACCAAGCTCAGCACCTCCATCCTCCCTGTTCCCCTGCGATGTCCTGCCTCTGTCCCACCACCTGCATGTTGTTGCTGCTGCCACAGTCCTGGGGGACCATGTGACAATTGGCAGCAAATTGCCTGTGTCCACAAGCACATCTCTTCCAGGAAGGCTGCTGGTAGCCCCACGTTCCAGGCAGCTCCCCAACAAGGCAGCCCCCCAGCGATTTGTGCTCCCTCCTTTCCTGTCTTTCACAGGAGTAGGGCTACTCTACTCCCTCCTACTAATCCAAGTCATGGGGCAACTGCAGTGAGCCCAGGCCAGCAGCCTTTAGGTCTGACGGTGTTTTGGCCTTCAGGGAAAGAAGGGAACAAAGGTTTGTACCACTGAAAATCCCACTGTGCAGCTGAAGTGTGTGGTCTTCGATCAGCCACGAATTTGCAGATCTTAAACAAACATGGCTAATTTCACTCACCTTTTGGCTGAAAATTGTTTCTAACTCAGTTTCTCAAGGGAACCCCTTGGAGGCCCACAGTGACAGCAAGAGTTGGGCTGTTATAATAGAACCCTCGGACCCTGAGATGCCTATGTGATTCCCAGCTCTTTCCCACTCCCCCTTTGAACTGGTTGCAGCCAGGCTGTGAAGGGGACGGAAACAGGATGGGGAAAAAAACTACTGCCTCCCAGGCCCCTGCGTGATGACTGCAGCTCTCTGAAGGTGCCATCCCCATTAAGTGCCAGGATGATTCCGGGCCACCATCTCCTTATGCCACGGGTACCCTCTGAAGATGGAGCTGATCACTTCAACACCCTGAGCTTTACTTGAATCTCCATCAGCACCACTTCCACTCACAATGCACACATGTAAAGGTAAGGGCCTTGGCCAGAGCTGGCACATGAGTGCATTGCCTGCACACACCCCTCCACCCAGGATTGCAGACACAGCTACGGAGTAACACCAGCTGCTCAGTGAGTTCATCTGGTGCAAATACTGATGACCCCAGACTGCACCCACAGTGGTGATGCCAGGCACATGCCTGAAGCACCCTACCCACAGGAGACTCTAGGGGAACGAGGTATCACTTTTCCCTCCTGCTCGTGACTATGGGGCTTTTCCCATTATATTCATAAGATGAAAGCACTGCGAAAAAATGGAGACTTGGCTGTAAAGGACAGGAAAACCTTGAAAGGGAGCGAGAGAAGGATTTGAGACTCTCCAAGGGGGCTCCACTCTGTGGCTCGGAGGGCATCTCCACTGGGCACTCCCAGATCTGGGAAGAAGCAGGTTTCCTTGAAGAGGTAGAGAGGTGACAGCTGCAGTAGTGACATGCCAGAGTGACACATCCAGTGCTCATGTTTGTGAGCTCCTGCATGCCACTCAGCCTGGTGGCTGGGCCACACCTGCAGATTTACTTTGGGAAGACAAGTAAATGTGCTGTGAAAGCAGCTCAAAACACTGCAAAAAAATAGTGGAAGCATCCTGCCTGTGACTTATTATCTTAGATTTCAGCTTGGTAAAGTTTGGAAATAGAAGTGTGACTTTTAACCTCTTTGCCTCAAACAGCACTTGGAGACATGCTCCCTGGGCACTGATTCCCAGGCCACACAAGTCTGGTAAGATGCTGCAAGTCTATGTGGTTGTTGTGCCCCACCATGTGCTGCCCACACCCTGCACCTCTACAGCCACTCAAGGGGGAGCCAGGGCCCGCCACATCCCACCTGGGGCACATACTATCCTGGCCACCTCCACAGAGCTCCTCCAGGGAGGCAGTGCCCAGCTGTGGCCAGGTGATCCCTTGATTACAGAACAGAGGCTGCCTGGGGTTAAAGGCAGCCTTCACTTTCCACTGGAAACACATTGACCCGAAGAATACCCCTCCATCACATCAGCATGCATTCAGAGAGCTCCTCTGGATGGGCATATTGCACAAGCTAGGCATAACTCAGTGCAGGACTGCCTCCAGATTTTACTGCTGCCTCTATACACCTCACCCAGAGTTTTGCCACGGGTGAGCAAGGTGGTCAACTCAGTGTGCAGGGTCAGAGCTCCTGGAATTACCCAACGCCATCAAACAGCACAGCACATGGTCTTATTCGCCACAACACATCCATATGCATGTGAAGATGTACGACAGGTGTAGTTGTATGCACAAATATTCCTATACCTCCTAGGGAAGTACAGAGCTAGATGCAGTGGTAGGGTGGTTTCACTCTTTGCTGAGGTGTACAGCAAAGGCTTCTCCATGAAATGGGATACCAGGGTAGATTATCCCCTGGTCTGCTTCAGCACAGCAATCTTGCTGTATTGGAACTGTGCTACAAACAAAAATAGGTCATTCTCCTAGGGCCCTTAACCCACTTGGGACCAATCTTTGCACATATAAGAATTATCTACATCCTTTCTAAGAGGAGAGGAAGGGCAAGAGGGATGCAAAAAGCATGTACGTGCTGACAAAGGGAGCATCTATATTTTGCTAAAGAAGAGGGAATTAATTATTGATTCAGCTGGACTCACACATTGAACTTGCTTGTCTGGAGTCTGTGTGCTTCCGATGCTGGCTGCAAAGCCAGCAGCCTGCAGAATCACATCCTGGCGTGGAGCGCCAGGGCTGCCTGGCTGGCAGCTCAGCACCAGCTGTGTCCACAGGGCAAGCGTCAAGGACAGCCACGGTCTAGGTTAGTTAAAGATCACATCAGCTCCAGCCTCTGCTTCACACAGCCATCCATCTTACAGCCACAGGAGTCTCAGTGGACTAAAATAAACTGGTTTTCTACTACTTGTGCTTAAACTAAAGTCACACTCCTTAGTCCATGAGGTGTGAAAAGGTGGCACAGTGTACTTCTTTCAGTGGAAATGTCTTTTAATAGTGTTAACCAGGCAGAGCTGGAGCTGAAAGTTGATCAGATGGAAGTTATGTTTGTACTTAATTTCCTAATCTCATTTACTCTGGAAACAATCCTGCTTCCCAGGCCCACCCCATGTCTGGGTAGGCCCTTTGTAAAGATGTGTTAGCATCTTGGGTATGGGAAAAAGGGATTCGGGGTGATAAAATTCAACAGCCTACCCTGGAAAGGCATGTTGGAAGAAAATGCACTCTGAAGACTGAAATCACCTCCTGAAGAAAGACAGGAAGACCTTTTCTTAGTGCTGACCCAGCCTCAGCCATTCTTAGATCCTGCCAGGTGCCTCTTGGTCTGTTTAGAAGGAGCAGGTTAATGTTCCTCCAGTTACACCACTGGGGACTACGGACATACCTTCCCATCAGCTGTCTATGGCTCAGCTAAAGTTCAAGGACTGTGCATTCAGTGTGGATCTAAGAAACTGGGGTACCTCCTCCTGTGATTTCTGATGCTTCCCAACCCAGGGAACTTTCTGAAGACAATGTGCACTTGCTCTCAATGAGCATGCTGGCTCATCTGGCTTTCTCCCTGCCAATACATAAAATAAGGAACATCTCAGGTGTTCTTTGTGACTGCACTGACCTCTGTGACCAAGGCAGTGTCACCTCAAAATCACCAGGTCCATCACATCCACCTCCTTTCTGACTCGCTGTACTGGCCCCACATGGCCAAAATATAAACATATTTTAAAAACAAACCAACAATCAAAAAAACACCGCCAAAGAGTCCGAATGACAGTAATAGCAGGTTGGAAGAGGAGTTGAAAGTTGAGGTACTCATTTCTGTGACAAAAAGCACTCTGGGATTGAGGAATGATTTCCAAAGGGTGCAAACCTCACTGATTTTGTTGATTCATAAGTCAGCTGAACAAAGCACTGGGGAACACAGCATCCTACTTCAACAGTGGAACAGTCCATATGACCTGCTAGGATTTTTCCCTAGTTTTGGAAGGCTAAATCCTACCTTACCCACGATTAGTGGGAGTGATGATCACCTGCTTGATGGCTCTGTGAGCATGGAAGAGGTCCAGGCTGCTGCTGTGGGGGCAGCTGGGTTATAGGCTAAATGTCGTTCTCCTACATTTGTCTCCTCCTCACCTCCTCATGTCTTTAGCAGGTTTGCTCAGTTCCTAAGAAAAGTGCTTTGATGTTCAGTGAGATACTGAGCTGTAGCATATGTACCTTTTATTCTTCTTAGCAAAAACAGCTGTTAGAAGTGCCAACCTGTCATCTTGCTCCTTATTTAGTAGGTGCAAACAAACAAAACTATTTCAGAAGCAAAAATAAAGAAAACCCTAAACGTGCTCAAGGAAGAACTTATGGCAAATTGCAGGCAATGCTTCAGCCACATAGATAGCATTCAGCTGCTGGAAAATCCCAAGGAAAAAGTCTGGGGTACATTACATAGGTGGGTGCAGACAGAAGCAATCCAGAAGCTCTGCAAATCCATGTGGAGTGCACAGTCCCTCAGTGACCTTTGTGCGGGCACAGAGCCACGTCCTGGCGGCCACATCACTTCTGGACAGACTTGCATGCAAGCATCCCACAAGACAAATGAAGCCAACTTCATAGAATCACAGAATAATAGAATGGTTTGGTATGGATGCCATTCACTAGATCAGGTCACTCAGGGCCCCCCATCCAGCCCGGCCTTGAACACTTGCAGGGATGAAGCATCCACAACTTTTCTGGGCAACCTGTTCCAGTGCTTCACCACCCTGTGAGTTAATGAATGTCTTCCCAACATCTAATCTAAACCTGCCCTCTTTCAGTTTAAAACCATTGCCCCTTGTCCTGTCATTACCTGACATAAAAGTCTCTCTCCCTCTTTTTTTATAAGCCCCCTTTATAGTACTGGAAGGTGCTATAAGGTCTCCCTGGAGCCTTCTCTCCTCCAGGCTGAATAACTCGAGCTTCCTCAGCCTGTCTTCATAGGAGAGGTGCTCCATTCCTCTGATCATCTTCGTGGTCCTTCCATCTCTCCTTGCCTTTCCTTACAGTAAGGAGCTAACCTGCTAGAGCCATACGGACTTCCTTTCACAGCCAAGAAGGGCTTTCCCTAGTATCCAATGTGGTATAGCCAAAGCACAAAGTCTCATTTGTAGGCTGCTCTCTTCTCCTCCTCAGGAGGTGAGGGTCTAAGCTAGTAGACCAGCTACATGACAGGGCTGGCACAGGAAAAGCTGCCCAGTTCTGCAGGGTGCAACTAAGACCCACTCCACATGCTACAGCATGCTATGGCCAAAAAACCAATCTGCAGCTGGAGACCACCAGCTCACCACATTTCACTGCGCTACAAGGGAGAAGAAGAGATTCAGACCATGACCAGTTTCCTCAGTCTTTTCAGTTTTCAGATGATCCTTGGAAATGGGCCATAGGATGAAAAACTAAACGCCTTCTCATCCCTCCACACTGACCTGCAGGAGAATTTCCTCCTCATTTCAATTGTGAGAATATTTTTAACCTCAAGTCAATGAGCAGGACACATCACATGAGCTCATTTATGCCCCATGAGATGTGACTGCTATTTCACCTGCTTCCTGATTCAAGCCATGGCACTTGAAGACAGACAAATTTACCCCACTGGCCAAATTATGAAATCGCAGAGAATTTCATCCAGCTCTTTCTAGGAATCAACAAAGCTCTGAAGCAGAGGGATTAATAATACATGAAAACAACCAGTCATCCAACTTCATTTCAATTCCTTTATATGAGTCATTGCACCAGACCTTCCAAACCTAATTTTCAGTTTCCAAGAATCTTCCTCATTAATTTCCAATCCTTTCCATAAGCTTATCAAACTGCATCTTAAAACCATTTATGTTTCTTGCCCTTACTAATAAATTCAGTCCTGTAATTCCTAAAGCGAATAAGAACCTAATTTCTCCCCAGAATATGATCATAATCAATTTATAAGTATTTGATCTTATAATTTAAAAACATTGCTAACTCTGCTTAATACTATCCCTCACCACCACCTCACCAAATGCAATGAAGAGCAGGAACAGAAAGGTACAAACCCCACAGTTTGGGAAGAAAAAGCCCACAGCAGTAGTCTGGACTGCATCAGGGCTTGGATGACTAAATGTAATAAAAAACAAATTAGTACAAAGTGTCAGAAAAACAAATGAGTTTGCAACGCTGTGCAAGACATCAGGCATCAGCATTTAGTTCACTACTGTCACCTCAGAGACTCAGTTTATGCAGGACTGATGAAAAGAAAGGGTAACCAGCACCTTCAGCATCAGAAGCCTTTGTTGGAAGCTTCTCACCCCCAAAAAATACCTGTGCGTAATCTTGCTTAGCTCTGCAACTATTTGAAGCAATGATTATTCATCATGATACAGGTGCTGGTTACCAATAATCTGCTTGAGTACTAACTTTCCGTTTTCAGTTGTTTCCACAAGAAGAGCAAATGCCCAGTTCTGCCACTCAGCTTTTTGCACCACCTGGCACTGCACTGCCTGGCTGTGGGGGTCTGCACAGCCTTACCTTCATAGCATGCACCACAGCCTCTGGCTTCTGACCAACAGGGACATACCCTGTTGCAGGAGAAGATGCAAGATCAGATGTCATGCGACCCGGTCCCTGTTGAAATAAGAAAAGATATGCTTTAATTTTTTAATATCCAAAAAATTTGAGCACTGGTTTGTCTCAAATTCAATCCCCTTCATCGACCTGCAAAGACAAAAGACACCATCACCCCTTCCTCACAAGCCACTTGATTTAATGCCACTTAAGCGTACCATCACTCAGTCTAGATGTATTCAGGCAGGAGATCACCCTGGTTTAAAGCTAAATTGATTCAAGAAACATTTTTTTTGCTCCCTTAGGATAACTTTGTACAAGGACAAGATCAAACACTAGTCATCCTTCTAGACAAGGGAGTAAGGCAAACGAGATGATTTTCCAGCTTAAAACAGTCATTTCTAAGAAGCTGCATTTATGAAAGAAACAGTTGGCATAACTTCATTGCTTCTCTGGCAACGTTTTCCCATGGACATCAAGTACCAATCTTCAGCTACAGAGAAAATTGTGAAAGCAACCTTAAAACAAGCAGATGTCCAAACCTAATGTTGGTTGGATTTGTTTCCAAAATGCTGGCCAGTCCTCCTGCATGAAGGGTCCCATTGGGAAAGATGCCGAAATTACATTCTACAAAAGATTTCTTGCTGTCCAACCAGCCTTGTAAGCACTTTTCATAGGGCTTTCCTTTTTTTACAGGCATCCAGTTTGGATTATGAGAGACACAATATCTTTATTCAGTGAGATGCACCCTGCCTGTCCCTAATATTTTTGCATTGCTTTGTAGCACTGGGAGAAATCAACAATGAAGTCATTGACCAAACTTTTATTTAGTCTTCACATCCTTTAGGAAACACAAAGAATTATTATACTTGGGGGCCTCTGAAAGCAAATTAGGATGGCAGAGCGGCATGTAGCACCATCCCAGGAATGCTTTCACATACAACACACGAGACGCTCAATTCTCGTCTTTTCCCTGTTTAAAAACACAGCATGTTTTATGCTTTGTCTCATCATTTTGCCTTCTATGCAAGCTAGCTATGCCAGAAGAATCATAGAATAATAGAATCATAGAATGGTTTGAGTTGGAAGGCTCCTTAAAGGTCATCTAGTTCCACCCCCCCTGCCATGGGCATGGATGCCATTCACAAGATCAGGTTGCTCAGGGCCCCATCCAGCCTGGCCTTGAACACTTGCAGGGAAGGGATGGAGCATCCACAACTGCTCTAAGCAACCTGTTCCAGTGCCTCACCACCCTCACAGTAAAGGAGGACCAATGGAGGGGCACTTCATCACCTCTCATTCTTCCAAATGTTTTAAGTTGTAGGGGCCTTTTTACCAATAAAAGTGTTTGTGTGCATATATTAAAGAAAAATATGGGTTAATCCATTAGGCTACAGACAAAAAGGCATGGAGCTTTTCAAGCCCTGGCCACTGATCTGTGGCCACATCATGACCAACAGCCATTTACTCAAAATAGCTTCATGAACTGATTTGCTGGTGATATAAAAACTTCCTTCTGAGAGGAAGGCATCTCAGAAAAAGGAAAGTTAGACTTACTAATCCCACAATAATTCTCCAAGGTTATTTAACAGATTGGGAAAGCAGAGAGACCCAGAGACGCTTACATGGTTCTGGACCTGCTGGCAGAGGGTTACAGCTTGTTGGAGCTGTGCCCACCTGGGGATGTGTCCTCAGCAACCCCATCCATAACATCACACAGAAAAGGCAGAGGCTGGGGACGGAGCACTAAGGGCTGGATCCAGCCAGTCCACAACTGGCTGCAACTTAAGACTGCAAAATGGGTTAAAAATTTCTCACAGGGCTGGTAAATGCAACAGAGTCCCTTCAGAATCAGCATCTCACAGAGGTTAAAGACACCAATACAGGCGTAATACTCTGATTTCATCATGAAAGCTGCTTTCTTTCCAACAATGACCAGAATCGTGACAACTGAAAGCAGAATATTCACGTGTTTGTGGCCACTAACCATACTTGATATGGATCTTCCCCCATGGCCCTTTTCAGAAGTATCACAGGAAATACCAAGGAAAGGTCTAACATCCAATATTTCTTCGGAGTTGAGAGTAATTTGACAAAGTAAAAGGAATTCTGTTGGATACTGCTGCTGACAACATTTTAAATACAGTTTTCTGGCCAAAACAGAGTAGATCATGAAGTCTCCTGTATGACAGGCAGCACTAGCTTCTCCTCACAGAATTGAAGTCACTAATGAGCTACAAAGCACTTCTATGATCGCAATCACTCTCAAAATTATTACAGAATACAAATGAAACCAGAATGATTAGAGAGAAATGTTTTCTAAAGAGCTTGATTGTACCTAACCAATCACCATACTGACAAGATAAAAGTAATCCTTGCAAGCACAGTGATGCACTGGATATATTGTATCACACAAAAAACATTCAAAGGGTCATCTTTCTTCTCAGACAAGTGGTTGAAATCACACAAGGCCAATCAATTGAGCAGCCTGTGAACACAGGTAGAGGATTTGACTGAAGAAGGGAAAAATAATGTTAAAGAATGAAGGATGCAGCAAAAGAGGTAGACCCAAAACTTGCAGTCAGAGTCTAAGTGACAGATTACTTCATTTCTAAAATAGGCATGATCCTTGATCCTTAGCTTGGAAGCCAAAACCCCCAGCCAACTGAAACAGATGTCCAAATTGCTGAGTGCAGTCGTCAGCAACGGCAAGTGCACCACACAGCCATGCCACTGCCTGCTGTGCCCCAAGCCACAGAGACCTCACCACCGTGCCAGGCTGTTGCTACAAAAGGCCAAACATGCACACAAAAAAAATGGGGGAGCAAGCAAGGATCTCACCAACATTCCTGCTCTTTGCAACTGTAGGATGCAACCAGAAAAAGCAACCACCATGCTAAGGCTGGCTTAATATTTATGACTGCACTTAGTGTTTTTGTGCAGCTGCGCCCTTAGGAAAGGCTCCTTCTGGAGACACAAGGAGCTGGCATTTTTTAAAGGGGGTTGGTGCTTCATTCCCACTGATTTCAGTGTGGTCCACAAAAAAAAAGCTTCAGCCAGACTCCTATCAGTTTCCTGCACAGTGGCACACATAAAGGAGGCCAGAACAGACAGGACTGCAGTCAGCAAGGAAAGAAATGACAACATATCCAGCAGGATGCACGGCCAGCCTTTGGAGGATGGAGGAGAGGAAAATGGGCAGAGTTCACCGAAACTGTTAGCTGAAGGGGAGGAAATGGAAGGAATTGGAGATAAGGTCAAGGTTACTATACTGGAAAACTGCCAACACTGGGAGAAGGGAGGGAATGGGAAGAAAGAGGAGGATGTGTATTTTGCCCAGCAGGAAACCAGCTGAGGTGAAACTCAGGGGAGAGGGAACCAGAGATCAGAGATATGAGATTGGAAGAAGAGCAGAAGGGCAGAGGAAATCTCAAGAAGTCAGCATTAAGGCAGAAGGTGAAATTGCACAGATGGAGGGGATTCCTCATGCCTAAAACAGATGCATTTGGAAACTGGGTAAGAATTACCACAGCTGCACCCCAGCACTCTAACTCAGCTAATCTGAAGACATCCATCAATGCAGAAACCCATGCCCTTCCTGTTCCCTATAGCTGACATTTTCACAGCCATGGGAACACAACTGACTCAGCACTCTGACAGACAATAATAGCAAGGTTAATCTGGTTACATCCCAAGAAGAAGAAATTGTCCATATAGGCAAAAAGCAATATGGTGGGTTTTGGGGCATGCATCACTCTCAGTTTCCTCTCCCTGTCTGGTTACCTCAAAGACACCATCTTTGTATGGACATATGGCTTTTCCACTTGCTAGGTTTTCATAGTGTTTGGTAGCTCAGAGATGGTTCAGTCTTCAACTTCAGACATGTGGCTGAGGCACCACATAGTTATATAAATGAATGGTGCTACAAGACAGCTCAGAAATCACCAAAGAGGATGCCATTAAAATTTATAATAAAGTTGTTGAGAAATAGCATACCCCTTTCTGCTTCAGCCACAGCCACAGTCACCCCACTAAAAAGAAGAGCTGCTCAGTGGTGAGATCACCAGTCTAATTAAGGTGGGGGGAGGGGAGGCATCCAGGTCAGGACTCCGAGCTCCAAAGCACTTGGAGCAAGCACCTGTCTTCCCTATGCACAGGGTTTGTTGACCACTGCACCCTGAAGGCCCAAAGATACTTCTCCAAGATACATTTTAAGTAGCAAAAGTCCTAGGGAAGCAGAGGCTTGGAGCCCTGTGTGACCCATCCAATGCTTCTTTGGCAAGTTGGTGCTTTTGCTTCTCTGCAGATCACTGTGGCTGTTCAGAACATTCAAGACTGTTGTAGCATGGATCTCTGATAAGTTCAGCCCTGGAAACAACAGCCCTATCCCTGCTGCCAGGATGGTTCTGGGACTGCAGTGTCCTGAGAGGATCCTGGTGAAGCTTTTTGCATCCCTCATGGGAGGCCAGTGCCAAGTACCCCCATATTCAGGCCCCCTCCCACTGGGGAAACAGCAACAAGAGCTATTCCTTTGTGACCTCTGTGCAGACAGCAGTACTGAAGCACCACCAAACACATTCCCCTTTCAGCCCTTGCCTGCTCCTCCATTTCAAGCACATCAGTGCCAGATATTTGGTGGTATTAGTGATGGGACCAATGCACTTCTCAGAGCTTACTGTTCCCACGCGCCATCAGTCCCCTCCCCATTCCACCAACCCCATATTGTGCAAGCCCAAACCACAAATCCATCAGAGAAGCTAAATTCTGTTCCAGACCCTCCCAGAAACCTCTCACTGGAGCCTACTGGGCTTGTGGTTCAGCCTCCAAGTCTGTAAGGAGATTCACAGTCCAGCTGTATCACTGACTAAGAAAAGAGAGAGAACCTCTGCAGATTCTTATGCCAGGGCATTCTTGAAGCTATATGCTACACACAGGGGTAAGTTCCCCAGTTCTCTATTGCTAGAATGATGTTTGATCCACTGACAGCCTCCAATCCAAAGCAGAAAACAAAGCAAATCAAACTAGCCCCATTCACTGCCCCAGCCAAGAACCCAAAGTTCATCAGCAAAGTAACAGTGCTAATGTTAGAAAGGAAATCCAAAGACCACAAATACTGCCAATGATCCTTTTTAGTCTGACACCAAAAAATGAAGAGCAGAGGCCTCAACTTGCAGCTGCTGGAAAAAGTCTTGCTGTACCAAGCCACAATGTCATTACCAGTGTCTAAGACCAAGTTGCCTAATGAGTCCTTGCTGGCTCTCTCTGGTTGAATGGGATATGGTCCAGCAAAGATGTGACAAGCACTGCCATCAATACTCCCTTCCTATGTGTCTGGAGGAACAAAATTAATAAGAGTCTTTGTAATAGGGCACACTGCAAAGTCCCGATAATGACACACCTCCACAGAGGTAAAGTAAGGCTTAATAACAGTGGGAATGCTTCGGAACCCGAGAAGAAAAGAGCCTAACTAGGGACGACAGGTGTCTGCTCTTTTAGAGGTTTTGAATCGGAAATCTAAAAAAGAACAAAGCAATTGTGATAAACAATTTCTCCTTCATTCCTCCAGGGACCTGAAAAGACATGAGACCTTGGTCCTGCCATCAGTTTTCAATCACTTTCTGCTCAATTATATTCTATCTTTTAATGACACCCTCTCCTACCTCAGCTCCAAGAGAGCTATTTTTGATCTGCAGAAAGGCTGCAAAAACTAAGTTTCAAAACCCAGAGGAGAACGTCATGCTGATTTTACGTCAGCTAACAGGCACAGCCCAGGTACTGAGGATGCTTCAGACCAACGTGGAGCATACAAGCAAATGTTAATGCTTCTGAACCTCACGTCATCTCCTTGCCTTCTATAAATGTTTGTCTACCATTTCAAAAAATAAGCAGATATTTAGAATTCAAACCTGATTAAATAAGCCACACTTTTCTAATGGCATACCTCAGACAACATTAAAGCTTAATGGAGTCATATCAGACACTGTGAAGTTTTTATTGCCAAGACAGAACACAGAAAATTACATTACATCAGGCACTGCCAGACAACTCACAATAAAGTTCCCAGGCACATCTATTTATCTCACAGTGGTTTTGTTTGCTGTCTGCTTACCCAGGTTTGAATTATACTTGGACTCTTCCTTAGCACCTGTCACCATCCAGGTGTTGTACGTAAATAGAAATGTCAATGCCACTCTGCAAATTAGGAACTGTTAAGGGACAAGCAGGAGGCAGTAACATGCTGACAGTTCATGGAAAGTGGGTGGCAGAGCTGGATAGTACCATGGAAAGGCGCCATGTCTGGCACCCAAGTCCCGGTGTGCTGACAGAATGGGAGGCCCAGCACATTTTGTTTTTTTGAATAGTGCATGTGGCTACAAGTTTAAGGAAACACCTGGAGCAGCTCCAGCCAGATATTGCTGGGGGCAGATGGGAAAAACTGGCAGCAAAATCAAGGACTGAGAGCACAAGGCCACTCTGGCATGGGAGAAGGAACACACCAAAACCCTGAAGCATGATGTCCCCATCAGAAAAGCAGCACAGGCAGCACCAAAGGCAAGCACTGGGCTCACACAGACTGATGGCCCATTCAGAAAGAGGTATCTCCCTTCACACAGAGATGAGTGGCATTTCTGGGCAGTCACACACAAAAAATATCTCCTATTACCACCAGCCTGAGAAATTCCCTGGGCCCCACAAAGGCAGATCAAACCCCCTCATTGTTTTGCAGCCCGGGCCACATTTCCTGCCCTCCGTTGCCTTGCAGCTGCAGAGGGTTGATGTCTGAAACAAAGCGCCGGTGCCGCGCGGCGCTGAAGCGTGACATGACTCCGGGCTGACATTTCGCCCTCCCTTCCTTCAGAGTCCTTTTCCTCTCTGTTGCATCTTTGCATGCCCGTGGCAGCTCTGCCATTGCCACCACGAGTGGTGCTCCTGAAGAGGTCCAGCTCCTCTCACAGTCCTGCAGGGACAAGGCTCCCTGATGGTACCCTGGCAGCAGCCCCAGGGCTCCTTGCTGGCTACAAGAAGATTTCCTGGAGGCACAAAGAAGCGTCTGCTCCTCTGCAAATCACACCATGCAAAGAACAGCCTTTTTGCCACCCTGCTGCAGAGATGCCAGACGTCTGATATCTGAGCATGGGACACCATCACGAGAGCCAGGGAGCACCCAAGTCCTTTTTGTGTCCTGTCTGCCTTGCAGATGATCCAAAGAGATGATGACACTTGGTTATTGTTATTCCATGCCTACTGTGCAGAAAGCCTGCCAGCATCCAGCTCAAAACAAACCACCAGCTCCCTTCTTGTGGGTTTAAATGGCTGCACAGCCCTACATTCCCAAAGACACAGTGGGCTGCCTTGCAGCTGCGAGCACTTGACACTGTGCCACCCTGCCACCAGGCACACCAGAAGAAACATGTGGAAGATCCCACAGACAGCTGCAGCTGCCCAGCACAACATAGGTCCCAGCCACCAATGGGAGTGAGTGCAGAGCCATCAGCAGTCTGTATTAGCATCTTCCCTATCAAATCAAGAGACTTTATTGCAGATGCTAATCTCCTTTGGCATTACTTAATTTGCTGCCTTTAATCGTAGAGAGCAGCTGGTCATGTAAACATTTAAATTCCATGAATTAACTGCTGGGTCCACAGAGGAGGCAGACAGAGCCAGTCTGCGTAGCTCAGCCACCTCCTGCATCATCGTGGTCTTCCTGCATGTCTGCTTAAGTAAGAAAAAGGGCTTACATGGCACTTTCTGATTAATAATGAAAAAAATTAACTGTTTCATTGCTTTCTCAGCACAAACATCATGGACACCTGACAAAAGAATAGCCCTTCTCTCCAGCAGGCATGCCTAGAGGGCTGTGCTAGGGCACTGAAGGGAAAGGAAGATTTCAGAGACTGTCCCAAGCAGAAAACAAAGTCAGGACATTGTTTGCAACTGGATGTCATTACAAACAGGAAGGGTGTCTTTTCTCAGTACCACACACTCACAGAAGATCTCGGCTCCAGGCTCGGGAGAATCCTTGGTGCGTGCACAGCTGGTGAGCCAGCTTCCTCCAGCATAGGCAGGGGAGAGAAGGGGTCACTGTATGGGTTGGTAACAGCCCCGGGGAGCTGGGGCAGGTGCACACTGGTAAAACGCCCCACCAACAGCTTCAGCTGCCCCCTCAGATGGTGAAATTATTGCCAAAATGACATATTCAGAGCAGTTGCAGCCCATAACTACCTGACGCAAGTGAACAGAACAAGAACAAGTCTGTCCGGACAAAGCAAGCCCACGCTTGTACCAGCAGACAAGTGCACTAACTCTGACTGACTCACAGGGGCACTGTCAGCGTAAGGATTTTGAGAGGTGCTACTTCTTTTAATAAAAGAACATCAAGCAAGTTTGTTTTTAGAAGGAAACAGTGGATATTTTTAACACTTTCCTGATTTTGAAGCAAATCTGATTTGGGGATGGCCCATGTGAAAGCCTCTGGGTGGGTAGAGGATGCATGCAGACACAGGAGGATACCTGCCCACACCTGTATTACCCTTCCATGTTTCCATTTCAGCCTGGCTGCCCTCCCAGGCCTGGGGCAGAGCAAGGGTCTGCTGTGCCCCTGCCTCTTCCTTGACCCATTTCCAGTCCCACACAAATGCATGTGACAAGTAAGCATGAGAACCTACAGCAGATTCTCAAAGCAGATGCATTTTTTTTGCCTCCTGTGGATATCTGTAAAGGCAGATTATGGATACAGTCTGTCAGTGCCTCTTTTGCTCATCAAATCCCCAAACTTTGTCTTTGGCAAACTTTGTACAGGTTGGCTGTCATGGGGAAAAAAGCAACCCGCCGCTCAGAGCCTCTGGAATAACAGCTGATGAAGGGCAGCTGCCTTCAAAAATGGATCAGCTTGTTCTCAGCTGCTGGTAATACACTCTGAAGCTTCCCAATAGCACTACCCAGTCACAAATGGTGACAAACCTTTCATTTTACTTTCCCTTCCACAGCCACTGTTGCTGCAGCAGCAAATTAGCTGCCTTGAATTTCTCTCTTTGTCTGCTCAATAGCATCCTGGTGGTATCAATGAAGCTGGTGGGAAGGAGCTTCGGCCTTCTGTCATCATTGTTCCTCAGTCATTGTTTCCCCTGCCTAAAAAGGGACCATGGCCATCACCATTGTGGGAAGGTGAGAAACTAGCTTGGGGTCATCCTCCAATGCACACTGGCAACACTCAGCTCACCTGACAGCCACAGAGATGGCGCACAGGGATAGGAGAAGGCAGGGGGACCATCAGAGCACTGCACAGGATGGGCTTGGTGGAGCAACAGAAGGAGCTGAAGACATTTTGAGAGCCACAATGAGATGCTAAAGACACAAAGGCGGTCCTGGAGATGGCAGAGGCACCAACCAGCCCAGGGACTTCATGCAGCACTGACAGGGGCTGGGGGGTCCTTGCTGGCAGTGGAAGGGTTGCTGTGCTGTGCTGTGCTGTGCCTGGGGCCCTGCTAAGGTCCTTAGTGCACCAGGTGACTCTGCAGGGGCATCAATGCCTAGAGGGTTCCCCTGGCTCTTCTGGGTGCATCTCCTGGACACCGCAGTGGCAACAGTGTGGTGGTCTCTTGCCATTTCAAACTTGATTTTAAAAGTCAGGTTGGCTTTAAGAAGCTGATCCAGTTCATATTCCTGAGAGGGACAGATTTACTCCCAGTGAGGGACTAGAAGGCTTGCTCTGGGTTCCCCATTGAAACCCAAGACCACGCTTTGGCCAGAGCCACGTCTTCTTGCCTGTGCCAGCTTGGTCCTTCCTCTGCGAGGAACTGAGGGGGAGATACCGAGTTACCTTCTCACTTTTCTTCTGCCTTGGCTTTGTATTGAAGAGGATGGAGACCATCATCTTTCCAGCCAAAAGGAAGAGATAGGATGGTCATTGGTTTAGCTACTATGTGCCCTCCTATCACCTCTCCTCATCACCACTCTCATAGGCTCAGCAGCCAGCCAGTGCTTCAGCCAAGGACTCTCGTCATCCCTTCCCACCCCATCTAATGGCTTCTCTTTACACCTACATACCACAAACATTTGGGTTTGTTTTTGCAATAGCATGTGTGCCATCTGGCACAACGGAACACACCTCCCCCGAGTATCTCCACAAGGCAGAGCTACAAAACACGGCTCGTTGTGACAGCATGGTGGGAATTAAAGGAAGGAGTTGGTGCTATAGCCAGGCAGTCAGAGGTGTCTCCCAGGCTTTGCATCCTGCACGAAATGCACGCTGGAGAAAAATACAGAGACAGTTCCAGGAAGCCAGAGACTCAGCAGCCCTCTCAGTCGAGTGTTCTCCACTACATAACCACACTTCTGTTTCTCTGCACTTTCCTATGGATCTTGTTGTTTTTGAAGTAGCTCTAGGGAGGCAAAAGAAATTGTGACTCCCCAGTCTGGCCTCTAATCTAGACTCCTCAGAGACGCAGCTTTGAACATCCAAATGGAAATCTCACGTTTATCCAGAGATACTTACTGTAGTCCTCAGGAACATACAAACACTGGGTATTGGCACGATCATCATTGTCTTCTCAAAAAGAGAGAGCTTTTCTCAGCTTTCACAGAGTGTTATCTTCATATACTTTCCCCAGGCATTCCCAGCTCCAGACCCCAGATGAGCACAGGTCTCTTCCTCCAGCCACCACCTATTGCACCTGCAGACACATCCTCCTGCACCCAGACAGAGAACCACTAGGAACTCCTGCTCCTCAGCAAGGGAACGCTACAAACTCTACAACAACTTAAGGAAGGAGAAGGTGATGATTATTTTAACCTGTTGCTCAGGTTATTTTAACCTGCACACCTACAAACTCACACATTCACCAAAAGGTTGTCAGGGTCACTGCGTGTGACAACAGAGGACAAGGGACACCCACTAGCAAGTCCTAATGACAGCTCTGGCATCCCTCCTCATTGACAGCAAAGAACTGGGTTCTGGGACACGTTTTTCACATGCCTTAGGAGTCAGTGGTTACTACAGGCTGACCTTTATCTCAGCATCTTGGTTACTCACCCTACATAAACCCTAGGAAAGCTGCTGCCTGCTGCCTCCTTTTCATCATTTTGAGCACATTATTTAATCCTTCCTCTTGGAACCACAGGAAGAACAATCGTGGTGTAACACTGCTCCCATTATCAGGGAACAAGTCTTCTAGGGATGAGCCATCTGTGCTGTGGCCTTATCACAGCACAGACCTCCTGGTCCTGACATAAACCACTCATCCTATGGTGTTTACCCATTTGTTTGCTGTCAGTCATGTCTTTGGCCATGAGCACAGGCTAAAGCACCCCTTGCTCCAGAATTCCTGCCAGTGTTTTTACACACACTTTTCCACCCACACTCATTCCACACCAACCTTAGTACTTACATTACAAGTCTCTACAGTGGAGTCAGCCTAGCCAGCTTGCTCTACCCTCTCAACCCAGGGAAATGTAAGTCCCACAGGGAGCTTGTTGCCACCTCCTCTCGTGTCTGAGCCAAAGGAAATCACCCTCACCTCCCAGTGGACACAGGGAGCCTCTGATACACCACGAGATCACTCTGGGTTGCAGTTCCCAGCGCTGGGGAGATCAACCAGTCTGCTATCAGTTCATGCTAACATACATATCACACCTTCCCTTTCACAGGCCAGGGTCTTGTAGGTTAGAACTAACCCCCAGGACTGCTTTCCCTGGATATTTGGTAACCACAGCAGACTACAGAGCAAATCTACAATTCACCCTTCCAGGATCCATTAGAAACGCCAAAGTGTGTCATTAACTGAGGTACGTCAGGGCCATGGAGAGCTGGAGTGATGCCAGCTTGTAAACTGTGACAGTGAGGGATGCGCTGAGGAACTTCCTCAAGGAGTTGCACAGGCAGTGACAATGATGAAACTCTGAATGGATGTGACAGCTTTGAAGCTGACATCAATTGTCCATCAGTCACCCGCATGAAGCTTGTGCAGGCACAGAGAGAAACGATTTCTCCCAAACTTAGGCCTGCTGTCAATAAAAAAAAGCTGCAGAGAAACTCCAGTATGTCTCAATGTCCACTTCTGGGAGGTGCCCAAGACATTCAGACATCTGCATGAATTTGTGATCGTTGCCCTTCGTCACAAAAACAATATATCATGTCAAGCCAAAAACCAAAGGGATTTTGATAGGAATAAGTAAATAAATTGCTATGTAAGTATCCCAGAGGATGTGGATTTGGATGCAAATCTGGTTTTGTTTTTTCTCTACCATCTTCCCGCAAAGAAGGCAGAACACAGCCAGGGTGACAGATGAAGGTGAGTGTCACACAGCACCCAGGCCTCTCCATAAATGCCAGGTGCCACCTCTTCCTTGAGGAAGGAAAGAAAATAGGGACAAGTGGCCAGGAAGGGCTCCAGCAGGCAGCACCATCTGCTGCCAGCCCTCACAGAGCCCTGGTGAGCTGCGGGGGCTGATGCTCAGGCAGAAAACTCTCCTGCCAGCTCTCAGCCCCGGCACAGCTTCTCTGCAGAGAGCTGCTGGCTGTACCCCAGCCTGACTGACAAGATAAACATGAGTGGAGCACCACTTCTTGGGGCAACCAGCACAGGCTGACTCAGCGTTGCCTGCCTGGAAGCTGGAGATCAAAATCCTGAGCATAAGAGAAGCAAAGAAAACTCCCCAAAACTGTAAGGCTGGCACAGCCAGACAAACATCTTCAGGTTCATGTCTTTCTGCACTCCCTGCAAAGTCTCCTGTCTTTATACATGGGGCACAAAGTTAGAAAAGTGAATATTCATTTGGATGGTTTTATTCTCTTTTTTTTTTGTTTGAAGCATTTGAATCATTTGGCTTGAAGTTTGCAGTTCAGCAGGGACAGAAAGGGGATCTGCTTTCATACTGGAGTTTTATTTACACAAACTTTCTTAAATTATTATTAAATTATTATTGCTCCCTTCTTTACTACTCTAATGTATACACTAAATCTAAAGAATGACTTTTACCCAATCAAGCAGCCAACATACAACCAGCCTACAGTACCCACAGCTCTGCTGACCAGTGCCCCAGAAACAGGACAGGGAGGTTTTCCAGCTGTGCTGTCATCAGGTTTCTGTTCACAATCACAACACTCACAGCCCACTCCCACCAGGACTCTCGGACTGCACCTACGCTCTGCCTGCAATCTGGAAAACAATGTCACCAAGCAAATGCAGAGGCCCAAGCAGTGAAGGGAACATCTGGAAGGCAATCATCTGGCAGGGCTTGGGATCCTCAGCCATGCCTGGTACATGGTGCAGGAGGAGTCCTGGCACAGCAGCACAGTATCCATCTTCTGCAACAGGCTTTAATAGAGATTATTCTGTTGCTTGAGAAGAAGCAATGCAGGTAAATCTTAGGAAACATAAACCTCATCTGTGATACAGAAGAGCCTAAGAACTTATTTGCTAAAGCAACCCTGATCACACACTGCCAGACACCTGGCAAGCCTCATCCACAACCAGCTTTTTTACTGCAGGCCCGGGGCATTTACAAAGAAGCAGCTGCAGGTATAACAAGACTCACCCTAGCTTTAAAGATGCACAGCAGTGACTGATGTCAGTTGACTGAATACCTACGCTGGGAAGTTAATGATCCAAATTCAGGTAAAGACCAAGGTTCCAGGGGCTCCCCACCCTCCCAACAGCTGCAGGTATTAGCTGCACATTCGCACCACCAGTTTCAGGGTGAACTGACACCTGGAAGAGCTCCTCCATAATCTTCACATGCCCCTTCCACTTTCAGGGAAACCCATGGCTCTGTCTACATAGGTAAGGAAACTTCTCTTACATTTTGCAGGGCATCTTGATACTGTGGCAGTGATGAGAGCTGTGACTCAGAGTGGTACGGGGACAATCCTTTCCTCAGAGTCCTCAGGTCCCCCGTGCTGGACTGCTGCAAAGACAAGGACAGAAAACAGGACACTGTATCAACGAGATAAAGGAAAGCTGTGCTGCTCCTGGCCCTGTCCTGGCTTTTCCCACGACCACTTCTGACCTGTTCTCATTACTTCTGCCTGCAACAACAGTGATAGTAAACACTGTAACAAAATGCTTTTTTCATGTCCAGACCTGGAGAAAACACCTGCAAGCAGCTGGAAGTGAACTGTTCAAGACCTATTCCATTAGGTGATACAGCAGGAAGGCATTTTTGGTTTACCTAAGTTCCTACACATTCATTAAAAACATTTGTTAGGATGCATATAAAAAATATTTTTAAGACTTCAGATTAAATCAAAATCAGAAAAAAATACATCAGGGGACATTTTTTAGATTGAGAGTTTGTAAACAGTGCTACTATGATTCACCTAAACTTGTAAAACCTACCTTGATAGAAAGGGTTTCTTATTTGGTTACAAATTTGCCTGCAGCCACAGGTCTTTAGCAAAGTCAAATACATAAAGGTCATCTATATGACCCTAAAAACCAGGTAAATGCAATCAATAGTCTGCACTCAAAGGGAGAAGCAGCACTGGGTGTTAGGATGACTGAATAATCTCCCTGGGACAAAGTTTCTGCATTGTGTTGTTAGCTAGCTCAGTGATTTTGAAATGTGACAGTCCTAGAATGAGAAGAGTTTTTCATTTATAAAAGTACACTCACAAAAAGTCAATACTCAAGTAGCCAAAATCAAAGGTCTAGGAGAATATTCTTTCTTTATTACCAACAAACATCCTCGTTAACTTCTCATATTTTTAAGAGTATCAACTACTGCACTGTCCTCTACTTTAAAGCTACAAAATCATGACCTTTCAGATTCTTATGCTCCATTAAGAGTTTCAACTTGCTTTTGCTGTAGAAATGATGTTTTCTACTTCAAAAGAACCAAAGAAAAATCACTGGTGCAATAAAATTTAACAGGAAATCTCATAAATCAGCTCAATTGTATAAAAAATCCCTCAGTAACCCAAAGGCCCGAGCATAACTGAGACTTTAGGGACTGTGGCCATGCACAGATCTCTGGAAATACTGAAAGTTCATTTACATTTCCTGCTCCAAGAGAAGAATTGGTGCAGTCAGAGTGGATACGTCATTTTCTATCAGTGTCAGAAACATTTTCTTGTAGCTACATGGCCTGTTTAGCACACATTCATCTTTGGTTTTATTTCAAAATGGTGTTTTAATACGTTAAAACTTCTACAGTGACTCAGTGCTTACACAAACCTTCTGGAGCCCTCACCCTATCAACTTTCTTTTTATAAGCTGTAAGGAGAAGGGAAATTTTCAAGAAAGCCATCATGAGAAATGGATGCTAGTCCAGTATCATGCAATCTGCTGGGAAATGTTGTGTCTCACATGGAATCAAGCGATACAGAATGACTTCACCATATCAGATGTCTGGGATTCCCTTGAATTTACGAAGTGGCATCAGAGAAGATCTGGCCTATATTTCTTTCACATTTCACAATAGAGTCAGAGAGAGATCTGAAGAAGATAACTCCTTCTGAGGCCGAAAAGTGACTGCTGCAAAACTGAGTTGCCACCACTATTCCTGGGAGGTATTTCAAAGGAAGGTTAGCAGGTCACAAAGGAAGATGATGAGATGATTCTTAATTTACTGGCAGTGTCCCAGGCATGTGATGTCTCTTGCTGGTTATCCTGAAAGAAATTTACCTTGCCTGGTTTTCCTTCCACTGCCCTGCTGTGTGCAACCTCTTCTTCACTTCTGTGTGGCATGGGGACACAGCAACCTCCTGGAGAGGTCCTGACACTCTGCTACCCATTCATTTAGGTTGTCAGCTCAGGAGCTCATGCACCTTTCTCTGATATCCATGATGAAGGGGCATTTGCACGGCCAAGGCAAAAGCAGAATAAAACAGCAGAGTAAAAATGTGAGGCTATAGCTTTGTGATGGAGACCCCAAAGGTTGCAGATCTCCTCGAAGGCTCCGCTCCAGAAGGGCAGGCATTGCCTTGACAGTGGTTAGAGGCTCTGGATTGCTCAGACTTATGCAAAGCACAGAGACCTGCAAGATGCACAATACTTATGGGGCAGCAGGAGTATAGAAACAGGCCCAAGAAAGAGAGGTTTGGTAAACATTCGTTTGCATCCCAGAAACTTGCTCTCTTGTCCCCAGCTCTGAATGGGTTGGTCTACATTCAATGCACCACATGTTTCATCATGCTACAGCTTGTCCTCATAGAAAGTCAAAACGCTTTGTCCACCAAAGGAAGGAAGGCAACAAAACCCAAATGTAGTCAACATGCAACATCACGTTATTGTGCCTAAAAATATGCTAGTTTAAATTGATTTAATTAACTGCCCTATGCTCCTGCCTGGAGCAAAAATCTGCATTAATTTCAATTTGTCTTCAATTGGTTGAAATTGTGTTGGTAAATACACAGATACAGTCAAAACTCTGCTCTAACAAGTGTTTATAATGGATTAGTTCTATTGCTTTTTTAAAGCAAATCCCATTTAAGACAGTGCACTAGTGTGTGACAAAACTATTGTTAGGTTGTTTCAGTGACTGCTGATTATGAATATGACCTAATGCATTCAATTTGATGGAAAGATTCCCACTGAGTTCAATGAACATCAAAACAAGCTCTTAATTAAAGAATAGAAACAAAAAAGATAAAAAAATAAGACAAGACAAAAAAAAAAAGACATCTAAGAAATAAAAATGCTGAACAGAGATCTATCCAGAAGGGGAGCAAGGTGTTTGGGGCATAGAGTGGGTTTGCTAGGGCAAGAAGAATTCTTCATCTGCCACTATTTATATGACATCCATGTTGGAGATGGCCAAAGTAATACTTTTTCCTCCCACCGTCTGTCATGAAGATAGTCCCTTTCATGAGCAGTCCATTCAACGCAATTTTCCTTCTATATTTTCTAGAAGTTATTTCAAATTGTTTGGGTGGTTTGCCTTTTTTTTTTTTTTTTTACAACAAGCTACCAATCACAGTTCTGCACTATTTATCTTCCTTGCATTGGAAGAAAATATGTATTTCTTCATCATAGAATGAAAACTGTTTTTTCTTCCTTTTTAAAATTAAAATAGTGCGGTGACACATCTTCAACAGACCCCCCTAAACATTTACACATTCCTTGGGCTTTGCTATCAGTGTTAGAGCTAACCAGGAAAAGAAAGTGAATCCCTCATTAAAAAGCAATATGACTAATGATGCATCAGAATGAGTAGCCATTACTCCACTTAAACCTAAATTAAAAATCCTGATATTTGCATTGTCAATTCATTCACAAAATGAAATCTCTTATTACCTGACCTAATTTTCATTACTGAGATGTAAGTGGATCCCAAATTGCTTTTCTACTCAGAAAGGCATTTTAAAAGTACAATCCGTGATCATCTCTGTTCATCATCATTGCTGGAGATTATGTTGCCAGCTAATGGGCAACATGTCTATAATAAATTATCCTTCAGGTAAAATCACTTCACATTTCTGGAGTTCCAAGGAATTTATCAGCAAAATCATTTTCATCTGAACTAAAGCTCCCTGGGAGCGTGCCGTTTCTATTAAACTTTTATTGGCAACATTTCCTAAGCTGAGGAGCAGTGAAGAGGGCGGGAGACAGCAAAGGAGACCAAGAGAGAGCTGAGGAGACTCACAGTCAGTCTTTATCCAACCTGATCAAATTGTGCAACCTGAAAAACACTTTTCCCCAGCAAAAGCCAACAAATGGCTATTGACTACTCCAGAGTGGCTCTTGCTCTTTTATGTGAATTTTTTTCAAACACTTTCAAAAGCTAAACAAAATGAAACAAAACAAAACAAAAAACAAACCAAACCAACAAACAAAAACCCCACCCCCAAAAAAAGCATCTCCTGACTTTCCCAGCAGTACAAAAGTGCAGGACCTGCCCTCAGTCTAACTAAGCACTACTCCACATGGCATTGCCTCCCTTTCCCAGCCGATGAGCACGGGGACAAGACTGCAAACCCAACAACTTTTCCTGCAGTGCAGTGCAAACCTGTGCTACCCACTGCCAGCACTGACAGCTCCAGAGTGGTCACTCCAATACAATCACTCTTCAATACTTGGAAATAATGACATGACATTTATTGCTAAATTTTTCAACTAGGCTGAACCTAGAGTGACCCCAGAAGATACTGTTCTTGAACCAAAGCCTGAGATCTTTGTCCGCCTTTTATGAAAGAAATGGACACAGACATGCCCCTCCCATTAGGGAAGGGAGTTTGGCCTACTCATATCAGTGGGAAAAGAAAAGGACCTACAAATCAGGGTTTTAGTAAAAATGGACTGCAAACCCAACTGCTTTTTTTCTGTCTAGAAAACAGAAGCAATTTGATTACAGAAGCAATTTGATGGCTGGAAAGTGGTATTTTCCATAACAAATAATATATAATTTTAAACAGAAATAGAAATTGAAGTCTTGATGGTTACCAATGCTTAAAATTACATTTAAAAAAAAAAGCAGAACAAAACAACAAAAAAAACAGCAAACACTTGTTCCTATCAAAGCTTTCTATCCTGCTAGCAGGGAGAAGAAATGGTGGCCTCTGACTTTTTGACCCACTGTGCTGAGTGATTCAATTGAAAAATAACACAAATAACACAAGAAGATGGATGGTGTTTGGGGTATTTTAAGGTCAAAGTACTACAAAGAAACATTTATTTTCCTTTCTGTTTCTGTCCAGTAAAGTCAGATCAGCACTGCGGCTATGTTGAACCAACTACAAAGATAAAGTGTTGAAAACTTAGAGACAAGTTAGACAAATTATCTTTTCTGTTACCCTTCAGTGTTACTTCTGCTAGAATGGAGAAAAAAGAAGAAACAGATTTAATTTTTAAACACTTTGATGTAACAAAATGGACTGTTCTTAACAGAAATTAAATACAGAAAGACAGAAATTTACTTGACAGAAAGTCCTCAGCATTTACGAAAGAGATTAGCAAAAAATCTATTTCAATTAGAAATATGTGTTGAAGTGACCGAGGAAAATTAAAAATCAGCACTGTCGGGTTCCAGTAATTCATGAATTAGTATTCAAAACAAGGTTGTTACATAAGTAGCCTTTAATTGAAAACAGTATTTTCTCCCTTCTTATAAGTTGTAACAGATGAAGACTGAAAAAAGTTTAAAAACTGTATTTAATCACAAATTATCAATTTGACTCTGTACCCTGTGGAAGTACTAAAGTCATCAGAGCTACAGCTTCCTTTCTCCCCACAGGCTGTGGGGTCATCTGGGATCAATTTGGGTGTCTAAACATGGGCATCCCATGCCTAAGCATATCCAAGGCACTCTTAGAGCCTTGGTAGGTGTGATAAAGAGCTGCTGGAGACCTGCATCCTTCTGCTGCACAGCAGGAGCAAGGAGGGTCAGGTCCGGTGTCAGCTGAGGACTACAGCTGAGCACCTGAGATGCTGCTCTCTTCACCTCTTTGTAACTCATTTGTAACCTCCTGCATTGTGAAAGCTTTCTCTCCTGGTCTACACTTCATTTAAAAAAAACACACAACGAAGCACCAATTCGAAGGCCAGAAGTCCTACAAAGCCCCTTTTTGTTTACCTCTGGGGAGTCTCTTTATAAAGGGATGGCAAAATGTGTCCAGAATGCAGAGGAGAATCAAGCATACATGAGTCACCGACAGCAGACTTCCAAAAGGGCTGTCATTTCGGAGGGTTTATAATAATCAGCTTCATTTTCATACAACAGAGACCCACTTGCACTAAGCTCAAGAGATGGCAGATTACACACCGCACCACTTAAATGTATTAATATTATATCCACATTTCAACATAACTTTAGAAGAAATTATGTAACAGCATGAAATGCAACTAGATGGAAAGCAATCTTGTGAAGAACTCAATATTGACAAGAGAAGATACCCTTACTGACACCAGTTCAGAAGATTTTCTTTGGACAAACAATTATGCCACACCATCATCCAGCCTTCTGACAGACAAGCAATTTCCATTTTTTAGCGGTTACCTCCCCTTCTACAAAGCACAGGATTTCCTTAAGACATCATTTAAATATCAGAGTGAAGCTGGTCCTCAGCAATAGGGCAAGGGCATTGCACCCTGACCATGTAAGCTCAATAAGGATTTGGGCTTATGATTTGGGTAATCTCTCTATGTGAAAAAAAAAAGTCTACATGGAAAAAAAAATCTCATTCTTACTTCAGATTCTACTTTCACCCCATAAATCTAGATAGAAAACTCTGTTGAGACCTTGGCTTTTGGTTATACACATTTGTGAAGAGGGAAAAAAATTAGAAGGTTTTATTTCAGTCTACTTTGTCAGACTGCCTTCATCTTTATGGACTCTTGTACTGCCCATTACCTGGATTACTTGCCCATCACTGTAATATAAATTCTTAAACCTACCAGCAACAATTCTCTAAACCATAATTGTTCCAGTAATTGAAACTGCCTCAATTTTGACACTCAACAACCCATTGTTTGCAACTGGGTAATTAAATGGAAGGTTTAGCTCAAAATCTTTTCCTGTTATTTCGTGCAGCAATTTAGCTGCCAGCTTCTCTTCAGGTAGGCAAATGGCTTTGATTTGAAGTTGGCCAGAACTTACTAACCAATGTCTATTGCACAAGTACAGGCAGAAATAAAAATAAATTAGTGGCATATTTAATACATTCAGATGATTAAAAAATGGAAATCACCAACATCAGCATGTGAAAGAACAAGCAATCAGAGCCCCAAACACCCAGTAGCAGTATTAAAAGAGAGCCCCTAGATCCAAGAAGCCGTTCATGGATGCATGAGCTCTCTCTACCTTACTGAAATTTCGTGGCAAGCTGTTGCAGTCAGCCAGCTAGAAGGGAACAGAAGAATTTAATACATTTGGAAACTTAACAGAAAAAAGTTATTTTATCATCTTGAAAAAAACCTGTATCTTTACCACAGATGACCAAACCCCTTTTCCCATATTCATGTACAAAGCCTTGCAGCCCATTATTATCTGCACAAATATTAACATCTTACTATCCAGATTTAGAGCATGGTGACCCCACAAACAGTTGATAAAGCTTGATCACCTCATTTTTCTTCACAACTACAGGTATTTTATCACACCTGCAGAGTTCAATGGCACTCTCAGAACACATCTCTCTGTAAGAATGACCTGGCCCAAGATAGCCTCAGTAAGTCCAGCAGAGCAGTGATACTTTGCTGAGGCAAAGCAAAGCAGAAACACATCTCAAATAACGTGAAGGAGACGTTGCAAAGCATCTGCCTTACACAGCTCTCACATGGGCAGCAGGGCAACGGCCCCTGTTTCTCATGACCTCAGCACCACACATGAGTGGCCCTGTCAGGCAGCCTTGTGCCCCAGAGAACATCCCCCACCACACCACCTTGCACAAACACTTCCTCCTTATCTCATTAACCTGTGTTTTAGTGTCTCATGCACCAGGAACCTGAGGGATGGGCAATTTCCCTGTGTGAAGCTAGCTAGTAATTGAATTAAGGTTCAGTAATTGCAGTTATCACTACAAGATATATTCAAGGAAAAATAAGCTCAGCAAAGCACATATCTGACACATATGTGAAGAGTTCCATTAGCTTCAACAGCATTTATCAGGCAAGTTGGAAATTACACACGAGAGTGCAATAAAAAAATATCAACGTATTTGATTTTGAAAGAACTCTGCAAATAAGAAAAAAAAACCTAAGGGATGAGATTAAAACTATTTAACATCTTCCATGTCATGCAATAATATGAGCTTTCTGTAACAGCAGAGATTAAACTCCTTTACACCGGTTCATATCCCTGTTGTACATGTAGCACATCCAGGGATCATTCCTGAACTGGTGACAAAGGCTTTAGAGGATAAAGGTCTGTCAAGACACCTACTCTCCTGATCCCCTCCCTGGGACTCAGATAGGAGGTCACAAGCACACCCTCACCCAGTTCCATCAGTAAAGTCATTTTCAGCAGTTCATGCAGAGTTGGAAATGGTGTGACCCTGAGAATGAGGTGCACAGCCGTTGTGCAGCAGCATCACAGGGGGCTGTAAGGAGGAATTTGGACAGTGTGCCATGGCTCGATCTCAGCCATTCGCAAATGTAACGCACGGACGAGGATCCCCACTTCTGCCTATGCTCTGACTTCCCCCTCACATCATGAGCTGCATTCATACAAGCTGGAGGGGCAACCAGATTTCATCTGGTTGCATTGGCCACAGCTGAAATTTTCTACTGTGGGGGGAGGTAACAACCTTGGGAAAGGCAGAAGACAGTCAGTAAGAGGCTTAGCAGATTTCACCATGTAAAATCACTATTGGAAAAATACTTTTATTAGTATCTCAGTGGGGTACAGGCAATAAAAGCAGTGCAAATTTCAAACCTCTCCATTCTCTGTAGCAACGGAGGTAGGGAACTTTAGTACACTCTTAATACTGTATTTTTGTCCTCTTGTTTTAGATCTGCAGAGAAAGATCAAACCCATAACTCATGGGAGACTCAGATAATCAGTTCAAACCAAATTGCAGTATATAATTATAATCACACAACTGGCAGGCTTTGCTCAAGAGGAAATATGAGCTGGCACAGCTGAGAGATTCAAGTATCACAGCCCATAACCCAAACAGAAATGCAGATCAATAGCTAACAAAGCCAAACAGAGCTATAACCATTGACATTTGGTGTAGCCCCAGTCTAGTCTGCAGCTTGCATGTCATGAGTTTCAGAGCCACAGACTAATAGAGCCCATTCATGGCTCATTAGAACCAAAATTAGTGTCTTTATTAGGGATACCAATGGAGAAGCTAAGGAATGCTGCCCCAGTTCCTCCAGGCAAGTAGATGTAAATGTGGATGTAGTATTAAGCATAGAAACAAACTCAATGCACCATCCCCTGGAGTCACCTTTCATTTTCTCCTGTCAACTGCACTCCAGGCAATGAGGCCAAAGGGAACCACACTGCATCTCCTCCAAAAAGCTCAGCCACAGCAATGCCACTGGGATACCTTTAAGGCACTTCCCACATCCCACAAAACAACAGGGGTGGGAACGAGAAAAATAAAGATCTGAATACCCTCCTGATAAATCAACAAAGGTCCCTTGCAGGCTTTAACTAATGCTGGACACCAGCTGACCAAGGGCTCTGCTGACCTTCTCTCTCTTCTTTCAAGCAGCATTCAGGGCAGGATGGGCACTCAAGTCCCTTTCTTCTGGAAGACCATTCAGATATTCAAAGTTCTCTGCTGAGCCAGGATTTAAACAGTCAGAGACAATCAGTTACAGCCAGTCTCAATTTCTATGAGATAGTTTGAATATTCTTTAAAACTCTCTTATAAAGATTTAGATTTGCATTTTTGGCTTCATGAAAATCAAAACAAAACAGAAAATCTTGTCACAAGCTTACAGTTTTGGGTAAAGACACTATTTTTTTTCAAAGCAATGAATGATTAACATCCTTCCCATACTTCTCCAAGTTGTTTTCAGATATCAGACTCTGAATGTTTCTTGAGCTGGGCTTGAATTTGGCATTTAACTCATTGCAAAAATCTGTTTCTAAGCCTCTGCAGCTATTGCTTAGTTTCCCCTTGAGACATTTTTCAGTCCTTCTCAGATGGACTGATCACTGAGATTCTGTGTTCTTTGAACCTCTCTACATGTTACAAAGACACAAAAAGCTGCTTCTTCATAGCCTGATCTAACTCCAGTTAACAGCTTTTTCCCTGGCCCTGTCCTCATACAGAGAAAAAAGTAGAATCTAACGAAATTATTACAAAGCTGGTTAAGCACAGGATATTACTAATCCTGTATTTCACAGCTGGAGGTTAAACTGAGCCTCATTAAACCCAATGTTCTTGCTTTACCCACAACAGAAACAAATGGGGCATGGCAGAGCTTTGTGTGTGTGCATCTCTCTCACACACACCCGTACACAGAAATTCTGCTCCAGTCCTTTCAAAATTTAAGTTGCAAGAAATTATACAATTGTCTCAAATTCATAAGACTCAATCAACTGAGTATGTCTCTGTCTATCTGTTAATCAACTTCTGGATCCAAATCTTCTTGAATTATAAATATAATAGGTTTTTAGGGAACTCTATTTATAGTCTCATAAAATCCCTGGATACCACAGGCAACAACCCCAGAACACACAGTACACCATCCAGATGTCATTACAAGTTGCAAAAGCTCATTTTTGTCACTGATCATGCATTTTAGATATGCATGAATGCAAGGTGAATGTCAGGAGAATATTTATTTTGGTAGGTAGCAGCTCAAGACCCTGATGTCCACAGTCAACAGAAGGAAATCCATTGTCTTAAAGGGCTTGAAGGTATTTTGGATGCACGTCTGAGACATGTCTGAACTGCTTCTATAAACTGTACATCTCTTATTTGGGGAGGAAAAACACTTTATTGAACAAGTACGTATTATTTACTTACATCTCAAGTCAATCTATTGGATAGCAAATTGGCCAGATCAGTCTTGTCATTTTTAATTCATAAAAGAAGGAGGTGAAATGAAACACACTGGGACATCAATTGGTTTTGCACGCTATGTTTTCTTGAAGATTCTACTACCACAACTAAGGAAGGAACATTTGAGAGATTCTGTTAACATCTTTTGCATTTATGCATGTAGACAATGCAATGCAAGTTAGAGGCTTAAATCAAAGTTTTGAGAGTGGTCTCATGAAAGGTCTCATGAGAGAAGATCTCAAGAGAGAAGGTCTCATGAAAATCTGGTTCTGCTAGAGCTGTACTCCAAAACGCATGGAGTCCTGTAGGAATTCTCACCATTGACTTGAAAGGAATATTTGGATGTGATCTCAAACATTGATCTCCTTTTTTATTACTTAAAATTAATATGCAGCTAAACATTTAAACACTGCCTAAAAATGGTAATATAGTAACTGAGGGCACGTCCCCTTCAGTATTCTGAATTTAAATGGAGACCAACTGCCTGGAAAGCTTTTCATGTCTGAGTTGCTCTGTATTACAAAAAAAAGTCCAATTTCCCTTGTGAGACCTTAAATTAAAGCAATTATACTTATCCTCCTCACATACAAACAGTAGGTAGACTTTGGGGAAATTAGACAGGTTTGTAATTCTGTTCCTGTCGTGGTGAGCGTGTGCAATGCTCCTGGCACAAGCCGTGGCCTCACAACAAACCTCCAGAGCCAATTCACAGGGAGGCCCAAAGTTTAAGACCTTACAGCAACTCTGAGAGCAAAGAGGCAACTCCACAAGAAGGAACTGTTAATGGCAGACTTGGCACAAAAGCAACCGATAATAAAACAACATAGGAAATTGCAGTCCGACTCTCCCAGAGCCAGCCAGCACATTGTGGGCAATTTATTTTTCTCCTCCATCCTCTGCTCCTAGGGAAGAGATCGGGCTCTCCACTGAATGGCATTTACATCTTTGTTCATCGCAGTACTAACAATTATGAGGCTCTTTTCGATCCTGCAGTCCACATTTCCCCCCCTTGTTTTCAGACCTATATGCTGGGAGCTGCCTGCTGAGTGCACGGTTGTGCCAAGATCCCACTTGCCTAAGAATTACAGCAGCCTGCAGATGCCCTGGCCATGGAAGCTCCCAGCTCAAACACCTCAGCTCTGTTTTAATAGCAGTGTTTACAGCCATTGCCTACCATCATTTTACTATCTGCACAGCTGCAGCCTTCTTTTAATTTAGGCTAAGCATGCAGTTTCTTAAAAACAAGACCAAGCATAGTTTTCAAGAACTTCTAGGGATGCTCCAAAGATCTTCCAAGGATACCCTAAATCCCAGTCAGCTAGCAGGCAGATACTGAACTGCTGTGAATGCCGGTGATACTGAAGTCTATTCGCAATTTTAATTAAATACTCTTATGTTCTTCATAAATCCCAAGGGCTGTCACTCCACAGAGAATTTTTTTTAATTCTGCTCTGCTCCAGGGGACTTGAAATTTTCCCTCAAAGATGCGCCACGACCTCATTGTCAAACGTCCAGTTACTCAGAGCCTCACCTGCCCAAAAATCTGCTCTGTTCAAAGCTGGGCTTTTTGAAACAAAGGTATACAATGTGCCCTGGGCATCTTCGAACAGAAAAATGCCTCTGGCATTTCTGTTCTGGAGGGAAAAGCCAGACACAGCTCAGCAGAGACTATAAACCAAAAAGAGTCCCGATAGCCAGCTCATGGGGCACAGTTGTTAGTTATAAGGAGACAGAACAGGGTGATGAGTCCACAAAGCCTATAAAATTCAGTTTTATTTGAAAGTGCTCAGTCCTTGCCATTGTACAGAATGAGCTGAAAATGCAAGACAATGTGAAAGAATAGCCAGAAGTTTGTCACTGTTATTATCTCTAAAATGTACGCATTACTTATAAAACTAACCAGAAATGGCCTTTGGAGTTCCTAAATGTTATAAACACAGGTCTCTCTAACCTTAAGGGGAAAGTGTGTAATTAAAAATTCCTTTTTAGTTCAAGGATCAGTGTGAGATGGCTTAAGGGGTCTATTTTCTGCTTGGAAACCTTCAGCTCGGGGGAATGCCTAAACCTAAACCAAATATGGTCTCCCACCTCAGGGGTTATATCTTAGCAATATGGAAGGTAACCTCACCTAGTCAACCACATACCACTAAAGAAAGGTTAACACCAGCTCTCCTGAACACTTCCCACAAGACACAGAGGAAAATGAGGACTTCTCCCATGTGATGTTGCACAGATTGACTGCATGAACACAGCAGAACTCAGTGTACTTCTTCCCTGGAGAATTTGAGACTATAAAAATGATGCCCATGAAGCTCTCCAAAATCAACACAAAACATTCCTTGGAACTTGCTTTCATCCTCTTTATACTTCAACTAAAACTTCCAGAAACCAGCTACACTTGTGAGAAAGGCTCACACTGTCAACCCCAGGACACAGAGGTCCCCACTTGGCTTTGTGGGGTCTTTGCCACTGTGGAGATATCTACACCTACCAGCACTGGAGAGCAGGGACTGAGGGGCCTTTTCTGAAAGTAGCATTTGCTACAGCATTCCCCAGAACTGCTGCCAGAGATTTTGCCAGCACAGCCATGCCACCCAAGAAAAAGTATGACTTTCCAGCTAACACGGCCATGCCAGCAAAACATTACAGCATAAACTGAGTAAAAAGGAAAAGTAAAAATTGGAGTCATTTCTCCTCAAAGGAGAATGGGAAGAGTGATCTTTACTGATGGGTTAGCAAAATAAGAAGCAGCTCATTTCACAACTGGAAATACACATCTCCTCCCCTAGAAAGCAAAAGATGTCAAAACAACAACAACAAAAAATCCTATATGGCTATCATAAATAACACCCCATCTTCATTTATTTTCCTCCCACTGCAAAGTGTGGCTTGTGAGACGGTATTTCTTGATCTCCCAAGAGTAAGAAAAGCTCTCTCCATTAACCTGTTCAAATAAGTCACTAGAAAAACAGAAGTGTGAATCCCCACATACTGTGTTGCAGGTAACATGCACAGCGCAGAGCAGCTGCCAGGCACAGGCTGGAGAGCTTTTGACTCTCCCACTGAGGCTTTCTTCCAAAGTGCTTATAGAAAAAGGTTATGTCAGGAAGCAGGAGAAAAGTGCAGGCTCAGGACCTCCTGCACCAACTTAATGCCACATCAGAAGTGGGTACAAAGACACCACCTCTCAGCAGCACCACCAACAAATGCTGAAGAAAAAGCAACAAATCTTGCTCAAGATGCACCAGCCAGCAAAGGGGTATTGTGTCACTGGCCACTGGAATATAAATCCTCCTTTAAAGCTTGCAAATATCCCTTGCAGCACCGGCCTTCTCAGGTTTCTCTGGATGAAGCATTATTTCAGCTCTATGTTTAGCACTTGGAAGGAATCCAGGAAGACTTCCATAACCACCACTGATTTGTTAATCCCTTAATGCACAGGCACTGTTTGTTACTTAGGACGTCAGGTTTCATCGCTCCTCAGCACGCTGGTGATAGAACTTCTTGACACCAGGCTGCAAATATTATTGCAAAGTCAATACTCCCAGGGAGAAAGACAAGCTGAGTTAAAATGTGACTTTGGTGTTGACAAGCCAGTTTGGCATTGCAAAGTTCAAATGGCCGGGATCACCTGGTAACTTTCAAAACAGAAGGAAGTTTGCCAGGATCCTTTTTGACTGGAGTCTTATCCCAAGATCCGCATGGTAACAGCTAAACGTTTTCCAATCAGACAAAGCAAGTAAGAATACAGTAAGTGGATTAAAATTTTTTGGGCAAGTGCTGGGAGCTACATGTACATATGCATGTCAGTTTGTACCTATAAAGATTTTCCTAATCTTTCTCATTGAAAGAGAAAAAAAATCCAAATCTGGGTATGTAGTATGACAGACTGGAGGTGATGCAGCTCAGTATTCCCAGGGAGTTCAGCTAGGTTATGGTAGCTTCGACACTTCTGTTGCCCTAAGGAAAGCTGACTCTTGGCTCACAATAGATAGCATGATCTAAAATAGGTCGGATTCTGGTCTTTTTGGAGGGACATTAAGACATCACACACAGGCTGCACAGCAGGTCACAGCCAGGGTAGCATCAGTGCCTGCTGCTGCTGGGGAGGTGGCAGGCCTTCTCCAAAACACAGAGTTATTTTAATGTCATTTCTCTCCCTCCTGAACTCAAATGTTTGCAGTGACACAGTCTGAACGGTGATGACACCTGAGTGGAGGAAAAGGTACAGCCTTCACACCCAGGACAGTGCAGAGTTGAAGGGCTGATGCATTAGCCTGAAGCAGCCCCACACACCCCAAAGCTAACTGGGCTTCATCCTCCCAATGCAATAAGCCCAGGCAGCTATTCAGCCCCTATTTATTACCATCATTAATTACCAACCACTTTTTTTTGACCTCATAAAGCAGATCAGACAGAGCAATGTGCTCGGCTGTGGCAGGACAAAGCCAGGCCAAGGGCACATCAAGCCCATCCCCAAATCCATGCACATCCCAACTGTCCACACACAGCCCATCTGCTTATCAATAGCTCCAATTAAATAGTCTCGGGGTTTCGACCGCCACCAGACACCAGCTCACTCTCAGTTTGGGAGAAAGACAGAGGAAGTTAAAATTAAATTAGCAATCGATTAATACATGAAGCAACTCCAAAGCTGTTGAGTTGAGCACTCTTTTGGGGTTTAACCCTTTGGTGCCCTATGAGTTTCATTTCATGGCTAGCAAAGTCAATGAGTACACTGGAAATATGGGAGAATCTTTAAAAAGGTTCACAATCAGATCAAATTCAGAAAAACTAAGGTTTGACAAAATTATTTTATTGAAATTTCAGTAAGCATAGAGCTCTTTATTATTTTTGTTTGTTTATTTTAAATGGGAATGTTCTAGAAATATGATCCTGGAGCAGTCTATTTTCAGATTTGGTGAAAAGAACAGCACAATATAAACTGGCAAAAAGGTATTTAAATAATTTTAGAAGGCCTATTTTATTTCCAGTCCTTATAATTGGAAAGAATCTGGAACAAAATCACTGTGAAACTCGGTGCTTGAAGTAAGAAGCAAGGTATAGAAAAAAAGCCTTTAAAGTGCCAGGAGGGTAGAACATAACACAGTGGAAGGATGCAAAGAACAAGAAAAAAAGAGTAACTTTTCCAATGGTCTAAATAGACAGTGCTTCACTGAATGCAGCAAAGCTGCCCCTGTTTATACTAACTGCTGGGTTTTACAGGGGATCCAGAGGACACACCAGACAGAACAACTGCTTTCTTCCCACTGTTTGACATTGCTCTATAAAGACAGGTAAGCACCAGGAGTAATCAAAAGCCCAGTGGCACGTGGAGTAGACTTTGAAAGGCAGATGTAAGCAAAAAGTGCCACTTTAGAGAGGTCTGTTCAGATTCAAGTAAGATCTCAAATAAAAGCTGGGAGCCCATACAGCACAAAACTATTCCCAAGGCGGTCCTTTGAATACAGTCTCCTCTTTCAACAAGATAAAAGTCAATGTAGATGGGCAAGCAAGACAAAATCCTACAGCAAGGGCACAGGAAGCGCTGGGCTCTCACAGCATCCCCAAGAGCAGCAGTGGATCAAGGAGCTCTGCAGGGAGGCATTAATGCATCTCTGAAACACACACGGACACTAACAGAGGATTCAATTTTTTTGTCCTACTTTTTTTTTTTGTTTTTAACAAAAGCAGACCAAATTCTATCTGTGGGGGCTAATATGAAAAGATCATTATGTTCTTCCTGGGTAGGATGTTTACCAAAAGCCCTTGTGCATTCAAATGGGGAGTCAGACACAGCCATATGGAAACCGTAGAACCGAGCCACACTACCACCTATGAGGCAATAAAAACCTACCTGGGAAAGAAGCTTGTTGTCATCCTCCAGCAGTTTCACTTTTGTCTCAAGTTGCCTGATATAGTTGGAAGACGAATCTTTAGAAAAGAGAAAAAAACACATTTAAGCTTCTTGTGTTAGAGGAAAGCACTGTCAAACAGTAAAATGTTTTCCCACTCTGTGGAAGGCAAGTTTGGGAAAGACCTAATGAATAAAACCCCATGTGTATAGGGTGAGGAAGGGAATGTATCAAAATGGTTTTTTCACTAAAAAGCTGAGGTTCAGCAGTAGCAATATCTTCTGTGAATCCTTACTGGTGCCATCAGTTTTAAGAGTGGGGGGATACAGAAGGAAAGTGAAGTTGAACTACCGTGGCTTGTATTTTTATAAAAGTAATTTCCTGGGTTTGAAAGCAATTCTCATTCATCTAAAATGCACTAAAATACTCCACAACAGAACAAGATGTTTCCTTTTAGGCTTGAATAAACAACCCCTCCACACACGTGCCTTTTGCTTTCAAAAACAACTGAAAAACTCACAAAAGTAAGCTGTTGGCACAGCTCTATGAGATCACTGCCACAACTTCCAGTGTTGTAAAAAGGAAAGAAGTGTATTCAGCAAGGCCACAGAGCTGCAGCATGCACACAACAAGTACCTCCCCAGGACATCTGTTTTTTCTAGTGGAAGCACATGACACTAACCAGAAAAATACCAGGACAATAAAATACAGAATATCCTCACATAATATGGCAATATTCAACCTGAAGGAATTTAGTGGCCAGTTTACCATTGCAGTTAAGACAGCAACACCAGACAGGGTGGCCTAGCATAGAAGATAAGTTGCTGGAGAGCATTGTGGGTGGCTTACTGCTCTCCAAAGCATCTGGCTTTTGTTTAGAACTGTGCTTTGAAGCAACACATTTGCAAATTTCACAGGGGAGAAAATAAAAGAACCTCGGAAAACCTTTACTCCATTTTCATTATAGTTTAGTGACTTCCTTCCATCCACTTGGAACTTTGCAAAATTTCTTCTCCATTTGTAATTTGGGTAGCAGAGGCCATGAGTTGTTACAGCAGGAGGAAAAGAGTTTTGCAACATAAGCATATAAGAAACCTCAAACATCTTCCACACTGCTAAAAGGGCTCTGAAAAGTGTAATTGAATTTTATCTAATTTCATTTATTATGGCATGACTGCAAAAGACACTATTCAACCCCAGGACTTCTTGCCAAGTGTGTATTGGCGAGGAACCAGGTGTTAACAAGGGCACTAATGCTGGTGGATGTGTGCTGCCCCTGGCCAGTGCCTTTCAGGATCAGCCCCACTATGGTGAGCAGGCACCACTGGCTGCAGCTCTGCACACACCAACACAAACCCCTGCACACGTGTGAGGTTCAGGCTGGCTCTGTGCTGAACAGCTTCTCTCTGCCTTTGCCAGTAGCTGCTGAACGCACTCAACACTAAGCCTGAATGCCTCTTTTTGGCCACCCTGGGGACAGTTCAGCAGAAGAGCTAGCATGCAAGCTAATCACTGAGAGTGCTTTGACCATTCAAGAGAAAAACTGGAATATGCTTGAAAAAGTGCTACCATAGACAAGTGCCAAACCACACATAAAGGAACAGCAGGAAGGATCCGAGTCAAGTGCCTGTCTAAAGCACAAACACTTTCAGAGGAAACATGCTCACTTTTTTGTCTGGATCATGCTTTGTCCAAACCCAGGAAATCCAAACAAGTCCTCATGAAAAAGGTTAAGAAGACACCATAGGAGGCTATGCCAGTTCAGTGAACAGCTTAAGTGGTTGTAAGGTTCACAGCAACATCGCCCTCAGCTGCAGGGACCACAAACTCTGCCCAACAACCACCCTAACACAGGGGGAGTCTCCAGGTCAGATAAGAGAGTAAACCAAATAGGTTACAGAATCAACCTATAGCTTATAGAATCAATGTACAGCACCTTCCCTGTGAAGGCCTCATGTCAACAGCACCACAAATTTAGCCATGCATAGCTAAAGGTGGCAAGTATAATCCTGCAGTAGTGCTGAAGTCAGCAAGATTTCAGCATCAGCTTGAACAACTTGCTGAATTAGTAATGAACCTGTCCCCCAGCAGGGTGTGAGGAGAGTTTGAGATTGTTAAATATAACGGAGGAGGACCATGGACCCTTTGGTCTGACCTCCTCTGTGCCCCAGGCCACCACACATGGTTAACTTACCCCTAAATTCAGTCCAATAATACCCATTTGGCTAAACAGTTCCAAAACCAGTCTCCATATCTGTTTGAAGACAAACAGAGACTCCACCACTTCCATTTGTGTGTTGGATACAACAGCTTCCATTGGTAGATCTGGTCAGATTAAGGTGTCCTTCCCATCTGCACTTCAGCTTCACTGATGCCCTCATAGTGCCAGGGCAGCAGCGGAGCTGAGCACCTCTACAAAGTGAATGCAGTAACCCTGATAATACAGCAGGTCCTGATTTTTATCTCAAAGTATCTGGGCATTCAAAGCAGCTTCAAGGAAGGATTCAAAGTGATGTCAAAGATGAGGCTCAATCCACATCTGCCTGGGAATCAGAGCTATGCCTCTGGACCAAGCACAGTTTCTGAGTGCACAAATTGCACAGACAGCAACACTTGTATAAACAAGTGCAGAAATGCTCAATAATGCTAAAGAAGATCCCAATGTGATGCTGATGTGACGCTCATAACAGACAGAGGCTCCACAAGAACCACAGCACTGACTAAGCCTGTTAGCCCATTAGTAGTCCAAGCCTGTTCCCCAAGCACCAGGGAGCCTGCTATATGCAGTGGCCCCCCTCACCTTTGTACTCTCTTATCACTACTAAGTATTTATAGTGTGGACTACCATACCACATTGTGTGCAAAGAACAGCAACCAAAAAAAAAGAAAAAAGCTTATGGGAATTATTTCTGATGCAAACAAGCCTTTTCTCACAGTTCTGAGCCCACGGAGGGCAGAGAGACTGGACGAGGTCCATTTCAGCAGCTCTGAATTCAAGCATTCAAGTGGGAAGTTACCCAAAGTGGAGGCTGGCAACCCAGACCTCATGAGCAACCTCTTCAACATGTGCTTGTGGCAGGTTCCAGCACTGCTAATGGCTACAGGAAATTTAGGTTAAGCAGATGAATGGTGACACAGAAGCTGTTGTGTTCAGGTCCTGAATGTTGTGTTCAGGACTGACTGGCTGGTTGGTGGAAAGAACAGAGCAAGACTGACAAGGAAAAAGAAATGGAGAATTATCTTCGCATTGTGGTTTCATATCCCCTATCAAAAAAAAAGGGGACTCCTTGGGAAGGCAAGCCCTGCATCCCCAGGAGCCAATGCACACCACAACTACCCCTAGTCTTCAAAGCCTGCTCTGAGACCTGCTAGAAGCAGAATTCTTCAGACACCACTGTTCAACTCCAAACCATGTCTGATATCTGACCTTAGCCAGAAAACACCCTATGGCAACATAAAACATACATTAAAAAAAAAAAGAAAGAAAAAACAAATTAGCTGTTTAGTCAGCAGAAGATGCTCCATCTTGGGCAGAGGCTGAGAAACAGTGCTCAGAGCCATCACCATCCTTGCGGCCCTCAGAGATTAATCGCCTCCATCTTCTGGAACTGCCTGTGTGGAGGTAGGGGCCAGATGAGCCATTTGCATCTTGAGTTCAGGTTCAAAAAAAATCTCATAATTCTCACAGCAGCAGGCAGTAACACTGTAGGGCTGAGCAGCAAAACCCCAGGCTAGGTCTCTCCCATATTAGATCAAGAAACACATTCCCAACATTCTTCTGCCTCTGACCTTCCTCTTATCAGTGAATTTCCCTCCTCTCTTGCCTCCCCCTGAGCCAGGAGACAAGGACGGCCCCACTGACTCACCCAGGAGAGGCAGCAGAGCTGGATCACTGACAGCTCAGACCCCCTCATCCCCTTTCATTAGAAATCAAAGGAATGGTCCCCACTGCCTTGTCAAAGCCTGCTGCCAGCTGTGAGGAATGCTCCACCTTCAACAGCCGAAATGCACTCTCCTCAGTGGCATGAGCAGCTGCCAGACCAGGGTACGGGGGCACACACCCAGCACACCCACCCAGCCACCACCTCGTGGCACTGATTCCGAGCCCACTCACACCTGTTATTTCCTTGCTGGTGACTCGGCATCTCACCCTACCCTGGCCAGACAACCACAGCGGTCAGATCTGTAGAAGTATGGCACAGTGAGAGGAGGTACAGTATGAAAGAAGCAGACAAGTATGGTGGCCAAGGACACACGGTCAAGGACAAGCTTTCTGGGAGCATGCTTGGGCACTCAGTGCTGCCTGGGATGCCAGCAGGGGCAACATCCTCCTCTAGTTACCCCTTGGGGCCACAAGCACCAGCTGCATGAGCAATGGGTACCTTAGTGGATCAGATGGCACCAGAGGGAAGGAATTTCCCACTCAGCACCCTCCCTGTGGCAGCCATCACACTTGGTGCAGAGGAGGAAGTCAGGGAGAGAGGCAGAGGCATGCCCTGCCAGGCTGATACCTGCAACAGCAAAATGGATGAAAACTGTGATCAGCAGCAGCCATCGCTCACTTCCACAATGTAAATGCTTCAAGCTAAATTGTTCACAGAGATGTAAAACCTGCAGTCCCATTTCTTTACTAAGCCTTTGGAAAACTAATTGGATGTAGTTTTATCTCCACAAGAGGTAGAAGAGTCACATTCCAGCCCAGGAAGGAGTATTACTGTTATTATCCACCCTCCGCAAGATTTACTGTTCTAAAAAACATACTCCATCTGGAATGGGATATAATTCAACTTGGATGTAATCTAGCTGAGTAAGTTTTCTCTACATGGATAAACCACTTAATACTCATTACAGCTAAATGGAGGTAAGACAAATCACTCAACCTTGTTTTAACTCAACAGCCTATGAAGAGAGCAGGGAACTGCCTGGTTCCTCAAGCTTTCTAAAAACATAAATTAGAAATTGTTTTAACAAACAAAACAATCTTTCAGCCTGCAGAGCACAAAACACTGTAATTTTAAAAGACACTTGGAGACACTGGAGCCTTTCTGATTCTCATCTGAGATTTCAGAAGAATCTGTCAGAGGGGTAAATATGATGAATTATACATTTATTTTGACAATAGGAAAAGAAATGTTTTTATTTCTTTTTATTTTCCACTTCTCCAAACCACAAGCATGCAGAGCAGAGGTTTGCATGGTAGCTACGTGGTTGGGATCAAGACACTTTTATTTAAGACCTTTTCATAATAAGGCATTAGCAGTTAAAAGAATATAAGAAAAACATGCAAACCCTTTACTTAGGGCAGTTCACAGCAGAGATGCCAGAAAAGGTTAACATAGGTGTCCATGAGACAAGGAAGCTGCTGAGAGCCCTTTGATGGGACTCACTCACAGCAGGATGGTCCCTGCTCCAGCCTGGGCAGTACCAAACAACATGGCAAGAGCAGACTTGAAGCAACAGAGGTGCTTTAATCTTCTTCCACAGCACCCTGTTGAGGTTTTGATTTGGTCTTATTGATTTGCCTTTTTGCTACAGAGTGGGGGTTGCGCAGTGTCCAGCTGGAGTGCTGGCTGGCAGGCCAGGACCATGGTGCCCACTGACAGCACTGACCCCTCAGGCACCACAGAGGTGCCCCACATCTCCAGCAGCCTCGCTGCCTCCCACTGCATTTTCTCCCCAGGAGCTACTTTTACCAAGCATGATTTGAGACAGTAAAGCACAGCTATACCTTGTCAATGTCCTGCAAACATGACGTCCTCATAAAAAGCAGCATCCCTAAAGGGATTCTCCCAAACCAAGGAGGAAAGGCACAGGAAGCAGTGATGCCAGGTTTGCACCTTGTGGCCAGCTGCCTTCTTTGCATGATGGGGTGCTGACATATTTGCTTCCTCTCCTTCCATCAAAGATCATCTCACAGAAAGGCCTTCACCTGTGCTCAATAAAACACTTTGTTGGAAGTTTCATTATCACATCTCTGCTCTTCACCACCATATTTCAGATTCGTAATGCTCTACTGGTCTTGCTTTTTGACACGGACAAGCAGGCTGAAAAATGAGCCAATGGTTACATCTTGTAAAGAAGTTGATTTATTAAGGCAACACCACTCTTTCAGAGCAGCTGGAAAGCAGATGGGACTCACATATCTTATTATGTCATCTTTAATGACATAATATTGTCATTAAAGGAAATTATTGAGAGAGATGGACAAACCCACCACCCTTGCTTTTTCCTAGCCAGCACCAATCTTTCTGCTCTTACCAGCAAACCCCATTCCCAATGTCCTGTTTCAGACTGGCATGCAAGGCAAGTTTTCACATCAGGCTTAGCTCAGTGGATGGTTCAAATGTGAGCAGGGACACCTTAAATCCAAGGCTGAGTTACTTTAGTTTTGCAGGTGCTGCCCTCTGCTATGGTACCACCAGGGCTTTCAGGGTGTGCTCCTTGGTTTGCCTTGGCATAGAAACACAGAATGGTTTGGGTTGGAAGGGACCTTTAACAGTCATATAGTCCAATCCCCCTGCAATGAGCAGGGACATCTTCAAATAGATAGGTTGCTCAGAGCCCAATCCCTCCTATCCTTGAATGTTTCCAGGGTTATCTACCACCTCTTTGGGCAACCTGTTCCAGTGTTTCACCACTCTCACTGTAAAATCTTCTTTCCTTATATCTAACCTAAACCTAACCTCTGTCAGTTCAAAGACATTAATCTTTCTCCTACTACCACATGCCCTTGTAAAAAGTCCCTCTCCAGCTCTCTCATAACCTCCTTTAGGTACTGGAAAGCTGTTCTAAGGTCTCCTTGGAACCTTCTTTTCTCCAGGCTGAACACCCCAACTCTCTCAGCTTTTCCTCAGAGGGGAGGTGTGCCAGTCATCCGATCATCTTCACATCTTCATTTTCACGATCATCAGGTCGAAAATACCATACACTGCTAACCCCAAGCCCCATGCCTCTCCAGTAACAGCTTGGGGACAATTTGGGTTCTCCCTTGGGATGCGGTAAGAGAATATGCACCAAGAAGGTCTGTGGCGAAGAGAAGGTCCCAGCATTTTGTAGCTTTGCAAGATATTCTGCAAGCAAACCACACCAACCAACTTGTCCCACCACCTCATTCACTGTCAGTTCTGCTGGGAGCAGTTTCCTCTGCACTGTGTCAGCCAGCGCTAAAGAGGTGGCAGGAGGGCATTTGCAGAGAGCTAAGGCCAAATCTTGAATATTTCCATAGCTGAGGTGCTGCAGCACATTTACTGAACAGACACTGCCTTGGACTATGCTAAATAAATAAAAGGCCCATCTGTAGCGTCCAAAGCCACCCATGATAACATCTATCTGAATAAGACTGGTAGGATCAGGCCTCATTTTCAAGGTGGAGGTGACAGTTCACGTATAGAGCAGTATATTCAAACACTAGTCTAGACAACAGCAAAGTGTGTTGCGAGTCCAATCACAAATAACAAAAAAATATGGTCTCAAACTAATACACATATTTTTTAATGCTAACAAGCCAGTGGCTACGCACTGCCAACATGGCTGTGCTGCTGCAATATGCTGCTCTGACAGGATGGAGCATATGCCACTGCAGCTATTTAATTAACATTTCATAGCAAGCCTCCAACTACAAGCTCTTAAGTTTTTCAAGACTGTATGTTCCCAGCTCAGTTTCAGTTCATTAGACCTGTCTGGGTGCTTAGCAGCCTCAAGCTGGCCTGTAACAGCCTGGTAAGGTCTCTCCTGAGTTTGGCTGTTACAGCTCACTATGGTGACTTCCAGCCATGACATCATCTCTGTGCACAGCAAAATATCTGCCCACAATGACTATCGGCAGGGGCTCAGGAGCTCCTGATATCTTACCGGGATTTCATTAGGAGGTGGCTGATAGGGAAGGAAGAATATGTGTGTGTGGACCCATGTACTGCAGCGCAGTCAGGAGAGAGTTGTCTCATCCTATTAGAAAGTGGACACCAGTTTCTGCTTCCTTGCTTGGGTGACCTGTACATGACAATCTTTGTGGGGGTTGTCCCTCCGTCACAGCATAGCACAGTGGGAACCACTGGAGAATGCTTGCATCTGAGGATGTCTAACCCACTCAAACTATAAAACCTGCTTAACGGGAAGGTGGTAAAACATCTTGTCATCTGAAACCACACTTTCCCGCTCCTGAATGGACAACCGGGAGCTGCTCTTCTCCTGCTGGGAGTGGGCAAGGACAACTGTACTACTGTGGCTCTCCAGGGCTCTCCACAACTCTCCTGTAAGCCTGTGTGCAGAGGACAGCACCTTCACAGGCAGGTTGCTCAACAGACTGCCTCAGCCTGGTTATTAATCACTACTGGTTGTCCAGGTTTCTTGGGGAGATCTTTCCTGCTATCTCCCAGAAATTTTGAAGGTAAACAACCACGGAAAAAATGGTGTTTGTTTTACAAGTTTTGTTTAATGCCTGACTGTGGGCATCATCCCCAGAACAATCAGTGTAAGTTTTCAGTGGTTCAGCCTCAGACTGAGCTTTCGGTCAAGAGTGAACAGACTATAATTAGATGCAATAAGCAAACACAGCAATAGAAATATTAATGTCCAAGACACGCACAGCCAGACAGTCTTGACTAGCATGCGTGTAACAGAGGAAAGCTGATTTACAACCACTGCAGCGCTCTCGCTCCCTGCACATGGAAGCCTGTCCTGTCTGAGGAAGTAGGTGCTCTCCAGATCAATTCCAGGGGCTGCAATACCTGCAACACCCATTACAGCTCAGCAACACCAGGCAGAATTCAGGTTTTCCTTGGCCCCTTTAAGAAGCCATTTGCTGTGCAACCATGTAGACGTACTCAATGAATTCTGCCTGAATGCAGAAAGGACAATTCTGAAGAAAGTAGGACAGTGCTCAAATCGCAGGTGGATCAGAATGATCCTCCCTTCCAGACAATGTGAGGCCGGCATTTCCCTACCAGTGGCTATTAGTTGATATGAAGGGAGAAAACAAAAGATACAGAAGTTGAAGGAAAGACAGGGGAGGATCAGACTGACTACTGGATGTGATGCTGCACTCATGGTAACTTGCAAAACAGGAGAAGATGAGTAACACCAAGAAACTGGAGGCTCTTTGATTGCCTCATGCCTTAGTCCACATAGCTTTATTCAAAAAGCTTTGCTTCCCATGTCAGAACTGCACTGTAGCAGTGCAGGATCTTCTGCTGTTGCCAATCCCAGCAGAGTAAAGCCATAGCCCATTGACCAGTGCCAAAGCAGTGAATTAGGAGATCATCATAATCTTCCTTATCCTGTACCTCTCTACTATTGCCACAGATGGGCAAGGGCTGATCTACTACAGTATAGCCTGAGCAGGACCTTCCATGAGAGTCTAATTTTAGAAAGAGAGAGATAAATCCCTTTCTTTCGATAGACCTACGGATTGCTTCTTGTTGGTACCACCTTCCACCTTGACCCACATGAAGGAACATCCAGGCTCTCTGCTCGAAGTTCAGGTCCCAGCAGCCAGTTGCACTGGACTTTCCCATGGGGGAAGAGAGAGGTGAACAGAAAGTTGTGTCACCAGTGCTCATTTGGGGAGCGAAGCTACAAGTCACTCACTACTAATGGGATTCTGCAGCTTTAATGATTACGAAAAGGTTAAAATGACCTGCCAGGCACCCTCAGCTGTTTAAGCCTCTTTTCCTTCCTCGTGCTGCTTTAATCTTGATAGCATGATCACGTGACCAGGTCAAAAAAAGCCCCAAAGCCGATTAGTGTCTTTCCACTGGCTACAAAGGACTCAAAACATTTGGGATGGTGTGGATCTTTCAGAAAGAGTACCCTGCTTTGTTCCATAACCTCCTTTTGGGGGCACTGACAGACGCTGCAGCGTCTACAAGTTAGCAAGAGTACGGTCCCAGGGGAAATATCCTGAAGCCGAGGGGACAGGCTGTACTCATTTCCACTTGCATCAGTCTAGTTACTTAATTCCTCCCTCCCATTGCCAAAACCCAACCCTTCCTGTCTGACTTTGGGTGCTGCTGCGGTAGCCGCTGTCCCTGTCTCTACAACATCAACCAACGGCTCAGCCTGTCCCACTGCCAGCATGCTACGCTCACAGCCTCTGCCGAGGTCAACCCAAACTTTTGTGGCAGCATCCTTTGGTCCTCACACACTGAAGTCCTATGAGAAAAGATCTTGGGGGCTATTGCAATTTGCAAACTGGGCATGAACCAGTTGTCACACCGAGGTAAAAGCAGTATTTGGGGTCGTCTCACAATGCAGAAACAAGAGCTCTGTATGTAAACAGGGAAAATAATCCTCCTTCATCAGTGCTTTTAAAGATCTTGAATAGGGATCTGTGTCCAGTTTTAGGCATCACGCTTCAAGACTCATGCAGACTAGTTGGAAGGAATTCAGGAGAGAAATAAGGAGGATCAGAGTGTGGAAAGTATAATCTAGCAGGAGAGCACAAAGGAATCCAGATTGTTTAGCCTGGAGAAGAAAAGACCAAACATAGACGCAGTAATGGATTCAAATATGTAAATGACTGTCAAAAACAAAAAAAGTGAATAAATTGTTCTCCATATCCATCCAGAAAGAGCAAGCTCTCTAACAACAGAGATATTTAAGGGCTAGATAAGATTGCATTGGGAGGTGGCGGAATTGCCATTGATGACAAATTTCAGAAGCAGGTTAGACAAACATCTGTCAGGAGTAGCTTAGGTAGAGCCAAGTCTGACTTGGGGCAAAGGGACGGGTTGGGTGAAACAGAAGGCCCTTCAGTCCTGCTTTCCATGCCTACCCTGTACAATATCATATGAGAAAAATCTTGTCTAATTCATTCAAATTCCAGAAACCAAACACCACTGTCATTTAATGGCAAATGGTCTCTGTTGTCATGTCAGATTCGGCAATCTGAAACCATTCATGCCTTTTGGTTTTCCATCACTGGCAGAAAGTCTCACCTAACTGCACAGTGACTGGCAAACAAGAAAGTAGGGCTGGCAAGAATGTGTGAAGAAGAACAAGTGCTGGGGTAGGGCTCTCTGATACTACTGGGATATTTGCAATAAAAAGGTTATATTAGAAACAGTTGGCTGTTTTAAAATACAGCCAAAGATTTCAAAAATTAGCACTTCTCCACTAAAAAGGAGAGGTTTTATCTTTAAGAATTATCGTTTCCAGCTTTTCCACATAAATTCACAGTCCTAAATCACAGAAGGCCAACATGCACAAGGCTTGGTATGACTATAGTAACAACATATGGTCTCTAGCCGAAAGAGCTTAAAAAAGAGGAGGCTCAGTGTATGTAGGCAAGTTGGAGAATGCCAGGAAACCATGTGTGTTAGGAAACAGCCTCAGAAACACTGACAGTCCAACTGTGGTCAAAGCTCGTAGACATCGTGTCAGAGGAAAGGGCTGAAGAAGGCTAAGGAGACAGCTGAGTCCTTGTCTCTGAGTCTTTGGGCAGCACAACACAAAGTGCTAATTTGAAAACCGGGGATGAGGGAATGGAAACCAGGTTGTCTTAAGCTATTTTAATAGTCCAGAAACCCCCATAATAAGTTGCTAACTTCCCCCAAAACCATCTTCTGGTTTCAGAAGGTAGCTGTCAGAAGCCCAAAGACTCTTGAGTTTACACTAGTTACACCAAAAAGAGTTGCAAATGAAAGTCAAGTTCAGTTCAGAGACTTTGCCACCCTATCACAGTCACAAAGCTCTGGAAATAAGGCCAATCTGAAATGTTTGCATGCACAGCTGCTGTGCTAGTTATCTCTCACAAATCCACCGAAATGAGTGCAAGTGTATTCTAGAATCTGCTCCCTGGTCTCCAATTTGCACTATTACCACTCCACTTCTCAGCAAGGAGAAACAACGAGCATCCACAATCAGCATTTTTCTCTTTGATCTCATCACACTGACCAAATCTGCACAGGATGTTTGTTCCAAACCTGAACACATCCCAACACATGCAGATTTGATCCCACCCTTGGATAGGTCGGTGGGACTGATGCGGCTGCAAAAGCTCCACCAGATTTGACAAGACCTTTGCTAAAATTTCTCCATTTTTATGGCAGATTTCTAACCACCGATGGTTCAAAACCTGATGAGAAAGACATCAGGTTAATTCAAAGTGTTGTGAAAGAGAACAGTTGTGAATGAGCTTTGCTTTGAAATTTTAGGTTTGTTTGAATCCTGGATAAATTACCACTACCTCCTAGGTAAGAAGCATTGCCAAGTTTCAGATGGCTGTAAATCATCTATTCAACACTGTACATACAAATGGGCCAGTAGGTGTTATGCAGAAGTTCCCACTGCCTTTGAAGGAATCCTGCTTAGAAACTGATAGCACAAAGCAGTCCAGCTGCAGAAGGGCTCTCTGGAGTTTACAAAACTATTTCCTAAGCAACCTGTGGGGGGAAAGGCAGATTACCAGATTAATTGATGGGGTTTTTTGTTAAAAGGGTAAATAAGATCTTAAATAGTTGCAGAAGTCTTCCTTTGGAAACATCAAGTTGAAACTTTTGCAGGCTTGAAAATGCATTTCGGGTTGTAAATCTGCTCCCCCTTTTCGCTTGGGAAGATTCTTCTGGACAATAAATGCAGTGAGCCCAGGAGAAGGCTGCATAATTATCCACTGCACACAATGGAAACCAGCCTTTCCAATTCGGTCCTCAACCGTCAGGAATCCAAGCTGCGTGATAATTAAAACTCAAAAATCCTCTTCCATCCAGAGAGAAATTTAACTTTCATTTCCACTTCTCAAACAACCCCACCATGTTCAGGAAGCCCCCCATTAAAAAAAAAAAAATCTCATAGATGCAAACGATGCCCTTCTGAGTACTGACAGGAAAAATTTAATTGGCAGTGAGGAAAAAATAATGATTAGGTTAATGAAAAATAGGCTGTATTGACTCGGGCCACTCAACCATTCCTGATGAGGGTAAACAGCCCCCCTCCTCTTCCCTGCTCCCCTCGCCTTTGTCTGCTGGGCATGGCAAGGCTGAGAGCAGGAACGAATTCAAATGCGAAGCCTCGTTGGGAAAAGGCTGGAGTCAGATCAAAGTCCTTCCACCCAGGGGCCCATCAGAGCCCAACTCTTGTTGAATGACCTCCATGTGCCCGTGAATTCATTACCCCCCCCACCCCTGCATAGGCTGCCCTACATCCCATCTTTAGCCTCAACGCTGTCTGCCCCCATGTCTCTCCCTGGGCCTACAAAAGTGCAAGGTAGCAAAGGTGCTCATGCTTTTCCCAGCAAAAAGCATTTATCCAGTTATGGCTGGCATTTATGCGCAGGATGGCTGTTCCCAGCCAACAGCACTCATTCCCACATTGGGGCTGCCAGGGGAGGGCTCTTGCCCAAGTCACGAGGAAGACGCCCGGTTTCATGGCGTCACCCACACTTGCCATACTACTTGGGATGAGGGCGGGTTTGGGAAGTTTTAGGCAAACCAATTTTTTGTAGGAAAACACTGCTTTATCAGAAGAGCATTTTTTTTATCACACGCACTTAATTTCATGTGATTTTTAGCTCAGGATGAAATTTCTCGGTCAGACCCTCAGAGAGAGAAGGGGAGAAAGCCTAAAATAGCTGTGAGTCCATGGCTTAAGGCAGTCACTAAGCTTTTCTGGAGTTGGGAATTGAATGCGTATGTGTCAAAGATACACAAATTTCTACAGCCGTGGATATGGAGCTTTGCTAAATTGCAGGCAGAAACCCCACACCCGGTCTTATTTGCCAAAAATAACTGCAGTAATAGAGCCACTGGCTCCTGCCAGCAAGGATAGGCACCTGTGCGGGTCCCAGCATTCACCCATAGTTCAGTTTTGGATCTCTGTGTATTTTGCAGTTAGCTGGTTTAACGTGCTGGACTCTCACGGAGACCCAGTGTTTGGGGAAGCAATGTTCTACTGCAGTCCAGAGCAGTAGAACCTCTTCCCCTCAGTCCCCTCTGATTTGAGGGATTTTCTGAGGTGTTTCTTCCCCTGCCTAGTTCCTCCTTTCTACCCAGCAGCAGAAAGCCCTCAGCTCCAATATCGTGGACTGTAGTTAAACATTACATGCTGCAGCTGCCTAGTAATTTAACTCACTTTTGATAAACAAAATCCAATGCCAATGTGATTACCAGAGGAAGGTGTGCTTCTTCCCAAACATTTTTAAGGACTCAGTATAGACAGCAGAAACAGCCACACATAAAAAATGACAAGGTATGTACAGTTAATTCATGGTACTTCAGTGTCAAGCTGGAAGATGGCATGGATCCAGTCCCTGCTAGCTTTCACCTGAGAAAGAATTCAACCAAAAAAACCACAAACAACTGTGGCACAGAGGAGACTATTTATGCCATCAAATTACATAAACAGAGCAGAGACTGTTGTCTATGAGGGTGGAGGGAAATCTTCTTTTTAGAAAAGAGCAATGCCCCTGCTCCTACCTGCAGACCTTTCCTGCCTGCACCCGCTGCCCTGCTGTGGGAGTCAGCAAGAGGAAATTAAACAGGAGAAGGGCTGTCAAGTGTAATGTGTTGGCTATGCCAAACCAGCACGGCCTTTATGAGGGCCGGCTGTGAACAGCAGTAGGCCAACCAAAAATATGCTATAACCCAGAACTGAGCAGAACAGGGACTCCAGATACCTCAGCAAGTGACATGGGACAGGGCTGAAAAATCTGAATACAGCAAATGCATAATTAATGACTGGAAAGAAAGGCTAGACAATACATATCCAAGAATTTCCCAATGCATAATGTCAAAAGTGAGTAGAAACAAGGTGGAGGCACAGTTTACAGTGTATCGCTGGGATGGATTGAAATAATGAGAAAAGGAAACAAAACCTGTTTTAAAATAAGTTAATAGTACAATGTTACTACCACAAAAATAGCAGAATCATTTAGAAGTAGTAAGTCCATCCGCAGATAAGTTTCCCTGATAACTGTGACTCGCTCTTGTCCATGCTACCACCCTGATCCAGCAGTTTTAGGAAGCACCCTACAACGCTGGTCTTTGCCACCACTGATCCCTTCCAGGGATGCTGAGCAACCTTTGCTGTGAGGGAAAGTGGCCCAGGAGCAATCGCAGGGAACTGCACCATCACCTTGCCTGTGGCAGCCAAGAAGAGCCCAGGCATTTGGCCCCTGGGTAAAATAAAATCAATCCTGCAATGATTCAGAGGGCAGGCAATCGGAGGAGACTTTCTGATCCCTCAAGCCAAACAAGCGCTCGCACAGCTTTGCAAAAGGGCTGTGCAAATCTTTGCCCTGTTTCTCCGAGGTTACATTCAGAAACTAAAACTATGCAATGCAGCCAGCTTTCCCTGTTATTTATTAACTGGTTTATTGTCTCTCAAGGCCTTTGGACTGGCAGCTGACCACTCCCTGCCAGGCAGGTTAACATGTGTTTCTCTGGGTCTTCAAAGCTTCATAGCTCACACTAGGCCTCCCTGCTCCAGCTGTGTGCCCATAGGATCCACCTCTGCATGTTGGCTTTCAATTGCATATTCTGTATTTCAGCCTTGAAGAGCAGGCTCTCAGGAGTGTGGATCCCTGCTCGATCCATAGTGTCACATTCGTGAGTAGGTTCTGGTTACACACACCATGGCAGAGCTGAGGCAAAGGGAAGGAACACAGAAAAGGACCCTGTCATGAATGTCTTCATTCCAAACCACATATTGCAGGCATCTCCTGTCTGCTCTCTGCAGAGGGTCACCTGGGGCTCCTCCATGTCCACATCTCAGGACTATCTGAGAACTAGTAGAGGCAGAGAAGATAATCTTATTTCCACAGGACAGCTCTGTTACATCCATAAAAAAAAAATACTTCAAAGCACAGGCCCCCTAAAGCTGCTGATATCCCCTATCTGCACCCCAAATAATAGGTGGGTTAATTTTCTAGGGGTGCACACTGCACAGAGGTGGGAAACAAACAGTTCACCCAAAGATAAAGGGGGCTTCTTTGGTTCGGGCACAAGGATGGTGAAGGAAAATGTGTGGACATTCAAGGTAAAGCCATTCATAAAAGAATAAAGATGTTTCAGGTCATCTAACACAGAGGTTTCCAAACTCACATTCTTGAGAGATACGTCCTATGCCCTCCTTCTTACAAGCCAGACATTATTTAGAAACAGCATTTTGAAAGACCATGAAAATTAGGGGGTGCTGTTTCAGTACCTACCAGGGCCCTGACTCACACCAGGACAAGTCCCAGCTGCTGGCTTACTGGTAATTTCTTGCTTTGGAAGGCAGCAGCCCCCAGCTCCCCAGAGCTAAAAACTCAGCTGAAGACCCTGCAGCCTCCTCCATCCCTCAGAGAAATGCACTGTCCCTGGGGGGAAGTCGTGTCTCCCTGCCGCCCCCTAAGTCACTGATAACATTTATCTCCTCCCCAAAGCCAGATTTTTCTCATGTTGTCATTTAAATGCAACCCAAGTAAGTAAGTGCCCATTGCTTCCCTTGAGAAACCGTGCTGCAGCCTAATAGCTTTCACCTTGAGGAAACATTTCCTGACAACTTTCTCCTTCACCCAATTTCACCCTGTTAATCCTGGTTATACAGGCTGGAGCCATCCCACACCATGCCTCCTCCACCCTGCAGACAAAGGGGCTTGATGGGTGCATCCCTGCTGAGGCTGCTTGCTCCCGCTGCCAGAAAAGTGGAGACCCAACCCTCACACTCCCTCACCACAGCTCAACCTCCACAGGCATGTGAGAAATGCCTGGGAAGTTGCTTGCATGGAGGGATTCGTCCTTCCCCCACCCCTTCTCCCCCAAACATTCTCTGAATGTGGTTTTAATTGACAGGTTGTCCCTGCCTTTCTCTAGGAAGTGCTTTGCAATGCCAATCTCCATCCCATGAACGCACAGCCTGCACAGCACTATTTGTGTTGACCAACAGGAATTTAATCAACCTACAATAATAAACTGGGTAATACTCAATTGTATGAAGCCGCCAGTCAGATGAAAGGATTTACAAAGGCTGGATTGATCTCCAAGCCCTGGCAGCTTTCCCACGGTCCCCTTCTAATCTGTGGAGCCAAAGAGAATACATGAAAACTCCGAAATCTGGGTTCTCCTGTGGGGTGTGTTAAGTTCCAATAAGTCAAATACACATGTATTTTTTTTCACGCCCCCCTGCTCTGCATCTGGCTCTTACCTAACCCTAAAGGAGCATCGTGCCAGAGCAAAGCCCCCTCGGAGACAGCCAGCTTATGTAACCACTAATGCCATAAGCACTACAATGTCTTTAGTGACAAAAAGGCTCAACACAGACTCAGACCAACGGCAGCCAATTCACCACAGAGAATTAAAGAGTAACCGGTGTTACACTGGGAAGTCAATCAGCATGGCCATCACTGCTTTAGCACATAGCAACTTTCCAGCAGGTATGGGAACATCTGTCATCACAAAGCATTGGAAGGATGGTGTTTGCTTACTTGGGGGAAGAAAGGAAAGCAAGGAAATGCCCCAGGGTACCTTTTAGCTGTAAATGCCCTTGAAGGACAGCAAACCTGAGGGTGTTCCTGAGAGTGGCCGATCAAAAAGCTGAGGAAGGATCTAATGGATCTATTTTCATGTGTCCCCTCTGGCTCTACACTCGTGCAGGCTGCTCACACCCTCACTTTCTTTTTGCAGAACCTGTCCGCACTTTCAGCTGGGAGCCCTGCACTGGTCACCGCTGTGGGAGTTGACCCATTTGCAATGGCACTGGTCACTGCTGTGGGAGCCAACAGCATGCCAGAGGGACAAGAGGCTAATTCAGGCAGACCACCGTCCTGCACAAGACATGGTCCATCAGCACTGTGGGTCTCCTCTTCCATCACCTCAGTGGCTCCCCCTGCAACACACAGACACTGTCATACAGCTGAGCGGTCCTGTCCCATGCAGCTCAGAGCGCTCAGCGCCTTTGGAAATGACCTCTTGCTCACATCATTCAGGCAGTCACAGCTGATTTTACAGCCATCTCCCACAAACCAGGCAGGCATCTGGGTTTGGGGCCTGAGTTGTAGGAATTGGGAGCACCTGTGATACTGCCAATGGTGGCTGCACAGGGGCTACCAAACCCAAAGGTAACGCTTCTGGCTTGGGAAGTCCTTGAGCTGCAAATCACTGGTGGCTGGTTAAGTATTGTAGGAAAACACATCATTGTATGTGACCATCACGTTGCCCTAGTTTTAATTCCCTTGAGCACTATTGGCGACAGGACATCAGGCCAGGGGGATCTTCAGTCTGATCCAAAGCAGCCACTGTCACAGTTTCAAGGCCATTTTCACCTCTACTCATCACATGGCTCAGAGGTGCTGCAGTGGTGGAGAGGACCACAGCACCAGTATGACTCTGCCCCACATCCAGCCAGCTATGACCATGCTGACCTGCACATCAGGGAGCTGGGGACAGAATTAAAAGGAAAAGAAAAATTAAACAAACAGAAAGAAGTACTCAAGCAAGGGGGGGGGCAACACAGCAAAAAAGAGCAGCAGTAACCAGCAGTACAGGCAGACTGGCAATAGCTGCTTTCCAAGGATCAGTTGCAACATCTGATTCATCCACATCCCTATCAACTGTCATAGCATAGGACCTAATAAAAGACACCTTAAAAGCCCATCAGAGTAATAATTTTGCTAGGAGTGGTTATTCAATCCATTGATAAACAACGAGATGGTCTGGGAGAGACCTGCAAGCACGGATGCCTCCCTTGGCTAGGAATCAGCTGGATGAGTAAGCTGAGAGCCCACAATGTGGGCACTGGCTCTGCTTTATGGTCAGCCATGGTTTGTGGTAGGATGAAATCAGGGACAGAGATTTCCTGAAGTGGGATGAGGTCTGGGCAGAGGTTTAGCAGCTTTCATGCTTCAAGTCAGAGTTGCTGTTTGGGAGGTCAGTCCTCTGTCCACAGAGGTATTCACCACAAGTACTCATCAGAAAAACAAAGGGAACTTCTCTACACAGTCGTGAGTGATCCCTTCTCCATCCCCTGCTTCTTTACTTTAGGAGGGACCAAGAAGGTCAGCCTGGGAGTCACATCTCCATTCCACTCTGGCCAGCTCACACCACCTCCACCAGCTGGCTCAAGGGAATAAACACACACATACACACGGCACCTCAGCATGGCAGGGCCCTCCCTCCCCTCCAATCTGCACTAATCTCCTACAGCGTCTGTGCTGCAGAAGGTAATTTAGAGGCAATGGCATGCTCCCGAACACATCGCCTCTCTCACACAGCAATTAAATGTACATCAGTGTCTGGCTGTCCTGTATCCTTGGGGCAGGAGGGATTGTCATCATTTTAAAGTCATGATTTACAGAGGTAATAATCATGGCACCAGCCTCATTACATGCCAACTTTCGGGAAATTAGGTGATAGATATTATTCATTAAGTTGCTACATGATGCCCATATCCATCCATCTGTTACAGCTGAGCTAACATTTTGGTTCAGAGCATGCAAGCTAATGGCTTATTTTTAGGAGGGAAGCAGGCACTGTCATGAAAGGTAACGGGGAGAAGAGAGTAAAACTGCAACTGGGTAAATCATATTCAAGGAAAAAAAAATTAAACAGAGACTTCTCAGACCTCTCAGACCTTGGAGACTTCATGAGTACCCAGCAGTTCTCAGGCCAAAGCAGAGTGACAAGCAAGACACAACACAATGCTCAAAAATGTCACGCATGAGGCCAAAGCTTCATTCCTGGTGAGCTCAACCAGCTGCACATGCCACGGAGTGGATTCGTTTGGGATTGCTTCATCAGGCTACTCCATCCCACTGAGTTGCTTGGGAGGCTCTGAGAAGATGTTGGGACTTTGCCCAGCACATGGTGTCCAGGCTGTGGGTTGCTGCTCCCCTTCCAGCAACTGGAATGGGACTGCATGAAGTTATGTTTGCAAAGGCCCACCTGCCCTTCAACCTCGGAGTCCAGGGGTCCTCTAGCCATCTTTGGCTGCTTCCAGGAGCCAAGGCCAGCTTTTGACAGCTCTAGAATCATGGAGACACATGTCCCCTGTCCCTACACTTGACTTTACACACAAGGGAGTGAAGGAGAAAGATGCTGGAGATCTGGCTATCACTCAGCACCGGGACAAAAAAGGAGACACAAAAGAGAGCATGTCACAGAAGAGACAAGGGACTCCAGCACTTCTTTGTTTCTCACCCAATACTACTTAACATCCTGATTTCCCTCAACAAACACTGAGGTAGGAATTTTTAGAGAACGCATTTTCAGGATTATTAACTCTCAAAAAGGGGGAATGAAAGGATTCCTGCAAAATATCTTTTGGGTTTTATCATTTTAGGGAAGGCTGTGTTCTTAGGCACAAAAACCAGAGGATAAGTGCTGAGATCTCAGACAGACACATTCTTACATTGCACAGATACCCACTCTCAAGCATTAGTCATCATTAGTTAAATAATACAAATGGGTTCCCAGCAAATTTCTTGCCAGAAGGAGGAGAAAAGCGAGTCCTGATGGTGCTGCGGTAGTCGGTGCCAGCCTTTGACATGATGGCTCTGCAAGTCTCTGACAGGCAGAAACAGAAAGAGCTTCATGCCCATCAAGGTACAGTACACCCAGAGGCTCAAATTTATCTTCTCTAACCCTACTTGACCCTTTTAACAAGCATTTCCTCAAGCAAAATGCATTAAGAGGTATCACAAAAATAAAAGCACTCCTATTTACTCCCTCAAAGCATAAAAGTGCTGGGTCTGGCCACAGAAGATACCAGAGCTGGTTAGGGACCCCAGATTTGGGAAATCCTGTAACAGCAATTGCAGAAGAGCAAGAATTGGAGTGTGGCCAAAGCCTAGGAGCTGGAAAGTCTACTTTATACTTAAAAGCTTGCTGCTAACAACAGGCAAGACCTAGGCTTCTGTGCCCATCCAACTGCAGGCAGCTGCCTAAAGGGGCAGTGCTACCCCGTGGCATCCCGGGATGACCCAGTGCCGCAAAGCATCCCTGTCTGGGGCTGGCACGAGGCAGGAGGGGACGTGCAGCTGGGCATGGGGAGCCAGAACTGGCCCTTGGCAGCTGGCCAACACGAGGTCAGTTGGAGCTGCCTGTGAAACCACATGCCCAGTGCTTCGTCGTCGAACCAGAGCTAATGGCTCCCCACTGCTTATTCCCCTCCGTAGCGCAGGATACTCGGCTAAGCGGAACGAAAAGCGCACTGTGATGTTCCACAGCCTAGTTCAGTCAGGGTAGCATCCCAGCCACACTGGATAGCAAGCGTGTTGTCTCTGCAGCATTAACAAATCTAGTACTGCTACACAGCACTTACAGCACTTCCCACACAACTTGATAAAGCTCTGAGTGCCAGGCTGGCACCGCCAGGCTCCAGTGGTGCTGTACACCTCCCCCGCCCCAAGTTCTGCCCTGGGTCTCCCCATCGGGAAAAAAAATCTGAATAAACTAAATATCAATAAAGCTAAGCAAAACTTCCTGCAGAGGTAAGGAAGTGTTACACCCTGGCTGAACAGCTCAGTAACCTGAGGAACGATAAAAAGCCACTGCCTAGAGTAAGTCATACATCCATATGCTTTTCTGGATCAGAGCTGTGCATCACAAGCCTTCAGCACAGCCACGAGCAGCATCTTCCTTGCCTACCCCCAAGCCACACACCTGAGGCAGCAGGTTTTCTTCTCCCCACCATTCCCCACTTGCATGGTGCAGCCCACGTGGCAGGGACATGTCCTGCTTGCTAGCAGGTAGAACTGCTGAGCAGAGAGCTGCAAGGCACAGCAGCACGCTGCACACCAGAGGAGTTACACCACCCTTTTTGTGAGCCGAGACTACCTCAAATATGTTTCTCTGTAAATATAACAACCAACCGGGAATTTTAAGGTGCCCTTGACTATGCTCCTATAGCTCTTCTTTCAAACATAATGCATTAGCACAGGTTCCCAGGTGGGAGCTGAAGGGTCGAGACCCATTTTGCAGGGCTGCCTATGACTTTCATAGCATATATCATGAGGTTAGATATTGCTATTAGGATGAAAGGGACAGTGTGATAGCAGAATTCAGGATTCACACCGACAGATTTTTGTTCCTTCAGGACTCAGCAGCATTTGCCTTGGGCAATAAGATGGCAGGGAAAGCGAAATGTTCAGCAACTGAAAGGGATGAAAATATGAACACAGACTAAATTTTAAGACTAAACTTGGAAAAGGAGGTATGAGATTCAAGAATATAATTTTCCTTGCAATACAAGCAGCAGGGGCAAAAATTTCAGAAGGCAGGCAGTGTCAAGTGGCACAAGACCACGTTTGCCAACCCCAAAGGTCCCTTCTGATCTCCTGTGTCCTTTAGCACTGGTGCATTTTGCATATATCCATCACCACGTCACACACAGCATCAATGTAAGATTAATCCAAGGGGATGGTCATACTCACTGTGCTTCGGATATTAGAAAATACTCTGGGTTTTGGACATTAGAGCATTTCTCCCTTGTGACAGTAAATCTGGTATAATTAGGTAAGGCATAATTAAAAATAGACTTCACACAAATTAATTTGCAAACACAAAGATTCAGGAGCAAATTCAGTCCTGGTTTAATTCTACTGAAGTCCCTGAAATGACCTCAGGGACGAATTTGGCCAACTTGAATACCCACGTCTCATTATTACCAGATGAGCTGTGCACCTACAGAGGCATAATGGGTCTTTTGGACAAGCAGAGATGGACCCGTACAGGATGGAGGCAATGTATAAAAGCGCCTCTTGGTTTAGGATTCTCTAGCACTCAGCTGCTGGTTTCACTGATGTTTTTGCTTAGGCAAAAAATTTAGTTTCAGCTTTTCTACAAAATAACACAAGTAACACACTTTCCTTCAGGTCACTGCCACAGTATAGCAAGCGCTGGGTGGCCCTTGGGAATGTGAGCTTTCAGACAGATTAATACAGCTTGACTGAAGAAGGGAAGATGACAGACACTACTTAACAGACTCCAAGTTGGGCTCATCCTTGAACTGAATTTTCTTCACAATCTCACGATCTCCCAGTCAGAACAGTCAGTCTTCATATAATGAAGTGCAAATACTTTTGCTGTTGGTACTTTTAATTTAGCTGTTTGGGTTTTTTTGCTTTTACTGGCATTGTCTAAATTTTTTAAGAGGATCTCAAATATTCAGATGCCAGAACCACAGGTTCAGCGACAATAACTTAAAAAACACCATGACAAAATATTTTACAAATATTCTCATGTTTCCATGAAATGACTGGCAGCTTGTTAATGTACTATATGCTTACTCAACAGATTTGCAATCACCAGAAAAGCCATGGAGCCTTCACTACATAAGGACCTTGGAAAGTTTATATGGGGAGCTGACCAGTTACTGGGTCACCCTTGACTTTTTAAAACCTTTTGTGAACTAGAAATAATGATATTAAAATGAGGCATGCATATCATACTTGTCTGTGGTTTTGCACATAAAGGACACCACCAAGGGCAAGAAAGAACAGACATAAAACAGAAAATTTAGCTCTTCGTCCTCTCCCCTCTTGGCCCCCAAATTGCCGGTCAGTCTGTTGCACAAGGGCACAAACTGTTTTATTTCATTCAGACCATCAGTGTGCCGGTGTCACAGAGGCAGCAGAGTCCAAGGTGCAGGGAAAGGCAGCTGCCGGGCTATTCCAGGCTCTTCCAGGCTGCAGGCAGAGCCCTGCCCGTGGCACTGCCACAGTGGGGAGCGCGCAGCCCCACAGCAAGGCACGTGCCACTGTCAGCGTTCGGGGACCCACAACCCCCTGCTCTAATTTTAGCACTAACAGCCTTGCCAGCATCTGGGGAAGAACGTCTGCCATGCAGACGCAGGCAGCCAGCAGCCAGTGGCAGAGCCCCAACAACAGCAAACCCCTGGTGAGATCCATGGAAGGTATAACAGCACCAGGACACAGCCGGGAGCTGCATCTCAGCTGACTGGCTCATGGAGAGCAGTGGCAGGAGGAGCACAATGCTGGCCTAGAAGCACAGGCAGGATCGAAGTTGGAGGGGGCAGGCACAGCCAGCACCCAGGACAGCCCTGCATGCTGCCCCAGGTGCATGCAGAGCCCACTTCATGACCTCCCTTTCCCCTGGAGAACACAGAACTTTTCAAAACCCTGGCCAAAACCACTGCACTCTGAAAACCTTGTCCAATTCACCCATTGCCTCTTCCCCTAAGAGCAGAGCTCCAGCTGCCAAGGATAACACAGTTTAGAAAGGGATGTTATATTGTGGACCAAGCTATTGGAGAAAATCCCACTTTTATCTTAGCAAAACAACTTTCCCTTCCTACTGCTGGAAGAAATAAAGACTGTCCCCACCTATCTGCATTGCATAATCCAGCTGTAGCACCTAAAGCAATGTTTACCTGAGAAAAGGATATTGGGCAAATGCTTTGTGCCTAGTTTCCAGACCGGAATGAGATGCAGCACTTGAAATCCAAGAAAACAACAGTGGTGGGTATCAGCCAGATCAGGGGATGACCAGCTTGGAAAAGCAGACTCCTGGGATGACTGAGGATGTTAGTGGGACAATTCGACATGAGCACTGGGGAGATAGGCAGGACAAGACAGTCAGGTTTTTCCGCCAGTGGAAGGTGTGATCCCAGCGCAAGGTTTTTTCCCTGCCATTGCAGCCCCTGAGAGGCACCAAACCCACTCCTGCAGGACCTGTCAGCACATCAGCACCATGCCCTGCACCTCCCAGCCCCGCTGCCATCCACTCGCCCCGCTCGCTCCTCACCCCCTCCTGCATGGTCATCCAGGCTTTCATCTGTTCAGCATCAAGAAGTCAGTTCAAAGGCATGGATATGAAAATGCTGGGAGCATTGGGCCCCAACAGGTTAAATCCACCAGTCCTTGCTCAGACAACACGCCCACACAACAATGGGAAAGTTCATGCCTTGTGTTCCTAAGAGTAGGAATCTTAGCTAATATTGGTGCTCATTAAAAAGACAAAAACCAACAAACTAAATCCAAAACTCTTTGCAAGGCTAAGAGAAAAAAAAAAAGGTCCTACAGTCTTGGGAAATGTCTTTCCCACTGGCTTCTTTCTCCTTAAGGATTTGGTCTAGGCTTGTGGGAACTTAACACATTAGAAACTTGCCCATAATTTGCATGCCCCAAACAGCAGGGAGATATCATGAGATCTGGTACTCCTGAGATTTCTTTCCTTTGGCAAAACATATTCCAAAAGATTCACTTAAAGAAAAGTTCACACATCATTACAACTAAACTGTATCCACCTAGTGAGTGAAGAAAGGGTACAAGATGACACATTATCCTGTGGTTTTATTATACTGGCTTTACTCCCTTACCTCATTTGCAAAATTAGGGTTGGTCATAATCCTTCCATCAGTCTTTCCTGAAAATTAGGAAGGGACCAAACCAGATTTTCCAATTAAAAAATATTCCCACACTTTTAGAGATGTGAAAATGAATTTGCCAAATATTTCATTTGAAGGAGCTTTCTGAAGTACTCACTTGGCATCTGAATGCTAAAATGCTTCTTTGCAAGTGACCTGGGAGATGCTACAGTGAATATTCCCCAGAAACACACACAGTCCAAGTGATTCCCTATTTCATGCATTCCTCTGTGAGGGAATGAGAGAGAATGTGGGCCAGAAGGTAGGCAAAGTTCAAAACCTTTAAAATATGTGGTTTAAAACAGCATTGTTTGAGAATGCTGCTTATTTTCCCATAAATGCTCAGGGGCAATAAAATAAAAGCAAATGAAGCAAGAACACAGAAGTCTGCAAATGTCTCAGAGATGAGGACTACAAGGCAGTCACCTCTGGTGTCTTCTACCAGCCTCTATTTCCCTTGAGCTGCAAAGTCAGACCAAAGAGGTCCTCCAAGCAAGATGCTGAAACCCCTTTTTATGCAGGTCTGAGCCACTCATTGCTGTGCAGGACCCTAAATGGGATAAGCTGGTGTTTCTGCTTCTGCAGGGAGGAAAGAGGCCCTGAGAACCCAGAATGGAAACAGCAAAACTGCAGAGAGGTAAGGGAGCAAGGTCTCCTTCTGTAGGACTAGGGAAGGAGAGATGTCCCAGTTACCATGCTGAGTGCAGAGGACCAGGCACTCTGCACCTCAGCCCACTCAAACCCACCAGTGGGTGCCAAGCTTTGGGAACTGTGTTCTCCTGGCTCCTAAGGCAATATTCATTATTTGTAAAAGAGTGGTCTACCTGAGATGTTGGCCTTGGAGCTGGGTGTGACAGCAGCACCCCGGCAATCCACAGCAGAGACTGAAGCCCCATTTTGCAGTGCCCAGGAAAGTCACCACTGCCCAAAGAGCACATGATTCAGCTGGACATGGCAAATGGAAGGAGCCTTGCTATCTCCACTTTGCCAATGGAAACTGAGACACAGAGGAGCTAAGTGACTTGCCTAAGGTCACACCAGAAGTCTGTGGCCAATCCCAGCCCCACAAGACCCAATCCACTGCCTTAACCACACACCAGCTCTTCTTTTTTATGTGGTGACTGGGCTGAAGCTGAAGAGCTGCTGACATTTCACAAGGCAAAGCCACATCCTCAAGCCCTTCCTTGGCACACAGCCCACAGCAGCCAGCAACTTTGAGAGCACCAGTGAAGTTTCATGCAGCAACTGGAGTACATGGCTCATATTTCTTCCCTTAGAAAAATCATTCCCTTGGCCCCAGCCCTCATCCTGGCCAATGCCAGGCTCTCCATCACCTCCTCTCCTTTACCTGCAGGCTGCAAACTGGGAGCCAGCTGTTGCCATAACACTGTTGCCAAGGAAATACAACAATATGCTTATCAATAAAAAGTGTTGGGTGTGCACTGACAAACCAGTTAAATTCCCCAGGCCTGGACCCACTCCTCCTGTTCTTCAGCTCTCCTAACCCAGCTGTGACCTTCTCTGTTGCTTTAGACATTAGTGCACGCACAAGCAGAGACACAGAAAGACTTATTGGCCTGAGGAGCTTCCTCGTTCCTTCAGTCCAACAACAGGTTGACCTGAGAGGCTGCATGGTCTCCAGACCCAACAGAACAATGCCCCGAGGAACCTCCTCTGATCTCACGGACAACCCGCTTTGAGCAGTACGTTCGAGCAAAGATTTCCTTGGGTCCTTTCCAGCCTGAATTACCCTCTGACTGTTCCTGGCCATTGTTCTGAACTCCCGTTGCTCCTTCACTGCCACAAAATGCTCATTCCCAGCAGGCAGCAGCACTGGTGGGATCTGAGTATCTCAGTCCCCACTTGACCATCCACATGAGGAGCATCTCCTTGCTTTGCTGCATTCCACACACACGTGGATGTCACTACCCATGCTTACAACTCTTGATTCTGCAAGAAACAACAGAACTTGGTATAGAAAGCTAAGAGCCAGATTTTGTAAACTTTTATCAAGGGAAAGAAGTCCGAGTCATTAAAAGGCATGAAGCTGGGCACAGCTGGCCCAGAGATAGGGAATAAAGGCCAGAAACTCAGTCTTAACAGTGGAGTTAACCAAATTAGGCTCCTGGAAATCCACCATTGAAGAATTCCCAGACAGCAAATGAGGATTCCCAAAACCACAGCAAATAGGAAATTCCAACATTGAATAATGAAATATCAAAAAATGAAGTATTGAAAAATGAAATTCAAATGTTTGAAGAAAAAAAATTTAAAAATCTACACACGTATAATCAGGCCAGTAAAAATGTAGAGGTCATTGTTACAACAAAGTGCCCTACAAAGAAAAAAATGAAAATATTTTGAAAGCTCCTTCCCTGCTCTAGGATACACTCCAAGGGACTCTTATTCTCCAGTATTTGTGCAGGAAAAACTCCAACCAGTGGTGCCTACCATGATCCAACTCTCCCCACCTACTGCTCTCTTTTCTTTTAAGGCTTAGATGTTTTAAGAGACCTTACCTAGACCTAGGGTTTTCCCCCATATTTTTGTTAAACAAAATTTTAAAACCAAGCTACCTGAGTGCTCACATTCTTCCAAACAAGTTCACACACACCTCTAAAATCAGAAAGAGGAAATAACCTAACTTGAGAAACAGGCTGAGATTTACTTTATTTTAATTATTGAAAATGGCAGTGTTAATTTCAGGGCCTTCAATAATTCAGCTTAATTACCCAGGAGACAAAACTGTCAGACCAAACTCTGTAAAATATATATAAACAAAACAAAACAAAACATAGCAGCAGCAGGCAGAATGACTGAATCTATTACCCTAACCCCCAATAAAAAATTATGCTGCCAGGCTCTGGCATGGCTGCAGGTAATAAAGTGATGCTGAACATTTCAGGAGGGAACAATGCTCCTGCATGCAGTTGGAAGCAGGTGACAGCATCCTTTCTTTCATTCAGCTGGGGGTTTTAAAGCCGTAGCCCCTCAGCCCCTCCGAATTCTTTTGTTCGGCAAACAAGGCGCCCTGCACAGATGGCACTGACTTGTGAGACAAACCACTCCGGTAATTGTTCATCCTGGCCGTGAGCAGCAGGAGAGCGCACGGAGCCAGGGACCGCGGAGCCGCGAACCACCCTGCGAGGGGCATCTGCACCTTCCCCTCCCCCGCAGGTCTAGGGACAGAGTGTGCAGGGGCAAGGAAAAGCTGGGGGGAAAAAAGAAGCATGTCCTAAAAGGAAAGCTTAGGTACCAATACGAGTTGAATCAGTCGCGACAGCAACACACCCGGAATCTTTGCTCTGCCTTACCCAGGAAACCTCTCAAGCACAAAGGAGCGCATCCCGCTATTTATACGCACCACCGCCTCCCTCTGTGCCAATCAGAGCCCCGTGTTCACCCGCCTTCCCAGCGTGCTTCTCTCATTGCCAGTGAAAATGGACCCCGCCATTTCATCAAATTTATTTATTTCTTCTTGCAAGCACATTCAAGAGGGGGAAGGGAAAGAGTAGGAGTGCCCAGGGACAGGACCCTCAAAGAAATCTGTGTCAGCTTCTTGTCACCAGACCATTCCTCAGAAAAACAAATGCCAAGTTAAATTCCATAAGCCACTGTAACCACCATAAATGTGAATTCCTGCAAACAGAAATACCATCAAAAAGGTCACAACCGTAGCAAGTGTGACCTGTGCTTGGAGCCAGGCAGAGCCCTGCCCTCCTGCTTTGCTGCTCCTGCATATGGAAGAGATGGACAACAGATAATCTATGCCTTTTATTGAAAGCACTGTTGTGGAATTTGGTAAATGTGTAACATGCTCAGTATCTACTAGCATGACTATAAACACAAAAAAAAAAAAGAAAAGAAGAGCCTGCGGCAAGACTAATATTAATACCCAGTCATGTCACTCTCAATTAAGTTCATATCTAATGAGCCCATTTTCTCCTTGCACTGTCCACTGATGCTGTAAGCAATGTCCAATGAAAAGCATAAAACACTGCTTCTGGAAAGCAATGATCTGTACTGGTGAATTTTGAACCGACCAATTATGAACATTATTTTTAATGGAATGAGCAGGGTTTCTACCAACTATAGTCGTCAATGCCATGAAATGTCTGTGTCCACAAAATGTCCAGACACACTTCTCTCAGACTGCAACAACTATTGCTATTACTTGACTTGCTATTACTATTATCTCTGTAAATCTATATATATGTGTGTGTATATATATATAATGTAAATAAATCTCCAGTGCAACCTTGCTGACAACCAGCACTGCATTTGTACTGAGAATGCCCGTTTCCCCAGAACAGCAACTGTTTCTCTAGATTGCACAAGATCTGAAACTCGGTGGTCAAATCTATCCAAGGAGCACGCTTTATTATTACGTAGGATGTAATTTAACTGTGTTACCCTAAAATCAACATTGTAGCATTCAACCACGGAAAAACTTACATCATCCCCAAAAAGGGCTTATCTGCAGCCTGCAGAAGGTGTGTCAGGGAGAACCAAGAGCAATGCTTGGCAGATCTCAAGCGAGTAGAGCAGGATAGCACTGTGGCCAAGTGAACAAGTCCTGACACACAACCTTCCCTGGAGGAGGTTACGTTACACCCGGATCCTCCGCTACAGCCTTCATTCCCACAGGCATCCATCCATCCCTGGGTTGCACTCCGTGACAAGGTACAGGCACACCCTCCAAATCATTTTAATGAAAACTAGTTGAAGGGAGAAAGTTAACCTGCCTCCCCAATCCAGTTCACTTTGTAGCCTTTATAAAATTAAGTTTTGGATTGGCTATATTAATGTAATCCATATTAGCCTGGAGGCAATGTGGGGCTCTGAAGCACAGGGAAGGGCAGCTGCTTTGCTCCTGAGAAGAAGAGTCACCTTTCCTCATTGTGATGCCCTGATACATTACTCTCCCTCCTTCTTTTGTTCTCAGGAAGAGATCACTTAATCCCAACGATGTTACAGTGCATGGCTGGCTGGTTCTCATCCCCTCCCAGGGAGGTCTGGAGCTTACAACCATGTCTGAGAATCTTTCTACATTCCTTCTGCATTTAGGAGACCCAGGAATAAACAGGACCAGCTTCACAAGATCATATGGACATGGTGCTGGCCCACCCTTCTCAGTGAGAGTGTACTAATAATGGGTGGTTAAAGCCAAAATACAGATCAAAAGCTGTCGTAGCCAGTGAGAGACATACTCAGATAGGTGCAGCAACAACCTGAATGCAAGTTTTGAAGCCAGGTACAGGTCTATCCTTTCCAGATGCATCAATGGTTGTGCTACACTGTTGGCCCAGCTTGTTCCACAGCTTTGGTCTGCTTTCATCCAGCACTTCATCAGTAACATCTCATCTTCTGTCCAAAACCAACAAACACACAATTGCAAGCCACAACACTAATCCCAGTGGGGTGTTGGATAGAGTAGGAAGTTTGTGTTGATCTTCCATCCTCCTTTCCTTCTGTTGACAGAATTTTCTCACTGTTTTCTCCCTGTTTCAGGTAACAAGTGTTTCAAGGAGGGACAGTGAAGGAGCAGAGAAAGAAACACACACTAAGATACAGTCCATTTATCAAAGGTTTTAGCACACAGGTTAAATTGTCCAGGAAGATTCCCCTCAAAACATTTAATAAGAAAAAAAACCAGATTTTTTTCTCAGATTGGACCTGTACTTGCAACAAAATAAAATCTCTCCCTTGGGGTGGGAGAAGGGGAAGAAGAAATGCTTTGAGCCAGTTCAACCTCAAAGAAATAATGCTGTTGTTTTAAAATTACCTATCCTTCTGTAGTCAGCCAGTCAGAAGTGATCCTTTCCAAACCTATCTGCTTTGTTTTTTCTCACTGCTTTAGCAAGGTTTCAGAGGAGAAGGAGGACATACAAGAAAAGTGAATATTTTCAGGAAGTATTTGAGTCCCACATGACCCTCACCCCCACATTCACACGCTGCAATCTGATACAGTCATTTTATTACAGCTTCAGCTCTACTAAATCCAATTTATCCACCAGGCCATAAATCTTGCCGTGTATAGCAGCAGAGCCTTGGTTTCCAGCTCCAAGAGATGCTTCACCCAAGTAATGAGTGTCCCAACTGGGTTACTGTTTAACCTGCAGTGTGGCAGTGGGAAACAGAGTGGTACAAACTGCAGTTTGCACGGCAGTGTGTGCAACTCCAAATGGCAAGTCAGCAGATGATCGAGACCCAAATGTTTTGCAAATACAGAGGAAGAAAAAGAAAAATATTTGTATTCAACAGCTCTACCAAGTCTGTACAAACACTTCAAGGTCGAATTCACATGTGGACTGTTGAACGATTGGTCCTTGTGTTACGAAATTCTCCCTCCAAAACCCTCAAGTTTTAAGAGTGTCTGGCAGAGACAAAAGACCTGGTAGAAAATCCAATCTGTTTCACAGGGTAATTATCTCCCATCTTTTACAACTGTTGCCAGTGGGGGGGGGAGGGAAATCAGGGTTATCACCTCCAAAAGCTGCAAGAGCCCTGTGTCCTCTTGCGCCATCGCAGTGCCTGGCAGCCTCGAAAGGCTGAGTGCTTGCACAACTCCTGGGCTGGCACCCGGCCCACTGGTTCAGGGAGGGGAAAGCACGGAAGCAGCATCCATCAACGAGCAGAGAGAAAAATGCACAGGGGTGTGATCCTAAGCTCTGGGAAAAAGGCTAGAGGGCTCCTTTAATCATTCCTTTGCCACAGGTAATGCCAGTTGGGACACAGGCTTGATGCCTGATCTGGGCAAGAGGCTTGGCTGCGAGGTACCTGTTGGCCATGTTTTGGGAGCTTGCTTTGCTTTATCCTTCAACGTTAAGTGTGGATGTAGGAGTTGTCTTGACTTTGATGATGGAATTCTTGGACCAGGACAAGCAGATTGGTGGCAAGGAAGGAGAGACTGGTGAGCAACCAGTTTTGCCACCAAAGAAAACATGCTGGGTAGCTGGAAACCCTTTCTATAAGGTCTATTTTGAGCCCAAGCATAAACTGTGATTCCAAGGCAGAGGAGGGTCCTCAGCCCACGTTACATGAAGAAAATAAGGATGGTACCTTGGTTTGGTTTCATGGCACAGGGGATTACCCCTGCCTCCATTCCAACAGTTTGTTATAAAAGCAGCTGAAGCACTAGGAACAACAACAAAAAAATTAATTCCTAAAGCAATGGCAACTTGCCAAGTTTTTAAAGAGGCAAAGCTTGAGTGGCTCTCTGGAAACTCAGGTAACTCACTGCATGAGCCAAAGGGAGAAACTAAGTACTCCGGTCCTTTTCCTCAGCCTCCTCTTTTTCATGTATTTCTGCTTGATAGAAAAGATAGTTACAAGATAAATGGAAGTCAGGACTACAAAAGCAAGGACCTGCTCGTAGGTACTTCAGGGACCCTGCAGCCCTGCCAACAAACTCAGCCCAGGCTGCAAACTCTGCTGGAGCTCCAGCAACCCAATCGGGAATGTGGGAACCTCAAAGTTACCAGCCCCTGTGCCAAGGCAGTTCTGAGGCCAGGCCATGTGCTGGTTATGATGCCTTTCTCAAGGAGTTTGTTATTCCCTGCAGAGGTGGACACACTGAGCTCCTGGTGACCAGCAGATGGCCTGTACCAGCTCCTCCCTCTCTGCTTAGCATCGCCCCCACACAGCCAGCTGGTTTGGGGCATAACGCTTCAAAAAGGGAAACAGATTGATTTGACAGTCCACTGGAGAACAAGACTTCTCTGCAGCCTAGAAAACATGACCTACAAAGGATGACTGAGGGAACTAGGTTGTTTAGTCTAGCGAAGATTGAGGATAGACATGATAACTATATCTAAAATACATGACAACTAGGTGGAAAGAATAACCTGTTCTCCTTTCCCACAGCAGATTGGACGTGGCAAAACTAGACCTAAATTGCAGTGATGAAGATTTAGGTTAGAGGTTAGAAAAAGTCTTCCAGTTGGGAATGAGAGTGCCATACTGGAAGTCATTGCCTGCTGAGGTTGTGGAATTGCCATCTGCAGAGGTTTTGAAGACCCAGCTATAGAAACATCTATTCAGATATGAGCTGGTCCTGCCTTACAGCAGAGAGATGGGCTAGATGACCCCTGGAAGACTCATATCCTGTTGCTGCTTATTCAATTAGTAACAGTGGTTCACAAGTCAATATCACAATTTTCAAATCAATTGGTTCCTTTGAGGCCTGTTATTGATGTCCGCAATTTCATGATAAGCCCAGTCCTCCCAGGATTACTGCTCTGGCCCCAGATTCCTACCAGTAAAACAGGCAACTACAGGAGCATATGTGCTTTGCACATTGTTTTCCATGAAGTGGAGGAGGTCCAGAGCAACTACTCTTGCTCACGAGGACAAGATTTCCAAATGATGGTGGGGCTGACAGAATCACACAAAACTCTGGAGCACAGCCATTGCTCTTCTGATCTGGTATCCCTTGGTCAGCCTGTCACCAATGCAGCCCCAACCTGTCCACGCAAATGGAGATTTTTTGAAAACAATTTTCAACTCTCCATGAACATTTCAGTTGCCAGCCCCCAAAGTCTGCAAACTGACTTCTGTAGTCACAAGGGGTGTATTCTGTCTTCTTGTACATGCATACACCACACAGATACATAAGGCATAAAACGTGACAGGTAACCATCGGGGGAGGAGGGGGAACAGTGTCTAAGCAGACATCAAGAACGTATTAACCTTCTGAACCCAACTCTCCTGTGACACGCATCTGCCTTAGTTTCACCTCAGAGTAGAAAGTCTCCAGTTAAACCTATGTATGAGAGGAGACTCAAGCCTCTTCCACATGTCAAAAACCAGACACCAAAACAGAAGGTCCAACCAGGATCCTGGTTAAAGACAACAAAGCTAGGCCAGGCTTCGCTTCCTGTCACAGCACAGCCAAGCCACTGGTCAGCATTTCAGCTGAACTGCTTTCCCTTCCAGCTCCCTGTCCCTCAGGGCATCATTTCTTCCTTCCAGGCATGTCAATGGCCAGCTTGCATTAGAGAATACACATTTCTGGAGCCAATGGGCCAATTCAGCCCAACAAGCTGAAAAACCTTCTTCCTAAAGTTCCCATTCAGAACATGCATGGCAGCCCCAAACACGGCAGTCTCGATGGTACGGAAACAAATGTAAATAAGCCACTGACTGATATACACCACCAGAAATCAGGTACTGTGTAAACTGAAAAAGGTCTGGCTTTAGCAAGGGCATAAGGAGACATATTTAGACATATTTAGCATCTTATTTTAATCCCTCTAAATTGCAAGCAGTATTTCAGCTATATTAATTCTTTGAAGTGAGTGGTTCTCCCCCAATCATCCTGGTTTATGTTTACATTATGAGGTGTAATGATGCATCTCAGGAATGTTATGGTATTAGTTAAATTAACTAAGACAACTCTGCCTGAAAACTGATGAATTTTAATGTGTCAACATCAGATATGAAAATGCAGTTGTGTGGGTCTCCAGATTCACATGACCATATGGTTTGGAATTCTAATTAACTCCTTTGGATTTCATTTCACATAACTTACAGCTACATTAATTCAATATTTTTTTCAGAATTTCAGAGAAACATATATTTTGCCAAGCTGTGAGTTTTCAGAATAAGTGTAAGAAAAACCTTTTATTTCCCCTTTTTCTGAAAATCTCATCTTACTTCCCCGCGGGCTGGCATTGTTCCCAAACCAGAGGTCAGCTGGAACTGTTCTTCTGCCCCAAACAGTCTGGAAAAACCCACTTTGCAAGAGCCATAAAGGTTTATTACTAAAAACAAACTCGTTTTCAAATTGTTATTGCTTTGAGCAATCAATCAGACAAACTCTCCAGGAGGAAATACAATCCAGCCTTCTGAAACACAGTGATTGTGACAAGTAGGGATAGCACAGACCCTGGAGCCAGGCACTGCTATCACCACTGCAGACCATCACAGTCATATGAGCATTGACAGAAGATTTCCAGCTCCGTGGGGTGTTGCACAGTGCATGGGTTTGCAAGTTCCAGTTTGGGGACAGTGATATTTTCTCTTCTTTATCTGACCCCATTTCTTAATGATCCACATTCAAGATCTCCCTCTAGGCAACAAACAACATTTACTTGCGCTTCCCATTAGCTAAACCAAATCTGAATAAAGTGAAAGTACAACACACATTCATCCTTTAGCTCAAAACAGATCTAGTCAGATGTATGTGCCATCCACCACTACTTTAGAAAAAATATTTCAGCACAGAAACTAGTAATGCTCAAGATATACACGGTGTGAATGGAGCAACTACAACATCACTCTCTGGCTTTCTGAAACATGTGCAATGCTTTCAAAAGCCAGGTACACTACCAATAGCCCTCAGTAGCCTTGAAAGACCACCACAACTGGTCTTTCAAGCATGGCAGGCACTGGTTCATGCCCATTAGGAGGGCTCCTATCTGCAAGCACATCTTGGCATGGCTAAATTCAGGTAGGATTTCTTCTGATACAGAATTACACAGTCTCACAGCATGGCAGGGAAAAGATGGCCTTGAGAGGTTTAAAGATTTAAGATGTTTTTCTTTTTCCTTTTACAAGAGTAACAAGTAACTACAGGCACTATCAATTTAAAAGCTCAGCTCTGCAAGAACTAAACACGCTCAGCTTCCCATCCACGGTGCCCTGCGGGGAAAAGGTTTTAAAGCGTCAGACAATGTTTGTTCCATTTTTGAGAGGGTCAAGCGGACCCAAGATTGGGATTGCCAGATCTGCAATTTCCTGCATCCCTTATTTCAGATAATTGCTAGGGAAAAACTGATCACAAAAACCACAATGCAAGTGCAGAATTACTGGTTGCACTCCCCAAGGTGGTATTACAGAAGCACTGGTAAGGGCTGGGCGATACAAAGCCCAGTGACAATGGGTCCCAGGAGGTGCGGTTGTCTCCAGTCTCTAAAAGGAAACGCTCTGGAGCAGGCACAATGGTTTTGCTGCCACAATGGTCAGTCCCAGCTCTGTGTCTGAGACTCTGAACACTACTCAACTGCTATAGCAAATAATTCACCAAAACACCAAAGTCAATGGGTATCATTCTCAAAGAGCATTTAAGTACTCAGTTTTCCTTCAATGGGTATGAGGCACTTAAACATCACCGAGAATTTGGGCTACAGACCTGCTCTCCCAAAATCAGGTCATTTCCATATTTGCACAAGGGAGGGTAAGAAAACACCAGAAAGCAGCAGGGCAAAGGGCCATTTCAGCTAAAGCAGGGACACAACCAGAGTCTGGCAACTGCTGCTTTTCCCCTTCTCTCAAAGGGACTAAAACCACATCAACACAAGCCACCGGCCACTCCTCTCCCCAAGTGGGAGAAGCTCACCTTTGCCTGGCCTATATAATCTTTAGCACCATTTTCCCTTAGCCACCTCTTCAGCAAAAGAAGTGGATGAGAGAAGAAAGACTTGTCCAACAGCTGAAGCAACATGGTCAGGGGCTGGGAATGCCATCTGGTCCTTAGGCTCCCTCCTAGTCCCCTCCCCAGATCCAGTTCCAGATCCGGCACTTTACTTCTGGAGGAAGGCGGGTAGCCTGACTTCAGCAAAATAAATAAATAGATCTGATGAATTTAAAAGGTTAAAAATCCGTCTTTCCACCCCAAAGTGTAAGAAATTACTTGTGTGGTCATAAGCAAGGGGCAGCTTCAGGCCTGTTTTGAAGCTCCAATTCACACTAAATGCCAGTCCTACAGGGAGAGAACAATGGTGGGAAACAAAACTCCAGAAGTACTGAACAGAGCATTTCTGAAGTGAAACAGCAATACAATTTCATCTCATGAACTCTATAAAAAGGTATTACTAATGCACAAGACCCCCTCTCTGTAAATGCTGTGTGACAAGCAGTCAGACAGAGACGATGAGCATTTACTTAACAACAAAATCATAGGAAACACTGAAAAAAAAAAAACAGATCCAGACTGCAATCCTAATCCTCCTAGCAATCTTTTCCTTAAATATTATTACTATTATTATTATTATTATGTAGTTGTTATTTGCATTCTAAGCCCAGTCACAGACAACAAGCCTTGTCTGAGCTACTGTTAATACACAAAATAAAGTCAAGTTGTTCATCCCCAGGTGACTGGAGATATCACAGATAAAGCAGGGACACGCAAGGAACTGTGGGAGCCTTGCAAGGGCTGCCTCTCTGTTTCTGCTCAGAGACTAATTTCACCAAATGCATGAGATCCTCCTGCACTGGCACCCACCGCGGTAGAGCAGCCCCATCTGAAGCTGTGATAAACCATCCCACCTTCCCCATGCACCTACCAGGGATCTGCCATGTTCTCCTCAATTTGTGCATAACACCTAATTGTTATTTCTCCTGTGGAAGAGCTTAAAGACTCCTAAAGGATTTACAGCCCCATTACCCCAGGCACCATAAAAGCAGCGAGCCCAAGGTCAGTTCCCAACCTCAGAGACAGGTTTGTACACATTAACCATGGTGGTCACTAAAGCCTCAGGTAGCTCCCAGAAAACCTTTAACTCAGCCTGAGAACAGCAGATGGCAACTCATCCCGCACAACTGAAGAAGTGAGGCTAGTTTCTGCATTTCTTAAAGAAAAAAAAAAGAAAGATCAATTTAAAACTTGTTCTAAATGGCTGTTAAGGAAGAGTTTGCTTTAGGTTCCGTATTTGTGTGAAAGCAACACAGTTTTACGACAAGATATTTCCTTTTTAAGACCCTGGGGCTTTTTTACTGGAGTTTTTCACCCCATGGCAGGACAGTGGCAGTGAAGCAGAACGTCATAGACAAATAAGGATGTGATATGCTGAAACACTGCCTTTAGATGAGGGAGGTGGACATTCTTCAGTTCTGACAATGAGATGCTGTTTATTAAGGCTTAGAGAGCCATTTCCTAAAAAATATAAACTTTTATTCAAATCCCAGAGCAGTTCATAAGCCTGATGCTAGCAGCCATGCTCATATAAATTACTGACTACGTTTTGATAGCAATCTCATTAGCTGTTGTATAAGGAGTTCATGTACACATTGATGAGTGCTGATCACTCCCTACCTTCCCACATCTTTTGAAATAGGTGGAACATGTGAAAATAAATCTTCTGTAGGCTTTGAAAAGACCAAGAAGCTTCAGAAAAGGCTTCTCATCACCATTTTTTCCAAGTGCAAGCAGAAGAAAAGATCCACTGAAGTCTCTACTCTTTCACTGGAGAAATTGCAGCTGCTCTCTCTTCTAGGACTCAGCAAGTGGTCCTTTCTCAGACAACATCCCTGCTGATGCAAGGGAGTTAGGAGGCTGGACTCTGACCTGGGAGATCATCCACTCCCTCCAAGGCAGATGGATCCTGCAGTGCACCAGCAGGCAGGGCTGCCACAACTGCCTGTGAGAGAGGGTCTGCACACCCCATGCTCAAGGAAAACGATGTCTGATCATGCCTTTGCCTTGCATTTATTTTCTTTGATCCTGTCTACATTTTCCTCTCTTCTAGACTCATTTGCTGATGCTCTCCCTCCTCATCTTAATTGCTTGCTGCTTCTCTGCTTTCTTTTGCCTCTGTTTTATGCTTTACTTTCACTTCAAGTATACATATTTAAACAAACAAAATCACAAATACCCATTCCACCCTTTATATCAAAATACAGACTCTTGCCCGAGCAGTTTGATTGCTTGGCTCAGGCCAAGGAAGGCAAAGAGTTTATCCGGACAATCTGTGATCCATTGGCAGATCAGTGGAGCCACTAATCAGCTGGTCCCACTCTGCAGAGAACAGCAACTTCTTCCACCAGGCCAGCCATCTTCAAAAATGCCACTTTTGAGCCTAAAGCCTTGTCTGAACACACATAAGTCACATCACTGCAAGTGTAAGTGTCAGTGCAGCCTAAGAAGAAACAAAAACCTCGCCCTTTGCTCTGATGCCACCACACCAGCGTACACGTGTGTTCACCACCACGCTCTTTCCACTCAGGACAGTGAGGCACAGCATGTTCCTGCAGCTAAAGCTACGCCTCAGACAGAAGTAACTATGCAGATGAGAGCAAACAAACACCAGAGGCAGGCACCAAACCCACTGGGTATGTACTGCAGTACAACACACCTTGGGAGGCTCCCATTCCTCTGCCTCCCAATCCTAGAAGCATGTGAGAACAGAGCAGTTCTGGCACCACGTGCTCTTCCTCCTTCCCAGCATTGCACTCCCTCCCAGCCCTCCTATCAGGGGGGAACCAGAGGGACACACCACAAGAAGAGACTCAAAGGCATCAAATGAGCCACAGTCCAAGGGTGAGGACTGGCTGGGGGCTTTTATTGGTTTGATTCCTTTGAGGAAACGATGCCTTATTTTTAATAAAATAAATAAATAAATAAATAAATGTGCCCAGGTTTTAATGAGCTGGATCACCTCTTTGACTTGAATTGTATCTGTTTCAGCAGTGTGACCGGGCACTTGAAACCACCGCCGATAACAGCCCTGTTTCCCACCAGCAGCAGCAGACAATGCCCTATTACGTGTCGAGACATTAAGCAGATTAGCAGCAGCAGCCTGTTTGAACCCGTTTTGCCGGCTTGGCTCCGGGGGACGGCTCAGGCTGAGGGAGCAGTTCCAGTTTGGCTCCACAAATACAGCTTCAGAGCCTGGCAGGTGCTATAGTCCATCCCAGAGCAGGTCATGGGCACATTCTGGTAGCTCTGCAGAGTGATCAGCTTGCAATCCCAGCTCAAGGGATGGAAATTCAGAGCTTGACAGCCATCTCTGATATACACCAAGCTCTGTGGGATGCAAAAAGAACCATGTCACTAAAACTTCAATGCAGCCATTGGAAACCCAACTGTGGATAATCCCCAGGGCTGGTTCACCACCTCCAAGCAAGGACCATTTAAATGCCTCCATCCACACAACAGGGAATCGCTGTTATTTATTGCTGCCAGTCCTGCACAAAACCTGGAGGAAGGCAGTGTGCCTGACTCAAGTAGCTAACAAGTGTACTGCTGCCTAAAACAGCGGCTTTGTGCTTTTATGAAATACTTACGGCCAGAAAGCATGAGAAGGAATGGAGAAAATAAAAACATCCCTTATCATTCGGGATGCTTCAGCAGAGATTAGATAAATCAGATGCTTTTCAAAGCAGGAACCCTGGTTGCCAGAGCTTCCCTGACAAGCAGGGAGGTTATGGACAGTCCAGGGGCTCACTCTTAATTCCCTTCATTCCAGGGGAGAAAAGTCTTGGATATTTTTTCTTGTGTTGTCACCCAGGGCCATACTATGGGAAAGGATTAGAACCACTGTTTAAAATTCTTCTTTCCTACATAGTGCCAAGGAATTGATCCCAGGATGGATCCTTTGACTCAAATATCTGTTTTCCCAGCCCTGATGTCTGCCTTGCAAGACCCTCAGTGCAGCGGAATTAAGGCTCTTTATGGCTCAAAGCAGAGATTGCCCAGTTAAAGCACAGGCTAACCCACTTCAAAGGCATCGTACTCAAGACAGCTCCAGAAGCAGCCCTAAACTCAGCAATAAAATAATCAGAAGCCTTGTCCCAGGTCCCAGCACCAAGCATCAGAGGAGGCAGAGGGTCAAGTGGCAGGAAGGAGGATAGCTAAGTCAGTCTCCTGCTGGAACAGGTTGTTTTGGGGAGCAGTTCTGCTCCAGAACAACTGCCCCAGTCACCTTGTTTCTGATAGCCTTGCTCCAATGCCACAAACAGGGTCACAGTTTTGCTCACTGAATAGTGTGTGAGTTGGACATGCTTTAAACCACAGACACTCCTCCACAGCCTGCAGTTCCTTGCCTGATCTGCCTCTCCCGTCCCAGTCTCTTCCACAAAGAAAATAAAATCAGAATGTGTAGTGCTACGGTGAAGAAGTATAAATGGATAGGAAAAGTTTTTCAGGAGAGGCCAAAATTTGGATACTTTTCCCCTGTAGCATTCCTGAATGCAGAGCATCATTTCTAGCTTCCAACTCTGACACCAATTCAGTTCCTGTACCTCTGTCTCATCCAACACAGCTTCGATGGCCAGGCCACAGAGGACATGGAAAGCCAGCTCAGGTGAGAGCCAGCTCAGCTCAGCTCAGCTTGCAGGAAAGAGAGGTTTTGTAGGTCCAAATGCTGCAGATTCAACTCCCTGGCTTGCTCTGAAAATCAAAATTTCTGTGTTGGATGGACTCTGAAGCACAGCAAGCTTGGTTTTCCTTTGGGTAGTTTTACAGTCCCATGAGCAAGCTTATGAGATGGCTGCTCTGAGAGAATCATAGCTCCAGGAGCATTTTCATGAACCAGTCGTCTCATCGGTAGCAGCTGCACTAAGCCTTAAAGCACAACTGGAAAGCAGCATCTTGGCACTTGCCTTGTGGCTTCCTAGAAAAGCTTCCCTTTCCACCTCCTTCACCACAGGAAAACCTCACTCTCCACCTCTTAGAATAGCAAAAGCTGCAACTGAGGGATTCCTGAAGGAAGAAAAACCAACGCTCATTCCAGATAAATAGCTTCAAGGATTGGTTACGCCAGGACTTTTCGAGCACCCTTTACTGAGGACTTCTCAGAGGATCCCTAGCAAGGACTTTTCCAAGCACTCCCAACAAAGACTCTTCCAAACATCCTGACCAAGGACTCTTCCAAGTGTCCCCACCAGCAGTGACGGGCCGAAGCAGTCTGGGCCACCAAGCAGCCTGCCCTGCCCTTCACAAGATCCAAGAACCCAGCAGCTGAAGGTGCATATCAGCTTGCAGCAGGGCAGGCTCCACTGGCCTCAGTGACACTGGTGCTGCCTACAAGGAACAACACTTCCAGGAAACAAGAGTTCAAGCCAACGCAGCCCTCACAAGGTTCAAGCTGCTGTCACTTATTTCCATATAAAGACAATTTAAAAGCAAAGGCTTGTAATTACCTCTCTGCTGATCATTCTGCAATAGGATAAATACACTGGTGAATACAGAAGGAAAGCAAACAGAAGGACTCTGCTTTGTCACCCGTCCTTTTTAAAGCGGCATATCTGGGTTCACAGCTCTGCAACTGGGAATGATGCGCATTCAGTGATGGTTCTGCTGCAGACTGTACAAGGAAATTTGTAATAAAAAGTAAAAAAGCCTGCCCTAGCCTACAAACCCCAGCCTTCAGGAACGTCCCATCGCACCACATGAACACTTCAGAGCACTTCTTTTCTCTCCTTTGAACACCACTCAGCAAGAAAGTGTCTGCAATCAAGAATTTCTTCCAGCTCTTGATGGCAAACAAACAATGTGCACTCACTATTTTTAGTTATGACCTCGGTTACTTAATGACTTCAAAACATATGCTTAATTCACACACAGAAAAGCAAGAAAAATTACTCATAGGCAATGAATAACAAGTGTTTGACATTTAAATGTGACTTATTTGTAAGAGTAGTTAACATTTGTATTAATTAAGGCACACTCGATGCAAGATTGTTCTGTGCCATTCATCATAGTATATATGAGGATTGTTGTCTATTTCAAAAAAAAAAAGAAAATTAGGTGTGATTACCTACCTACCACATTAGTATTATTAAAGACAGCAGAATGCCATTGAATTTTAATGCAATATTCTCACTGAAAACCTCATGAAAAAGTCAAGGCATGGATGTCATCAAGATGACAGGCCTTGATGCACAGAGCAAAATACAGCTACAAATCCTCTGGTATTAAATGGACTGACAGCACTCTAACCCTTTGAAAAAATCTATCAGTTTATCACATTTTTGGGAATGTTTGTTCATGCCCAGATCTAACTGGATCACACAGACATCTGGAATGGTCCTTTCACCTGCCTGGAGCAGAAACAGCAGTAATAAGGCTGGGACACAAATGGCAGCGGATGAGCTTTAACCTGGCATCTGCACCATGGAAGGAAAACTGAATCAACCAATATTCCTTACCAGGCAAGGGCATTTTCTGGGTATCTATTTTCCATTAGAAGGAGATGCTCCTAACTAGGACAAGAGGAAATGGTCTCAAGTTGCTCCAGGGGAGGTTTAGATTGGATATCAGGAAAAACTTCTTCACCAAAAGGGTTGTCAAGCACTGGAACAGGCTGCCCAGGGAAGTGGTTGAGTCAGAATTCCTGGAGGTATTTAATGAGGTGTAGACTTGGGACATGGTTTAGTGATGGACTTGGCAGTGCTGGATTAAGGGTTAGTCTTGATGATCTTAAGGTTCTTTTCCAACCTAAATGATTCTATGATACTACAATAATTAATTCTAGTTTAACAAGATTACTGTTGGTGTTGTAGCTGTGGGATTATTACTGGAGCAAGCCCACCAAAGAAGATGGGACCAAGGCCCTCGGAGAGCAGGCAATGCCACAAGTTATTCTTCAGAAAGGCAACCACCCTTCTTCAACACTCAAGCCACATCCCCTCCAGAAACATAAACTTTCCTAAAGAAAAGCACTTCTACCAGCACAAATAAATAAATAACAATGTGGCAGCAATCACCCCAGCTTTTAATTAAACAGCAACTGAACAAACAGCTTTAAGTGCTGCCACACCGGGATGGCCGTAACCAGCTCCTGCCGCTGCCCTTTTGGCTTTGTGCTCCCAGGGTCAGATTCTTGGCATACCCTTCCCTGCAGCCCTGCCTTTCCTTTGAAGTGGCACAAGCTCTAGTTTTGTTGGGGTTTTGGAGGTTTGTTTTTACCATAAGGGCAAGCACCACGCCTGGCACGCACCAGGCTGCAGGCAGGGATTTCCTTACCCTCCCTGGGACTGGAGAGGTGTTCGGTGGAAACGGTTCCCAGGAGCTCAGAAAAAAAAGGCAGAAAGCTTCAAAAAGACACTACATTAATCTCAAGAGTTGCTTCCTACCATCACTTATCAGCTTCTAGGAGAGAACTTATATTTCTAACATCTAAAAAGGGATCTATGGCCTGGTAGCACGCATTCATCATGGTGCAATTCCACCAGCAACAAATTTGCCCCTCCCAGGCCCCCTCCCTCCCCCCCTCAACTTTGTTAAACCCACCTCTTGCCTCTAGAAAAGAAAAACCCACAAAAAAAGCACACCACACCTTTGTAGCCTTATCTTTTAATGCAACACAATATGTTGTGTTATATATTGACAGCTCAAGTTTTCAAGGTTTTCCACCCTGGATTGCATTATCAGATCTCCCTCATCTCAGCACTGAGGGAAAAAAAGACAGTGCTGTTGAAAGGTAAGTACTTTAGAGTGAATGTGCGTTGTTCCTAAGAGATCAGGGATAGCTTTTTTTATTTAAAAAAAAAACAACCGACCTTAAGATACCAGGCATCATTTTCACTTCTTTATTAAGCCAACGAACTGTTAAAGTGCAGATTATCCCCCTGTGCCAATAACACCTGGCAGTACATAAGACACTAAACATTTTTCCTGTAATGACACTTCCATTGAAATATGCAGACATTTGAACTACATTTCCAGAAAGGTGGAATATTATTCAGTGAGGGAACACAGATACACTGAGAGGTGAGAAGGGGTGGCAGGAAAATTGCAGGCAATTAGTATTTTCCTGACTTAACTGTAATTTGTGAATTTGTAAAAGTCCTCTTCTGAAATGCTGGCTAATTTGATCTGAGAATAACTCAAAAGTGTCTGTTGCATTCCTGCCCTCACAAACACAGGCCAGCACACCCACAAGAGTCAGACCCAGAAGAAAAACGATGCCAGTTCCGTCTGCCCCCTGCATTCACCCCAGCAGTGGGCAGCCCCCTCCCACACCACCTGCAGAACTGTAGGCTCCCTGCAATCTAATCAAGGGCTGATGCACTCGGTGAAGGAACAAGGGAGGAGACTTCAAGTGACTAACAATGCTCTTCAAAGAGAAAAAACATTTTCCCATGGTTTAAAATTACCATCTGAACTTTAGTAGAAAAGCGATAGCGGTGTCATAGCCAGAGGTACCAGATAGCATTACCCCATCCCCTGTCACATGGGAATGCAAACTGCAGCCCCACCACAGGTAACCCACATTCTCAAAATATACTGCTGACCTGCGTGCCCAGGTGCCCCATCACATAGGTGGTCTGTTTCTTTAGAAGAATGCGACTGGGATTTCTTTGCTTTCATGTCTTCTCTGTTTGAGAGGCTTTGGGAAGGGTCCCACCACACATGTGAAAAGGGGAGAGAGGGAGGGGGTCCCAGGGGAAAGAAAGGGGATGTTCAGGTGAAGCCTGCAGAAAGGGTAAGAAGTTTCTTTGACAAGACAAAGAGTGATCACTTCCTAACAGCTTAGACACAGGACACCACTTCACATGTGAATGTATTTACACTTAAATAATACATCTCTGTGACTAAAGGCAAGGAGTAATCAAAAGCTGCCATTTCAGCTGTGCACTGCAAAACTAAACCCGCCCCAAAAGTGAAATGCTAAAGGGAGGACGGAGAGTGATATGCTTTTGATTTATAGGTTACTTTTAAAATTAGCAGTGGGGGACTTCTCCCAGTAGCCCTTGAGATGGTCTCTGTTTATTTGAGGAGCTCATCGGAGCACAGCCACAGGACAGACTCCTGTTCAGCCCCATAGCCCAGATGGAGCCCAATCTACTCGATCAGTATTTATTTACCTTTAAATACAAAAGGAAGGCTATCCAAACAAAAGTTGAGAGTGTCCAGCAGATAATTAAGTACGCTAATGCACAAATCTATTTAGATAAGAGTGAGCTTATCAGTAGAATCAAAAGGCAGGTCACAGTTTATAATCCATTCTCTGTATAAACAAGCTCTACCAGTGACCCTCACAACAAAATCGTACTTAGGGGTAACACCCTCACCCTCACAAAATCCTGACCAGCACAGGATTTTGGTAGTCCATCTGCAGGGACACTGCATTTGGGTAGCTGGATGCATGAGTTTGCCAGTGGCCGAACAACTCGAGGCTATGGCCCACTCCCCACTGTGTCCTCCTGAGTGTTCAAGTCCCTGGAGCTCCAGCCATCAGCCATCTATGCTCATGGAGCTGTCACTGCTGGCAGCATGCAGGAGGGCATCAGCAGGCATCATAGAACCCAAGCCACTTTTGGCTCAACTGTTCTAATGAAATCACAGCTTATCTATTTTTATTGTTCTCTGTATACCTGCCCTGTTTTCCTGTACATAAATTATTCTTCACTTCCTTCCTGAAAGAGCTATTACTTAACAGCATAGCTGGCATTAACTATTGTATCACATCCCTCCAGAGATCCATTAGAGCAATGATAGAGTGCAACACCAACAAAAAAACACATGCACAAACACTCCCTGAATTAAACCCTTGCAACGCAGCCCTTTCAAACAGAAGAGCCTATATAAATGGAAGAGATCAGAACACAGTGCAGTGTGGACAGATTACCTCTTCCAATTTACAAATATAAAATACATGGGCTATAATTTATCATCATTCTGACTGTTCTGGACATATCTAACCCTGAATAGTCAAAGATGAATATTGCCTGGATTTTGCCACAGATATTGAGAGGTCGGGCAAGGCTGGCTTTGGATTCTCTCTGTCTCTTGAAACTTGTTTTCATTTAATCTTAATTCAAATTATCTGAAGCAGTCCTCTCACCTAACCCAAAGAAGTAACACTGGACTTGGGCTTGAAAACTGTCCACCCTACTATTTCAGGGCAGAGGTATCTCTTCATCTAATGACATCTTTACACACAAAAAAAGTCAACTAAAATAACAATTCCAAACCCTGGCTGATCAGAAGTAATACACCAGCTTTATAACACATTTAAAATATATGTTTTATTCTATAGACATCTGTTTTTTGATTCCGATCTTGTTTCAGCATCTGTCCCCAAAGCAGCTTTCAGTGGATGATTCCTGCACCCTAAGAAAGTTACACCGACTTCCAATACCCACACAAAACCACTGGTCTCTAATTAGGAATTCAACTGAATTAGTATTATAATGAAGCACAGAAAGCTGCCTATAGGCATGGATTTATTTAACTAAGGCCACACTGTCTGGAGATTAGCGAACAAAGTATTCCCCCATCCCTGAGGTGCCCGGGAGGTGCCTGGGAGCCCTGGTCCCTGCGGGTGGGTAAGGGCTGCACAGCAGAGGCAGCACCACCGGCTCCGAGAAAAGAGATGCTGGCAGGTGGTGAAGAGCCCACTGCCCAATAAGCCTCCTCCCCAGACACAAATGCTCTCTCACAAGGTAAATACAAATTATCTCAAATATCTTTTGTTTGTGCTGTCCTTACTGCCACGGAAGTGGGTGGGAAGAAGTCACACCACTACCTTCTAAGACAATAGAACAAACAAGAAGTTCCCCTCTTCTGATGCAGAAGGCTTTAGGCTTCTCTTAAGGCTTTAGGTGCAATCCTGTTCTAATCAGCTCCAGCAGAAGCCATGGCACAGGAGGTGTCTATGGCAGCAGTAACATTGCTCTGGAGCAAAGCGTGCACATTTGCTAAAAGCAACAGAAACTTCCTCTCCTGACTGACACTTTTTTAGCCAGAGGAGAGGACTAGTTAGTGCAGAGCTGCCTTGAACAGAAGGGGAAGTCAGTGGCTCTTCTCCAAAACTCTGGAGGCAGAAGACCAACAACAAGCCCTGGCTAGGTGATAAAGGGAAAACAATGCAAAACCACAGGGAAGTTGACACAGCAGCACAACAAACTGCTCTTCCAGGGAGAGGACTCTGACCTGGGACCTACCAAGGTCTTACCTACAACTTGGCCTTGGCCAGGTCACTTTCCAGTTCTGAACCAGCCATCAGAGAACTTAACATCTCCAAATTCCCCCATAACCAACTGATGAATTTAACATCACAAAGACGAGGTTTTGGGTTCTCCTAGGCAATTTGTGTGGCCTGACACCTCTTGGGGGTAAACGTTAGCCCAGTGATACTTCCCTTACAGCAAATGAAGCTTCTCACCCCTTTTCAGCCCCAAATATAGAGCCAGGTGTTCCAAAATACAAGTCAAAACACAGTTATGAAGGGCTAAGAGAAAAACTGGAGAAGCGGGAATCCCAAACAGGTTTTGCCTGGAGGCAAGGGTCAAAAGCAGTGAGATGCAGTAACTTTAACAACATAATTTTACAAGATTAAAAAGAAATAGGTCACTCTGTCATTGCAGAGATTGGGTGGGATTAGTTTAATACCAGTTTGCCCAAATAAAGGTCAAAAACAGCTCCTCTGAACAACAAAGTTTAGAGGGTGTGGCTATTAGCAAGCTGGTTTCTTAGATCATATTTGTGTACTTGTCTAGATGGGTCTGAAGACAAGGCAGATGTCACCTAAGAGTGTCCAGGACAAGAGAGTTTGCAGTGGCTCTCAGAGGCAGATTTCCAAGCCATGGATTTACAACTCTGGGTTGCATGGGCTTGTCTAGATTTGCAGAGTGAATCTGCCAAACAGTTCCATGCATGTATTTGTAACACAGCCCAAGATCTGTATACAATCCAACTGGAGGCTCCCACTTGGTGTTTAAGGGATGGCACCAGGCAGCAGGCCTCTGCAGCATGCCATGAGGCTGAAGCTTCTCAAAAAGCCGTCCTTGGAGGAAATCAAATAACAGAGTATGCCACAGCATCATACTTACTGTGCTATCTAAGCCTTTGACCAGTGGCGAATTATCTTTGCTTTCAGTCTCTAACATTTTCCACCACCATTCATGCAGACACGTAACTAGGATTCAGCCACAGCCTAATACATCCAGCATAGGTCAATCATCACAGGCAAACCCATCTGGATCCAACCCTGGATCATAGCAAAGGAAACTCAGTCTAAAAGCAGATGAAAAAAAACTCAAAATAGCTCCAGAGCACCCGGGAACAGCCTCAGATGCAAAAATTGAAATATGGAAGAGTTTGTTTCCCCCTTAAATACTCCAAGTCACTTTGGGCAGTAGCCTGCACCTTTATTTTTGTCAGGAATGAGCAATCTTTGCTCAATGCAAATACACTTCTGATCATTGTAGAAATTAAGCTGGGTTTGAAAATCACCATTTGTATGACTCTGTCCTCAGTTCCATACTTTCAGTGCCTGCCTCTCTGCCCCAGCATCCCCACAGCAGGGGATGATCAGACCCTGCCCCAGACCCAGCTCACCCAGAAACTCCCTATCACACTGTCTGCAGTCACGCCAGCTCACTCGGTCTGAACAGGCGCTTGCTCTGCATCAGCATCCCTGGCTTCAATGCCTGGAATTAGACTCTGCAGATTAGGCAATGTGCTGAGGCTTATCTCTGTGTCTAATCACTAATAAAGTTGCAACCTGGTGCATTTGTGCCGTATTAGGTCTCGCTCAACAACACGGACTTTAAAGGTCATCTGCCTCCTCCAATCACTGCCAGGTTTGTTGCAGCGGGCATGCCTGTCCCGGTGGGTCCCGCTCCCACCGACTGGCCACCACCAGCAGAAATCCAATTACGGGCACAATAGTCCCAGCCCGGCGAGGCTCCCGGGCCCCTCGGCACTCCCGCCCTGGCGCCCCCTCCACAATGCCCGCTTTTGTCTCGGCCTCGCTATTGTTTGGGATTCTCTCGCATCCCCGGACACGGGATAAAGAGCCGTGTTTGGAGAGATGTTTATGAATGAGGTCTCAGAGCACAAGGGTGCAGCAACGCCGGGCTTGACCGTGGACAAAAAAGGTCGTGGTTTCTAAAAGCCACGTCGAAGTGAAATCATTAAAGATGTAATACGCACTAGCCAAGAACGAAAATTATGGATAAATGGGGAAAAAAAAGAAGTGAAATCCTAGTCCTTTCAAAGTGAAGGGAAGTTTTGCCACAGAGTTCAGTGCAGTCAGGGTGTCTCCCAAAATTTCTATTATAAATAAAATACCTAGCAGATCCCATTGCTATAAGTCACAGTTTTGAAAAGAGTTTACATTGAATTGATTTCAAAAGGGGGAAAGAAATTATTTTGATTTAATGAGAATGTTTTCTGAATAAAAATATAGCAGATAATGACAGCAAACAGTAAAATATGTGCCAAAGAAACTAGGTGAGAGATATCAGCTAATGAAACTCTAAATCATCCTTCTAATGTCAGAGGATATTCTGATCTTCAGACGGTGTAATGAATATGCTACACTAAATTCATAAAGAGGAAAGACCTACATGTCCTTTAAGACCTGTAGGAATTACAAGGGTCTTCCCAATAGCATACAAAACCAGGTCAGTTCTGCAGTGCAAATGTCTGAGAGCTCAGGCAAAGTTAAGCAAAACTTCTGAGACACCTTCAGCACAACACAGAGTCCTGCTAACAGCCAAACCCCACCTTCCTCACACATCCAGGCCTACCAGGGACAAAACCACCCACAAACCCCATCTGTCACATGGGAAAGTGCCTCTTCGTGAGGCTCTGCTGAGCAGAAGATGATAGTAATATTGTGTAACCTTTCTGGACTTTAAAGAATAGAGGCATACATACAATTGCATTCAATGAAACATCATATGGTAATGAGCAGCAATGGAATAGCCAAGTATAAATCTCCCATTCAGCAGAATGTCACATATATAAATCTATTTACCGAGGATTCCTCTGTAGCTCCTAACATAAAAAATTATCAGGAAAATGCCTTGTGCACGACTAGTAGAGCAGGGATTCAGAAAAGCAGGCAGGTTGTTCTTCACAGGGAGGTACAGATAACCAGTCAACCTGAGAGTTTGTTACAAATGTGATATTAATTGCACTCTGCTAATTTGGTGTGTTTGCTTGTGTGCTTGGAGGGCTGAAGTTGATTTTTTTTTTCTTTTTTAAACTAAGACAAGAACACCAATACACACAGACCACAGTACTAAGCTAAGTCAAGGGGTACAAAGGGTTCACTAAGGCAAAATCCAGAGCCCAAAGTCCACTCAACTGAAGGAACTACAAAGGCTCCTTTGACTTCATAAGCTGTATCGCAGTGCAATTCATAGAGTTAGAATTATTGAATCATTTGCGTTGGAATAGACCCTCAAAGATCATCAAGTCCAACCATTAACCCAGCACTGCCAAGTCCATCACTAAATCATGCCCCTAAGTGCCACATCTACCAGTCTTAAATACCTCTGGGGATGGTGACTCAACCACTTCCCTGGGCAGCCTGTTCCAATGCCTGACAATCCTTTTGGTGAAGAAATTTTTCCTAATATCCAATCTAAACCTCTACTGGTGCAACTTGAGGTCATTTAGTCTGGTCCTATTGCTTGTTACTTAGGAGAAGAGACCAAATTCCACCTTACTCCAACCTCCTTTCAGGTAGTGGTAGAGAGTTATAATGTTCCCTCTCAGCCCCCTTTTCTCCAGGCTAAAAAACCCCAGGTCCTTCAGCTGCTCCTCATCAGACTGAATGGTATTCTGGCCTAGTTTCTGCTCAATGTAAATGTTTTATGTAGGTTAATCCCAGATAAATAACTGTTTTCTTGCATTATCTAGATCTTCCACTACACATTATAGGGTGTATTAGAAAGATTAAGCACTGCACAGTCAACTAAGAGCCTCTCTACAGGATGCTCCTGCCCCAGCTCTGAAAGGATGCCACGTCACACACTGAAATACCCCGTGTATCTGCATGACTTGCCAAAACCTCTTGCTAATCACCTGAAGTTTGCTATTTGTAGCCATGAGCAAACAGCATTTCAGAAAAGCTTTTGTTCTCGTGCTGAAGAGCTAAGGCTAAGCTGCGTTCCAGAAGCAGCCAGATAAGGAAAAAGGTCACATGCCAATATAGCATTTAATATACCAGAATCAGACTAAAAACACAGTACAGTCATATGGAACAGGCAACTGCTTTAATGGCATTTAATTCAGCGAGACAAAGGTCTGAAGTACAGCAACACACTGAACACAATTTCACAAAGGGAAGACATGGACCCACTGGAGCAGGTCCAGAGGAGAGACACAAAAATGATCAGACAGCTGGAACACCTTTCCAAGAGGTAAGGCTGAGATACTTGGGTTTGGTTCAGCCTGGAGAAGGCTCCTAAGAGACCTTATTGCAGCCTTTCAGTACCTAAAGAGGACTTATAAGACAGATGGAGACAAAATTTTTAGTAGCTCCTGTTCCGATACAACAAGGGATAATGATAATAGTTTTAAATTAAAAGAGGGCAGATTTAGATTAGATCTAAGGAAGACATTTTTTACAATGAGGGGGTGAAACACTGGCACAGGTTGCCCAGAGAGGTGGTGGATGCCCCACTCCTGGAAACATTCAAGGTCAGCTTGGATGGAGCTTTGAGCAACATGATCTGGTAGAAGCTCATTGCAGGGGGTTTGGACTAGATGACCTCTAAAGGTCCCTTCCAACTCAGACTATTCTATGATTCTAAGATCTGACACCAGAAATGCTGCTAATTCTAACAACCACATCATGAAGATCACCACCTCCACACCTAGAGCTTTATGCTCTTTGTTGGGATCCTCAGTGGTCTTTCAGTCCTTGAAAAAGCACTGAGATTTGGAAGCAGTTTTTCAGGTCAGGAATGTGAAAGCAGTATGTGAAATGTCTGCTTGTGTATGCTTATCCTACAGCTAAAGAGGGACTTCTCCCTCTAGAACTGTCTTTTCAGCAGTTGCCACCAAACACTGAATTCACACACAAAATATTTACAAAATTTATCTACGATCCACACGATGCTCACGTTGCAGAACGTCCTACTACATAAATCTGTACAAATAATGCAGACATTCTGGGATGAACATCTGAAGAAGCTGCTAGAGAAAAATCTGTGTATGCCCATTGCAGGGCCTAATCCCACCTACTTTGCAAGGCGTTTTTCACAGGCATCACTCTCACTGCCCTTTGACATGGGCAATTATCTGCTCCCAATCCTGCTGACCTCACATTCCTTACCCACCTGCAACTCCCATGTAAAGATAACAGAAGTTTGCATTCACTCCAGCTAAGTCTCTTTGTTCTGGGCAAGGAAACGATATTCATAATGCCCAAACTGATTTCATTCCAGTAGAGGATTAGTTTCGATCTCTGTTGCTGTAGAACAAAAAGGCGAGCAAGAAATTATCATCAAATAATTACAATGCTTTATGCTTTACAAAGGACACCCAGAGGTTTGCAAAAAAAACAACCCTTTTGCTGGAATGAATCTGCAGTAAATTTCTGGGCATGCCTCAGATACACTTAGGAAGCCTACCAAGTCCTGCAGATAAGGTCCAGGACTGAAGGTCGGCACATGAAAGCTCTGCTGCCTGCTCTTTGCACACTTAGGCTAGTCAACATCTAAACTATAAAAAAGGGGAATAATGCTACTTCTCAGACTTATAAATATGCTATGAGGCCAAACTCATTAGCGTTTACAAAGCACTCCTAGACTCCTTGTCTGGAAGGAGTTATACAACCATAAAGTATTATTCATGCTGTTCTAAGGCAGAAAAGTACGTATTACTGCAAATCCAGCAGTAGCTTTTCATGCACCATTAAGGTTTACTACACTGTCTTAATCTAATCATAAGCACTTCAGAACCCAGATCTGTCATTCGAAACATACAGATCAGAATTCATCACTGAATAACCAACTGGGTCAACAACAGACAGCACAGGACACACGTGCCCTTTTTTTCCCCTCATACATCCCACACAACTACAACTGAACCATTTAATTTGCATCTTCAAAACTCTATCATTATTGGTTTTCCTGCCATATTGCATTATGTCTACTCAGGATTTTAGCAGGTTCAAAACTCAGATTCTAGATCTGTTTGCACATTTTTAAAAAGCTGATATGGGAAGGAGTGCAAAGTTCAGGTCTACACCTCTTCCAGCATTTATCGAGGAAACTGGTTCCTTCAGGCAACTTTTTCTGCCCATTATTATTCTGAGATCTCCTTCGCTTGTAATTTTGAAAATGTATTCATAACTAGTGGTAGACTTCCTTTTCACTTGCTGATCAAAACACAATCTTTATAGCTCCAGGCACCATCATCAATGCTGAGCTGGAAGGAGTTCAATCCAGTTCAACAAAATCAGCTGTTAAAAATAAGATCTAGTTCTCAAACCACATCTCTGGACTGATTTACTCCTCCATCTCCTGTTTCAGGCTGCTGCTGTATCCCTTTGCAGTGGTCTCCAACTCCATCTTGAGCTAGGCAGGCATCTCTTGCTGCCCACTCCTCACACACTGTGAAAACATGTTCCCCCCCAGCTCAGCACAAGGGCTGCATGGGAGCTTCCTCTCAGCTTGACAGAAGTTTTTCCCCCAACTACACTCTTGCTCTCTACCCTCCTGCAGCAGCCTCAGGATGTAAGCACCTCCATGGCTCCCCATGGCAGGTCACACGCTCCATGCTGCCCAGCTCTACAGATGTCATTTTTAGCAGAAGAACTCTGTCCCTTTTGTTTGACACAGTTTTGGTTTAGATCCAGATATGAAATCTCACCTTTAAGAAAAGGTCAAATTCAAATATCACCATCCTTGCACATAAAAGAGTCAGGGAGTTTCACTATTTAAACAACAGGTTTTTTTACAGGGGCAGTTCCAAGCCTTTCTCAAAAATATTGTGCTTGCTTCCCTTTGAACTGCCAAATAAAAAAAAATCAAAAAATGAGAGTCCTGTAATTTTTATCCAAATAAGGCAGAATGAAGGACAGGACAAATGATCTTCCATCAGAAACCTACTCTGTCCAGCCTGGCCAAGATATTGTAGCAGGCTGAAAGGAAAAACAGAGGCCTCTCCAACAACTGCATCAATTGCTGTTTCCATGATCCATTCCTCATCTTACAGGTCTCTGAGCAGACTTGTCTCCACAGCTGTGTGATCGGAAAACTTGTTGGACCTATGCTGTTACAGACAGAGGGCATTTACAGCTCTGGACTGACACTTTGTCAAGAACACAGCCCCATGGCCAAGAAAATTAGCTAGTCACCTCAGCCAGTTCCAAGAGCAGTCTGAATCACTCTCAGAATACTTAATACTCTGAAAATGCTAAGCACCTGTCCTTTGAACAGAAGATGCCCTTCAGGTATCCCAGGTGGATCCTCAAAGACAAAGATGCTCTGGACCACTTGCCATTGTGCAAGCCCTTGATCTGCTGCTACAGACCCAGAGCAGGATGTGACCTGCACGTGCCACCTCTACCCACACTCCTGCCCTCAGCTCTCATTTGCATTAGGGAGAAGATGCTGTTGAGTTACAAAATGCTACTTTACTTCTAGGGAAATAAAAAAATAACAACAAAGCACACAGAAGTGGATAAATACATAGCTTTACATTTGAGCACAGATTAAATGACACCAATGTTTAGAGGGTTGTGTTTTTAAAAGAACAAATTTCCAGAGGAACTTAATTGTGTTCCTAGGGTTAAAGAAAGGATTTGTGTGGTCCAGTTTCTCTTCCTTACTATGCTGTGAGTGATGGATGTGACTGAATACAACAATCCACTTAACCCCATAGGATCTACACTCATCATTTAAAGTAATTTGGCAGCACTCATTTGGGGTGATCCTTTCTCTTCCCCTTTCTGCTGTTTAGCTTTACACAGAAAAAATATTTAGTGTATAAGGCAAATAACAACCAGGAATATAATTAGTCCTTTCAGACTGAGATGTTGTTTAATTTAACTAATTGAAAAGAGAGAAAGCGAAAGCTCACACTGCGTGGCTAGTGGCGAAGTCATAAAATGTCACTTTTCTGAGGTTCTTACTCCAGTAATTATCTTTTAGACAAAGAACAGTGACTCATAAATCTGCTTTTTCATAAAAATTCTACACAAATTCTACACAAAAAAGTCAGCAATAAAAAAGCCCCCCTTCCCTTTTTTTTCTTGGTCAACTTGAGGCTGAAACAAGGTCTTTATGAGCTGTGGGAGTGGAAAGTCATTAGGGCTTCAATTCCAAATGAAAATTAAGGCTTTTAACTTCCCATACTACTCATACTGACAACCTTTCATACATAATTGCCTAGAAAGAGTTACTGCAGTCTTGTCACCCTCCTAAAGCATCAGTGATACGCTGACAAAAGATCCTCCCTACCAATTCCACCACACAAATGGAAATAAAAGCCCCTGTGGTTAAGAAACTCTGGGTTCACACCCAAGAGTGACTCCAATGACTTTTCAGTCAGGGTTCGTTAGGAGTTACCAAATTATTGGCATCAGAAATAGAGCAATCAAGGGATCAGGTAAGAATTTAATTGGAATAGGGAAGGGTATCTTCAGCAATTATGGCAAGGACACCACTGCTTTGCAGTGACATGGGGAGCAACATGACAAGAAGGACCCCTCAGCTTCACAGCTGTGATTCTTCACCTCAGCCAAAACTGCACTAGGCTGACAGAGAAACAGCATTTTAAATACACATATATAATATGATATTCAACTGGGCAACATAGATGGGATGAGCTGAAATAACAACAAATGCTGTGCCCAGTCTCTGAAAGATATCGATGTAACCTGTTGCTGTGACAGCAGTATCTTTCTTACACTTTTCTGTGTCTGTAGAGAGGCAAACACTGCTCTTTATCTAATTTTGCTCTTTGTCTTCTCATTTGGGGGAATTATTATTTGACAAGTTTCTGTTTCTTACAGTTGGCTAGAGACAGTTCATGCTTCATCATCCCATGGTCCCAAGAAGTAGATACAATACAGGGAGAAGCAACCCAACATGTAAAGTGCCTTTATCCCAGTAAAGCTGAAACAGGATTTGAAGCAACTCCAAAACGGGGAATTAGAAATGTGCAGAGTTACTATAAAGGTTTCTCTTTCCTTGCTAGTTCAGTATAATTCAAAACCTGTGTTGCTTGTTATCATTGGTATCATAGCAATGGTGAGAGGCCTCATTTGAGGTAAGGGTCTAATTCTGTTGAGCATTGTATGAGCATGTTATAAATGACCCAATGAACCACAAGAAACTTGGAGAAGACAAAGGAAATATGTTATCCTGGTTGTATAAAAAGAGAACCACAGATTACATAATTTAGCTAAGATTACAGCAGAAATCCATGTAACAAAGAGAAAGCACTCCAAATCTGAGTCCCAGTTCAGTGCTCTCATCTGCAGAACTATCCATCCTTTTGTTTTTTTAAAGATTACACCTAAAACAATACAGCCCTAACTGACGTAATAAAAAGAGGACTGCATTTTATTACAAGAGGCCAGGAGACAAGCATGGGAGACTTCCAAATAAACTGCTCAGAATCCAGAAGCAAACAGCTACACCAAAAACTCAAAAAGAACAACTTTCAGAAGACAGTTGAATACAGTCACACACGTGCTGCTACATCCACATGGCCTGGAGGACTGAGCTGCAGACATCATTATTGTTCCTGAGGTGGAAATTGCAGCCACTCCAGAAGAGGAGATCTCCACAAATAAGGCATATATTATTGTGTTTCAGGACATCAAGGAGGAATAAACACATAGGCTTTAAAAATTGATCCCTATCTTTTAAAAGGTGCTAAGAGGATGAAAAAAGAAAACACTGTAAATGCTATCAGAATTGGAAGACAGAAAAGCTGCTACACTGACTGAAATACTCAACTGGTTTGTAGCCTCACAAATAAACATCACAAAGAAACGAATGAATAATTGAAATAAAGCAAGGGAGTACATAGGTACTTGTAACAGCAAAGGACAGGTGTATCAGCAGCCTGACCGGGACTGAACAAGTGACTCATTCCCATGCTGGGTTTCAGCTGCAGTCAGGAAAATGGACAAGGGAACATTTTATCAGAGTTTTTCACAATATGCCATCCCTGAGCAATGCACGAGCCACTGGTGTAGATCATATAACCTATAACTATGTATCACATTCAACAGCAAACAAGCTTTTAACTCAGTGGAAAGGGATTAAAAGCTACACAGATCCAAAGCATAGATCAAAGTTATATTCAGCTGCTGGGAAATAGATAAATATGAGACCGAAAATCCCAATAAGGGAGATAAGAAAAGAAAACCAGGAAGACAAAAGAATATTGTGCATCACAATAGTTAAGACTTCCTTTGTTAGGAACTGGAAAAGATTCAGCATCAACCAAAATTAGTTATTTTTTAGTACTGATTCTCTGCTAGCATCTGACAATGTTACTCTGCCATAAAACAGTGGACTTTTATGTAGGTTGTCCTGGAACCTTTTCTATTAGATCCTACTAATAAGAAAAACAGGGTGGGGGGTAAATTGCTGCATGTATATAACCAGTGGTAGTCCTCTGGCAACACAAAAATCAAGCAGACTATTACTGAAACAGGCCAGATTATGTCCATTGTTGGAGATTAAAGACACCATGGATCTCCTTTGAAAAAAATACCAAAGTGAGTGTAAAATGTCCGAGTTTTAATCTCATTCAAGTCCAACAGTGTCCCACAGTAACTTCACTGGGCACTGAGATGTACCACACCACTGAACAGTCCACAGGCTGATACAAAGTCACAGCCATCCTTCAAGGAGCACAGTGTCACAGGATTGGCATTTATAGGACAAGGCATTATCAATAAGTGTCATATAGTGAATGAAATGTACTTTAGCAAGGAAAAAACTGCAGATGAAAGATGGATGCCAACACTCCAGAGACTGCTTAGTGCTTAACCAAGAGTCAGAAACCAGGAATCTTGCATCTGTGATATGCAGCGACCTGTCTTCAGATGATTCAGGAGGGAAGATGAGGGGAAGGACAAACATTTTTTAAATCTAGTCAACCCCACCAGATCAGAGACTGACAGTAAGCCTCCTCCTGCATTGGTTTCCATAGAAATATTAAGCTTTGGGGACTGGAAATGCTGTAAGGCTTACTTCTTCTTTTCTAAAACAATGGTTTGGTTTTACTGCTCTACTTTCCTCTCCACAGGTCTTCCGCAGCATAGGGACAGACAGGCACCTGCTCTGCAGCTCTCCCTGCCACATCAGAGCAGGGCCCTCAGCACCACAGGGTCTTGTTCCAGTGTCCTGGGAAGGCAGGGGTGGGTAAGACACGGCTACCAAACCCCCAGGCATAGGCAGCCCTGGAGCATGTTACTGCCCTGGAGATGGTTTGAAACAGCAGCAAAGTATCTCCTCTTGCTTTCTAGACTGAGCCCTGCTCCACCCATTTGCTCCACACACTTCATCTTCCATCTCCCACAGGCATTCAAATGCCACTGACCTTCTTGCACATGAATGAAATCCCAGCAGGAGAGGAGTTTGGGGATGAAATGGTGGGAAAAGCAGCAGCATGCGGTCCTGAGTGTCACTGCACAGAGCCGGGGGATGGAGCAAAGTCTGAAGGGCTTTTCAGAGCACTCCAGCATTGATTGAACTAATTCTGCCAGAGAGCCAGGGTTGACACAACCACAGAAGACAGCTAGCGTGTCACCCCTGCAACTGCAGTTCACAGCTGGCCAAAGCCCTGATGCCATAAGCCCGACACTCACCGAGACGGTGCTCCCTCTACTACAGACAGCCGTCCCACCACAGCCACCCCAGGCAAACAGGAGACATCCCATCCTACAAGGCTGTAGGAGATCCCAAGCAGATGATAACTCATGTGAGGTTTAGGATTGCTTCAATCTCACTGCAAGATCCGTGAAGTCTCAAATCCAATCAAAACTAACATGTAATCTACTTCAAAGGAGTATCTGTCACAAAGACCCTTTACAGGAGAGCCTCTGAGCAAGGTGAACACTTGGCACCACAACCACTGCTTGGAGATGTAAGTCAGTACAAGCAATGAGCTTCCTGAAAGAGGCAAATAGCAAGGCAAGAATCAAATCTAAGGGAAGGAAGAGTATATATATGTGTATGCACAGGGGCTAAAGTAACCCGGCATAAATGGTCTCGGTCCAGACATGAGTCACTAGAAAAGTGTTCAAAATAACCTGTACAGCAGCCCTCAATTGCCATGGTGATAAATGTTTCCTAATGCCTAAAAGCAGCTAAGTCCTGAACTCCATGCACCTCATTCACTAACAAAAGCACTCATTATATTGAGAAAAAAAAAATCACAAACGAATTGTGGCCATTTTAAGACCTCCTCAGATCAAGGGCTGATTTACACACTCTGGTTTCAATGGGGAGTACTGTGCTCACATCACCGCTAATTCAGAAGATGGAGCTGGCTTGCTTTTTGCTTCACAATTCAGTAGGCAAGGGGAAGATAGATTCTCTGAGACAGTGTTACTTTTTCTGCCAGGAGTTATCTATTTGCAGAAGTGGGTCAACTTTCTCTTGGTGGACATGTTCGTGTGCGAGTGCCTAGCAGCACTGCCTGCGCGGTTCTGCCCGCTCCGCGTGCGGAGGAACCTCTGCACATAACTATTTATGGCAGCCAAGTGTTTCATGAATTGCAGCAAGTTAACCACAAGGGGATGATGACATTTGGCGACAGGGCAGGATGAATTCTGGCTGGCAGACAAAAAGTCAGGTTAAAAATACAGAATGCAGAAGCAAACCCAGCCAGTTGCAGCTAATTCGCAGGAAAACTGGATGTGCAGTCCCCAAACCTTCCCTGTTCCAGGCGAGCAATGTCATGTGTTTTGCAGTGGGATGCATTAAGACCTAGGTGTGAGCATGGAAAGAACTTCAGCCTTCCAGGATCAAGCATTTTAACTGTATTTTAAATGGGCTTAGATTTTTTTCATTTGCCTCACTCCACACCTGATATATACCAGAAATTTTTGCCACTTTATGCACCTCACCTCCATCTCACCTACCAGTGAGATCAGCCACTGTCCATCCTGCTGCTCCCAGAGCATCTCCAAAAGGCAGCCCCAGTAGAGAAGGATGCCACAAGGGCAGCCTGAGGGAACAACATCAGCAGACCTTGCCATGGATATGTCTGTGTCAGATGCAAGCAAGTCCACAGCTATGCTGGAGCAGATAAAAAGCCCAGTGCCTCCCAGGGTGGGCCTCCAGTATCACTCAGGTTGCATGGATGTGGTCAGCCTTGTCTCCACAAAAGCATTAATCCTTCAGCTTTCAGAGGCAATGCTTCTGTTAGTGTTGGTATTTGTGCACCTCATCTCCGCACGTACATCGAGTGTAACACCTGCCAGGGCTGCATTTTGGGTTGCCATGCCTGCCACTTAATTAGATCACCATTTAATTCGATCCTCAGCTTTATTTGATGAAATGCCTCCAGAGGACCAAATCATTTACATGTAACCAACACAGTTTACTTCCCTTATTTTGATTGCTCTTGACAAGAGTAAATGGATAATTCTATCACAGGCCCATAGAAAATTGTCTTTTAATCAATACAAGTTTTTTCCTTCAACAGGAGAGCTGAGAACAAGATATCTCTATAGAAAATTGAAAGAGGAAAACAAAATTAGAACACACTACCATGGAGAATATATTTCCAGATATGGCCCAAATTTAGTTTAAGCATCCTGAGCCTTGTTTTCAGGGACATCAGTTACGCTGAAGTTTTAGAGCCAAGCAGGCTGGCACACAGGCAGTGCCCTAACAAGAAGGCAGGAGCAGGCAATGACAAAATTGCCTCATACAAAGCTCTGTACAGAAGCCCTTTGAATTAGTGGCCAATGACCACTGGCTACAAGAAACTCAAGCTGTACCCTTCATGTTTGAGACCTCAGCATTGATAAGTCGATTAGCAGAATTCATTGAACTTACAGCAGAGATGGAAACAGTTGTTTCTACAGAGGTCTTACATCTATCTAGTGTACCATCCCAGGGCAGATTTCCTGGCTTAATCACAAGGAATCTGTATGTAACAGCCTACAGCACCAAAAATAACAACAGGTTAAATACGGTAGTATTAAAAAAAGAAACTAAAGCAATGTTCTTGATATAAGAAAGATAATAACTGGTCAAGTAGACAAACACCTGCTTCAGTTTGGCAGGAGCCACTGAGTTCTGAGAGGCCTCCTGACAGAGAACAGGACTTTCTCTGACTCGGGCTGCTGTGCCCACACAGTGTGAGGACTGTAAGGGAATGACATCTGAGTGCTGCTGAGAAAGGTGCTTTCCTCTCCTTCCCCAGAGCTAGCACAGCTGTAGTGGAAGAGTGAGCAATGGTCACCATAACACCTGTAATAGGACTAATCTCATCTGACTTTAGATGGTTGCATATGAACGAGCTGGCCAGGCTTCCTTCAGAGCATCAGAGAGAAAGAGCACAACCAGCATGCAATTCTTCTCTCTTTAAAGCAGACATAGTTGACATAAATCATGACACCAAAGTGCCTTTCTCCACATGGCCGATAAAGGAAGCCCAAGGGAATACAGATGTTAAAATCTATATTGGAGATATTTCACCCTTTGCTTCTGCCCCTGCATCTTCTCATCTCAAAGGCCTCATTAATACATCATAGTAAATAATATGTATATTGATTCTTAATACACTAATAAAAACAAAGTATTTTGGTTGAAAGGGTGTGAGAAGAAGAGGAGAAACAAGTACAGGGTAGCTGCATGACCAATCAATACCAACCCACAGGGGGGAACAGTCATTTCTCTTTGCCACCATTTTAACTGCAATATATCGTACCCTCTAGGTAAATATGTGGACATTTACAAGTGGGAATCAATAGAAATAGAGATCTTCCCATCTCCTCACGCAGAGAGACCGTTCTTCTTCCACTGGAGAAGACAGCAGCAAGAGGCTATAGATTAATGTCTTTACTACTACAGGCTCTCTGCTTGTACCCCCAGATTCCTTCCAGGCTTCTCTGACTACTTTTTAAGTGTTGATGTTTTTAATAATTTATAAAAACAAAACAAAACAATGAACAAAAAAGCTCATTAAAAAAAGAGCATTAACATTTCATCTAACTGGAATAAAGTCAGATACACTGAAAACCACCCAGTCCATTTTGGGAACCCAGAGCAAGGAGTTTCAGAAGATCTAATGACAAAATTCAGCTGAAATATAAAATATAAAACTAAAGCCTGAAAGTTTTGCCTGCGTGCACAGGATTTTCTCCCAGGCACATCACTAGTTAGCCAGTCTGTATGCCTCCAGGCTTGCAGATGGATAAACAGTTGTCCCAGTCAGATCTAGATAAGGCTAAAACCAGTAGAAGCCCTTGCCCTCGCCTCAGGGAGCTTTGAGTCACTCCTCCCAATGTTCCCATATACCTCACTATCCAGAGACATATCCTATGGTACCTGAGGTCTTTCTTCTTCCCCCAAGTCATGTTAATATCACCCAATGCTTTTTTTTTTATATTATTCTTTTTTTTAAAACCTAATTCTGTCAGGAACCAGGCAGTCCCTTCAGTATGGCTGTCTAAAGCTGGATGGGCAGAAAGACTGTGCATGCACACAGACTCTTACCATGCTTATAAAAGAAAGCCAAAGCACTCACAAGTACACACAGTGACTGTCCCTCAATTTTTGTCCTAGATCTGTGGGTTGGTTTAGGAGAACTGTGTCATATCAATACACATGCAGCTGGCCAGTTCCATCACACAGCTTGGAGATGCCCCTGTCCCACAGCCCAGGTCCCAGCACATATAGAGAATGGACATACTACTTACTTTCAGACCAAGCAGACTTCCTCTTGGCTCTCAGCAGAATATCCAGAGCTGCACAAGATTACACGTGTCATCTAATATTAGCCATTTTCACACTATGTTATACTTATTATCTTATCTTCCATGAGTGAATAACTAATCATTAGCTTCCAAAATTCAATTTATAAAAGTAAACAGACTTCAGAAAAATGAAGCAAAGGTGGATCACCAATTGGGTTGGTTTTGCTTTTTACACTTATGCCATTTATACTGAATTTACCTTACAAATCTAGAGTTCATCACCTCACACTGAGGTGGGTCACTGGGTCCAATAAATCAACCCCTGGTTTAACAACTCACTTCCAAAGGACTGCTGAACAGAAAATGAGAAACATTCAACCCACCTTTGCTTGCTAAGATTTCACTAAAAAGCAACCTCCCTAGAAGTGTTGTAACAGCCTCTATACTCCTGCCTCCTCCAGAAAAGCACTAACAAGTGAAGCTCGGTGGATACTACTAGCAGGGGCAGCACAGTTCTGGACTTTCCAGCTTTCAATTTTGGGACTTTCCAGCTTTTCCATAAGCAAAAGTGCTCTAGCAAGCAGCTCACGAGTAGCAACCTTGCTCTCACCAGCTGTCCAAGGCTCCTACCGTGTTCTTACTACAGATGCTGAATTCTTCCCTGTGTCCCTTTCCGATCCACCTCCTGTCCCTAAGAAAATACACAGGGTTGTTTATTTTGGTGTTAGCTGAGCTGGCCAGGCAGTGTCTGTTTTACCCACCAGTTAGTTCTCCAGCGCTTTAAAGGCATGAGACAATAACAAAACAGACCCAAGTTTACAACCTAAAAATGAAAGTCCATTTTTCCTCTGACTTCCTTCGGTTTTATGCCTGAAGAAAAAAAAATCACCACGAAAAGAGTACAAAAAGGCTGAGATCTAGGTTGCACACACAGATGGCAGGGACAGGACCAGGAGACACGGTAGGATGCTCACTGTGGGGCTGCTCCGTGACAGCTCCACCACCCACCTGACGCATCGAGGTTGTTTTCCACGTTCACTTGCTCCTGCCCTGCTCCTCCACATTGTCATAGGCCTAACGAAATTGTTGCTTGGGCCCAGGCAAGCAACCTTCCCAGACTACTTGCTGTCAGTCAAAAAAGGGGCCTGATAAGCCCTACATTTGCATATGTATTGAGAGGCACTTCCAAAGGCACAGCCAGGGAAATGGCCTTGCTGAATACCGATGCTATCTGAGAATGACAACTATTCAAGTCATTTTACAGCTTCACTACCTAAGTGGAGAGATCAGGCTTGTCTGCATCTTTACAAGGATTATTAGCTTTAAAAGTGCTGATCATATCCGTTGCACCCTGAGAAATGAAGCTGCACAGGTTCGAAGGAAAGAGTTTCAGTACTTCGCACAGAAACCACCTTCCACAGGCACCCCAGAATCAGGAGTCACTAAAACCTAAGATCACGCCTGAAATGCTCGAGCCCATATTCCTCCTTCCGATACAGGAGATGAGAAGGGATGTAAAGGCAGGTACGGAAACATGCACGTGCAGATGCTCTGACATCCCTCCCTACACTTACCCTACATAGGGTAGGTCATGAGACTCAGCTCTCAGTCCCCTCCAAATGATACTGCTGGGCACAGTCCCACATACAGTGTTTGAGAAGGGCAGTGAGGACCGAGCTCTGCAAGCAGAGACTTTCCTCTTTGTGCAGACAGGGATGACTTTGAATCCCAGGTGAAGCATCCCACAGTGCCTCACCCCGGGTTTAAGGGACAGCTCTGAGGCTGTGGCGATGCCTTATGTACTCCAGAGCCCCGGGTTAACAGATTAATTCAACTAGCTTTGTCCCAGTAAGTTATCAATACCTAAAAGGGACATGGTTTAAGGTTCACAAACCAGAACTGTGAAGCCCTTCTGTCCCAAAACAGTAATAACACATTCAATAACTGCCATGTGCTCTCCACATTGTCTTTGTGGAGAGCAATGCTTTAGGAAAATAAAATCGAGTCACGTCAGAAGCAGAAGCTATCTGTAGATTTACAAACCAGATACTTCTGATTTATACAGCACTAGAAGAGAGAGATTAAAAAAATTCCACACCAAACATTTAAAGATGCTTGCTGTACCGTGCACCATCTGGTGACTGGATCATCCCTGAAACCAGCAATCCCTGACTACTGCGTGAGGTGGCCAGAATGTCTCCAGCTATGAGTTGAGACACAGCTGCAGCAACAGGACCACAAACAGCAAATTCGTGGATGAACACAGTACCTGTGAGCTGAGCTGATCAAACCTGCATGCTCTCAGATCTCTTGGGACATAAAGACTTGCCATAAATCAAAAAAAAAAAAAAAAAGGGACCACCAAAAGCTCTGGGAGCTGAAAGCATGGTTATCTGGTAAACACATCCACTGCTGACATCAATCAAAGCCAAACTCTGGGGCTTCATTCCACTCCCCGTGCTTGGAGGAGGGAAGAGGGCACCCCAATCAGAAAATAGTCCTCTGTGGTTGGACAAGAGGTTTAAGAACATTAAAAAAAGTCTTATATACAAGAATTTATTAGATTGGTGCCTGGATTGATTCCTATTGAACCCTCTTGGATAAATTACTCCTTCTAGAAGTATTTGGTCTTATTGGTTTCAAAAGAGAAAAAAAATCTCCATTTTAAAGACATTTCAATATTATTATTTTAATGCCTGATGACTATTAGACAACAGGAGAAACTTTGTTTGACTATGAACTGCCAGAGGAGGCTTGGCACGATTTCACTGTGGAGCTTGTTTCTAACTTTAATGACGAGCCTCAACAAAATCGTGAGTACAGCGTCCCTTCGAGAGTAACCTCTTCTCTACAAACAAAACTCCTCTTTCTGAAGCGGAGTTGGGGGAAAGCCACAGTTGCACCTCTCTAAAACTGCTAAGCACATCACAGCCAGCCTGCCCTAAGAGCCCGTGGAGCTAACAGGTGATGCTCTGTGGGACAGACCTGCACTTTCATCAGATGCTTCCAAAATCTCATCCCAGGCTCTTTATCGATGTTATCAAACTAGCAAACAAACAAGCCAAACGTAAACCAAAATATTTAAAGGGGGAGAGAGAGGAGGAAGAGTGGGAACACAATCAGTGTTTATTTAACCCTGAAAACTCAGGCTGGTTTTTGTCAAAAAAGAAACGCAAAACAAACAAACAAAACAAAACACCAACCCTGCAGATAAAAGAGGCTCCAACCCTCAACCCAGGACATTGATAACACCAGTCAAGGGGCACCACCACACACACACATCACCCTCACAGGTGCCCCTCCCCGGCCCCCGGGGCTGCCAAAGAGGTCACCAAGGATGAGTAGGGTTGGGAATGGCGAGGACCCCTCTTCTCCGGAGTCCCTCACCCCGCCGCCAAGGGGGACCGGACAGGCAGGGGGAGGGGGCGCCAGGACAGTGGGGTGGGGGGAAGGGGGGCAGGAGCTCACCATTGAGGCCGTTCGGGATGCTCCGGTGGTGAAGGGGCGCGGACAGGTCATCCATAGATCTCCGCATGGCCCCGGCCTTGCTGTCGCCGGCCTTGTGGTGGTGGAGGTGGTGGTGATGGTGGTCGGGGCTGCCCGCACTGCCCGTGCTGGAGGTGCTGCTCCCGTCCCCCACGTCCCTGGTGGCCGAGCCGCCGTTGAGGTTGGTCAGGCTGGCCTGGCTGTCGATGGAGCTCCGCGAGCCGGCCCCGCTCCGCTCCTCGTCCAGCATCAGCACCATCTCCTTCAGCTCCACGTTCTCCCGCAGGAGGGTCTCCTGCCTTGCCTCCAGGTCCTTCAGCTTCTGCTGGTACATGCCCACCTCCTTCCACATTACGCTGGCCGTGTGCCTCCCGAAGCGCTGCCATTCCCTTGACAGCTTCTTGCCTTTTTGCCGGTCGTCGTCCAAGAAGCAGCAGAGCTCCCGTAGCTCCTGGTTGTCGTCCTGCAACTTCTGGTTCACCTCCTTCAGCCCGCGGATCTCGTGCAGGTGAAGCTGCAGCCGACGGTTCACGTCTTTCATCAAGTTGCCGTGTTCCACCATTAAGTTCATCTTTTCATTCTCCACTTTCCTTAGTCTTTTCACCAGCTCCTCCTTGCTCCATCTCAGCATCTCCTCTTCTGAAATTTTGCTCAGGTCTTCTTTAGACCCTTCCAAGGAATTTTTTGCCATCATCTGTGCCTAGACTGCTTTTGCTCTCACTGGATAACAAATGGTTCGGGTTATTCGGATTATTTCGTTCGCCTGATTTCCTGGAACTGAAATTCACTGCAGCATCTCGGGGAAGAAATATTATAGTTCTCCGTTGAGCTTTGGACAAGGAAGAAGAGCAACGCCGGACTGGAAATTCTGCTCCCCCACAGACCCCATAATAATAATAATAATAATAAAAAGAAACCATAAACCAAAGGAGGTGGGGGGGGAGGGAAAAAAAAAGGCGCCCCCCCTGCCCGGGGCCTGGGGGCGACAGGTTATCCGGGAGCCAAACGCTGCCCGCTCCAAGCGAAGCCTCCGCAGGGATCGGTCAACTTACCCCGGGCAAAACAACTACGCGGCGGCCGCCCCCCCGTTCCCGGGCGCTCCGTCCACTTGTCCTCCCGTTCCCCCCCCGCCGCTCCCGCCGCTCCCCGCCGAGGCGGACCGAGCACCGCGCCCCCGCCGCCGCCGCCGCTGCCCCGCTCTGCCGCCGCTCGCCCGCAGCCCCGCCGCGACGTGGGGCCGAGCCCGGCGCGGTGGCGGCCGATGCCGGTGCGGCGCTGCCGAGGAGCGGTGGGGGAACCGGCGCCTTCCCGGAATGGCTCAGCCCTCGGGAGGGAGGGAGGGAGCGAGCGAGGGAGGAGGAGGCGGGCGGCCGCGCCGGGGCTTGGTCCCACCTCCTGCCGGGCAGGGCGGCGCGGCCCTGCCCCAGCCGAGCCGAGCGGTGGGGAAGGAGAGCCGGCTGCTGGCGGCGGAGCGGAGGGAGCCGAGCCTGGCCAAGACGAGCCGAGCCGCGCCACCCCCTTGGCTGCCGGGCTGGGCGCTGGCCGGGCCCGGTGCGCCGCGCCCGCCCCGGCTCGGGTTACCGGAGCCGCGGCCGCCGCAGCCAATGCGGGGCCGCCTGGCGCCTTCGAACGGCAGGTACAAAGGGACGGGGCCGCTCCCTCCGCCCTCCGCCCGCCCCGCCGTGCCCTGCCATGCCCTGCCCGCTCCGGCTCACCGCTGCCCCCCCCACCCCCACCCCGGGGCTTCCACCCTGCTTTTTGCCTTTTTTGTTTGGTTGGTTTTGTCGGGTTTTCCCGGTTTTTTTAGACGAAAGCTACCGGAGAGAACCCCATCCCGGGAAAGGGTGGGGTTGGACAGGCAGGAAAACGCGCCCGCCGGGCGGCCCGGGGAAGCGGCGCCGAAGCGGCCCCGGTCCCGCTCTGTCCAGACGCGGGAGGGACCAGGAGCCGCGGGAGCGGAGCGAGATCTCCCGGAGCATCTCCGCTGCCGCCGCCTCCTGCCCAGGGCTTTGTCACCGGGCCCCGGCCCCGCACCTCCCTGCCCGGCTGCTCGACCGCCCCCTGGGGCGGCCGCCTTTGTCCCCGGGTCCTTCCTGCATCGGCAGGTTGAAGGAGTCGGCTCCAGCATCCCTGCCGCGTCTCTGCTCCCGGGAGCGGCATATTCCTTTAGACCTCAGTGGTGCGGGAGGAAACTGCCCTAAGAAGCAGATAATGCTTATTCCTCGGTAAAATCTGCCCAGATTCTGGTGGTCCTTCTGCCAGGAAGCCAGCATGCCAGCATCCCTTCTGCACACATCGGACAGAACCTAGTAAAGGGTATGAAAAGTTCATAAAGTGAATTTCCTAGGCAACATGTGGGCAGGTTTCCTATATCCTTGCATCACATCCTGTGAGTTTCCGTCTAATGCACTTTTCCTTGGGCTATGCTATCTCTCTGTGGGCTGCTTTTTGGCCAGGATCACATTGTAAAAATTAAAGATGCACCAGGACACAGCATGAGTCCTTAAAAAGCCCCAGGGAATTGCCAGCTTTGTGTTCCTGAGGAACCTGAGTAAATGATTTGGCTCCAGGGTTAATCCAGTGCAACCTCAGGTTTCTGACCGCTGGAAAGCTGGTCAAGACACCCTCTAGCTATAAAGAAACATCAAATCCGATGCCAGAGCGTGGGATGCAGAGCATATGGCCTGTGCACGGAGGGAACGTTGGAACAGAGAGGGATGGAGGATTGCAACTTCTGCCTTTTGGTGTTGTCTTCCTCAGTCTCAGTCGGTAAAGCTGCAGTTTCTTCATGTTTTTCTGCACAAGCCTCTGTTCCTGGATTTCTGAGCCCAGATATACCCTGAGCAAACTAAGATAACTGCCTGTTCCCTACTGAAGCAAAACAGCAGAGCTTCTCTGCTCTGTCATCCCATCTGTAGGCACTGTAGTCCCTTTTCTCCTGAAGAAGCTATTATCCCATTATTATCAAAAGGGTAAGAGGAGCTTAGGACAGAGCACAGAGATTAGTTCACTTCATGTGGAATTTGCAGGTGGTGGATTCTCAGTAACACACTGCACATGAAGATGTGAAGAGGACAGTCCTCCCCTAGCACAAACATGCACCAGGGTAATTCCCTAGAAAGGAGGGAATCACATTGTACAGCCAGTGGTAAGGCCTGCTTGCTTCTTTCAGGGGGAATTGCTCTGAGCAGATAAAGCAGGGGCCACCCAGGACCACAGCTGTGCTCTGACCTGAGTTCCCACCTTAGTGACAACGCTGCAGAAGGTTCAGTCCTGGCCATGGCTGGTCAGGCTCTCCTGAGGCTGCCATCTGAGCAGCAGAGTCAGCCCTTAGGACATGAAACAGGTGTCCATGCTGAGAGGTCACTGCTTCTGGGGTCTGGCACCCCTCTGACAGGTCCCAGACAGACCATGCATGGCCAGCGTGGCTTGGGACCAGGCTGTCTCCCATCTCCTGCTTCTCACCACCCTGAGCCACAGCTCATGGCTACATTGTGTCTACAAGGCACCCAGGCATTTTTTGAGCCAAGCCTCTTATTTACAAGGTTTTAATCACATCCTTCCCCACAGGAAGGGGAAAGTGCTTCTCCCAGACCCTCCCAAGCGTTGATCTGACTACCAGGTCCCTGGCCAGTGGCCGGGAGAAGGAGGAGCAGAGCAAGGGGACACTACAAAGCAATTGTTCGTCATTGACTGAAGTCAAAAAGGGAGAGAAACCTCCAGCATCTGCATCACAGGCACAGGTGATGCTACACCATGGTGGTGCCCGGCCTGGGCAGTTTATTGCTGGGCCTGCCTGATGTTTGCTTCATCAATTTCCCAAGAAAAGCTGTCTTTCCTAGGTGAAACCTTTCAAAGTTTGAGCATTATCGATGCTTCTGCAGAGACTGAGCCCAGCAGACAGGGGGGCTCCTCAGAGGAAGTGAGGAGATTATTAATATCCACAGAGGAAGTCCCTGTGATGATTAAGACTTGTTTTCAGTATTCAGTGGGTATGTCTGTGCTTTCGGAAATGTTAACATCACAGATCCACCCTGATGCCATCCACAAGGGGTTTGCTGTCATTCTGGTGCCTAGGTGGCTGTTGAAGCATGGTGACCTGCTGTGTTTGGGTATCCAGAGGCCTGTATGCTCGAGAGGTGGCATTGTAGCTGCCAGGTGTCCAGATGGCGCCTGGTCCTGATGAGTACCCCATGAAAGACTCCTCTATTAGCACTGAAGAGAGCAGGATGGGGTCAGTGAGTTTGAGTGAGTGTGACCTGAGTCACATGAATACTGTGCATCATCACCTGTACTGCTCCTTCATCTTCCCTTCAAAGTGGACCTTACACTGCAGTAGAGGAAAATCCCTTCATCTTGGAAAAGCAAGGCAGCAGTGCTAAAGCAGAGGTATCAGAAAGGGTCTGTGACCCAGAAGATCTATGGGCACAGTGGAACTGGGGCCTGGGTTGAGATAGGTGTTTAAATGCTTTGATAGCTTGGAGGGAAAGGACTAGGTCAGTGCAGGTTTTATGATCGATAACAAACTCAGTGTTGCAAAGCAGATTTTTAATCAACACAAATAATACATAATGTTGGAATATTTTTGATGAGTTTGTGGTTTTAGTTCTAGTGAACAAACCCCGTTTCCTGGTGTTATTCAGAAGGCATTATAATTTCCTTGTGCCAATTTAGCTGAAGTGTAGGAGCAGTTGGTAAACAACACACTATGGATTCCCTCTTGTTACGTCTGGCCATGGGGCCTTCTGCAAGCTTCCAGTGAAAAACATTTTAATATGCGTGTTATCTTAAGCTTTTGATGCTCATGTAAGACAGCATCAAAGCCCATCCCTTGCATTGAATCAGATGGACACTTCCACCCTCTTCAGTCAGGGATGAAATTTAAAGCAAATTATAGCAAGATAAGGATTTTAGAAAGATAGCACAACAACTTACTGGGTAAAATGTTCTTGATGTTAACTCCTGAACTCAGCAGGTGATGCAAAAAATGAATTTGGTCCCTGATAGAACACAGCAATACACAGCCTCATTGAAGTCTTACCAAAGCATTCCCTCTACAGGGATACGTCAGTATTACAGAAGACGCCACCACAGCTCAGGGCTGTGCTGCCGCTTCCCCCACTTCCCCGGAGAGGGGTGGCTCTCCCAAAGCCCACTCATCAGGTGTGGGAGTGGGTGGAGGGGCAGGATTAATCGCAATGAGGCTCTCCCAGGTCCTTGGTTTTCCAAGGCAGCCTAGAAAACACACACCGCTGCCTGTGGATCAAGACCACGCTCCAGTTTACATGCACAGGGGACCCATCTCGTAGAACACATTCTCCATGAATCATTTACATGGGTTATAAATCCTCTGTGGCACTGGTGCTTTCTCATAAATCAGAACCAAGGACTAATCCTTGACTAATGTTTTGAAATACAGCATCCAGATTGTGACAGTGGGAGCCCTCCTTTGTGAAGACAAAGCTGTGCAATAACAAAAAATGTGCAATGCTCTAAATCTATGCATTCAAGTTAGGCACTTCGCTTTCAGCCTGATTAAGCAGTGTTTTCAGCCAGAACAATTTTCCAGGTAGCAGTTACCTGAAGAACTGTCATGTGCCATTCTTCCTTCTTTTCCCAGGTCAGCTGAACCTTCCCATGAAAAGCCTTCATGCCTCCCTTTGCCCATCTGGCTAAGCAATGAGGAAAATGCAGTCCCTTGGAAGATTATGAAGCACTCCTTAATGCTGGCTTCTGGCAATAGAGCTGGGCCATCCAGTTCATTCACTCTCCTTATGAAAATGGTATGTTTTAGTGGAGGATTTCATCTTGTCTCCACAAAGCCTTTTTCTTTTCTGCTCTGAAACTGCTAGTAAAATTCTAAAATGCACCAACTTGTTTGAAAGACTTCAGGATATTCACAGAATTATGGTTATGACCAGCAAACTCTTTGCCTTGCCATAAAAACAGGTCCTCTGAAAGGCATAAGCAGTAGCCTCTAAACATTGCTACAAAGAGCTGTGTCCAAACTGGAGACCAGCGGAGATGAAGAGCTGTTCCTTGAAGGAAGGCATGGGAGGTGTATGTGCTCAAGATGTACCTTAAACTCTGTTTTCCCGTCCCATTTCAAAGTGTCCTGCATTCACATGTTGGGTCCAGATCTGCTCCACACAGGCACCCTCACAGGGCTGATGGAGCAATACCAAGTCTTAGTGGCAGCTACAGAGTGGGCACACATAGCATGTTTGAGTCAAAAAGAAAAAGCCCATAAAAATCCCCTCACCTACAGTGCTCAGCACAACTTGTTTTCATGCAAGTGCCTAACCATTTCACGCAATACAATGGAGTTTTTTCCCCTCATCCCTAATCTGTATGTTGGTAAAGGACTGGAATCTAAATCCTAAGAAGCAATAGGCAATGCTGATCCTACGTGGGAGCTCCAGGTGATTGACGTTTTCCAAACTCGTGTGTAATAACTAGAGCAAAAATTTCACTGCTAATTTAGTGTGTGGTGAGGATCCAACTTCATTGTGCAGTCAGAAGGTTGCACACAATATCAGAATTTTTTTTTTTTTAAGTGTTAAGAAAAATCTCCAAATTCCTCTTACAATGTTTGAATCATCAGAATCACCATGTGCCTGTGAGCTGAGGCCATGTGCTGGTGAACTGAGTCACCAAAGAGGAGTGACATGGAGACTTTTGATCCAAGTGTGTGTCAAGAAATAAAAATTCGATAAAACATCTTCTGAATAGGTAAGAAATCAGCCAGTAGCAGGAATAGAAAGACAGGCAGACTGCTTCAGAGTGCTGGCCCCTGTATTGTCTCTGCCAGTGGCAAATACCAGATGCTTATGAGAATACTGTGAAAAACCTGCCCATAGGGTGAGTTTCCTCCTCTCTGCCATCTGGTACCACTTGGCTTCTTCCCAGAAGCACTAAGGTTTACATCACTTCCAAAAATATTTACTATTCTACCTAACATGGGAAGAAGGCCAGAGATAGCTTGATATGTCTTTTGCCTTTTGTAAATACTCCTTCATAAATAGTTGATCTAACAAATAGATGGTAAAAATGGAAGGTAAGAATTTCTACCTGTCTTGGCATCACTAAACTGCACCCCTCAGTTACCCTGACATCAGGGTACATCATCGAGGACAAATTCTGCCCTGGTTATATGCCAAGCTCACAGGAGGGGTCTCTGTGTATCTGGGGGCAGAACTTGCTTCCCGCAGACCGAGGAACTTGCAGGAGGTTATTTTGCAAGACAAAAACAGTCCCAATGTTTATAATGTTTATAGTTGCATCTCTTCTGGCTATGCAGCACCCAGCCACTGTACAAGGCCCAGGAAACTCCAAAGATTTAAACCTGCTTCATTTAAGCGATTGGTGATTTAAACGATGGCTTTGCCAAGTGTATATTACATGGACTTTTTTTTTCTCTTGCCATCTCTATTCTTGTTTTTCTTGCTCTAACAACCCTTCAACAAATCTTTTAGGGAGGCAGAGTGAATGCTGTTCCATGCTTGATAATGAATCTATAACAGTTTCACCTGAATTATCTTTGTCATCATTGGTTTAAAAACAGGAGAAAAATTAACATGAAGATAGAAAAATTATCAACACTCTTCTTAGGGAGCATTCTGTTTCATGGATAGTGATTGTAGCCCAATCAGCCTCTGATCTTGGCAGATTGCCCCCAAACATCCCATGCCCTGGGGGATGCAACAGCCCCTGGGCTATTCAGGGGCTCCATTCCACATACCTCCTCCTTTTCCCTGGCACAGCTCTGTGCTTGGGCTCAGCACTGCTGGCTACAGTACAGACACCTTGCTATTCAAGCAGATGAGGCCATTGGTATAAGCAGCATGAGGTCAATGAAACCCGAGCAATTCTGCAACAGAGAAAAGAAGCAATGTTATACGATCTCCCCATCTTCATTACACTCTAATTTCTTATTTCCAAATGAATAAATGACCTTTTAGGTGTACTGAGGCACCAGGGACTTAAAAATACCCAGTTTTGTACTATAAGCTAGGCCTGTAGGTACCCTTTACTCAGTGGTAAAGAGTATTTTCTGCTTGCAAGACAACAACGAGGACCTAATTTTGCCTTTTATAGCTCACTGAAACCACTGGGATTTTATAGCAGATAAGAGAGGAGAGTCATGCCCTAAAATGCTGACACCACTTCTATATATCATAGAGATATCTGAATAATTCATAGTGTCAAGCAGCGCAAGTTAAAGGAACAGTGGCATAAGTGACAACATCCAGTTTTAGTACATTCAGCACAAAAATTAATATTCCACAAATTTCTTTCTTACACAAAATCCATCATCAGCCTTTCCAAGGAAAAACTGAAACAGTGTTACAAAATGCAGGGTGATACACCAAACACCAATCCCAAAGGGGATTTCCTTTTGATGGGACACAGTACCCCTCACCTTTGCCTTGTGTGGTATTTGAAAGGGAATGAAATTAAATTGGGCTGAGATTGGAAAAAGGGACAATAAAAAGTGTCCTTCCCCTTGGGCTCGTTCTGGCACAGAGATGTTGCAGAAGACCCCACTTGCTGTTGCAGGTCTCCAGGCTATGGATCCCTTTCTGTTCCTGATAACAACTTCCTTTCAAAACAATTAAGTTGAAAGCAAAGGCTGCAGATTAGCTGTTTATGCTGCTGGTTCATCAGGGATCCCAGAATTCTGAGGATGTTTTGGATCAAAGCCAGGCCCTTTTCCAAAGGGCCTTCACCATCACACTGAATTGAATGAGGGAAAGCCCTCCGGGAAATCGCGCTCGCAATTCAGATATAAATGTAGCACTTCCAGCTTGTCTCTTCTTGTGCGTGTGAAACTAAAAAATCCTCTGGAGTTTGTAGATGTGTTTTTTACTCTGTGCTTCCCACCCCTTAGTTTGGATTGGTGACTCTTGCTGGGTCTGATATTTTGGGCTGGGTGCTGGGCAAGAGATGCCTTGAGAACACTGGCACCTTGGCTCCACGGTGCGGGGCTGGGGACCACGTGATGTGTTCTGCACACATGAACCAAGCAGGGAGGTGGTGTCATTTTAGACCTCCTGATGGGTGATCCTCTCAGTCAACACACCAGTTGGCATGGCTGACATCCTCTTCCTGGCCTGGGTGACCACAGCAGGTCCTGGTGGCCTCTCTGCATTCTGCCCACATCTGCTGCCACTGCCAGACACGGTCACTGTTACCAAACAGAGATGCCATCTGAATATAAAGCCCAGGTGGGGTGTGGGGATCAGATTGCCATGGTGAAGTGATGCTCCTTTCCCAGCATGGCAATGGCTGTCATTAAATTTCCTGCACCCTGTCACCAGCATGATGAAGCCTTCCCCATGGCTCAGTGGATCACAGCAACACTGGTCTGGATTGGGCTTTTCCCTCCTGCAAGCAGGTTGCTGTGCCTTTGTATTCACTGCTCATTATCTGACGGGGGTTGTTTACCTTCGCTCCAAACCCTCCCCTCTCAGCAGCCCACATTATTGTCCATGGCAATCATCGTTCCTGCAGAAGTAAAACTCTGAAAGTGAGGAATTAATTGCCTTAGGGCTCTGATCGTTTCTAGTGGTGCGGAGATAATCTGTCAGACACAGGAATCATTCTAGTGCCGAGCAGCCAGAGCAGCAAAGATCCCCATACTTATAATCTTATTTTTAGTCTCTTCTCTTCATTTCCAGAACAGACCAACTCAAAGATTTATGTTTTGGGTACAACTCAAATTTTGCTTTGCAGATACTACTTTCAGCCATGATGTACATTGATTTTGATGGCATGCAGGATGTACTAGGCTTAATTGATCAGTTCTGCTTGCACATTTGAGTTTATTTGCTGTAATCCCTGCTTTGCCTTCATTAGAAGTGAATGTAATGCTCAGGAAAGTTTCCAGAATTGACAACTCTGGAAACCAAAGTTCCAGCTGAACAGATCGAATCAAAGCAAATTTATTACACCCGTGTGATCCCTACAGCTTAACCCCATGTCCTTTAGGTCAGCCTTATTGCTGGGATCGCCAACAGCATCACCCACGAGGACCAGTCCTGTTGATGAGGATCCTCTGGTCTGGTTACCTGCCTGTTAAAATGTGCAGTGGCTTGAACAACCATCCTGGTGCTTCCAGCTGGGCCCTGTGGAGTTCAGCTCTCTGCTAACTGATCATAGAATCATAGAATCATAGAATCGATTGGGTTGGAAAAGACCTCCGAAATCATCGAGTCCAACCCTTGGTCCAAATCCAGTCCATTTACTAGATCATGGCACTCAGTGCCACGTCCAATCTGCGTTTAAAAATCTCCAGGGACGGTGAATCCACCACCTCTCTGGGCAGCCCATTCCAATGCCTGATCACTCTCTCTGTAAAGAATTTTCTCCTGATATCCAACTTAAATTTCCCCTGGTGGAGCTTAAGCCCGTGCCCCCTTGTCCTATTGCTGAGTGCCTGAGAGAAGAGACCAACCCCCACCTGGCTAGAACTTCCCTTCAGGTAGTTATAGACGGTGATGAGGTCACCTCTGAGCCTCCTCTTCTCCAGGCTAAACAACCCCAGCTCCCTCAGCCTCTCCCCATAGGACTTATGCTCCAGTCCCTTTACCAACCTTGTTGCTCTTCTCTGGACCCACTCCAGCACCTCAATATCCTTTCTGAACTGAGGGACCCAGAACTGAACACAATACTCAAGGTGTGGCCTCACCAACGCAGAGTACAGGGGAAGGATCACTTCTGACCTTCTCCTGAGCTGGGCTGGACTTCAACTGGAGGCTTAAGAGTAGAAAATATGGCAAAGTGGTGGCAGATGGTGTAGTGCAACAAGGGAGTAGCACACACTGCCATCAGCAGAAGATTGGATTCAGTTTGCACATAAAGCTTCCAAGCTTTACCTTAACCTTGCTTAATTCAGTAAGTCTTTCTTTGGACTAGAAACAGTGCCAAGCACTGAATTTCTCTGTGTCAAAGAAAAAGAGTAGTTACATGGTATTTCTGGTTTGGTTGCAACTGAGAGATCTGCAGAGAATAGTGAAGGAGAGAGGTTGTGGGAAAGGAAGTTTTCATGCTGGACTGGGAGGCACATTTCTGTGCAAACCCTGTGCAAGTAATGAAAAGAGAGAGAGGGATGGGAAAAAAAAAAAAAAAAGAGATAGAAGTTCCCTTGGTAGGAAATTCAGGACTGGTGTCTAGGTTAGACCTAAGTCCATCACAGGGAGGCAGAAAAATATCCCCCAGGAGCCATCCCAGTGCCTGAGGAGCAGAGAGCAGTGATCAGGGTCTGCCCTGATCCTCCTGCACATGGGACAGCCTCTTCAGCCACTTGGTATTTGCTCACCACCCCCTTGGGCCTATCTGCTGCCATCAGCTCCCAGAACCACATCTGTGTGAGATCTGTGATGGCAAAAGAGCTGCACCTCCCTTTCCCGCCCTCTCAATTGCTGAGCATGTCGACGTCTTGCACTGTTTGCTGTATGAAAGGACTGCTGTTGCTGCTTTTGTGCAGATTATCCAGAGCAAGTAGTCCCTAGATGCAAGTCTGGTGTCCTTGAGAGACATACTGATCAGGGAGGAAGCCTTTCTGCAGTCAGTGCTGTTACCCTGCATGGGCTGGAGTCTACAAATGGGGACCACAGAAGTGACTGTCATACAAACTGTAACAGTAATAGCAATATGCAGAAGATTTCAGAGACATACCAGCTCCTCTTCTTACACCTCATCACCAACATCAGCAGCATTTCCCTAGTTTTAACCCCCAAGCAAAGGTCTCTCCTCACTGCTGGGGGCTGGGGCAGAGGCAAGATGGGCTGTAGGAGCCACAGGTCACTGCTGCCATCCCTTCTCCTTCCTGCACACAGTCACGCTTTTGTTCTTCACTTCACTTACCTGACCTGACAGACTGGAAAAGCCACCATGGGGCCTGGAAGGGGACCCTGCCCACTATTGAACACCAGCCCTGCCGGAAGCAGCATCTCTACCAGAGCAGGAGCCGTTCATTTCCATATGCAGAGCTCAGCGTTGCCAGGTTGAAAGCAGGGGGAAGGGAAAAAAGAAGTTGCAAGGGCTGTTTTTGCATGTAGTGTCTTCAGATAACAGTTTATTGCCATTTATTGTGGGATCTATCCCACAAGCATGTTGTTTTGGAGCTTGTAAATACAGCTTGGCTAGTGCTCACTGCTGAATACTATCTGGATCAGATTCCTGACAAATTGAAGCCAAAACCAACATGTGTTTGGCTGCTGATATTTTCGTGTATTTTCTTAGAGGCAGATTATTTTTCAGTCCTGGTACTTATCAAGTATGTTGGACAGGTAAGCCTAGTCATTTTAGTTTCACTGGGTGAGCTGAATCCTCTCTTGGGGTAAGTGGGAGCAGCTCAGCTATCCAGAATGGACTTTATACCTGTCTATAATCTGGTGCCCCTTCCTCTGACCTACAGTTATTTTTAAAGGCCACACATAAGACTTTCAGCCCCTTTCCCATTTGGAAATACACTGGGCACTGGGATACAAAGGGATGCAGGAGCACAGGAGCCCACAAAGGGGATGGAGCCCACAGTACATCCCTGTCCCTCAGCAGCCTGCCCCAGCACTTTTTGGGTGCAGGAAGGTGCTTTTAGGTGCTGGGCAGACGTACCTTTGCAAACTTCTTCCAATGCAGGACACACTTTAAAAACATGATTTGGACACTAATGCAATAGACATCTGCTGTGAGAGAGTGAGGTGGCTCAAGGGACTGTCAGTAATGAGATACGAGCCCTTTGTCTCTGGGTTACTGGTTCAAACCCAGGCGAGATAGGGAGTGACTAGGAGTCATTACTGCCTGACAGCTGCTAAATGGTTGGTGTCAATTGGGTCAGTGTCCTTGGTCAACTTTCTCATTAACAGGTGTCCACATCTCAGCACCACAAAGAGAACCCAATTATCAGACTCATCCCTGAAACAGTGATTTAGCAGATATAGGGAGACATGACTTAGTCACCAGTATGAGCTTGAAAGTATGGTCCCAGCCAAAAGTGGGGTGTGCTGATGGAGGAAAAATGTTTTATGCTAAACTGCTTCTTTCCTTCACTGCCCTTGGACAGAAGGATTAAGCCTTTGGAGGTACCAAGCCTTGTTGTTTCAACAACTTCACACGCTCGTGCTCTTTACTGTGGTAGTGCTAAAATACTCTAACAGCCTCTGCTTAAATCTTGGGGTAATTATCCCTGCCCTTCCAGAGTGGTGTGCAAGGCAAGAGATGGCAGATCTGTATCTACAGCAGCCCGACAAAGAGAATACAAACTAAGAAGACTTTTTTTTTATCACATTATTTCAGTACTTTAAATATTACGCTAATAGTCTTATTTAAAAAAGAAATAATAAAGAAAAGAAACCCAGTGCAATGCTAGAAGTTTAAAAATCTCAGAACTGCAACTTTTATATGTTTGCATTTGACAACCAAAGTGCAAAAGGCTTGGTACAGAAAGAAATGCAACTACTTACTGCAAATATTGCTTTTGCTAAGTAAAAGTAGGACTTGCCTTCACTTACAGCATGATCAGTCTTAAATGAATCTTAAATTCATAGGACAGACAGCAAAAGTGAAATTAGTTTGCAGTTGATAAATGAGATCAGATTTTTTTTAAATGAAAATCATTATGTTAACTAATTATATAATTAATCAATACTAAGCTTATGATGGGCAACCTGATGCTGAAGAGAGCTTAATATTTCCCCTTCTCAGACTCTGTCTTACAATCCTACATAACTTTGGCTATTAACCTAAAACACAGCAGTTACTGCAGGGAAAAAATGGACAACTAGTGAAAGCTGTTACCTGTCCACGTGCTATTTCATTAGCAGAATCACCAAATGAATCACCAGGCCTCAGACCAGTTGTTTTTCACCTACTACATACGAGCAGCTGAACCTTGCTGAAGAACTGCAGGAAAGTGTCTCAGTAACAGCAGGCATGCTTGATGGGTGATACTTAAAAGTCTGCTGCCCCTGAGCTGAGCAGCCCATCATATATGGGCAGCACAGTTGGACTAGGTGATCATTGTAGGTCCCTTCCAACTGAAGTCTTCTGGTCTATCACATTTTGCATATACCTGTAACAGTGGTAGCTCATGTCCAATGCAGGAATAATGTTGAACAGCTCCAAAGCACTTTTAAAATAAACAGGGGAGACAAATTATTTGTGCTACAGAAAAATCAACGAGGAGTGAAAGTAGAATGACCATTTATACATCATTTATATGGTCCTTTTTTATTTTTTACTTCTTAGTGGAAGCTAAAAGAAGAGCTTTTGATTTTAAGTCACTAACTATGCTTAATCACCACTAAGAAGGAGTGATTTCCCTGTAACTGGGCTTGCCAAACAAAAGCTGAATTCTCTGTGAAAATGAGGGGGAAAAGGGAAATAGAGTAGGATGAGAGGAGAGGGTCTGTGTTACCTGAGGCATGGGAAGGGAGGCACACTGAAGCTTGCTTTGCAAAATAAGCTCTACAAGATAGACCAGCATGAGGTGTTGGCAGCAGGAAATCCCTGCACCACCATCTCCCTCATCCTCACTGCTCTGGCTGTGTCCACAGCCAAGTTTGGGAAGAAAGACCCTCACCGGCAATTGGGGACTAACGGGAAAGCTTCCAGTTTAGTTTTCTTTCTTTTACACTACTACTGAAGGAATTACTTTAAGGCAAGTTGTCTTCCTGCAGCCTTGACAGTGCAGTAGTTAGAGTGATCATAATATAATTATTACTGTATGAGAATATGAAATCAGCCATGAGTCTGATGATATTGTTATCAGTGTCCAAGCTGATTGTGTTATAACAATAGCACAGATAAGGAAAAACATATTTGCCTTTTTTCAAAGTGTTTTATTTGGTATAATTTAAATTCTCTTTTTGTAGTCTTAAAAGAAAGGCACAATTTTCTATAGATTTGGTTTTTTGTGTTCAGTATTGTGTAAAATAATCCTTAATACATTCCTCATTCTTCACAAAACCCCCATACTGCTAATTGGGTGATCAGATAAAATTCTTACTCACACCCAAACAACTATAAAACCAATTTATTTACAACTGCAATGGTACTAAAATTAAACTCAAGTGTGAGAACTGCTTCTTTCTGAAGGTCTCTGAATGTCCTTCGAGTTTATAATAAGTTCTCATGGGACACATGAATTCATGCCCTTAATCCATTTTGACTTTAAAAGTCCGGCTTCTTTTATGGAATATCTCATTATACAAGCTTCAGCAAATGCACTTCCATCACTTTTCTCTGAAGTCTGTTTAATATAACATCTTCTGAATTATTTAATGGGCAAATATATGGATTAAATAAAGCAAACACATCTACCAGAGCTTCTGTATGCCGGACAAACTTTTGACCAAAACTTTCAGTCTTTCTACAGCTGTCATATAAAATCCCTAAACCTCAGACCTGGGCAGCATTATGGTCCCTGTGCTACAGCATAGCCATACCTAAAGCTGTAGCAACAGGTCCTTAGGGATCCCTCCCCACCTGAAAGAGTGGCAGATCCCAGAAAAATGGGAAACCATCTTGAGGCTAACAAGGGTATCAATCACCTTACCCCAGTGCCTGACGTGGACTGGTCAGGCAGACTCAGAGGTCATGTCCACCCATTTCTCTGCCCTAGTGCTCCCCAGTCACTGCTGTACGATTTTCACCTTCAATCACAGCTTTTTTCTTATGGCTTACATTTTGTTCAGTGCTCTTAAATTCAATTCTAGATTGTATTTCCATGTTTTGGAGTGATATATAGTCCACGGTGAATGTTTACCCATGTAAGTGTAAGCCAGTCTGGAGTCAGCCTCTGATTAATTTGAATTTAAATCTGCATTTCATTTCTCCTGACCTTTGAAATCTCCCTCATGGTTACTCATCAGGAAACCTTGATATGATAAATTAGAAATTCTTTTAGATCTTGGAAGAGATTGGAATAATAATCACACAGCTTCCCAAATATCCATCTCAGGATTTGTTAGTTTATTTCCAGAAACTAAGTAACAAGAGTCACAGAAATTGAACTGGAAACATATCTACATGTGAATTTAAGAGTAGAAAAAAGTAGCCTTCTCCTCCCATGGCTCTTTCAGACTTTAAAATTCAGACATTCTGACCACAGCTTTAGATTATTAGTGACCCTTTTCTGAACTGTTTTGACCCCATGGTTTCTTTACATGCCTTGATTAATTTTATTCATAGCTGAAACTGTGAAGCAAACACAGCAGTCAGATGCATCTGTTAAAGCTGAGAAATTGAACTGCTGTTTTATTATCCATAGCAGTCTGGGTGCAAAACAACCAAAATCAAATAAAAAACATCCCCAAAGTTATTGTTGTCTGAGCCAATTATCAGATTTATTTGTTGGTGCTGAACAAAAACCGAAAACAAACAAACGAAAAAGAGTAAGCTTACAATTTTTTCAGGATATGAAATAAAACCAACTCCAGACAGAAAGTGTGGCAGTTTGAGAAAGATGGGGCACAGAACAGCCAGGAATCTTGAGACCCTCCAGCACCAGAACACTTAAGAGTGAGGGGAATGGACAGGTACCCAAGAAGCACATGGGTAGTATTTGCCTTTTAAATTATCTCTTTTGCTTAGCAAAGGGATGTACTGTTTAGGAATAAGTCTTAGAGCCTGTAGTTGATCACCACTAGCCATAATACTAGGTTGCTAAATGGGGAGAGATAGTGGAAAAAAGACAACTTTTTCAAGTTTAAGGTCTCATTAATTCCATTAACTGGAATAATTTGGATTCCTATCCATAAGTAGTCTGTTAATGACAGAAGCATCTCAGTGCCCCATGAACCCAAAGAATTGGTTTCAGTCCCAAGGAGCTCCCTGTCCAAAGAACTGCGCTGTGTTTTGGACCTCTGGCTTATGAGTTCTCTGTAGAACAAAGCTGTAAACTGCATTCGAGTGATGCACCCTGGCTGCATTATCCATGGTCTTTTCCTTTTTAGTGGGTTATTTTAAACTTTCTCTCATGTAAGCACATATGACAAAATATCCTGGCTAAAATCTTGGCCCAAGTGAAGTTGAAAGCTGTGCTGCCATTGACTTACATGGCTGAAAATTGTGCCTCCATGATCTACAGAAAACAGGCCTGAATTCTCACAGCTGTATTTATTTTGGATTTTACTTTCTTGTTAGATGTCAAAATAATGGAATTATACCTGTGTAAAACAAGATGTTGGCAGTCTTTCATGTGAGTATGCAGGAGAAAATCATTTTCCCTCTGAGTGGCATGAAACAGATTTTCATAAATATATTTCACAAAGGTACTCAGTTTAGTTTCAGTAAGAGTTCATGGACCTCTCCCCTAATGAACTGTATGACACAATTAAATTTTATCGCATAGCAGACCAGGTCAGTTCCAAAATTTCACTTGATAATACTAAGTGTACACAATGAGCTTCTTAGAAATTCAGCAGTCTTCGTCTGATTTGCCAGTTAACTTTGCATCTCTACAAAGATATCTGAAGCTCAACATCCTAGAATAATGCAAATAAGAATGGCTTAATTTGGGAGCTATTAGAAAAGTAACTTCAGTTGATATGCATCTGGGTTTTCAGGAAAGTCATTTCCCAATGCTTTGGCAGTAGAAGGTTGCTCCTTCCTGACATTCAATTCAATATTTTACTTTAGGGTTTTAACAGTCAATTATTTGGCCTGGGCAATTCCAGTCCCACCTAATACAGTGAGAAGGAAGGCTTGAAAACCAGGTTTGCATATTTGAGCTCAGCAGGAGTTTTGCAATAAATGTCATGGGTTGGCAGTGGAGCCTTAAAGGAAACACAGTGTAAGAATATATTGTGTTTACACTGCAAAATTAGCCAACTATAAAAAATGTAATTTCAAGTGTATATTCTATTGTATTCTATTTCTAGTCTATTTATATTTTTATTCTATTCTAACCTATTAAATTTTTTATTCTATTCTATTCTATTCTATTCTATTCTATTCTATTCTATTCTATTCTATTCTATGCTTTTATTATTCTTTTCAGTGATGTACTGGCTTCCTGTACTTTGTTGAGGTCCTGGACATGACAGATTTGTGTCAGGGGGGCAGCAGTTTGGGAGCCTGACTTGCATTTTATGCCAAGATCCTGGAGATTTCTGCTCAGCAATTACAAATGTCATAGAAATATCATAGAACTGCCGAGGGCATCAAAATTTTATCCATGGCATGGTTTAAATTCAATCCATGGGGCTATGAAGACTTTGAAATGGCCGTAGGTGATATGAAAGCTCAATTCTGATGAGGTGGCAGAGCTCATGTGACCCAGTTTCAAAAGCTTGGTGCTGCAACAGGGTGGGAGGAGACTGGCAGACCCTCCTTTTGCCCAAACCTAGAAGAATTCCCTTTGCACGGGAGGAGTTTCTTGCATATAAAGGGCAGCTCAGATGTACAAGCAAGGCGAATGTGAAGTTAATATGGAGAAATGGGATGTCAGGAAGGGAGCATGTGTCCATGTGTGTGTGTGCCCGCACGTAGGAGGGAGCTTGCTGGCTTTTTGTGCAATTTTGAAGCATTTCTCTAATAGCAACAGACAAATAGCCCAAGCATATATTACTGCTCCTCTGCTTTGTTGCTCATTGTCCAGACAATGTGGTGATAAGCATGGAGAAATGCTCAGGGAGAGAAATGCAGCAAAAACCCCAGTGTCCTTTCCTGCATTCACATCTCTTCTGCAATATTAGCCAAAGCAGACAGATGCCCAGACATCATCCTGTATCAGCCCATCCACTGATCTCAAAGCAGCACTAACAACACAGAAGTAATTGCAAGGCATGAGGATGTTTTGTTTTGCATGGAGTCTATCTCCATTTGATAGTAACCATTTTAAAGTCTAGAAGAATTTTTCACTCACTAAGCTGATTTTACAAGCAAAGAGAAGTGCTTGTCAGCAAAGGTTAATGTAGCTGTCACTGCAGGAGAGCCCTGTGGGTAGAAAGAGGCTCATCTGGTTGTTTTTTAAAGGGCAAGAGTCATCACTGTGAAGGAGGAATTTTTCCATTTCTAGGAACCTTTCACATCATTGTAGTGAACTGCTGCCTAAGTTACCACTTCTCTATAGTTTCTCTGTTTTCATGGTTATCAATATTTATTTCTGTTATTTGTATTTTTAAAGTCTTATAAGATGTTCTTGTCCAAAATTAATAAAATCTTCATTTGAGAAGATGAAAAGATAACTTCTGGGTGTTTACAGGGCTTGCACTTGTACAATATTAGAGTCCTGTGAAATAGGGAAGGACTGTCTCCCCTTGTTATTGAGGAAACAGGGGCAAGAAGAGACTAAGCACTGAAATTAGACTATGTCCTCTAACCTCCTGCTTCACATGTCACAAACACCTTTAATTCACAGTGGTGTCATTTTAAGGTAATTGAATCCAAGACTTCAACGTCCAGGCTACCCCTTTACCACTGTGTGAGCTCAAACCTCCTCAAGCATCCAAAGTGAAATCTGTGCAGTTACGGGCTAAGTACCCCTAATTTGTGTACAGCAGTTGCAACAGAGAGAGGTTTGGCCATGCTAGGCTGGCCTGGCCATATAGGGTCTCACACTGGATGCATCCACACCCTGTGGTGAGCTTCCTCCACCAGGATGCCACTGGCACAGCCAGGGGACACACACACTCCGTGTAACAGGAAAAGCCCAAGAGTGATCCTGAGACTACCAAATATCAGCTGGCTTTATTTACCCCGGGTTACCAGGAGATGGAGTCGTGCCACTGAAGCATAGATCCAGGCAACGTTTTGCTTCATAGACAGGATCTTTAGTTGAAATATTCAGGGAATCTTCTCTTGGAGCTTACAGAGAAGAAAGCTGGCAGTGCTGTATGCTTGGAGGAAAAGGCATGGAGGGGAAGAAGGTGGGTGCTCTCTTCTGAGGATGGTGCTGTGAACAAGCCAGTTTCCCACCTGTAGTAAGTTAATAGAGGCTAATAAAGATGCCACTGGATACAGCTCACATGGCAGCTCTTTGTATGGTAACAGGTCTTAGGTGTTACTGAACTAGATTCAAGGCAAAGACTCCAAAGTGAAAATCTAGATTTAGAACCACTTGAGATCAAAACACTGTACACACGTTGCATAAAGAATAGGGAAAAAAAGCACTAATACTTGACCCAGAGTCATCCCTTTAGTTCTGCCACACCAGATAGAGGAAATATCTGTATGGTAGCAGGCTATGCATTGGACATCTCCACAATCTAGCTGAAAATCTACGGACAGAAGAGATTGTACCCTGGCAGAACTTCATGCATGAAAGCTCAGTGCAGTTGCAAGATTTGCATTATCCCAACAGGTCTGCCATCTCCTCCAATGGAGTCAAGAGGCAATCCATCCTTGAGGCAAACCTCAAGGCCTTCCTTGGGCTTGTAGTGATCCTGAAGGGCCACCATCTCTGCTCCTCAATCCACAGCATTTAGGAGTAATAAAGAACTGAGAGGCCCCAGGAAGCTGCCTGGATAAATGATGGCATTACCTGGGTTGTATAGGGCAGAGCCAGCATTTAGAAATAGCACCTCTGTAGCTGATGAATAGTCAAAGCACCAGGAGAAGTGGTGATTTTTTCACTGTTGATGCATGCTCAGAGGGAATTTCCTTCTGCTCCTGACCCAGATGTTGATACAGTGAACCAGACTCTGTTCAATCTATTTTGGGTTACTGCAGCATGCCCCAAGGGCATCCAGAAATAGCAATGCTGTGTGATCTCCAGCGACCTGCCAATTATCTCTGTGTGTAATTCAAGCCGTTAATTTTGACATATATTAGCTGTAGTTAGTTCAAGACCTCCTTACCTGACCTCCCCCTTGCTTGATTGTTGGGGCTGTGGGAGGTGATCAGATCATCATTTCCCAGATATGATCTTTTCAGGGCTTGTGGCAGGTCACTCTCAGGGAAAATCTCTTTGCTCCTGAGCTTTGCTCCTTCCTGCCTGCAACAGCCAAAGCTGCAAAATCCTTACACCCATCAGACCTGCACTGAAAATGCTGCAGCCAACACAGAGGCCAGGGAAGAGCCAAGGGTAGAAATTATTTTAAACACATGTACTCCTATAGCAACAGACACTATTGCTCATGAATTAAACATCAAACAAATATCACTCTCAATTTACAGTTATTTCCAACAGATCTTAGAAAAGTCTGCAAAAATAAAAATTCTACACAACACCCAGAGTTTGTGCGTGAGCTTGGGACTGTTGATAGGGTCATGCCTTTTTGGCTTTCACTGCTGTATTTCTGCAATGCTTTTAAGTGCCACATCTGCTTTTGAGCATTTTGAACTATGTCAAGTTGACTCATAAGTCATAATTGATACACAGACTATGAGACTTTTTGCTTATGGCAAAATAACTCTAAGTGTCTGAAAATGCCATTCTTTTAAAACTTAGGATTTAATCCTATGATTTAAGTCAATAAGATTTTAGAGCTGGGTTTGCAAAGGTGTAGAGGCACCTACGGACAGTGGAAATGCCAAAGATGCTGAAGTACGTCAGACACTGAGCCTGCACAGGCACCAGGGGAAGGCAGGCACCTAACCCACTTGGGACTCATAAAAGGCCATCACAACCTTCCACCAGAATTAGGCTGTGAAAAAATTTAGTAGTCTGCAGTATTGTTGCTCCATTACAGCCTTTTCTGTAGGGCAGAACAGTGACAGAAAGGGAAGCAATCAGAACCTGCTCAGAATTTCCCTCAAGTTTCCACAGACTGAACCTAGAGCAGGTTTTATTTGAGGCTACAAGACCTACTGAAGCCAGTCAGTCCAGGTCTGCAATGTCCCCAGGCCACTGTAGGAATTGCTGTTCTGAGAGAGATGCTTGGTGATACCCCACAGTGGCAGATAGCTGTGCCAGGGTCAAAGCCCTCCTCAGTTTTGGGGAGGGAAATGATCACACGTCTTTCTTCTCGACTTTGCCCAGAGAATGTGAAAGAAATCAGTGATGGAGGAGCATGATCTCCTTGGCCCTTAAATGCAATACTTCCCTAAACAAACTGAAAATTTCCATATTCCCATATTAGAGGAAGTCTTTCCTTGAGTATTTCACAAAGACACTGGATTTAATAGGAAACCAGTGGCAGTGTGGTTACCAGTGCCTGCGGGTACTGGGGCAGATATACAAGGGATGTAACTACCCAAGAGTTGTCAGGTTGGGTCAGGATTCTCCAGGTATCCTACATTTCCATGGCTCCTGTTCCTCCAGAAAACAACCCACTAGGTTATCCACATGGACTTTTGTAGCTTCTTTCTTTCTCTTCTGTTTTGTCCTTCCTGAAAGTTTATTTGGCCTGCAGATATGTCTCTTACGAAATACATGTCTGAGGGCTTGGCTGAGCTACCAGTGTATCCTGTTTCTCAGAAAGGTTTCAGAAATACTAAATTTGTAATATCTCTGGTTTTAGACCAGCATCCATTCTCTTGTGCTGCATGGTCTGATTACTTTGGGGAAGAATTTATCAAGTTACAGCTTGAACTGTATTGGATATGACTTGCATTTTCAACTATTAGAGTGTGAATATATATGTGAAAAACCTGTTTATTAGCTCTTTGTCCTTCAACGGTGGTGGTGTAGGAGCATTGGTTGCTGTTAGTTTTGTTCCAACAAAGTAACATTTTTGTGGTCCTTAATCAAAAAAACCCTTATTCTCTCCAAACTAGAGATGGAACTGAATGATCCTGGGACAAAGGCATGGATCCAAATGGGATTTTTCCTTTTCAGTATGGGCTCCAGCTATGATTAATCACCTTTTCTTTCAGTGGAATATGCTTGCTTCTGTAAGTGAGTTTTTTCACCTCTCAGAGGGAACTGAAAAAGAGGGGTATTTTATTATGCTTTGGATCACTGATGAGGAAAGGCTCATTTGTACAATTCACTGAGCAAGTCTTTTGGTCTATTTCTTGTTAGAGACAAATTATATGGTTATATGTAAGTTACAACACAAAGTACTCAGATGTTACATAAAATCAATAGAGTGCTTTCTGAAAAGAAACATACATTTTAATGCCTTTATTATTTCTCTTGTGACCAAAAAGGAGAAAAGATATATGCGCTGTAAAATAGACAGAACCCATTCAAGGGTTGTTACTTATTGTTCTATTGCTGTTACTGCTGGGAAAATAGTGGTAATTTTTAAAAATCATTTCTACATGATCTGCTTTTGTGTGAGCTGATAAGAAAATATGTTCTTTCTGCACATGCAACACATAAGGAGTGTTTACTGTCCATATGGGCTCTGACATTAGAATTTCTGTGGTAGCGAGTTGTGAAGCAAAAAAGCAATTATCTGAGTGCGTAAAACTGACGTTTTACATCCTACCTGTGTATAAAATCAGCATAAGAAGGACAGGAAAAGCATTAGCAGTGTGCCACCTATGTGGAAATCCTGTATATTATATGCTAGTGTTGAGCTCTGCTAATTTACTTCGTCTGCAGGGCTGCCCCAGTGTTTTGTACAAACATCTGCTGTGACACATGACACAGAGCCCAGAAATGTGTACCAGAGGGTATTGCCAAAGGTGCTTCATCACAACAGGATTAAAGGATGTGAAAGACTCGTGTGGCTCCATTAGCAGGAGAAATTAGGTCTTTGATGCTGCAGTGGTACATTTCATTCCATATCTGAGTCATCCCAGCATGCCAAGACACAGTGGGATTCCCGCTTATCGAATCCTCTGACAGTATTCCTGATATAGCACATGATACCGCCTGCACTGGGTTGGCTTCTTGGGTTTCTTGCATTAAACCACTCCTTAATATCAAAATGTGTTGGTAGGCCTGTCACAGCCAGTGTGACTTCAGCTCCTGCGCAGCATGTACTCGTGTTTGCTGCCAAATCATCTTAAATAGAAGATGCCCATTCGGCTTTGACTGTGCTATAAAACTATTCTTTCATCTTTCCAAAGACTTCATATTTTTTTTTTCCAACTAAAAATACTAAAAGCTGTGCGAATGAGCAGTTGGATCCATGCCATCGGATCACTTCCACACTGCTCAATGTGGGTTCTGTTCTGTTCAGGCATTACATTGCTCCCATCATGGGTTTGAGTGTACATGCTGTGTACAAGCACACACACATTTCCTTTGTTTCATTCTCATAATAATAATGTGCCCTCAGTATCTCCACCAGTAAGGAAGATAAAACACTAAGAAGACAAATGAGGAACGGAAGGGTTTCATGATCAGATGTGTGTTGAGAAAGCAAAGCTGAATTTCCTTTACAAAGAGCTATATCTCTGTATTTAATTCCTGACTGTTATGTTTTTAGGGATGGTGTTCACAGCTGACTTGGTTATGAGCACTGTATCTTCTGGCAATTAAAACTCAGAGCATTAAATTCTTCTTGAGAATGGAGTTCCAGACACTGGGTCTAATATCGGTCATTTGATCAAATGCAATTTGGTTACATTTTTAACCAGTGTGCCCATATTTCCTCTGTGCCATGAACACTAACAAATTTTAACATATGCAGAAAGAGTGAAAAAATCTGGATATTGCACATTCAAGGAGCTCAGTTTGAGGGATATAAGACAGTGTTTTTGAGTTTCAGGGTATCTACAACTATTAGTTGCTTTGATCATTGCTAGGATTTCAGGTTTCATACCCCAAACTTATCAACATTTTTTAAATGTAGAACTTTTATGGACTTCAGTGGGAATAGGAACCATCCAATATCTTAACAAAAAACCCCAAACAAACAAAACCAAAAAAAAAAAAAAAAAAAAAAAAAAAAAAGAAAAAGAAGAAAGAAAACAAACCAAAACCATATCTTTCCAAAAGATGATATACAGCACAAAATGTTCAATTGATTGATTCAGGTCACTAGGCTCAAAGGCAAGTGTTGAAATTATCCAAATTAAAAACGAGTCATTTTAATATAAAGCCTCCTGAGTGTCAAATTCTCAGACTACCATGTGATCTTGGTGAATACTGCTTAAATCATACTTCATCCCCATTCTGCAATTGCTCTACAGATGCATGTTATTGCCCTCGAGTAGGAACGGGTGAGACTTCAAACTTAGCACATCAGGTCAAGGGCAGCAGTTCCCCGCCAGCACTTAGTCTCTAGAGATGCCTCTCCAGAGAACTCATAAAAAAATAACAAAATGGTGATTAAAAATATCAATAAACTAGATCTTGAAAGATTGCTCCAGGGTGGGTAAGCATTGACTGTCCTCATTTTATGAATGGGAGAATCCAGGCAGAAAGATAGTGTCTTGGGAATAGTAAGTTAAGTATCTAGGCAGAACTGGGAAGAAAAGCCAGAGCTGTGTGCTCTACCCACCACACCACAGATCCCTCAAATACAGTCCATGAGCTTCTACCTGTGTCCTGGGAAGCCTCTAAACTCATCTCACAACAGCTTGTAAAATAATCCATCTTTGACATAACAATCTCGTTATTGAGGCCAAGGCAGCTACGGTCTCTGCTTCAGCAGTGCCTTGCCCATGAACTGCGGTGCAGTCCCCAGCCTGAGGGGTAACCAAAAAATTGCCCTGCCTGAAAGAGCAAAACACTGGCAACTCTGGCATGTTGCAAATGCACACAGAGGACTTACCAAAGGTATTTTGTGCTGTTTTGCAGTGATGAGCAGATCAAATCTATAGTTCCTGTTGTACAAATCACTGCTAAGTATGCACAGCATTTAATTTTCCTTTCATTTCTGAAATGTTTCATGGATGCCAAACTAATCAAGAACTTCAATAGCAAATCAAGAGGCTAAAAGTTAAATCTCATTATCCAGAATATGTTTGGTTACTGCAATCCATTCTTTATATATTAAGCATTGTTGCAGTGTTAATTAACAGTGTTTAAAAATCATTATAGACACTGAAACAGCAGCCAGTGTTAACAACAGAAATAAAAGATTAGCTGGGATGAAGAGGGAGATGCGTTTACATCAGGGGTTTTTTATGCAATATGGGGTTGCATAACTGCATACTCATTTTTTGCACGGCACGCAAACTTTTTGGGGGCAGCAGCTCGATCATGTACTTTCCAATGCACTTACTGAGCTCATCCATGAAAAAGTGGGTTTGAATGACCAAAAATAAAAGGGCAGAGAATTCTCAGGTGAGATCATCAGGTGTTCCGGTTGCCTGCACATTTGCAGAATTTTTAGTGACCTTAGCAGCAGTTACATAAGCATACAGAGAGAAAATAAACTCCTATTAAATGCTGTAACACATATGGTCTCCTGACAGGATGTTCCAAGCCACACAGTAATTTTATAGTCCATATGCACTGTACAGTAGTTCTTTGGTCTCAAAGCAGGAGTCAAAAATAGCATATCAGCATGAACTCCACATTCTTTGTCTTTGAGGGGCAGTCTGTGTGTTAATATTAAAACACATAATACACTGTGTCTAGCTGTGTTTAACAGAAAAAAAGTGCCATCTACATGGGACTTGATCTTACTAGCTGATAACATCACATATGATATGGCTATATGATGTGCAAAAATCCACCACTGCGAGTAAATGTTTTCCCAGGGTGTGCCATGAGGCACTTTAGGGTAAGAAAAGTGTCATCAGCGATTTATTTGGGGGGGGGGGGGGGGGGGGGGGGGAGGCAAAGAGTTCCTGGACAGCGTGGAGGGAGAACTATTCTGAATGGGGGAATATCTTCATAGAGCAACATATGTCACCTGGGCTGTCTGGGGCCACACGGTATAAAGACCCCACCAGTGAGTCTCATCCCAGGACGAGACTGCCAAAGGATGCAGAAGCACTAGTTGTACTGAAGCTAAATTTTGTTATTAAATATGTCAATCGGCCGTATAAACGCCGAGCACTATATTCTTTAGTGTTTTGGTCATACAAAAGCCTCGGCGACAGAACCGAGCTCAGCAGCCAACACTTGGGGAGTCAGCCTAGGGAATTTGTTCCCAGTACGATCCACTCTGGTGTCGTATGCTCCACTCTGGTGTTGTGTGACACGCTGTGCTGACTGCCCAGTCAAGTACCTGCCCGGCTGCTCTCTGGGCGGAATCAAACCAAAATCGCCCGTCCAAAGCCATCACCGAAGCGTGTCCGTGCGTCGAGCGGCGCCGCGACCCCGAGAGCCCGGGGCCGTCCGTCCCGGCGCTGACAGACCTCGGGGCGGCCGCTCTCCGCGCCCCTTCTCCCGCGGGCGGAGCGGGGCCGGCCGAGCCTCCGGGCGGGCGGCAGCGTCCACCTCTGTCCCGGCTGTCCCGGGGGGCAGCGCCATGCGGGGCCCGCGGGGGGCTGCGGGGCGCGGCGGGGCTGGGGCGGCCCTGGCGCTGCTGCTGGCGGCCGCTCTCGCCCCGCGCCCGGCGCGGCCGCACCCGCAGTGCCTGGACTTCAAGCCGCCGTTCCGGCCGCCCCGGGGCCTCGCCTTCTGCCGCCGCTACGCCGAGTTCGGCTGCTGCGACCCGCGCCGCGACAGCGCCCTGCTCCAGCGCTTCTACCGCCTCAGCGCCCGCCTCGACGGGCACAGCTACGCCGCCTGCGCCGGGCACCTGCAGGACCTGCTCTGCCAGGTGAGACCAACTGCAGGACCAGCTCTCCCGGAGCTCCTGCTGCATAGCGGGGCTCCTGCCGCACAGGGGCTACAGCCGCGCTGGAGGCTCCAGCCGCACAGGGAAAGGTCTTCCGATGCACAGGGAACATCACCAACCGCACAAGGGTATTCCACTCCCCGCAGAGAGCTCTGGCATCAGCATGGATGCTTCTGCCCAGTCGTGGGGCTTTAGCCCAGGTGTGTGTGCATCTACCCGAGCAGGGCTGCATCAAGCCCAAGTATGGATGCTTTGGAACAGACATGGGTGCATTGATCCCAGGGGGATGCACTGGCCTAGGCACAGAGTCTTTGGACAATCCAGGGGAGTGTGAGCCTTGGCATTAGTTCCCAAGCCTGGACAGGAGTACAGGAACCACCTCACAGGTGCATCAGCCATGGTATTCATGCCTGGGCCAAGACATGGGTGCATTGGCCCACACATGAGTGCATCAGAGATAGTGCAACAGCCTAGGCACATGCTCCCATGCACTGGCAGGAGCACCTGTCCATCAGCAGGTGTCCCAGTGGACCTTTTGTTCTTTGGTACATGTCTGAAACAGGAACAGGGATGTTGTTCTGCTTTAATTTATGAGCAGCAGTGCTCTGAGGTTGGTATGTGGACAGTTACAAGTGGACCTGGTGAAGACACCCATGGGGACCTGCCTGCACAAATCATGCTCCTTGTTATGCCCAATTAATGGAATCAGGTGGGTTTCTTTGCTTTGGGTTACACCATCCTGAGATGCTTTTAACATGTGTCAGGTGCTAACAGTCCTGATGATGGGCGCAGAAAAATGCCTGAGGATGTGGCCTAGAAACCTCTGTGATGGCCATCCTTCACAGGGAGGAATTTCCACTCAGGGTTGTTGTTCTGTGGCCAGATCTGATAACAGGAGGATCACAGTCTGCACAGAGCAAAGCCTCTGACCCTATCATCAGTGGTGCCCTCACATGTATGAAAATGCCCCTGAGACAGAACAGTGGAGGCTCTGCGCTGTGCAAGTGTAAATCTTAAATTAATTCAGACAGTGGAGTCTCCTCTGCTCTGCTCAGACAGGATCAAAGTGGCTTTTCAGAAATCCTACTCTTAGCATTTTGCAGGATACCTCTTGTGTTCCTGAATGCGTGAAGAGAAAGACAACCCTTTTCCACATCAGCTTCTAGAGACTTGACTTCTATCTCTCATTGTACTGGTAGCAAAAAAACTTTGAATATATTCCTGAAACAAGCGATGTCCAAAAGTCATTTGCAGATAGGAAACCAGTTAGCAGTGCCTGATAAGCACTCCTGCCTCTGGAAGTGGTAACTAAATCTCCTATTTTTGTCAGAAAGCCAACTGAAAATGTGTTCAGAAACAGAGATATTTCAATGTGGGATAAATGATTCACTAAAATGTTCAGATGAGCTCAGTGCGTCACCAGCCCAGATGTGGCTACAAAATACCACCAGTGGCTGCACAAGCATGAAATGGAAGTTCAGATGCTGCAAACAATCTAGAACATTATGCTTCCATTCGTCCATTGTATATACAATTGGTATCCTAGACCTGAATTAATAAGTGGTTTTCTGTGGCTTATTGAGCACACTTCTGCTCACAATTCCTGATTTCTCTCAAATGTGATCAAATTATTTTGACAAGTGTCTCAGCTTACACTTGTGGTGAGGATTCTTATCTTCCCTTAAATTTGTAGAATAATTGAATAGTTTGCATTAGAGGGTATCTAGTCCAAGACCCCTTGCAACAAGCAGGGACAGCTTCAATTAGGGTTGCTCAGAACCCCATCCAACCTGTCCGTGAATGTTTCCATGTATGGGGCACCTACCACATCTCTCGGCAACCTCCTCCAGTGTTTCACCACCCTCATTGTAAACAACTTCTTTCTTATATCTAATCTGTATCAACCCTCCTTCAGTTTGTCTGGTTGTATCACTAAACACCCTTGTAAAAAGTCCCTCTCCAGCTCTCTTGTAGCCTATCTAGATACTGGAAGGTGCTATAAGATTACCCTGGAGCCTTCTGTTCTCTCCCATACTATGAAAGAGCAGATGCTTCATTCTGCTTCTCAAGGAACATCTTGCTTAAAGGCTTGAGTTTCCAGATGGAGATGGACAAGGAAGGTCAGGGATACAGTGAAAGTTAAATGCTTTTCTGAGGAGTCCTGTTGCTTCCTCTAGGCTCACAGCAACAGTAAATAAGCCATTGTTTGACGTGGATGTTCCTTCAGATTCAGACTGTTGTAATTCCTCAGATAAGTAGCTGCCACTGAATTCCTGGAATAGATAGGATGGATTTGGCTAGCTTGTCTTAATGTTTTCTGATGAGTCATTTTCATAGTGCAAACCCTTTTCAGTGCTACTGAAGTTACTGATGGTTTGTCCATTAGTTTCCTTGGTCTTTGGACCACATCATAGTTTAAAATGAATGAACAGACCATGTAGTTTGGAAATGAGAATTTAGAACTGTTAGTGATGCTGGGCTGTGACTAAGGGTAGAGTTTCTTGGTATTTTGAGCTAAGCGAACATGACAGGATAATGTGAAGGGTGAAGGACCACAGCATTTGCTTCAGAAGCAGAGAAACTCAGAATCAGGCATGAGGCTCCATCTCTCATGGAATAAAAGTTGGAAAATATTTCACATGTGTCTGGAAAATACCCTAGGCACATGCTTGGGTACTATCTGGCTGGTGATAGATCTCTGAATATCACTGTCGGTGTAATGCTGCTGTAATTAGCCATATGCCACCAGGAATATGGTAAGGATGGAAGAAGTTGCCCACAATTGCTATTCAAACACACCTGAGGCTGGTGTGAACAGCCTGCAAGGCAAAGCGACAGGGAAGTCATACTTCTGGACTACTTTTAATTCTGAATCTGAAGCCAGGGCATTGCTTTATAATGCATAAGATCACTGCTTGCTGTGAAAGATGCATTCAGAGAACTGAGGTACACCAGGGTACTCAACGGAGGGGCCTCCTTTCTCTGAATGAGAAACCTCCATAGGCAACAACATATTGAGCTCTCACCCAGCCCCCCCATCAAATTCCCTTTCTGTGTCATTTCAATTTGCTTTCTTAGGCCAAATTTTCAGTCATTACAACTGAATGGACTAACGCTCCCTCTCTTTCTGTCCCTCTCCCTGGCACACCTCGTGTAACTGAGCCGAGTGCATTACCCAGTCTGCCTGTGTAATTTCAATGATTTGTGTCACACGCAATCTTCTTTTTACCACATTCATTGCTGCTCATTTGAGGGCATAATAACCTTCATTTTGCAATGAATGGCTTGACATTCCAGGAGGAAAGCTTATTGTGCGCTAATGATCTGTTATATGGCCCCTCAGTTTATTATGGTATGTAATGGAAAATAAAATAAAAATTAAATATTGTGTGTACTTATCAGCTAATTTAAACAGTTCAGTATCTCAAATGTTGTATCTTTTCAGCTATTGAGTAGTGCTGTAATCTGCATTAAGAGATAGCTCCCTATAGATTTAGAAACAGTTCCCTCTATTTTTTTCTTTTTACTAAGCTGGTTTTGCTTAGTCAAAAAAGAAGAAATGTAAGCTAGGAATAAAAAATACAGAATTTATTCAAGTAGTATAGTTTCTCTTCTGATCTTTCTTGCCTCAGTCGTTTATCTACCCTGTGAAAATAACTGAGCCTCCACAGAGTCATGTTGCATTTTTTGAAGAGCACTTTTGAAGTGCTTGTTGGGAAGATGCATTACAACTGGACAATATTGCGTGTTTGTTACAAGGAAAAGCCCTTCCAAAGCAGAACTGAGTCACTTTGGTCAGTTTGTAATTTACAGACAGTTTACTGGAATGCAGTTTTTCATAAGGAGGATGCACTGTAGGAGTTCTCACTGTGGAGAACGCAATGAACTGTCTGAACTTGATCCAGTCCTCAGGTGGATTTCCAAGGCTGCACCTTCCATAAACAAAGGCTGAGCTGCAGGTGCGGCCAGTGGACATTGCCTGGATTGTGGCCTTTGGTGCTCGCGGAAATCCCTTGCAGAACTTGGTGAGCCATGTCATGATTATGAGAAATCAAGAGATTTCACCACTCCTGATTGGAGATATAAACTGTCTATAGGCAAAGATCCACTAGCAAAGGCAGCTGGACCCAAGCAAGGATGGTGTATGTAGGGAGAGCATCCTTCTCCCCTCTTCTTCTACTTTCTCATTCCACTCCTTCCAAGCTGTAAATCCTATCCATGTCTGAGGTGCATATCTGGATTATCAGATGATGAGGTTGGAATGTTGTAGGCTTTGGCCCTGGTTGCCTTTCCCATTCCCTCATCAGTCTGGAGATACAGGACCTGAATCTTCTCAGCTAACTCTTTGGTTTCACTTCTGTGCTGTGATGAATCTTCTTGTTATTTCATAGATAAAGTCACAGCATCCAAGAAAGAAAAGTCTCTTTTTCCCCAGTACATCCCTAGGGTGATGTAGCAACATAGGCACCATTTCTGTGATTGAAATAAAGAAGCATGAGGAAGCCAGCTTTCACCAGGAATATTGAAGATCATTTCCACAAATGCTGAGATAAACCCCCTTTTTAAGATCTTTTCCTCTGTTAACGCATCTTCAGAATAAACCACAATGTATCTTGTAATTAAGATGAAATATCTTCAGTTAGTATCACCGCTCAGCTGTTTCAAATCTGGTCCAAGAAATTACTTGAGATTTTTTCTCTCTCCTTCTAGGAATGCTCTCCATATGCAGCTCACTCATATGATGCCGAAGATCCCTCCACCCCCGTGCGGACGATACCAGGACTTTGCCAGGACTATTGCACGCAAGTGTGGCAGAACTGCCGCTCCATCTTTCGCCTCCTCTCTGCAGACCGAGAGTTAATTGCACTGGAAAACAACATGGCAAAACTCTGCCGCTATCTGACCTTGGAGGACACCGACTACTGCTTCCCACACCTGCTGGCTAACCAGAACCTTAACCAAAACCTGGGGTTAGTCACCGCCGATGCGGAGGGCTGTCTCCAGCTCTGCCTCGTGGAGGTCGCCAACGGGCTGCGCAATCCTGTTGCAATGGTGCACGCCAACGATGGCACCCACAGGTTCTTCATTGCAGAGCAGGTTGGCCTGGTGTGGACCTACCTCCCCGATGGATCCAGGCTCGAAAAGCCATTTCTGAACATCAGCGAAGCCGTACTTACCTCCCCGTGGGAAGGAGATGAGAGAGGGTTTCTAGGTATTGTCTTCCACCCTAAATTCAAATTTAATGGTAAAGTTTATGTTTACTATTCAGTTGAAGTTGGTTACGAAGAGAGAATCCGGATCAGTGAGTTCAGAATTTCTCCTTCTGACATGAATGCCTTGGACCATAATTCTGAAAGGTATTGTATACACATTTCTCTGCCAAACGTATTTAAGATTTCAGAGGGCAACTTGTGCATTTTTAAAGGCTATTAATGAATGGGACTTATTTAGCTTAATATTGTTCTTGCAATCCAGTGTGTTAGCACGTTAGTCCAAGTCCATGTCTAGCATGTTGAAGTACAGAATGTGTGTGTCCTCCATGGATGAACTGCAAGTGTTCAGGGATAAAACATTTACAATTCTCAGTTCTAGTATGTCAGAGGATTTAACTGAACATGGATGAAACATTACTTTACAGTTAGTATTTTGGTTTTTTGGTTGGGTGTGGAGTTTTTTCTGTTTTTTATTTTTTTGTTGGTTGGTTTTCTTATTGTTATGATTACACTTTAAAATAGACATTGGCAAATTCACTCTGAAGCCAAAGGTTTCCAAAATCAGTATGAGCAAACTGAGTGATACCAGACCAAAGATGGATTTGGTCCCACGTTTCTTTATCTGAACAACACCTCAACCCTGTGATATTAGAAATTTAACATCAAATTAAATAAAATGCAAGCCACTATGTTATTACGAAGTGCATTTTGATTGGAAATGTAATTTGTTTGAGTCTGGTCCTGCAGTTGATCCACATCAATATGTGTCTTGTTTGTGGAGTCAATCTATAGATTTAACCATGTCATAGATCCGCTGTTTTGAGAGATCCTTGAATGTTATGAGTGTTAAGATATTTGCTTGATATGTGATTTGAATCAGGGGCTTTCCAAATACTCTGCTGTGGATGATTCTAGCTCAAAAATGCATGTAGCCTAATGATAGAAAGGGGATACTGGTTTATAAAACAATTAGAGCAATTCAGTGTAAGCAGCACTGTAGATGACAGGTAAGGGGAATTAAATGTGGTCCTCAGGAAAGCAAGTCAGGACCTTAAACCTGCAGATGTCAGGGCCCATGAGCTGTCTTGTTTAAAAATCCTCAGGGTCTATGTTTGTAACATTTTCTTTGCTTATTTAGCTTATGGTTAGTACAGCAAAAGCTTAAGGAAACAGAATTGTGGTCCTGTTGTGCTTGTGTAGGCACAGGTCCCACTGACTTCATCCTGTGATGCTGCCCAAGAGGGAGCTCAGGCTGACATGTGGTGTGCGTTGTCTCGGCAAAAAGGCGTGTGTCTGTTTATCCTCAGATACTTGCTCCATTTTGGGTTTTTTCCATCTTCTTTGAGAGGCTGAGGAAGATTTACCTCTGTGTCTGCACGGGATCCTCCTTTGCTCCTTCTGCTAGTTGGAGTCTGTGCACTCTTGCACAATTACCTTATCACAGAGGTGGTGACATTTAACAGGAGGTGACAATAACTCCATAGTTGGGTTCCTTCCCACAACTCACAATAACTATCAGTATTTCAGACGGGGAAAAAAACTAGCTAAAAATGAAGCAGTGTAAGTGAATATTATAATTTGCTTTTTTTCATGCACTGCGAGCATGAAATCTGGACTTTTTTTAAAAGCTGGAGTGAAATAAACTTCAGTTGTTACACCTGGAAACCTTCACTGCATAGATTTGTGGCTTTACCATTCTATAAAATTATACTTTAGATATTTCACCCTTTCCTTACTATGAAAGGTGCATAAAATAAACAAATAAAAGAGAGAGTTTGGGTTTAATATTAAGGTAAAGTTTGTTGGTACTCCTTTGAATAACCTTGGTCAAAATGTCAGTTTTTTGGTGGGGCTGCTTTTAACTGCTCTTTAAACTCATAAGGTCCTGAGTGTGTAATTCTCATTTAAGGATTCTTCTCTCTGTGAGAACTCAACTATTCCTTAATGTTTGAAAAGTTTTATGTTTGCCTTGAAAGAGCCTGTCAGGATTGTGCCAAATGCTGTACAGATGCACAGATGGACTAGAGTCCTTTCTCTTGCAGTTTACAACTGGATATAAACTCAGGTGCCTTTTCTTTAAGAAATATAAAGAAAAATAAAAAAGAACTTTAACAAGGAGGAAGAAAGAATCAGAGGAAAAGTATAAGTAATAAAAATATATCTTGCCGTGTGATTTCACAGATTTTCCATATTGCACAATTTGGCGTTTCTGTAATCTGGAAAATATGTTGGAACTATTTAAGGTTAGAAAATCAGTTATGGCCAAGCAAAATTCATTAACGTGGATGTGGAGGAATTTGTATCAAAACGGACCTGTAACCTTGGCATCTGTCAAGGGCAACATTGGCATGACATTGCTCTGCCCTTTGCTTAGGTAATTGGCATAGATTATTGCCTTCTCCCTGTTTTCATTTAGGATAATCCTGGAAATAGAAGAACCTGCTTCCAACCATAATGGAGGAGAGCTGCTCTTCGGAGATGATGAATATCTCTATATATTCACTGGAGATGGAGGCATGGCTGGGGATCCTTTTGGGACCTTTGGAAATGCCCAGAACAAGTAAGTGTGGATCCATCCCTGTCACAGCTCCAGGCTACCAGCACTGCTCCACGGAGCAGTGGGGCGTGAGAAGTCAATGCCAGCCACCTGAAGGCTGTTTGGAGGCAAAAGAAATTATCTTGAAATGGTTGCTTTTTCAGAGATATTCAGAGACTCGTCTTTTTCAAGACAGAAAGAATGAAACCCTAAACCTTCCAAAACCCCCATCTCTGATGTTTAAGCAAGGTCTAGTTTTATTTCTTTATCTTTTCCTCTTTTTCTTTTCTTCTCCCAATACAGATCAGCCCTGCTGGGCAAAGTGCTGCGGATTGATGTGAACAACAACGACCGTGGGCCCCTGTATCGGATCCCTCCTGACAACCCTTTTGTCAATGACCCTACGGCTCGCCCTGAGGTCTATGCCTACGGAGTGAGGAATATGTGGCGCTGCTCTTTTGATCGGGGTGACCCTCACACCAAGGAGGGGAAAGGGCGGCTCTTCTGCGGAGATGTGGGGCAGAATAAATATGAAGAAATTGACATCGTCGAGAAAGGGAAAAATTACGGCTGGAGAGCGAGGGAAGGGTTCAGCTGTTATGACAAAAAACTTTGTGCCAACTCTTCAATGGGTAAATAGATGTGTTCTCTAAACTACCTGCATCTCCCACTGCACAGTTTTCTGCGCCATCATTTTTAATTCCTGCCCTCAAAGCCTGGCTGCTTGGTGGTAAATATACCTCTTTGAGATGTAAATCTATACTGTCTCAGTCTAGAAGGGAACTGACTTGGACATAAATATTGAAAGTCCAAATGTTATTGTTTCTGAATTAGGAGGAAAGTGAAACAGGCTAGCTGTTGTTTTTCTAGGTGATCTGTGTTGTTAGTCAAATTACTTGGTAATTCTGTGGCAAGGGGACAATTTCGTCTTTGCCACATAAAATAAGCTTTCGTGCAAGAGCAAGAAAAATTTGGAGCAATTGTATTTTTCTCCATAACTCACAAGTAGTTTCCTTATTTTTTAAAAAAAGAGCAAAAACATATTATGTAAGCTGATCGACCTATATGCACACTGCCTGCTTTGCAGGTATCTGAATGTATGGTGTATCTTTGTTTCTTTTAGCTATGCCAAAAAGGAAAAGCTTATTTTTTTCAATTTTTTAAACTGATCAAAACTGGATTCAGGGTATTTGCTGGCTGGCTAAATTCCAGTGCACCTGTGAAGTCAGAGTGTTATTGTGTTGCAAGGTCTGATGTGGACCACATCTTATGCTGGAGCCCCTCCCCAGAGATCCAGGGGGGCAGTGGGCTGGAACTGATTTGCATCAGCTGAGATTCTGATTTTTTTCTCTTCTACACGCTATGTCCTATGTGCTGTTATTTAACTTTCTCCCTTTTATTAACTTAGCCATAATTACGGTGGTAGTGATGAAGTATTTTCTTATAAAAATTTTGAGAGCAGGGAGCAGATTTTTCACACTCCCTTTCTGAAGCAGTTGTCAGAGAGCTCGTTTAGCGCTCTCCTGTGTGACAGCATCACGTGAGCATTCGTGGCAGGCACTGTACTGAGGTCTCCAGGGATTCAGAACAATTTTTGATGCCTTTAGAGACCCTTTTGTTGGAACAGTGAAATGTCACAGCCCTTTTAGAATAAGTACAGCTGAAGTGTAGAAAACACTTCAGGTTTCACCTGCTTTAGGTGAAATGCCTCTGGTGCAAGTTCCTCACTGGCAGAGTGGCCGGGTTTGCTCCTTGAGGCATTTGCTACACAGTCAGAGAGAAAGGCTGTGAGGACAGGAAGGAACGGGTACCATGAGGTAACTGTGACCCAGGAGTTTTCAAAAGAAAGGGAAGAAGGCACCAAATCAAGACCCTCAAAATCAGGACATCTCCCTCTGTTTTATGTCTGTCTTGTATTTTAACTTATATTTTAAATGAATATGCCAGTACTACATCAAGCCTCTGCCATACCATAAATATTTGATGGCCCTTTCAAGTTAGCTCCCCCATCTCAGAGGAAGAGAAGCTATTTGTGCTGACATCTGACATATCTTTTCATCAGTGCCTGCAGTCTGGAGTTACCCATCTCTTTTTTTCCTTTCACCACCTAAAAAAAGCTGCACTGAGCAAATATCTCCTGCATGGATGGGGTGACTCCAAGAGTAACCTGTGAGTTCTTAGTGAAACCACCCAGGCTCTGTAGAAATGGGCCAGAAGTGGCACTAAAAGAGATGGGCTATAGTGGGAGAAGGACACAAGAGAGCAGTGAGGTCTCGGTGAGTCTTGGTGATGGGCAGGCCTATCAAATGTGATTCCAAAGAGGTGAATATCAAACTAAATACAACTCTGTCATCACTTCATTTAAATAGAAGGTGCTCCAGTGAACCTGACTGCACACTGCTAGTCTCAGAACAATCTAGATAAACAGCTATTCTGCAGTGCATGTCAAACAAGCCACAGATCTTTTCTGCCCTACAGATGATGTGCTCCCAATTTACGCGTATCCACACAAAATGGGGAAATCTGTTACAGGAGGTTATGTCTATCGGGGCTGTGAGTCTCCAAACCTGAATGGCCTGTACATATTTGGTGATTTTATGAGTGGGTAAGTAAACACTTTGGACACTCATCAAGTTGTACCCCAAATGTCCCCAAATGTCCCCAATGTCAGCCAAAATGTCCCCAAATCTTATGGTACTTAAACCCTGCCCTCTTTTTTTTTTAATGCATTTGTGTTACCACTGAAAGACAAGGGGTTGCATGCAGGGTGTATAATATATTTGGTTTAATATTAACAGTTCTTCATTTTTCAGAGAAGCTGCAGTTCCTATTGCAGCTACTGTGGGTAGGAAGCATTAAACATCCTATCAGGTGTCCACATTAGTGTTCATAAATCACCTTGGTTGGGCTGTGGAAGTGTTCTTTTGCCTTGCAGACGCCTGATGTCTTTGAAGGAGGATCATGCTACTGGAGAGTGGCAGTACAGTGAAATCTGCATGGGGACAGGACAAACGTGCATGTTCCCTGGGCTTATCAATAACTATTACCAATACATCATCTCTTTCGCTGAAGATGAAGCAGGTAATCTTTTAACTTTTTTGTCACACTGGATGACATATTTGTGTTTTCTCTTCAGACTAAAACACCAGAGAAGGGATCAGAGAGGGCTCCTGGGAGCAGCGAGTGGTGGGGAGGCAGAGCATGAGTCTATCAGTCTTTAAAATGGGTGGGTGAGATTCCCAGCATCTCCTAAACACCAACCCAAATTACAATGCTAATTTTTGGGGTCTATGTGCCATAGAGTGCCTGCAGGAGGAATTGGAGAGTCAGTTCCCTTGGGACTGATTCTGGGTGCACTGGACTGTGCTGCTGCCTGCATACCTACCCTCTGGAGAACAGGGAACAGTGGGGGCAAGTAGAATAAAACACAGCTTAGAAAAGAAACCTCATTCTTCACAGTGCCATTCCATGGGGAATGGAGGCCCTAGCAGCCTGAGAAGCTGATACCCAAGTGAGAGCAAGTCTATGTTCTTGGCTAGTCAAGAAAACTGTGGGCATTATTAATGGATACAGGGAAGCAGATGTCATGAACAGCAATTATGTACCTGCTCACCCTGGACTGGAATATTGGTAACTCTCAAGGTGAAGCAGAATGAAAGCTCTGTGTTATGTCTTGAGTGAGGCATCAGCAAAAGGCTGCTTAAGTCCATATTTTATTAGTGTCACCTGGGATTTTCCGTTGCATAGGACTGAAAGTCTCAGTGGAGCTTTGCACAGCTGTGTTTTCAAAACTGGAGAAATTTTACTTTCTAGAAGGGAGATGCTGTGATTTGAAAAGGAGGAAATAAAGAATCCTGGGGTGAAAGCTGGTGGTTGCTCCCATTGTTTGTACAAGGCTATTGCAGAGTGTGCAGCCCCTGCAGCCCCTGGAAGCGAATGGGGGGAGCACGAGCCTTACAATGTTCAACACCATTGCTGAGTGACACACCACATGTGTGACCCAGCAACGCAGGAGTTGTGTTCTGCCCTGTTTCGGGGGGGTCCTGGCTCACAGTCACAAGCACCTGCTTCCAGAATGCCCCAGCTTTTAAACATCTGGTTTTCCTGCAGATTATGTCAAGTTTGGATGTTGCACAAATCATATGAATGCAAATTTTAGTTTGTAAATGCAAATCATCCAAATTAAGTATTATCTTGAAAGTTTGACTTCTTTTTTTTTTCTTTTTTTGAGTTAAATTCCAATTTCTTTAATGGTTAATATTCATGGAAGTTAGAGATATTTCACAGTGCTGTGGCGAGAAGGATATCTTACCCTAAAATCAAGTAACTTAATTCAAATCATCTTAATGTCAAGTGCAATATCAAGCTGTTAATGGTGGCCCTTGCTCATGCACGTGGGAATCATGTCCCTTGTCCTCCATCTGTCAACAGACTCTGGACAAAGTAGGGGTGAAACACTGTCACCCTTCTGCCCTGCACTTTTCATGTGTACCTTGATTAAGTACAATAGAGCTGAGTGGAGATTTGGGCTAGAGTATCTCTTCAGAGGTAGTTAGTTGCTTTGTGTTTGCTTTATAGTAATGGGAAAAAATTTGTTGATAACAGTGTAGTGAGGTTGCTTTATCTTCGGTGAACAGCTTTGTCTTGCACCTTTTTGTGTGCTGGGAATCTAATTTTTTACTATTTTTTCACAGTTTATTTTAAAAAGGTTTTCTTCACAGAAGTATTTGAGTTTTGGGGTTGTTGCTCTGATGAATGTTAATCTGACTGGTGTAGTCAATGTGTTTATTTGGTGGAGACATCTATATTTTTGGCTCATTGCATGGCCGTTATAAAGCCAAAAGCCCTGTGCCTGAGCAGTGGAATGTCCAGGACACCCCAGGCACTGTGCCATGTCTGTGGGGCACATGTGTGTAGCCTGTGTGCTTCATGGCCTTAGCATCCATACTTCTGCCTGATAATTTTCAGGAAAGAGAGGCAGGATGTAAAGCACAAATCACTGCACAAGATGCAGTGCTGGGTGTTTCCCATCTCTGTTTGGATCAGGGCTGCCTCTGGCCTGTCATTAATGAAGCTCACCAGAAAAAGGAAGAAACCAGCCAGGGATGGCCAGAGATGGCTGGTTTCTACCCTGGGAGCATCAAGAGGAGCTCAGCCCAGGGCAACACAGGAGAGCAGGTAGGAGGAGGGAGGCTTAGCACCAGCTGCCACCAATCCCCACACCTTCCTTTGCTCACTCTGACCCCTCTGCTCCTTCCCTTCTTCCCTGTAGGGTAACCATAGGGCACCTAAAGAAACCTGCCTTGCTCACTAAACCAGTCTCCCCATCTCCACTGCCTCCTTTTTTTTTTCTCTTCTTTTTTTTTTAAATATTGCTAATTTATTTTTTTTCTCTGATCCTTTTCTTGCACCTCTCAAGCACTTCAGCTGGCAAAAGAGTGCCAGAGGGACTGCTTATCCCAGTCTCCCCTGAACAACAGGAGAAGGATAGAAATGCAGTTAAGAGAAAATAAGTCAAATAAATGGTGATGGACATTGTTTGGCTGAAGGTTGAGCTCTATCCATGTGACCTGACAGAGGTGTGATAAACCAAATGCATTTTGTGTGAGATACATCTCATTTTGTGAGTGTCCTAAAGAAAGGAAAAGCAAAATCTTATTCTGCTGTCATTCACCCAAAGGAGTGCTTCATCCAAATGAGCAGAAGACAGTGAACTTTCCTAATTTCCTTTCATTTCGTTTCAACAAAGGTATTCAAGCTTTGACTGGTTTGCATTAGAGAAGTCAAAGGACACAGATCAGAATGAGATGACAAGTGAAGTCTGGGCAGGTGAACTTGCAGTGGAAATTTGTCCAAATGATATGATGCTATGTAAAAGGTCCCACCCACTAAGAGTATTTTATGTCAACAAACTGCAGATAAACTCTCACTACAACCCCAAATTTTAACCTGCCTTTTTTCCTCCAATATCCAGACCTCCATGCTGGTTTGCATTTCCCGATGCTCTCTGACCTGTGATACAGAGTTAATGTCTTTTTGCTGTACAGGACAGAAACTCCACGGAAAGTTTTCATGGCTGTGCCTGTTTTCTTCCCAGGGGAATTGTACTTCATGTCTACTGGTGTACCAAGTGCCACGGCTCCCAATGGAGTGGTGTACAAAGTGGTGGACACCTCCAGGTATGAGATGTTCTTGTTGCAAAGCCTGGGTGTGGTGCAGTGAGTCCAGGTGTGGATGTGGTGAGTGATGTCTGACTCACTAACTCTTCTCCCATGATGGGCCCTTCTGTGAAGATTGTTCATGGAGCATCTGGAGCAACCCATTGTGGGTCTGCTTTGCTCTGGCAGTCGTGGGGCTCTGCACTGCCTGGTGCCAACTTGTTATGGGGCCTGTTGGTGTCATGTGGGTTGGGAGATTTGTTCGTGAATGCTAAAGCTGAATTTTATAGGTAGCTTGTCTTTCTTGGGCAAAGTTGCTCTAGATTCCTGCCCAAAAGGAGGCAGTTTTTCTCCAGGTGTTTATTCTCAGTTCCTCTCCATCCCTTGTATCCAGCCGCATCTCCCACAAGAGCCCTGTGGCCAGGCAGCTGCAGCTGAAGCTGGACCAGCATGACCTGCAGTGCTTTCTTGGGCAAATCAGAAATGAATGTCAAAAAGTGCATTTTTTTTTAATATTTCAAAGAGAAAAATGGATTGGTCAAGAAAACAGAACCATTGTTACACCTTCTGGATTCCACGTGTGTGTATCTGAGACTGGGCAAGGCAGGGAATAGCTGTGTTTTATGGGAAGACTTACAGATGTTTTTTCCATCTTCCTGTTTTTTAAGCATTACTATTATTGGCTAAACACCAAGCTGCTTTCAGCCAGAAATGGAGAGTGAGATTTTTGCAGCTTTTATTGTTTTATATGGATTAAATTTACAACTTTAGCTATCTGAGCATTTTGAACAAAACCACTTGTCTAGTTTTATGTTGAAACCAGTCCCCAAAGTTAAATAACCCCAGAGCTGTCACGTGTTCTCCTCCAGCTCTCCTCTGTCAGGAGCATTTTCCATTATCTAACACAGCAGAAGAGTTCCTGTAAACTATGTATTAAGAGTCTGGTATTATGCAACCTTTGCAAAAATAAGGAAAGCAGAAGTCAAAAGAGAGTCATAAGTTTAAGTTTAAAAAGAAGGTTTGTTCATGTGCAGAGTACAGAAAAAACTCACAGAAAAATTCATGAAAGTAGGAAACATCCTTGTGTAGGTAGCTGAGAGAAAAACTCTCTGCCTTCCACAGAAATGCAGATGCAAACAATCCTAATAACAAAGGAGTTATACTCTCCTAATGCAAACACCATGCATTTTTGAGCCAGTTTGAAAACCTCTGAAGAAGTCTGAGGATTAACAAGACAGCTGTCATAGGGAAAAGTGGTGAGGAACTACATGTAACTTCTCAGAGGTGAGATATACCTCTATGGCAAACAAATCTGTGTCAAAATAATGCACTGTAGTAAGAGAGAGCCCCTGTAGGAGACACTTAGACCTCATTTCTGAAACTAATGCATTTTTGGCACTACCTTTGTTTGGGCTTTCTGAATGAATAATAGTGTGTTATTTTCCTTCCATGAAGACAGTCTGAAAAGTTGTGCACACATGACCTTTATGTCAGATGTTCAATACACACTGTCTAGTTTTGTATTTTTTATTTTCAGTTTGACTAATCTCTTTCTGTAGTGCTTGAACTTGCCAATGCTTTATTTCCTTAATGGATTCAATAGTGGCAAGTGAAAACATAGCCAGAGGACTCCACTGCCTTGTGAATATTTGGACTTTGATCAGTGGAGATCTGTGATTGTTTAGTTATGCTTTCTACTGTAAAAGATTACTTGCATCATTTAAACAGACATTTATTTTTTTCCAATGAGCATTACATTCATAGAAAAACAATGGGAAGCAACAGCTTGCAATACCAGAGGAAAGGAATTAATTGTGCACTGTACGTGTCCCTTTTTTTACAGGAGAGCACCACCAGGAAAATGCCGAGTTGAGCCATCGCCAGTGAAAGTAAAAAGCAAACGCATCCCGTTTGTGCCAAAGGAGAGTGAGTGTCACTGTTGCTGCTTATTATTGGTGCATCTTAGCTGGCAGTAGATACAAACTCCACACATGTGTGGAGACCACCCAGAACTTTACTCTTCAGAGTATCCTCAAAATTAATTCTTAGCAGCTGTTTTAGATCTGAAGAGTTGGTTCAAATAAGGCATAAAGTATTTCCCCTGTCCTGGCCATGTGAAATTTGCTTTGTAGTTTCTGGCCCTGTACAATTTCCCTTTTCCATGCTACATTGTACTTGTTTCATTACCACCAACTGGGTTTCCCTGTAACTGTATGGAGACCCTGTGCTCAATGGTGCTTTTCAGTGACGTGATTTTTTGCAGAGCTTCAAGTTGTGAGGAGTATTTCAAGAGATGAAAGCTATGATTGCTGAAGGGTTGGGAAGTAGCTCATTGAGCAAGATGAAGGCTGAATCATTGTTAGTTGAAAGTGAGAGAATATGGGATGATAAAATGCTCCCAGAAGAACAAGTTATCAGCCATTTAGGTGAACTTTTGGCTTACCCAAACCCTCCAGGGCTTCTTGATTGCTTGATACTGCAAGAAGTATTGAAAGTAAAGAGCAGTCAGTGATGTAGCTGAAGTTGCAGCAAGCCAAGTACTATTTATGTTAGACACAACAACCTAAATACAACATTAGAATCTCAGGATTAGATTAGGCAGTATCACTGTTCTTTTCCCCTGTGCATTTAATTTACACACTAGGCAGTACTTTGACAACTTCCCTTCAAAGTCAGCATATTCTATGGACTTTGTCACAAAGTTAATATCACTGTAGGGACTATAAAGTCAGGATACTCTAAAGTCAGGATACTTTTATTTAATTTTTAATTACATTAATCATATTACACTGCATTTGAGTCACTGACAGTTCCCGCAGCTCTGGCTTCAGGGAAAAATGAGGGCACTCAGCACCTTGCAAGACTGAGTCTTTAAGGTGGAACAAGATCTGAGGCTAATTATTGACTGTTGACATGCCTGAGCATTCAGCACATCTTCAGATATATTCTCCTTTGCAAGCTGGGCAGCAGTCTCCAAACATTAGTAACTTGTTTCATGTTCAACCAGTTCTATCTCTGTTTCTGCTTATACATTATTCTCTATGCAAGTCCAAAGTTCAGATTTTTAAACTATACAGATAAGTAGATATTTTGGGTTTGTTTACAAGTTAGTTTTCATCATAAATTAAAACATAGAAGTGGTGGGAGAGATTCTACGAAGTGTCTCATGAACTAAATTCACTTTTTGGCGAAAACCAAACACAAACATTTTGATTCTGAAGCATGCAAACAAGGATGCGTAGGTCTAAATATTTACTGTTTTGGTTAGTATTTAGTGTGAATGTAACAGAATCACTAAGGCATGTGGCTTGCATTAGCTGGATGAGTGCATTTGTTGTAAGTGTATTTTATAAATAGCTTAACAAAGAGTAATATATAATAACAACTTGATTCAGTGAGGTGAAAAGCAGTCCCAGGTGACCACTAGCTTTCATACAGCCCTACAGATCATTATATGAGTTCCAGGATTTTTAAGTGCCTTGCTAGATCAGGCTCCGGCAACTGAGCTGTGCACAGGTAAGGCTTTCAAATCCATTTCTTGCCTTCAGAACCTCAGCTACCAAAGAAGGGAAATATTTTCATGTCTCAAACACAATTCCTCTTCAAAGAGCAGCAACTGGAAAAAAGAATGGACCACTGCAAGGGTTTGTCTTCTGGGGACAATAGATATTAAGTACAAATAAGACAGTCATATTTTTCCTCCTCTTTGTACTACAAAGCAAATGATGAATGAGAGTGGATAAATCTGGGATATAATTCAAATAGTCATGATGTCTTTGCAAATGTCTGTGACACTGTCCCAGCTCAGTTGATTGTTATTCTGAGAAATTCTGAATTGATTCCTTCTGGCAAACTAAAACTTATTTTTAAGCTAAAAATAAAGCACATGTGAATAAGCAAGTCCAGTAATGCCTGGAAACTGTGACAGCAAAGAATTTTCAGCTCTTCAGAGTTCAAGGCTCTTTTTTTTTTCATAAGGAAGAACAAACCCAACCTCAAATCCTGTTTTATGTGTTGTCCTGGCAACTCTGTTCCTCTTGCACATTCCAGTTGCCAGAGAGAATTGATTTTGAATGTTCCTGATTTCAGCTCCTCTGAATAAAGCATCTGACCCAGTGGGGAGGCCACGCTCTCCTCTGGTAACGATCCAATCCTTAGAAATGAAGAGAAGAGCAGAAATAGTGCCTGTCTTTAGAATGCTTTCTGCAGGAGAGAAGGCTATGGTGGGGAAGTCCTCTGCTGACTGTGAAACTCCAGCGCCCACCCTTTAAGGGCCAGGCTGAGATTTTGCTTATTTGCCAATAAACTGCTTAGAGTTTCCTTTTTGGGAGAGGGCTCACGTGTTGGCATTCTGCCCTGCAGTCCTCTCTGCTAACTGAAAGCAGCCGACCTTCTTTTGCTGAGGAAATACTGGCTCACTGAGAGCATTGTCACTTCTCAACGGGATCAAGTAGGCAAATTGCAAGAAATTAGTTAAATAAGTAAAAAATCAGCACTGGTTTCATATAGTTGTCTTCAAGTACTGTCCACAGAGTGACAGACTCATGGTTTCCCGGTTTTTTTCCCCAACAGAGTTTATCATGCAAGCACCGATACCCCAACCCCGGCTGGAGACCACGACCGAGGCCCCATGGGGAGGTAGGCCAGACCTCAGAACCCCCACCACAGCAGCGCCCAGTGGCAGGACCCCCAAGCCCAGGAAGGGAGCAGAGAAGAGGGGGCAGCGCAGGAAGAAGAAGCCACGGAACGGCGCCGTGCGGCTGATGGAGCGGGGGCGCCGCGGGCGCGGCCGGGGCCGGGTGGAGGTTTACATCGACGGCGAGTGGGGCACCGTGTGCGACGACGGCTGGAGCTCGGCCGCCGCCGCCGTGGTGTGCCGCCAGCTGGGCTTTCCCTACGTGGTGCGGGCCACCAAGAAGGCAGAATTCGGGGAAGGGACATCCCTCCGCATTCTTCTGGATGATGTCCAGTGCTCCGGGCAGGAGAGGACGCTGCTGGAGTGCTCCCACGCCGACGTCGGCAAACACAACTGCTCGCACGAGGAGGATGCTGGCGTGGTGTGCAGCCGGGAGGAGGTGGCAGACTGGTGACAGGGGAATTGGGGAAGGCAGCAGAGGGACTTGGAGCACATCCCTTTCTTGCCCAACCCTCTAAACCAGCTGCAGTTTTGCGGAGGGTGTGCCCTGTCTGGAGGGTGTCGCGTCTGTTCAAAGTAACCTCGTGGTTTTCTTCATGTTTGTCCCCATGTATGTGCCTTGGAGGGAAAGAAAAAGTAAAACGAAGCAGTGGCTTGAGTACGTTGTGGGCAGGGACTACATTTCTATGGGTTTTTTAATAAGAAAACCTCAAACATCAGCCTTTATAGATTAGAAAAGGGATGCATCCTGTTGCCCTTTCCCTTTCAAAATACAGCATTCCTCAGCTGTGCTTCACAATGTTTTGCCAAAAAATAAATTCCCAAATGACTGTGTTTTGCTCTAATGGAATCATTTGTGTTGTTTGCCTTACTTTGCCACCTGCAGCTCTGAGCAGCAGTTTTTAATGTGTAAATCTGTGCCTTTCTTTGCAAAATGCAAAAGTATATATTTTTTTAACTTTCCACTCACTAGTTTAAAGAAAAATTATTTTTCTCTAATCCTTTTTATTGGTATAAACCTAGTGGTCATCAAGGATAACTGTATCTAAGCAAAATCAGATTATTTAGAAAAAAACCATTACATACTGCCTGGAAAAATATTTCTGCAGTTTACACTAACCCCAGTGGAAAGGAAATCTGACCCCTTTTACACGGACAGGATTGAAAATCTGTCCCTTTTTACATTAACAGGATCATTGTCCTGTTTAACCCTGAAGATACTTCGTATGTGTTCCTCCACTCTCCCAAATTATGTGAAGCCACATGTTTCAAGCATTCAGATTTCATGAGTATGAGTTACTACACAAGAGGTAATATACTGAAGTAATAATCCTGTAATATTTAACTCTTTTTAGGGCATATTAAAAAAAACCACACAAACCCCTTATTTTGTCTAAAATATGTTTTTTCACCTGAGTAGTGATTGAAGACACATGTTCTCCTCTTGTGGTCTCCCTGTGTATGAAAGTATTTTGCTTGGTTATTTTTTTCCCCGTCTTTTGATAACTACTTACTGCATTCCAAATTTAAGCTTTAAGAAATTATAGCTTTTTGCTTTGTAAACAAACAAGACCTCAAACCCATGTGATGTGTGCCCATACCTTGTTTCGTACACGACTTTCCCAAGGTTTCCATGTCTGGGCCACAGGTGCAGCTATAGACCTGCCTTAAGCAGGGTTTCAGTGTTGTCAGAAAAGCAGCTGTGATGGAAACAGCAAGCATTCCTTAACAATAATGTGGTAAATAGGGATGTTATTTTTAAGGATAAAAGAAAAAGCCTGTAGTGTTCAGCCAGTTGTAAGCACTGACATCAAGTAGTTTGTTCCCTGGGGGCATTAGCTGTTGGCAATGACTAAACCCTTGGACTGTTTTTGTTATTATTAATGTCTTGCAATTACTTGTCCACTCCATGCTTGAAAATTTTATTGAATGAGAATGATCAGAACATCAGTATGTATAAGCAGGGTGACAACCAACTCAGTGTGAAAATCACTGCAAAGGCCTATAGTTGGCAGTGTTGGGTAAGTAAGATCTAATCCCACTGAAGATTTTGTTTTGCAAAGGTATGGTTGATTCCTGCATCAAGCGTAATCTGTGGCAAAAGATCCGGCTCTAGGTCAGCTCATTTATTAACTTTTTATGAGAGTTTTCCTGTCCACATATGCCAGGCATGGAGAGGAGACAACAGTACAGCACTGCATGTCAGGCTTGAGCAAGGTGGCTCTGATGGTTTTGTAAGGTGCCAAGGTCCAGTGCTGCCCATGAGGGACGTTATTTCCACCCCCATCCTCCCCCTCACAGAATGAAACAGCAAAAAGGTTTATCTCAAGCCTGATTAAGTCAGGATGTCATGCCCTTAAGCCAGAAAAGATTGAGCACATTTGTTTGTCAGTACCTTCAAAACAAAGATTTATTTTTTTGCCTGGTAAATGAAGGGGCACCAGGAAACATTTCCTGTCACCAGGAGGGAATGAGCTGTGCTGTTAAATCTTCAGAGCACTTCCCAGCATGCCTGTGTCCCTTGCTAACCTGCACCCTCCCAGATCGCCCTGGGCTAGGTCAGGAGTTACTGTCAGTTGGCCTGATAACCAAAGAATGACTGCTTAATTTGTTAGTGTAGACAAAGCCTTCGTGAAATCCAAACCCAAGGTGGCTATTTTTATTAAAGGATGGAAATTCCCATTGAAAGACCCATTGTAGGCCTTTTGATAATTTGTTTTCTGGATGATACAGAAACAAAACTGTCTTTGGAGCAGATCAAATGTATAGGGAGACAAAATGACGGCTTTATTTTAATTTTTTGCCTCTCCTGTTGAACAGTGAGTATAGCATTAGTATTTGGGCAGCTCACTTTTTTTGCCCCCTTTACTTTTACTGTGTATGCTATATCCTGGTTTTAGGGAGATGCCAGACGAGTTGCGGACCACAAGGTATTTCATTTCTATGCATGCAGCAATTCTTTAAATCAAGATTTTACACCATCTGTGCTCTGCTCGCCTGTCCTGTATGACACTTAAAGACACCCTAGAGAGAAAAAGGGCTTCTGGAGGAAGCAGCAGTGACTGTTTTGAGAACCATGGTCCCAGAGGCTCATGCCATGCACGGGGCAATGGGGAAAGGCCTGAATTGCAAAGGTCTTTCAGGGCATCTGCAGTTCTGCATAGGCATGTTCAGATGATCTTGTACCACCTGAGGTTTTTATTTTGGAAGAGCAGTAGGAAAGGAAATTATCCTTCAAACTTTATCACAGAAGAAAGATCTCACTTCAGTTATTCATCTGCCTCTTCCTGCATGTCACAGCTTGTGGCATGACACAGCACGTTGTCATGCAGTCACACAGCCCTGTTGGCTGATGACATCCTGCCACTTCAGCCCAGCCCCAGCCCTCACAGCGCAGCGGCTGCTTCTGGGTCAGAGATAAAGATGCTCTGATCTTCCACAGCACTTTTTGTGACTTGTGACTCTGCTCAGGAAGGTGATTTTCCCAGCATCAAATAGAAGGGCAAGTTTTTGCTATCAACTTGATGCACCTTTTCGATTTCCTGTTCCTTGGTAATTAGATTAAAATAATGGGTCGTTTTCTCTTTCTAAAAACATTGTAACTGGTCTCACTAGCTTTGGCCTGGCTGGATTTATTATTTACCCTGATAAAAGTAACAGCAGAAGTCACCTACTGCTTTATACTTTACATCCATGTATATATTTGGATACATATGCTGAGGAAAGTTATGTGCTTGCTTTTGAACAGAAGTAACATTTTAATAAATAGTTGGATTTAAAATAGGGTCATGTATGGAATTGTAACACAATTTAAGTCCATATTCTTTAGCATTAGTCATAATATTGCAGTTTGTTTTATAAAAGGAAAATAGCCAAATATTTACATTAAAGTATGGGGGTTTTCTCCCCTTCGAGCTGGTGTATGAGTGAATGTAAGTGTAAGCACACAGCAGTAACTATCTCCCCACACCTTGCAAAGGACTAGTAGCAGAGAAGCAATCACTGAATGTTTAAGTGCAGGGAGATTAAGGTAAATGTCTCTCCTATATTTGATTAAAAATTCTGTATGGTCTTACTTTAAATAAGCCTCACTACTTTTCACATTGTCTGTCATAACAATAATAAAAAACCAGAGAGATCAGATATTAGTACCTTGCTGTCAGAAGAACTAGGTGGGTTTTGAAGGTGTACTTCAACAAATATTTTGAAATCCACACCTGTGGCAGAGCTGCTAGGGCTGGGCAGAAGGACTGAAATCCCTGAACAGTAGTCCGTCCCTGTATTCCACCCGGACAGTGTTTCTGCCTAGAAAAGGAGGAGATGCCTTGTAAAAACAGTCCTGAAGTTTGTGTTTCTGCTGGAGATGGCTGAAACACAGTATTCAGGCTAGTCCCAGACCCCCACTAGTTTCATATGGATCTTTAGGCAGGGGGTGAGCTCTTAGACTGTAAATTCACCAGGAGAGGTAATAATTTAATCACCATCTGCACTCAACCAGTAGCACACAACAGATGGAGACACTTAAAGTAAAATTAAAAGCTCTTTATTTAGAAATGTATCATATTGGTAAATTCAGACTGACCAGGATGCCTGATCCTCTGGTGAGTCGTGTGCTGCTGGAGGCATTTCCCAGCACAGGAGCTGCCTATGCTGTGCCTTCTCTTTGCTGTCCTCATTTACAGCCTAAATGATGCTGGACCTTGAGAGAGAGAACAGAAAATGCTTTTAAACTTAAATAGCCCTGGAAAGCCAAGCAAAAGAGAGCAGGAGTTTGGACTAACCCTATATCCCATCAATTTTTCAAATTCACCTTGGAACTTCACACCAGTTCACTGTTTCCAGTTCTCTGCTCTTCTGTTCAGCTTCCAAATCTCTCTTGCTTCTCGTGTTTATGGGAATGTGCAGGTTGGCAAGGTGTCCACGCGATGGCAGTTCTGTCCCCAGCAGCAAGGTGACAGACAGGGAAGCACAGCGTGCCCCAGCCTCGCTCCTTCATCTCAGTGCAGTGTGTGGCTTCCAGGCAGATCATAAACACGACAGTTCCTTGGGATCATGTCCTTCACTCAAGGGTATAGAAACACGTTAGAATACAAACAGAAGGTTGTATTAAAGCTTATTGGAAGACGAACAAAATTAAAGTTCATCTTTGAAGCATGGAAAGTAAGATAAGTTTAGCAGCGTACACAGGCTAAATACTTAGGGGAGTTATCAGCTGATAATTATATTTGCTTGAGAAGCTTAATTCTGAAAGCTTACCTGATCTGCTCAGAGATCAGAACTGTATCACATGGCCTCTCTATCCCATCAAAATGTATAAAATACCCAATATTTCATCACCTCCCTCTGAGCTGCTCACAAACAAGATACAAGCAAGAATTTTTCACAGGAATTATTCTGAGACTGATCCCAAACGAAAGAACACCTTAAAGATAGTTACAATCTATTCTTGAAGTATGCCGAAAAAAATATTGATGAAACTCAGAAAATCAATGTTTCATCAGGAATTTCACTGAGTGTCTTTAAAGACATGGTTTCATTAGCTAGTTTTAGTTTTTAAGCACTTTCTCTAGCTGATGCTATTCTTGTGATCAGATATATCTTTCCTAGTGATGCAGGATATTCGTGCCATGACATCATAATATATAGTGATTGGCCAGTGGGGAGGAATAGTAGCTTTTTTCTGAAAACAAGCAGCTTTAAAACCTCAGTCTTAACAAGAAAAAAAAAGGTAGTTTCAAGTAAGATAAACAGAAACAATAGTTAAATAATAATGATGCTCTTTGAGAATATATACTCAGAGGGGAAAATAAGTCAGGGTTGTTGCAATTATTTTGAGCTAAAGAAGGAACTACCAGTTCAATAAAAATCAATGTTAACATTGAATGTAACAGAAAGCCAAAAAATATTTTAAAAAATACAACCAGGTTTTGCTCCACTGTGTACTGACAGCTGGAAACTCTGGTTTCTGGTGTTTTGTACCATTTGACTGTTACTAAGAACCACTGTCTCTCTGAGATCTTTGTGTGGCATTACTACCAAACTCTTCTGCTATGTGATGTGAAGCCAGGAGAGCAATGCTGGCCCCCAAGTGTGCTCCCCAGGGCAGCCCTGCCCACCCACAGGCTGGAGCTCTGAAAATGAAGTGATCAGGTGCATTTGTTTCCATAGGCCACCTCAAGTGTTCTTCCTCCCCTCTGCTGAGCACGGTGACCAGCCAAAAGAAAAATCCCAGGAGCTCCTGACAGGCTTTCACGGCTTTCACAGTTTTCTGACGAGTTTCTGGTCCTTCTGCTTCCCCAGGGGCCTCCCGGGCTGCTGTGACCCAAACATGGGCAGGCTTCAGCCACGCCTGCTGGGAGACGTGCTGCTTCCTGGGGACTTCAAAAGAAAATCCCTGTCATCCTCTAAGGTCCGTGATACCAAACCTTTCTTTAGCCTAGCTCACACTACAAAGCCAGTGCAATTCCTTTAATCTGCTCTGGTTTTCGAGCATTTTGTGATCTGTGTTTCCATGGCAGGTTTAGCTGAAGTTGGCCAGTAGGTGTTAGCCACTTAGTGAGGGATACATGGACACGCATCCACACAGCATAAATAACACTCACAGTCATGGCTGCTACAGGTGCTCCTTAAATTCCTCTTCACCACTGACTCCCTGCTTCCTCTGTCACTAACAGCCCATCTGAAATTATTTATGGTTTGAACAAAAATTAAATCCCTCACCTTAAGTTGGCATGTGCTGTGCTTGCTGTGATAGTCCTTCTCTGTTCATTCAAACACAGGCAGAAATGATGTGTAAGAAGGAAAACGGGCAGATTGTGGCCTTTTAGCACAGTCATTGCTTCCACCTGGAAACTGAAGCAAGCTGACTCGTGGAGGTGCTTGGCAGATGATTGCTGCTTCACATGGACAAAAACAGGGGGTGCCATGCGTTACATCCTCTCCCTCCTTCTGCAGAGAGGCATGGGTATATGGGAGCTGCTGGGGAAGTGGTACAGGGAAAAGGTACCCTATTGGAAATGGTGGGGATGAAAACTCTTGCAGCAGTCTCATATGGTGCTGCCAAACAAGGGAGAGACCCACAGGTGGCAAATAGACACGATAAAATTCCAGGTATCTTCTTATCTGGTCTCCAGAAGGCTGAGCAAAGCTTGTGCAGGAAAGGAGTGTGTCATGGGGTTGTCCTGTGAAAATCTGATATGTTTTTCCTTGGGCATAGCGGGGCAGGAGGGATCCTGCTTTGCTTCCTCTGGTGCGCTCAGAACCATGGGAATGGTGGAAAGGAGCATTTGCCACCTTGCATGTAAGATGAGCAACCTTCAAAGGGATGGAGTGGACACAACATGCAGCAGCACTGAGGAGAGACCTGGCAGGTCTTTGAGGAGGAAGGAAGAAGTGGATACTGTGGAGATTGTTATAGTGATTGAAAGGCTGCTGGACTGGGGGCAGGATGGGAAGACAGCAGGATGCAGTGGGTGGCTTCTGTACCTTCTTGGTCTTCTTGAACTATTTGGGGTCTTGCTGTTCCTTCCAGAAATCCCCAGAGGACAGAGGTCCTGCTGAGGTCAGTGATGGCTCCTGTATCCATCCCTCAACAGTTTCCCTGCCTCCCTGTGAGCCAACTTATTCACTTAGCCCCCACAACAGCTTGTTGGCATGAGTTCCTTCATTTAACAATTTGTTGTGAAAAATGTATTCCTCTTTTACACCTGCTGCTGGATCATTTCAGTGGGTGCCTCTGTGTTCTTGAATTATGCAAAGTAATGACTTAGTTTGTCCTTATTTATCTCTAAACCACTGATGGTTTTCCTGACCCCTGTCATAACCTCCCTCGCTCATACTTTTTCCAATTTGGAGGCTTAACCTGTTCTGTCTCTACAGCTCTGCTGAGCTGGTAGGGGAGTTCCTGGGATATTCACACACAGGGGGTGTGCTCCAGATTTATTGAGCCCTTTATATATCAATACTTTCAAGCATCTTGTTTTGCTCACTCACCCATTTCTAATCACTGTCAATACCCCGCTTGATTCTTTGGTCTGTACTGAGCATTAAGTTGAAATTCCTGAATAAGTTCCACCACTAAATATATATAACTTTCTTGGAGGTATATAAATATGCATAGTTTACCTTTCCCCATGCATTACTTTTATTTTTACCAGAAATTAATTTTCACCATTTTATGGCTTGGTCCTCTGTGTTCTGAAATCCTTATGCAATTTGTGTCAGTCAGCTTTAGATTACCTGTTCTGAATAAAACAGTATCATCTCTCGTTCCTGTGCCTGGATGATGAATGAGCACATTGTATAACACAGTGACCAAAGCAGACTGCTCTGAAAACCTTCATCTATTGATTCCAACAGGCATCAACAGTATATTCCCTTTGCATCGTCTAATTTAAAGAGCTAAAAGTCAGCAAAGAGCCTCCGCCTTCCTTGTCCTGTGACACCTAGTTTGTCTAGGAGCCTTCAGAGAGGAGCCTTATTTAAAACATTTTTATAAACAAGCATAGGAAGGTGCAGGATCTTTCCTGACTTCCTCACTCACTTGTTCAAAGCACCTTCTTCAACCAGGAAAGCATGCATCCATACATACACATATACAGACACATGCACATATATATCATAGAATCATAGAATGGTTTGGGTTGGAAGGGACTTTAAAGATCATATAGTTCCACTCCCCATCATGGGCAGGGACAACGTCCTCTAGACCAACTTGCTCCAAGTGTCAAACAACACTTCCAGGGATGGGGCATCCACAGCTTCTCTGGGCAACCTATTCCAGTGCCTCACCACCCCCACAGTAAAGAATTTCTTCCTAATATCTAATCTAGATCTACGCTCTTTAAATTCAAAGCCACTCCCACTTGTTGTATCACTACGTGTCGGTAAAAAGTCCCTCTCCAGCCTTCCTATAGCCCTTGCTATAAGGTCTTCCCGGAGCCTTCTCTTCTCCAGGATGAACAGCCAAGGCTCTCTCAGCCTGTCTTCACAGGAGAGCTGCTCCAGCCCTCTGATCATCTTCGTGGTCTCCTCTGGACCGTACACATACACGTATACACATCCACAGGCACACGCTGTGGGTGTATCTGAACCCGTCCCGGGGCTCTCAGCTCACACCGCCGCCGCCGGGCTCTTTAAGCAGCGCCGTCCCCGCCCGCAGCCGGGAACTCTCCCGGCCCGCCCCGGCCGCCCTTCGCCCGGGGCAGGGGGGGCACCGCTGGCAGCCGGCGGGGATGGAGGCGCTGTGGGCGGCCGGGGGGCTCCTGCTGGCCCTCTGCCTCCTGGCCTTTGTCCTGTACTGCTGCTACGTGAAGCACATCCATGCCAAGTACGACCACATCCCCGGCGCCCCGCGGGAGAGGTAAGGGGCCGGCGGGGCGGGGCGAGGAGATGGCGGCCCGGGCGGGCGTCTCTGCTGGGCGCTCCCCGCCGCCGGCTCCAGACCCGGCCGCTGGGCTGGATCCGTAAGGAAACGTCAGAGCAGGAAATAAACCCTCCAACCGGTGTCCCTGGGCCGGGCCGAGCCTGGCGGGTGTAGGCGAGGGCAGCGGCGAGGGATGAGCAGGCTGGGCACAGCGCTCCTGTGTGCCCGCTCCCGGGAAGGGCTGGCACCGCCCGGCATCGCCGGGGATCCCGCCTGGCCGGCCGGGGCTGAATGCCCTGACCTGTATTCCCGGGTGGCCACAGCGGCACGACAGAGAGGTTTAGAGCCGCCCACTCGAGCTGTGCGTTCGCTCAGGACACCACGGAGGGACCTGACGGCAGCACCGGCCGTGCAGCGCGGGAGGGGCTCCCTGCGCTGGACCAGCACAGCCAGCCCTGCTACATTGCTCCAGCAGGCACATTGACACTAACTCCACCAGGCACCTTCCGTGCTCTCCCTCATGAGCCAGGTGTTTGGTTTCTGCCATAAATAAATAAAAATGTCATAAGTGATAAAGGATGGTGAGAAAGGTGCCAGCGAGGCATTGGCAGCAGTGTCAGAAGGAGACATGGCTCTTGCAGGAGTGTGTGAGCTTCCCGTTCAACCTCACCCGTGGGTGCACATGCCCTCTGTAACATGCCACAGGAAGAGACGCTGCACCAGCACTGTCTTACACAAGCAACCTACAGGGACACCGAGCTTGGCTGCCCAGCTCCAAGCTTCAGCCTACTTGTGTAATCAGGGTCGGGTACTAGGATTAGAGAGAGGCTGGACCTTGTCATACCTAAACCTGCTTGTCCATGAGTTCATTTTGAGGTGTGGAGTAACACCACAGAGTAATGGCAGCTTGAGGAACCCTGTGGCCGCTTTTCTGTCCCTTCTTCAGGGTTTGAGGCTTGATATTAGTCATCAGCATAGGATCCTTCCCAGAAAGGTTTCTAGTACTGGTTAGTCTAAGTGGAAGCTTGTATGTCATGTGAGCCCACAGCACTTGATGGCTTTTCAAAAGTACAAATTACCAGGTACAATCCAAAACTCCCACTTCAGTACCTGTTGCACAAACACTCCCACTCCTAAATGTCCAAGGTAAGAAAAATCAAATACCTCCAGCTCTGAAAAGTTGTTTATAAAAAAAATAATAAGAGGTAAAGCCAGATGCTGTGTGTGTTGATGGTGGTGGTCTCCCCAGTAAAAGAAAGACATTGGCAAACTGAGAGGAGTCCAGTGGAGGCAGCTGGGGTGCCCAGGAGGCTTAGAGCTGGGCTGGCTTTCGGCAGAGAAGCAGCTACTGAAGGGCAGAGGGAATCCAATGACTGTTTTCAGGGCAATGGCACGAATTGTCTTAAGGCCATTGAGGTGTAAGGTGAAACACCTTCATCATGAGGGTGCTCAAAAGCTGGTCCATATGGCTGGGTGCAGCCCTGAGGTCTGATGCTGACTGGCCTGGAGCAAGGGACTGGGCTGGTGGCCTCCAGAGGTCCTTGCCAACCCAGATTACGTTGAAATGGGAGTAACTCAAATCTAAACGCTTCTCATCTGATACTGTATCTGGAAAACTGGAGAAGAGCAGCACCAGAAGCAAAGGCTGGCTTGTGTCCAGCTCGCTGCCCACCAGATGTGCTTCCCAGCCAGCCAGTCCACAGCCTGCATCCTTTCAAGGCTTTATTCTGTCCCAGAAGCAGGATTTTCCCTTTGCCCTTGGCTCTTTCCCTTTGATAAAAGCTTAAGAAAGCCTTATTTTAGGATGAAGTACAACAGGATCTTATCAAAGTCTTGTCTAAAGTCTTATGGCTGCCTGATGACAAGATTACATTAATGCCCTTGATTCCCTGAGCCCATTTGTTTTATCAGAACTAGCACAGCACATCTCTCAAGGAAAATTGTGCAGGACAGACTGGAAAATTGAGTCCTAGTGGTCATAGTGGCTTTGTTTTATTTTTTTCTGCATGAATGGCTCACCTGTAGAGAGGAGGTTGCCTCTTCAAAGGTTGACTTGATATTAAAGGTTGAATAACAAGAAATGGGAAAAAGGGATTTCTTTGTAAATACATGTTTTCAGTTGATAGTGTCAGGTAGTTATATATCCCAAAACAAACCCACACTTAGTTTTTTTCATGACATGCAGTAAGTTACTGGGTCTTCTTAGTAGTGGATAAATGTTTTAGGCCTGTTGTAACACCTGACTTAACTGGATGATGGGAGAGGGAATGAAAAATATCTCTGAGGATTTATGTGCCACACAAGAGGAGTCATGAGTGGGACCTTTTTTCCTGCTCTGCAGATAGAGCAGTTTCCAGAGCTTTAGCTAACAAAGGACTTGCGTTGTATTTGGGGCTGTCACATCTTTTCAGAATCCAGTTACAATGGAGGAGTCAAACAAGTAGAGAATTAAAAGTTTCTGTAGATGTTGGGTATCTTTGTTGAGTCCTTATTATTTTATGTGCCTCCCAGTTCCAACAGTAATAAAATAAGAGCCTGTATGTCCCCTCTAGCTTATTTATACTGAAAAGGATGATGGCATGGCTCTCTGTCTCTCAAATGGAAAACAGATCTTGAGTGCAGCTTGCTTCATTTAGAGAGGAGCTTGGCCAAATCTTCCTTCAGATTTACACAAAGCCTGTGGGAATTCACTGCTCTCAGTTGGAAGAAGGAGTTGATCTCTAACTTTTTAATTCAGCTATTGTATTTGAAGAGTTAACCTTTTTCATTAATGTCTTCAGTTTCCATATTAACCAGTGATTATATTTCTAGGTCTTTTTTTTCCCCGGCATTTAAAGTAACATAGCTTTATGCAGAAGGTTCCTAATTTTGCTTAACAGAACTCCACTGCCAGAACTGAAGTTACCCTTAGAGCTGAGCACATATTAAAGGATATTTAATCCAAATATCTGTTTTATGTACAGAAACATAATAGTTGCAGTCAAAATTCGATCAGCTAGACAAAGGGCAAACCAATTCATGGGGGGCTCCCACCCAGACCCAAACTTCTCCTATAAAACAGCAGCAAAAAAGACCTCATCCTTTGTCTCTGCACTGGTGTTCCTGGCTGTGTGCATACGCCAGCCTGACCTTGGTCCCCAGCTTACCAATGTGATGAGGGCTGGGCGTTGGCATAGCTTGGAGTTATTTTCATCTTTCCTTACAAGTGAAACCTGAGGAACACTCACTGAGCAACAAGGATTGCAATCCATATAAAACCCAGTGTTGACATCCTCGTGACCTTCTTAATCTTCATATTCTGCAGCTTTTTATTTGGACACCTCCCAATCTTATGGAGAATGATGAAGAAACAGGAGTTTGTTCATGATCTCTTCCTGCAGTGGTAAGTTGAGACACATCAATAACATTGAATGGGGTAACCCTGTAGAACAAGTGGGGAAATCAAGGCATGGAGACCCTGAATTGTGCAACTGGCATCATTCAGAAGGTCAGTAAAGGAGCCAGAGAGAGAGCATTGATCTTTCAGGTCAGATAGATATTGGAAAAAATTTTTGTGCTGCAAGAGTGGTTAGGCATTGGAATAAGTTGCTCAGGAAGGTGGTGGAGTAACTGTCTCTGGAAGTGTTCAAGGAGCGTCTGGATGTGGCACTTGGGGACGTGGTTTAGGGGTAATTGTGGTGGTGCTGCTGCGTTGGCTGTTGGACTAGATGGTCTTGAAGGTCTCTTCCAACCTTGATGATTCTGCAATTCTCCTATTGTCTTTAGACTGCAGTAGTTCCCACTGCAGTGTGCTCTGGTCCTTTGAGGTTATTAGGTTGCAACTGTTACATGTTGATTGCTTGTACCATAATTCTCTTTTTTTTAATCTTCTCTTCTTACAGGGCAGAGAAATACGGACCTATTGTACGATTTAATGCCTTTCACAGAGTGACAGTAATGGTTGTGAGTCCTGAAGGAGTGAAGGTACTCAAAAAATAAAGTCACATCAACAGTGGGGATCAGCCTCTCCCTCCATAAGGAGGGAGCTAGTGCCTGATGTTCAGGGCAGCATGAAGCAGCCAGTCTGTGCTTGGGTCTGGCAGGGTTAGGAGGATGAGGTGTTCTGCCCTCTGGGCTGTCCTGATTTATTTTCTTCCTTGATCAGTTAATTTACTTTGTCACATTTATTTAAACAGCACGTATAGCAAACACCCACCATTTCAGAAAAGTAGTCCCTCTGCAAGAGCTTAATATCTCAAATGAACAAAGCACAAGAGACTGAATTTCTTTCTCTAAATCTTTGCAATTACCAGAGAGTGAGATTTCAGGTCATTGGGCAAAAAAGTGCTAGAGGCATGCAAAACAAGCTAGTAGCATGGGAACTGGGGAATCAGGGCACACCAAATAATTCATCTGCTCCTCAGACTATTGCTACAGAAGGAACACAGTAAATGTGTGAGTGAAGTTTTATGTTTTGTCTGGGAAACAGATTGCACTCAGTATTCACTGACCTGAGATTCGATTTTAGGAGTTCTTGATGTCACCACAGTACCCAAAGGATCGGCTGGTGTACGATCGTATCTTCAGCCTATTTGGTGAAAGGTAGGCAAAACCCATCTGAAGCCATTGTGATCTGTAAATAAGTGCAAGACTAATAACACCACAGGTGAACACTTATTTTGACTCAGACCTTAGTGTGGGGATTAATGTCTAATTCCAGACATACGTAAGCAGTACGTATCTAATAATTTTTGTGTGAAGTCAAATGTCTTCCCAGTCAGGGAGGAGGATTTGTTTTACCTTGATCGTATACATTTTTTTCCTGCCTGGCGATGTTCAGTTAGTCTCAGAATAGTCTGCTCAAGACCATCATCAAACTTCTTACTTAGATTTTAGAGCACTGAGTTAGTCCTTGATGGGTGGGATTTTGCAGCTCCTGAATTCAATCACAAAAAAAGGGGATTTCTTTGTTAGGCTGAAACTTTTAAAAATATAATAATCCCGTTATTATATTAATTCTTTGTATATCAGCTGTAATGAACCAGCATCTTATTGGACTCAGCAGTCCACACGTACCTAGCAAAACATATTTGTGGTTTAGTTGTTGTCCAGAGTCACACAATGATTGCAGTACTCGAAGTGTCACAGTGCTCCTTATACGTGGGCAAAATAGAAGAAAGTAGATGTGAAAGACTTATCTGTGTGACTACATGGGGTTCAGCTGGCTCCCTTGCTGAAAACTGTTCCTTTCCTTGTTTTCCTGCATTCTAGGTTTCTGGGGAATGGCTTGGTAACTGTTTGCAACCATGACCATTGGCATAAGCAGAGGAGGATAATGGATCCAGCTTTCAGCCGAACGTAAGGCAGATATTTCTGGGATGAGCTAGCTGTTATTTCTGCTGTATTTTCATGATTCTCCCTGTCATTATTTGATATTTAGAGGGGGAAAAAAAAGACAGTTAGTGCCAAAATTACATTTTACTTAAGTCTAGGACACCATTTCCATGCCAAGTGTAATTTGACCAGACTTCCCATGGAGCAGTGACACCCCTATGAGCTCAGCAATGGCAGAAAGGTCCTGAGGTTGTATATGCAGGAGTGTGGTTATGGCTGTCTTATCCTGTTAGAAAGGGTAAGGCAGAGGGTTGGTCTGGTTTCCCTGTGTGTGCCTCAATGCACTGCACGTAAGGTCCAAAGATGAAGTCCACATGCTTTGCTTCAGTGTGCACAAGCCACAGCCCTTTGCCATGACAGACATTTGTTTTATGGCAGGGCAGAGCAGGGCTGCTGTGAGAAGAATGTAGCTCATTTTATCTATTTACTTTTTTAAGTATTAAGGCAAGTTGATTATAAATAAAAAAAAAATAATTACAATTTTCTATGGAAAATAAAGTTATTTTGGCTGAGCAAAGATGTCCTCTCCAGAACCCCCACTACTCATCTTTATTGATTGTTCAGCTACCTGATTGGTCTGATGGAAACTTTTAATGAAAAAGCAGAGGAGCTGATGGAGAAGCTAGAGGAAATGGCAGATGGGAAAAAAGAGTTTAGCATGCTGTCGATGATGTGCCGGGTGACTATGGATATCATTGCAAAGGTACCAGCTGTCGCTTTCTTGTTTCCTCTGCAATGGCAGGAAGGAATGGAAGTAATGTGTACTGGCAGCAGGATGGGAGCTGGAGCTGGAGGCAGGGAGCTGGAGCCAGGGAAAAAGACCTTTCCTCACCAGTGCCAGAAGAGCTGAAGGACTAATTGTGCCACTTCCATCTGGACTGAGCCATGGGAAGGGGCAGATAGGGAAGGGTGTGCACAGTCTCAGTGTGGTCTGCAGGATGGGGACCCTTTGCAAAAGCCCTTTCATCCTCACACCTCCCACCCCTCCATGACAAAAGGGGCACACCAGTGCTCATTCATGGGTTATATTATTGCCATTATATGTCAGCATGAAGTCTGCCTTACGCTGACTTTTCCCTTATCTATGCAAAACAGTTTGGGATGAATGGAGAGTAATAGTAAATTATTAATCCCCCCAAATAAGGAGGAAGCATAATGTAGGTATTGCCCTCCCCTCATGGTCTCCTGCAGGGCAGGATCTAGCCTGAGATATTTTTAGGGAAAAAGGTGGTGGTATGAGGTTATCCTGCTCTTTCACCCCAGCCCCAGGGAGCCAGGAGGGTGCAGCAAGTTGCCTTTTTCTCTCCTGCTCCTTAGGTAGCCTTTGGCTTGGAATTAAACGCACTGAGTGATGACCAGATGCCTTTACCACACGCTGTGACCATGGTTTTGGAGGGACTGACCAAGTCACGGATCCCCCTCATACAGGTCTGTACCCTCCTCACTTCTGTCCTCTCTCCTCACATCCAGCTGGAGCCTCTGCTCCTTCCTGAGTTAGTGGGAGGGAGCCATGCAAGGTCCATATTTGATGGGGAAACAGTCATCTGTAGATCTTTCCCTCCAATGTGCATCAAGATAAAATTCACTAATGCTTTAAAACACTTGCAGAATTAACATTAACATTTAATGCTTCCTTTCTGTCTTCTCTTCCCCCATGCATGTGTCTCCTTTTCATATGGTTTTACACTTTCAGACCCATTAAAAATTGAGATTTTTGCCCTTTGTCCAAGCAGGATGGCAACCCTCACTCAAAGTGGAAGAAATTTGAACATTCTTGCCATTAAAAAATGATATTTTCAACCCAAATTTATCTACTAAGAAATTATGGATGTAATATGAAATATTTAAGTTAAAAATCATCCTAGTGTCTCATGAAAGTTGTAGTTCAGGCTTTTAGAGCTCCTGTTTTCCTTTTTGGGACCAGGGGTGAGATTCTGTATTGCATGCTGCTGTCTCTTTCCATGGAGAGGTGAGGCATTTTGCTCACAGTGCCCAAAACATCAGCTTGGATAAGACAGGACATCAGCATGCACAGACTGAAATATTTCTCATTTCAGCCCAAACCCTTCATCCTGGGGGCGTTCACTTTGTTCCGTGGAGAGCAGATGTTTTTGTGACAAGTGTCATTTAGCAGAAAACAAGGTGCTGCCTTGTAAAATAGCATTGAAATTATTTCTTACCAGCAAAAGGAATAAAATGACTCAAGAAATTCTGTATTCAGTACATGCCAGGGAAACAGAAGTTGGTAAAGGAGGTCAGGGAGAGTGTGAGGCTGCTGCGGCGTGTGGGGAAGGAGTGCATTGACCAGAGGAGAGAAGCTCTCCAGAATGGGAAGGAAGCCACGTTGGATATTCTTACACAGATACTGAAAGGAGATGGTAAGGGACATGTTGCTGTTTGAGTGAATTTCTCTGTGGTATGTTTTGCCATGGGATTTGGGGAGGATTGTTTTGGGGATCTGAACTTTGATCCTCCTTTAAAGGCTTTTTCACACTGAAGATAGTAGAGTTGCTTTGAAAATCCCCTGTTTCATTGTGTTGGATCAAATATTGGTCACAAACCACCACTGAAACACCCACTGAGCATCTCCTCTTGATGCCACCTCACCCAATATGTGCCAAACAGGGCAGAGCACTCTGGCTGGTCCAACTGGGACATGGGGGCATTTTCTAATCCCATTTGCTTTTCTATTTTGACAGCTCTGGAGGACACTAGAGATGATGAAAACATTCTGGATAACTTTATCACTTTCTTTGTTGCAGGTTGGTAGCTATTTTTATTTTTGGATATGTCATGCGGGAAGCTGTACTCATTCTTGGGTCATGATTAACACCCTTCTAATCATGATTAACATCATCATTAACATCTTCACTCCATGTAATGCTGCTGTATCCAGGAGTCTCTTGGTTGGAAGACAGCAGTATTTACACTGGCGTAGGACCAGCTGGGCAAGGTCTGAAGAGAACTTTCAGTTTTCTCAAAGGCAAATCATAGGTTATCCTCTTTCAGTCATATCGACACAGCAAATAATGCCAGGCTTCCCACTCTGGTTCCCAACCTCTGACTTCCCACTGCCCACTGAGCTGCAAGGCTGGGTTCTGGTCCTTCCTCCCAGATCCCACCAAACCCCACTGAAAGCACCTTTAACATATTCCACATATCTTCATGTCACCTCACCCACATCATTAAATGCCATTCTTGCTTGAAAAGTGTTAGTCAATGCTTGGTAGGAGAAGGCACTGTCAAGCCTATCAGAAAAAACATGGGCCAATTTAATACGTGAGATAAACATCATCTTGCAGGTCAATAGGATTTAGATTCCTAAGAAGGTGAAGTCAAAATGCTGTTCTTTTGCAAGAAAGACATTATTGAAACAAATACATTTTTGCAGGAGTCTGTTTTCTGTAATGCGTTAAAATAATACGTGTGCCTACCCATGAAAAAAGGAAAACTACCCACATCACAGAGTCTCAGAATGAGTAACGTTCAAAGATTCTTCTACTCCAACTTCCCTGGTCAAGCAGGGTCACCCTAACACATAAAGCAGACATTTCAAATAAAGATGGTCGGAAGCTCTGTTTTCCCTCAAAACCAGTAAATCCGTGCTTTTTGGAAGAACTGTGTGTCCCATAATATAACAAGGCAAATACTGGACCTCACTGGTCCTCCTGTTAGGGAACTCATAACCAGTAGGTGCTGCATGCAGCCAGTGCAGCTTTGAGTTGAGCAAGATGAGTCATATCTTTACCAGCTCTGTCCTGTTCTTGTCATTCTTGGAAGTTCCCTACGTAGACTTTACATCCCTTTTAGTATTTCCTTTAATTGTAGCATACTTGAAATAAAACATTTGGGGTCCAACCTTTAAAGTTTCCTGTTCACAATCAGCTAGTAGACCATCTTTGTACATTGTCATTATTTCATGCTAACCTTTAAACTGATTTTTGGTGTCATTAGGTCATGAAACCACTGCCAATCAGATGTCATTTACAGTAATGGCACTGGGTCAGCATCCTGAAATACTGGAAAGGTATGTGCGCTCCAATTTGAAAACCCAGCTTGCTGTTACTTTCAAGATGAACTTAATGATAAGGATTATTAAAAAGATAGGATCAACTCCCAATGAATTCTAGCCTCCCTTCCAAAATAAACAGTTCCATAGTCCCAATATATCTAAAATGTAAAAAAAAAAAAAGCATAAGATGGATTATTTCAGTTTCATCTAGGTGATTTTTTTTCAAAACCTTTATATATACTGGTCCTGAATCCCACCTGGTTCAGCTGCCCTGTGTGAACATTGCTTCATCCTGATAAGAAGTATAAGTTCAGGATGCCTGCTTGGGAATTGGTAGGCATTTTGCCTGAGGATGGCTGTCCAAGTCCAACTTACTGTCTGGAAAGTAAAAAATGTAATCTTGCCTAGCAAGATATGGGCATCTACAGCTAATATTTTTTAATTGAACTGCAGGGTTCAGGCTGAAGTGGATGATGTTCTTGGTGCCAAGAGAGACATTGACTATGAGGATCTTGGCAAACTCACCTACTTATCACAGGTACTGTAGGAGTGAGGTAAGATACCAGTCAGAACTGTTTGGTAGCACCTCTGACATGTCATGGAGGAGCCCCACACTTTTAAGATTTTGAAAACAATACAGATATTTTATCCTGATAATGTTTGTCCCCAGAGAGTCAGCAAGCAGGTATCACGAGACATTTGCAGCAGCCTAGCCTCGTTGGGAAGGATGCTCCTCAAATTTCTTTGCAACATCCCACACAATTCCTTCAATGCTTTCCTTAGTTATTACCAAACTGCGAGCTAGAGTGGAGTTGCATAATCCCTATCTGTTTAAGCTGAAACCATAGCTGTAATTTTTAGAAGGATTTGCAACTTTGAGCCCAACCTGTGTGTGAATCCCACACACTTCCCTAACTCGCAGCTCTATTTTTGTTTGATTATTGCTAAAGCATTTCCAGCTATGATCTCACCAAGTGCCATAAACTCAATGGGATTTGAGGACAGCCAAAAATAATGGCTAGTTTTTGTAGTGACAGTTTTTCATTGTTCAGTCTTGAAACCCTCTTCAATCACTCTGAAGAGGGGGAGAGAGTTTGGTCCTAAAAGGGGTCTTGCATATTGAAATGCTGGTTGGTAATGAACTGCAAAGCCAGGGTTTGGCTACTTGCCAGTGTTTGTGTTGCATATCCTTTTTTACAAGGTAGGGGATACCAGTAGCCCTCAGGAGAGGCTGATTCACAGTCCTGGCAGCTATTCTGCTTAACTTGCCCTGTGATTTTAGTAGTCTGCCATGATCATTTTTCTCTTAAACTGCCCTGCTAAGGTGAGCAATAGTTTTATCATTTGCCATATTGCATCCCACAAATCACTGTGCTTTGACAGCAGATAGATTTCATAGGTGTATTTCTCAGAAGGAAAAGGGAACTGTGTGATTACAGAAATCGTCAGGTTTCCTTAGGCTTCTCCAAACAGCATCACAATTATACCACTCCAATTAGGATGAGGTATCTAATCCTTTCAGTTTTAAGACACATCACATGAGGGCCTCTCAAAGCAGACCATTTATTTAGCAGCACAAGCTTGGATCTGTACAACCAAAATCAGTCACCCTTGGTCAGAGCCAGTCCATCACTGGAGAATCAGAGACTATGGGACTCCTCTCCTGTCGCTCAGGCAATTCTGAATCCTTTTGTGCCCATTTCTTTTTTGTTAGTCCACTCGTGCATACACACCGTTAATTGCATTTTCGGTGTGATGCTCATGTGCACCGTTAATTAGGTTTCACTTTGATGAAATAAGCCATTCTTACAGCTCACTGCCACCAAAAGAAATGGTCTTGTTCCATTTTTTTCTCAACATTCCCTATTCATTTTCCTTTGCCAGGTTGTTTTTTGTCCTTTTGGTGCTCTGACCTGGCTCAGCTCCCCAAGCAGCAGAAACAGGACAAAGGCAGGAGCAGGAGCACAGTGCTGAGAGTGGGAAGGAGGTGGGAGCAACCACCCATCCTCATGGTAGTCAGTGCCCAGAACAGCTCATCAGGGCCAGGACACTTCACTCAGATATTCCCTTTGAATTTGCTTCCTATTACTTTTTCGCTTAGTTGTTGACCTGACTCGAGATTTTAGATTTGTTTAATGCATGGGATCTCCTGTGGGGTTTGTGTCTTTTTCTCTGTATTTTACCAGTTGTAAGAAAGAACTAGGCCTGAAGGAGCTGACTTAGCCATACGTTTTGCCCACAGGAGCCCAAGGCAGATACAGCAGCATCTGTTTCAAAAGTCAAAATCTCCCACTTATCCAAAGTGAAAGGCCATAGGGAGGTAATTAATTCTATTTCTGCTTCCTATACTGTATCAACTAAGTGACCTTTTGTGCTTTTTGCTGACACAGGTTCTGAAGGAGTCGCTGCGGCTGTACCCGCCCGTCGCAGGGACCGTGCGCAGGCTGGAGAAGGAGCACGTCATCAACGGCATCAGAATTCCTGCCAACACCACGCTCGTTGTGAGTCCCATCCACCATCAGCAGCTGTTAGCTGCTGGAGTTCATCCACATGTAATGGATCTGTGGATCAGAGGGCCAGAATCTTCCCAGGGTGTATTTCTGCTGGCCTCTCTAATATCTTGACCAAAACTGGGGTGTGAATTGGGACACTCATTTGGGACTGGGGAGTGGAAGGCAGTTATGGTTTTGTAGCTCTGACAGCAAAGAAGCATTTTCAGTGTGCTGCTCTTGACTAAAACAAGTAAACTCTTTCTTGACAGTTCAGCACTTATGTAATGGGAAGGATGGAAAGGTTTTTCAAGGATCCATATACTTTCAATCCAGACCGATTCAGCAAAGATGCACCTAAGTGAGTTTCTTTTTACTCCCAGGTTGTTAAATATTTAATAAGGATCCATTACAGGAAGATATTTCAAGGGGGAAAAAATTGACTAAAACTATTTTTCCATTCCAGTATGAGTAAGACTAAATCATTCAAATGCAAATAGAGAGCAATAATGTGCAGCTTTTGTTCAAAAATTCTTTAGACCACATGATACCTTGCAAAAACAGACCAATACTATTGTTATTTAATGTTTATATTGAGATCAAAGCTTTGGGCCAAAACCAGGTTGAATATTTGCATTAGTGCAATACAGACATTTAATATGTGACAGCCCTGGCCCCAGGATGCTTGAAGTGTCTCCATATTAGAGAGGGCAGAAGGGGCTGAGGCACAGAAGATGCTGTTCAGCCATGTGGGAGGCAGCCTAAGGCTAGTCAGTGGTCAGGAGTGCAATAGGAGGGATCAGTGACTAAACAGTTAGATACAGAGATCAGCAGCTACTTCACGAGTCAGGAGTTTTGCTTCAACCTAGAGTTAGTCTGGTCTCCTGAACCAAACACCCCCTCCCTCACATGGTTCAGAGCTGCCCAAAGGAGCAATAATTGGGCAGATCGTTACATCCTCATGACAGGCTGGAGAGCATTTGGAGTGTGCTTAACATTCAGCTTTGAAATAAGATTGGCATACATCAAAACAGCTCTGTGAGTTGAGCCATACAGTAAGCAGAGATCTCGAGGAAACATGCTGTGGAGCTGTACTGCTGCTCTGAAGTGAAAAAGAGGTAATTTGGAGGCTGTTTTTACAAGTCAGATAGGCGAGGTGATATTTAGACCATTTCCTTGCTGTTGTGATGAAATATTTGCTTGTTTCCTTACAATCAAGTTGTCAGAGTGACAATTTTGAATGTTTTTCTTTGCAGGCCATATTATTGCTATTTTCCATTTTCTCTGGGATCCCGGTCCTGCATCGGGCAGGTGTTTGCACAGGTAAGCAGAGGCCTGGAACGGCACTTCCATAGCAAGCAGTGGGCCAACTCAGGGTGTGCTGCCATGGCTGGTGGTGGGGGACCAAAGGCCACACTAATGGTGCACTGACCCCCTTCTCTCTAGAGGGAATATCTCCCCCATGCCCATGATGGCCATCTCTCAAATGCTGTCACATGAGCACACATCCGTGTGCCAAACTGGTCCCACGTCACCGGTGTGCACATGCAGGTGTCTGCAGGGAGGAGCAGCAAGCAGGCTGCACTCCCTCTGAACTGTCCTGGATCAGCCTGCCTGAATCCAAATGTGATGGGAATCACAGTCAACAACCCTTTGCCAGCCAAGGTCAAACACACAGGGGATGTGCAGGGGGTCTTGGGGACCATCCCGTGGCTACCCCTGACAGAATCAAGGCAGGGAAAACGGCAGCTGGCAGAAGGACACAAGCCAGAACTGTCACAGAGAAGGTGAGGAGGGGGCTATATGGATGGGAGGAACAATTTAATGATGTATATGAGCATAGCAGAGAGCATTTCAGGACAGCAGGAGGCCAGCTCTTTGGGTCTGTTCTGTGGGTTAATCTAAGCACCAGTGCTCAGAGTCTTCAGTGTTTTAGTTTTACAGTCTGATTTCCCAAAATGGGGTTAATGCATAAACACAAGGACCAATCCTCGTGCCTGTCACTTGTCTTCAAATCCATGAAGTCCCAGGTTTCCTGCCCAAACTCAGCTGGCTGCATTTAACTTTTAAATCTCTATATTGACAGAACAGTATAACATAATACACTGACTTTAGGCAGCTGCAGTCCAAGCTCTATATGCTGTCACTGACAATGAATTTGCTTTTCTTCTTAACAGATGGAGGCAAAAGTGGTGATGGCAAAACTGCTGCAGAGGTTTGAATTCCAGCTGGTACCAGGGCAGAGTTTTAAACTCTTGGAGGCTGGAACCTTTAAGCCACTAGATGGAGTAATGTGTAAATTAAAGCCAAGGAGCTCTGCAAGAAGCTGCCAGGCGTGACTACTCAAGGAGGGGAGCATGACATGCTACTGTTAGTGTTTCTTCTGATTTTGAAGATCTTGACACTAATCAAAGGTTTGATTTGGCAGGTCCCTTTAGAGGATTACTAGACTGAAATTATTTCTAGCCTTCCTCATAATGTACTGAAGAAAACCTTAGGAGAGTCACTCTAATGAATATTTTCAGGCTGGAAGCGTACCCAGAATTGCCAAGCTTGTAATTTTCCTGGGGGGCTATTTGATTCTGACCAGACTTGGAAAAGAACATCCTTTCACTGCAGTATCCCTGGAAGTCCACACAAACCTCCACTGGAATCTCAGCTCATAGTTTTCACTAAGTTTACTTATAACACAACATGGTCTAAAGTAAGCCCTTGTTTGGGAAGTTTTCTACTTACAGAATGAAATCAGAAAAGAGTGGAGCACAGATTTGGGTTGAACTTAGGAAGAGATGTTTGGAGATAGTCTTTTGTCAAAGCAATTTTTCCATCCCTGCTCTAAACAAGAACAATTGATAGGAACAATCTGAACAAAAATATCAGTCTGAGGCCACTACTTCCCCCTGTTTCTCCCGCCTCATTTTTATTCAGTCTCTTCCACTTTTCTTCTGAAATTATGCAAAGTGTAGATTGCCAGTCCACACTGTAGAAAGGGAATCTCCTGTTTCCTCCTACCCCTCCACACGGCCTGTGTTCATTCTTCTGAGACATTGTTCTTTGGTCAGGGGAGTCTTGCTGTGTTTATTTTAATCTGGATCATTTTCCCCGTCTGGTTTACCACAAAGCTACAGTAGGACTTGGACCAGATGGTCTAGTAGGTACAGCAGGGTTGGAAATAAGTGCCTGAGCTAAATGCTGCTTAAAATGGTGTTGCCACTGAAGTAATGTGTCTGCAGTTTGAGCCAGAGACAGGAGAAGGTCCTGCACCCCCTTCTTCTGCAGATGTGCCTGAATTGCTTGCTGCATGTGGGCTTGCAGCTGGGCTCTGCTGGGGAAAAAACTACCATATGAAAATGCTGCCTTCCAGAACTATGTAGATACCTAATAGGAGTTTGGGCCTTCTCTGTCATGAAATACAGCAAATTAAAGAAATATGATGCTGCCACTGTTGTTTCTTACCTTTCTGAATTAAAAGAGCAAAAATACAGTCTGTATACTGTCAAGTTCCCGTGGTGGTTTCCATACCAGAAGAGTAACATCCCAGAACTTTCCCTGACTCTGATCCTGTTGTGCACAATCTCATTCAGTGCAGCAATGGGACAGCAGGCCCAGAAGGTTGATGCTGCTTTTGATAATACGATCAACATCATACAGTGTACAAATATGACTTACACCCAGGCGTACCAATACCTGTATTACAAGGGAAGGTTTAGTCCACCTATCAATAGACCAGATTTTCAAGACCTTGAGATCTGCTTGTAGACATTCATATAATCTCATTGGGAAACTGAGGACTCTCCAGCTGGATGTGCGTTCCCAGGAGTTGACACAATAGGGACCGGGATACTCCATGCCAGTCAGGCTGGATGTGCTGGTGGTATAACAAAAAGCTGAACCCTGAGAACATGTCAAAGGGAGAGGTGGGGGAAGCTGTAACAGGGAGTGGCCTTTGCTGTGAACAGCACACAGCTTGACAGATGCTGGCAAATTGTGCTGTGGGAATGCAAGATGCCACCACACCAGGGCTCTGCTGCTAATGAGTGAGGTGAGATGCATTAGTTACACAAACATGTATTGCCTTCTGCTACCTTTGCAGTGGGGTGAGGCACCTCCAAGAAGGGCTCATTTTAACACGTTAGCATGTTAAAACCCTGCAGTGAGTTCCGTCAGCCCTCATCTGTCCAAGACTGGAGTTTCCTGACTGCTTTGTGTTTACCCTCTTCTTGCAAGGCCAAATTACCACCCAGCTCTCCAGGGACCGCTGGCACAGACCTTTCTCCTTTTTCTACACCCAAGAGCCCTTGCCAGACTGTCACCTGTCAGGCTGATCGCCTCCCAGCAGATGGCAAGCGCTCATTGCCGATGCACCCAAGAGCAGCAGCACTCCTCAGCCTTGACAGCTCCTTCTCTTAAGAGACAGGCTGTCCTGGCTCATCCAAGACATCTTCCCGCAGGAGGAGATGGTGGCCTATGATGTGCAAATGCCCTGCATTGTTCCCATGGTTTCATCCTGCACCTCTAGCCAGGAGGTGATCCCTTGTCTGACTAAAAGAAAAAGGAGCAGGTTCAGGAAAGCTGTTTCCTGGTGCCCTGTATGCCAACTGGTTGCCAGCACCAGCTTTGCCAAACCCTGTTGAGAAACCTCAGACCAGAAGTGCCTCAGGAGGCACAGCTGTGCATGCCATGGGCTATAAAAACACCTGGGAGCTGAGCTTTTTTGGACACCACAGAAAAGGACAGTTTTTCCTTATTCTGGGGAAGAGAGACATTATTTCAGTTCTAGGGCAATCATTATTGCACCAAGCCCTCGGCTGGATTCTTGGCCAGTAAGGCAAAAAAGTAGAACAAAGTCTGTCTACCCAGTTCACTTACCAGCTGGTTGTAGGAAAGTGTCATACCTGTAGCTAATTTTCTTCTTATCTTTTTCCTGGCTCTTGGGCAATACAAAGACAAAGCTGGATATGGCTGGTGGGGTGATTTTCCCTGGGTGCCACTCAGGCAGGGTCCTGCACAGGCCAGTGTTGCATCCCTGGAGGTTGGATGCAAGAAGGTTTCTCAGTTGACATGGAACTGCAAAGCCAGGCTGCTCAGGACTGCTCCTGCCCCTGCACCCTGCAGGTAAGTGCCTGCCCTCCAGCAGCTGCTCTGGCTTTCACCCTGCCCCAGATGTGCACACTGGCAGCTGGACAGGGACTGTCAGGAGACAGCCAGAAGCTCAGCTGGCAGGAGTCAAGGTTACAGCTGCCCTCAAAGGTGAGGGCACCAGTGGTGACATGTATTCCCAAGAGTCTTTATTAGAGGTGCTAAGTCTTCCTCCTGTTCTGACGTGGCTGCTACAGGTTTCTTTGATCCCTCTCCCAGACCTATAAACTCTTTGCCTCCTTCTTCTGGACTGATGCCCAGGACTTTCATGTATGTACTCAGAGTGAAAACTTTCCCCCCAGGATTTCTTCCCAGGTTTTTTATACTAACCCAAGAGCTTGATCTTATCCCTTCTAGATCAGTGTCATAGACAAGAAAGAAGGAAACACTGCTGCCTAGACTTCTTAGGACAGGAGGGAACCAGCTAGGGAAATTGTACCCAGAGGTGTCTGTCTTTCAGAAGGCAAATGCCTTCGGTGCTGGCATGGGAGAATGTGAAGCTTTCTCACCCCAACTAGTCTGGAGCACAGGAGACTCCCAGTTTTGACTCTACACTTCATGTACAGACTCATACCTTTCCAGAGAGCCCAGCTAGCATTACTGCCAGGACAGAAGTGGGAAAAATCTCATTCCAGCCCTTGCAAGAAGCCAGGAGAAGCTCAGAAGCATGGGATTCAATCACATTTATCGAAATTATAGCCCAGCCTGATATTTTCTGAACAGTGGACAGCTGCATCTGCAGGCCCCAGAGGAATGAACGTAGATAAGAAAGTGTAAGATACTGGTGGGCCTAGTGCAAGTGCACAGCTTAACCATACATGCATTTGCACTCAGTGTGGTTGTAGGATGAGAGCTGCAACAGGAAGGGATGGCATGGCATGGCATGGCATGGCATGGCATGTACTCTGTCAGGCAGGGCTCTTTCGCCTCCTCTCAATTTCCCCACAAACTGCAACATCATTTGTTCTGCTGACCTCGGGACAAAAGAAGCACTTGAAGAATGACATTTCCTCAGTGAGGCAGTGGGTGTGCTCCTTCAGTGATATCAGGGACAAGGGAGGCACCAGTAAGGCGGGGAAACTACCCACGAGGGGACACTACAATCCTGACAGCATCTCAATTGAGTCATTATAAGGTTTCTCCATGCTGCCCATGCCACTGCTTTGGTCTGCTCTGCAGGACACATGATGACATTATTTTTAATTAATCTCTGCTTGTCTGCCTTATGCTAAGGTTTGGAGTCTGCACACAGGTGACACTGAAGCTGAAGAGTGGGAGGCCCTTTACTCTGTTTTATTCCCTGTGAGCTCAGTTTCTTGCTGTAGACTCAGTCTCTCAGCTGCAGGTACAAGGGAGGCTCAGGAGATGGAAAATAAAATTACAAAAAGAGGTCAAAGCTAGCAAGCTCAGAAAACTTTCTACAGTGCCTTCCCTTCTCACGTAAGATCTCTGTGTGAAATGGTTGGTGGCAAGCCCTGCCCTGCTCACCATGCCCATGTGTGCCCATGCACGGGGTCCATGAGAGGTAGCAAGTATTTTTTATCTGTATTCTCCTGTACAGATCCATTGTAAAAATGTTGAAGAATTGCTTCCTTCTTTTCCAATGCACTTAATTAGGCCTTGCTCTTGCCCCTTTCCTCAGAAGATCACAGCACTGTAAGCTAAAAGCAGACACTGGAGCATCTCCAGTGCCTGAGGCACCAGCAGCATCCAGTAAGAGATTATGCTGGGTCCACCCTGAGAATTCTAGCAGGGGGTACTGGTACCAAGCACCAGAAAAGACTCCAGTTCTGTGGGATTTTTCATCTCTTCTGTAAGGGTTGTCTCACCCTCACCTTCCGTCTCTTCCCCCATTACCTCCTATCCCCTCTTTTGTTTGCACAAACCCTCCAAGGAACTAAGGAACACTCAAATGGCCACATACTCCTCTGCTACATCCTTGCTGCAGCACTTTGCTTTGTTTCTTATTTCAAGTGTCAGCTCTGTCAGGCAAGGCCACCTCTTGTGCCATAGTCTGCAAAAAGCCTTGCACAGCAGAGCCATGATCTTAGCAGGAATCCTTAAGTGCTACTATAAAGCAAATAAATAATCAGTCATTGTTATCTTTTTGTATCTGGGAGTCCTCTCTAATAGGCTTTGATAGTATTACAGTATTGAGGACAGGCTGAAATCAGATAATAGTACTCTCAGCTGGCATATATTCCCTTGGAAACAGAGGTAAAAATGCATTTAATACCTCTCCAGTGACAATGAATATTAATTAATATGACACAAATGTATAGTTGATTTGAAAATAAGGACACTAATTAAAGAGCTATTAGGGTTAAAAAGCAACAAAGGAAATTCAGGTACTGAATGAGCTGTTCTAGGTTCAGCTTCTAACCTGTCCGTGCATGGATAAGCACAGATGGCCTGAGATTTTCCACTTTATTTTACATATAGGCAGACTGTGGGTTTTGCCTTCCCTTCCCAAACTGTCATCTGGAAATGTCCTGAAGAATTCAGAATTCATTTTTCCGGCTGTCTCACAGAGCAACTGGGCTCCACTGAGGTGCTGCTACTTGTACTCTGTCTCATTGAGTGCTCCAGTGGCATTGAACCAACAAGAAGTGAAAGGGAAACTTTCTGCAGGCTTTTGGGAAGAAACCTATTTGTAAGTGATTGCTTATATTCATTATTCCTGTTAAAATAGCCTTGGGGATCACTGGTCATGATAGCTGCCTTGCTGTAATCTCTGAAAATCTCCATCCCTCAAGCCATGACATTAAAGTCGAATTTCTTACTGAGGTTTCACAAAGGTTCCTTTGCAGGGGTGACTTGTGACAGTGACCTGAGCAGAGTGTGCACACACAGAGTGTGTTACGAGTGAGTCAGGAGAGAGGCAATGGCACTGCTGTGCATGGAGGGAGGCATGGAGGAGCAGATGTGTCCAAGGGCATCAGCAGCACTGCAGGACTGAGCAGACCCATTGCTTGATCACAACCAGGACAAACCCCGTGTAATCTCACCCATTGTGTCCCAGTGGATGCCCCACCAGTCTTCTCCTGGTGCAGGCAGAACCTGCAAGCTCTCAGCAGAGCTGTGTCCCTCAGGAACAGGGCAGCACCTGGAAATAGCAGGCACCCCAGCTAACAGAGGAAAAGTGAGATGGGCATCCTCCAACCTCCAACGCCCAACTGTGCTGTGCATCACCTCTCCCTTTCTGGGGAGGGTCTCTCAGGCTAGTTATGCCACCAAAAACATTAGGGCAGAAAACGAAGCAAACTAGATGGAGAGGCAGACCATTATTTTAATTTCTAGCCCAGTAGCATAAAGGTAAATAAAAAAGTGAATCAATCCATTGGACTGGTGTTTCAGGCTGCTCAGTGAGGAGAATTAACTGCATATTGCCTAAATTAAAAGCAGACAAATTGTATCTGCCTTCGCCCTAAGCTAACCCGACTGACTTCCAGCACAGCAGCGCCCAGTGCAGACACGTGTCTAAAGCCAGTGACAGAACCGCGGCACGAACCTGTCCGGCTTCTCGCAGCCACCTCGGCAGTACTTTCCTCTCCTGCACAGGTACACGTGTGTTACAGAAGGCAGTCCTGAGCTGGCTTTGTCACCAGGCCGATCAATTTCCTCGGAAATAAATGATAAAACTGTGTTTTCTGCCTAGACGGGCTGGTTTTGGAGGAGGAGGATTTTTTGGTTTTGTTGGCGGGTTTTTTTCTGTAAAAAATTACAGTTCTGTGCTTTAGGCAGCGTTTTGCTGATTCAACTTAATAGGGCTTATCCGTCTAATAAGAGAGACTGCCAGTCTTTGCTTTTCTTAGGAACCTAACCCGAGCTTTTCCAGAGGCAGGGGAACGTGATATCTCAGTCCTTACTAATTTTAACCCATTGTACAGCTACCCCTCGGCCGCGCGCTGCAGTATCTCTATCGAGGCTGACGAAACTCACGCCCGTGGAAATCGGCGTGTTCTGCCACAAACAGCCGCCGCCGGAGGGTGGCCGGGCGTCTCCGGGGATGCACCGCTCGCTCTCGGCAGTTCGGCTTCCCAGCCGGGGCCACCTCTTCCAGAACCGCCACCTCCCCTCCGCGGGCGGTCCGTGCCGGGGTGGGGGCTCCGAGTGCCGCCCGCCCGACACGCCCCCTCGGCGTTGCTCGCCTTTCCCAGCGCGGCGGAGCGCGGGCGGCAGAGCGGCGGGACCGGCGGCGAGGCAGCCCCGCTCCCCATGGCGGCGGCGGCGGGGCGGGCTCGGCGGAGCGCCCGGCTGAGCGCGGCGGCGCTGCTGGCGCTGCCGGCCCTGGCGCTGCTGGCGCTGCTGGCGCTGCCGCCCGGCCGCGGTGGCGGCGGCGGCGTTGGCGGTGGTGGCGGTGTTGGTGGCGAGGCGCAGCCGGGCTCCACGCCGCCGCTCCTGCTGCCGCCGGGCTTGCGGGAGGAGCTGCGGCAGAGGCGGCGCGACCTGCGGCGGCTGGAGGCGGCGGCGGGCGGCGGCGGGGAGGCGGCCGCGGGCGGGCTGGGCTGCGGCGACCTGAGCCGGGCGACGGCCGTGAGCATCCTGGGCTGGGGCTTCACCAAGGTGGTGGCTCGGGCGGTGCTGGAGGGCGGCGGCACCGTCGCCCTCAAGTCGGTGCACGGGGCGGGCCGGGAGGTGCGGCGGTGCGTGCAGCGGTACGGGGCGCCCGCCGGCTGCCGCCGCCTGGCCGCCTACAAGGTGCTCAAGGAGGTGACGCTGCTGCAGCGCCTGCAGCACCCCGGCATCGTGCAGGTACGGCGAGAGGGGTGCGGGAGGCTCTCCCTGTGCACGGCGGGGGTCGGTGCCGGGGCTGAGCCGGTCCCTCCGTGTTGCCCGCGCTGTCCCCCGGGGGCCCCGACCTGCCTGGCGCTGGCAGGGGCGTCGCCCCGACCGACCATCGCCTGTACTCTCCCGCAGCTGCACGGCCAGTGCTATGAGAACAGCGGAGATGCTGAGCTGCGGGTCACAGCCATGCTGGAGCTGGGATCCCCCCTGGAGATGATTCAGCTCCTGCAGACCCCCTGGGAGGAAAGATTTAAAGTAAGGAAACAACACAAACGGAGTTTTATCGGCCGGTTTTAGACCACAAACTGGGTAAATGCAAAGAGCCGGTGATGCCTGCTGGGGCAAAGGGGATTCTCCTGCTGACACTTTGCTCTCGCAAATTGTCCGTAAATCGTTTCGCTTTCAGTCCTTTTCTATCCCATTAAAACAGCCCCAGCCTGGCATCTCACCGCTAAGTTTCCTTCTCTCTAGAGCGAAGTTAGAAGAACTACGTGTGTGGGGGGGGGGATAGTCACAAATTCGTGCTCAGTGCTGGGGTGGTGGTTAATACCCGCTATTACACTATATCGTTAGTTCTTCCTCTATGTTATATATATGCAAAGGGACTTTGGTAGCGAGACCCCTCGGGAGAGCCGCCTCACTGTGCTCCGAGTTGTTCGATGTGTGTGACCTGTTGGAGGCAGCAAGCTGAGCAACGTGTCCCTCACCATGTGTTTGTGTGGTGATTTTGATCTTGGCCCTTTAAGTATTACTGTAGTACAAAAACTACTAAACTGCTTTTCTCCTGCTGTCGGTGCTAGGATTGAGGCCCTGCTAGAGAGATCTACCTTGTCTCTTAAGCGTCCCACATAGGGACTCATATGCTCCCCAGGAACATAATGGACTTGTGACGTGGCATTTATTTTGCTTATAGCTTGCATTACAATTTGTCTCAAGGGCTCAGCTGGGGGTTCACTATTACTCGTTTGGGTCCCAGGAGGAAACAGATCATCATGTAGGAGCGTGGGTATCTTAATCTCAGCAAGAAATGGTTTGGGCAAAATAAAAACACAAAAGTCCTAAAATAAATTCCCTGCCTGCATGAGGTCCTTAATGTTGAAGAGGAGCCTTGCCATCCAAGCCAGAGGGGGAGTGTGGCAACTGTGCTCACTCGGCTGTGAGATATGGAGCTGGGATTCTTATGATTGCTTCACTAAACAAGTTAAAATAGCATCAGAGCTTCCAGCATAATTTCTCTTGGCTTGTGGAGTTCTACTTCTGCTTACAGACGGTTTCATACTGACTTCTACATAGTTTTCCCAGCACCTCATCTTCTCCAATGTGCCAAAGTGTCCTGTAGAGCTAGAAACTCATGATGCTGGATTAGCTGATGGTAAGGTCTGGTACAGTGGTGTTAAAGATTTTAGTAATCTCTTGACTGATGAAGACACTAATTCAAAATTTACACTGGTACTGTCTAGTCCTGTTTCCTAATTAGGGCGTCTAAACATACGGGATTCCCCTGTGATGAGCCACATCAGATACCAGCGATTGTGTGAGCTGTTCCAAGGGAAAAAACCCTCACGCCTGCACAGATCGCTATCGGGAGCAGTGAGGGGTGGCGTGAGGCTGCCTGGCACACCCAGCTGAGGATACAGCTTGTCTGATGCCAGGGCTCCTGATACTGAATGAAAACTGCTGCAAAAAGCTACTTGAGCAAAGTGCTGGCGCAGAATTAATACACTCTTCTAGCTCTAGTTTATTTAAAGATCATTTACTGAGCTTTCTGCTGGGTCAGGTATTATCTGACCTTTCCCTGCTGCCAGAAAGTTGGTACATAAAAGCAAAAGAGCTGGCAGTAAATATATTGTGTGCTTTGACTGATTCTTCAGAAGCATGACTGTGTGCCCAAATTCATATTGCTGAGTGATACATCAAGGCATGAATCTGGTATTAATGACTATGGAGCCTCAGTCTGTATGGAGCAGCATGAGGGAAGGGAGAAGAATCTATTAATTCTATGCCAGAATGGGAAAAACCCTTCTGATTTCAGCTAGCAAATCAATATAGGTCCTGAAACATGAAGACTGCTATTGTTTTCCTCACAGCTCTCTCTTCTAGTTCTTCTAACTGCAAATGTCTCTTTTTGTATACACACATTTTTAAAAAATGTTGCTAAACTACTTACCAGTCAAATCCTGTGGCAATGTTGATAATAAATTTTGTAGCATACATATAATTACCTTTTAAGTTCTATATGCTTTTTTTCCCTTTTAATTTCATTGAATGCACTGTCCTTTGTTCTACTTCAATTTAATAGCTGTTTTTCATCTGTTTTTTCCACGCATATTCATCTTCTCTTTCTCAGATTTGCCTCAGTCTTGTGAAACTGCTCTTTTACTTGGCACATTCCCCCCTGGGTTCAATAGTCCTCTTGGATTTCCAGCCGAGGCAGTTTGTTATGGTGGATGGAAACCTAAAAGTGACAGACATGGATGATGCCAGCACTGAGGAGCTGTCATGCAAGGAAGATATTGACTGCACGCTTGACTTCCCTACCAAAAGCTTCCCTCTCAAATGCTCTGCAGTTGGGAAATGCGAAGGAATAAATGAAAAGAAGAATCTTTTCAATGCATATCGGTATGTCCAGCTAGATGGGGGGAAATCTGGGGTGTTTGAGCTCACACTCTGCCATGTAGGCTCTAGCATCTTGTGTTTCTTCTGTGCGGTGATTCCCCTCACCTCTGTCAAACGGTAGTTAAGGATCACTTTGAAGCAAGTTATTTTCCTTATAAGGCAGAAAAATAGTGCAGTTGTTGTCTGGTGAGAATGAAGGCATCTTTCTTTTGCTGCTCCCTTTCATCAGTGCCCTCTAGAAATCTGCCCCAAAGCTTGCATCTGTGAATATGCTGTTTGCCCGACAAGCCCCAGTGCTTGACACCCACAGGCCGTGTTTGCTGAAAGCAGTGGCAGCGTGAGCTACCTGCCAAAGCCCACCAGCTTTGAGTCTCTGATGTTGGGAACAGGCTAACTCTTACCTTGAACTCAGAATCTCCCTGTAGGGCCTGTGGGTACCTATGGAAGAGTAATAGAACAGGTTAACAGGGAAGGGGCTGAGGCCGCTACAGCATTCCATGTAGGCCATCAACTGAAAACGCTGGGGCTTCTGCTCATTGTTGGTGCTTGGCAGGTCACCTACTGGGAGGAAGCCTTGGCAGCTGGATAGTTACAGAGAAGCACTTAGTAAGGGAGCCTGAATTTCCAGGATTCAGTGTTACAGGGCAAATCCCTGCCCTGATTACTGCAGCCTTACAGTTGCACTTGTCTCTTGTGCACTTGTCTCCCTAGAACAGGAGTTTTGTGAAAGGGTCAGAAAATTAGTCATCCTGCCTTTCCAGGGGCAATAAGAATGCTAAACCTTTTCAGGGCAAGAGAAATGCCTTGCATGAGTCTTCCTTTACACTGGTTGGGGTTTGGAGTTTTTTTTGTTGTTTTTTTTTTGGTTTGGTTTTGTTTTGTTTTGTTTTTTAGGGTTTGGGGGGGGGTTTTTTGTGTGTGTTGGGAAATGCATTGCTTAGTGTATTAAAAAGGCTCAGGGAATGAGGGGGAATTTCATTGCATGAACCTTTGCAAGGTGGATTTCACGTGGTACTTGACAGCGTGCTGTGCTGCAAGGACCAGGCTTTCAGCCCAAATCACAGGAACCGTCTGTGAAGCAGCAAGATGTGCTCAAACGTAACTTTATAACCAAAGCAGACTTACTGGTTGCATATGGATAACCAAGTCACGGGAAAATGCAGACAACTTAATCACCAGGGAAATTAAGCTACTAGTATTAAGCTATTAGTATTCTAATCAGTCTGTGGGATTTTTTTGCAGGTATTTTTTCACCTATCTTTTGCCACATTCTGCACCACCAGCTTTGCGGCCCCTTTTGAGCGATATTCTGAATGCAACAGGTACCAGCTATTACCCATGAACTTCTTTATTGGAACTAAAAAGTATTTCATGGAATTATTTATCTTTGTCATCTTTTTCCTTAAATGTAGGTGATTTACGATACGGGATAAATGAAACCATGGGAGCTTTTGAAAAGGTTTTACATCTGTACAAGTCTGGGCTCTATCTGCAGAAAAGACCTCTTCTTTTAAAAGGTACCTGATTTTGAATCCTTTAAGTAGCGTAACTATTGAGGGAGTGTGGAGTTGGTAACTGGTCAAATTCTGATCTCCCATACATACAGGCAGTGTATAGTCGCCAGAAAAAACATCAAAAGTGTCCTTTTTTTGGGGCAGCCTTTTGTTGTTTTTTCATGGGAGCCACACATGATTGCATTGCTTTGCAAAGTAAAAGCAGTGCAGACAATCTGGCCTACAGATGGCCATGTGCTTCTAAATACTCCTCTCACAATGAGCATCAGTGTTTCAAGTGACTGTATTTGAGATAGCTTAAGCAACTAAAGCAGAGTGTCTCCTGTCTCTTCTTGGGATCATCTTATCCTGTGGACCAATAGGTCAGTTTTCTGGGCTGATACTGAAACTTTCCATTTCACTGGATGACTTCTGTCTGCTGAGCACAGATCATTATGGGAACATACAGTGGGGAAGTGACAACAGTGAGATGAGTGTGGCAGCGTGACTGGGACCTTGTGCCCTCTAAGTTCCGTTTTTCTGAAAACCATTCCATTTGACCTGTGGATGGATAAGTGAGCTTTTATGAGATGCATTCCTCTGGAAAGGACCCATTTGGTGGTAGAGAGATGAGGCTGATCAAACAAAGTCTTCGAAAGTCGAGTGGTTACTGTGGTTTGCATTTTCTTGAAAGTTCACCTGAGATGGTGGGGAGGTGATGGTGCTTTGCAGAAGGAAATCTCTTTAAATGTGAAAGAAGTAGGATTTGCACTGTTATGAACAAAGATACCCAGCCGTTTGCATGGAAGAACCAGCAGCTTTAACAAGAATTACTAGTATTTTCCAGCAACACCTACCTGTTGGCTTCACAACTGGCCCAGTAGCGGTGTGCCATAATGATCATAGAGGTGTGGGAAGGTGGGGAGAGACTCTTAGCAGTCAGTGAACAATAGCCTGAACAGCGCCTGCTCGGGCTTGTCAGCTCTTTTGTCTTTTGTCTGGTCTCCTTATCAGGAGCAGGATCTGGCCTCCCTTTCCCACACTGTGGTTCTTAAATCTCCTGATTCTGTGGGTGGCAACCATGATGGGTGGGTCAGCATGTGCCCCATGTAGCTTGGTGCTGGTTCTGCTTCTGCTGTTGAGGATGGGGTGTAGGAGAGGCTACAGTGGGGTTGGCTTCCCTGGATAAGAAATGGAGGGCCTGTGTACTTGTGCAGCAGCCTCCTCTCACCCCCCCCTATGGTTGCACCCCTGTTCCTTCATCCTTGAGAGCCCTGCCCCCTCTCCTACATCTGTGGAGGAATTGCTGTCCTGTGTTCCATAGCAGAACCAAAAGGCAGGATTTGGGTTTCTTTTAACTTTGCAGCTCCATGCCCACTCCATCTACTCAGGTCAGTTCAGTCTATCACATTTCTTTGGAGAGTTTCACTGAAGTGCAACTCACTAAGTGTGTAGCATAGCTAGTCTCCGAAAGTGCACTTTTAAGTGTTTCCCTAGACACCTTCTTTCTGTTCCCAGACTACATCTCCCTAAAGGGTTTCCGAACAGTGGAAGGAGAAGACTACAAGTGCTGGCCCTCCTACAGCCACCTGGGATGTCTGCTGTCCATTCACAGCGCCGAGGAAGCTGCTGCAATTTGTAACTCCCAGTCACAGTGTCAGAGTTTTATCATCACCCAGCAGAGGACGTGGACAGGTGAGCCGTGACAGGGCACTGCCACGTGGTGCCCCTGCTTCCTCAGCTGTGAGTGGAGGTGATGCTGCTGCCTTCCTCCTTAGTGCCTTGAGTCTGCAGGTGCACGTAAAAGCTGCCTTCCTTACTCTCAAGATCAGATGGCTGCCACTGTGGGCATCCAAAAATTCCCCGAATATTTTTGAGGAGACACAAGAGAAATTATATTCTCCTTCTGCACCTTTTCTCCTCTACTAATTTTGCACAGGACTGCTAGGTATTGTGAAACAGTTACTTATTTCTTGCAGAGATTGCTTCACTTTGGTGTTAGGCTAAACAATCCCTGTGGTACGGATAGTTTGCAAAGCTGTGGGGTTTTTAGAGATGAAAGAAGCCATGTAAAAGAAGGTGGTTACTATTGTTGTAATTAAAAGAATCATAGCTTACAACTTGTTATCCCCTTTATCAAAACTAAAGCCCCAAGCCAAGGGATTTCCAGAATGTCCCTGTAATTAGCTCTGATTATAGCCTCTTACAGCTAGCGTGTTTTCAGAGTTATTATAAATTATCTCATTTAGCTGACACTTCAAGCGTGAGCTAAATTGTTTCTTAAAGTGAAACACTAAATGAGGTAAATGAGTGTTTTTACTCACAGTGGTGCTGAAGAATTGTGTTTTGTCAGCTCACATGACATTTTAAAAAACCCCAAAACTACCAAAAATGCAGCTTTTCTACGCGCTTGTGTGCAATTGGCATGTGGCAAATTAATGATATAAGAGTGCTTGCACGGATGCAACATAAATCTCTTTGAACCAGCTTCACACCAGCAATGGATTGTCTGAGCTGTGCCTAATACATCTCATCTGGCTCCCTCACGGGGCAGCTGTTCGTTGCTGTGTGTGATGCCTGCCTGGAAGGAATCCTGCTTGACGTGACAGCGAGGATGCAGGACGAGCACATGGGACAGAGACCCCTTCTGCAGCACCTGGCTTGGGTGCTGATCACTGACATCCCATACCATGTCTGTAGTCTTTAATCCCTTCCTGATATTTTTTCTTCCTCACAGTTTTACAGCTCGCCCTTGCAGCCAAAGATGCAAAAAGTGTGTGGCTGAAATGCCGAGTGCCTAAGTTTGCCGGTTGGATTAATGAGAGCTGTGGGAATGTGCTAGTCCCTCTTAGGGCAGCTTGGAAAAGCAAAGCAAGATGTAAAAGCCTCTAGGGCTGGTTGATGCATTCCTTGTGCATGCTCTGTGAGCATCTGGAGTTTACTGGGGGTGTAAAACACATCTATGGCAGGGCAGAGTGACCCTCTGTTAGGCAAGCAGCGTGTTACTGTGTCTTTTGCAATAAATAGCATGGGTTAAGGTGAACCTGTCTCCTCTATTAAACTTGTGTTTTTATTTCCTTTCCAGGACGCCCACTCGCCTCATTTCAGAGTAGCTGGACTGATTTAATACCAGATACTAATGCTGTAGTCTATATTAAACGTTCGGCTTCCTCAGGGGAAAGACTTTAAAGACAATGAGATCACATAAAATGATCCTGGGAGGAACAAACCGCTGGGGAGAGTTTCATCTGCTGGAAAGAATGACATTTTATTTTGCTTTGGGATGGGATCTCCCTGCCAGCTCAGATAGAGTCAAATGCTGCTGTCTCCTTGATCAAAGCTCAGATTTCTCATTGCTGCTCCGCTAGCTTATTTTCTGTTCCCACACTGCTGTTCCACATAAATGGTCCCAGTTTTAGTCAAATGCCGCTAGACTGTGCAATACTTAGCTTTGCTGCTTTGGCCAGCTTGTCAGTCAAGAAATAGAAATAGCTGCAAGGGATCCAGCTTGGGTAGGCTTTGTTATTTCAGTCACTTCCAAAAACCTATGGATAATGCACTTTCCAGAAGGTAATGGCTCTTTCTGCAGCTACCAATTGGGATTTCATACCACTGCAAATGTAAAGGATGGGATTTCAGTGAGGGGGCCAAGGGTGCAGGGTGGGGATCCTTACCTGGAGGTTGATGATGGGGGTGGTCTTCCAAGGAGGGTCCTGTTTCAGTTCCTTCCAGTGTAGGGGAGGGAAGTGGTGTATAGGTCAACTCTGGATCCAGGATTTGGGTTTGATCCTATGTGATTTCTAATACCAGCTCCCATGTATCAACCTTGAAGGTTTTTCTCTGTTACTTTCCATGAAAGAGCAAGACATTCAAATTATTTATGTGTAAGGTGTGACTTTGTATGATAAAGAATGACTTTATTCTAAGCATGCTGTGAAAAGTTTTTTTTTCTTTAATTGTTTAAGTCTTTACTGCAACCAAATGAACAAATGTGTTTACCACCTTTACCTTACCTAGCATCACCCAGTCCTGAGGCCAGCCTATGAGTGCTTTAAGCAGTGTATGAATGTTCCTGAGCCCCTTGGACACTTAGGTCTTGGAGGATGTTCTGTGGCTGTGCTAGCAGGCTCATAAGTGTAGAGGAGACAGTCTGGTCCCAAGAGCCTCCTGCAACTGCTCTTCACTAAAATTGTAGATGTGGCCTCTGAAAAATAGGTGGGGGTTAATATATTTTCAGACTGTAACAGATGGCAATGGCAGTGCGTGGAAGCAGTGACCATACAGCACCTTGTCTGCTGTAGCATGGTCAGGGAAAGCCCAGATGGCCTCTGACCTCATGCCTTATAGGGGAAGTCTCTGGCCTTGTGCAGGAGAGCCACACTGCAGCCTCTGGGTGATGCCACATTGTTTTCTGCTTAGCCCACACTGTAAATGACCGCTTTGGGGATACAGCCATTTGTAGCCTACAGTGGTGTGGCCATTTCCTTCTGGGGTCTTGCAGCTGCTGGGGCACCTCTGGACAAAGGCTCCTGAGCTCTTGTCTGGGGCTGTGCTGTGGTTTTGACGGTCTGGCCCTGTTTCCTAGTGCAGGACCTCACCTTTCAGGTCATTAGTAGTCAATTAACCTACAGCAATGCCACTGCATGGGGGCTTTCTCATGCACTGTAACCCCTGCTGCTTACTCTGGGTCTTCTTGACTCTGATAGTGATACCAATTAATGAGAATTCCTAGTTAGCACAACAAGAAGGCTTTTAGTGATGGCCACATTGCTGCAGGCTTTGTGAAGGCAAGGCTTTTTAAATGGACAGCCACAGACCACTCTCTCCATTACAGTGGATCCTGTGGAAGTTGAAGGATAAGTCCTTCCAGGGGTCCCCTATTGTTTTACTGAGCAGGGCTTCTGGCATCTGCTGTGTGGTGCTCTACATTAGCAAGAGGTAATGGGAGTTTTTGCGGTATCTCAGCCTCCTGAGATACACATCAGAAGTATTCTCCAAAGCAAGGGCAAGGGCCAGCCTGGGGTCATTTCAGAGAGGAAGAAACAGAATGCAGAACTTGAAATGATTCCAGTTTGTGCTAGAAAGATCTTCCCATCTTAAAAATAACCCCCAGTTAAAAAAAAAAAAAAAGTGTATTTTGTTGTGCTATGCTCCTTTCACACTGCACATTTCTCTGTCAAGTTTTCATTTTAGGTTGCCTGCCAGGCAGTCAGGTCCAGCCCCTCAGCAGATGGTGAAGGTACAGGGTATGGCAGTGTTGCTTGGATAAACATATGTTCCAGTGTCAAACCTGCAGTTAGACCCTGGGAGCAGAGACCACGTCATCCTGTCTTAAAAGTTTTGAGTAGATGTAATAATAATAATAAACAAGGAATAATAATAATGATAAATAAATAAATAAATAAATGAAAGAAAGAAAGAAAGAAAGAAAGAAAGAAAGAAAGAAAAAAGGAGAAGCTAGGCTCCAAAGTATCACAACGCTCCATCTGCTGTTGCCACAGCAAGTGGCTTTTGTAGGATGTTTAGACCACCCTCTGCAAATGAGTAGGTGCATTCTTAGAGCCTGAACCCTCATGAGCACATTCATCCTGCTAGCACAGAGAAACAACTAGGGTGCAAACACACCTTTATGTCCAATGCTGTTCATGTCCTAGAGTCTTAGAAGATGCTGCAAATATGCTGGCAAAAGTGTATGCACCAATTTTCCTTGTACTTCTGTGCAGCTCCTCATGGCACTGGTGGGCATGCCAGCTTCAGTCTGATTTGGGGTGACATCCCACTGCAGCCCAATGGTGCCCAGTGAATGTTGGGTGATGCAAAATGTTTTCTCACCCTACCACATCTGGAACTGTAGTTTGACATGTGTTTGATGAAACACAGTCTCTGGAAAAAGCAGTTCCCACCCTGCTTTTTCCCAGCTTCTTGCTGTTATCATCTGTTAAGAAACTTTTACCAATGGCTGTGCCAGTTTAAAAGCATGTAGAGTTATTTCTCTACTAGCCTCCAGAGAGCAGCTTGTGACCCTTAAGGTTCAGGCAACTCACTCGAAGTTCAGGTGCAGCTTCTCTGCCAGGTCTGTGTGAAGCGCCCAGGCTGCTCACAATCCTAAGGGGAGGCTACAGAAGCAAGCATTTCCTCTACAGCTTTTGGACCCCTGTGGTTGTTTTGTAGTGCACTATCTTTATGTCCCATCTCACTCAGTCAGTCTTTCTTCATCCTATCCTTTTATTAAATTATAACTGTCTCAAGCAACTTTAGACTTTCAACGCCAGTGAAAATTTCAGTGCACACCTAAAACCTGTATTTCAGTAACTACAGTACATACAAACTCAGATACAAACATTTGCTGCCCTTAAAACTCCCAGTTGCTGGAGTCAGTTTGTCTCTGCTATCACTGATCAGTATTTCAGCCACCATTGTGGAATATGTAACAGAGGAAAGTGCTTGGAAGGAGACAGCAGGGGATCAATTGCAATGGAAACCATGTGTGCTGGAGGAATAATATTTACCTAAATGTGTCTATGACATCTTCCCAAAGGATGCTGCCTTTAGGAGAGAATGGATATGAAAATGTTGCCTCCATAGATAAAAGTTGAAAATATCATTTTTTTAAAGACAAACTTTAATATTCTTAATTAATTCCGTATTGTAATAACAGAGATAAAGCCACATCCAAAAGGATAATATCATGTATTCAAAAGATATAAACCACAGTTTAATTAATAGCAACAGATGCTGCAATACTCACGTTCAGTATGTCTGCACAGGCGTTTACATGACTGGTGATTTCATAGAGATTGAAAAGCAGAGCAAGGGGGACAGAGCCCCGTACTGAAAACACAACTCCTGGTGCATCAGGCAAGGTTCAAGTACCAATGAGTGTCATACTTGTATTCTTACATGGCATATTCTGCAAACTTTGATGCTCTAAGCGATGCTCTAAGCGATGCTCTACACAACACTCAAATAGATAAACTTTCAAGTTAATTTGGGGAAAAAAGAGAAATTTATCACAGGCAGTTTTAGGCCCAAATCACACATCTGGATTAACCCTGATTTTTGTAAGGACTGCTATAAATTGATGTACCAAGCACTGATCTTTGTGGATAGAAGTCAGAGCACTTTGGCCCTACTGGGTCAAAAGAGCTGGTTTGGGCTCCAGTTTGAGGAATTAGGGAAGTGTGACCCCAGTATCCAGAATGACCCATCATGATGGATTTGAAGGACTTCAGAGTGGATCATCGTCACTAACTATAGCACTTGGAGTAATCCTTCTCCTTGGTTCCATTGTCGCAGTGTACCCAAGTGCCACCACAGTGGAGATGGGAATATTCACAGAAGAGAATTTTATGAGGGGTAACCATGGTCCCCTCTGCCTCCTATGCAGCATGTACTTACTCCAGGATGGTGGATTTTCCCTGAATTATAGTTCTTGGCTAATGGGAAAATGTATCAGATTACTTCAAACAGGTCTGAGGGTACCAAGGATGGGTGATGGCAGGAGGGAACGGTTGCCAGACTCCTCTGCTTGGAATTCAGCTCCTGGATCTGTGTGAGAGCTCCAGGCAAGGGCTTGTGCTTTGGGGCCTTTAGACCCTCAGCCCTTCTAGCCAGCCATCCCATATGGCAGAAGCGCTGGGTTCATTGGTAGGGAAGGCTTCTTGGCATAGGTTTGGAGGAGACAGAGATGCTGATAACATTTTAAGATGCTTGGCCTTTCTGGGCACCAAGTTATGTCCCTTCACTGTACCCACTACGTCAACTGCCCTATCCTCACCCACTCCCAAGTACCATAACCACTATTCTCCCCCACCCTCAAATCTACACCTGGTGGCTGCACACTCAGATCTCTCCCTCCTGTCATTTGCTCACCCCCCCAGTCCCCAGCACACCTACTTGTTAACCTTTTGCAGGCCCACACCCTCAATATCCACAATGGCCCCACAGCCTCTTACTCTTGCAGCCAACACATAGAATCACAGAATCATAGAATTGTTAAGGTTGGAAAAAACCTCTAGGGTCATTGACTCCAACCGTTAACCCAGCACTGCCAAGTCTACCACTAAAGCATATCCCTAAGTGCCACATCTACAGGTTTTTTGAACACTTCCAGGGACGGTGATTCCACCACTTCCCTGGGGAAGTAGTACCACACAGGTGTTGGTAAGTGGGGCTGGGGAGCCCTTATTTCTGTACAGTCAGAGGTGAGATAGCCGTGTGTAGCAGGAGGCCACATCTGAGAGGTGTAACCGCAAGATCAGCCTGCCTTTGATTTGTAACCTCTCTTTTCATTTACCATTGATGGTTTCTAGATTAGTAATTGCTAAATACAATGAAGTAATAGCTGCCTGAAAATAACCAGGGTTAAAGCCGTGCATTAAAACCACATTGCCTTAACTGCATTGTATTAGTCACATGGTATATCACACCTTCAAAATCCAAGTCTAGACAAGGCTTAAGAAAATGTAAATGCCTACATTATGTAATGTTTGTCAGTATTTATCCACAAACCCCATCAAAATCAATAGGAGTCTCAAGTACTTTTTTTTGGCTGAAATTTGTTGCCCTACTTACAATACTGGAAATGTAAGATACAGCCTCATAATGAAGTTAAACAACAGCAATCCCCAAAACTACAAAATAAACACCCAGATTTCCAAATTCTTCTATCTGTAAGTTATATATTCTACATAATGTCTTTAGTAAGTGAACTGTTTTTGTTTGCTGGGAAAAACACTGCTGCAAATTCCCTCACTACTTCAGATGATAGATCAGAGAGTTCAGGCTTAGATTAAAAGCTTGATAATGAAACCTGGGGACACAAGTTTATCATCACATTGGGTAGCCAGAGAAGTGGTTTATGAATGTCTTGGGAACACTAGGGTGCAAAGGAAATTCTCTGGGACCACCAGTGGAAAATGCCAAGAAACATTTTGGCATTGCTGTCTCATCCAGTGCTGTTCCTCATTCACATGGGAAGGGAGTCGTGTACTCCCACTCTCAATTAATCTTGCTCTTGTTTGTTTATTCTGATTCTTTAAATACACAAGAAACAATTCCCTGTCCCTCCCAGTGGAGTAAATGCCATGGTTTGCATTTTTCTGGGCTTGACTCTTTCACTTTGTCTAGTAAAACTATTGTTACACGACTATGCCAATTAACAACACCTCTGAAACAAAGCAGTGGCACCAGCCTAAATTCACTTGTACTCTAGAGTACAAAACCCCAAAAACATCAAACCCCAAAGTTTTACTGGCACAGCTAAAGGTCAGTTGAAGACATACCCTGGAAATTGCCTAATCATTGCAATTGGTATGTTTGTTTGCTTGCTGTATGGAAACAACAATTAAAGCCTCTACCAAGACCCTTATAAATCAGCAAAATGTTCTTTGATTCATCCAGAAAACCTCCAGTAGAAGCTGCTTCCAGCACAGAATAGCTAACTTTTCCTTTTAAAAAAGTAATAGTGTTTAAGAACTGCCTCTCATTAAATGGTTTTTTAATTTATTTTAACCAAGTGCTTCAACTTTGAAAGGAATTAGTGGCATGTTGTTTTAACAGTGCTTCCTCCATCTTACTAAGACAACACCGCAGCATAAGGATTAGTCTCTCATCCTCACCTTCTGTTTTCCTGCTGATAGTGGCTGTCATTGAGTGCTAATGGAAAAGCCCACGTGCACATGCCAGTGGTGCCTCCAGGGAGAGTGAGGACGGTCTGCAAAGCCTCACTGCAAAGGACCCTGCAGGATGTCACCAAGGCTGTCAAGGGAGCTGCCACCCATAGGCAGGAGAGAGGAGAGATGGAGACAGCATCCCCTTTGTCACAGCGCCTTGCAGCATCACCCTGATACTGCTCCACCAGGAGATAAGGCAGTAGCTGGGGCAGTGGCAAGTGGTCAGGCACTGCCAGGATGCATCTGCCCATGGGAGGAGGGTGGAGGCACCTCAGGTAGGGAGACTGCCCACCCATCACTGTGTCTGGCAGCATGCATGGAGACAGAGCTCCTGCATCTACAGACCTGGGCTGGGACCAGCTCCCTGCATTTTGTCATCTTTCAGCTTGTGGTCTGAAGTATCACTGTCCTAGGGCTGAATCTGACAGTGATGTGATAAGAAGTGCAACAGCCAACATACACTGTAGCTTCTGTTTGAAATACAGATATCAGGAATTCTTTGTTTGGAGCCATTGTTTAGCAAAGGAGCTTCACTTCTGCCAGTCTGTAGATGAGCTATCTTGGGAAAGGGGTATTGTTCCCACGCCAGGAACCAAATCAAAGTTATACCTTCATCCTTAGAAGTGCAGTTTTACCTTGCCTGACCCTCCCATCCTCCAGAGGACCCCAAACTTGAGAGGATTGGCTTTGCATGTTCATGCACAGAAGAGAATAGGGAGAACAAACAAAACGCCCCACCCTCTTCCACTTATGTAAGATCAGAAAGAGAGTGTAGGCTAAGCCCAGAGGACTGGATTTATGGCTTCAGAAGAACCTAGTTATTAAAATGTTATGAAAGTTTTTCTCTCCTTTAAATGCATAAATATGCAGATGAAAGGAGCCATGTGATCTGGCCACTGGCCATGCTGCTACAGGCTCCGCTGCATTTTAAGTGGTGAACATGATTAAAGATACACAGACAATTGAAGAAAGTTAGATCAGTTCTTCAGGCCTGCTTCTATTTTATAACCACATGGCAGCTTGGCCTTGAGACTAAATCTGCCCTTAGAAGCTGAGGGATAAAAGTTCTGCTGATCAGACGAGTTTTTTCAACCACAAGCTACACGTGCTCTTGAATTCATCATTTTCATAGCAAGCTGTTTGCCAAGGCAAACTGTTTCCCTTCCCCTCTCAGAGCAAAAGGAGGCTCTGAATGGGGGAAGGATGCAGGTAGGATCTGGTGTTTGGGGCCATGCAGAAGCATGGCCTGAATATTCAAACTCTCCCAACCAAAGAGGTGCAAACTTGTTTAAAAAGAGTTGCAAGTCCAGCATTTTCTAGGGTTTCTCCTTTCCCTTGGGTCAGGAAATATCATCAAGAAACCCAGATGGTCTCATCCTTCTGGGGGAGAGCCACAATCCTGTGGGCAGGACAAGGAACTCCTCTTCCAGAGCTGCCAAGTTTTTGAGTCAAGTGTCATTGCCTTTGCAGCGACAGCAGGGCCAAACAGTCTGGCAGCATCTGTCCTTTTGTCATCCGTATTCGCTGGGGGACAGAGCCTGGCTCTGCAAAGTGACAGACCCATCAAGTCTCACACACTGGGTGTGAATCTCATGCTGTGGGTTTTTGCCTCAGTGCTTCTCACAGAAATGACCAGGTCTTGTGCTGTCCCCGAGCGTCTCCCCCGTCCCAGGGCTCAGCGCAGTGGGTGCGTCTGCCTGGCCCTGCCTTTGAGCTGCTGTCAAGCTGCGCCGTGCCTGGGGGCTTTAAAAGTGGCAGGCTTCTGAGTAACTTGTTTTAGTGTTGTTTCGTGGCTTCCCAGAAAGATGTGTCTTTCCAAAAGATGAAGATTTGGCTGGTTTTTAGCACCATCACAAATGTGACACAGCCACCCCATACAGTCCTCAGAATGAGTTGGTGACTGCACAGCTGCCATGGCCCATTCCCAGACTTGTAGTCACTGCCTTCCTGCACATCCCTTGGATGAGCACAGAAGCTCCGTGCTGGCTCAATCTGCTGGTTCTGTCTATGGTTCTGTGCATGTGGCACCTCCAGAGGAGGCTGTTTCTTAAGCCGTGTTGCGATTTATGCTGGAAGGGTGCGCCTTGCTTCAACCTCATCAAGAAATCCTATTTCATTCATGTTCTACTGTTGCTTCAGCACAGGACTGGTTTCACCTGGTATTTCAAAATACCTCGGATATGTGTTGACTACCTGTCCAGGTTCCCTGTGAAGGGACACCCTGCCCCAAGGCACCACGTGCAACCCAGCTCCCAGCAGCCCGCTGTGGTGTTCCGAGGAGCGAGCTGTGGTGTTCCCAGGAGCCTGCTTGGCCAGGGGGTGTTGCCTGGGTGCCCCAGGGCACTGTCACCTCTGTGAAGGAGCTGCAGTTATCCACGGCCATGGTCCCGTGTTGAGGCAGTGCTGAGCCACCAGCACACTGTGCTGTGTCCAGCCACCTCCACCACAGCCACGGGACCTTACCAGCAGAGGAGCTGTAATCAACAGAGAGAAACAGGCCCTTGCTGGGGCAATGCATTTGACCCCTTTAGGTATCTACTCCTGCACAGGATGAATTACATCCTCAGAGCTCCTATCGAATATTGAAGCAGTCCAGGTTGACTTGTTCAGACACAGACTTGTGAAATGAATCCTAGTCCAGGAGCCTGGTGCCAATACTTGTCTGTGTAAGCTAAGAGATATGGCTGCTGTACTCCATGTGCTGCTGGAAATGTGATTCTACCCATCTACTGAGCCCAGGTCCTCATATGTCAGAGACTAGGGAGAGGGGAGCCAGGCTGTCTCCTTGCCCCACTGATTTATGAGCTAGATGCTAACAAAGTCACTTCGTCCTTTGAAAAGGAACAGTGCACGAATGCATGTAGCTCTATCTTCCCATGATTAGGGCCTCCTCCAGTTTCTTGCTGATTTAACTGTCAGCCATCCAACCAATAAATCGAAGGGAGACAAAGCTGGGATATAAAACTGGTTATTATGTCTCACACCTGGGCAGCCCACACAGCCCCCTGCCCTACTGCACAGCCTTTGGGTTTTCCGCCTCCTTATGTCATGTTTGTTGAGACGTAAAGCAGTTGACAAAATGCATCTCTGCTGTGCCAAAGCTATGCCTTAGGAAGCTCCACTATGATTTTGTGTTCCTCTCAAAACTTTCCTGTTTCCTGGCAGAACTGTTGTTCCCAGATAACTAAGAATCCCAAAAGCCCCAGTTTATGATTACAGATTTGCTAAGGTGGAAATTTGCATTTGCACTACTTCCCAGATCACTTTCTCTCTTTTAGAAATTAAGGAATGTTGTACATTAACTGCTCAGTAAAGGCTATTTCAGAACATAATCTCTTTCACTGTTTGACAAAATAAACATGCCTCATCTTGGATATTATTCCATTGCAAAAGGTAAGAAAAATGGGGCAGTTATCAGTGCTAAATATCCTACAAAGGTCATTCCATACTGATCCAATACATATACAGTCAGGCCAAAGAAGTCTGTTTTTTCTAATGCATTAATAATGCATAAACATGCTACTCTTTCTAGTCTCAACCAGATGCCTCTGCCTTATTAGCCTACACTCACTAATATATTCTCTGGTAGAGAAGAAGAGGATTAATCACATGCAGGGGATGGCAGGAATATATATATTTTAATAATTCTTTGTTTCCTGTTCTCAGTATTTGTTTGCATTTAAACATGAGGACAGGGCTGGGAAGGAGCTGCCTGTCAGCCTGCTGGCTCTTCTCTCTGCTCCTTCAGAGCTGCTCCTGAGGTACAGTACAGCCAGGACTTCTGAGAACCTCTACCCCTGAAGTCAAATGTTATCTGTAGATTTGCATCTCAACCCTGCTATCAACCTACTATTTATCCACAATCCAGCCATATAATAACATCCATTTGGGGCTAGTCAGCTATTAAATAGATTGATTCATTGGCTAGGAAAAAAAAAAGTGACTACATTTGCAAGCCTGGTTCATGTTTAAAAATCTCCATTTTTATCAGTAAAGGGCAGAAAAGAACACAAATAATCAAAACCCAGAGTGAGAACAAACAGGAGCTCCTGATTCTGGGTCTGTCAAGCCAAAGCAGCATCTCATCACTGCCAAAAGGGCCTAACAAACTCCTTGACTGCCCTTGCCTCCATGCTTCTGCCAGGTACCTTGAGCTGCTGTTCCCTGAAAACCAATTTCACACACTAATATGGTAGAAAAATTTCTGAGCAAAGACATTCAAATAAATATGCAAGATTAGTGAGAAAAAACTGGCTGGATAAGTGTCAGAGGAAGGGGGAGGTTGATAAGGAGTTAGAATATATTGGTAAAGAAGGGCTGGAGAAGGGGCAGGGGGACATGGAAAGAACAGGAGAAAGGGCAGAGCTGTGGCAGGGGTGGCTCAGGGCACCGCCAGTACAGGACCACTGCCCGTGTGGTTTCATGATCTGCTACAGCAAATCTGTGAATCTATGTTTCTGGAAAGGCTTTTCCACCACTTCCCTTGCATCATCCCCTGCTGCTTCACAGCCAGCCAGATCAACAGGCATCAGAGAGCCAGAAACGAATCTGAAACGTATTAGTGTTAAGTCAGGGGAGCTCCCTGGTATGGAGCATGTGGTTGCATGAGTGTGGCCTGGAGGCCAGGGAGGCAGTGAGAACATGGGTGACAGAACCAGGGAGCTGCACAAAGCCTGCTTTTCCTTCCATCCTCACAGCAGAATGAGGCTGACCCATGTTAAGCAAGAAACTGCCCTCTGGCTCTCCTCCCTGGGGCAGGGGCCTTCCACTCTGAGGCTCATGTCCTTACAGCTGCTTCTGAACTGTATTTAAGGGTACACAGAATCATCACAGAACAGCTGAGGCTGGAAGGGAGCTCTGGAGGTCATCTCGTTCAACCTCCCTGCTGAAGCAGGGCCACCTACAGCCAGTTGCATAGGACTGTGTCTCAATTTTTTTTTTTTTATTATCTCTACAACCTCCCCAGACAACCTACTTGCAAACACAATGTGAACAACACAAGTGTACATGCCATCTCTCTTCTACAAGGGATTTCAGGGAAGACCTCAAATTTGAACCTGTGGGATACTGCATTTCATCACAATACCTCGACTCCTGTGTCTAGTTGTCCCTTCATATGACAGGATAACTGAACCTGCTCTGCCACATCATTTTAAAATTACTTTGGTAAGCACTGGCATGGTCCCCCTCTCACCAAATGGAAATAATTCCCCAAATGGAGATACGCCCTCAGAGGCACTCCTATCTCAGACCCTGCAATGAGCCAGTGCAGGAGCTTACCTAGCAGAAAGTAATTCTCTTTTTTGCTGGGTCAGTTTTCTGCTAATTTAGTTCCCTAAGTTGACTTACCCCATGGTCAGATAAGCACCATGCCAGCAACCAGGAATGCAGGAGGGACTGAGACAGCACACCAGATGAAACACTTGGTTAGAGATGTTTAACTATTGTGTAACAACAGCTTGCACTGTTCAGGTGTCTAGTAGTAAAGTTCTCAGCCTCAGAAAGCCCAAATCATGGGATACAATACTGCACAAAGAGATTCTACAGACCCATTAACTTGTATTTTGAAAGCATGGTGACTAAGGCAGTAATGGTGGAGGTGCTAAGCATTCTGCACAACTCCAGCTATAAGAGGTTGCACACATCTTTTCTATATTGACTCTTGGCCTGGTGACTGACGGGATTCTGCTCTCTCACAACATCAACAAGGGCAGCCATGCCCTTCCTCAGCTTCCCCAGCTGCGGAGGCTCTGCCAGGATGAGGTGATGGCTGTTGGGGATGGGGCTGTCACACACACTGTCCTCAGTGAAGCCCTAGAGAAGACCCCATGTGCTCTTGAATGCTTCACGCACTGGCTATCATACTGCTCCATGTTTCTGAGAGCTTTCTTCTGAGGAAGAGCTGTATTCTCCACAGGTCCTAGTGCTTGGTGCAAGAGCCATGCATACAACTTCCATAATGTTGTGGTTTCACCCCAGCAGGCAACCAAGCTCCACGCTCACCCACTCCTCCACCACCAGGATTAGGGAGAGAAATGTAATGGTAAGAGCTAGAAAACTCATGGGTTGAGATAAAGACAGTGAAAACAAAAGCTGCCTACGCAAGCAAAGAAAAACAAAGAATTAATTCACTGCTTCCCAATGGGCAGGCAGATGTTCAGTCATCTCCAGGAGACCAGGGCCCCATCATATGTAATGGCTACTTGGGAATATAAACACCACCACTACAAACATCCGGCCTTCTTCCTTCTTCCCCCCACTTTATATACCGAGCATCATGTCATATGGTATGGAGTACCCCCTCAGTCAGTTGAGGTCAGTTGTCCTGGCCGTGTCTCTTCCCACCCTCCCATGTACTCCCAACTTCCTTGCCAACATGGCAGTACGAAAAGCAGAAAAGGCCTTTGCTCTGTCTAAGCACTGCTCAGCGATGAAAAACCATCTCTATATGATCAACCATGTGCTGGGCACAAATCCAAAACACAGCCCCATTCCAGTCACTGGGAAGAAAATTAGCTTTATCCCAGCTAAAACAAGCACACGTGATCATAAACCTACTTTTGACTTGTTCCACACCTTGGTCACCCTTGCAGGTGGCATCTGGTGGGTGGCTTTGTCACTGTGGGCCTTCTTCTGAAAGCTGCTCCCAAGACTGAGGGCAGCTGAGGCTCCCCAGAGAACTAGTGTGCTCAAAGTCACTCATAAGGGGTTTAATTTCCTCACAAGACATTTATAATTTGTGTCTGTGTGACACACGGTAAATTTGAAAGGGATAAATGCATGATGGGTATAAATCATTTTGATCACCCAGCCTTCTAACAGAGATGAATTCTTCCCCTTATCTGAGTCAGAAGAGAATCCACAGCCATGACTTAAAGCCACAGCTAAAAATTGTGAAGGAAATATTCAGCAGTTTAATCAGTCAGAACTCCAGGTCCCTCTACTAATTTCTGAAAAAGAAAAGGAGGGGGGGAAGAGAGAGGACTAGATCAGCAGGTGGTGCCAGGACAGCTGGGGATTAACACTGGAGCATCAGGCAAGACCTGGCCGGTAAGCGAACAGCACCTCAAAAAAGTTGTAAAACTGAAAATAGCACTCTGCACAAATGAAAGAAATGGTGTCGTGATGCATAAATGGCAAAAAGGGGCTGGGATTTAGGAGGAACTTGCCCTGTGCTGTATTTTACAGCCTTGCAGCAACGGCACCAGGCTTCCTTTCAGCAGTGATAAAAAATTTTAACGTTTCCTGCACGTTAACAAAGGGCACCTTCTAGGATGACTTCCAAGAAGACTTGCTGGAATTTCCAAGTTCTCCTTCTGGCAGTGCTGGTGGAGGCAAGGACTCCGAGCTGCATTGCTGTGGGCTCCTCTCCTTGCCTGGCTGGCTCAGCCCCACGGCAGCAGAGCTGGATGGAGCTAAGCTGGCTCCGTGCTATTGTTGTCTACACAAGGAAAACAGTGCCTGCTAAGAAATTATTTTAAGATTAATTAATTAAACTGATACCAATCTCTCTAATGTAAACACAAAACAAGAAAAAAATGTACCCTTGCTTTAAATCCCGTGTAATGTAGCAAATGGATGGCAAACAGAAGGTTGAAGGGAGGGTGAGCTGCCTTGTGCATGCTTATATTTGGAGGCTGCACTTAGTGTTTGATGTAAAGGCAGGTAAGCTGCTGCCTACTGTTGACAGAAGGTAGGACAGCAAAAAGGCAAACTTGCAACAGCGAGAACATTCTCATTATTCCTGCGGAAAAAAATCAATTCTCCAGGGATTTTAGTGTGAAATTAGGAAGTTTCCCAGAAAAGGTGAGAGGAGAAAAGAAGATGGTGCCTGTGCTGATTTAACTGCATTTATCCTCAACCTGAGGAGCACAGGTAGGGCAGCATAGGAGAAAGCCTGTGGAGGCAGAGCTGCTATGGAGAAAGAGCTGGGGATGAAAGGAGACAGGAGAGGAAGGGGTAGGGAAGCACTTGTGATACTTTGGGGAGAGGCTGGGCTGCCTGAGCTCAGGGTGTGGCAGATTGCTGGCTGGAAGGATGTGGTGGGAATTGTCATTGTAGATCCACCTAGGGCTGATCAGGTTCTTGGAAATGCTTCTCACCTTGGCCTCAGGTGCTGGGCTTTGTAAGTATTTCAGCTATTCCCTCTCTGCAGCTTCCCTGAGACCATGGAAATTCCAGTAAAAGTACATACGTAGAACTGGAAAGTAGACACTTGCAGACTTTCTTCTGCACTGTCTGGGATGAGGTATTGTGGGAAGCAGCCACATCTTGCTCCTCAAAGACCATCTGGTGTGCTCTCCAGACAGGCACCTCATGCCAAATGCACCATATGGAAGTTTGATTCATCAACCAGACATGCCGTGGAATGGGAGAGGCCCCAGGACAGGCTTCCCTGAGAATGCAGGAAGGACAGATTATGTGGACTGTGCCAATGGTGTGGAAGTTGGAGGAGCACACAGGATGGGTTGAGAATGTTTGGTCAACAGGTTTCCTTGCCATTCATCTAAGTGTACAAGTGAAGTTCGTTACTTCCCCACATACTGACACAATGCTGATGATGGGTTTGTTGGGTCCTGCATGCCACATCTGGTGCATCTCCGGAGGAGGAAAGGGATGCTCCAAGAGGGCTGCTCTGCAGGCTCCTGGCGCTCAACAGCTCCCTCCTCCTGCTGCAGCTGGAGGTGCCAGCATGGGTCGTTGCCTGGCCACATGATTAAGGCCTGAGGAAGAACTACAATGTGTTATCTCTCACCAAGCCTCATCTGATTCGGTGGGCAGTGTGGTGCTTCCTGTCCTCATTTGCAAGCCAGATTTTGCAGACACAGCTGCCACCATGGCATAACCATATGAAAATCCAGAATCAGAGAAGACTTTCAGTATAGTCCAACCAATGAGAAACAGGGGTAATTTGGGGCAATTTCTTTAATTGCTCCAGTGAGTGAACTGAAAATTTACTAGTTCAGATGATCCTAACTTGTCCATACAGGCAGAAAAACTGAGGCAGCCACCTACCATCACCCACTGAGTTTGTAGCAGAGTTAGATATAAAACACTAAATGCTGGAAGGCGTTTTTGTTGATGTTTCCCAGACTGACTGGTACTCAAAACACCCTGATATTGTTGGTAAATTAACACTTGAACGTATATTATTGCAACTGGCTATGGTAGAAGAATCATACCTTGCCCTGCAATAAAATACGAAGACAGCATCTGTGCTGGGGAAGTCATATGCTTACTTAAAGTCTACACTGTAGGACACCAGAGGAGTCATACAGTTAAATGATTTCACTCTTTCCACCTTCCATTTAGCAATCAATGAAAGTTCTCCCTCCAGGGAAAAGCTTGATGAAGGGGGAGCTCTCAGCCCATTGTTTTGCCTGGGGTGCCAAAAAGAAATACATCATGATTTATATGTTAATGAGCAATTCTCGCTAGGCAGTGCATTCTGGAAGGTGTTGCAATGGGGGACTGGAAGGCTGATCCATCAGAGGAAGTTAATTCATCATCAAAGTGAGACAGGGAGCTCCCTGGTGAGAGCTGTAAATAGGGCATTGGGAGAGTGACAGAGCACAGGGTGGCATGTTCCCCCCCCCCCCCCATTAGCACTCCCACTGACAGTCCTGCCACTGCCTGCTCTCAGGCTCCAGCTCAATCACATTATTTATAGAGCATTTCACATTCCTGGTTGGTATCCAGTCGATGTTGGTTTCAATTAGAATAAATGCTTATTGATTGAGAGGAGATGGGCCAGCTGATTAGCTCCTTGGGAAGCCGAGCACAGTTGGCTGAGGGCAGGCTGGGCTCCAAACAGAGGCAGGAGTGTGAGGGGCTCTGAAAATCTGTCAGGGAGGAGAAGTCTTCTAGATTAAATCAATTCATTGAAGAGTCCATCTAATAAAGATAAGTGGCTAACTTCATTAGGGAATTAATGATAGGCCTGATTAAAAACCCCAGTGGGAACCCTGTTGACTTCAACAAGCTTCAGGTCCAGCACAATATTTGCCTTGAAGCCACGCTTCCCAGCCTTTGATTAGGCCACTGAAAACTATGTGCCTACAGTGATCAGAGCAGGCTACCAAGCATCTAGAAATGTCCACCAAAACCACACAAACAACTGTCTGTATGTACATTAATGAGCAAATATATTTTTCTTTAGATACTATGGAGAAGAGTCTTAGCTATGGACAGATGCTCCAGGAGCATGAAATCACAGTGCATCACTCCCTCCCCAAACTCGGGTGCGCTACCGTGGACGAGTACCGTGGACGAGTACCGTGCGCTACTGGACGCTGTGACTGACTGCTGCGTGTTTGGGCACCAGACACGTTTGGGTGGCTGACAGACCCACGCTACGTGTGACACACACCGCGGGTGCGATCACACACACGGCTCTTGCTCGGGATGATGGTGGCAGGCTGAATGATTTTTTACAGTCATTCGCACACGATTAGGCTGTGAGGGTGGTCACGCTGTGCTGTCGGTGGTCCCGGCGGTCCCGGCCACTCCCTCCTTCCTGCTCGCCCCGCAGTGAGGGGCTCGGGCACGGCCTCTGCTTCCCATCAGGAGCGACTAGGGAACCATCCGGGTGCGTGCGGCAGCGCTCCCCTCCTGTGGCCGGGAGCGGCCGGTGCAGCCGGAGCGGCGGGAGCGCGGCTGGGACTGGCAGCGCAAGGTGATGGATAGGGGGGAACAGTTACGTTTTTAAATAATTTTTTTTACTTCCTTTCACATTTTCTTCTGTTCTTTGAAAGGTGCACGTCCCTTTTAGGTTCATGGCCTAAAGGTCTGTACTTGGACCAGTGCTGTGATTAGTGAGCTAGTGCTGCTCCCAAAGTGGCTGAGCCATGGGCTGCAAAACCCTCTCCAGATGTGACTTTTCCCTTCCTAGGGGCAGCATGACCTTGCCGAGCACAAAATGCTCAGTGGGATCACAAGAGAAAGACTTCAACATGAGTCTCTAATACCGCTGAATCCACAGGAACAGCTATTCTGTAAATGATTAATGAGTCCCTTCATTATTCATGCCTGTGTCAGGTGCTGCCAGGGAAAGCCCCATTGCAATCTGCTATTGCTTGCCTGCTGCCTCGCCAGAGCTGCTGCTGCCACAGGTGCAGGTGCTCCAGGGATGCAATTTCTGGGCAGTTTTGCTTTGCAAATGCCAGATGAATCATCAGTGGCACAACAGTTCTGCTGAGATACCACTGCCTTTTATGGATCTTTTTTGCCACAGGCTATTAGTGGATAGGTTTCAATGTTTAACAAAGTCAGGATATTCTGTATTAGCAGCCTGTGTCATGCAGCACATAGAGTGAAGGACAATAATGAGGTTTTCTAGTGGTTAAAATCTGACAAAGGTCTTATCTACCGTTCTGTCTGCATCCAACAGAAAGGAAGGAAATTCCTTTGGAGCCCACACACATCAGAGAAGGAGTCAAATAATTCGAGTAGGACTTTCCCTCAGCTGCAGGATTTCCCCATCTGGCCTAAGCCCTGGGAGATGAGGCTAGGATGCTCTGCCCAGGAAGGACATTCAGGGCTGACCTCCATGGTTCTCTGTACCCTGCAGCCAGAGCTCTAATTACCCACATCATTATCTTAGCCTGCCCTGCTGGAAATGTTATCAGGGAGTATGGGGATTCACTAGGAACCCTCCTTCCGATGTAGGACAATGTAATTATTATTGCCATCAGAGAAGGGAATGACTGATAAGGACCTTCAGAGAGTGTTTAATAAGGACCTTCAGAGAGTGTTTCATTCATCCTTTGCTCCGTGGCTTCAAAGACAACTTTAAAAGGCATAATTAAGTAGCTCAAATGCTAAAACTGCCTTGGCTCTTTTCGTTAATTTCTTTCCAATATCAAGACATAAAGTGGACAATAATTTCCCAGCAGGCCAACAGCTCCACCCTTAATGAGCTAATGGATCTTACATCTGCCCACTCTTATGTTTTGCTTTTGCAGTGCATTTCTTCCTGTTGTTCCCTTTTTTCCCCTGCTGATTCCAGTGATATTGCCCAGAAGTCATGATTGTCCCATTTTCATCTCACTCCAGCCCCTCTTTGCAGAGCAGTTCCTCAGAGTTACAGCAGAATGCTGGATTTTTATGACTATCTGCATGAGATTAGTTTGATTTGGAAAGAGATGTGAATGAGCCAGCGTGTTTATCACTCAGCACAGGTTTTTCAGCTGTTTGGTACAGCATGGGATGTTTTTCAGTCTTTCTGGGCCTGCAGAGGGAAAAGCTGAACATAGCATTGGTGACTATGGCAATTTCTCCCATGTTACCTTGACCAACCCCCCCTGATATGAGTCCACAAGCTGACACTGTTACACAGTGTCCTTTGTTTAAAATATTCTAGTTACAACATTCTCACACAGTTCAGAGTTGAGGGGGGAGGGGGTTTGTTTGGTTTGGTGTTTTTGGTTTTTCTTTTCTTTTCTTTTGTTGTTGTTGTTGGTTGGTTGGGGTTTTTTTCCTTTTTTTGTGATTTGATTTTTCTTTCCTGTAAGGATCACTAACCAGGGAGACCTCCTATGTAATGCATCCATTAGGATCTCGGAGTATGACCATAGTGTCCTGCCCCTTCCCAGCTCACCCAGCTCATACCATCAGTCAATACCAAGGGGCTTTCCCAGCAGAGCTATAGTGTAAGTTGAAGCAGGGAAAGGACTGCATCTGCTCTCCCACCCCATGGGTGCAGCATCCCTGCCTCTATTAATAGGGAGTGAATGATTGCAGCTCGTCCCTGCTTCTTTTAGTGAGTTTGTCCTTGTGGTAGTCTCTGTAGTAACTATGCCAATTTTTAAAAAACGTGCATAAGGCTAAGACACAGCCAGGCCCGTAATTCTCTTTAAATTAAGCATTGCCTAACACGAATTTTAAAATATGATGCTCTTGTCTGTTAAAGCAAACATATCTGCTTTAGGTTCTTTCTTCAGTAAAGTGCCTTAAAAATGAGTCACTGTAAAAAAAATTGTGGAAGATTAAAAAAAAGCAAACAAGAACGTTTAAACAAATCCACAGATGCTTTTCTGACCTTCCCGTACTGAAGTCAGCTTCCAAAATTAGCAAAGCAGGTGTCTCGTATTCCTTTATACCTGCACACATCAAGGGAGGCAGTTAAAATTGATGGAGTAATACCAACATAAAGGAAGGATAATGAATTTGATTGGTTTTATTGCTTCACCCAGTGCTACTTAGAGGTGCCAATCTCTTTGCAGGAGATGTTGCAAGACACTTTCAGGTGCCTAAAGACTTCATCCGATGTAATAATGAATATGGGACAAACCTAATGATCCTCCTAAATGATTAACTATGCATCTTCTTTCCCACACTGGAGACTAATTAGGTACTTTCATGCAGCAGTCAAAACTAGGCCAGACATTTTGATCCGAGGTGTAAACCCGACCCTTCCGCTCCAGAGCTGTGGGTGAGCTGTTACACCCTGGCTACTGCCTCGCTCCTCCATGCCAGGACAACAGGCCTGTTTTGCTGTTGTGTTTACTCCTTGACACTGTGATGCACAGCCCAGGGGCAGCGCTGTGGGTCACTGCAGCACCAGTCACAGGCCAGCAGGAATGCTGAGCCTGCTGAACCCACCCTGCTGCAGCAGCCCCCGTGGAGGCTCTGCTAGGCATGGCTTGAGCAGCCCAGGCAGCTGCTTCAGTAGGGATGGAGCTTTGTGCCATGAGTTGCACTTGAAATCTGCCTTGGTAAATAGAAATCATCAGATGGGAGTTTTCTTTTCTTTAATGGCTTTAAGCTGAAGGACAGTAGATTTAGGTTAGGTATTAGGAAGAATTTCTTTATTGTGAGGGTGGTGAGGCACTGGAACAGGTTGCCCAGAGAAGTTGTGGATGTCCCATCCCTGGAAGTGTTCAAGGCCAGGTTGGTTGAGGCTTTGAGCAACCTGGTCTAGCAGAAGGTGTCCACGCTCATGGCAGGAGGGGTGGAACTAGATGATCTTTAAGGTCCCTTTGAACCCGGGCCATTTGATGATTCTGTGATTCTGAGTTGCCCAAAAGAAAAGCTCATATCTACACAAAACAATGATGCTTAGTAGTAACAATGTGAAACTTTGCAACTCTTGATGATCTCTTATCTCCTGGTTATAAGGAACTCCTTAAAAGTGACTTTAAATAGAAACTAGTACAATCTTCACACAATTAACATTTATAAAAACACTATTTTTTTTTGCTAAAACCCCCTGTATTAATTATTTAATTCTTTACAGAGAGTCAAATTCCATATATGCTTTGTGCTGAAACTGCTTAAAAATAGGTGGCAATTTGGAAAAGCACGAGAAAACTGCTTGCATCCTTCATTTAAACTTAGTCATTACTATGATTAATGTAATGTATAGGTGAGAGAATGAATGTAGCTAAGAGATGGGTGTGCCTGCACCACTTACTAAAATGTTTTTCAGTAGATCTCTAAGATTATAAGATTGGTAGCTGTAAAAAGAGCAGGTATATTTATGAACCATTGCAAAAAGAAGTAAATCAATTATAACTATACTCTTAGAATTGCAGAAAGTTCAGGTATATATACTGTTGGCTCATATAAATGTGTGCCAGTGTATGTTATATACATAGCTTATAGATTATATTTATGTGCTACATACATAGTATATATATTATATATGTGTTATATACACATCATATATAATGGAACTCTAAAATAGCAAAAAGTGTCACTTCTGTAGGTCAAATGTTCAGCTGGTTGGAAAAAAGCAATAGCAACCCCATCATGTTCCAGGAGAGGGCAGTCAGATATGTCCACAGGGTTTACAAGCGATTTCTAAACTCAGAACATACGCAGAGAAACGGGTCATCTGACAAATATGAACATTTGTTTCTGCTTGCATGGCCTTACTGATTGCAGTGCTGCTCTCAGACTAAATCATGGCCCTGAACTTTCCGAACCATCAGTCTGGGGTGAAAAATACTCTCCCTAATGCTGCAGCCAAAGTTTTCACAGACCTCCTAAACCTCTTCCAGCAGCTGACAGATATTAAAGCAGTGTATAAAACCCAATTTAAATGCCATAGAGCAGGTGGCCCGCGGACATTTCTTCAGGAAGTTTTGTGCTTGTGGAAGAAGGACTGTTTTATGCCTTCCCTGCAGCTCAAGCATCCTCACAACAAGTGGGTAATAGTCCAGAGTCTAAGAGCTACATCACTGGGAATCATCTGAAATGTGCTATTAGTCTCTTTTGTTGTGCTAATGGCAGGTGGAAGTCAACATAAGTATTAATTGCAAAGCTGTTCAGTCGAAGTGCTTTTAGCCAAGCAGGCACGGTAACAGCTGAGAGGCTTTGTGTTTTATTTTAATTAACTCAACAAGAAAGGCAATAGAAATGAAATGTTTTCAGTTGCATTTCCAGTGCTAATCAGCAGCTCATTATCTTTAATCACACAGGCATTGCTGTTCTTTTCCAGCAGGTGATAGAAGGACTGAGCAGGAGTGTGTGGTGGTGTATGACACAGGTGGGGTGAGTGCGGCAAGGAGAGGATGAGAGGGGAGAGAAACTCCCTGCCCACATGGAGAGAGCTGAGCCCTATCACCAGGTCTACAGGCACCGCCACTGGCACCCACCAGATAGGGAGATCCAGCTGTTGTCCTGCCATTTTAGCAGCCAGTGATGGTCTGAATGGCAAACGAGCTCCAGGAGGTCACATGGGGCCATGCTACCACCAGGCAGGTGAGTCCCAGCCCTCTCTCTCCCACATCATCCCCACAAGGCATTGGTGACTTCATGGGTGATATTGCCCTCACAGAGATGCTCAGATCCTATTGCATGGTTGCAAAATAATAACTCACCTTCTAAGGGCCAGTCAAGGCAATAGGACCTGTTTTAGTGGGCTCTCCTTTGCAGCTCCCTCCAGGCCTGCAGCGTGCAACCTGTTTCAGGGTATGAGCACCTCTGGTCTGAAGCAGTCCCTGTGCCTATATCACTCAGTAGTGCTAGGCCTGGGGAGGTGATGACAGTGAGGGGGCTCTCTCAAGGCTCTAGCACAGTCCAAGAGGTTTCTCCCTCTGTGCACCATGCAAGGGACCTCCTTGCCTCTCCAGCTGCAAGGCCAGCATCCCTGGGCTGACCAGAGCCAGCATCCACTTACCTATAAAAATGTGAGACTTTGAATTCTTAAGAAAACTTTTATAGCTTGTCACTGCCTCTATTTAATTATTTTCCTACATCTTCATTTCTACCCAATGCAAGGTGGTTGACTGGGAGAACGGCAGCTCTGTTAGTTCTCGTGGCTTTTGGGTACCAGGCCTAAATGGCCTTTTCCATATTGAAATCATGTGTTTCTCTTGCCTTACTTCTCTGACCTCTCTGCCCCCCGCTGCCCAATATTGGTGTGTCTGTCTCTTTTATGTGTTCTTCATCACTAATTTAATAACCTGTGCCACCTCACTACGGAGTTGTATTAGCACCCGTGCTTTGAGAGTCATTTTGGAAATATCAGGTATCTATGTGAGTCTTAGAATTTCAAGGTTTGATTGTTTCTCTCATTCTTGTGTGTTTCCAATCTTGCAACATTTAATACTGATAAATTCAATGCTGCTACTCACAAAAGAACTGTTTCTAGGGCTGTAGATAGAAGCTTGAAGCAGTATTTTGCAGTACTAAATTATAGTGATGGAGATGTAAGTAGTGGATAACAAGGCATGGATAAATTACCCAAAAGAATGAAATCCTTATTTGGAAGATCCAAAGGCCAAATTAAACCCAGATGGAATCTAGAAAGACAGCCAGACAAAAAGCCAGGTTTTGGCTATGATTTTATAAAACCTCATCCCAATAGATTGAGCTTGCAGAGCCATCCCACCTCTGAGATTTTATAGAATCATAGAATGGTTAGAGTTGGAAGGGACCTTAAAGATCATCTAGTTCCAACCCCCCTACCATGGGTAGGGACACCTTTCACTAGATCAGATTGCTCAGGGCCCCATCCAACCTGGCAATGTGTGTATATATCTGAATCACTGGTAGGAAGAGATAGCTATGTTAGATATTGCCAGATTCTACTTTAAATAATTGAATATAATGCAAATGCAGATGATCAGCAGGATAAATCTTAAAGCCAGAACACCAAGCATGAAATTCTACTCTTGGGTATTAAAAGCGCTCAGGGGAATGTACATGGTCCATAATAAGTCTGTAAGTATTACCTACTGTTGGGTATTGGCCCAGTACCCTGAGAGCTGATGGCAAAACTCCCACTGAGTTCAGTTCTTGCTTGTCCAGGCGCTGGGTGGTTGCCCAGGCCCTGGACAAGCAGGAGCAGAGTCTGTGCAAACAGTCTGGGCCGAGCCTGGAAACAGTCCCTGCCACGATGGCACGTGTCCCTGCAGAGAGAGCTGCTGGGTAACACTGCAGCACTGCATGTCCCCTCAAAGAGAGAAACCAGACTCAGCAGCCTCAGCTTTTACACGCTACAAAACACAAAGAAAAAGCAAAACCTAAATTCTTTCCTGCTCATAGCCTGAGATCCACAAAGCCGTGTCTGAAGCCCTTTGGGATCCTGTGGTTCATACCACCTCAGTTCTTCCTAGACTTAATGTCAGTGCATCTCCATCCTGCTGCAAGCTGATTTGCTCTGTGATGGATTCAGTACACATTGTATGAGCATGTGTTACATCAGGCAGATCTTCCACAAATGTTACCATTTTTTCTCCTTTTTCTCTTTTTTTCCCATTTTAATTGGTTAGGAAAAACACAACTCATCCAATATTTGATAGGCATATAAAACAAATTTCTTTATTGTTTGTCATATTTTCAGAGAGCCTCTGCAACCTTTTCATAAAGACAAAGGTAAATAACCACCATTGCTATGAATAGGATGTGGGTAAATGACCATCAGAAATAGTTATTGGGGATGACAGTGCTTGAGAGCTGAAAACTAGTCACGTGCTGGAGCACCAGCCACAACCAGAAACCCCCTGTTTGGGTATCTGTGATGTATTTCAGGTTTCTTGGCCGTACTGTTAGATGCCACATAACACTGGGGGTCAAGTTCACTCCTGGCCTAAGTTCAGTGAAATAAAATCATCTGCCTTTGGGTTACTGGTGCTGCACCAGGGACTAATTTGGCCCCTGGTGTTTAGTTTCGATCGTATTCAGTTTGAATTAGCATTGATCGTTTGACACAGCAGGCAGGCTTTACAAACAGGAGTTTTTTTCTTCACCTCCTGCTGTGCATGTCCCCATGCGTCTTCTTCCATCTTTGAAAAATTATTCTCTTTAGTCCTATTGTGTCTGAGGGAAGTATTCATCAATGGAGAGAGAAACATGGATTAGCCTCACATCTGCTCGCCTCCCCGCTATGGAGTGGGGTGAAGCTGAGGAGTTTTGCCAAGGGAAACAGTAGCAGGGAGAACTGTTGATGTAGATAGAAGTAAAAAGTCTGCCCTGAGGACAGCTTGTCAAATGAAGCCTCTTGTGCCATTAATTACAGTTTCAAGGTGCAGATGAAATATGTATGTGATAGAAGAGGTTTGCTTTTTAGTGTATTATTTGAGCAATTTTTTTAAAGAGACAGCATGAAGCCAAGCCTTCAGCTCATACATAGAGGCTTTTCTTTTCTTGTTGCTTATAGGCTCTTGTCATTTCATTCCCACAACACAGGCAGTAGCTATGGTTACACCCCCAAAGGCTCACTTCATCCTGGGAAAACTACAGGAAGGACTCTAAGCCCGGTGGACTGTCTGTGGCCACATGAACTCTCACATCAATATCTAGAATTGTGAGAGTAATTTTTTATGTTAGGGAATTACAATTTAAGTGGAACTGCAACCAAAACAAAAAAAAAGCATAATGTGAAGAATTATAATTTAGCTCTAGTCAGTATTTTTATGTTTCATATCAAAAGTGTAACAAGACCTTAAATGAAAACATAACATGACTGTACTGAGCATAGAAATACACCAAGATCTCAGCCAGGACAGGAGCTTCAGGGACAGAGGCAGCGTGAACAAGCCATATAGGCCAGGTCCCACCACAGACAGGTTACAAGAGGGAACTTTGCAATCTACAGAGGGAAACTGAGGCAGCGAGAAATCTAATCTTTGATTAGTGTTACAGAGGTGATCCCTGGCAGAGCCAGGAACTAAACTTAGCCTGCTGAGTCCTGGCGGCAGCAGCCCTTTCCCTGGGACAGGCTGCATTCCTCCCCCAAATACCGTAGAGCAATAAATAGCAGCAAGCAGGGGAAGTGGAAAGGAGAGTGGAGGCTCTCCTCTGAGACTGATGATGACTGGTGAAGCAGTGAAATGGCTAGGGAGGAGGATTCACAGCTGGGAAAGTTGTGCCTCGTTCCTCTGAGTGGTGCAGGAGGGTGACAGTGGAGACAGGAAGGTCAGAGAGGAAGGTGAAGGTGATGAAGGCGACTTCCAGAGACAAAGAGATGTCTTTTCAGCTTCCTCCTGAAAGGACTGAGCACTACAGGGATGGGCTTGAGGTCAAGCACAGCCCTTCTGGGTACAGGGAGTTGGTGGACAGTGGGCCCTGGATAGGCTGCCCAGGACAGGAACAGACCCTGAGTCCCTGCATTGCTAATGAACACTGGCTTGCTCCTCCCTCTTTTTTTAGCTCCAATGACTCCATTTTAAAACCCCAGGTTATCTCTAGCATCCCCACCACATCACAGCAGCCCCAGCTGCAGTACTGCCTGACACTCCAACTTCCCTTTTTGGATCCCCACCTTCCTCCTGTCTCTGTATAACGCTGCCTGGGCCACTGGCAGGGATAGAGGTGGCATATGGAGGCCAACTCTGGGGCTGTGTGTACTACATGGCCAACCAGGCCACCTGCTGACTGTGGATCATAGTGCTGCCTGTCTCTACTCAGGTAGCCTTAAACTAATCCAGTCTCTCCCCTTTAAACAGTCCCAGATGCTTTCTGGAAACTGCAGGAAGTTTAACGCCTTTGGGACCTTGTTGTTGCTTGGACCTAGCCAGTGGGGTGTGGATTTTTTACCAAAGGGACTGTGCAAATCTTGTTTCTTGAGGAAACAGTGGTGAAAAGGAACATTACGTTGTCAAGAAAGTGCTGGGCCAAAATTTGCCTTGTAGATGAGTGGATGGGAGTCTTGGTTATTTCAGTGCTAGCAGCATGTGCCTTTCCAAGGGCTTACTCTTATCTGAAGAGCCTCACAGAAGAAGGAGACCTTAGGAAGGGAGGACTTGTGGTGAAGTTGTGGCTGGCCTGGCTGTGCCACAGGGAGGAGCAGGGAAGGGAGCCATAACTTTTTAAAAATGAGCAGCCAGATTTCTGAATGCCTGTGTGCTGAAAGGAAAAGCTCACTTTGCTTTCACTGAAAAACTCAGCTGGAAGGAAAAAACTTCTCTGTGAGTGGAAATACAATTACCACATTGCCCTTTGCAAGAGAAACAACTTGACATTTGACCATACGTGGAATTTCCTTAGATGTGGGCTCTGCTGCGAGACAAATTTCTCATAGCCTTCTGCTACTTTCTAAATTAAAGGAAAAAACTATCAATGGTGGTTTCATTTTCAGCTCTGCAGCTTTTGGGCTTCTCTGGTCTATTCCACGCAAGTTTACCATCTAGTCATTAATAAGGTTTTGGAACTTTAAAGTGTAATATTGTGATAAAATGTAGCTAACTATACACTGATACTGTACTTCAAGAAGGCCAGAATCCCTGATTAGTCCACATTAGCTGCTGCAGTGATGGCCTGAGGACGGCCCTGCAGCACAGCTGGATCTGCTCTGCACAACATAATGATGATTTTATGTGCCAGCCCTGTTGATTAGCTGTTAACCAGGTTTTCAGAGGCAAGTGTTCACCTGCTACTGGTAATTCTTGTCATATCTGTGGATTGCTAAAGTGATCGGTAAGGAATGGATCTAGGATAAAGCAGGAATACTAGCTTGGGTTTGTGCTGAAGGGGAGAAAAGGCACAGTGTGGACAAGGCATTGCTGAGAGCTGCATGAAGCAGCCCCAGGGAATGTCAAGAGGCAGCAACAATCCTGGCTCTGCCTTAAAATGAGAGTTCTTGGGTTTGTTTAACTGCATGTGCAAATGCCAGCATTGCCCTCACAGCTCCACTCCAGTGAGGGTGCGGTGCCTGCATGCAGAAATGGCAGTGGGAGAAATTCAGTCCCCACATTCTCCCTGGATGAGAACTGGGTGAGTGAGCTGGGAGAGTGAGAAGGAAGAAGCAACTTCACACATCAAATTAGGAAATGGCAAAGAAGATTTCCCCTACAGTTTTAAATTGTAGGTTTAAGAATGGTTTAAGATATTTCAGTCACAGAAGTGATTGCAGTTTACCAGAGAGAACCCCCAGTCAGGTGGACACCAAGCAAACCACAAAGCTGCCACAGCTCTGTGGTGATGCACCCAGCTGCAGCCAGGCTGGCAAGTGTCTAAAGGGTGCTCCCATACCAGCTGCAGCACTCCAGGACACTGAGGCAGAGGTTTTGGTCAAATGAAAGGATGTCACCTACTTAAAGCCCTATTTCAGTCCTGCACACCTGTACCTGACCCAAACCCCAAGAGATCAGTGCCAGGCACACCAAGGTGGTCTTGAATTTCTTCATGAGCTAGCTTGAGGTGCCTGTAGTGAAAAATATCAGCATCAGAGAACCTAAACCAAATCTATTCCTGTTTTCAGTGAAAGCTGCTTGGAAACACTACTTCTGTGCTATTTGAGCAGTCACAAGCAAGCTTTCATTTTACTCCAGCAACATGACTCACCCACAACGTGACTTACAGAGTTTACTTATGTGGTAATAATCTGCTTAATTCACTATTCCCAAGGAGTCTTGTCCTCTTTTCAGAAATTGCCAACAAGGTCACTGCTTCCGTTAATTGTAACTGTGTTTATTGTAAGACAGAGGCGGCTCCAAAATGACTAAGAATGGAAACTCCTCCCAGATCGTTCCTGCTGTCAAAAACTAGTGACGAATGTTTGCAGAAAAGCAAATGAAAGTAATTTGTAAAGTGCACCATATTACAAACTTCATAGATACCCTAATGAATAATCTTCCCTGATTTCATTATCAATTCCTGAATAAATTTTGTCTCCTAGCATGGCAGACCTTCTTCACTCAGTGTTGTGGGGACAAAAATGTTGCTTTGTTAGAAAAGATCAGCTGGACAGATGATCAGCTGGAGGACTACCAGATCGGATCTCGCTGGTGCTTTGTTTCTGTTGTTGGTCATTCCCAAAAGTATAGTTTGGTCCTGTTCCAAGTTTGGGACGAAACTCCCATCTCTTGGTTAGTTGGCTAGTGACAGCTGGTCAGTGACAATTTTAAAATTTTATTTTCAGGTGGTGAAAGCATCTAGCTATGCTTGACATAGCACTGAGCAGGGAGAAAGTCTTGAAGATGAGAATGGAAATAGGAGGTCATTTCTTTGACGATAGGACTGTGTTTAGCTGTTGTAAATATTCTGCTTTGGTTATGAGCTGTCAGGGACTGCTTTTAATATAAGTAGGTGAAGGTGTGGTCTCTCTCTGACCTGCAGTGGACAGAGGATACGCTCACTCCCTCACAACAAATTTCAGAGTTCCCAGGAAGAGCCAATAATTCAGTGTGCCTGACACTTCACCTTTCTTTATCACCGAACTGATATCCTTGATCACAGGCGACTGCAATTAGTCCCCAGAGCACTGATGGTACATGACAAACAGTGTGGCTTTTGCCTTCCTAAAGGTTGACACTGTGCCTCTGTAATTGCTCTTGGGATTTTACAGCTCTGAAGCCTTTGTCAGCTAACCTTGGGTATACAAGCTGTCTAGGGAAGTTATTGATCCCTCTCATCTCCACTTCCCTGATCAGCTAGACTGATTTATAGGAATTTTGGTAGGAACCACTAAAAACCTGGCAGAGCTCATTAATCCATGAATCTTTTAAAGACTTCCCTTATTGCAGAGACCATCTGTTTGCCTGAGTACTACTTTTGCAGCTGTCAAATCAGGTTTGCAAGATTCTCACCTTCTCCTCAAACCCACCATATGATACCGTAATATTTACATTCAGGGCTCAACACTTTTTTCCACAAGATCTGTGTGGAGCAAATGCAACTCCACTCAGCTGTGCAAGATTCAATCCCACTAAAATAAGCAGCAATAACGTAATTAAAACCAAAACCGGTACGATCAGACTGAATCATATAATTTTTCTTGGCTTTTTATGTTCACTGGGAGACTGTTCAGTAACACCTGGAACATCTGCAGAGGAAACTCCCAGTAACTCTAATTGCAGCTGTGCACAAAAATCTACCATGTATTGATGGGAAAGTAACTTTGGCCTTGGTCCCTGTGCTGGGTGACTTCTGCAGAGCCAGCCAGCAAAGAACCACTCGTTTGTCAGCAGATGTCAAAAGCTGGGCTTGTGCTGTCGTGCTCACCTTTTCTCCATGCTTGTGCAGGTGCATCTCGCTTGAGCACTATGGCAGGCTCATTTTGGTTCAGTGTGTCAGGAGAAATTGTCAGCAAGAACTAAGACAGCTCAGAAGACAGTTTTGTCTTTCAGATGTAGTTTTTTTATTTCCTCACGTAATTTCAGTGGCCTTTCATAACTCCTCCCCAGAGAATGCAGCTGTTTATAAATTAAGTGGGATGAAAATGCCACTGAGATTCAGAGTATCCATTCATTTCTTCTTTAAGATAAATCGTCTTCCAAGTCTTTGATCTTCTTATTTTATTTACTATATATCTGCGCGTTTGCATAAAATGTTTTCTCTGTGAGCCAGTGATTATCACTGGTAAGGTTCACAATTCTTGGAGATAGCTGGAATTTCTCCCCCATTTTCTCTTTGAGTGTGCAAAATTATTTTCCCTGCTGCTGGATTGGTGTCGTCTGACAGTTAATCTTCTAATCTTCTCTCTGGGGTGACATCAGAGGAGATGATGGAGATATTTTCTTTCTTGAACACAAAGCTCAGATTCAATTGTGACTAGTGAAAATCTTGCTAATAAAATAAAAAAAAATACAGATTAATGCAAAATGATGACATACCTAGTTATTTGGGGGAGCTGCTGTTACTTCTGCATTTGTTGTTTCCTAGAGGGCTGTTTTAGCTGTCAGCTGTATCTTGCCTTTTTTCACTCACTTTCCCTCCTCTGGATGCACCCACATGAGATCCTGTCAGAGCATCAGCTCCTCTTATGGTTGCATTATTACACTTCCTGTCCATCAAGTTGAAATGTGAACAGAATGTGTCAGAAAACAATAATGAAATAAAATCCAATTATTGGGACTTTTTGGGCGCTCTGCTTCTTGTCCAAGACTGGTTGCTTTTTCTCCTGCTGATCGCCGTACAGAGGTTCAGGCCCATCCGGCCAGCACCTCAGGAGTCATTTCTCTGCTGCATTTACATGTGGCACAGCATTCCACTGGCCCTGGATTTGGCCCGCTGGTCCCATAGGTACATCTGAGACCCGACCAAAGACCCGTCAGTGACTCAGGAGTTATGGGGCTGGTGGTGGCTGGCCAGCACAGTCCCCTCTTGCTTCTCTGCACTTTAACTGGGTGCAATTCAAAAGCTGTACTTAATTTTACCTCTCACATTAGGGGGCAGAAAGGTGAGTGCTATCCCCACCAGCTGCAGGGTTTTTCAAGGGGGAAAAGCCTGTCTTATCTAACAAATTCCTAACGTTTTGGGTTCTTCAGTGCTCTGAGAGAAGGTCATCCACATCCTGATGCCAACCTGCTTATAACAGCCTGCAGTTTCTCTTCTAGCCCTATCCCTCCCCTCCCCCTACCCAGGCTGTGAATCCTCTGTACCCAACAGTCAGAAATCTCTTCACACAGCAGGAAAAAACCCAAGGGAATTTGCATAAATTAGAAGGGAGAAGCACATTTCAGCCATTCTCTATTTAAACTGCGTGGAAATCACACTGATGGGAGATATAAATGCCTGCCAAAGCAGACAGTAAGGCGCTTGCCTCAATCTCACGGAAAATTGAAGATTTAATAATCAGATCTGACTTGGTTAGCTGAAGAAATAATTCTCGCTTCTCATGATTTCCCTCTGTGGAGAGAGAGAAAGGCAGAGGGAAGGAGGAAAACTTGCCCATGCTCCCACAGCAGTGCTGAGCTTAGCAAAGCCCTCCTACCAGTAATGTCAGCAGGCAGCCAGTATCTGGTAGGGCCTGAGATCCCACAGTGGAAAGCAGAGTTCCCTTTTTTTGCTATGAGGTCTGGATGAGTCTAGCCCCACCTGTGGCTGAGTGAGAGGCAAAAGCCCTAGTCCAGCTGGGAGATTTCGGGTGGATTGGGCTCTTTTCATGGTCTGATGACTCAGTCTGCCAGGTAGTTGAAAAAATTACGACCTCTCCATGAGATTTAAAGTCTGAAAGTCCAGATTTTCCAAGGTATTTAGGCACTTAGATCAGGCACAGATCAGATGGAATGCGTTAATGTGTAGGTTAGAAACAAAGTCCCATTACATGTCTTACTCATGTAGGTGACAGTATTTGGGCACTAAGATGACAGTACTTGTGCCATGGTAGGTGTCCTGCACCCATGTTTCCCCACATACGCCTTCTTCTCCCAGGCATATCAGCTCAGCTCCAGGCTTTTTGTATCTCAAAAGCCCTTTGCACTGTCCAGATTCTGGGTTATCTGAAGTATTTGTAACATAAACAGCAAATAAGATATTCGTATTTTATAGATTCATAGAATGGTTTGGGTTGGAAGGGACCTTAAAGATCATCTAGTTCCAATTCCCCTGCCATGGGCAGGGATGCCACCCACTAGATTAGGCTTCTCAAAGCCCCATCCAACCTGGCCTTGAACGTGTCCAGGGATGTGGCATCCATGACATGTCTGGGTAGATGTTTCCTCCTGGAAACCTCCAGAGAGGGGTATGGACACCATAGCAAGTGCTTAAGCATTTCAAGATGCATTAGGGCAACGCAACCATCTTACACAAGAGAACAAATGGTCCAGGCAAACCTTATTTAGGAAACACTCGAGTGACTTTCTTCCATACGCTACATTTACCACCCTACTCATGGTACTTGTCATGGATTTTATGCAGACTGTCTGTCAGGTAGTAGAATGAAGCAGAGAAATTTATAACTGGCTCTCACTGTGTGTTGAGGGATAAGCATCCTTCAGGTTCCTTGGAAAGCTCAAGTGAGAGCAGTTATTAGCAAATATTTAGCACATTTTTCACATTAGTTCAATACCTGCTGAAATAATATGTGCTTTGCTTCTCACCTTTTATTGTTTAGTTCAGTTTATGAGTTTTGTATTTTTTGCCATGACAGACACCAGGCTTATTCACAAATTCCCAAAACTTTGCCCTTCAGACTTAAATTTTCCAGGCTTGGCCTTTCTCCAGGAGCAAACATTGCTCTTTTGGGGCTAAGAAACGGGAAGTTAAAAGAAATACTCAGTTTTACCAAAAAAGAAAAAAAGTCTTATAATTCATCAAAACCCAGCATTATAACTAAAGTATTCGGGGATCAAAGCTAATTTTTTAATTGGAGTATCCACATCAAAGAAAGGCATTTGTGAGTATCGTCATAAGAATTAAGACTTCTGATTTGTTCAACTTTTGACCCTGTGGATAACTTCATGCTTTAGCATTTCACTGAAGAGTTCTCCCAAGGCCAAATCCTAGTAATGGCTCTGGCAGATGAGCTCTTGCCAACTTTGCTGTAATAGTTTAAGATGTATTTGTCCTCCCCCCTCAATCTGCTCTGCTGGCTTCTCTGCCCCTCTTCCAGAAGATGCTGATCACATGTAGCAGACTTGGCCATGGACAATATAATGGGGGTGACTGAGTCAGAGGTTTCTTAAATTGCTCTCAAAGACAAGATAGAGCTAAGACACCAGGCTGTGCTTTGGCGTGCCTTCTCTGCAGGCACATGTCCAGCTCTGCTGGAGGGCTCTAACCTTCAGTGGAGGAGCACCAGCACACAGCTGTGAGAGGTAACTTCAAAACCAGCTGCAGCTGTTTGCTCTGTGAATACAAGGAGGAATGGTGAGCCCTTGATCCTGCAAATACTTATGCATGTGTTTAACTTTATAACTGTGAGCAGTTCCAGGAACTTCGGTTAGGTTTGAAGTTAAATTGGCACATAAATGCTTGCAGAACTGGGAGCCTGAGTTTGCACAGGGATGAGCTAAGAAATCTTTGATTCTTCTCACACATTGGAGCAATATGTTTCTGCAGTGAAATGACACTGGAAGAAAAGTCCTCCAGTCTGATGTAGGCCTTCTTCCCTTCCCAGATGCATACTGAGATCAAGACCAGACATCTCCACATCTCCCTCTCTTTCAGAAAAGTGGCCACTCCTTGGGTCTGTGGGGGTGCCAGCAGGATGCAGAGGCTATGCACCATGCCCTGCACTTCTCCTCCTTTTTCAGCCTTTTTGGCAGAGAGCACAGCCTGAGGCTCTGTTTGTCCTCAGAGCTGCCATCCAGGTAAGCCTTACTCCAGTGAATATCTCCATGCATGTTGCATGAGCAGATCTAAAAGCAGGCACTGACAAGGGCTGTCCCTGACAGAATTGTGCCAACAGATCTTCCTGCTGGCAAACCCCAGTGGCCATCGGACACCCCTGGCTCTGCTTGCCCAACCCCATGTAGGCAAGCTGAGGAATGGTTTTGGGAACATGTCACTACTATCTACATTTGCAGCTATTTTAGCTTCTTAGTCACTGGCCTGCCATCCTGAATTGAATCCCTGGCTAGCTATGCTGCTGAGTAACCAGCAGAGTATTAAAAGGCTTCTCTTCAGAGAGAGCTCAGGCAGAGCCAGCAGTGTCAGCCTTTGGGTGCTTAGACTGAAGCATATGAGTAAAAACAGCCCAAATTTTTCAGAGGTGTTGGGCACATTGAGCTCCTAGTATACTTCATGCAAATTAGGCCTTTTTTGTTCAAGGCATTTTGAACAAATGGGTATATACTGGGGTTCCAATGGCTCATTTCTCTGAGGTGCTGTGCCTGGCCACATGGTCTGGAAGCACTTCCCAGAGACCCCCCCAGGGAGTGCCCTCCTTGCCTCCCTCTCCTCCCAGCCCTCCCTCAGGCTCTGAGTCTGAAACGGCAACATTTGTGAAGGGCTCAGGCACTAGAGTCTGTGTCAGGCAAAGCCCGGACTGTTCCTGGCTGTTCCCAGGAGAAAAAGTGGCAGCAAACCACCCCCCCGGGTGCTGAGGCACCCACCGGCTCCCACACATCTCCCTGCCAAGCCTTGCCTGGCTCCAACACTGCCAGAGCCTGTGCTTGTACTTCATTAAGGTGCCTAATGAGCACACCAGTGTGCAGGGGTACTCTCTACTGACTGGACCACTCTGGGAATCTCATACCAAGCAAATCCCACATAAACATCTCCAAAGATTAAAAAAAACCAAGTTGTAGGAACAGCCACTAAAGTATCATTAAAGTGGCTTGTTTTAAGCAAGAAAAATCACGCAGTCACAGAGAAATACGCGCTCACAATATTATTAGAAACCATGATACAGCCTTTAGTAACAGTGTCACAGAAAAATTTCTCAGATATTACAATATAAACAAAAGATCTTTTTTTTTTTCCTTCCCCCTTAAAGAGATACACACAGGCTTCTGCCCCCCTTTCCAACAGTGAGGGTTTATATCCGGACCCTTACTTAATCTGCAGAACGAGCAGGTACAGAGCGAGATGTCAGAGCCTATCCCCCAGCCCACCACCTCCCCCCGCAGCCCCCCGGGAGGCAGGAGAGCTCTCCGGTGCGGCTCCCACCACCAGCCCCACCGCACAGCAATTAGCTCGGTTTTCCAGCGCAGATTTGCAGCTTAGCTCGTAAAAGCCGTTTCATAAATATTCGATGGCCTTTCCGACAGGGTAATGTGCCTCTGTGACATTAAAGAGGAAACTCTGCGAAGGGGAGGGATGACAACAAATTTATCCACCAATAGCACACTCTTTTGGCACAAAAGCACATTCTTATCTTTACATCCCATAATGAGAAGGCAGGGACGGGACTGTTGCTACAGCTCTCTGGGTGGGTAGATGTAGAGTGCAAGAGAAGGGTGGCTACAAACTGTTAGATATTTTTTACCCCTTGCCTTTGCAAACAGAAGGACCCGTGTTGCGGTCCTGCAGTGGTTTTCCTAAGCCCCCGGTGAGGAGGACTTCTCTCACGATGTCAGACTGCGAGGGACTGCCTGTGGGTAAGCGCCAGATTTATATTTACCCCAGTGTCCTGCCGACTAGTTCACATTCTCAGATTGCAAAGTCACACGCGAAGCTGCTTGCTTTTGAAGGGAGCCGGAGCCGCAGCAGGGAAAGGAGAAACTCCCTGAAACCACTGCAGACCCTGGTGCGGTGCCTTACGAGTCCGTGGTGGAGGGGTGGTGTGGCTGGTAATGCCTGGATTTTCTCTAAAGGCACAGAGGCTGGGTAGGAGGAAGGGCTCATTAATTCAGACAGATGGTCTGAAGTGTCGGTGTCCGGAGAGATGATGGTATTGATGTGCGTATTCTCAAGCTCACTATGGAGAGTTTCTGGGGATGGGTCCTGCAGGACCAGGCACTGTGTATGTATCCTGTTTGCTCCTTGATAAACCTTCCTGGACAGTAACGGACGCAGCAAGGGCAGATAAACGTAATGCAGAGGGGTTATTTGCTGAAAGGAAATAGAAATGTACCTTGTTTTCAAAATAAGTGCCTTACGTGTTTTGCCTATATCTGGGAAGAAGTCCTTTACTAGCTCTCAGGGCTGTATATGTCAGACTTCACTGAGCAGAAGAGCACATCAGCAAGAAGCATATTTCTCAGCTGTCTTTTTTTAAACTTCTATAGGAATTATGAACCCTCTCTAGACTGCCTGTACAAAAGGAAACTCTTGTCAAAATGCTAGCCTAATTGTATGCCAAGGCATTTTACTGATAAAGAGGTGAACCATTGGAAACATATTTTTTTTTCTCCTTTTGCCAAGGCAGGCGTTTCTCTTTTCATGTATGTATATATACACACATATACTGTGTAGCACTCAGATTTCACTCATCTGTGAAGGCTGTGTGTCAGAGATGAGGTTCTGGGCTAAAAAGTGGGGCTGGAGAAGGAGAAGGCTGCTGCAGTGTTTATCTTTTCTCCTCCTCTCTCTGCTTCCATTTTACAAAAAAAATAATCCCAAGTCCAAAGCTGCACACTCATAACCAGAGTGGAAAAACATAAATTATGTATATGGTGCAGAGTGAGCTGCACCATGCACAATTCCCTGTGCTGCTGCACAGAGGAGAGACGAAGATGAATATTTCCCGCTTACCTTCTCAAAGGGCCGATCTGTTAACCAGCAAAATTTCCCTTCTCCAGGCTTTGATTTTAAGGGCCTGACCCCAGTTTGCTTATTAAGCACTCTGAGTTGAGGGTGGGATATTTCAGGGTGACAGTGACAGTATTTAGCTGGCATCTGATATCAATGATGAAACTGATACTGAGCCTGCATGGCATCTTGTGTGCAGAAGTTACTGATATCTCAATTACCTTTGCTGCTGAAAGGACCAAGGAGTTTTCCTCCAGAAAAGCATTCATGGCTGGATGCATGATTTGAGGGAAGGAAGCAGTTTGCTATGAACAGGAATGAAAAGTAAAGATGAAGTGATGTTTAGATGTGAATGTGATTAGAAACGTGCCAGCACACACAGAGGAAAAGTTTGTTTCTCTCTGTTCCTTTAATCATCCTCCCATGACACCCCAGCCAGAGCTGGCCCTGTCTCCAGCCCCGTTCCTGGGCAGCAGGACTCCCCCTGTCCCATGCCAGACACAACCAACCAGTCCCAATGCACACCTGCTGCATGGATCTTGCATATTACTCTGGTTTCTCTTTGCATAGATATGTGGATGCAAATATGCATACACAAATATACACAAAACCAGCACTGGAGAGAGAAATGATGGTACTCCATCGCAGTTTTTAGGCAATCTTAGTGAACCAGTTGCTGACAGCTTGTTACTCATGTTATGTATTTTGACATAATTCTTTTCGTGGCTATTGCTCTTTGACTAGCTAGGTCAAACTTTAAAACTTTAGCAGTAAAATCTGCATGAAAAGGGTTGCAAAAAATCATCATTGAACTTGCTAAAACACTGATTAGTGTCCATCAGTGCAGAAATACCCCTTTGCTGAACCCAATGAGCTTAATAAGGCCGGTGTTGTACTTTCAAAATCCTTGGTTTTGAATCCAGCCAGATAATATAGCTGCAAAAAAGTTGGTGCAGTGACAGGTATCATTAGCACTGCGATGTGGCTGGAATCCAGAGCCCTGCTTATAACACAAACTGTACAGCCGTATGCATGCGCCCGTGTGTACACATGCACGCAGATATAAATAAATTTAGCCAAAGCACAATATTAGTGTCAAGTCTATGTATTGCTTCAGTAACCTCTATGCCTCACAAACAACCTGGAGAACTGCACTTTGTAGTTACAGGAAATTAATGCCAGAGTTTTTTAGGCTGCTTTCAGCCTACACAAGAATGCAGCAGGAACAGCTGCGTAATTGTTCCCTCGGACAAGCAACTTGGGGGGAACGGCTGAATGCAATCTTTGAATTAAAAACTGGATATGAACGGGTTGATACACCAATAATTTTTTAACAAGAAGCTTTATTCAGTAAGAGTATCCTATTTCTATGCCGAAAATGGTTATGCAATTTTTCACAGTGAAAGCATTGGGTGTTTTTAAATTTCTGGTTTGTGTTTAATTCCATCATGGTTGCACTCTTTCACTGATGCGGAATGGAAAATTGAACATTCGATGAAAACAAAGTTTTATTTTGTTGTTTGACTGTAGCGCAGAAGACACAAAGAAAGGATCTTGGATTGCAGAATGTGGATTACGTGTAAGCAAGTGTACAGTCATTTTGGACTGAATTCATACCAAAAAAGGCTTTTGAAAGCATCGCTATCAAAATGATGTATTAGTGAGCAGAATTCTAAAATTTACACTATTAATTTCCCATTGTAACACAAGGAGATAAAGAAGAAAGAAAGATCAGTCACTTCAGGACAAATGCACTTCTACTTCTTCCTCATTAGTAATTATTGACATACTGATGCTATCCATTAGTGCCAGCTACATGGATTTCCTGTCACTCCTACATGCAGATAAAAGAAAAGCACATCAATTATTTAAGTGCTTCCTCTGTGTGTATTATTTTTCTCTTGTAAGGGGACGTAGTTCAGTCTCTGAACAACTGAACAGCTTTTCATGCACCCAGCATTTTGATTAGGGATATATGAGTCATAATGGTTCTGGTTCTTAACAAAATCCTTTAGACTTCAGAAAAACCTCTGAAGTCATGCAAAGGTTCTTAAAGTGCCTCTTTCCCTATTTTCTCCTTTCAGCCACAGACTGAATAGCATGGGTAACTTTTTGTGGATAACATGACTGTTGCAATAACACAGGGTATTCACCTGTAACAGATGAAGAATATATTACTGAAGGACACCAGGAGTCTCATACGTATATACTTTCTCTATTATTTACTGTAGCAGTTTAAGAAGGGAAGAGACAGAATTGATGTGTCTTGTTCTGCAGCAGGTGGCATGAGAATCTAACTGAATTTCCTTAAATTTCCTCCCAAACTTTTGTTGGCGTTATTTCAATAGAGGAGGAAAAAAGACCATTCATCTGAAGTATGTTCCTGACCCTCTAGCTAAATACTTCCTTTCAAACCTAAAATTACACATTTCAAACATGTCTTTAAGACAGGCTGGAGCCAATTTGCTAAAATTAGCATTTTCAGAATCAGGATATCCCAGAAACCTATGGAATTTAGACTTCCTGAAATTCAACACATATTCTGCAGTGTCATGGGGAGTCCATTTATCTCAGCCAGAGAGGCTGTTAGTGAGCAAGACCTCCAGCTCCCACGCGGAGCTGTTTCTAAACAGATGCTGGGAATAAAATATGGCACACGTACATTTCTGTAACAAAAACCCATGACTCAGCACATGCACAAGCAGTACTCCTGCCCAATAAAATTGCCCCACTTTCATGTATTCATTTTAGAATAGGACTATGCTTTAAATTAGTATTTCATCAGATTTGGTAAGAAATATGTATATTTTTGCAGATAACTCTATGTTTCCCATAGGCCTGGACCACCAGTTCTGTTTTGCAGACTAGACCTTAAATAAAAGGTCTTTACTTAGACACTAGTGTTGCCATGTGACACTTGTCCCAGTGAATATTACAGTTTGCAGGGGAAGATCCTAAGCAAAAGGCAACACCCTGAAATTACCTTGCAGAGTGGTTGTGCAGACTGCAGTTAGTGCTCTGGGATAAGCAGAGAAGTGGGAAGGTTTTTCCAGCATATCAACCCAATTACTTGCCACAGAAAGCCAATAATGTGTCATAGCATCTTGAGAGCAGTCTGCAGGATGAATGATGACTTCTGACTGCACCAAACCCACCAGCACCGGCTTGCATGCTCAGAGCTCCCCAAGAGCATCCTCCAGCCAGGGCAACATGAGCCCAGGGTGCTGGGCCTCCCATGCCTGCAGAGCCAGCTTTGCACAGTGAAGCACAAGCAATCTTGCAGTCACTACCCTTAGAAAGAAACAAAAAAACAACCCATATATTTGGGATAGAATGGGGTGAAGCCTGGAAGAAGAGTGTCTGTGAATGACTACTGCCCCAGCACTGTCACTGAAGCTGAGCAGCCTTGCTCAGGTCACCGGAGTTAGGTGCCACTGCAGATCGCCTGAAGTATGTCCAGAGATTTCATCTGAAGGTCTACGAGTACAGCTTTGCTCTTGGCTAACTTGATACATGTTAAGAGTCACTTAAAGATGTTCTGCAGCTGCAATGGACATGGCTGAGTCAAACGTTTTAGAGAAGGAAGATAAAAATGTCTGATAGTGTAAATCCTCAAGAAAGGAGCATTTCTGAGTGCCAGTATTTACCCTATTTAGAATTGTAGAATCATTTAGGTTGGAACAGATCCTTAAGATTATCAAATTCAACTATAAACTTAACACTACCTTTGTTAAGGTATAGGAGTCACCTCCAGGGGTGGTGACTCAGCCACTTCCCTGGGCAGCCAGTTTCATTGCTTGACAACCCTTTCAGTGAAGCATTTTTTTCTATCAGTGGATTGTGCTCCTCCTTCAGCCACTGATTGAACCGGACTCACTGTGAAAGACTGCATCTCTCTGCATGTGACTTCCCATAGGAGAGCATCCTATCCATGAAGCAGTGTCATCTGGTTTGGCTGAAATCCCAGGGAATTTCCTGCAGCCCACGTGGCTCCCTCCTGCTCTCCCCTCTTTTCCCAAGAGCTCTCTGCTCACTTGGGCTGTCAGCCTGTCCTCAAGCATGGGGGAAGTGTGTCCAGGCAGTGCCTTGAACACTGGAGACTCACATTCAGGAGGCAAACACCGATTAGAATGAAATAATCGTTATTATTTAAGGCTTTACAGAGTTTTTTGAACATGAAGATCAGGAAAGCCCACAAGGAAAAATGAGTGACCCTGGTGCCCCAGAAAAAACCCACAAGCGGATGTATGGTGACAAACAAACCCCATGGAGATACCAGGTTGGGAGCCTGCCAGACACACGCCTGGAAAGCCCTCTCTGCCCCATGAGCCAAAATATTCAGCCAACAGTTCATAAAGGGTTAAAATTGCCTGGGTACAGCCTTCACCTGCTTCACAGGCTGAGCCTGGGTTAAAGGGCTTCCTGCTGAGGAGGGATTACCACGTTCAAACAGGGCTTTCAAAGCCAATGGGGCTGCCTGGCCCGACCGTAGTCTCTTACCTTTTACCTTCCTAGATCTTTTATTGGGGAAAAAGGGCTTTTCCACTTGGGAGAAATCTGAGGCCTCCCCAGTCCACTCAGCAGCTGCTTCAGTGCTGGAAAAGGGACAGAAATGGTAGAGAGCTGGAGGGCATGGAGCAACTCCCCATTTACACTTGGGTAAAATGCCATGGATGGCAAAGCTGGTTCTTTGTCATTGAAAGCAAAGACGAAAGAAGTTTCTTTCTGTTGCAGCCAGGCTTGTTTGTAACAAGGGTTTAGCCTACCTTGAGGAAACTTAGTGTACCTGTAACTGTGTAGTACAACCCCCTCCACTACTCACAAAGTTATTTCCGGGTTAAAAATTTGCAACCTCTGGAATTCAGAAAAAGGCAAACTCTTCTGCCAGCTCCATTTTCCTCCTCTGACATAGATGCCCTGCCCCTAGGGCTTGGTGGTGGGTTGGTGGGAGCTGATGGTATTCCAGGAGAGTCCTGGGCATAAGCACAGGGTTAGGCTTCATCTCCAGCCTCTGCAATTAAAGCAGCAGGTGAGGTTTCCTTCTGTGGACTGCACTACCTGGCTGGCAGGCAGGGGCTAGGCCTCCTCACTGTGTTTCTGAAGCAGAATTTGAGTATGTGTGCTATGTGCTACGGAGGCTCCAAGTGAGGGTATTTGAGCTAGCAGAGACATCAACACTCTTTTCAGAAGTCTACATTTGCAGGAATGTGTTGAAGTCATATCTGGGAATATAGCACAGGATTTCTTTCCTCTTTTTTTTTTTTTTTTTTTTTTGGTTGGTTTGGTTGGTTGGTTTGTTGCTGTTTGTTTTTCTTTCTTTGAGGAGGAGAGATCTTACAGGCTGAAGGAGGAGAGCTTTTTCAGGCAGGTAGGAGAGACAGTTGAAGTTAGCATGAATGTTTGCAGCTGGGATGCTGGTTAAGGATCTAATTAAGGAAATACAGAAGATGCTACGTATTTCTCAAGTGCTCCTCCCCTCCTCCCCCCACCATCCCCCGATGGGAGGATTTTCCTTATCTGCGGAAAGAAATATTTGGAAGCTGTAGTTTGTCCCAGAGTCTGTAAGCAAGAGCACTTGCACAGGCTGTACAGCACATTTCTGAACACTTATTCCACGATATTTACAGTAACTTAAAGCATGCAAAAAAGAACCAATGTGTTTTTTCTCCCATTTTCTTCCATCCCTCGTAACATCTGCAGCATTTCCAACATATTCTGTGTTCAGCCATCAGCATTTAGAAGCCATAATTGCATTTAACAATGTCTGGAGCCCTCTCTTGCTGCAGACCTGTTTTACAGGCAGTAATTTAGAGGGTGGGACCACCTTCCCTTCCTTTGCCATTCAGACTGCAAACTAAACGCCCAGTTTGCTCTCCCAAAAACCTGGTGAGTGCCCAGTCTCTCATCTTCATATTCAGTGTATTCAGCTGGTTCTCTGTCTCTGTTATTTCTTTCCTTACAGTCTGTGATCAGCTCCCTCACCACACACTAATTGTTTGCACAGTTAAATTCATACCATTCAGGATTACCTTAGATCTCAAGCCTCCTCTAAAACTCACATAAAAGACTGGCAAATCCTCCAAATGCTTTCTTCCTTGTGGGAAAGAAAATACGGGGCACAGGAATGGGCTCCTGACAAGCTCCAAGTGCTAGTCATGGACATGTTAATAGTGCCCAGTATCAGTTCCCCGAAGGAGTCCTGGGTTTCATGGAGCAGCTGAAGTCACAGTTGAGTCAGTGGGGCACATGGGGACTGGTAAGAGCTACTCTTTGGTTCCGCACAGAGTCTGTCAATCACAGAAATTGCTTTTGGAAAAAAAAAGGCTGTCTCTGCACACTCTCGATCAAATGACTCCAAACTGGGCTCAGTAAACTGGCTGTGGCCCTTGAGGAGTCACAACAAATTCCAAGAATGCTTTGGGAAGTACACTGTTGTTTCCATCACAGATAACAGGGAGCATTTCAGAGAGGTGCCAATGGCTTCTTCATCTCAGGAAGCTCCTCCACACTGTCCAGGCAGGAACCCCCAACACCCCATCACTTCTCTCAGCATCATTTGCATGGCTCAAGTTTCCACATTTAGGTGCTTCTTGGAAGAGCACACACTTTTACCCACACCAGGTAGCATGAGGGCATGAAATTAAGAGTTTGGAGAGATGTTTGAAAGGTTTAGGTTCAAAATCCCCTCGTAAATCCATAGACACTAATTTCAAACTTGAATTTCATGTGGTTGTCACCTATTTTGCAGGTAAATATACATGTGCACACTAAGCCCTTGTGATGTGTTCTTTGTGGAACTGCAGGATATGATCTGGCTTTGCCAGCACCCCTCAATCACACAGTGTACCCAGAACACTTCCCAGTAACTAATGCAGTTACTGTGAACGTGGTAAAATCCTTGCTGGTGAACCAGTCGTGAGAGGGGAACCCCTGGCCTGTTGGCTGGGGCACGTTTGTGTGAGTAGCAGCTCTCCTAGTTTAGTTGGATGGGCATGGTCTCTCCTGCTTCTCCACGGAAGCTCTGATGAGAGAATGACCCTGCACTGCAGAAGCTCCATATGTTGTGCAAATGTGTCAAACCCCAGCTGACAGCCCAAACTCAGGCAAGGGGTCTCCAGCCTGAACCCTGAAGGGTTGAGTGAAAACTCCTGTAGGCAGAGAACTTGTCTGAAGAGGAAGTAAAAGCACGCAAAAACTGTCCTGTGTGCAATATCTGAACGCCTGAGTAATTTTCCACAGAAATTCAAAAATCTAAAAGGTGACAGCAAGCTGAGGGTCTCAGGTTGTGCTTAATCATAGAACAGGAATTATGAAGGACCTGACTTCAGGTTAAACTTATAATTCGCACATCTCCCACTTTCTTGGGGAAGGAGGGACTTTGGGAGTGTGATCTAGACCCCTTGGAATCAAGAGGAGCTTTTCCATTCAGTCCACTGAATTTGGATCATAACTCTTAAAAATCTCAGAAATACCTTTATTCCCCTGACCCGATATTATTCCCGATAGGTCAGCTCGGTTGGGTGGGTCAGCTCAGTTCTTCTCATTAGACTGGCAGCCTGAGCCCTCTGCCGTGTGTCTGGGGAGGTTTATTGGGTGAGGCCCCACCAGGAAGCACTGTTGTGGTGCGTGGGAAGCACTGGGCAATTAGTCATACTTTGTCCCAGCATGATTGCTCAGAGAAACATATTTATATTTGCACTGAACTAAAACTTAATGAATGTTTCGTATTTCCGCTGCTGAAACATTGCTAGATATGACTCAGCAATAAGTCACACACAGAGCCCTGTGTGTGGTGTTATTCAGAGTTTATATGTGAGGGACTGAGGCACAGCAAGATTAAGCCAAAACTAGTTCCCACTGCTGTGGGTGTGTAATCGGAGATGCCAAAGAGCTCTTCTTTCAGAGTACCCAGCACAGCACTGTATTTCAAATATTCAAACTTCATTGGCAGCTGAGAGCACTGGGCATGTCTATAGGTCAGATCTGTGGTCTCTGGTCCAATATGAGGAGATAGGGATTGTGCCACCAGTGACCACTTGGGAAAAACTTGATTTCTGCAGTTGCTGTGTGTACCAACCCTTCAAGACCTGCTGTGCAGCTGAGACACACGTGCAATCCAGTTCCCAGTAGAACTTTTCAAGCTAACTTAACCTAAATTGCCCTTGATCTTCCTGGAATGGCATTCTTTACCATGTTCAGTGTTTCCAATGGGTGAAGCTGTGATGTTATGATAAACAGTGTATTGGAAACACATATGTCATAAAATGCAAAATACTCTGACACTTCTTAACAAGAGGTCTAGCAATAAGTATACTTGTTATAATAATAACTTGATACTTCACCAATTGTTTGGAGATGCTCTGCAGTGTTGATAGCCTTACACACAAGCACCTCTGATAGAGGTTGCTTGTCTCTGGGACATCCTGTTGCTACAAGAGTCAGTGGGCCTTCTGACACTCATCTGACTTAGGCATGAGATCTCAATCCCTTTGTGCTGCAGGTATATGGACCACATGTGTAAAGGATTTTGAGAAGGAAACTACTATTTCCTGCATCTATCACAAATTCCAAATGGTATATTCAGGCATAACAGACAGTGCATCGATGAAATGGAAGCAATTTCTCTGGAAAATCTCACCTAAACTGTTTGATTTGTCTTAGTGCTGCCAACTCTTTGATGTTTATCATGACCCTCATAAGATTTTATTTTTTTTTACAAAGCCAGCTTTCTTGGGTCATGGGTTTTTGGTGATTGTCAAGATGCCTATGCACTGCCTATCTTCCCCCAGCCAGCAGCATATGGGTCTTGTTATGACACTGAAGAGTGAGGATTTTTTTTCAAAGATGTTTTGGTCAGGTATTTAAACATCTAAGGCTTAGGGAGAAGCATCATGTGGGAAAGTGAAAAGAATGTGTAGTGTCTGGAAGAGATATGGCAGGCTGAGAAACGCAGTTCCCACACGTGTAGGATGGAGAATAATATTTCTCTAACAAAAAACGTCTTTTTAAACACCAACCACATTTCTGTATGTTTTCATTTTGAGTCATTTAATTAAAAAATTGGAAAACTCCAGGGAAAGCATTCAATCTGCTCACAGTTTTTCACAGGAGGAGTGTTTGTTTTCTCAGCAAACTCCTCTCCTAGAATTATTTGGTTTCTTCAGATCTTTGGGGAGCATCCTGGCACATAAAGTAGCTGAAGGGTCTTTTTTCTGTCCTTTACTACTCCCTGCCTACTCTGACGTCCTATAAAGTGGGGGGAGTAAGAAGACAGCTCTTCACTCTTCTCCCAGTGTACTGGAAGGAGACTATGACTGAAAAGTGACTGGATGCCACATTTTTGTTGAGGCATAGTGAGTCTCACTGCCTACTGTAGGGCCCTCACTGGTCCTACAGTACAGGGTTCAGCACCATCTTGAGATCTGGGGATAAAGAGAGATTATCAGACCCTGAGCAAGAGCATCTCCCTGCTTCATGCTGCTATTGGAAGTTCAGCAGGACAAAGGCAGTTCCAGGAGCAGCACATGTGCTCCTGTGCCACACGTCACTTGTTCCTGAGGTCAGGTGTCCCTGCAGGGGAAAAGAGGCAGAGGAGCACCCCAACGTGTTCCAGGGTTATGAGACAAAGTTAGCCAGGAGCTGAACATCTCCATTATGTCCAAGGGGGAGATACAGGCTTAGAAAATACTCAGTTTCACTAAATTAATTTTACTTTCTCCCACAGAAATGTGCCTCCAGGTTGAGCATTTGCATTTGCTTCCTTTTCCTAATGAAATTCAGCAGCTGGGTTATCCTAGATAATGGTGCCAAATCTTTAAAGATTTCCTTGTTCCAAGGTGATTACTCAATTGACAATCTGCCTTGTTAATTAAGCTGCCTTGAGGGACAGAGGAGAACTGGAGGCAGCTGGATGCTTTAATGAGTCAACGCAAAGAGCAAGACAAGGCCGTAGCGTGAGTGAGACAAGGTTGTAGTGTGAGTCCATCCCAGCATGGCCCCAAGCCTGCCTGAACATCTGGTCTTTGCCACCTGGAGTGCCTGCGTTCTTGGGAATTAACCCAAATGGAGCTGTTTGTAGTGAAGAGGCAGCACAGGGAGGTCAAATTTATTTTCCACTACTTGACACAGGGCCTTACCTCAGGCCAGCCTGCTCACAAATCAGAGTCCTGGAGAATGCCCAGGAGTGAATGCAGCTTGGCAGCCACCCTCCAGCACATCTACTCCAGGCTTGATCTTGTTCTCCTGTACAAAGTCACTCATTACTTGCAATGAGTCCCAGAACTCTCCTCTCAATAGTTCATAGCATCTGATGAGCCCACATACTCGAATTTCTCTCTGTGTTGATCCAATACCAAATATCTATAGAAGGTGTGAAAAATCAGCAGGAATGAGCCCTGACTACAGTCAGAGATAGCCCTAGGCTTCTGCCCAGAGCTGGTTAACTTCATTTCAGTAAAAGGTTATTAGATCCCTGTTTCTCCTTCCACTATTTCCCAAAAGCCACTTAGCAGAACTGAGTTATCTTCCTTGTCTAAATTCACTGGCTACTTATGATGCTTGGCTGCCTTCTCTGTACTTTCAAGGCCTTATGCTAAATTTAGACAAGGAGGAGATGCTTCTCCTCTGGACCTTCATTTTGTGGGTTACTCGTTGACTGCTGTGGGCACAATGTGAGCTAAAAATACCATTTGCTGCACAGCCAAGTGAGTTTAGTCTAGAAAGACTAATTTTTTCTTGCTACCTACTAGAGCTTCACATGTCCTTCATGTGAAGGGCATATGCCCTCTGCCCTGAAGGACACTGCTGTGAGTTTCCAAAGATTTGGGATCATCTCTTCCTTTCTTGCATGTTACCTAAGGCAAACACTTAAATATTTTCTCTCTTCAACTGTGTATGTGGTTCTCAAGAGAGCCTAAATAAGTGATGTCTCTGCCGCAGTGCGGTTCTCCCTGGAGACACTCAGTCTGAGACCTCTCTGGCATTTTCTCTGTTCTTCAACTCCTGCCCATCTGCTGTTGCCTTCCCTGTTCTGCCCACCAGTAAGTCTTGGGAAAATACCTTGATTTTATCCAGAGATGAAATAGGAAGCATCAAAATACCAATTATAAGAAATTATGAGAGTAAAGTTTTTACATCCAAATACCCATGAAGTAGAAATGCCAAGTAATTTTCTGCTTGCAGTAAATTTTTTGTGTTTATTAGGGGAAAACATCTTCTACTATTTCCACATCTTTAAAAAAGGTAGGTTTCTCCAATTCTTATGTGATATTTGTGGAATTCTACCAAGCATCCAACGATGACACAAACTACAGTAGTGAAATATGAGCCACTTGCCCATGACACTGAAATCTCAGAAGGGAATTACAGTCTTTAGCAGGGTTCATTCGAGGTATACTACTTAAGGTAATAGGGCTGGACAATCTTATTAAGATTTATTTCCACCCCATTTAAACATGGGTTCAAAAGTACAGCTGAAGCTGTATTGGCTTTATCTTTGGCTTACGGAAGAGATTGGAAAAAGAAGTAAACAGAAAACATGCTCAATTGCTCCATCGGCTGGGCCAGGAGACTGCATGTATAGCTGACACAGGCTTGTGCCCAGGCTTGGAGACTGAGCAAATCCAAAGAAACTTTCAACCTTATTACATTGCATAGGCTTTTTTTTTTTTTTTTTTTTTTTTCCCTCTCAGTGAATTTAGGAGATATTGCATCATTCCAGGAGGGAGAGGATAGCACAAAACAATTGCCTCTGCTCTTCCCTAATGGTAGTTCAACATGTTCACTGGATTTGTTCCAGTCCTGAATTTGTCCATACTCATTTGGGAAATATATGGGTTAGGAAAAATATGTTTTCAAACATTTCAGCTTTTGTTGCAGATTCCCTAAGTAGTCTGAAATGTTTACAAAGCTCTCAGCACATGGGGCTTGTCCTCCTGCAGATAATGCTATGTGACAACAGTAATCCTTCTATCACGCTCTAAGTGCTTGTTCTTGCTTCTGTTGAAGCCATCCAGACTGTGGGTTATTTGGAAGCATTTCTTTTCTCTTTTTCAGCATAAAAGAAGCAGAGTATATTTCCACCTGGGAGAGGAGAATTTACTAGATAGCAAATGCAGAAGCCCACTGTTATTTGCTGCAGTGTCTTTCTAGTAAATGTGGATAGATACACCCAGATTCTTCCAATGCTAGAGGCCAGCCGCTCCTACCAGAACATGGTGATCGTGGCCTGAAGCCCAGGGACTTTTGGGATCAGACATCTGTAATCCACAGGCAAAGCCCAAGCTGCCAGCACAGTCTAGCTCCTCTTAGAGCAGGCAGCATCCTTGGGCTCATCCTGGTGAAAAGGTGGACTGCAGGACTGCAGGGTCAGCACCAAGGGGAGCCTTCAGCAGGCAGATGATGTGAACAGCAGAGGACATGACCTCAGCTATGTGCCACATACCCGAGCCCTTCAGTTTGTGAGTGGATTTTCTTGTTCAAACACTGTACTCTCACTCTTCTCAGATTTGGACCATCCGTTGTGGTTTACCCAAACCCAGAGTAAATGAGTACATCCAGAGGCCTCTAGAGATACCAAGGCAGGGAAAGGCATTTGGCTGTCTCCAACACTTTCTGTGAGAGATGTGGCTGAGAAGTAGATCCAGCACTGCTATTCTCCAAGTTTGATTTCCTTGGCACTTGTTTGATGCATAGAAATGTACAATCAACACTGCCATGTAGGAGAGGACTAAAATCTGCATGTTTGGAAGAAAAATAAAGAATTGAATAGACAGAAAAATGGAGTCGGCAGTTCTAGGAACCCATCACCATAGTATCAAGCCACTATTTACAAAACTTCTTTGTGAAGTAGTTTCCACAGGCTCTTTCCTTCAGTTTCAGTTAAACTCAACACAGTCACTGCTCTGGATTTAAACTCTGCTCTGAAAGGCCTGTAATCTAAACATGGAAACATTTAAGTCATGCTCTAAAAGAAGAAAATGAAGCTGCACGGTGCGATCCAGTGGCATGTGAGGACCCCTGGGCTGGGTCTGATGGAGCTGCAACAGCCCCATTAACACCTAGGAAAAAACCTCCTGCAAGCCCCAGAGCTGCTGTCCTGGAGTGAAACCCCTCATTCTTGCCCCAGAGCTCCTGTCTCAGGGCAACAACCCTCATGCAAGCCCCAGAGCTGCTGACTTGGTGCCTGAAGCTGGGCCAAAGCTCACACGAGCTGCCCAGGCAGTCTGGTGAGCCAGGACACAGCATGGCCCCTCTGCATCTCTGCAGCTGCATCTCCAGCACTGCCTGGCACATCCATGCACTGTCCTCTCTGGTGTGATCCAGGTGTGCTCCCGCCTGAGAGCAGCAGAATAAAGCCCCATCTGTTTTCAGTGGCCGAGTTGTGTGAAATACCGTTCAGAGGGGGGAAATTAATAGGGTAGTCAGACTTCATTCTGTTTTAATCTGAAATTATTAAGGACATTTATATTTTTGAACACAGTGTTTAACCTGACAGCATCCCATTAAAATGCTTTATATAAGCTCATTAGGAGCTTCTGTGCAGTATCATATTTATTGCAATTAGCAAATATTAGTGGCCCAGCTGAACTGCAAGATATTTTTTCTGTCCTGCTCCCCTTTTATTCCTCCATCTCCTGCCTGCCATAACATAAGCATAGCCTAGATTAGATCCTTTCACACATCAACCTTTCTATCTGACAAATCCCAAAGAAAGAGAAACAAAAAAAGGAAAAGGAATAGAAAATTAACCATCAGGAGCCTCTGAGAAATTAAAAGAGCTTCCTAGATTAAGTCCCTTACCAGTGTCAAGGCTATAGCAGTGCCAGTGGCATTAGTCGCACTAAGTTACTTAATTCCAATATGATTCAGAATCATTTGTATCTATCAGCTTATTCAGAGTAAATCCTCATCCTCCCGGATCTTTTGTTTGCCATCTCTTGACAAGCTATGTTGCATATAAATGAGCTCAAAAGACATGGGAAGGATGGATATATTTTCATTTGTAATGAAGTTCATGCACACAAATGCTACTGTTGAAATACTAGTAATGAATAGTATTAATAGTTAATGAATTCAATCCTTATTTGGGTTTTGTTTTGTGGTTTTTGTGCCCCTACTCAGACATAAAGCATGCAAAATGAAAGAAGGTTTCCCTGAATAAGGGCAGAGGCCAATTTTTATAGATACTTAGACCCTGCTCTAGTCAGTGGCAAAGAGTGGCCCAGCTGGCCTCTGTTCCAACCATGATCTCACAGGATGGCTGGAATTTAGGCTCCGAGGTCTTTCATGGTTTACAAGTGAATCACTGGCTGTTAAGCCATTTAAAGCCCACAGAGATTTGAGGATCTAGGGAGGCACAAAGGTTTGGGTACCTGAGTCTCAGATTCTACCATGAGTGCTGGAACTTAGATATAGTGCTAGTTCAGACCCTTCAGCCCAACTTGCCTCTTCTGTGTGTACACACAAACACCTGAGTTTTGACACTGATGAGCAGATAAGCACTGGTGCTTGTACTTCAGCCTCTTGAGAGGATTCAATCCTCTGTCAGAGGGCATCCTAAGTGACTGGGCTGGGATGTTGTGAACAGATCGTGTGGAGAAGCATTTAGAAAGGAAGGACTGCTGGTCTCCTGTCAAGCTCCAGCCCTACTTGGCTGGTCTGCAGCACTGGATGATAATGCTCCTTCTGCCCTTTCCTCTAATGCTCTCCAGCGGGACAGCCTGCTACTTCACCGCCTGGAAATTAATCCCAGAGTGTCTCTTGCAGGAGATGTACTCCAAGTGCTCATCACTGAATAAGCACGAACCCCTGAAGGTCATTGAGCAGCGCTATGTGTCATTGCTACAAGCAGAAATTATCACTTGCAGGATGTCTGGAGGTAGTTTGCAGTCCTGTCTGGAAATATTTACTCTGAGTCTCTCTCATTCCTCATACTTCCATTGATTTCAGGGAGCTGTCAGGATTGAACTTATGTTCCTAAAATCTCAAGGTCTCATCTATTATTTTCTTTTAAGTTTTTTGATCCAAACATGCACCAACTGACAAGCGTATCTTTGTCCTGTTGTGTCCTGTACAAATGTAATCTTTATGGCATGTTCTGCTTGAACTGAAAAATATCACTGATACCTACTTCCATCTCCTTTCCAGGAAAGGATTTAGGACACAGTCTTGAGATTAATGCCTTGGCTGATAGTGAGGAGCATTAAGAGTGGGACCAAGATAGGCTGAGATTACATAAAAAGAGAAACACTAGCTGCAAAATCCACTACAGAAGAGAGCAGAATATCTCATGGATTCATTTATCAGCATTTCAAAGTTGGTCCATTGGAGATGGAGTCAGCTACAGTACTACAAACTGGAGTCTGTATTCCAGTTGTTTGCTGTGATCTTACACTAGTTGGTTCATAGAAAATTTAAAAAGACGGATAAATATTGTCTATAAGCCCTGTTGCCAAAGAAAATGTAAGAGGTATTTTTTTCAGCTGCTTACTCATTCAGAGGGAGCCACAACACTTGAGTCTTGCTGTGCTTTTTGGCTGCTGGGAACCAGCAGCTTTTCACTTTGAGTGTGGAACTGTGCATGCCACGACTCTTGAGGGAAAACAGGGATAAGTCACAACTTTGCCATTTTACTCCCTTTTAACATGATATGTGTACTCTAAGCATGCACAGTATGGATCATAAACATACTGTTGGAAGGGGAAGTGTTTGGGGAAACTTTTACAAATGGGAAGACAAATATGCTGGTATCTCATGCTCCAATAAGGACATGTAGTATTATGTGCAGCTTAAAGAAATCACTGCCTTCATCGGTGGTAACAATGTTTTCTAACAAAGACAGATTGTGTCTACAGGGAAAAATGAAAGAGATGACTGCCAAACAACACCAGTGAATGTACTGAGAAAGTATTATTTAGTTTTTTTTAAAAAGTGCATAAAAATCTGTTTATGTGGCTTGTCTAAACTGAAGAGACTAAATAGTTAGTAACTAAGATTCCTTCCAATCCAAACAATTCTATGTTTCTATGAACTAAGTATCGCTGCCCGAAGGATTCATCTATTATTCCGCAGTTTATCCTACTGCAACTTAAATACCTCAGCAAAAGTTAAAACCAGCTATATTTTATTAGTTACCAGCAAATCCCCCCAACAATGCCAAACTTAGAAAGAAAGAGAGAAAGAGAGAAAGAAAGAAAGAAAGAAAGAAAGAAAGAAAGAAAGAAAGAAAGAAAGAAAGAAAGAGAAAAAGAAAGAGAAAAAGAAAGAGAAAAAGAAAGAAGGAAAATGTAAAGCACCATTAATCACAGCATTCCAGTTTCATTCCCTCTGAAGACAGTGTTCATAGGCACACCGAGTAGTGAGTGGTGGTTTCTGTCCAGGAAAGGCCTGACTCAGCCATGTGCAGCTGCAGAAATGCTCTGGAGGAAAAGCAGGTTTTGGTTCCTCTGTGTTTAGGGCTTACATGAGTAAAAGCAACATATACTCGTTGCACTGCCTTCTCAGCTAAACACCTCCAATTTACCTGCCCTTCGCATTGGAGCAGACATAAAGCCCACTGGGCAACTAAAGAAGCATTTTGTTCCCTCATTTTTCCTCAGGTTGTTAGTGATGGGTAGAGTTTGCTTACAAAAAATATGGCATAGTTCCAGGAATATAGTGATATTGTAACAGATAATAAAAAAAATCCAACAGCTTCAAACAGAGCCCATTTCAGGTTCAAAATGCTTATCAATAAGCTCAGTTACACATTCATAAACCATCACTTGAACTAAAAGGATGTCACCAAAGAGCCCAATTTAATTTCCTCCCAATCTATGGCAATTTACAGAACTGTGATTTAAAACCTGGTCATCACCCTGAGTGTGTATGTTTGGGGGCTGGGTAGTTAAATCACATGAAGCTTTCCTTCTCACATGAAACCTTCCTTAGCTGTACCTCTAGAAGTCATTCAGTGCAATTATTTATTACTTGCATAAATCAGAGCAATGCAAAGAGGTTTGCCACTGAAGTTTACAGCATATTCGTGTTTCTGTTATTGTTCCAATACATCTAACCTAAGAAAGGGGTGATTCCTTGGTTTTATTTTTGTTTGGGTCTTTTTTTTTTTTTTTTTTTTTTTTGGCAATGCTATATGCTCCCAGGGAAATAATAGACAGTGATTTATTTATGAAATTCCTACAGCAGGAGGAAATCATACATTGGTCTTGCTGCCATGGAGGGAAATAAATAAACTGTCCTAATATATTTAGCTAAAGAAGATATAACCCATAGGAAAACAGACTAAGGAAGACTGGAGAGACGTATACAAGCTGGCACAGAAGATACTGAGCCAGAGAACAGAATGTTTAGATAGAGGCTCTTATGGGCACTACTCACCAACAAACAAATCATCCAGGGCATAACTGGCTATTTTTAGCAGCAGTGTCTACATTTCTTTTCCCTTTTACCTCAAGAAAACTGTTAAAGTAGCTACTAAAAATCCATACAGAGTGATGCTGGGCTTCCTTGTATGGGTGGGTAGGAGTCAGAGTGTCTTTTTCTTGGCTGTGCAGTAGATCCTACAGACATATATATATATATATATATATATACACACATACCTATATATATGTACTTATAGGTGAGTGTATGAGTGTGTGTGTCTCCACGCAGTAGTAGTTCCCTCCCAACCTATACCATCACCTGGTAGGTAGAATAGGAGTCCTCAGGCACCCTTTGTGCTGACACCCTCCACTCCCATGCTTCAACTCAGTTCCTCTGTGAGGATCAGGGAGATTTCATCTTCTGATATCCTAATCATTGCTCTGGGCAAAATCCTTTGACTTCATCTCTAAGGATCATGATTTAATCCAATAGTTTAGCCCAACAATGGGAACCAGGGGGTAACACAATATTTGGTTTCGTCATTATATTCACCATCTGTAAGTAATGGGCTGCAAAACCCTTATGATTTGTGGCAGGGCATTCCATTAACACATCGATAAAAAAAGCGAACATGTCTCCATTGACAGCACTTAACAATTTTCTCCATTACTCTGATGACTATTCACTTTGAATAGAAAATGCTTTTCTGCACCATTGAAGCATAGCTAGTACATAACCTCTGAGCACTCAGAAGTGCTGAGTTGCTACAAGAAGGAACACTTAAGAGAGCGCATCCACTCCTTGGCACGCGCTGCTCAGCGTCAGACCCTGCATGGATCACTGCCTGCAGCTCTGCTGTATCACCCACAAACTGGGACAAAATGTGCCCTGTGGCATCAAGAGGGAAACAGAGCTATTTCATCTACCTTCTGCTTTTGCATGATTACCAAGTGGATTTTGCATTCAATTCCTTGCATGCAATTGGTGGTAAAATCTATGCAGGTCTAAGCTTGTTTCCCGAGCTTTTATTGGATATCAGAAACAGTGTGTACTTGTCTGGCAGTGGGGGATATAGAGGCTGTAAGTTGAGAGGCTGGTGTTCAAATCCAACAGATCAGTGTAAAGCCCTCAGGATATTATTCTTGCTGCAATTACAAGTAACAGCCAAAGAAAGGGTAGGAGACTGTCACACAGTGAATGGAAATGTTTCTCTTCAGTTGCTTGTAGAAATACTGCAGATGAGGATAAATAATTGTTACTGTAAAGCTCTCAGTGACAAATTGATCCCCATCTGTGTCTCTAGCTGCCTCCAGTTTTTCCTTTTGGGAGGCAGTGGTGGGTCATCAGTGTGGTCATTTTAAGCTTGGTACAAAAAAAGTATCCTGATTTAAGTCTCCTTGTGTGACCTTTGTTTATATGTACAAGTGTTTCTCACACAAACAGCCCCAGTGATGTTGATGCTAATAGGTAGATGGTAGAGACAATTCCACTGTGACTGTTAGAGACTGGAGATGAGGAACAAAAGGTCCTTTCTGAGAGCTGCTCATCCATGTCGAATTCTCTGACTCACTTCACCTCGTGTGGGACTGACTGCTTAGAAAAACCAACACTGCCATCTTCTTACCACGTGTACAGGATCACAGCCTTAGCATACAAAAAGCATTACTCACTTCAGCTGATCCCATTAGCACTGAAGACACAGGCTTGCACTTACCCTGTACGAGCCTTAGAAAAGACTTCTGTATGAGAGGATTATGGCTGCTGTTCAGACACTCAACATTTCCTAGTTAAAATATTTCACAGTGAAGCAATAGCATCATTAAGAGCTTGCAAGGCCTCAGCATCTGCTTTATTTCTTCTGTTAAAGTCTTTCTTTTTTGGAAGTTTTTGGGTTTTTGTAAGATGATGAAGAAAATACAAACTAATTGTTGCTGGGTTTGATTTTTACAAAACTAATCACTTAAGAAATAGAGGAAAAAATCTCAGGCTCATTGGTACAATATAATCAAACTATTAATGCAAAAGGGCAGTGCAATGCCATGTCAATGGAAGCAGTAAGCTGAGCAGATTTCTGATTGCCCAACATGTGCCTCTCTGAGCATGCTTGTGTGCAAACACAAACTCAGTCTGGTATATATTACATGAACTATGTTATCTTGCATCAAAATATTTTCCCAGTTCTGTGTGTTTGCAAATATGTCTAATTTATGCATTACTGAGTGTATAATGTGTACTACTCAGAGCTGAAGCAGGTGTAACAGCTCCTCTCCTGTTTAAATCAGAGATGCTGTTGGATATTTCAGTGGGTAGAAAGAGTACTTCTCCAGGTGGTGCCCAGTTTGAAAAAAAAAAGGGAGTTGACAAATTCACATAAGGCATCCAACAGAAGCCCTCCAAACTACAAAGTCTTTTATTGCAGGACACGTACTCTCCCTTTCCAGTGACCTTGCCGTCCTAAGCATGTTCTTATGACATCACCTTAATGCTGTGGCTTAAAAACAGCTTAATTAATCTAGTGTCTATGCATTGCTGTCTGCTGCCATTGTAACATCCACATAAATAAAAAGAAGAGAAGGCACTCAGCTGCCTCTCATGCAGAGCCCTTTGAATCCCGGACATAACCCACCAGCTGCTCCAGGGGCATCCCTGAGGAACATGAAGTCCATCCCTGAGGAACCAGCCCAGGCAGACCACAGTGGAGCACCAGAGTTCTGTGCAGGTCATTTGTTTCTTCCATTACTTAATTCATGTTGCTGTTGAAATGATGATTACCTTATATTTTATAACAGCTGGGATTTTAACTTAATCTACAAAGTAATTAATTTTCCTTAATTGTGATGGGGGCTTGGTGTTAAGTAGTAAGTAGACTCGGATAGTACAATGATGTTTTCTGTGGTCTGGATCGTTACTGTGAGACAGGGTCTTTTTCCATATAGTCTGATTTTAAATACTATACTATAGCAAGAAAAATTGTTTTGAGAATATTTTCTTTTTAAGTATCACCTGTTCATGGTGAGTAGTTTAGTGTGAGTTTAGAGCAGAAAATATCTTTCCTTTTCCTTTGGTACAAACTGAAAAGTAGACAGGTGGCAGTAAAAAAAGGACTACAAATCTAAAGCAATCTATAATGCCATTAATGGTTTAAGTAACTTTAATAAGAAAGGATTTGTTGCTTACTAGTTTGACATTATATATAACTACTTTCAGTCAATAAGGAAAAAAAAACAAGATAAGTTATCAATAAAACTAATTTTAAATATATTTTATTTTCCTAAGTAGTCAACTTGTAGATCTTTTCATGTTACTCATTAACTAACAAAAGTAATCCTCATCCTGAGATCTAGCCAAGAAAATCTAGGATTGGAGTTCACGCAGAGACTAAGCTATGTAGATTAAATAGCTGTATTCTTTCTCCCAACATTGTAAATTTTGGCAGCATACCCCCAAAGCAGATTTAAAACAGGAGAATGTGTTGCATTTCTACCCCACCCCAGAAATAGCAGCTCCCCTGTCCCAGAGTACAGGGACCTGTGCTGTCAGCAACGGGCAGTGGCTTGGTGGTCTGCAGGTGTAACCCTGGGAGGTGCTGTTAGTGAGGGCTGTGCACTGCCAATGCCCTCAGAAGCCCTTGCCTTCACTTGATCCCACAAAGCTGCCCAAGTCTGGGAGTGGGCATCTCAGCAGCAAGGGGTATTATCTGTGTTATGCATGTATCGAACCTGTGCTCTGCACAGAGAGAACAGGTTCAACCCCCTTCTGACAGTCCCAATGCTGTACTTTATAGCATATGACTCGTTAACTGTGAGCAGCTGAGACAGCCCAGGTAGAAAGACACTGTTGGAACTGGCTGTTTCATTCAGAGAGAACTTCACAAAAGTGTTATGCTTGGTCTTGTGGAATAGGCACACTGAAGATGGAGGAGATCCATTAAGGAGCCAATACATTTTATACCGGCACAAGCCAAGCATAGTGCTGTGTCAGACATCCAGGATCTATTGAAAGACAGAAGTACAGTGAGATCCCTGAAGCCATCTGACACAATCCAGTTGGTAGGTTGAATTCCAGGGTTTGTGGAAGAGCAGATACTTTTTCTTTCTAACAAAAATCTTTGAGAAGGTCCTGGGTCACGTATTGCTTGTAGTCTATAATAGATTGTGTGACAACTTCATCCTCATGGGTTCTTCTTTGCTCAAAATAAAGAGATAAGATAGCTAGATGTGGATAAATGATGCTATTTTTATCATACTGCTGGAGTTCACATTGCCCAGCACGTGTGGGACAGGAACTCCCAGCTTGCAGGGCACCTGGGAGAGGTGGGGACAGTGGCTTTTGGGGACAAAGCTGTGCAGGGAATGGCCATGCTGAGCTGCCTCCTGCACATCTTCTGGTGTTGACACTGAGCCATTCGTGCACCCAGGCACTTAGCTGGCTTTTATTGCACACTGATGTTCGCCTCCCAGCCACACCATCCTCAAGATGTTTTTCCATCTTCTTTAATCAGATTAACCAGCTGCTCATGCTCTAAGGACACTGACTCTGTGGGATGTACTTTAGACTGTGGTCTGTCTCATCTTCCTATTTACTCTCTTGACAGCTGTGTGCCTGAAGCAAGGGGATTGTGTCTGTCTTGACTTGCTAGGGCACCAATATTCAGTTTTCTGAGCACTGCACCTGTGTTCCCTCCAAAATGGGGCCTGAGGTGATACCTTCCCTAGGGACATGGCAGGGGCAGACCTGTACTATCTGCTTCAGACTGGTATCATCTTCCAAAACATTTTAAGGGATGATTTTTTTTTACATCCCTCAGGGTGACGTTGGGCACTGTGGGATGGTAGCAAGAGATTGAGATGGTACCTCTGAAGAGGACAAGCTGGCACCACAGCTGAAGCTCTAGCTTCTTAGAAAGGACATGGTGAGCAGATATCTTACTGGTAATTTGTTGTAAATAGGAAGTAAAATAGGTATGTGAAAATTACCAGGATTTCCCATACTTATGTGGGATCTGTTCTCTTCCTCTGATTTTAAGATGACATATCTCTGGTGATGTAAGCCAAATTTTTCATTTGTGTCCATATTCCATACATATAGCACCAAATGTGTGTGCAAGCCAAGGAACAAATATTTCCATTGTTGTGCTCGCAATCTGAAAAAAAAGAACCCAGTAAACCTTCAAATTGCACCAAATATATCCAAACTAAAACATAGAAGACTTTTCCATAAATACATGCATTTCGGGACGCCAGTTACTCTGTTCCTAAAACAGACCCAGAGCTAATTGCCAAGGAAATCAGCAGTGGCCATAACAATGAGGTGATCAACAAAGAGCTAACACAGTGTTTCCAGAACGAAGTCTGGGCTCCGCTTTGCCACATAATGCTTAGAAGCAGTTGCCATCACTACATTTTTTTTGTTGTTCTCCAAGATCTTCCAGCTTTACAACAACTGGACTTGTGAAGCAGTAGTTACTATGGACATGCATATATCTTCCCTCATAAATTATTTCTGAAACACACATTTTAAGTAGGGTAACAAAGATATATGAACTAGATGGGCTGTAATTGTTTGTGTGCAGTGATTTTTTTATGAAGCAACCTGGCTTTGAATCACAGTTATTTTTACTGTGGTATTCACAACAGCATTGAAGTATTGATTTGGTTCCCCTGAACACCAAATGCTGTTTTTAATATAAGTTTATTTGCACAGAGCTAATATCTGTGATGCTGTGTTTGTTGCTATATTGTTTCTACAACAAACATTAGCTACAGAAGACAGAGCCAAGGCTACCTGTTCCCACCTCCCACCTTGTCCACGCGAAACCTGCAAGCATGACTGGATTTACATTTACTACCCTTCTTTTGCATTGCTTTTGCACAGTTTTACATTTACTGTCTGGCCTTACACAGCCTTGTGCTTGTAGCACGGTACTGTAGGTATATTTGCACTTTAGAAAGGTTGGTTGCCCTAGTCAGTAAGGATAAAGGTGGCCTAATTTTCAAAAGGAAAAGTAGCATTAAGCTAGCTAGTCTACTGAAATAGAACTGCCTACATACAAAATTTTCTTTTTGCCTAGGAATCATAACATTCAATATAATGCCTACTTAGGAAAAAAATTTTATTGTTTCTTCCTCTTACAATCACTGAATACAGTTGTCAGAACCAAACAGTGAAAGAGAAATATTTTCATTTTATAGTCTGGAAGGTCTTCTAGAAACATAGGCTCGTGTTGAAGCATTTTTCAGAATATTTCTCTAGATCCATCTGTCATTGGAAGATATTAAAATAAACATGCTTTATGTATTTATATATTATGGGCCTAATTTGACAGCTTTTTCTTAAGCATGTTTCCTGTTGTTTTCATTGCCCTTCTGAAACATAGATGATACCATGTAGGAACATTCTCTGGTACATTTATTTACTCTTTTTGGCTGATTAAATTCTCCACATTACACTTTCTAGGCTTATGTGCATCGATATTTACCTGTACCAACCCCTAAATGCGATCACACTGTCACACTATCGGCACTGACTCAAACATTATCATCCCACTCCATTTTTCATACTCAAGTCTCCTTGCCAAAGTTCAAGTTTCTTTCATATTCTCCTTAGATGCTTCTGCCGTGTCTCTTTTCAGCATCCTTTGTTCATAGATGGATGCAGCAGTGTGTCATTGCATTCCGAAAAAGTGTTCAGCTGACTGGGGTGGGAAGGAAGCTGGAAAGCCCTGCCCCACAAAGCCTTGCTTCTCTAGCAGGGTGCAAGGGAGCATCGTGACATCGTCCCTCTGGAATGGAGCTGTACTACCAGCCTGAGCACGTCACCTCATTTGAACTCCTACAGTACATAAAATTAGGGAAGAGATTTTATTTTATCCAAGAACATCCCCAGGAAAAGAGTTTTAAGTAATTTCACTGATTATGAGGTCTCTGCCGTGAAACACTTATTCAGACAGAACTATTGATGGGAAGATCCCTATTACAGCTAGAATGTTTTTTCTCCTAATAATAGTGAAAATCCTGATACATATTATTACATTTTGAATGAGGGCTTCTATGCAGTAGGGTTTTAATGATCTTACTCTTGCCAAGTTTTTCTTTCAACATCCCAGTGGAACATTTTTACCAGACCTATGCACACAACTTTCAGGCACAAATTTACTATCTCCTATTCAATGTCCTCATGTAGACCTTGCCAATGTCACAGATGTTCTTTTTCCATAAATTCCATCAACCATGGTGTGGAAGCCATGGTTTTTGTTGTTCTGTTCATGTCTGCTTTGTATGCATTTGTTATAGCTGGTCATTACCCTTTAAAAAAACCTTTCTGTTTCTCTTCTTTTTAAAATAAAATTTCTGAAACAAATGGAAGGAAGATCCTTTTCTGCTGTGGGCCAATTTTGACCCTTTCGTAAGCATCAGAAACTTCAGAATCTTCAGAATTTAAGATGGAAAATTGCATATTGTCCAAACCAGTGAATAAGGGAATTTTTTCCCCCAAATCTCAGAACAAGTCAGTTATATAGATTTTGCAATGCTTACTTCTTATAGACTTCCTTCTAATGGGATAGTTCACATTTTGTCAGGTCAAAAGGGAAAACTTTAAAATTTGTGAATCCTTCAAATGCTACTTTGCATAGGACATTAAGCATTTAGTATTTTCCAAAGATTTGAAGATCCCTGGGCCATAATAAAAATATTTGACTCCAAATCAGTTTCACGGAAACCTTGGCCTACAAAAAGACATAAACCTAATCAGTGACTGAAATCTGGACTGAATCTCCAATCCTCAAATTAATGATTGCTGCAGAGCATCTCAGTTGGGATGGAAGTCTGAGGGCACATTGAGGTTGCTGTCAATATTTCAGGCTCCTGCTGCAAATTCTCTGTCAAGGAATGACCAGTTCATCCCTTATAGTGGATGCTTTGGTCATTCCTGTTTTATTGCCCTTCTTTCAGTATTGCTTAAGAAACAGTCCTTTACAAACCAGAAGATTAATGACATCACCTAATTGGTTTTGCTATCCTTAGAGATGATGGGCCAAATTAATCCCTGTTAGAGCTCCATTAATCTTTATGGATTTACACCCAAGATTAATTTGTCCCCATGATACTAATCACTTGCTGTGTGGTCTGTGGAAAATCACTTAACTTTGCATGTTGGTTTTCCCCCCCAGATGGAAAATGGGGGCAATAACTCCGAGTTCAGCAAAGAGAAATGCCCTAAAAACTCCTAGAATTGGTTAAAATGGAAGACAGTTTTTAATAAAATACACATTTTATTTCTGAATGTTAGTTTCAGTTTGCGCTTGGGTTTCACCTTCTTGGATAGAAAGGTTTCCCTGTGGGGCTACAGATGTGCCTGGTATTTATACTGGGTAAAGTCTTGGTACTGTAGAGCTTGGTGGGAATTTATGTGCTGATTATACCACGCCCAGGGTGTCACACTTCAGGTTTTACAGAAGTCACACATGCACACCCAGAGGCAGAATTTGGCCTTTCTCATTTCTGCTTCATTTGGGCCAATTTCTACAGCTGTTCTCTAGTGAGAATCTCACAGAAGATAGCAGGAATTTTGTTTAAGCAAGGATTATATGATTAATCCCTCTATCTCCAGTCATGTTTATTTTGGCAGTCATTTAGTTCAGAGATCTCCAAAGCTCCCTAGCTCAGGTTCTCTCCATTCTGCTCACAGATATGCATCTAACTGCACCTCTTATGGGTTAAAGTAGCAGTTTCATTTACAAAGAGGCTTGTATGTTTGCAGGAAAACGTTCTGGTAATGCCACCAATTAGATAAAACTGGGACTTCTCACAGATAATAGAAAAGAAACTGCTGATAAGGATTGCAGCAATTTATTTTAGCTGGGACCCATGCTAGAGGTGAGTAGCAAGCAATCCATCAGTTAGATGACAAAAAGTACACTTGAGTTTTACAACACATCCCCTTTGAATAACCCCAGGTGCTCTTATTCAACCAGAAAATATCAGTGTTCAGATCTGTTCTTCTCTATTTATACATATTTGATGTGTTCATTTGCCTATATTAGCAAATATAGGTACATTATAACATATAAATAGTTGAAAGATCAGTTGTTGTAGTCTTTTTGAGTGATAAACTATAGAATAAGATTCAAAGATCTTTGAAAAAAAGAGAAGGTGCAGCATGTTCAGTAAAGAAATAATTATAGGGGTTTGACTTTTATTTGATACAGCACCTTTGAGCTATATACAAATTGCTGTGGAAGTGAAAGTATTTTTCAGCTATGCATTTTATTTTACAGACAGTATTAGCAATTTCTTTTTAATTCTAGATATATGAAACTGATTTACTGACTTACTGGAACTTGAATGGACATGCTAAATATACACTGAAATCATCGTCAATTATTTATTTGAGTTGGCAAGGAAAAATATTTTTAAAGTTTAATGAAGCCAGCAGTGATACATAGTTGCATGTTGCTGAGCAACAATACTGGTGGCCAGTATTTTTAAAGTAGAAGAATACAGTATAATCATGTTGATGCCTCAGGGCTCTATTGTACCTCCTGCAGTAAAACTCAGGGGAGCAGGATCAAAGGGTGCTCAGGACTGCTTCAGCACACTGCATTTCTCATGAAGAAGCAGCAGCTTGCAGGTTAGAAGGGGAAGCTTATGGATAGCCCTCAAACTCCACAGGTCCCAGAAAATCCTAAGAAAGAAAGCTCTCACCTCCTTCAGGGCAGAAACAGTTGAAGGAGTTGAGTTAAATTCAAGGGGAAGCTTGAGAGTAATGCAGGAAAAAATTGAATAGAAAGAGAGTTAATCTGGTGCTTCTTGGATTTCAAGGATAAAGAGTCATTAAACAAAGTAAAAGGCAGAACATAAATTTGATTAAAAGAAAGGGTTTTGCACAATGCATAATTGATCTGTGGGGCTAACTACACCAGAGTGCTACCAAGGCCAAAACCATAACAGATTCGGAGAATGACTAGCACTAATACAGGCCATGTATTAGCTGCACTAGGTAGAAGATTTTTTTTTAAACAAGGAAAAAAGTCATGTATATACATATATTTGCTTGACTTTGTCTCATATATATATGTATGTATGTGTGTGTGAATGTATCTATCTCTAAATATCTGCTTCCTGGGATTAAATACCTAAAGAGCAAAACTGAGGAGGGAATTTTCCTGAGGACAAACTATTTTATAAATGCCTCTTGTGTGGCAAGCTGGTACTGGGTCAGTTAGTGCACAGATCTGGGTTAGCCTGGTAGTTCTTGTTCATGCAATGCTCTGTAGGGATGTCTCCCTGAAGGATGGCTCTTGCCTTGGGCTACTGCCTCTTTATTTGGGCCAAATCCCAGTTTGGCAGGACCAGGGTCAGTGAGACAGAAGACTTCACACAGGGGCTCTCTGTGGCCTCTGTGGTTTTGCAAGTGAAAGAAGAAGCTTTCCCACTTGGAAAGGCCACGGAAGTCACACACGGTCTTGACTGAGTCTGTCCAAACATGTCCCTTACCGATAAAAGCAGTTACAGCTGCATGGCAGCCCTGTGGGGAAGGATGCAGGACTGGAAGGAGCAGAGCAGGGTGCTGCTGTTTCCTTCACTGCCAGCTTCTGTTTCCCCCTGATAATAAAGGAGCTGAAAATATGCAGCACTACAGCTCCTTATTTATTAATCGCATTCCCCAATAAAAACACCGGTGCAAAGCAGCACCGAATTCTCCTTGATTTGTGTGTGTTTTTGAAAAGTGTACTCTATGCCTACTGGGAATTATGTTTTCTGAAAGTTCCCTTTTTTGTACTCTCTGAGTCATTTTCCCATCATTCCTATACCTCACAATATTTTCCCATTGCCATAGTGACTGCCTGTGAGGAAAGCACAGCCAAGTAACTTCAGGTTTTTACTGAACCCAAATTGCCTGCTAGACTGGACCTCTGCTTGAGTTGGTCTTGCATCAAGGAGGGTGATATAAATTAAATAGTGCTTTTTCTTTTTAAGTGATTCATAGTTCCCTTCTGGTACAGAGGTTATATTGTCACCTGTCTGGTCTAAAAGTCCTCTGATCCTAAATCTTCTGAGCAGGTCTGAGTGTGTAAGTAGCCATGACACCACACCGGAATTCTCACGGAGCAGCTAAACCAATTGAACTGCAACAGTAAAGCATGTGTTGCTCACCTGCATTTGTGGATGTCCTCCTCTGCCCTTCTGTTGAATTCCTTAATCTTAGAAAGAGTTTGGACCAAATCCGTGCTTCTGAACACCTCCCTCTGTTGGACACAGATCCAAATGTCACAGCTTTCTCAAATGTCACACTATAACACTTAAGCAGAATGGCAAACCTGAGTTTCATAAGTGTGAAGATATAATTTTAAACTTTGTGGTTTAGGTTCTGGAATATATAAAAGATTAATATATTTTATTATTTTAGATGTGTATCTTAGATAATGTGAAAGTCAAATTTCTCTTGTAGAAATTACTTTTTTAGCACTGTGAAGGACAATTCCAGAAAATAGATAGTCTAGCCTTCAAGGTTGATGATAATTTTTTCAATGCCTGTTTAAGAGACTGTGCTGCTAAGAAATCATAGTAGATGATCACTCTTTATAAGGCAGAGGGAGGACAGAATGCTTTTATGTGTAGGTGTCTGTGAATGCGGAAAAAAAAGAGACATAAATGTCTTTCATCTCATACAAAGGAATAATATAAACACACCCAAACATTTGATCCTGTCCCTAGCAATACTTTATTATATGAAGACAAATATAGGCTGAACTTACTTTAAAATATTTTCAGATGTGCTGATTACAGATACTCAGGAGCATCACAAACATCACAAGAACTGTCCTTTTCATGGGTGTACATGTTTGCCTGCTAAACAGCAAATAGTCACTTTTAAATGAAAACAAATACTTCAGTCAGTGTGAACTGCCTTTTTACTTCATCAGCTTGTTCACATGAGCATTATAGGAGTGGATCCAAAAAAGGGAACAGAGTAGAAAAATGAAATTCCAGGCACCCCATGTATTGTTTTGGAAGTGGACCTCAGTCCTAATGGCTGCTCAAGCTTTTGTCATTTCACTATTGCAACTGTGACAGTGTTTTTGCCAAGTTTTGACTCTGATTTGTACCCTCATAAGAGGGAAAGAGGCATTACCTCATTTTATAACAAGCACTAGCGGACTTGTTTCGTGTTGACCTGACCTGACATACACCAGTGACTGTGAGAAGAGAGGCTGTTTCTCCATCACTAACCCCAGAATAGTAGCACTCTATACATGAGCACTCAGGAAAGTGGCTTGTTTTTTTGGTATATTAACTTTATTTTCTGGTATGACATTAACTAAACTGTTTTCTTCATCACCTGCTCTTGGAGATGGTAGAAATATATTGCCAATGATCTAAATGGAGAAAAATCGATTGCCTCAGAACAAAAAAAATGTGGAGCAATAGCCTAATTTATATTACTCCAGCTTGACAGCAACTGAGAGAGATTTTTCAAGTAAATTGGGATTATATCAGGTATACAGTCAATTACTTGTGAACCTCATGTGAAAAGAACAGCAGCAAAATGTCCATGAAGTGGGCCTGCAGCTACTGTTCCCCAGAAAACTTAATGGGCTGGGCAATAACTCTCAGGAAACCTAAGCTGGTAAAGACCTTTAGAGTTCATCTAGTCAATCTCACCCAAGGCAGGATCAGCTATATCACATCAAACAGGACATAAATTTGTCTAAAATTATTTCAGAGACGTTCCATTGGTGCTGTTACTTCCTCAGGCAACTTATCACAGTGCTTTACTGATATTAATATTGGAAAGATTTTTTTATTCTAATGTCTGACCTGAATGAGAACCTTTCCTGATATGATTTAAAGTGGATTTAAATGTGCCAACTGAGGTGTTATCAATGCTGAATAGGGTGGAAGGATCTCTTCATACATTTGCAGGATTACTTATCCATTGCATTATATTGATTGCCTTTTCCACTCTGCATAACACAGCTCAGTGTTTGGTTTGTGTTCTACCCTCAGCTGAATTATTTCTTAACTAGTTATTACCCACCTTCCAGCAGATAACTCCTGTCTAAGTGTAGTGCCTTGTACTGGTCCTTAGTACATTTTATCTTGTTTTTACAGATAGCTCCTCCAGGCTGCCAAGATCTTCTAAAAAATTTAATCTGCCTATTGGCTAGCATCCTTTCAGAGCTTCCAAGCTCTGACCAGCACATTTACTAAGTATTTCTTATGTTTTCTTTTTCAGTCACTAATAAAAATGTGGACTGTGATGGGACTAAGGAGAAAACCACGCAGAATAATATTTCATGCCTCCTTCCGTTTTGTGTCACTGTTTAGGTTATGATTACCTGAGCAGTGTTACATCCTGCTGTGGGTGTAGCGGGGTCAACAAGACTGTGTTTCCTCGTTTGCTTATAAGAGTGCCAGGGGTGTGCAGAAAGCCTTACTGTAGTCAAGTTACATGCCACCAACTGCCTTTCCCCTGTCCACAAGGCAACACAGAAGTGGGAAGAACTAAGCTGGTTTGGCAGACTTGGTTCTTACAATAAAAACTGAATGCTTCACCTTTATTGTCTAGGCACTCCTAAATAGTTTGTTTAAAAAAATCCCAGATTTTGGGGCAGGAATTTAATTTAATCAGGCTGATCGATAATCTCCTACTCCTTTTTTTCCCAGTTTTAAAGACAGGTCCAATGCTTTTCTACTTTTGATCCTCTGGCAACCTAAACATCTAGCCACTCAGAGATTGTCCTGGATCAGTCTGCCCTTTAAACAGCATAGGATGAAATTAATACATCTAGCTAATTTAAAAAATATTATCTGATTACACTGCAGCCATGCAATGAATCAAACTGCAGGACTAATTGATCCTAATAACTATCACCTATTTGCTAGATTCATTTTCAGCTGGATCAGTTCCCTGTCCAGACTCCTGCACGCCCTTACAAATCACTGTGGCAGTGGGATGAAGGAAGGCAGTGAGGAGGTGGGAATGGAATAAAGCAAGAAGGATGTAACTACATTTTTCAGCAACAGCACCGTCTTAAAATGTTCATTGAAATACAGCTTTAGTGAAGACAGATACAAAAAAAATCATTAATTACTTGTACCTTCTTCATGTCATCTGTCGACAGTTGTTGTGCACCCTTGAGTAATGAACCAGCATTCTCATGGCCTTCTTCTCATGCATTTGTAACATCACATCTTGTAACCTCACTGTTCCTACTTGTATCTCATTTTGTGTTTTTTTTCTTTCTGACTTTACATGAACATACTGTTGCCATTCATCTATACTTATGTTGAATAGTTCAATCCCTTTCCACATACTTCCCTCTGGTCAGATTAGAAAGGGGCTTGTGGTGAAGCCAGGAACTTTATTACTACATTTCCTATCCTTCCTCTACACTGGCATAACTTGTGTTTCTGAGCTCCAAGGGAAAACATGCAGAGATGGAAAAACCTGTGTTTCAGTCTTCATATGCCATATTTCCTAATTTCACATGGAAGGAGATGGCAAATGAATGACAGAGCAAACAGCCTTCATCAGATGAATGGAAAAAGTACAAAATGCTAAATCATATCAAGACTCTCCTCCACTGTACCGCTTGAATGTGAGGTAACTCCAAGTAGGACATAGCTCATGGAGGACACGAGAAACAGAGTAAAGGACATTTTTTTCTCCAGCCCTCCAGCGGTTCTGGCCTGCTCAGCAGAGCTGAATGTAAACAGATATTTGCTCTGCTTCTGTCCTCTAAATGCATCATTTTCCACAAGTTCACATGTATGACAGCTGAAAAATCATGAGTCATATGTATTCTTTTCCAGCATAAAGTATTATTTGCCCCTTATTCCTGGATGGTCACTGAATGACATTTAATGTCATTTGTAATACTGGAAAAGTTTCCTTTGCCACAGTCTTATATGGGTTTCCTTTAAAACATCTTACTCGTATGAGATTAATGCCATCAACTTCTTTCAAATGTCTTTATTTTCTTAATTGTTCATACAACACAAAATTTCATCAATATTGCAAAACCTTTTCCTCCTGACTGCTGATTAAGAACATAGCTGCTGATGTCTCGAAATAAAAATTGCCATGAAGGAACGAGAAGATATTATGGATGTTTAAATCTGACAAATCTGAATCCAGGGTTTTGACTTTGGAGAAAAACTGTTTAGTTGAATGGAATCTCTGATGAGCACTAAACAGCTAGGTTATTTGTAATTATTTCTGTATACAGTGCCACAAAACTATGTAACACTTCTTCGAACAAATAAAAAGGAATAAAATCCAGGCTTCAGTTGAAGTTGAACTCTGCAAGGTTGTATCACATGAAGAATTGTCCCTTGGCCTATTCTACCCAACCCTTAGTCTAGGGGAACTCATTCACCTTAATTCACAGGGAATCTTTGTCTGAAGGGATGGTTTGGGAAAAAATGCAAAATTCCTCAGTGCAATATTTCTCAGACATCTGTAAAATATATCACAAGCTGGTTATGGCCAAAACATTCATTAAGCAGCTACCAATAGGCAAAAGAGCTGTTTAAGAGGAAGAATCTGAAGGAAAAGGCAGCAGGCCCCTGCATGACAAGGGCTGCAGGCTGTTTAGAGCAAGTTCTTAGCTTGGACTGCACAGTGGTCACACAGTGTGTGTCCCTTGGCAACCCCTAGTCCTTCATCAGCCAGTGCACACCGCAGGGGTTTTATGTTCTTAATTCTCTTGTTCATGGCTGCATCTGCTTGTATAATTTATGGCACACAATACATATTTTTCTTTTGAGATTCATTCTATTCTTTATTCTAGCATTTATTCTGTCAGAAAGTGGTGGGACAATGAAAGGCTATTGGGCATCACAAAGCTGAAAAGAACTTGTCTTCTTGCTCTTTTTGTCTTGAATTATGTCTGCTAATGATAAAATCCTTTTCGTTTCCCTTCTTTCCCTTATCTATAGCTCTGGTTTTCTCTTGCTTCTTTGAAAGCCTGAGAGAGAAACATCAGGTGGTGAAATACTTAAGAATTAAAGGGCTGCATCAGGAAGCATTTTTAAGGTTAGGTAACTTGGTATCTGAAACAAATGCATGATTGTTCTTCATGCTTGGATGGCTGGCAGCCAGGCAGCAGGGCCAGGGATATTTCTCAGGGATTCATTCAGAGACTGTCATTATTGCCCCTATTACTTTTTCCTCTGTCCAGGACTCTCTTGAATGCCATCACCAAAGAGAAGAATGCCACGCATGGCTTCCCCTGAGGAGGATTAGTAATCCTACACCTTGCACTGGCTGGCAGAGGTGTTTTAAGAACAGCCAGCATTCTTTCCCCAAAAGCCAAATATTTTATTACTGTATAGACCTGATCCTGTCATTTAAACCCTAATGCCTATTCATGTTTCTGGGCAATTCAGTGGAGGCTTCTTTGGTTCAACCACTTACTTTCATGCATTTTATTTCTTATATTTTATGTGTCCAAAGGAGATCAAAAGCAGAATTCATCTAAGTTTCTGGATGCACTTGCTATGAACCTGCAGAAAGAAATCACTTTGAAGAAACACATGCAACACAAAATTGCTTTGATCACATTGTGGGCCTTGGGTGATTGCACAGACTAGAACAAAAAAAGTTTCTTTCAAGGCAAATCTTGTTCCAAAGTAAATAAAAAGGTTTAATTCAAAACTATAGTTACCCACAACAATAAAAGCTACCGTCCATGCTGGAAACTAGTGTAAAGTAATGTTGAAAACTGTAGGAAAGGATTATTGCCTATTGCATTTTTCTCCATCCAGCCAAGTTTAGATTAGCTGATGATTCAACTGTTTTCTTCCATCCCCAGGTTGTATCTTGGGATCTTGAACTGGGAAAGCAGAAATGAGCTGAGGCAGCAAAAGCAGTGGAGGGACGAAGGTCTCAGTGTAGGTGGTCTTGGGCTCTGGAAGATATCAAAGGAATCTGCAAATGTAGTGAGCTGAATTTCCTGCCTGGCCCTTATAGGTCATCCTGCCTTCCACTCTCCTGATCCTCCACTCGCTCAGGGAAAGCTCATGGAAATTCAATGAGTTTGAACCAGTGGAATTCTGTTGTCCCCTGCAGAAATAACCCACGCTGTACAAATGGAATATTGTCTTCTTTCTTCCCCTAACTCTTTTGGTACAATTAGTATTGTATTTGATGAAAGATACAGTGGGAGGAGAAGCAAAACTTGAAGCTAGGTTAGTTGAGGTGGTAAATGAGCTTATGTGATGACAGGAGTTAAGACTGGAGGCAAACTCTCTGTAGCTAGTTTCTATGACTTGTTTAGTAGTACAAATTAGTTTTTCCAATAAATTGCTCACTAAAAGCAAGCATAACATATAAAATCGCTAAAAGAAATGCAGTATTTTTTCCAGCTATCTATCAGAAGATATTTGCCATAGTTCATTTTCCACATCTGGGCAAATTTCCAGCAATGTAACTGCAAATGTAGAAAGTGCCATAAATGAGATTAGCTAGCCCCTTCTATTACTAATACGTTGAACTGATCTGGTGCTTTGTCTTACCCATGCATTTTTATGTGTGCTTTACTATTTACGTGTCTGACAGTAAATTTTCCTGCTATGCATCAGTTCCCATGAGATGCCTTGTGCAGGATCCTAAAAATGGTGAAACTCTGACATGGGAAGATAGGAAATTAGGAATATCAATTCTGCTAAGGCACAAGGTTAAACCACCATCCTACTGACCAGGGAATGTAAAATATAGTGCTGAGGTCCCTCTCTCTGTTCACAGACACTGTGGGTACCTATTTGCAGAAGAAAGAGACTTCTTTCTCATAGTGTAGCTGATGTATCCTTTGGGCATGTATCCTGTTTTCTGCTTTTGGGTTTTACACTTTCTTGTGGATTGATACAGTCCAATTAAAATGCTTGTTCTAAAAAGTGATCAGAAGGACTATTGTAGTACCACTTTGTTAAAAAATGGTATTTTTTGTGTACACCTTAAATGATCAATTTGCTATGCTGTAATTTAAATATAATTTTAAAGAAATATATCTGCATTATAGTTTACTCTAATCTCATCCTTCTGTACTATAATTCAGAAGGCACAGATTTGTATAGCTGTGGCTTTGTATAAACCAGATATTAAATTGTAAAAATATATGACTTAAATACTTGCATAAAATAGATCTCTGGAATATTTACTATCACAGTAACATCTTTATAATCATAACATAAAAATTAAAACAAAACCAGTGGTCTCAGCCATGGGCAGGAGGGTGTTGATGTGGTGCTAGCCATAAAAAAAAAAATCATATTTTTATACTCACTGAAGGCATTTCCCAATATCTACATGTCTGGGGCTCCCTGAGGTTTCAGCGGGTGCAGGAAAAGTCCTTCTGCTGGGAGGGAATTCCCCATGGGGCGTGACACAGACCTTTAGGGAGGATCCTCTTATGCCCTGAATGGTGAACTGCTGAAACTGTGCCGAAAGTCTTGTACCTGAAACCAGAGAGGCCGTTCTTACAGGAGGTAGGATTCATGCTCCTGAACACGCAGATCTCAAAGAGCTCTGCTAGTGTAAGCTTTCAGCCTCTACTGAGGGCTGAAACCACCAAAAATAGGGTTGCAGAGCTGAATTAGAATGGAAAAATTTAAGGAGTAATTTTGAAGACTGGGTGGATCATTTCTTCATGTGATGCCATCCATCATTGCACTTCTTCACATCAATCTCTCAGAGTATTAATATCTCAGAAATTTTCTTCCCATCAGCACAGATTGCACAGAAGATGGAAAAGAAGTTGCATGCCTGTGTATCTCTAGTGTATTTTGCTTCTCATCTGTTTAGTATCATAATGTTATATCTGTGGATGTAGCAAGTCTGCAGTTGGCCATTATGTACATTGATGTGCATGGAACCCAGTTTGTTAGGGGACCTTACAAAAATAAGGGTATTTCTACTGCAGGCACTATGCCTGAAAGCATTTCACAATAAAACAAACAAGTAATATCTTCAGTGCTTACAGGCAGGGTAGTGCACTCGACTGGTAGTTATTCTGGTGTGGTTCTGTCACAGACTTCCTGGCTGGACTTTGACTGTGTCATGTTTTCCCTCTCATTTTCCAAATAAGCAAAATAAAGCCAACATTTAGTTCAAAAAGATGGTGCAAGTCTGAAAGCATCAGTGTTTGCTGAGCAGCCTCCCATTTTTGAATAGGAAGAGTCATAGATGTGGAAAGCATTATTCTTTTCATCTTCAAAGCCTTCTCTTTGTATTTATAAATTAACCAATCGGTAAAGCAATATTTTTTTTTTTCCTGGGCAGTATGATTAAGAATGTTCTTATTAATTATAGGGAAACTTCCACAATTCCAATATATATCATTCAAAATAACAGGATGTATTCAGGCATATTGCGACATATTTTCATTTGGATTGTAAAACATCCATACCTTTGATGGTTTCATCCCACATTTGTTATACTGTATTTTTAATGCACTCAGACTGTGCTGGCATAATGGTGATCCTCCTCTCATACCCCATCTTTCCCACATGCATGAACTGTGCTTTGTAGTGACATTCATGAAGCTCCCTGCTGTGGCTGAAACACTGGAGTCCTGCTATTTAGAATGAATGATTATTCCAGTGGTTTAAGTGTTTTTCACAAAGGAGAGTGGGGAGGCAAGGCACTTCTTCCTTTACTACATCACACTAGGAGAAAAAAATCTTTTCTTGAGCCTACGATGGGACCCTGACAGAGAACCTGGAGATAGTCTTAGCAGTGAGGAAAAGCCACTTCTGAAGAATGAAGAAAATTTATTCACCACATGAAATTCTCTTAAAAACCCCAAACGATCTCAGCGGCTGCTTACTGAAGAGAAAGGGCAAATAAACAAACAAATTTAAAAAAAAATCAGCATAAATCAGGATTTCATCAGACTTTAGGAAGTTAAATCCAAAACTTAACCCCAGAGCCCATCTCTGTTAAATGCTGATCTCATCCTGCTAGTGCCTAAACCCAGGCATTGGCTCTTCCGTCCCCGGGGCTCCTACTGTGTGCAGCCTTCTGCTGCTGCTGCTGCTGTTGCTGCTGCTGTTGCTGGGCATTGTGCTGCCCAGTGCTGCCCCCCTGGCCTCTGCCGAAGCACCGTGTCCTCCAGCATTGAGGCAAAGCACTGCGCCCGTGCTATGACACCAGCCTTCAGGCCACCCAACTCTGAGTGCTGGTGATGGACAGCTGGAAGGGGTGCCCATTTCTTATGCTTTGAATGAGTGATAGATGATTCAGGGAGAAGCACACGCCTGGTACCTCGTGTTTTGGATTGTTATCTGGGCTCATGCACCAAGTGTTGCAGCGCTTCAGCTTTTTAATGAATGAAACATCTGACTCACAGAGGAAAAGCAAAGCTTGTACAAACACAGAATTTAAAACCTTCCAGGTTCCAGCAGAGACTGCTGCATTAAGTAAGACTGTGAATGGTGAAGTGGACTCTTACATCTTAAATGGAAACACAGTGAGCTACAAAACTGAGCTCAGCTCTCTTTGATCACGCTGCAGTAAACGTGACCTATCAGATGATTGCTAAAGAGCTTGAGGGGGATCTTCCAAAGTTAGTCATGGTAAAATACGTGCTATAATTATATCCACTGATAAATTTTAGCAAAACCAGCACATTTGCTGATGGTGCTAGATGTTTTGCCTGATTTGTCTAGTTACAATGTATGGTTAGAGTGTGCAGCAGCCATCCAAACTTTCCCGATGTGTTCAAGTGCTCAGGCACTGCACTGACCTGAAAGAAGAACCCTCCAGCGTCTGTGGTGAACTGAGCCTTCACCTCCCGTAAACTCTGCACAGAAGGACTCACTGCACATGATGCCATTAGCAGCTCTGCACAGCAGGCTTTGCCACTGACAGCCAAATCCCAGCATCCTTCCCTTACCAAGTGCCACCATCTCCCTCCCTGAACAAGCCCACTGGAGGCAGTGGCATTCAGCACAGACTCAGGGGTCAGGGTTGTCCAAGCTACCAGCAAATGATGAAAGCAAATGATCCCCGCTTTTCAGGAACAGGGATACATAAAACATCAAAATTATCAGGAGCTGGACTTTGATGTTCCTAGTGTGTCCCTTCCAACTCAGAATATTCTGTGATTCTGTGATATTTGACTATAGGTCATTAATGGGGAGTGAAAGAAAGTCTTCTTTGTCCTAACACTCCTGAAAATTCAGCTAGGGATGGGTACAAGCTCTTTTGTTCTCACTTAGCAAACAGTCTTTTGTATTACACTACTCAAGACAAGTGAATAAATATATATGTTATAAAATACAGCTTTCAGAAATGTGACATCATACAGTTTCTGACACTGCCTGCAGTCAGCATGCGCAAATGTACAGCAAAAAATCCCTTCCAGATACCCCAGCCCCACTGTACTGCTCAGGATGCCACATTCCATATATATGCTTTCCCATTTTCCAAAGAACTAGCTTTGATCTGTGCAAATGATGAAGGCTATAGTTTACTGAAAAGTGGACAATTAAAAGAAGTGGGTTTATTGTGTCACCATACCAGCAGAATTCCCAGACACACATTAGTGCATCTTTGTAATCCACTGTTCTATTGTTCCCACAGCCAGATAGAATTTCTTTTTCATTTTGTGCCTTGTCGTGCAGTTTAGTGTAATGAGATTGTAAGAGGTTTCAAAATCATTAAATTATGGAAGTGTTTCTCTTTTCTAACCCTTGTCCTAAGAGTATAATGGCATCATAACAGCATCTGGAGGCTGGTGCCAACACCATTTTCTGTCACATCTCTGAGCTGATTTGCAGCGTGGTGAGCTGAAAGCCTTCCCTGACACCTTCCCCTCTAGTTTCAGTGGGTAATCTATTGTAAGGTTTTCAATGTTGTTTCTCCCTTTAACAATGGATTAGATTTGAATATCTAAGTGACTTTTAATTTCCACTCTCTGAAATGGAGCTACATTGCCTCTTTTGGGCCTTTCTTCTGCTTTGGCAAATGTCATAAAAGTTAGTGGGCTTTTACTTATCTTCGTAGCACTGTCACTGACAACACATCTTTTACTATGAATATAATACTTTTAGATAGCCTAGATTTCACAGATCTTTTTGCCAAAAGTTGCACATCTGAAGGAGGTATAGGTTAAGATAACATTGACATCTGATGGTGAGAAAACTCTTGTGCTGAAACTATGTCAAGATGGTGGAAAATGAGCATATTAAAACACTTCTCAACCTCAAAAAGTAATTATGGCAACAACGTTTTAAAATTAAGGAGATTCTTTTTTAAAATTTGTATTAAAAAAAAGCTTAATTTTTCTATTATTGCAACTCGTCTGCCAAAAGTCCCATGCATATATGTCTTTCTGCGTGTACAATTTTTTAGAACAATATGGGATCTTTGAAAAGTTTTATGGCTTATGCATGAAAAGGTCATGAGAAAACCTAAGGGCTCTGTGTTAAACATGAGAAAGAATTGTGATTAATTTAAAACACTTAGAAAATCTATTGGCTTTAGTATTTTTGAAGCAATTTTCTATGCTTTTTTTAGTATATAATTAAACTATCACAATTTCCTGCTATTTATAGCCCATAGCTATAAAATGCAGTTGTTTTTGTCAGATACAAGTTAAGCACATCAGTCTGGGTAAGTACTTGTGTTGGAGATGACTTCAACTCTACCGATATTGGCACTGGCAATTCAGGAGGGAGCACTTTTCACTCCACTTTAATATGGAACTGATATCTCTGCCTAATTTTATAGCATACTTTTGTGTTAGCGCTGCCATGGTTTAGTGGTTGGTGAAAAGACTCACATGTACCAAACCCATGCCTGTAAATGGATCCACATGATGGAATTGTCCTGCAAAAAGCTCCTGAAAGGACTGAGGCCTGAAGACATGATGTGTTAATGCTTTGGCGTTTTTCAAGGTGAAAGGTGTTATAGATAACGCAATGTGCTATTTTTCTCATGTCCCTTGAGGAGCTTTAAATAAAAATGCCTTTCAGTCACCGGACACTTCAACATCCCTTAGGACAGAAATTGAAGCCCAAAACGCATCACATTATTTTATAATATTACCAGCCACTAGTTCTGTACCACTACCCTCGTGTCACCATGAATGGATATTATGAACATACCTAGATGAAGATATTTTAAAGAGTTAAAGCTATTTTAGTATCCTGTGTTGGAAAAGTGTATCATTCTTCAAACTAAACAGTTAAAATTGTATAAAACGACATAACGAATTACGGTATGTATAGTTCATTTTTGTAAGAGAGTATCAATTGCAATGTTATCTTGACAGCTCTATCCTGTAGCCAGCAGAATCGCCACTGAAATCGGCGGAGGGCATAAGGCGCAATAACAGGCAGGCTGTTGCTTCAGTGGGAGAAGCGGGAGGAGGCGAGTGCTGCTGCGGCAGGGAGGGATGCTGTGCTGTGCCGGGCGCTGCTGACCGTCGGCACAGCCGCCACCGCCAAACTCCTGCCCTGCATCCAGAGCCGCTCCGGGCACCTCCGCCCGTGACCGTACTTGGGGTTAAGCCCCGGGCCACCGGCAAGCACCTCCCGCCGCAGGGCCGGGCGGTGTCTCGGCTCTACGTCGCCCCGATCGGGACACCCGGTGCCGCGGTGTCCCGCGGGGGCAGAGCACGGTGCCCGCGGCTCGCCCCCCTCAGCGGCGGGCCGGGCTCGGCGGGGACGCTGTGCAGAGATGGCCGCGCCGGCCCCGCGCCCGCCGAAAGCCGCGTCGGCTCGCTCGCTCCCCGCGCCCCGGGGTCCTCCCCGCCTCCCGCCGCCCCGCCGTGACGGTGCGGCCCCGCCCCGGCCCGCCCCGGCCCGCCCCGCGGGTCTCCCCCCGCGCCTCGGCGGCGGAGCGGAGCGGAGCGGCCACCGCCCCAGCCGCGGCGGAGTGAATGGGTTGCCATGGCAACTGAGTGAGGCAGGCAGCGAGGCCGCCGCGGCCCCAGCCGCCTCCGCTCCGCAGCGTGTGGGCGAGCAGGCAGCGGGCGGCCGCCGGGACAGCCGAGGGGACGCCGGGAGCGCAGCGGCAGGATGGAGGACGGGTTCTCCAGCTACAGCAGCCTCTACGACACCTCCTCGCTGCTCCAGTTCTGCAACGGTAAGGGCGGGGGTCGCCCCCGGCGAGCAGCGGGGTCCCGGCGCCCCGGCGGGGCGGAGGCGGAGGCCGGCGCCGGGAAGGCAGCGCCGGGAGCGGGCCTGGCCCGGCTGCCGGCGGCGTCTGCACTGCCCAGGGCCGCCCGGCTCCGCGGCGTAACTCGGGCAGAGGAGGAGGAGGAGGGAGGAAACTTCATCCCCCTCAGCCTCCCCCATTACACGGCGGGAAACCTGCCAGCCCTCGGGGCGCCCCTGCGGGGAACTTCTGCACCTCCTTCGCGGGTGTATGCAGAGATTTGTGTGCGTACGTGTTATGCTATGGATGTGTGTGTGTGCATCTGCCTCGGAGACAGGTCTGGTGTAGCCCAGGCGGTCACCCAGCGCTGCGTGTCTCCGCTGCCGACATACACACAGATACACATATATATACACATACACACACATGTATAGGTCGTGCATTTATATACAAGTGTAGGACGGAGCTCTCCGTGACCCCGAGGGGCGCGGTGGGACGACCCGGCGGGGGCAGGTGTCCTTCAGCCCCCTGCCCGCCCCCGCTCTCAGAGCCCCCCCTGGCCCCTGTTGAGGTGTGAGATGCCTGTGCGGAGTTATGAGAGTTGGCCTGCAGTTACTGGTTTTTCCTTCTGCTGTTTTTTTAAGGTAGGGGTTACTGGGGTGGTGGCGTCACCTGGGTGGCAGCGTGACAGGGGAGCTGCTGGGCTGCAGTGATGGGTTGTAAAAAAGCAAGGAGGAGATGAGGAGCTGCAAGTATCCTCACAGGAGGCATTGGAGATTGGCCTGTGTAGTATTTGGGATTATTCAACTAAATGGTGTTTACTGTATTTGGGGGGAAATAAGTCAGATATCCTAAATGTAACAGAGTTCTTCATGGTAAACTGTAATCTCAAAATACTTTGTTTTGATTTGAGTTACTGCTTTCTAGCAGCAAAATTGCAAGCATTCATAGTCTCATATTTCATTGAAAATTGATTTGTGGATCTCTTATTCCTTCACGTTTTAGTAGTGGTCTGGCTTTCTACTGCTATCTGAACAGCTGGAGTCAGGTTCATATCAAATTGCTTCATGACAGCAACTGCATCAGACATAGCTGCCTCTTCTCTTGCAAGATATGAAGATGATAAATTTTACATGATTTTCCTTGTGGTGTGGTGCAAGAAAGGGACAGATTTGCAGAAAACTCTAATAGCTGTGGACCTTGAGATTGTGGGAGCAGTTTTTCAGGGCGTCATGAGTTGTGTGTGTGAGCTGTGCATTGTGCAGTGACGCCGTATTTTCAGAGCTCTTCAGGAGAGAAAACTATGACTGTGTACGGGGGTTGTACGCTAATAGCAGATGCCTGTTTTGCTTAAACTTAATAAATATTTCATTGTAAGTATTTTTTAAAAGAAAACATACAGCAATGTATTTCAAAGTTTATACTCTAAGCCATTTATAAGCAAGCTGTCTTCCTACCAAAAATCCCTGGGCTTTGCTTTTACAGTGATCCTGATAGTAGCATGCATGTGAGAGCAGGAGTAGCAGTACTTTCTGAATAGTTTGGAAAAGCAGAGTAACTTATTCCTGAGCACTGTCCCTTGTGTTGATTTAGTAAATCTGAGCACCTATTATACTTTCTGGAAATAAGCCATATGTATTTATGCTGTACATAGGTTTTAAAATCTTAGTTAATCCTGAAGTAGTATATTCTAGAATGCGTTTCTGATCAAATTACTTGCTTAGCCGTCATCTCATTGTAGATAGTGAGCTCAAGGGCTGCTGTAAACTTGTATTATTCTGTGTTTATGAAAGAAAGTGGTTGAATTCAGAAGCCTTTCTTTTTATGAGTTAACCTTCAGTGAGACTATATTAAATGAAAGGAGGAATTAAAGATAATCAGGCCTTTGAGTACAGCCTTGATCAGGTATTTCACACATGACCCATGAGGAAGAAAATATAGATAGAGGATGCCAGTTCTGAGGTTGAAAAGAGTTAAGGAAAATTTCTTTACAGGGAAGTGGAAAGCTCTTGCAAGTATAATGGGTAGTATGAAAGATGGTATGAAGTTGGGAGTGGGGCAGGCATAAAGAAGGAACCAAATGAAGCAAGCAAGTGGTAGAGATATGAAAGACAATATTATTTTAGCATGTGGTAAAGTGAAGTACACAAATGGCTGGTAAGCACTCAAAGTGATCATTGTTGTACGCTGTAAGGTTTTCTGTTCTGAACAGGCTTATTTTTAGCTTTACAAGGAAAGACATGATGGGATTTTCTGATGCTCTTAGACAGAAGAAATGATAAAGATACTGCCTGTACATATTGTTTCAAAAGATCAGGATACAAAGGCTGTGCTCCTGTAAAAATAACTGCAGATCACTTGTAGGGTGGCAACTGAGGTCTAGCCTGGGCCAAAGGTGACTGCAGCTTCTCCCACTTCTCAATCCGTTCTCCTTGTTTGGAATGGGTGGGAGCCAGAGAGGGGATGGTGAAGAAGGGAGCAGTGGTGGGCAGGAGGTTGTGATGGGAACGAGAGAACAGGATCTTGGCTCGTGAAGGACCTGGTCAGGGAGGAAAGAAGTAATGTGAGAGCAAACTGGCCCCAAGACTCCCTTTCTTTCTAGAAAGGGCCCTGGGTTCAGGAGAAGAATTTGAGTCTTCATCCATGTGCAGGTCTAGTTTGCATGATTGTTTAGTGATGTATTTCTATGGCTTGTGATGCGTAAAAAATACGGTAGATGGAGAAGGAAGGAGGTGAGGAATATGTGTTAGTTTTGAGCTGCATGTCTAAAATCTAGGGCAGATATTTAGCACAGCTAGTTCAAAGACACCTAGTTTCTTCAAACTCTTACAGAGCAGTAAAGGTGCGGTTGGCGCTTGAGAAACATTGCGTTAATGAACACAAGTGTCAGTCTGAAGTAACATCAAAGCAAGAAATACAAACTTCCTATGTGATTTTAGGCAAGTTATTTCATTCTTGATGCCTTAGTTTCCTTAGTTGTAAACTCAGTGGAAAGTGCATACTTACTTTGGAGGAGTTTATCATATTTATTGATTTGTTTGCTATCTCTCTCCTCGTGTTCAGGAGACAGTCTTCAGGAGCACAGAATGTTTTGCTAGTGTCTGTGCCTGTCCTGTTTGTTTGTTTGTTTTTAAGAAAGACATTAAAATAACTCGTCTTAATGCCCAAGGGCAGTTATCAACTTACATCTCACTTTCTTGGTAATGAAGAACACTGGGTTTATTTTGCATGTTGAAAAGTAAAGCTTAGATAATATTAACTGTGCCTGGAATTGAAGTAACTTTTAGGTAGAAAGCCATTATGTTTATCTACAGTTAGTCAGAGCGTTAGTCATGTGTTATTTAAGCTGAAGGTATAGGTGATAAGGCAAGATAGGGTTGAGGTTTTTAGCATCAAAAACTGGTGGAGAGAACCACGCTGGACATGAAACTCTACAGAATAAGACATACTGGGATTACAGACATCATCTTGCCTCCAGCTGATTTACTGAGCTGCAGGAGTGATCACTAGTGATTACAGATAGGCTGGGAAGGCAGGTGGGGAGTGGGCAGAGGTTCGTGGGTCCTCTGACCACAATTCCCCAGCTGTTTATTCTCTGTCTGCACAGCCTTCACCACAGTAATTGCTGTGGGCAGGATTATTAGGTATGTGAAATGTAAAGGGTGAGATCTGGGATTCCTGCAAAAGGCCTCTGTAGACTTAGAGGTGGAAGTGAGAATTTATCTGTGATTCATTTGGAACTTGCAGCATATTTTTGATATCCTTCATATGGCCAGTGGGAAAACCGTAGCTGTCAAACAGCCATTTCTGCAACCACAGATGCCCTGTTTGACAGAAACTTCAAGTTTAGAGTGTCTGGGTAAAGCGGTAAAAAAAAAGCACGAAACAAATTATTTCTTAATGTAATTGATTTATTTGGCAAGAGATTCCATAATATTAACTACAGTTCTGTTTAACAGATTACCCAAAGTGTAATTGTTAATAGAAAAATTTAGAGTTTGAGAAAATTTTAACATGATACAAATTATATTACCATTTATTTAAAAAAAAAAGTAGAATAATAAAAAAAAACTCTTGAAAAGTAATGATTCCTTTGCTTCCTCCTGCCAAAATCACTTAATCATATTATTAGGAATTTTGACAGGTAATAGTTTTGATAACTGTCAGTCACTCTTCCTTTTAAGTCAAGAAAAGTAAACTGTGTGACTCAGTTTTTGTCAGTTTATTTCCAGTTTGAATCTTCTGCTTCTGTCCTTATCCACCATTCCCAAAAATAAATCGAACATACGTACCTCTTCTCTCCAACTCCTGTGTCCACAAGTGGAGCGATGCCCTGTCGGTGAGGAAGTGAACGCCACAAACAGGAAATGTGTATGGACAGTGTTATTCTGGCAGCTGTCTCTTCTTTCCCACTTGACTCTCATGCTTCCTCTCCCTCACCTTCCGAAATGCAGCCACTTACCCTCTTCCTACAGCTGGACCAGAATCCCACAGTGTAGAATGGGTTGGGGAAGGAACAATGGTAAATTGAGCCTGTAGCTTTCAGGTCACTAGTTCAAATCTGTCAAGGGCTGGAAGAGACTGTAGTTTGTTTTACTGTGATCACTTCCTAGGAATAATGCAGAGCAAAATTGGATTTAATTTGGTTCTCACTGGGCAGATTCATGCACTGTGTGTATGAAAAGGTGTTGCAAGCATGTTCAAAAAGATGTTGCAAAAATGTTAATAGCATTACTCATGTTGTTTTTCTCAGAAGTCCATAACAACACAGTCAGGCAGACAAACCAGGCTTTCTCACGTTTCATCTCTAGACCTGTTCTCTCCAGAACAGCAGCACGTTTTGAATTCAGGCGTGGAGAAGATACCCTACTTGAAACTTCTGTCAGCTTTGTAGGACAGATTTTATTACCCAGCATTGCTTGGACAGCATTTTATTAATTTATGTTTCAATGAGATTTGTTCTGGCTCTTAGAGTTGAACTCTTAAACGTAATGCTGAATTGGACTCTACATTAAGTGTCAGTTTTATGCATTTTGGAGCTATATGGACTAGAAGCTGATTCTAGAATGTTTTTTCTTCTATCCTGGAGTAAAGGGAGGGGTGGCATACAAAACCACATTTTTTTTTCCTGTGTGTGCAGTAATTGAATGCAGAATAAATAAGTATGCTATGAATTAAAAATAACTTGCTGTAATGGACACTTGCACAATATATATTGTTAGGCTATTAAAGCTCAAACTGTTATTACTAGTAAGACACTATATAAGTAAACTGGATTTGTTGCCCTTTAATTAGCTGTTTATTTCCAAATCATGAATTATTAACACTTGTTTTAGTTGAATGAATGAATGGCGTTAATTATAGTTACTGGAATTTAATTTTTTCCTTTTTTTTCTTTTTCTAACTAAGCTTCTAAAAACAAATGAAAATGTAGACCAGTCATGAGAGAATCCTTCAGTGACAGTCAAACCTCAATAGAGAATATGTGTCAGTGGTAGTAGTATGGAGAGAAACTACAAGTATCAAGTATTTTGTCATGAATAAAACAACATACAGAATTGCAAATTAAAGCATTGGGCTCTCAGCAGAAAAGCATGCTTTATCTGATCTTCAAGGAGTTTTTAAAAAATTTAATAGGACTTTTACAGAGCTGATAAAATATGTGTTTTAAGTTCTAATTAAGAATAGCAAAACTCAAATTCTTTTATTGAAGCTTAAACCATGTGCAAACAATTCAAATAAGGATTAAAATTATATTAAAACTACATTATTAAAAAGTGAATACGTGAGGAGACAGTGAGGGAGTACACCAGTCAGTGACATACATTTTAATAGGTTTTATCCTGACTTTTCTCCTGTTTCTCCTTTCCTTAGAAATTTAAGATGAAGATTTTAAGGTCAATGCTGCGGTTCCTTTGTCAAGAGAAATTTTGCAAAGCTGTAATGAAGAACCTGTCTTTTGATCACTAAAATCTTAAGGATGATGTGAGAGAATAAGTAGGAAGGTTGCATGAAACACTATAATGACTACCTTTTTGTTGGGTGCTTGCTGTTTGCAAATGACACTAATTGGGCAACCATTAGGAATTATGAAAGCTTCGAGGGAGTGCAGAAGGAGCTATGGATGATGCTCTTCTTCCATGAAACACAATTTAAAATGTTCTTCCATTACATAATTAAAATGTGGATGTAGCTCCCTGAGGTTTTTTAAGGAGATGTGGTGGGGATAATGATATGTTAACATGATTTCCCTAAATTAATTATTTGGAAAGTAATTAAGTGAGATTGTCCACACTCCATTACTTCCAAAGGGTAAAATCTGACACAGTCCATCATATTCTTGTCTTGCTTTGAAATGACTGATTATTGAATAAATATAATATATTCACTTGAAAACTAGTATTGGAGATCTCTAGCACTGTTTTTAGGTATTGTGAAATGTAAAAACTAATAGCATTTTTGAATTTAAAATCTGAAATAAACACCTTACTGTGATAAAAGCATTTTTGCATTTCTTAACAGCATAGGCCCTGTATTTGATTGGAAACTTTCATAAGGTTCCTGCAAACAGGAAAGATGAAATGTTTTCTGTTTTTAAGTATAACTTCTGTAATCTGTTGCAGGCCAGTATGTGAAACATTGTTACTGGCTTGTCTGAGAACTGTGTGTGAACAGGAGCCTAAGCTAAGCTTTGAAATGTGACGTTCCTAAGGTACAGAATAGATGAGCACATTTCAGTATGTAAATAGAGGAATAGTCTTTGTTTCAAGTTAGTAAAGGCAAATATTTTAAAATGAAGACTTCGTAAAGAACCTTGTATTTCATGAAAACTAGATGTTCCTATTTCTTACAACTGTGTTGAAAAACACAGCAAACTGAAGCAACCTTTGCCATTTCCCACTGCAGGTCCTGTACTCCCGAGTGGGCATGACTGGGCAGTCGTGTCTAGAATTTCCTTGAGGCTGTTGAAGGATTTTGTACCCTAAAATCAGCAGCATTAGGAGCAACTCTTATTTTATCTTTTCTCCTTAGGGAAAAAAATCACCCTGAAACCTGAGAAAGATGCTGACAGACAGTCAGTTTTGTATTTATTTTATGTTTACTAAGACTAGTTATCACTTTGTTGCTTCCTTTTTCCCTTCCCTGTCCAGCATTTCACAAGCTGTTTTACACAGACCTGTTGCTGCCTAGGGAGCATCCTTCCATCTCCCACATGGAGATCCCACTTTAAAGAGCTTGCAGGATCTGGCAGGTGGGTCCTTCTGACCCTGAAGTAAGTAAGTCAGACATAATGTGTTACATGACATGGTCCTGCCGCTCAGTGTCTGATGAATGGCATGTGCTGGGATGGTGGTGGAGGATGGGATCTTGGAGGTGGGAGAGGTCTGTGGCTACATGGGTGGTCTGGCAAGGCTGGCTGGGCTGCAGGGGGCAACGAGGTCTTTATCCAAACTGATAAAAACCTTACAGGCATTAGCATATCCTGAGGCTCAGGCCACTCTTTATTCAAACCAGTGTCTGCATTGATGCCTTTTTGCTTTACATTTTCCAAATATAGGCCAAAATTATAGGGCAGTGACAACCAGGACTATGCTCAAATGACCTAAAAAATCAGGCCATTCTTTCTAGGTTCCTAACTGTGAACCTAAAAGTTGAATTTTGTATTAAATTTTAAAATTGAATTTAAGGAGTTTATGTCCATGCATTATATGAGGCAGTTATAAAGCACATTTAAAACATCTCAGTGTAACACAGTAAACAATTACTGATTTGTTTTGGGGTAAGAGGCAAAATTGAGATGCTGTGCAGCTGATAAGAGTTTGGCTGTGGACTTCACTAGGACTGCAGTTTCAAGCTGTGAAAATACTTATGGCAAACTTCAGTTGCGTCTCAGAAAATAAGGATTCTTAGAAATTTTGGTTCTCATAGTAAAAAATACACACCACTGTAATTTAGCAAACCCTGTATAATGCCACACACAGAGGGAGGTGTGAGGGTAGGTTTTTTCTTTTTCTCCCTTTTATTCTAGACAGCGTGTGTGTGTGAGAGAGACAGAGAAATCCCAGTGGTAGCCATATTTCAGTATGGAAATAAGTGATTTCCTCTGTGTTCAGAAGTTTTAATGAACTAATTAAGGGTCCTCTGGGACCAAATATTTTATACATACAATTTTTAAGTTAAGTATTTATATGTTTTGCAAGGCTTGAGGCCTTTCTCTGCTGAGAAGTGAGGAAAAATCCATTATTAAAATTTTGGGGTTTGGTGTGCAATCTGGCAGATGTGTAGGCTGGGGTCAGCTACTGGTGGCATATAGATAAGCCTTTTCTTGAATGATATACTGCAAGATCTTGCAGCTGAAGAGCTGAATACTTTAAAAGAGGTATATATAAAGTGCACTAGCTCTGTGATGCTGTGTTTTAGCACTGTGTCTACATTAGCTGGAACTGTGGGACAAGAGGAAGAAATCTGTGACGCAAAATAGTTTGTGGTGAGGACTTAGGTATCCATGTGTCTCTGCATTTATTGTGGACTAGGTCTAACCTGATGCTGTCCACCGAACACAAATCAGCACTGGAGTGCTCCTGGAGTGCACTTCCAAAGCTTGGCCACTCTGTGAAACGAAGAGGGGTGATGGGTGATGATCACTGCATGAGCACCCTCTGGGTCCAAACTGAAATATGAGCTGTGGCAGGTGAAGCTGGGGCAGTTGTGCTGTCATCATCTTTGAGAGATGTTTTCTCCCAGTCTCTAGTATCCAACCACCTTTCCTTCTGTTTTGGGAAGTAATATGGTCGGTACACCAATGGAGAAGTTGCTTACTCATTGTTCCACTCTTTTTCTTGAGAAGAGATTCTGGATATCATGAAGAAGAGACCCCAGGACTTGTGTTGGGCTTGAGCATGTCTGTAGGTCCAAAGATTTATTAACAATTTCTTTATCAAAAAGATCATTGTGGGCATTGATCGTGTTCAGAACTGAAAATGACAAACTCTGAACTTCTTTTGAGCAAGGTTTAATGGATCAGACGGAACTAAAATTAAGGCTTTATGTTTACAACAGTTCTGCTTTACTGAGAGATCTAAGCCCAGTCACTTTTAAGGGGGGGAGGGGAGGAGATATGGGGGTAGCAGTTTACCTGTCCTTTTTGTTATTTAATAGCTTGGTGTTTCCACCTCTGTTTTTACAGGTGAATAAACAGGATACAAATAGTAAGGGTTTTGGTTATGGGATTCCCTCCCCCCATTATTATTGATTAATACATAATGGTTTTGCTTAGATTGTTTTTGCTGCATTGGACAATCTGTTATTTGAAAGACTTAGAATAGGCATGTTATCTGTGCAAACCTGAAAAAAAAAATTGGTTCTGACTATCATACCAGTAGTGTTTTGAAACAAATTTATAGTTGAATTAAATCATTAGTTAGTTGAATGATATTTCAGCTTTCTTTTATGACCTGGATGCTTTGTTTTGGTTTTTGGAAAGAGTTAAAAAACTGAATTGTGGGATTAAATGTTCAGCTATGGAATTGAAAAATGTTTGCTGCTAAGTGAATGCTTTATAACTAAAATTCATGAAAGCTGGAAAATATGTGTGTTGGTATGGTCTCCCAAGAGCAATATATTTGTATCTACTCACTCATTTTTTATGGAGTACACAGTTGTAAGGCATTAAGGTGAAACTTTACAGCAGTGAACAAAGTACTGTGGTTTAGAATCAGCATTGTCTCATGTGTAAGCTATTTGAGAGATTCCATTATGCAGCTGTCATTCCTAGGTGAGATACTCTTTCTGAGATCGTAGCTTCTTCTGTGAAGGCATATCTCTGGTTGATTGGTGTGCTTATTTCTAAATTTTGTTTAAATAGAGGGAGTCTATACCAAGACAACCTACCACTCCCCACCTTCCCAGAGGGCAAAGCTGAATTGAAAGAACCTTTTCTCCTTTTATCTTCCCTTTTCAAATAAAATTTACCTTGTTTCTGATGCATACGTTGTAATAAAATCTTGCTACTAACTTTGAAGATGAGTAGCACTATGTGATAGTGTTTCAACTGTTTCGATTAAATGGAAGAATACAAAGTAACATAAATGGGGCCACTGAGGGATGTTAAAGATGACAGGCTCCGTCCTTCAGATGTTATGTGATAAGAGAGTGTATAGGGTAGCTTAGGAGTAAAGGTTAATAAACCTGAGAGCTGTGGGAGCTGGAAGATAGTGGTGTAAAATTCAGGAGACTGAGGTTAAGTGGATTCAGGTCTCGGGAGCAAACCTGATGCCCCTGCCCCACTGTCCATTCTCATTTTCAGCTCAGGCTAATCAGCTGATGTGCAGCTTGGGCTGACAAGCCATCCTGCACTGAGCAGCTGCTTGGGAGGAAGGACTTGCTTCCCCTTCCCTCGCTGGCTGGCTGGTTTTTACCCACTTGACAGACTAAATTTCTGTTAGGTTAGTTTAACATGCTAACCTAACAGAAAAAAATAAAAAGTATGTAGCATCTGTGTGTGGTACTTAGCTTTTTCTTTTTGGTGAGTTAGTTTTCTGCCAAGTTGGAGAATTAAATCAGCTTCCAGAGGAAGCAGAAGATAAATTGTAGGAGTAGTGGGTGCTGCAGGCAGACTGGGGGCTTCTAGATTGGCCATTGTGCCTTGTGGAAGTGGACCCTTGCTTTTGTCATTGCAGCTGCTTGTGGCACCATGTGTTGCACAGCATCAATAAATTAATTCCAGTTAAAAGTGTTGCCCATCTGTTATGTATTGTAGCAGGTAGAAGTGATCCCTTTTTTTCTGTATTGTGCCAGGCGTAGTGGTGGTGGCAAACTTTTAAAATAATGTGTAAGGGAGAGACAGGCAGCTGCTAGAAGACTGTAATAAAGAGGCAAAGTACTTTTTGACTGCTATAAATATGATTGAAAATTGAATTAAAGGTTCATAGATGTGGAAAATGACCTATGCATCATAAATTTAATTTTCAATCCAGTTACCCGTCCTAAGCAGAGTGGACTAACATAAATCTTTTACCATTGAGATTCCTGCCTTTATTTGGTGAATGTTTAGCTTTCATAGTTGCTTTCCATGTATCTATGTGTGTTTTGTTGTTTCTTTTTCTCCCTCATTGGAAGCTTTGAATCTCAGTCTTTTTTGTCATTCTTATGTGCTTTGCAGAATATGACATCACATTTTATTTAAAAAAAAAAAAAATCATTGCCCCAGGCACACAGGTGTACTCAATATTTTTTTACACAGAAATTTTAATTAGTAATTGAATATCACGTACCTTTTTTCTTGCATTTTGGAATTTTGTAACTATGTATTTCTTATCATTTTCTTTTATACTTTTGAGAGAGAAGTAAAGTTTCTATGAAAAGAACACTGATATCTTCTTTCTTACCTTATCTTAGTTGGGAACATACTAGTTTCAGGGCCATGTTAATCAGATTATTCCTCAACCTTTTAGGAAAAGGCATACCCTAAAACCAGAATGAATCAGTAACAAACATCATCAGTGTGATGCTGCTGCTCTGTTCTCAGAATCAAATCTGGCTGAGTGCAGGTGAAGCAATTCTTTTGATTGCAGCAGACTCATTGCAAGGGGAAGAGGAAGATTTGCAAGATCTCTGTGCACTGAGAAATTTAAACACAAATACTCTTGCAGGAGTAAGTAGTCATCTTCAGTGGTCCCATGTAGTAAGGCCTGGATTAAAAACTTGAAAGAGAGCAGTTTTGCTTCCTGTTACTCTTCTTTGCTTCCAAAAAGATGAAATAAGCCTAAAGCGGCTCCAGTGATTGCTGCAAGGCTCTGTAGGATTTTCTGAAGCCCAGAAGCCGTTTGGTCGATGCTGGGTTATTAACCTTGGTAGTTGTGACTCAGAAGGTTATGAGAGATTTGTGTGCATATTGTTCCAGGAGGGAGTAACTTCAGGGCTTCTCCTCCTTTCTATTTTTTTTTTTTATTTTTATTTTTTTTTTTTTTTTTTTTTTTTTTTTTTTTTTAGTTTTTAATTTAAAAAAATGTTTAGCCTCAGGGAGCCCTCTAAATCTAAGCCTTTTACTGCCTCCTGAATTTGGCAGTTGCTTTTCTTGGTTTAAGTCTCTAGGCATGTGTGATGTGAAGCTTTGAAGAAGCTGTTGCCTGGCTGAAGCCTCTCTGGGGGCAAGGAGAAGGATAATAAAGTTTATGCTTTTGACATTTTCCTTCTTTCCATCATGCAGATATTTTAACACAAGTGAAACAGCTGATTTTTAGTAAGGACCTTAAAATTACAGAATTGCTAAGACTGTCTCTTTTGTGGTTTGCTTTTAATTTGGAACAGTTGCTAAAGTCAGTGGTGTGGAAAGCCACATATATTTTGTCAGTGTTTTAATATATGGCATTATAAACTGGTTAATCCATTTAAGAAGTGGAACAAGAGTTTCAAGGGGGAGATGTTTCAGCCCAGTTTTCTTAGATGATGCCCAATGGACAAGTACCAGAAGAGGCGAGGAAAGATATTTGTAGGGGGAAAAAACCCAAGGTTTTGGATCTTTGTAATTCTGTTTCTGCACGATGACTGACAGTCCCATGCTCAGCAAGCAAACAATTGCAAAGTCTGTGGCAGTCTGTATCCCAAACAGCAAGCACCTTCACCTTTCCTAGCAAGGCTCTTCAGATGCTATTGAACACTGCTCATGTACTTCCTCCAAGAATTAAATGGATACAGGCCACCTTTTCCTGGCTATTCCTAACTTTTTTCCAGTCTGAGTTCCTTAAAATAAGTGTCTTGTGGGAGTGGATTAGAAGTAGGACGAATACATCAGGGAGGAAAAAAGCTATTTCAAACATCTTGATTGTGACAGGTTCTTTCTGTTTGGGTGTTCACCTTGCTGTGGCATAGGGCACTTCTGGCACTACACTGGTTTTTAATTACTAAGTTTACTAGATTTAATAATGGCTAAAATATATAAAGTGATTTTAAAACAATTGGTGTTATGCAGCCATCGCTCAGTTTACCAGGCTGTCTGGGTTCATCTGCTGCAGAGACTGTGCACTGTGGAAGCTTTATCTTTACTGTAAATGTAGTAGTAAGGGTTTTTTTTAGTAGAAACTTCATTTGTCTTAAAAGACTAGTGTAAATGATCCGGGTTTACCTGCAGTTTATTGTAGTACCTTTTGTTCTGCAGCATAAATAGTTATACCTGTGTAAAAATTGGAAGTCATTTTGTGCTGCAAACAGCAATTCTGTGACTCCGCTGACAAGTCAGCAACTTGCACAGTTGTGAAATCTTTCCTCTTTTTTCCAGTTACAGCTGGGAAAAACTGACACGTTGTTGCTCTCGTGAGTCCCTGTTACCTGTCCTTCAGCGAGCTGTGGTTGAGAGCTGCATACTAAATGTCAGTTATCGTATGGTGCAATCCGTATGAGTAGAATTCCCACTTCCACAGCTGTGGGAGTGGAAAACATGGAGCAGTCAAATAAGATCAGTCCCCCAAGGTGACTGGTGCAGAGTGCACTGAAGTCCAGGGGATTCTTCTGACCTTTTGTAGGCACAAACCTTGGGAAAGAAATGAGCATTGTTAAAAGTGATGACATCTTTCAGATGATAAAAGTAGCAGCTTAAAAAAAAGAAAAAAGCTTTTGACACTTTTGACAGGCTTGTACATGATAATTAGATAGTAAAAAGAAGGTGTGGGTTGGCAAGGCATTAGATATGAATGATATGCAGGTTCGTATCCATTTTACTTTAAGCAATGTTGCGCTGAAGATGAAGCCCTCTGAACAGTTGTGCAAAGCAGAGGTTTTAAAGTGAAAACAGATTGTATCCGTTTGAAATAATCCAAGGAAAGCTGGAGAAAGCTACTGGCACTCTTGCTTCTATTTCTGAATAACTCCTTTGCTTCAGTAAGAAGTTCTTAGTACAGCATATTATGGGTATAATCTTAGAACTGTGTGCATTAGCTTACAGTTACACTCAGTATCTTATTCACTTTCAAACTAACTTTCTTTTCTTACACTCTGTATTCTGAACATTACCCTTCCTACCTCTGTAACCTGTTGAGGATGCAGCATGGAACAGCTAAAGGAGAAGATGGTTTTTGTAGTTTGTATTAAGGAGGAGGACAAGGAATGGGGGAGAAGGAAGGACAGGAGGAGTGAAGAGGAAGCAGGGCCTTGACCTAACTATAGTTTATTAACTTTATATTTAGTCCATAGGGAAATGAATTCTTGGGAGATATGCATAAGGCAGAAGAAAATACATAGCATTTAGTATTTCTGTGGGATTTGGAGATATCCAGCTTAATTTGGCAGGGTATTGTCAGCAGGTCAAATGTATTGGTTGCTGCAGAATTGGGTTTAGGTAGTGCCAACTGCCTTCTCTCCTATTTCATGTTTCTGGCTGCAGGCATTGGGTTTTGTGCATGTTTTGGTTGCTGTGCCATCTGGGAGCCTGATTCCAAACTTTCCATCTCCACAGTGGATTCCCAGCTCATTCTCAGAACAAATAGGGACCCACTCCTACCTGCTGAAGCCCCTGAGCTCCCAGCATGGCAATGCTGCCAGCTCTCTGCAGTACCTGCTGGTGGGAGGCACTCACTCCATGCCCTGGGACCATGGCTCCCAAATGCAGCTCCCAGAGGGAAGGTACCCCTGCATATACTGACTTGAGATATGGGGCAATCTCTTCCATGGAGTTGGTAGCAGCCACGGCTGCCTGTATTGCAGGGACTTGTCCGTGGGCAGTCGAGAGGCACTTCTGAGGGCCTGGTCCATGCTGCCACTTTTTAGATAGTATTTTCTCTGCAAATTTTTAGCACCGTTTTGATTTCTCAAAAGAAGGTCAGGCTGAGCTCTGGAGGACTCAGCACTGTTGGGAAGACCCTTTTTCCACCACACCACTGACCTGTCCTGTTTGCCAGGCTGCAACTCTTTCAGGAATCAGATGTGAGCTGCCAAAATAGCAGGTGTTTCTGCTGAGTGTGCTGTAGTCTCTCATAGCACTGGTGTTAATCAGGCGTCATGTACAGGTCTCAGCATCACAACTGAATGTCCTCCAGCCTTTGCCACTCCTGACTGTGTAGTCTTTAGCCCTGCAGAACAGCTGAGGAGACCCTGACTGAGGGCTGCAGGGGTAGTGGGGTAGATTTTAGTGATGATGGAGGCAGGATACACTTTCCACTAGATCAAGTTTCTCAGAGCTCCATCCCATCTGGTCTTGAACATTTCTAGTAATTAGGGGAATCTGCAGCTTCTCTGGGCAACCTGTTCCAGTGTGTCACCAGATACTGAGCAGGCTGAAGAGCAGAAGCCTCCAGAACTTGCACCATGAGAGCATAGTCTCTTGCAGAGTTTTTGAGGCAATGCTTGGGGAATTCTTGGGACTTGCCTTTACTCTGCTGTAGGCAGTTGTCCATGAAACAAAATGGATTTTTTTATCATCTGGTACAGATCCATGCTAATGGGTCCATGCTAATGCACTCTCCTTGATGTCGTTTTTTTCTGTGGATGAAGCAGCAACCAAATAGAAAGTTGGAAATCTGGAAAAATTAGAAAAGCTATTAAACTTTCCTTTTTGAACTCTGGGAAGTTAGAATATGTTAGAACTAAGGCTGCGTAATGACGCTTGAAATAAAATTGGTTTATTCATGTGTCATAAGATTTTTTAATTACTTCATCATTCCCTATAATTTTCATAGGAATTGTACCTCATTCACTTCAGAAGACAGACTTTCCTGAAGTCAAATAAATCCAATAAGCATATTTAATGTGAATTTGAAATGCAGTAAATATAAAACCAGTAAATTTGACATCCAGTTCAAAAGCCTGTCTTTTTCATGCAAGGGGAGCTAGTAGGGCACTGAACTACGTTGGAATACAGTAGAAAGAAATTAATTATATTTTTCTAGGAATTTTTCTTTTTTAATGAATAGGGAAGCAGGAACTATCCCAGTTTGTGAATGACTGCTCAAAAAGTGTTTTTCAGGTAAATATTTGGGTTGGGGGTTATTCTTGTGTGGACTTTGGGGACTTTTGTTTGTTTTCTTTTTTTTTTCTTGACAATGAGCTTATGAAACTGCCCTGTTTCCAGCTAAAAGGGGAAAAAAGGGAGGTGTGGATTTGCTTCAGTGTGTGTGACCCCTTTGCCTCAGTGGCACTCACCGCTACAGCGGTTGCTTGTTGGCTTGAGTGTAACTGGGGATGTCTGATCAATGAAATGGTTTTTCCTTCTTCAGCTTTTGGCTTTGCAAATATGAAATGCTTGCTTTTGGTGAAGAATCAACATTTGGACACTGTTAAAAATAGGACCATTGAGGGTGAGGAGTTGGGTCACTGGCCCAGAGAAGCTGTAGCTCTGGAGGTCAGACTTCTCTGCCATGGAAAAAGCCTGAATTCTGGTGTGTTTCCTAAATGGTCATGTTAAATTTTGGGAATATGACCATCTGATCTATGTATCTTTCCATGGGATTGTTTATTATGTTTATGTCTTAGGTAACTAAGTATTTTTGTTACAAAGCTTTATTCTACTAGGCTTTAATCTCAACTGTCTTCTGCTAAACTGCCATGTCTAACTTACAAAATTGATGTGCTGTGATACTGTTTTCTGAACTAGCTCTTCAGTGCATTTGGGAGAAACATTTTCCAATCACTTTCAGTCCTTTTCCATCTCTTGTAAATCTAGTGATTTTCAAGTTCAGTATGGTGCTAGGCTAAGTGCCCATGGAAATCACTGCTCTGTGCTGTGTTGGGGAAGTTTACTGTTACCTGGATGCAGTTTTGGGCAAATCTTATCACTGCAACAATCTTTACATGCTTACAGACCACTAATCTGTGTTCAGGACTGCTTTTAAAAATGTGCCTGCTTGAATTGTAAATACAGATTGTACTGTGCCTTTACAATGTTAAATTAATTTAGTTCAAATGGCTATACTTGCCCTACCTTATGTCTGTACACTTGGATACAAAAGTCTGACTTATGTGAGGTCCACCCATAATCAGAGCTAAGAAAGCGTAAGAGAACTTTTGTCCTGAATCTGAATGGTCATATTGGCCTTAAAGGTTTGTCTTTGCTGATAGGCTCCACCTTATCATGAAGGTTGAAGCTCAGATGCTCAGTAATCACAGGGCTACAAGAGCCTTTTCAGCCAGGCTTTCTGCAGGATTTGTTCACACTAGTCCTTCAGCAGAGTGCTATTAGGAGATGGCTTTTGGAAAAGGATTTGCTCTGCACAGCCTTCACCCATCTAATCTCTCAGGTGAAAACTCACAGTTCAAGAAGTACTGACTGACGCCAGAAGGAAATCAGTCCCAGAAAGCCCTTGAAGGAGAGGAACAGTCATGAGCCAGGCTCTGCTTGGACCTTGGCCTGGGGCTTGTTCCCAGCCAAGGGCAGACCAGACGTCTGCTGGCTCTCCCCCTTGTACTGAGGGCATTCTGTAGCCTTGGGGAGATACAATATTGCATTAGTTGATCAAACCGTATTTGTAAACTTTTTTCACCCACCGTGAAAGCTATCGAATAGTTTATCTGTGTCTCCTCCTCCATGGAAGCCTGAATTTCTTTCAAAAATAGGCAGTGTGCATTTGTAGCATTGCCAAATGCTGTGGAGGATGGGGCAAGCCTTGGAGTACAACTTGTTTGCTCTCACAGGGCGGCAGGACCACACTTGCACAGTGTGCTGGGAATGGCATCGCAGCTGGGTGAAATGTGTGACAATGCTGTGCACCCATTGTGGTAAAAATAAGAATATGATCTCATGCTAGGGAACCCAGTTAAAAAGAATGCAAATTGTCTTCACTTAGAGGAGTTGCATTTGAAACCAAATAATTTTTCAGATTGCGTATGTTTCTCTGTTTCCTGAAATTAACCCCAAATCATTTCTTTATTTAAGGATAGCAAATAAAGGGATTTTTCTTCCTTCTCCTAAACATACTTAAAGCAGTCATTTTCCTGTTTATTACCAGAACGTCTAACACTGTCAAATGTGGTATATCTGGCTGTGTTTGAGTCCTTGGCAAGAGCAGTTTGTTTTTCCTGCATTAATGTCAGTAAAGATTTTTTACTGGAGAGTGGGAAAATATGATGGGAAAATTGTAAAATAAAAAAAAAGTTACTATTTTTTATGTGTATCTGTCTGAATTAAATGAAAGGAAGACTTAACCCTAATTGAAGATGAAGATGGACAACATGGGAAAAATTCCAGTCTGGTATGGGCATCCTGGATGCTGTTTTACCTCTTCCATCTGAGCAAGACTGACACTAGTTAATTCAAGTACTTCTCACAAGCACTAGATTAACTGTCAATAGCGAAAAAATTGTACATATACTGTGGGAGACAGCACTGAACAAGACAGGTTTTAAAAGAAGACTTGAAATAGCTTTCCAAATTTGAAATAATTTTTCCTTTAAATATTTAGGTTGTGATTTGTCTTTGTGACAACCTGTAATGAAGTCTAATGTTATGCTGCATTAATTTCTGAAACTAAAATATTCATGAGGTACAAAGTTCCAAAGAAAAGTCAGACCAGAGCTGGAAGTGAAGTCATTAGCTGAGAGCAAGTAACCAGAGTTTGCTAAAGTGATAAATCTGCTTTAGACATCAATGACCCCTTCTGCAGGTGCGGGAGGAATGTTTTGTTCTTTTTGTATTATGTCCCTTAGTTTGAGTCTACAGAAAACAATTAATAAAGCTGATAAGCCTCTAAGAAATGTAAATGCAGAATATTTGGGAGTGGTTTTTATCTTACAAAGAAATGCCATTGATTAGAGGCTGAGATTTTCCAATTCTTATTTCTCAGAGGATACACTTATGAAATAAGACAAAACATAAACTATTTCAAACTGGTGACTATGGATTACTTGCTGCTGATGTAATCTCAGTTTATTAAATCTTTAATTTCTTAAATGAAAAAGTGTTTTATTTTCTTATGTATTTCTGAAGTTTAATACTGTTTTCAATTTGTTTTTAAAAATATATACAATATGATTACATATTTCATTAAAATGCAGATTATAGAAAAATATCAGTAAAAAGTTAATGCTTCAAGTAAATTCGAGTATCAGTTTTCATTTTAATATTGAATATGGAAATTAGGAAAGTGATGAAACGTATGCTGACCTAAGTAGTTTTTTAAGTGTTTACATAGTGCTGTCTCTAGTGTAACATAAACACTACATTTGACTGCAGATCAGCTACTGGCTGATATATCTTCTAGTTTCTTGCTAGTGTGAATCAACTTTTCTCTAGGAAGTACACAACAAACAAGAAAAATAAATTGGTTTGTAATACATTATCAAGGCTAACATCAGTAACCTTTAGAAGGTGTTTTAAGTCAGTTTTCTTGTCTTTTGAATCTCTCCTGACTGCAGGTAACTCTTTCTGCTTTTATGTATATCGCATGGTTGAAGAATCAAATTAAGAGATCCAGTCTTTTTAAAGGCAGTGAGAAGATATTGAAATAAGCACTATAAAGTTTCTAGGAAAACATTTAGTATGAACTGATATGTTTATTTTCATGTGGATTAAAATGCATTTAGGAGAAGCAAATCTTACATCTAAGTTGGTTCTTTTTGTCTAACAGTGCTTAACAAAAGCTGGAGTCTTTTTACCTTCCATCGTGTGAGGAATTTGAATTCATTCCTTGCCAACTCTTGTAGGATGACTTGGACATTGAGGCATAGCTGTGACATGGAGATGAGAGCCATTGTACATTTTCTCCCATGTTCCACAGTCTATTTTCCTTCTCTTATTTTTAAGGGTGTGATACAGGCATATCCTGAGCACATCACTGAGAACATAAGATGGTAAAACACACTCAGCTATTCTGCCCTGATACCTTAATTACCCTACTAGGTCCTTTATTTACAAGTTTGTGTTAGCTGTATCTTCAGCTTCTTAACTCAAGGCAGATCCCATGGAGTCACTTTTTTCAAATTACTATCCTTGCGTTAATATTATTCTATGGAAGGTCATCTTTAATCCCCTGGTTTCTGTTCACAGTGCTGGCTTTTGGGGTTTATTTTAATGGTATGGGCTGATCCCAGTGTAATGTCAGGAATTATAAGTGGTTAAAACATTTTCTATTGATCTCTGTATCCGACAGAGCCAGCACAGTAATTCTGAACTGTAAAGCATTTACACTGATAGACCTCTTCTGGGGAAAATTCCTCTAATTTATTGATGTGTCAAAAATTCCTTCCATCTTCCACTTAAGCACTATTGGGGAAGATAATTTTTAACTGGTTGATTTCCAAGTAGAAGCTCATCTGCCATCTGCTTGGGAAAAAGTAGTAAGCTGCTGGCTATAGGTCAACAGCTACAGGCAGGTCAAGGGCACATGCTTATAATTTTGCTGCAGTGATTCCTGACTAATTAGCCACCAGGAACTTTCTGAGAATTTTGTGTTTTCTTCTCTCCCATTTTGTTAATGAATGCAGTGCACCCAGCTGTGAGGCTCTGAGTGATGATTGCTATTATTTATCCTTTTAAATTCTGCCTCTAATTTTAGAAAATTATGTTGCCTGTCTTTAAGTTTCTAGTGGTAAAACTGTAAAAGGACAAGTTATTCCTCAGTGCATGTTGGGAAATACAGTAATAAGATTTTGTAAATACTGGACTATAATAGCTATTTATATTAGAGGAGGGAATATACTGTTCACAAAAATAACCATCTGTAGTCCGTATTAGTAGATGAACAAATATTTGTATTATTATTTTTTAATTAGAATGGTTTAGGAGTGGTCTGTTCTCAAAAGATGATACTTTACATTACTGTTAATATGGTTCCCAGTGCAGTCCAGAGTAGGGCATTAGGTGGATGTACGGGTTAGAGTTCTCTCCTTCCCATTTCCTCCTACACATATATACCTTGTGAGGACATGGAAAAACTAATCTGTCTGTTCAGATTACTTAATGTGAGATGTACCTGATTGTACCCAACTAGGGCATCTCCTTGCATTGCTAATCGTTCTTAGGAGCGTGCATTAGAATACGGAATGAACTGAAAAGTTGTCCTACCTGTTCAGAAATGGTATGTGTATATAGATTAGATGTAATTTCTCTTTCCTCATAATCAAAACTTTCCAGATAAAAAAGCATAAAAAAGCATACTTTTATCCTATTATATATCCTTTTATAGCAAAACACAGTTAAGAAGATTAGACATTTAGCGGACAACCAGTTTTGATTTCTAGAACTTAAGGTAAAGCAACAGCATCTACAGTTTTATCTCTAGTTAAAAAAATCTGTCTTTTTTTCCCCCCTAGCCACACAAAATAACAAGATTAAATAGGATAACATTATTTTGGGCTTTAAATCCACTTGCTTCTCACAGTGGAAAGCTCTAATCTGGTCAAAACAGGGTCTAGCAGACTAGTCCACCATGTACGAAGATTTTACGATAAGCTGTCGCCCATATGTGTTGTCATTGTCCCCAAGAGGCAAGCCTGGAGGGCTGCTGCTGTGTTTCAGGTAGGGTACAATGTTTTGCATTAGAAAAGTGAACAGAGGAAAGATATTTAGTCTGTGAAATACTCTCGACACTAATCTTTTAAACAAAGGGGCTTGGTGCGGTGTTGTCAAAGGAAACTAAACCTGCTGTTTTATTTTCTCATTGTTCTCTTGTACAGAGAGTCTTCTGGTCTGCAAATGACCACTGACAGTATGCCACAGAAATTGTCACAGGGAGAATACTTGGTACTTTCCAGATCTTGCATTGAAGCCTGGCAACAATGTTGAGCTGCCTTGCCCTGTTTCTGTGCCACAGTGAACTGCTTGTGTTCCTTTTGCGAGAAGTTGGATGGCTGTCTCTCTCTTCCCCGTTCTCCTTTTTCTCTCTGTTGCTGTCAACTCAGACACACTGTATCTATCAAATTACTTGTCTGTCTGACTTCTGTGCCCCAGACTCAAAGATGCATGAAGTGAACTCAAAAGGGAGGGCAGGATTTTGAAGATGTCGGAGATGCCTGCCACAGAGGGATGTTTTTCTGCACTCCTAGAGTTTCAGGCTAAACGTACAGAGTCAAGAGAGGTGAAGCAGAGAGGTCGTTTGAAAGTTGGTGGTAGTGTGACTCCAGGAGAGCTTGAAGGAAATAGTTCAAGTTTCTCAATTACTTGCATGAGATCTCAGGGATGATGTGGGAAGAAGGGGAAGTTGCCAAATGTGTGCTGAGTGACATGTGCCACATCTGACAGTTTTACAGTTAGTGGAGTCAGAAAACCATGGGCCTTTATTGGTGGAAAAATGTTTCTGGAAGTGTAGCATCTTTAGTGTTCTTAATTGCTTGCTAGTGTATAGATCTATAGATCTATAGTGTATAGATCTATTCAGTGTATAGATCTCCCTGTCTGAATTCATCTGCAGGATTGTGGGGGGTTTGTTTGCTTATTTTTTTATTAAATACTACTTTTAACTTTCTCTCTTTTGGTGGCATGGCTCTCTTGATAGCTACTGTGTTCTATCACGGAGTTTGCTGCATGCTGGGGGTAGAGAATTCCCTTCTGTCCATGTGCATGTTTAATAAGGCTCTAATAGTGGCCCTGAAGTTTCATAGCAATTTCCAAGGAATGTAAATACTTGTACCAACTCATTTCAGAAGTGCAGAACGTGACACACTTACTGATATCTCTGTGACAGAAAGTATTCCTACCAGTTGAGCTCAATTCAGGCTTGCTGGCACAATCTGTATCTTTATGCTAGAAGAAGAGCTTCTCTGTGTGTGGGTGATGCTGCCTTTTCACTGCTATCCTTTGCCATGTTTTCCATCACGTGGGTTATCTTCAGTTTTTGCCAAAGACCACCGCTGGAATTTGCTGTCCTCAGAAGGCTTACATTTTCTTTCCTGATGTCCTGCAGAGTACCTAAATACAGGGACAACTCTGCAAATACTTTGAGATGCTGCTTTTAAAATGTATTATAAAAGTGTCTAGCTACCGCAGTTGCAAACAAGTTTGGAAGGACTTCATGTACAATTTTATCCTGTTAATTGATGCTCCAAAGAGGCCACGTAGATTGAATAAACTCAGATTTTTTTGCCAGTCTTTTGAGAATTGGTACCTAATGTTTCCACTGCAAAGTCAGCTGCCATGGTCTGAGCCGGACAAGACAGCCTCAAAATTAATGTCTGCATAATTCAAAGGTGGAATATGTTTAATGAAGTAGTTCTTCTGGGGGGGGGAGCCGGGGGAAATGCCAAGTCTATTTTAATTATTTCCTACACCATTAAGGTACACTCTAGATTTAGGTTTTTCAGAAGGTAGAAATTATAGAAAATAGTATGCATTTTAATAGGCTTCCTTGTAACTAATAGTGTAAGTACATAATTTTTCTTCAACCTACATACAGTGAAATAGTATTGAAATCATTCTTGTAAACAGCATACATGTCCTGTTGTTGGCTTTGCTTCAGCTGTTTCTTCACATTTGGCTAAGCTCAAGTAATAAATTGCTGAAAAACTGGAGTACACTCTGGAAGCAGATTAATCATCTGACTCAGTATTGTCTTTTAGTTTGCCACGAGAAATCTTTCCAATCTATGAGATCATGGATTAGCTGGTTGGAAAATTTAAAGAGGGGCATGTAGTACATTCCCTTTTTGTGCTGCCTTCCCTTTGAAACCTGCAGTATCTCAGCAAAGCAAAACTGACGTTCCAAGTTTTACCACAAATACGTATTACCATCTGAATCGATACCTCCTTGTTTTATCTAATTTTGGACGTTGTAGGTGGCATTTATCTCACAAGGTGTAGATTTACTCCCTGCCTGTGGCAGTGGGGCTGGGATCTCTAAGGTCCCTTCCAACCCAAACCATTCTATAATTTACATGTTTGATACTTATGATTTAGACTTGCCTTAAAATCCGTGAAAAGAAATGAATGCTTGTAGAAGATGACTCACTGCAGATTTCTAAAAACATGTTGCATAAACTTCGCTGTAAAGTCCTTTCTCTTCCCACCGATAGAAAGAGGTAATGATTAATTCTGTTGATGCTGCCCATGTGGGTGATACGATGTCTCTTCTGCCTGTCCGTGGGCAAGGGGTGGTAGTGACTGATAAGTAGATCTAACACTTAAAGACAATTTGTTTGGATTTGTAGTCTCCTTCATGTGCCTTTCCAAATTGCATTACAAATGTGTGCTAAAATATTCCTTGCAAGCGTCCTTTGCTGTGAGGATGAGTGGTACACTGCAGAGGCAGGTCACAAATTAGGCTAACGATACTATTCTTGCTCATGTGGGCAGAATAGGTGACATCCGATGTGACATTCTTGTTGTTTTGTTAGTTTATAGCATTAATTGTTTTTTTTCTCTTCTGATACCAAACCACTTGGCTTACTTGGCTGTGTTGAAGTTGCAACTTTATTGCTCAACATACTGGGATACAATGATCTCAATGGCAAGAACATTCCATCCTCTACTTGCATAACAAACAGGTTATGCTTATTTTATAATTGAACTTTGCATTCTTCAGAAAACATAGTTTTATTATATTCTCTGTTTCTAGCTTACTTGTATATGCATGCAAAGAGGAGGCAAAGTGAAGTATTATTGGACTGGAAGAAATCTTGTCTTCAGATGCAATCTTCCTGAAAGTTGTTACAAATTTTATTCTTTTCTGCATCTTTGAAAGGGAGCTGCATCCAGTGGGATAACCACCATAAAAAACAAACAAGCTGTAGGTTACAGAAAAAGATGAGGGCTATGTTACAAAGAACCTGGAAGAATGATGATAGTGGAAGGCACAGACATGCTGTGACCAGAGGAGGGGTTTGCTGGTGCCTGTCGGTCAGTGAGGGTGTGAGGGGAAGAGTCACAGTGGCAGCTGGGAGAAGGGGGAAGAAGGGAGAGAGCTGGACATCTTAGCAGTTGTTAGTGGGAGTGATTTCTTACAGGACTGTAAATAAACCAGTGCCACGGATTTAACACTCGAAGATTTATGTCTGGACAAAATTACTGTTTCTACACACTTAAAAATTACTGGAATTGATACTTTAGTGAGGATGTTTTCTTTTGTAACAAGGGCTAGAATCGTTTTAACACCAACTGATTTTCCCCTGGGTTTCCTTCTCTGCCCTGATTTTGGGATTTGGCTCTTTCTTGTTGACTGAATTCAGAGGAAAACTATGCCTGATCGTATTGAATTTGGCAGAATGGCTGAAGTTTGATTTTGGTTTGTAGTGGTTAAATCAAGCTTTTGATTTAGTTGCCTATTGTCCAGTATGCTAATCCGTGTTATTTCCAGCTGAGTTAAAGTGTAAAGTCATTAGAGCAGCGTGGGGCTTTTGTTTGTATGAGGAAAGGTTAAGTTCTGCAGGCAGCTCATACTGCTGCCAGCACTGCTGCTGATCTGAGTTTGGGGACTAATCACCTGTAACAGCTGCAGGACAGAGTCCTGTGCTGAGCAGAAATCTGATTAGGCCAAAGTTTGGAAAGCTTTGTCATGGAGAAAGTTTTTCAACTTTTTTCAGGAACTTGAGTTCTGATTTAGTTCATTCAGAACCGGATACTTACCTTGCCATTATGTTCAGCCTAATAATATCCTAGTGCTGACATTTTAAGTGAGTCCTGAAAATCCTATAACATAATTAACAATCAAAATTTAAACTATGTTAGCCTGTGGCTATTTATGGACTGTCAGTATCATTATATTGTTTCTGAGTTGTTTCTAATTCGGTTTTTGGAAACCACAAATAGCTGTTGGGGGTGTGAAGGGTAAGGAAGCCAAAACTCAGCTGATTAGCAGATGTCAAAAACAATCTGTATGGGGGTGGAGATGAGTAGATTGTTAAAAAAAATGTAATGCAATTTTTCCCTAGAGCCTTATGTTTTAAAGTATCTATGCATTAACATTTTTGGATATGCTTTTAAATGTACTCAGAAACTGTTATTTTCCTTTTTGAAACACTTACTTTGTTTTAAAATTCATCAGGAGTTATTATGCACAAACCATTTAACTTTTGTTTTATGCCCTTTTACAAAATAAGTGGAAAACTCTGGTTTGCAATGGAGGAGAAATAAGGACACAAGAATTGAAAACAAATACCAGCTTCCTCACAAAGAGAGCTCAGCTTTAACAGAAGAAATCTATGCTGCAGACTTGCATTAGAAATGAGTGAGAGGTCAATTATGATTGCAGATAGTAGCATAAATATCCATTTTTTCTAGAGTACAATTGTCAGTTGAAAGCTGTAATCCATGACAAACATTACTGAAGATGATCCAGGAAGTTAGTACCCAATTTGTTTTTAGGTTTCAAAGCCACCTAGTTAAATAAAATTTTGCAGTGCTCTTTAAAAACTGCACTTCTTTTTTCTCTTATTGGTACTGACTTAGACATCTTTGGTGTTCCTTTTGTCTTCCTTTCTTCTTCTTTTTCCTAACTTAATATTGTAAGAAATTACAGTGTTTCTATGCGATAGGAGCTGCAGTGGAACAAAAGTGCTCATTTAGGAAAAATATTCTTATTACTAGTTTTGAGTGGAAAGAACATGTAGTCCTCATCAGGGAGTTGCAGGCTTAAAGCTTCTGTGGGTTATTTCCAAATAATGGGTGCATTCATTGTATGCAAAGTAATTACCCTTTTAAGAATTTGCAGGCTTAGAGTACAATTACTGAGCAATTCTGAATTTATTTAGGTTTATTTCAGTCAGAGGGAATGTTCTCAAAGCTGTTGGTATAAACTAAAAGTTAGCAGATGGGGTTAGTATCTATTCTCCAGTCTGTGGATGATAACTTGAAAAAGTGTAAGCCTGTCTGTTGCTTACATATGTATAATGTATCTCTATCACATATATGAGAAGGAAAACTCTGGAAGGGTATGTAGCATATCAGAAAATGTAGCTCTCTACCTGACAGTGTCAGAATGTTGTGTTGAGCAGAACAGTGAAGGGCAATGATTGATCACTGCAGTTCAGACATGTAGATAATTGGTAGTGGGGCCCAATTAACAAGTGACCCTGAAGCCAACCTCATCATCATATCTTACTTAAGTGCTCATCTTTTTTATTTGGTTATTTATTTTTGTTTCCATCTCTTCCTTTTGGTCACTTAAAAACTTTCTTCCTCAAGAGGTCATCAGGTCTGAGAAAAGCCTTCCTTTTACCTGCAGCCAGTTATGTAAGGTATTCCTTGATGACTGTACATTATTGACAATGCATTTTTTTTTACTGTTTTGCTCAGATGACAGTGCCTCTGCTGCCAGCAGTATGGAGGTAACAGATCGCATTGCCTCTCTGGAGCAGCGTGTTCAGATGCAGGAAGATGACATCCAGCTGCTCAAATCTGCCCTTGCTGATGTGGTCCGACGCTTGAATATTACAGAGGAACAGCAGGCCATGCAGAACAAGAAAGGACCTACCAAAGGTTTGCATTTCAAATAGATGTAAAATAGGTAGTGCAATTCAATGAGTGTTTTGTGTGTATTAAAATAGATTGTTCTTTACATCTTGAAATATTCAAAATCAGCAAACCAAACTCTAAATGAAATACATTTGGACTTTACCCTGTTAAAGAGAACACATAAAAATCCAAATGTTTAAATCTATGGTCTTCTACAGTGTACATGAACCAGCAAACTATTTACATGTTCTTAGTGCTTAATCCACAATCTAAATATAACCATTGCTACCACTTCTTTACTTTTGATCAAGATTAGTTTATAAACTCTTTAGGGAGTACATTGTTTTCTGTGAATGAAACTCCTAATAGGTTGGGGGTTTTTTAATCTAAAAAATGAATTAAACTTAAGTAAAATAGGATTAAAATTAAATTGAAAGTGTCTTAAATGTCTTTGGATGGTGCAGACATAAGACAGCTCTAAGCCAGCACAGAAGGTGACATGACTGAGGAGATGGTGCAACACCAAGTGCTCAGCTATGGAGGAAAGATAGAGCTGTGGTTGTTGCCTGACCATGTTCCAGAGCAGCAGATCCAAAGCCAGCAAGGTGCCAGGTGTGACAGAATGTTGTGCTGTGTCACATGTACCACAGTGTGTTCTCTCATGGTTCCTGCTCTGCAGGAACAGGTTTGTCTGTGCATGGATCAGAAAAGGTAGACTTGAACATCCAGCGCTTCGCAGTTATAAAGGTTGGCTAAAACCCAACCAGTGTGATTTACTGTAGTCTGTGAGGCCACAGAGGCCTGGGACACTGCCTATGTTCAGCTTAGCAGAAATGCACAAAGTATTTTTGAGAGGTCTTAGGAGTAAGAATAGTAGAAAGTAAGTATGACTGACCTCACAGGCTCTCGGTTGTCTAAGTTAATTTGCATCAGAAGTACTTTTTACTTTTCTCAGCTGGAAGTTAGGACTTTCTTTCGTCTCAATTATGTATTTGTGACTTTGCAACAGTCAACTTTCAAATTCAGTTTTGGCATTGATTTAACAGACTAGGTAGGGAACCACTTAATTAATTTGCTGAACTGAGATGTCATGTTTGTCACAAAGTTTTTTATCAGGAGATGAGGAAAGGTGAAAGGGACATAATTACAGAGCCAAATTATTAGTTGGTTGTATATCATGCTAGTTGTCAAACAGAACATGCAGTAAATATCTATTGTCTTGTTCTTGTGTACTCTTCCCTTTCTGTTGTCATCTCTTCATTTTGTCTTTTATTGAAAAAAAATTAAATATCAGATAAGTTAAATGTTGTTAAAGATAGCCTCCACTGTGATAAAATGTTCCATCAAATCTGGTTGTACAAGGGATTAAGAGGGTTCGTGTTGCCTGTAAAATAGATATTATCTGATGCGTGGAGGAAATAAAGTCTAGTAATTATTACCGAGTTGTAACCAAATCTGTTCTTGCCCGCTGGCTTTACTTAGCAAAATCCAGACCAGATTTTCATGGATTCTATGAGCAGAGATTAAATCAGGAGAGGCTTCCTTGGTCCTGGCAGATCTAGAGCCATAGTTCAACATACATTGAAGAAAAGCTGCTGTAAGCCTTTCCCTCTGCCTTCTATGGCTGGTTTTGTGGGTCTTTTGGTTGTTTGTGGTTTGTTTTTTTTTAAATGTATATATGACATGAGTGCATCTTACCATGTGTGTGTAATTACAGTGTAAGAAGTTTTGCTGTAATGATGCAAATGGAGGACTACAAATGTTAATTGCTCTTCCATTGCAAATTACCAAAATGAGTCCTGGTACTTGCCAACTAAACCCACCTAATTTCTGGAAATAATTACTATTGTGACAGTTTATGTAAAGAACTTTAATTTTTCTGTACATCAGTTGTGTCAGTGTAGTCAACTTTATTAAACATGAATTATAAACATGAAAGAGAATCTGAAGTATTCTGATCACTTGTTTCTTCCAGCTGTTTTGTCAAATATGATACATTTTACATGATGGCCTGTCTTTCCTACAGTAGGTACAACTGTAGGAACAAATGTATGTAACAAATTATATGCAATTACTTAGCATAAGTATTTTAGCTAGGAATAGTGTTACAGAGACTCTTGATGGAGACTGTAAGGAGAGGAGCTTGCTTAGACAAGGGAGGAGCTGGAGTGGTGGCTTCTCATGCTTTACCACTTGGGCTGCATGGACTGGATCTGTTTACTTTACCTTTATCATTTAATGACTGATTCCACATTCGGTAATTTAAAAAGTGGAATAAGGTCTCAGAATGTCACAGAATTCTTGTTCATGCAAACTGGGGTTGGAAGCATACTGTCTGCTGCTGTTTTCATTTGATCCACAGGTGAAGTATGTCAGGATTAAAAGTGTGTGTGTGTTTGGGGATCTCAGTGCCTTTGGAAAAACAGGTTTCCCAGTACTGTTTAAAGTCTGGAACAAGAAGCTTCATGGGGCAAATTACTTTGTTTTTCTTAGTACTTCAGATTTAAACTTGATTTAAAGATTTCAACTTTCAGACTTTCAAATCTATAATGGAAAAATGTTGAGCTTGTTGCCCGTCTTTGTGTGTATTCTTGTTCTAGACTTGAGCTAAGCAGCTTAAAAGCAGTGTACATCATGGAAAGGGAGTGGCTTATTTGTCCATTTGTGGAGCTCCTTCACTAATGTGTTTTGAGTTTTTGTTTAGTGGGTTTTTTTATTATTTTTTCCCCCTTCCTTATTTAATTCAACTACTTGGTGGAGTTCAGTATGGCTTCCTGCCTTTGTTTTACCTGTGTTTGTTGTTCTTTCCTTTCGCAATTTTTGGTTTGTTTGTAAACTTAACAGCCCTATTAATCCGTAGATCAGAGTATGATTAAAAAAGCTGCTGCTGAGGCTGATAAACTTGTCAGTCCTGCTACCACAGGTAAGATCTTGAAGCACCAGATCTTAAAAATAATCACTACTGACAAAACAATCATAACAATGTGTTTGAGTTACTGACTTCTAACAGCAGTGGCATGTTTGGGGTTGTGTGACTTTGATGCCAGTTACCACTGGTGTGAACTAGGTGTCATAAATAAAACTAAATAGCTGCAGAGTAAACAGAGGATTAATTGAATAATGCAGTTTTTCTGTGTGCTGTGTAAGAGTTTCGTGGTGTTGTTTTCTACACTAGATGACCTCTAGTTCCAGGAGTGTGGATTGTGGGTTGGTGCTGGATTTGAAGCAAACTCTCTGTTAAAGGTTGCGGGGTTTATTCCTGGCTGCTGCTAGTTTTGATTTCATAAGGTTAGGAGAGTAAGCACACTCCAACTGGTTCACTCCAGCTACTTTTTAATAGACTCTTTTTTTTATATAACTATAAAGAAGGAAAATATTTTAATCATTTATTTATGTAACTTTAATTGCTGTTCTAATTTGTCATCTCAAAGCCTCATTAAAGTTTTGTGAGCTACAGAAAGTTTGCCAGGAAACAAGTCCACAACTGCTCAACTGTAGCTACCTGTGATTCTGTAGTGTGCAGCGGATTCAGTTTTATACATACAGATTAATTACAGCAGTGCAGCAGTTAGTCAGGAGACAAGCAGCAGACCATCCAGCACAAAACTGTAAAAAGAATTTAACTTGGAAAAATGAATACTGTAGGAGTAAATGGAATTACGATATCTGAATCCCTTAATAAAAAAAAATAGAGACATGAGAAGCCAAGTAAATTCTAGACAGAATTAATCTGTTAAAATACATCATGAAAGCCAGGGCTGGAAGGCATCCTCAGTGAGCATGGAGGAAATTTTATTCTTTTTTTATGTCTGTTGACCTGTTTTCCTATCATCATTCACTCTTCTAAGCCAAATGAGCCTCATTCCTTTGGTATTTCCATATAGGTTGTTTTCTGAATTTCTCTCCTCTGAACAAATAAATAATGAATACATAACAAGTGTGTATTCTAACAAAGTTTTAAGAGACAATTTGTCTTGAAAGTTGTATTCCTTAGTAGACCATATTTACTGACCTAATCTTCTCAAGGCACAGGCTTTCAGATATATCTTATTTTGTTCAATATATGAAAACTTCAGATGAACAAGTCAATAAATATTTGCTGTCAGTGCTACAATGAGATGTTACAATATAACTTAGGACTGTATACAATTGGTACTGTTTCAGTTTAGCTTTTTAGATCTCTTATCCTTGGCACTCTTTTTTCGAAGAACATTTTATAGGTATTCTCTGTGCCATCCTCTCCAGGTTCAGTGAAATTTTATCTTATGTTCCTAAAGTGACCTGTGACTGCTGCCTTCTCTCAGATGGTGTTTGAACCCAGAGGCTTCTGGCATCTTTACAAAGCAGGCTTGTAATACAAAGTCCTGTCAAATTTCAAGTGATTCAAGCTTTTTTTCCCCTGTTGTAGAGAGAGCATTAGTCATGTTTGTGTCTGTGTTTCGAGGCTATGACCCACAGTAGTTTTCATGTTTGTACTCACTGCTTGCAGTTTTAAACACTGTTTTGTAACTAACTTTTACTTGAATGGGACTTTTCTGTTATTCTGATATTAATTACAGCTATGACATGTATATCCTTTTTTGAGCCAACATTTGATCAGAAGAACGTAGGTAGATAATGCTGGCTTATTAACTCCACTGTTCTGCTGATTTCAATTGCTTTTTCTGAATAAAGGGTACGATTCCTTTTTGTCAAACATAAGCCCACATTCTTTGAAAGAACACCTTTTTTGGGGAATAGGAATTTCTTAATAGATAATTTGCTTGTCGAAAACCTTCAGGAGTACTGAGGAGTGAAGAGCAGGAGTTACTGGGATGACAACTTGCCTTCATTTCTAGCATTTATCTGGACACTATCCAGACTTATGCTGTTTGGAGAGAGCAGGATTGGTTTTGATGGCAACAACTGCTTTTGTGCTTACCAGTAAGCTCCTTGATCTAGGACAGAATTTTACAGATGAGAGAGGTTATAGAATTCTGAGCTTAAGACATATGCTACGATTGACTTGATAAGACTGTGAATATTATTATTATTATTAAATATTTAATAATAATAAATTCCTAATTGTTAAAACCCTCATCTGTGCTGAATTTGGCAATATTGAAACAAAAATGGCACACTACATAGATAATTTAAAATACTCTAATGTAGTTTGCTGAGGGGAAAAAAAACCCCAGAGAAGCAAATGAAAACAATGATTTTGTCTTATGCTTGTTTAACAGCAAGACCACTGGTACAAACCCTGCCTTTAAGGACTACAGTTAATAATGGAACTGTGTTACCAAAGAAACCAAGTGGCTCTTTACCTTCTCCATCAGGAACCAGAAAGGAGACTGTACCACCAGCAGCAAAAAGGTAGGCATCTATGAGAAACCTTCTAACCATAGAATTGAAAACATGGTATAGCTCCTCTTTTAACCTTCTAGATATGTAGTTTTTCTTACTTGCAAAGCAGCAGTCTAAATATTTGGTTCAGAAAGAAAAGTAGATGGATTTCATTCTAAGAGGGTTTACATTTATTCATCCTAATTACAGTTAAGGTTTTTACCATGAGTATTGAAAGAATGCACAAAGCTTAGTCTTACTGGTTTGTGTTGTTTTCTTGCTAGTAGAGTCTAGCATAAAGAGAATAAAGAATTTCTACTGTGCTGTTGCCCAACATGATGTGAAAAGTAGTGCAAGAATTCTTTTAGTAGCTAGTAGAAAAGACATAATCTGCAGAGAAACTGGGCTATCATTACAAATTAGTGTGTTACCTTTTGGTGGTTTTCTCTCACTAAAAAAATTATAATAGAAACTACATGTGCAGTGTTAGAAGCATCTTGGGGAGGAGGGAAATTCTATGCCTAGCACATATTTATGCAAATGAAAACATCCATCTTTAGATATCTTGCCATTAGCATGTATTTAAGTCCTTTTAAAAATTACTACCCTGTCTCAATTTGCTTTGTGTGTAGTTGTTTTTAAGTAGGCTAAATGTTTTATACATCTAGGTTATAAGGAACGGAAGGGACTGGGTGAAGCAAGTTCAAGTTATATGTGGCAGTTATTGTGGTGCTAATCTGCTGCAGGGTTTGTCTGTAAAGGATAATAGTGTGCGGTTTTGAGGTTTTTTTGGTACATTTCTTTTGTGTGTCATCATCATCTTTTTGTAGTGATGATGCTGTCAGCTCTGAGGAGGACAGGTTGTAGAGATGAGAGCATTAACCTCCTAAGATCTGAGGTCTCTCTTGTAAAGAGAATTTTTCCTTAAAGGGAAGATGGTGACTAAGGATATGTGACTTAATTACTGTGTTGAAGGGGATTGATTTTCAGGAAACTCCAGGTTTTGTTGTTGTAGAGAAGAGAGAAGCTATCCTGTGCACAGTTAAAATTGGAAAATACTGTATTTGTTTGTGCCACAGAAATGAACTCCTGTGAGCTCTTATGAGCTGGAGCTCACTGCAGCTGTAGGTTTTGGCAGGCTGGCCTGAACAGGCCCTTAAGATAAGAGCAGGAAAGCAAATACTGTCTAAACTGTTCCACTATCAGAATTATATTATCAGAAATTTGAAAATGGGTGAAAGAACTTGCCTTTTAGAAAAAGAAAATTTACTTGTGTTTAGAAAGGAGTACTATTTTGTATATACTGAATTTTAAAACACATTTTTTTCTATACAAAGTATTTTTTTCATAATAATTCTTGTAATTTCATTCTCCCTAATTAAGTTTCAAGAATAATTCTAAAACCTGTGGGAGCACAAGCATTGGCAGACTTCACCTGCGTACAGAGGATGTGATTCCTGAGTCTCTATGCTCTGTCTGTAAGGTTCAGCATGGGACTTTCTGCCCCAGAATAAGGTGGATGAAGTGCAGATCAGGATCATACTTGTGCTTTCTCTATTCTGGGAATAGAGAAATCCTTTACGTAATTCAAGTCGTCCATCTAGTATTGCCTGCAGCCTGTAGGCATTATCCTAGCTTAGGATCTCTGTGGATAAGTGACACCATGCAGCCTTTCCACCTAACCCATGTGCAGTCTGGATACCCAGAGTGTGAGTGGGAAAGTCTTTATAGAACATCATTAGGGAGTATTTTTAGGCAGTCTTGGTTCCTGTATGAGAAATTCTTCCACAGGGTAAATATTTAATGTCCTTTTATTATACTTTGTCCCTTCTCTTTGCTGAAGAAGCTAGGCTGAAGTTGCTTTAAATATGCAGCATGAAAATATATATTCAGTTTTGGAAAAGTAAAAATACACTTGGGCAGTTTTGCTGAACTAGGTGGACACTTATTTAGAGTATTTAGGAGAGCAGGGTTACTTCATGTCCTGAAAAAAACAGTCGTAAATTCAGGTGTTGTAGAATTACTGTTCCCTTCAAATGCTCTAAAGTTCTGTGTTGATTGTCTTTAATATGCAAACGTTGTTCTTTAATGTTACTTTATTAAATTATATTAAAGCATATTTATGGGCCTTGCCTATAAATATATTTCAAGAGGAAGAGAGTGGAATGGTAAGGAACTACTGCACAAAACTTCATTTTGATAAATTATTCTCTAATCATTTGATAATCATACCTTAAAGTAACTGATGAGAGATATCATGGTTTTAAAGTATATGGTGTTCAACATTTTCAGTATTCAAAGATGATACAGTAAGTGTTCCAAATAGCTTTCTTGTAAACAGTCAAGTAGACTAATTCATTATGCATCCATTCGGATGAATTAATTCACATATTTATACTGGACCCTTCTTCCGTCAGGAACTGTATCTGTTTATGCATAAAACAGTAATGGAAATACATCAGCAATATCAAATAGTGTCCTTTTTCAAGGAGTAGGATTTGTTTATTTGTGTTAGAAGCTTCTTTCAGTGTTGCACAGTTTATAGATGGTGTGAAACTTTGAATGATTTTTTTCAATTCTGAAGTCTGCTAAGCAGTGCTCTCTTCTTATAAACTGATCTCAGAACTACAGCTAATTTGCAGTGTAGGTATTCTTTAGTCCAAAATATGGTCATGTGGCACAGCAGCTCTTAATAGTATTAAGTGTTTATAGGTGGTTTAGAACCTAATTTCTGCTTGGATGCTTTTAGTAGTTTTCCTATACTACATAGGTGCTGAATTGAAAATTTTGAAATTTTTCAAAATATGAAAAAAGATAAAATTCGAAAAGTAGAAGAAAAGCTAAAAACAGTAAGAAAGGAAATTTTTTTTTTTTGCTGAGACATCTTCTAAACTTTTGGTCTGCTTCTGGGATTGACAAATATCTGCTTGGATTACTGTAGTAGAAAATATAATTTTCCATTTTTTTTCTTTCCCGTGACCTTATTTTCAGAAGAAAATCCAGGTGAATGGGATCCTTCACACATGTTTTACTGAACTGCCATATGAAAAGTGGGCTTACAATCAAATAATTTCTGATTCCTCTGTTCTCTGATACTTTCACAATTTAGGTTGAGTGTATGATGTCCAATTGAAATGACATCAGTCTGTGTCTTGAAACAGTATGTTGTGCCTTGTATATGTAAATAAATGCAAATAGTCTGCATGGGTGCTAAGTGTGCATCCATACATTCCACTGCTTAGAAATGGATGCATTTACTGGTATGTCTGCAGACACAATCTCATTTCATACAATAGCTGTATTAAATGTGTTGGTTAACTCGTTTGAACCCACCGGTTGGTATACAGCTTATCTGCCTTGCTGGATTACCAAGGAGATGTGGTTCAGAGTTCACTCCATTTTCTGATTTCCCATTTAATATTTGAAATGGAAATGACTTCTTCTGGCAGGAATGTAAAACTGGAGGTAATAAAAAAGGCTCCAGGCTGAAAGGGTGGAACTAGCAGGCTTTTATTTGAGTTCAGCCACATATTCTCTCAATGACCTTATGCAAATCATTTAACCTCTATGCATATTGCTTTTCCATATGTAAAACGTGTATCTCTGGATATCAGTAGGTTGTTAGAGGGTCTAATGTGATAATTAGATCCAGATCTTGCAAAGTGTTGAGTAACCTCAACTGACTCTGCCTTCAATTAGAATTGAGGGCACCAAACCCCCTTCAGCATTCAGATCTCATATAGTCAATACCCAATTATCCAAGTTAAGGAAGGAATGAAATAACCTGAATAGAGCAAAAGCATAAATCCAGATCATAGCTCAATGGGATTATAAAAATATATGGTGGTAATACAGTGCAAGATAGAAAGCCTGGTGGTCTTGGAACCAAAAATTCTGGTTGAGCACCAAAGGTACTGCTCTACTCAGGTAGGGGCCATGTGAACACCGCTGGACAGCTGCGGGTGCAAGCCAGCTAACAAAGAGCTGAAGTGATTTTAAGATGGGCTGAACAATCACCTGACACAGAGACACAATCAAGAATTGTCTGGCCTTTGTAAGGTGCTTCCACATTATCTTCAAAAAAACTTTGATCAGAGGATTTGATTTTAATTTTAATATATTTACTAATTTTATGATGTAGACATGTATAGACTGTTTTGAGTACCAGCTTTCTGAATGCTGCCATAGTTTTATTCTGAACTTTGAGCTTAGAAAAATTATTTGAAATTTTCATTCTGAATAAGATAAGTTTAAAATATCATGAGCAGAACTTTCCCTTCACTCTGCACTATTCCTTTTGCATGTAAGTTTGCTGCTTAAGACTAAAGTTGTCTTTGGAATTTGGCCAGCGCATAGTAGTAATGTTTTGTGTTCCCTATTAAAATCTAGGTTTTTGTGACTCATCTAGGATAGCTTTGTTTCCAAGAGTTGAGGGGGAAAAAGGACAAAAAAAAAATAAAGGAGGAGAATGCAGACAGTACCTTTCCCAGTAGGGATGCTGCTGCAGGCTGCAAGCTAGCACATACTTTGCCTTTCAAAAGAAGACAATCAGTCATTCTTTCTCCCCCAGCAGATTTCGAAGTATTACAATGGCGTAAAACTCTGACAATGGAGATCAAAAGGAAGAAGCAGGAACAAAGAAAACATAAAGAGCTTTGTTTGTAGGGAGAATAAAATACTTTTATATGATAAATTCCTGTTCTTCTAAACTCTAAACACATGGCCCCTAGGAAATTGTTCAGTCGCCTGGAATTAATGTTTGCTTTCTGTTCTGGGGGCAGCGATGGTTTGTAACTGGCGCACACACAAACTCTTTATCAAACTTGCAATTAAGTGTTCTATTTAACACTTGACTCTCAAAGAAAATGTTTTAAAATAATCAGAATATAAATTAAAAAAGAAATTCCTCTCCATTGAACTTCGGGTGGCAAAACTATTATGCCACTTCACAGTATCTCTAACAATTAAAGTTATTAGAGCATTTTGCTCAAAGGCATAATGAAATTAAAGTCATATGTAATTTCTGAATTTATTCTAATTGATTTAAATGAGGGTCAGAATGAGTGGTAGACAAGTTTCAAAATATTAATATCATCAGTTACTGTCTTACGAGCATTATGTGTTGGTTTTTAATTTCTTTTATTAAAAAACTTTTGTATTTTCCCAAATAATTTTAGTAATTAAGTATATACTTTTTAATTTTGACCAGATTTGTTCATCACAACTCATGCTATGCAGTGTATATACACACATATATGAGGATTTATTTTCTTGTCTTTATTGTTGCTTTTTTAATGGTCTTTGTCTTCTAGCTGGATCATCTGTCTTGTTTCTTCTGATAGCCTCTTTGATTTTTATTTTATTTTGATTTTGAGTCGCTTTACAAATGGTCAGTCTATTGGGGCACTGCTGAGATTTTGTCATTCAAAGATACATTGGTGTTCTGAAATGTATGGTTTGAAATGATCAAACATCTGAGTCAATAAGCACCGTGTTGTTTACTCTTGCACGTGACTTCATATCTTGAAAGCATGCAATTATGTCTTTTAATGTAAGTCTTGTAAATGTCTTGTTTCCACATTTTATTGTTGCATTCACTTTTTATTCTGCTTTGTTTACGCACCTCTCAACCTGGATTAAGCAGGTCTGTGAATCTTCTCAATGCATGCAAACTGAAAAAACCTGCTCTAAGGTGAGGGATCCTTAATAGCTTTGTAGTGTTGAAATTCAGTTGTTTTTCCTTTCCATTTCTTTTCCACACATAGAAAGTGGCTGTTTTAGTACAAGCATTAACATGGTAGAACTGTAATTATTGCCATTTTTAACATTTTCACAAGTACATGTTTAAAACTTTTTCATCATTGATGAATGCATTGCAAAATTTAGATATTAATAATTTCAATGATAGTATCTGCATTATCTCATACTAACATAATTTTTATTATGGGGTGTTAGACCACATTGCTGTCTTAAACAAATTAAAAATCATGTTACTGAATGTTAACTTTTTAAATAATTGAAAATACTCTCCTTTCATATCACTGATGTGGAATTCAAATTCTGGAATCCAGTTATACTCTTACAAACCTGTAAGTTAAATGAATACTTTCTGTAATTTTAAATTCCTCCTCAGGTGACAGTGTATCTACTTTAGCCATGGATATAATCACTGGTGTTTAACACTATAGCTGCCAAACATGTATATGCCAAAATTGAGTTAAAATAATGGAATTATAATCCTCTTTTCCAATCACCTGCTAATACTTGTCACTTGGCTTTTGTTGTTGTTGAAAGTTTAAAATAAAATTTGTCGAAGGTAGCATTACTAATCAGTTTAAGCAGTAATGGACCTAAACCAGAAGGGTTTAAAAGAATTCTGTCCTTGTGTAAAAGTAGTTTTTATACTGATATGAGACTTCATTATTCAGAAAGAAGATGGAATTACAGTTTTACATTTTAGTCGCACCCTTTCATTTTTTTATCCACTAGTTCATCTTTTGAATGTTGATAGCTATAAAAATAAAACCCCAGGCAACATTAAAATTATTTTCAAATTGCTTCTCTAACTTACATTTTTTCTAAGATTAGTATAATTTGATAATTTCCTTAATTTAATTTCAGTGTAGGCTGATGTTGACGCCTCTTTTGCTTAACCAGAAAAATATGCATCAACATCAGCCTACGCTGAAATTTCCTTAACCAGGAAAAGATGCCAAAATAAAGGTTTGATCCTCCAAAATCACAGAGAGAGGATGTTTTTGAAATTACTGTATATAATAGTGGAAGGACTCATGCTAATAAAGCTATTTTATGTGGAGTAAACATTTTCAATATCAAGGTTTTAATTTTTTTTAACTGGAGTAGTATTAAATTGGATGATGTTGTGAGATGCAAGGAGAACAGTTAAATGTTAACACTATATTCTGTAATTTACTAGTGAAGGTTTTGTCTTGCATTTGACATTGAGATGACTTGGATAATGTTAGGCTAGTGTAGGAGACACATTTCTGAAATGAAGACAGAATTACATTCTTGTTGCTGTCTTTCCCCTTGCCCTATAAATGTGTTTTGTTCTGTGCCTGTCTGTAATTTTGCATTCTGCTTGCTCTCTTACATTGCTTTCTCTGCAGAAACAGTTTTTTTTAATTTCAGCTTAATCATTTGAAGCTTGTTTTTATTACAAGAATGCAGCACTGAACATCTGTCCTACCATCGCATGTTCCGGAAGGTTTTTTTTGTCAAGCTACCTGAGATGCATCTTAACATGCATCCGCTCTGCAGATCTGCCCCTGGATGGGGGCTACCTTCTTTTCAGAAGGATGATTGCTTTGCAGAAAGACTCTGGTTTGGGTGTTCCTGTTGTTTCTGTAGCTGAACCTCAGCTAAGGAGTTGAAACATTCCCCTCCTTGCTGGTAAAAATACATGGGGGAGGAGGAATAAATGTATTTAAAAAAAAAACCCAAACAGTGAAGTATATCAACGGTAGTGTACAGTTGGTAAGCTGAATATTTTTTGACCAGACAGAAAAGTCTGTCTTGTTTCCTGTACTTATGAAGAGCCAACTTACACCACACATAAAGTGGGACAGAGCCAGAGGAGCTGACTGAGATAACAGGGTAGGGATAGTTGTTAGAAGCTGATGGGGAGGTTTGGAGTAGTCCTCAAGGATGCTTGAGATGAGCATTCTGGTAAGCAAAGCATCCCTGGGGTTGTACAGAGGTCAAGGGGCTGGGGATGATAAAAGGTGTGACAGGATGAGACTGGGCCTTGGAGGAGCAAGAACAGAAAGAACTGAAGTTTTCAAAGTGCTTGGGATTTGAGTAGAGAGATGTGAGCTTGAAAGCAATCATTGGTCTCCATGGTTTGTGGGGTGAGAGAACTGCTGAAGTGGTTATTTATTACGGGGATGTTATGGGTAAAGGGGACATTTTCATTCTGCTTTTTGAAGGGAGAAAACAGCCCAGGACTGGAGTGAAGGGAAACGAGACCCTGATGCTGAGTCCTGTGGTTCAGCTGGTGGAGGTGATTCCTGCCTCAGCCGGGGCACCGCTGCCTGAGCCTCTCTGATGCCAAGGGGGTACAGCAAAGTGAAAAGAGTCACCCACACTGGGGCATCAACTGCTCCCTCTCCTGCTAGGAAGCACTGCTTTAGGGGGAAGTGCTTTGGACTAAGGAATAACCACAATAATTTGTCTCTTATTAGGTGTAAGCTCTGAGTGAGCATCTCTTAATTTACCAAGTAACACTGCTTGTGTTTTGGCCCACTTTTTTTCCATCAGAGAGAGCTGGATGTCTAAAGGGTGCTGCAAAATCTCACAAGAGCTCCCTGATAGCTATCTTGGCAGGAAGGATGGTTGAAGAGTGAGAGGGTAAGGCAAGCTTTAAGCCTTTGAGAAATTCCCCTGTCAGGAGATGTGGGGAATCTAATCTATTCATACATGTAAGTAGGAAGCATACATTTTTAACAAGCTAACAAAAAGATGCAGGCTAGCTCACCATTAATTGCAGTTTTGAGTATGTTAAAACTATCTTTGAACTACAGAATAATTGATACTAATGAAGACCCAAAGTTAGCTTGGCTGTGTTCAAATTTTGACCTACTTCTGGCATTCTCTGTAGTCTGGCTGGAGGTGTCAGGTAATATGCTTTCTCTTTAAATTTTTCACTTATTAAGAGAATCCGAAAGTTCCAAAATGTGAAGTGGTAGTCAGAGATTTGAAATGAGACCTGGAAAAATAGATATTGCAGCTTATTTTATGAAATTGGTTTAGCCCATCTTCTATTTTATGATTAAGAATAGAGCAGTGTGTTTGTTTCTGTTGCACCAGGTACTCAGCAAAACTCTTATGTAGGCTCTTTAACAAACCAAGTTATACTTAAAAACAAAGTTGTAGTTATTTTTTAGAGTCAACAATCTACTTGATACCTTTCTCAAAAATATTTATCATAGACATACATACTTTTAAAAGTGCCACTGTAAAACCTGCTCCTTTTTTTATTAGCACCATTAAGAGAACCAGTTCAGCTGAGCGTGTGTCCCCAGGAGGTCGGAGGGAAAGCTATGGAGATTCCAAAGGGAGTCGCAACCGCACTGGTTCCACCAGCAGTTCATCTAGTGGTAAAAAGAACAGTGAAAGGTAATGTTACCTAAAACCTATCTCCTTTCTCTGCCTACTGCTCTAATAATGAAATTAGTTTCTTTAGTGAACTTAGTTTCTCCTGTTTAGCAAACATTGGGAGCTTTCTTTTTTTACAAAGCTCCGAGAGTTGGACAAAGATATATTTTAAAACATTTCAAGTAAAACAGGTTTTCATATTTAGATTAATCTTTTTGTGTTATTTCTAAACCATAAGCAGTGTGTGAACCTAGAGTTTCCCAGGAAAGTTAGCGAATATTAAATATGCCCTTTCCAGTATCTTAGTGGTTTCCCTTGGTCTTCATGTTCCTGACATGTACTTCTTCAAGTTCCTTGTTGTGGTGCATTGACCTCACCTGGCATCTGAGTACCACACAGCCACTCACTCCTTCTCTAGTGGGGTGAGGGAAGAGAATAGGAAGAGCAAAAGTGAGAAAACTTGTAAGTTAAGATAAGGATAGTTTGAAAAGTGAAGGAAAGAGGAAGAAAGCACAAAAAAATTGCTGGAAAGCAATCACTCACTACATCCCACAAGTAGCCCGATGCCCAGCCAGTCTCTGAGCCATGATTGCTTCGTTTGAGAAACAGATTAAAGGTAAATCAAGATATGAGCTTGCGTGTAAGTGCTATCCAAAGAAACAAAATAAAGTGATACTTTTCTCTATATATCTCTTTACTTCTTTGTGCTGCTGGCAGTGCAAAAAAAAGAGAATCTCTTGTGCAAGGGTTTCAGCCTTATGAAGACCTTGAACAAATAGCTGTTCCATTGAGGTTTGTTAGTGTTGTCAGTGTAGGTCAAATGGTTCTTTCCTGTATTTCCTAGACATATTTTAGTCTTGACTATCTCACTTGACCTGTTCTATTGCAGTTTCCTATGCAAGAAGTGATGTTTATGGTACTGTTACATCCTTCTCACAGATGACGTGACCATATAAACATGTTGTTAATGAAGATCACGTAATAACCCAATTTACCTGCTCTGTCTTGGCATCAGTGCCGTTATGGGAGTCATTGGGCTGCTCGTGAGCCAATGGTGTGGCACAAAACATTCGTCCCTTTACGTCCCTTCAGCATCTTTGCTGATGTAAGGAGCGACTGAGCTGGTTTTGACCTAATTGGCAGCCCAAATATAGGGGATTACATTATTAATAACTTGTTTTCTGGCTTATGTTTTCAGTAATGAAGCAAGACAGCAAGTGTGCAAACTTAATGAAAGTAATCCTAACTTATGGGTTAGGATAAAAGGGCAGACTAGTAAAGATGACACTTTGTGGCTGTTTGCTACAGGCTACCTCAGCAGGAGGAAGTGTATGGGGCCTTTTACAGGCAGCTTTGAAGCAACCTCAAAGTCACAGGCACTGGTTCTGGTGACGGATTTTAACTACCCTGACATCTGCTGGAGAAGCAACACAGCAAAGCACAAACAGTCCAGGAGGTTCCTGGAAAGCATAGTCCCTTTCAACCTTACATGTTCTGTAACTCTCTGAAAGGCTTAGCAAATTATGGAAATAATGAAAAAGTTTTGAATACTATCAGAAAAAAGGTCATAAAATTGTACACAAACTAAAAATTTAGCCAGTCTAAACGTCTTCTTGGCATTGTGCATCTATGCATGTGAATGAAGTTTTGAGATGCTGACAGAATTCCATGGGACTAGGCCTTCTGGTACGTATGGAAATTCTACTTTATTTCAGCATCTGAAATTTTTTTCCCCTAATTTTTACGTAACATAATTATAAACAACACATAATAAATATATGTGGGTTTGGTTTTGTTTCTAAGACTTGTATACTTCAAAATTTCTAAAAGACTGAAATATAACTGAAAAACAAATTAACTGTAGGAATACATAATATCCATAAATAAATACTACTTTAGAGAGGAAAATCAATCTTTTATTAGATTACTTAGCAGCCATATCTCTTTCTGCATGTGCAGACTTGGACAAAGTTTTTTCTAAACGTCTCAGTCCCTCGAAGCACAGAGAGTGTATAGCTGATACATCTGAATCAGCAAACCAAAAATCAACACTCTTGGGGACAAGTGACCCTGAAAGTTTTAAAAGGCAAAAAAAACTAAGCAAAAAAATTAATGGCCAGTGAAGGGACTGCTAAGAAAACAGCTTGCTCTTAATTTAACCTGCAGATTCTGTGAAGTGTTGCAATAGTGCGTAACTTCATGCAGCTGCTTTGCCTCAGTGAAGTCATTAACATGGAACTGCTGTTTTCTGTGTTGATCTCTTGGAGTAGTTGGATTTTTTCTAAGGCTTTACTTTTTATTTTGCATCTGTGTATAACATCCTACTCTATCACACATATCAAATTATAGCAACAGCCCTTATGCTGTGGCCTCATTGATTTAAAAAAACCTATCTTCTACAAACAAAACAAATTTCTATAATTAGATGGGTAGACTTGTTTCTGGAATATGAACAAGCATATTTCACCTACCAGTGGTGAATCTCATTGCTTTTCCAATTTACCATAATATTTTACTGTAGTTTTTTGAAAAAGTGTTAGCAAACGTGATCCTTCAGTGCCCTTGCTCTGTGTATTTTATCTCATATAAAAAATTTCATTAGATCAAGTATCCCAAAGGTAAATTCAGTCTGTGTTATGCAATGGAAGATCTACCATCAAAATCTAAATACACTTGCAAAGACTGTATTATGGATATATCCCTGATCCTGCTACCTGCTTAAGGTGACAATTGTCTGAAATTAGTTATATGTTAGAGCTACTAAAGAGATAAGGTGAGAATATTAGGTTGTTCACTTAAATTAAGAAAAGCTATGACTTATACTAGCTACACGGATGTACTGTACACTTGAAAATTGATTTCATAATAACTGAGAAATAAAACATTACAATAAAATAATGTTTATCTGCGAAATTGTTTTGTTTCTGCTCTAAGGTTGACTACAATACTTCAGATGCATTTTTTTCATACTATTTTAGCAGAAAGTCATTGGTTGTGTCATTCTGCAGTTGTTAGACCCAACAGCACTGATCAGAAATCACTGACTTGGGACTTGGGGAGGAGATCCAGCACACAAGTAATGTAATGCTTAAGAAATGTACAACTATCCCAAGGAGGAACTAATCGAGAGCGTGTGTTAGAATGTCTTAACTTTAGCTAGTGATGTTGGTACTGCTGTGAAAACAATCATTGATGTTTAGAGAGTTTTCCCTTATTTCTATCCCATGCAACCTGAGGCTGTTCAGCACCTCAGCTTTCATGTCTCTGAAGAGTGTCCCTATCTTGTGGAAGAGGCTGGCTAAAGACTTGCCTGGTGCTTTGTCTTGAAGCTGGGTCACCATGCAAGATAGAAAGCAAGAGTCATGGGAATAGATGGCAACTGATGAGGATTCCGTTTGCTGGGGGCTAAGGCTGTCCTCTGAAAGCTAATTGTATGTGTGAAAGAGCGAGGAAGAGAGTGTTAACCTAGCCATCTACTCACAGTCTTTTAATTTGTATCCATGATCCCTTTGCATCCCTTCCAGCTCGAGACGTTCTAAGATTGTGTTCTATGATTCTATTCTATGATTCTTAGAATTAAGATGGTTCTTAGATGAAGCTTAAAGCAGAATGCACGGCAGGAATCTAAGAAGACAATCATGAAACTGTTGTTTTTCAAAGTATATAGAGTTATAGGCTGTTATGCAAAATCAGAATGCTATAGAAAGCTCTTTTAAGAGGCTTTAAGCATAAGGGGTAAGGAGATGAGCATAATCTCCCATGTTGCTATGAAGTGTCCCAGCTCCCTGTGGTTATGAGCCAGGGGTAAGCCTTCCTGAGGGTTAGATAAGTAGGATGTGACTCAAGTTCATGGAAAAGGGTAGCCAGAGCTCTGAGCTGTGTGTGTGGTTAGGGTTTGTATAATTAGAAAGTACACATGATTTACTTTATTACTGTCATCAATCAGCCTTTCACATTAGCTTGATTAGCTTGAATAAAGTCAGCATGGTCTGTTCAGAGCTAGGGACTCTTTTGTCTCTAATATGGCAGCATTTCTGACTAGTGCTCCATCCCATGAAGTTTTTTATTTCCTAAAAATATCTTCATTTACAAGAGAAAATGTTCATCTTGGTATTAACAATAACAACACATCATGCTATTTATATAGATGACATTGGCTGTGTATGCCAGCTTGAAGCATGAATTTTGATGCATGATTCAGATGATGGCTGATATAGAAAGTTGCTAAATCGGGAGTAGAATCAGAATTAATTTGGTTTGCTTTTATCATTTGGTAAATGTATTATTCTCAATATAACTGTCAAATCAAGACAAAAGGAAAAATACTGTAGAATTATTTGCTACAACTTCTATTGTAGTGAGAGAGAATCTTTTATGCTTAGGAAAAAAACTGTGTCCAAAAATCCAACACAGTTTTGTTTCTTTTTTTTTTTTTGGTTTCTCCTTATCTGCCCACTGCAGACTAGGAGCAGATGTGGAGATGGCATCAAGCTCTAGGAATACTTCATGCTTCAGCATTTCTCCATCACAGTGATAGGGCTTTCAGTGCTTTTGGGATCACCTTAAGAAACATACAGCAGTAATCTGATGTTTCAAAAGTTTTATTGGAGTAAAAAAAGAGCAACCGGGAGGAAAAAATAACTGCATAACATGGCTTTTTGTCCATTTCATGCTTCTTCAGAAACAACACCCTCAAGCTTAATTTACAGGGGCAGAGGGCAAAGAAAGCAAATGACTGGCATTTCTTGACAAAGATTCCTTCCTTTTAGCCAGGGTAGTACTATCCAGAGAGCTTCTCAGTTTTTCTCCCTCTTCATTCTCAACACACTTTTTGTATTTTCCCCTCAAGTTTTCCTATATTTTTTCTCAAGACAAAAAGACAAACCAATTTCTGGTTGTCTCCCAGGCAGCAGTGCAGTGACAAAGAGAAGGCATTTTAATCACAGTTATGTGTTTTCTGTGTTTTAACAAGTACTGCCATTCACCAAAGAACAGTTTGGAAGTTCCATGTTTTATGTGAACTCTTTGGAAAAGCAGGATTCAAACTTTGGTTTGCTCCTTGAATCCAGGCAGAACAAAGTTATGAAGAAAGTGAACACCCACACATACAGTGATACAGTAGTTGTCCCCCCACCACCACCCTTGCTCCACTCATGCAAAGAGATGTTGTAGTTAAGAATATATTCCTGACTGACTGGAAACCAAAAATGATGCAGCTGCTCATGACCAGTTGCTGTGTTCTCCTGTAACTGGACTAACTTTGCAGAAGAAGAGAATTTGGTAGTTAGTGGAGGAAAATCTATAATTTTGAGAATGTAAGAAGAATTGTATAAAAAAGTTTTAACAACTGCCGTCAAGACACCTCAATGTTTACTGGTTTTAACTGTGTCTGCCTGGTGATTTACCTTGTAAATAATTTAATTGAAAAAGCATTTTTATATGTACACACACAAAAAAATTTATATATTTTATATTCTATTTTATTTTTATATTGATACATTTCTGTACAGAATGTATGTGCATGCTTTTTAAATAGTAATGTCTTCATTATTTTCGCAGCAAACCCAAGGAACCAATGTTCAGTGCAGGTAGGAACTTTTAAAATTTTTAAGCAGATAACAACTGTGATAACGTATTAGGGCTTTTTGTTTGGGTTTTCCTCCCCCCTTCCCACTTCTGTGGATGCCTAGAAACTATGATTGGAAATCTAAACATGATACTTACAGGCTGCTGATGATGTATTTTTAACAAGCTGATCAGTCTGCTCTAGTTTTTATTGACCCAATAGGCTTATTTTACAGTTCTTCTTTGTAAGAAGACAAGAACAAAAAAGACCGTGTTTTCTTACCTCACATATGTCTTCCCTTTCAAAGCAATATTAAGGTTTTAGTAATTAAAGCAGTGCAGAGTTCCAGCTATGATGCTGTCATGTCAATTTAATCATAAAAGGGAGCTCTCTACAACTGTTGAAGAATCCCACATCTGTCCCAATGCCTTATACTATAATTTCTGAAATTACAAATAAAAGGGTGTTTTGTTACTACAGTTTTGGTAGTCTGTCTTTAATTTGAAAAGCACTTAAATTTTCCTACTTATGTATTATCCCTGCTAAAAGATTTGAAAGTGAAATAGTAGATAAAAGTGAAAGCAGTTTGTCCTTGTCATTAGACACTTAAAACTTTTAGAAAAATCTTAATAAAAATATGAATCTGAATAGTACATATAACAGTTATTTTTGTTCTGGAAAACCAAGGACAACTAAAATAAAGCTTTATTTTAACAAAATAAAGAAGGAAAAGAGCCCTGTTAATTTATCAGATGTATCATTTTATTTTTATGCCTAGTTCTGTGACGGTAACCATACATTAAGCTGAAAAAGTTAAAGATCTTTTGTTTACTGCCTTGACTGATCAGCATCCAACAAAGCTCTTAAGCCATACTTCGAGGTTTAGTGTAACTGATTTTGAAGGCAATAATACATGGAACTAAGTAAGCCCTTAAGTCTCTTGTGACAATATAATCACAGTTCATGTCCCTTCCATGGAAACTGTTGGTTTAGAAACAGAAAACTTCTGATTTGCGCAGAGTATACTTTCCTTGCCTAACATTTCTCCTTCCCTTACACCATGTCAGCAAAGGTGTTTGGAATATTTTTACTTCTAATACTTTCCCCATGGGTAAAGATAAGTAATTAAACAGATGTGACACTACCCGGGTGTCCTTCTCACCTGGACAAAATTCCTACTGAATTTAATAATTTTTTAAAGAAGTTATACTTGGTATTTATTGAAGTATATAGTTGCATAATGGAGCTTAAGCTAGTATTTTAGTGGTAGAACTAAACAGAGCCCCTAGCTGAGGAAAAGGGTTTAGAAAGTAATTCCCAACGTATGGCTCAGTGTTTTGTCAAGCCCCAGGTTAGCCTGTAGCAGAATACGACTGGACAGCCCGTAGAGCAAGTATTTAGTGAGTTTATTGTATTCAAACACATCTTTATCTAGCCCTTCTGTCTCTGTCTCTGTAATCACAAGGGAAGCGCCGTGTGACACACTGCAAAGGTAGGCTTCACTTCCAAAACCTCATAGCTCTCGAAGCAAAATGGTTCTGGTGGGATAAAAGCTCCATGTGTAAACAACTGTTCTCCAACTTGTGTGCATTTTGCAATGTTAAAACATCTAGTTCTTTTGAATTAAACAAAAATATTGTGCCATTTATTATACAGTCTACTGAAATTATAACCCTCAGGTTCACTTTAATCATAATAACGGGTTATAATTTACATTTCTGTGGATTTACGCTGAAGAATTTGAATCAGAAAAAAAAAATGTTGAGAGAGCTATATGGCAACACGTGGATGTTCACTGTGTTTGAAATGGCATTCTGCACTTCTGCTGAAATGCATATAGAATTTGCCCCTTTGTTGGCTGTTTCGCTCTTAGCCTAACATGGTCGTAGAAGCCTTGGTTTTTCCCTTGCTTTTTCTTACTGAGTAGGCTGTAGTTTTTCTGAATGTTGAATAAACAGACCTAGACCTCCAACTAATTTCTCAGTGCTTTTTGCTCAATGTCATAAAACAGAGTTACATTTGGTAAATAAATCATATTGATTTCTAAAGTTTTAGTTAAATGGTAGTGTAAATATGCACATTTTGGATGCATGTTTATATCTGTGGTATAATCACAGATTTATCTGCTTTTTTAGAGATAGCTATATCCTGACAGTTTTTCCACTAATCAGCATCTTTCAACTTTGCAATACATGTAAAATTTCATAAAGCAAAACATGTTTGTTCTAAAGGCAAAGTCTTTTAGAAAGTCTCTACCTCTGTGTATTCTTTGTACAAATCTATACCTGCAGTCAGTGGTGGTCTCCTTTGCAGATCCTACTGGCATTCATGTGCCTTATTTTAGTTCAGTAACTGTTAATTTTTGCAACAACAATTTCGAATTTACAAAACTGCAGATGTAAAAGATACATTTGTCTAAAAGTTTTACCTTTGGTCTGTCTTTGTAGTTTGATTGATTGTCTGTCTTTACATCTATATCTTCACGTTTAGAACTTCTGTCTTAAAAACTTAGTTAAGAAAAGTACAAAGAAAATGATGAAAATTGATTGATTGTGTAGATAATATATCTGGAATAGGAACAAAAATTATTGGAATTGTGAATGGAATGAATGGAATTATTATTACCAAAAGGTAGAAATAAATACACGGTATGAGTTCTGTGCCCCATGCCTGACCTAGTCAGCCTAAGTTCCTCTTTATAGTTAGCAGAAAGAGACACACACGCATTCTGAAGGTGTAACTTATATGCTTGTCATAATATACTTGGTATAGTTTACTATACTTTCTAGTATATACTTGCTGTTTCCTAGTCTTGAGTGATTAGGTCAAATGGTTCCACTGAAGATAGGTAAATGCAAGTTTTAGGAGTCCTGTAAGCTTCAGGTGAGAAAAGCAGCTCAGTGAATTAAACTTTCCTTCATTCCCAGTCTTTGATAAGTCAGTAGTTGTCACTGCTGAAAATCTGTTGACTTCCAGTGCACCAGCATCAGCAGTATTGGCATGTGTTTCAAGCTCGTTAAATAGATGCTGCATGCGCATACAAATAGTGCTGTAATGCTTTGCTATTTAATGCTCTGCCCTCTATTTTATTTTCCAATACGGATCTATTGGAGTAGACTTTTAGAAACAATTCCAATATTCTGTCATTTTCAACAGGCATCTCGAAGTTCCAACCTTCTGTCATCATTATTTCACCATTATTATCACTTCTTTTTAGCATTAAGTTTTCTGTTGTTTTCATTTTATGTCCAAATTCTGTAAACAAAGCTAGAGAGACCTAGCTGTAACTGTACTGTGACAGATCAGGTAGATCTCTTTCCCATGTGAGTTAGTCTAAAGGCAAAATACACATTTAGGTAATACAGCATAACTATGATGTTTATTTGTTCAACCAGTAATTTTTATTGATTTAGTCAGGATTTGTAGCATATGCATTTTTCCAATTAAAATAAAGCCTTAGTTTTCAAATTAAAAAAAAATAATGGTATAGTTGTAATGATACTTAACAATTCATAGCATAATTTTAACAGTCCTAAATTGTATAATTTTTTTCATTTACATGATTTTTGTTACTTTTGCCCTTCCATTTCCTCTGTGCCCACGATTATTCTGTCTAGTAACTCTACAGATGTCACTGACTCCAAAACTGCTTGATTCGCATGAGAACAAGGCTGAACCCCTTGATCTGCCGATGGAGCAGCAAGAGCCAGCACGTTCTGAATCTGGACAAACTTCATCAGAAGTTCACAGGACACCCACTTTGGCTTTGCCACTTCCCAAAAGTCCTAGTCAGACCTTCATGGCATTTCCCAGATCTCCTAGTTTTATAAGCCCCATGAAGTCCCCAAGTCAGTACTTCCAGATCTGTTATTAATCCCTACTTTTCTCCCCCAAAAATATTTCTTACCAGTTCAACACATTACTTTTAGTGTTTTCTTCTAGAAATGTTTACTTTTGTCAGCCAATTTTTTGTAGCTTCTCTCCTGTATGTCATTTTCCTTTCTTTTAATGTGCTGTCATTGTTGTCATTCCTTTTTCAATGTTTAGTAATTCTTGAAGCACATATCTTTTCTGCATGTACATCAGCATGATTCCTCTTACTAATTGTTTGTGTTTCTTATTTCGAATGTATCTCTAGCACTGTATCAAGTGTAAAGTGTATCTTTACACTGAGATGCAAAGAATGCAACTGAGTGTTGGAAAATAATTTAGATGCTGATGCTCAACTGTAAACATTGATTAACAAATAAAATTAATTTTAAGTGGCATTTCTGCGTTAATTGTAATCTTTGATGTATTCCCCTTCATTTTTAATATTTTAAAAAATGTAATATTGTAATATTATTTTTCAGCAAAAAAAGTTTCTATTTCAGACCTTTCAGTTTTGTAGTTCTTCGTGACATTGTTTAGTTCTAATTCTGCTACTCAGAATATTTAAAGGGAAAAGGACTTCATATGTTTTTAAAAAAATCTGCTTAGTGATTATTATTTAGGATAAAACAACCTGCTAAATTTCTGAGATTGCATGCCATTCTGTAATTGTAATGCACCAAGCTGTTATGTGGGAAGGGATGGAGGAGCACTGGAATTCTCCCCCGATGGCTTTTTTTTGTGTAACATTAAACATTTTTGACCTTTTGTAGAGGAAGGATACGTAAAAATGTTTCTTCGTGGACGTCCTGTTACCATGTACATGCCCAAAGAGCAAGTGGAATCTTACAGTTTGGAAGCAAAAGTAGAACTACCAGCCAAGAGACTTAAACTGGAATGGGTGTATCCTTTCTGTGCTGGAAGACTACTGGAAATCAATCATTCCTTAATGATTTGGGTTAAATAACTTTTCGAGCTCGAGTATAGCGGAATTAAGGTCATAGGGTTCATTTAATCAGTGAAACGACATTCAATTGAAAATAGTTGTTAATTTGTTGGGGCTGCTGTTCTTCACCTTGTGAAGTACAGGGTGGCAGCTTAAGAAAGATTTTGCTTAAATGTTGCCTGAAGGTTAAGTCTGAAGCATGCTAATTAGACAAAGATTAAACTAGGCATATCCTAAGAATGTAGTGAGCTGTGATTATTAATTACAGTATGCATAAAACAAGCTCAGGTTTTTTCTGATTCTCAGCATTAATTTATCATTTTAAAGTGTTTTATAAAATGTGCACCATTGTCCTTAAGAGGATGCTACATTCAACTTCAGTACTTGAGTAAGCCCTCAATTGAGTAGTGCTTTGCAACAGATAGGTGCTTAGCAATAAAATTAATAAAATATCATCTATGAAATAATATTTGAATTTATATTTTAAAGTGTGTTTAAACACTGTAAATGTTGAACAACCAGAGTCTTCCACTGGCTTCCATGAGTGGACATAACTACGGAATTCTACCTTGAAAGAGATCAGTGTTTCATTACATACAGAAATTTTCACATTTCACTTTTAAGTATAATGGTAAAATATATTTTTTATTGAAAAGAGAAAATGACATTTCATTTTTGTATAATGTTATATAATAGATGATTCAAGATAAAATATAAACACAACAAGATAAGTGTCTATTTGTAATATTCATTAACTTTAGAGAGATGAAGTCTTCATAAGGTATTCTGTTTTAAGAAAAAGACTTTTTTTTGGTCCCAAATAGTGCAAATAGGAAGTTGCTTTGTCTTTATAAAAAAGAAGACAGGGGCCATATAGTCTTTTTAGAAGTTGTATAAATAGAACTGCATGTGGTTTCAGAATATTCAGAGAGTTTCCAAAAGTCTCTTTGTATTCACAAGAGATTAATGACAGATTTAGTAACCATTCTTATTATTCCTGTTGCAGCTGAGCCTGTAGGTTCTATCCCAATCTGCTGGAACTGCATAGATAATGCATACACAAATAAATGAAGATGAGTTAAAAAGACAAAAAATCCACAAAATTAATAAACCAGGTGAGATTAGAATGATAAATGCTGCTTGCAGCATTTTACCATATAATTGTTGTACAGGCTCTTACCATGTATCACAACAGAATCGAATTATATCTTTTTACAGTTGCAAGGAACCCCTTGCTTCAGGAGGCTAAGGATGATACAGGGGAAAGTGTTAGAATGTTTACTGAAACAACAAAACCCCAGCCATGAAACAAAAGAGATTGTCATTAGCAGTGTGTAGGTGGAACCTGAAGCCAATATTTCAGACTATTATAAGAAATTATAATTAGAGTAGGTCATGATTTCAGACTCATTAGTTTCTCACTTAAGCTTATTTAAATGACTGATTATTTGCCAGATGGACTATTATTTTTAGTTTGAATATTCCTATGTCCTTCCAGGGGTGAGTCTGTATACCCAGCAGAATCCTATCTATAGAAGTTGTATATGAATAGAAGAGATATGAATTCATAAAATGATCTAACCCTAAATGGTTATTGAGGGGGGGCAAATTTTTCCAAAAATACTGTGCTAATTTTTTCAGTTTCTAATTTATTTTCAGTTAAACCCAATCATGATATCCATACTTAAAAGTTACAGCAATGACAAGGTATATGAAGTATTAAAAAAAAGAGGGAGAAGGTAATGCCAAATTTACAGACTGTAACAATGAGAGGAAAAGCTGTGGGCAGGAGAATAAAATAATTTAAGGAGAAACACGAAGACAGCAGAAAACCAACCAGTATTGAAGGCATTCATTCCAGTTGAGTTGGAGAAGCTGTGCTGTTTCATTGAAGGGTAACAGAACTCAAGTAGGAGAAAATACCTTTGTAGCAGACGAATGAGCCTGGCTGTGGGATTATAGCCAGAAATGCTCTATAATATAGGAATGGAGATAGGGAAACAAGATATAGGAGATGGGGTGGACAAATGGAAAGAGCAAAGCAGACTACAACAAGAAACAGAAGGAAGAAAAGCTAATGTGTGTAGAAATCAGGGCATACCAGAACCATAAAGGGGTATTGCAGTCATGTTAGTTGGTATCTGGGTAAGCTGAAAACAGTTCAAACCTTTGATATATCATAATATATATTCAGTCACAAAGAAACAGAAATGCTGACTGATGAAGTGTGAGGGAGGGCTGGAGCAGAGGTGGAAAATTCAAGTGAGAAATCAGCACTAGGGACATCAGGGTGGGAGCAGTGGCTTGCCCACATCCATTTGAGAGCAACTCATTTGGCAAGCAGGAGGTTTGAAACAAAAAGTGCAGGCCAAATGAAAGGAAAAGGTCAAGGTAACATTCCCTGAAGTGCCAGCTCACCAAATCCAAGTTGAAGCCACCAAATCCGAGTGTGGGAAACAGTGAGGAGATGCAGGGATCAACCCCAGGAGTTTGCATCTGAGAAAAAAGGCTGATAGAAAGAAACTGAGTGTTTGACAACAGCAGTCATGTGAAGGGTTGAATGCAGCATTGTTCCCCACAGGACAAATAGTAAAGAAAGAAGATTTTTCCCTAAAGAATGTAATCTTTCCCTTTTAGTAGCTGTTTTTATGCACTGAGATTTGTTCCTAATGAATGTCTGTGTAATGTTTTTGCTTCACTTTTTTAAGTTCTCCTTTTGCCAACTTCAACTGCTGGTTCGCTATAAATTTGATTAGTGTTCTTGAACTAGGGAAATATTTTGTTTGCTTCAGTTGGTAATAGTATCTGGCCTTAGAGAGAGAAATAAATTTAAACAAATAAAGCATTGTCCAGCAATCTAGAATAGTAACACTAACCTTCACAGACAGCTTCAAAATTGATAGTAAATTCTATGTAATTGAAGATATTGATTGTTTCAATGTCTTCAATTTTAATATCTCATCTCTTTAATATTCTTGAAGTAACTTTGCTGAAATGTTTCAATTAAGGAGTCTAAAAGCTCTATTTCTGAATTCACACTTTGATGATTGGGCATGCAGCACTAGTACTATTGTGTTTATTAGAAAAAATCAGCAAGCTGTTTCTTCTAAAATAGGAATTTAAATAAAAGAACTATTGACCTTATGATTTCAACAACTTTAACATGACTATTTTAGTTTGAGTGGGTTATCATTGACTGTAGAGAATAGTGCACAAGTATCTTTTTTATATCATGTAATTGGGGTTTCATTATCTCTCTATACATTTTTCACAGCCAGTTTCTCCATATTGACTGCATTAGAATGCACTTCTGTTTTGCCAAGATTCTGCTAATGCTGTTTCTTTTTGTTACCATAAAAAAAGGAAAGCCAAAATAGTTGTAGTCCCTAATGACTCCTCAAAAGAATAAAACTACATAATTTGGCTGAATTAACATTCAGTCTAAATGAGATTATTTCTGAATTAATTCCAGTTATTTCATTGAATTAATTTTAGATTCACGTTGATATGACTAGCATCAGAATCTGGGCCACTGCCTTTTAAATACTACAAAAGTAAATTGGAACAGATGATGTAACCCTTTTATGGTTTGTATCCGTCTGGCTGGTCATGTCCACAATAATGAAATCAATCAACCTGCACACAGGGTAATGCAATCAATCCTCCTGTAATGCAGGGAGATGTGCTGAATGACTTGTTAGCATTTCCATCAAGTCTAAATTTTAATTAGTCGAGCAATGTAAATAGTAAATACACCTGGGACAAAATTAACATTGCCTTAGTCTGGTATTTAGCAAATTCCAGAGGATACTAAAGGAGTCGTATGTCTACAAATCCCTGTATTCTTGACCATGGATTTTCTGTAGGATAAGTATGTTTTAAAGTGTGTAAAATACTTTAACTCTCTACTGTAGTAAGGGAGGGAGTTCTGAAGTGATAAAGCTGTGCTCAAACCAAGAGATGCAGACTACAAGGGCAGAGATTCCATCTTGTTTTTTCTTATTTTTAACGTTCTTCATTGGTAGATAATGTTATTGCAGCTTGACCAACACACTAGCTATGGATATAGGGGTCGGGACTGTCGCAGTAATCTCTACCTTCTTCCAACGGGCGAAACCGTGTATTTCATCGCGTCTGTAGTTGTGTTATTCAATGTTGAAGAGCAACTTCAGAGGCATTACACTGGTCATAATGATGATGTGAAGTGGTAAGTCACCTAATAAGCATTCTTGTTTTCTTCATAAAACATTATTTGGGATAGATACACTCATTTTCATTACTCTTCTTTTAGGATGATTGAACTTTAACTTCCTTGGAATCTGCTCCTTTCCCTTTTTTACATAGGATTGAATTATTGCCCTTCACAAGAGCCTGAGTGGCAGGTAGAGGCTCTTTAGGTTCAATCTAACCTAATAAACCAGTCTTGAGCAGCCTGATTTGTCTGCTGCCATGCATGATTGGGCTTCAAAGCAACTTAACTGTGTTGAAGCTCAGAGGATACTAGATATCAGCTCAGAGGATACTAGATATCAGCAAATATCAGTTTTGTTAGATTGAAATCTGAATAAACATATGGTTTATCTTGATGATATCAGTCTGTTTGCAGAGTGTAGCTGAAAAAGAGCACCTGGATTATCTGATGGGCCCAAATGTATGAAATGAGTTTGACATCCTTTCTTCAGATGAGGCATTATGAAACACCTGTTTTCCCTCAAAGTCAGAAATAGACTTGACAACTGAATTTGCTTGAATTGTGAGCATGTTTCACGAATTGAATTGTTAGTATAATCTGGTTGTTTTCCAAGGAGATTTTTACCTTGGACCTGTTCCATCTCATTTCTTTCTTTCAAATTTTCTATCTCTTTAGATATTTCAAAGCTTTCAGGTTTATTGGAAAGAGGATACCTTTCTTCATTTAAAGCTGAATTATTGCCACAGTTCATTTTGTAGGGTACTTGGCCTCTAGAACTGCATGCAAAGCAGCTGCAATGAAAAAATAATTAAGAGGATTTTAGGGCAAAAACAGACTGTACTCCAGGCTTTATGAAAAATTTTAGGTTGCTTTTTCTTAGGGGCATTAATTAACATTGATCATAGTTTTTAGAACCTCAGTTATAATTTTTGAATCAAAATTCCCAATTTCTGTATCCTTTCTTACTAAAGGACTTTTTTTACCTTTTGAAAAGCATTAGAGGAAGTTGGTATCTCCCTGTAAAAGTCACTGATTATCTGGTCGTACAGTCTGAAGAGCGTTGTTTGACTGGATACAACTGTTTGCTCTGGAGGACTGTCACTGGACAGCATTTATGGGACTGACCAGATCTCTGCAACCACTGTTTAAGACAGCTGAAGTTCGATAAGTAGCTAAAACTGAAAACTTCTTACACACTGCACTCATTTAAATCTAGGTGAGGTGAATCCTGGGGCTTGTTTGATACATGTTTTGAGGTATTAGGACTTAAGCAAATTACTACCTTGTTCATAAGGGAAGAAGAGTTTTTTGAATACAAGAGAATGACAATTGCTTTAACAGTTCTGTTTTTATATTTTTAAGAAGTTTACATGTATGCTGTGTGCTTTATATGACTAAAACAGGGCTATTTATTACAAGCTCAAGTAATAGTTTGATGAACTAGATAGTAAATGGCTTTAAGTTTGGCCTCTCCTTCTTTTCTTTTTTAGCCTGGCTGTTCATCCTGATAGGATCACTATAGCAACAGGTCAAGTTGCAGGGACATCCAAGGATGGGAAAGTGAGTGACCACTTTGCTGATGTATAGTTGCGTATATTTTATAAGAATATGTTATTAAGAAGATACATACTATATTCTTTTCATGTTGCAGTTAAATTGGTCTTACATTTTTGGACTGAACAGAAGCAAAACTTAATTTTAGAGTGCCTATTGCACTCTATCACAGTCACCCAGTTCCATTATCAAGATTGGTCAGTGGTTTCTTCTCCCATGACTTAGACTGAAGGTAAACTTGGAGCTGGTCTCTGAGAGGTATGGAGGGATAAAGCTACAAAGGAGACCTGAGAGGGCAGATGGATGTGGAGAAAAGGAGGAGATTAAATTGTACAGAATACAACTTAATTTCTGATCACAGCTACCAAACCAAACTACAAATAAGAATGGCTTTGGGTTGTTTGCTGAAAAAAATAAACTCTTGCTTTTGCCATCATCTAAGCAAGAATATTTTTCTCTTTGTTATTACCTGTGTTATCATAAGCTTAGCTTTAGGCTAGGAATTTATTTGAACAGAGTAGGATGAACATTGCTCCAAAGAGCTAAGAAAAGTGAGAAAGAATGGGAACAAGCAGAGGCAGGAAAACCATGAGGACAAAGTTACTCAGCAGAGTATGTAGCTGTTGTCACAACCAAACTATTGAAAATTTTTGGTAGATACCAACAAAGAATTTTAGGATAAAAAACAGATTATCAATATGCTAACTGAGTGTTGTGATTTAACCCCATCTAGCAATTAAGTACAACACAACCACTCACCCAACCTATCCCACCCTCCAGTGGGATGGGGAGGAGGATTGGAAAAAGTGTAAATCCTGTGGTTTGAAATAAGCACAGATGATAAGGATAATGATTGCTGTTATATTGTAATAAAATAATAATGACAATAATAAAGACAACAAAACAAGAGAAATAACACCCAAGAAAAATAAGTGGGGTGTGATACAGTTGCTCATCACCTGCTGTCCCCCAGCAGTGATTGGCCCCTCCCAGCCAACACCCCCAGTTTATATACTGGGTATGATGATCTGTGGTGTGGAATATCCCTTTGGCCAGTTTGGATCAGCTGTCCTGGCCATGCTCCCTCCCAGCTTCTTGTGCAGCTCCTCACTGGCAGAGCATGGGAAACTGAAAAGTCCTTGACTTAGGGTAAGCACTGCTCAGCAACTAAAACATCTCTGTTATCAACATTATTCTCATACTGAATCCAAAACATAGCTCTCTGCCAGCTACTACAAAAAAATATAACTCTATCCCAGTCAAAGCGAGGACAATGAGGAAAACAAAATCCCAGTTATGCAATATAAAGTTTATGTAAAGGTAACTTAGCTGAGTAACATAAACTAATAATTTTTATTGTGTATCAGAGAAGTCTCTGGCATTTATTTTTTAACTTCATAAATACAATTACCATTGTGTTTGTGAAATAAAATTTAAAGGTCTGATGGTTATGCTTGAGAGGAATGTGCTATATAGGTAAACTTACATCAAAACCATTTATATAACTGAGGTACTGTTGTGACCTTGATTTTTTTTTTTTTTTTTTTTTAATATATATACTTATGTTGAAGGACAGTTTTGCTACTTATGAGCAAGAAAGACTGATGGTTGTTGCTTTTTTTTCTGATATGGTAATAAAGCCTATTCATTTCCGTTCAAATGGATGGGAAAATAAGGGAAATAAAGCATGGCCCTTGTTTTCCTGCAGAGGTTGAAGGTTGATGGTTCTGCGTTGAACTCCTCGCTGTGTTTAAGATTAAGCTCCATCAGCAAGTGCTTCCCGGGGCCGCCCCCTGGTGGATATGGGAGGCAGCGCTGCCGCCGAACCTGCTCTCGGAGCCAAAGGCCGAGGGAAACGAGGGAGGGAGGGAGGGAGCACCACGGAGATTTCACAGGGAGTTGATCTTGGGCCAGCATGTACGCCTGGAATTTTATTTACAAAAACCAATCTCATTTTGATTACGGTTGCAAAGAAGAGTCTGAAGATACAGTTCTTTTCCCCAGCCATTTTTATGACATTGAAATTAATTACATTTTAGAAATTTTTAAGCTTCTTTTTGCACTTGCTCTTTGACACTTACCAGAATTATCTCAGTTGGTACAGTTTAAACTGTTCCTGGACTTGCCAGTAAGTCCCACGTCACAAAGTCATCAATAATTTTCACTTCATGAAGAATGTCTCAGTGGCCATTAACTTCAGTGAACAAACTGAGATCAGTGAGACCTGATGTGCTGTACACTCTGGACAGCCAGTCCCAGAGATTGGTCCTAGAAACAGTAATCAACAAAGTGTTTGTAGTGTATCTGTGCTTACACGGGTGACTCTAGAGAAGTTCTGATAATTTTCATACCTTAAATTTTGATAAAATATTTTGGTTTTTTTCAGATGCATTTTCATTTTTTAAAACCCTGATGAGTTTTTGCCATCATTGTTTCAGATGATTTTTTTATGTGTCTTTTATAGCAATTACCACCACACGTGCGTGTCTGGGATTCTGTAACTCTGAATACGCTGCATGTCATCGGAATGGGGTTTTTTGACCGAGCTGTCACTTGCATTGCTTTTTCTAAATCTGTAAGTAAATGAAGACTCTTTGCTGGAAAGGTCTTTGAAGTCTTTCAAATTTAGCTTCCTTGACCAAAACAAACTTCCTTCTTTACTTTCTGGTTCCTCTCTAGACGAGGAAGGTTCGCAATCCATTTTTTCCAACAGCTTAGGTTGCTATTAAAGTTAACAGTATCTCAGCAGTCTCAGAGATCTATCTTGTGCTTAAAATAAACTGCAATTAATTTCTTCGTGGACAAGCAGTTGCAGAAATACTTGTGTACTTAAAATTTCAGTATCCTTAATTGTCTTGAATCATCTTATTCTGTTTCTTCTCACATGAGAAAGTTACTCTCTCTGCATCTTTTTACCACCTTGCTGTGCCCAAAAAGGATTGATTAAAGACCTTTAAAAAGTGGAAGCTCCCATGGGAGAAGCAAAACATTTTACTTGAAAACAACAAAGGCATATGGATAAAGGATTGTAAAGAAGTAGAATCCTGTTATTGGCCTTTTGGTACCATCCTTAAAATTCTAATCTATCAGAGAGGTAAAAAATTAAAACATGTGCTGATACAGGCAGCATTCAAGTCCCATATAAAAACATGAGTCTGAGACCTGACACATGCAAGTCTCAAAGCCCTCTATGTACAACAGAGTAAGCAGTGTATGTGGTGGTGTCTGGTTGTCTTGAGACCATTTTTAAATAAGAGAGGACTAAATGGTGTATTCCCTAGGCAAAATGTATGTCAGTGAAAGTTTCTACAAACATTTGAAATCCATTGATGACAATGTTTTATAGAAAGTAGACAAGAGAGAAGTGAGTTGGGAGAACTGGTTGGGAATGCAAAGGTGAAAGCTAACGCAGTTCAAGATCACCTTTTGAAGGATAAATAAAAAGGAATAGTGAGCAAATGCTCTGTAAATACCTCCCTGGAGGGATAGAGGTGTTTAATAACAGAAGATTGCTATTAGCATATACCAGGAGAAAGCAGATGTTTAATGTGTTTGCTTTATGCTGTGATTTCTCTCACAGCTTGGCTTGTTCTGAGCACCCCTTCCCATTTTGTAGCAGTACTGCTTCCTTCAGTCCTATCTCTGTCCCACCTCTTGAGTTGACTTGGCACAGCTATTTTTGTTGCTGTGTCTGAGATATGTATGGCGGGCCTGATCCATCAGGGGACAACCAAACAATCTCATATATAAAAAAAAATGAAGCAGAGTTTTCTTGGCTTTTCTTTTCCCCACAAAATTGATCTGTTCCCCAAACAGGCTCTCTCTATGATAGCCCAAACTTTTGGGGTGGCTCAGCTCAAGCAGCAGCAATAAGCAGCTGTGCTGTGGGTGGCAGATGGAGGAGTGTTTGATCTGCTCGATCTGTTTCTGTGAGCTCATCTGCAGTCAAAACTAATGTAACTGATGCCAGGAGCAACAGGATACAAAAAATCCTGAGTTGGAAAGCAGTTGGACATTCCTTGATGGTTTGTTCCATTGTACATTCAGCTAGGAAGAACACCAAAGAAATAGTGAAAAATGGTCCAAAAAGTTCCTTCCAGATAGGTACTGAAAAAAAATCTGATGATTATACAGCAGTTCCCATCACTACTGAGACAGATGTTGGTCAGCCCCTCATTCAGGCAGGATCTTGGCTGGAGTTCTTCATCCAGCTTCTGGGTTCACCCATCAGAAAAATGGGTACCAACAAGTGAAGGTCTAGGAAATATGATGCATGAAGAAAGACTGAAGGAATTAGGGTAATTAAGATTAGAAAGAGTGACAGAAGGCATAACTATAAAAAAGACACCTGTCAGAAATAAGTTGTTTTCTAATTTCTTACTACGTTCCCTGATTTTCATCCGTTTTACCAGTATGAAAAGTAAATTTTTCCCTGTGTCCATATAGATCTGAGAAGAAATAATTGTTTTAAATTGCAAAGAAAGAAACAGTATGATTATCAGGAAAAGCTTCCTTAATGAACTAGATAATAGTGTATAGTTTTCCTTTGGAATTTCTACCACTGTATGTTTGTAGAGACCTCATTCCTGCCATTTCTGCAGTTTGCAAGAGCCCCTTTTCTAGATCCCTTTTTTAGCCCTGTTTTTCAATTATTCTATAAATTATTATATTTTATGGAGATCTATGGATAACTAAAGGTATAACAGTTAAAGTGTAAATATGTATAAATATTTCCACTTACACAGAAGCATTTATTTTGAATTTGCATTTATATGTTCCTCATGTTGGTTGGGTGGTGCATTAATATTTTCCATGTTTTGCTTCAGAATGGAGGAAGTAGCCTGTGCTCTGTGGATGATTCAAATGACCATGTGCTTTCTGTGTGGGACTGGCAGAAAGAAGAAAAGCTGGCAGATGTCAAGGTGTTGCAATAAGATATTTTGTACTACTTGCTTGTATGTAGATCTGGATTTCTTGTCATAAAATGTCTTTCTGTATTTAACTTTATGTGCCTTTTTAACGTTTTTACTTTATAAAAGACAAAGAAAATGAAGAAAGGGAATATTTTCACTCTGAGACTATCCTAATAGTTTGTCTTGTTTTAATTTTGCTGTTGTTGTAATTCTAAAATTGATTTGAAAATTCTAGGCAGCAATAATAACAGCATAGAATGTAATAATAAGTGCAGAAACAAAATGTCTTAAACTAATCTTTTGTGTAGAACTTTTCATTATCTGACGTGATTTTGAAGGATAAATTTGGATCCTAACTTATAAAGTCATGAAATACTTTGACTTCAAAGTGTTCTACCAAAGCATTCCAGACTATGTCAGTAAATTAATAGCTCAGAATTTTTCTTAAATCAGGAGTATCAGTTTATCTAACTAGAGAACCATGTAATAGTTTTGTTTTCTTTGAATTTTAGATTTTGATACAATGTTTTTCTTTTTCCTTCCAAGTGCTCTAATGAGGCTGTATTTGCTGCAGATTTTCACCCTACTGATACAAATATAATAGTTACTTGCGGAAAATCACACCTTTATTTTTGGACACTAGAAGGGAATTCCCTTATTAAAAAGCAAGGATTATTTGAGGTAAAATAAAACATTTCCCTAATTTTATGTTTATAGTATGTTACAGTCATACAGGTTAAGGGTTAGTAAGGTTTGAGTAAATCAAAACAACTGATCATTATTGAACTTGAAATTTTGCAGAAGCTCAGGTGGCATTCATGTTATGGCAAAACTTCCACATTCAAGAGTTCTAATGAAATTATCATGCTGTTATTCTTTTTGCTATATTCTTTGTAGTACACACCTCCATGCTCCCACCACACCCCCTCTCCCCACAAAATAAAATTGCCTTAAAATCTCTGTGATTACCTCAGGTTAAAAATCCAAACCAAAAGAAAAAAAACAAACAGAAAAAACCAAAACAAAAACAAAAGACCAAACCAACAAACAAACAAAAACAAAAGCAGAAACAGAGAGAGTGATATATGCTGGAGGGTTTTTTTATTATTTTGTTAAAGGAAAGATTTGCAAAACCCCATAAAATGTGCATATCAGTCTTCTTCCCTTTTCCTCTGTTCTGCTCAAATACATACATATGTGTAATTCAAATACAGATTGAGCTGGCCACTATTTGGAAAATATAATTTTTATTTCAAGATTTGATTTGGTTTTGTTCTTAAATACAGACTAAGGTCTACAGCAGCTGCATGCGCAAATGAGGGGTGTTCATGTAACTCCATGAACTTAGGTAGCTGCTTGTGGAGTCATGGCTCACAAGCAGAGCCAAAACAACTTTTTTGCAATCTCAGTTAATATACTTTGTGTGAAATCAGGAGGAGATGCTGAGATGATGCATTTAAATTCTGTTACATTTTATTTTTCCATGCATTTTTAACTCCTAAGCTGCTTGGGCAAATTTGTCCCTGTGTTTTAGCTCTGTTACTCTTGATAGTTGTTGCAGACAGAGAAGTGTGGTGGCCCTAGTTGAGAATAGTTCTTAGTTTGAGGGAGGAAGAGGTCATACACACAGGTTGTCAACAAGGAATGCAAATAATATCCTTAGACGCTACTATTGGATTTTTTGTTCCCTTATACATTTCATTGTTTTGTTGCTATCACTATCTTGAATGCAGGGTCTCAAAGCAACATTTCCATTACTGAACCCTGGGACTCTTTCACGAGATGATTCCATAAATCTTACACTATATCTCAAGTGATATTTTTTTCTCCTAGAAACTTTGGAGTTAAAAATTATAATAATAAAGCTTGTTTGCATCTTAGTCCATTTCTAAATACTTAAAGTATTTGGGATTATGTGGTAGTTGGGGGATTTGGTTTATCTCAGAGCATTCCTGGTCTTGTGTTAAATGCTGACAGACCTCCTCACTCTGTCCCCAACTTGCAGTTAAAGATTGCGGGATTGGGCCACCAACCTTCGCTGTTGCATTTTTTGCCCTTGCACAGATTAACTGTTTAGACCATAGGAATGTGTTTAACTCCTGTGTACATATTGAAGTAATAATAGAGCTGTATAAGACTAAACTGAATTACTCAAATGCATACAGTTAAAATGAATGGGTTGTGTGTTGCTGTGAGTGTATATTTTTCATAACCACGCAGAAACAAGAGAAGCCAAAGTTTGTCCTGTGTGTGACCTTTTCTGAAAATGGTGATACTATTACAGGAGACTCAAGTGGAAACATTTTGGTATGGGGGAAAGGTAAGATAAAACTTCACTATTAACTTCAATCTTAATATTAAACACTGTGAAATTTTACAGGAGTGTAGAGGTTCATTTTAAGAAGAATAAATTTTGTTTTATCTTGAATTCTTTCCTAAGACTAATCCAGCAGATTGTGCCTGAATTCTTTTCTACAAGAACCTAAAGAACATCAATGCCTAACTGCTAGAGCAAAAAATTCTATAGAATGTGTTCCCTATGGTTAAATACTGAATCACAGAGCTATGTCAGCATTTTACTGATGTAAGAAATAGCAGGAAAAATTCTTTTCCTAATGAATGTGATAGAAAGAAACATTATTAATGTAACTGATGATCTCCAGTCTCCTATACTGTCATTCTACTGTTTGCAGAAATTATGCCTATTGACATACACCTTTAAAAAGACAACAAATAGCTTTATTTGTTTTCCTAGGAAGTCAAGTTAAATATATTCAGATCTAATTGAATTCCTCAGCTTTATTTTGAGAGAACAGATGGATAGGAAGAACTTCTTAAAAAAGCACTTTCTAGTAAGAAGAGACTTTTTTTTTTAGGTAGCAGAAGGCAGTGCCTGCCGGAGGGCAAACAGCAGCAACATCCTAAACGTTTGCTTAGTGCATGATATGCCATGCATAGGAATAAGGAGAATCCCTTGAAGGAGGCTTTATTAGTAAAGAAAGAAGGGAGATGAATGACAGCTACTTCTTATTTACTCAGTGCTTTCTCCCAAGATATTCGAAGAGTATAAGACCTGGAAGACAACCCAGTGAATCAGTTACACAACTGAGCCTTACTGAGCTGTTTTTGCAGTCTTTTTTTTCATCCAAGGACTTTTAGCCAGTTCTCTCCTTGTGCTTTTGACCACTGCACTGCTTTTGAGGAAAGGGGTGGATATGGTGTTTGTAAGTCGGCTTCTCTTTTATTTCCCCTTCCCTTTTCCTATGGTAATTTAAAGCAAGACACAAAACACTTTTCCTTCATTTTAGACATTGCATAGTCCCATCTCCCTGTTCTTTGCTGTTATTTTGGACTGCCAAGAGACAAGGGAGATAGTGGCAGCTGCTGGCATGGCAGTCATTGCACCACTCAGGGGCCAGTTTGCCGTCGTGCCATTAGACTGCAAGGAGCCTCTTCTGCCCTTTCTCCCAGGAATGAAAGGGAATTCTCAGTGTGCTCAAGTTCTCCTCACCTTCTGCCAGCTCTTTTGGGTTGGGCAAAAATGTTGTTCTTGTTTTTCTCTCCTAGTACAGTGTACTTTCTATGTCTTCATTACTTTTGACTCGGAGCTCTGTGTTCAAGTGAGGGCTGCTTCTACCAGGTCGGAGTACCCTCAGCATAAACTTCTCCTAGTAGACATCAATTGTACCTGGCACATTATATCCACAGATGTGGGTGAAAGCAAATGGGATTCTTAAAGGAAAAGGCAGTTGTTTCATCCTAACTTGTATCAGCCCCTCACTTGTGCTATACATCAGGTTAGCCAAGCTTTGATGCAAGGTGCACATTTCAGTAATAGCAATAGTAATAGTAATAATCATTTCTCTGTACTTCATAATAATAATGCTTCATCAAATTAGAGATACTTAATCATTGTAGTTGGTTCTGAGGCTGTTTTGAGTCTAAGAAAGTACTCGAACAAGCCAAGTTCACCAATAAAGAAGTACAAGGTCTTTTGGAGGGTCATTCAGGACATTCTGCCAGATGTACCAGGATCTGTAGCTTAGTTAGATTTTAGTCCAAGTTCAGTGTCTGGAGGCTGTGGAATGTCCTTGCAGGATGACAAGTGACTGGGTTATGATTTCTTTGTTGATAAGGTATGTAGTGCTACTACATCAAATGTGATGTCAAATAATTTGGCTTAAACTCCCATGAAAGGTTTAAATGAACCTATTTTACTTTGAGCTAGACTGAGTGAGTATGTATTCTTTTCATTTTTGAGACGGGGGAATATATCCTAAGATGTACTAATTCAGCCTCTTCTGTGCATTTGTGTGTTTTCATCCAGCACTTCTACCATTGTTTAGATATAATTCTTGAAAGGTAGTAGAGAAATAGAGCAAAAAACCTGGGGGGGGAACGAGCTATTAAGCCAGTTATTTCAGTAGTAATGTCTTTTCTCCTTCTGCCCAGGTACCAACAGAATAAGCCATGCAGTTCAAGGGGCACACGAGGGTGGGATATTTGCGCTGTGTATGCTGCGAGATGGCACGCTGGTATCAGGAGGTGGAAAAGACCGAAAGCTGATATCTTGGAATGGAAATTACCAAAAAATTCACAAAACCGAGGTGATGTTGCCTATCTTGAAATTACTCTGCTCCTCAAAATGAAATTCTAGCTGTCTTCTAAACATGGCTTTTTTTAATCATTTTTTTTCTTATGGGTATGTATTCTGAGGGAATGCAAACCAGTGTTAAAATGCAATATCATTTGAGCAGTCAGGTCATTCTTGTGATTGACTATTCATTAACATAATATTTCCTTTTAAAGTTCTGTTGTAAGTGGAAAACGAATCTTGTATTCATATCTTTTCATATTGTTTCTTCCTTTCTTTGCAATTAATAATTTAAAGTAATTTTTAACTTCAGAGTATTACAGTATTAAAATATTTTTGTGCTTTCCTCTTTCCCAAAATGATATGATGATTTTGTGGGGCTTTTAGTACTCAAAGTTTTTCATTAATTTCTTGGTTGATGTTGTTGGCTTTTGTATATAATTAAGAAAATCTGGAAATTAATCCAGTTACTATGTAGGAACTTAAAAGCAGAATTTATTTGGACAGAACTACATGATTGTTTAGATACTGAGTGTGAGAGCAATCAGCATATAAAACTGAGGAAAGGTTTCAACTCTACTACATAATATTAAATGTTGCAAATATATATGCAACTGGAATGGCATGTGAATTTTTGTAATTAACTTTTTAACACAGTACAAGGTGTGCTTGTTGTGCTGTTAATAACTCTGGTGTCCTTCTTTTTCTCTTATTTGTTCATACTCTGGTATTCCTTGTTATTTTACGCCTTACCTTGAACAGTATATTGGAGATTTGCACTGACTCTTTCAGAACCCAGGCTGCAATTAAAGAAACATTCGTTCCAAGAAAGTACTCTGAGTAGAAATGCTTAGTCTGATATCAGAGCTGCAATTAAATAGGATTAAGTTAACACAGCATGAAGGAACCTTTTCTGTTTGTTCAAATACTTGGTTTATCTGTACAAATGGAGTGTTGTGTAGATAAGGATGTCTTGTCTTGTAGTGTTATAAAAACAGTTACTGAGCTGATGCAAGTTGTTTTAAAGTTTTGCAAATCAGGCACATATATTAATCTATTTAATTCCTTCTCTGCGCAACATTTATTAAAATACATTTGCTAGGCCATGTGTCTTTAAAATTAGCAACACTTGACAGATTGTCTGACTTACTTGTCCTCTTGTCTGTTATGACCACAGATTCCAGAGCAGTTTGGTCCAATAAGAACAGTAGCAGAGGGAAAAGGAGACGTTGTATTAATAGGAACCACTAGAAACTTTGTCCTACAGGGCACACTATCAGGAGATTTTTTCCCAATTACCCAGGTAAGCTGGGTTGCCTTACAAGAGCATTTCTAGGTGTGTAATAACAGTAAAGATATTTCTTAAAGTTAAGTTTCATAAATGTGCATCTATTGATTTGTTATTACAGTGCCTTTGGCAATAAATAACATTATAAATATGTATCTATCTAGAACTAACTTTTTTTTTAATGCTTTAATATATAATTTGGTCATTTTAATAGTGTTTTAACATGTTTAGTTTTGATGGTCTGTCCTTCTTGTCAAGAAACATTTTTGCTTGTCTAGGGTCACACTGATGAGCTCTGGGGACTTGCAGTCCATTCCTCTAAACCTCAGTTCTTCACATGTGGACATGACAAACACATTACTCTCTGGGATGCTACCACCCATCATCCTATCTGGGACAAGATTATAGAGGTATAAATTTATTGAACACAGCTCTCCTGTTATAGAAATCCTGTAATTCTTCTCTATATGTAGTATAGTAATTCTGTTTTTTCTTGACATTACTGATTAAAACTATCTTCTTTTTGAAATTGGATGTAAAACTCTTAAAAACAAGAATTTAAAACCCTAGGCTATATGAATCTATGTGCTATATTATGTAAAAGTGTACAGTGGTGTTGACATTTATATTTTTTTTACTAGGAAGAGAGCCACAAATATAAATCTGGGCAATATTTATCATTTAAAAGTAATTCTGTCAGGATTAGTACTACTACCCCTATCTTGAGCATGATAGTTGGAATAAAGAAGGAAAAGAATGTTTTGAGGGTACCGTTATTTCCTGTAATTTATTAGCATTTTTATACATCTGGTTCACAAATAAACAAATGTTTAGAATTTCCCTTTCTATCTCTGGTGTGAAACTTGGCATTTAGGTACTGCAGGAATCCTGAGTGGAGGCTCAATTTTGAACTGTACTTAGGCACTCTGTGCATCTGCAAACTCCTGATGACTTTGTGGTGACAAGTGATCTTGCTTACTATATACATCACCAGGAATTGATTTTTAGAGTACATTTTTTGGACACCTGATCAGTCTTCTAATTGTTTATCCATAAGAAGGCATTTGCTTATCTTCTAGAGGCAGTGCTTTTATCTCTCTGAGATGCCACTATATCCTTCTTTCAAACATTCTTCTCTTTACATTTTCTTAATAGATGTGTGAGCGTGTTTTTTGGAGGTACATGTACTGATCATAATAACCAAGTTATTTCTGAATCTTTTTATCTGCCCTCGGTACAGTGGAAAAGTTACTACAAGGAAAAGAAAACAGCACCTGGTGTAGATATGTACCAAATACCCAGGTTTGCAAATCAAACTGTAGCTAGTAACTTAGAGACAATCCTCATGTTGCTGACTAAAGTTTTTCCTTTGTCATATTGTAAATAATCCCTTTAGGTTTACATGAAGTTTTGAAAAACTTTATTATACAACTTTTTTTATAAAAAGGCTTTTTGTTTTCAGACCTACATAACAGTTTAACTTAAAGCTAGTATTGATCAGACTTCTTGAATACAACACATCTACAATAAGTGTACATTCTTGCATCAGGTTGAATTCTTAACAGAATTGCTTTTGCCAAGTTGTCCCTCAAGGTATCCTTCTCCAGTTGTATGCTCTTGTTAAATCATATTTGCTTGGTGAATGTGGAAGTTGGAATTTATTCTGTGTAACCAAGGTCATATGTTCTAAGGCCGATATTTTTCTTGACTTCCAAATTGACTGGAGAGAACAAAACAATAGTTCCAATGCCCCAGAGATGGAGCCATATTTTCACAGTTCAGTGTCTCGGTTATAAAGATAGATTGTCCACTAGTCTCAGAAATTAAAATAAAGGAAAATATAGGTATTTCTTTTAATTAAAAAAAAAAAGACATCAATAATGCTAAATATGTGGCCTGAGAAGCAGGCAGATGATTTCATTTTCCTAATTCCTAATAATTTTAGAGTTTAAGATATGTTAATATGATTTGGGTTTAAAAATAAGCTATCTCCCCTTCAGTCTTTTGAGATACTCTAGATAGGTGGGCCTCAGGAGAATGATCAAACCCTGAGATGCACCAAAATCTGAATGTGCTTGCAAATCTCTTGAACTGTCACCAAGATGATAAATCAAATAAATAGCAGCACATTTAGGCTACAAACTTTAACAATAAAATATATTTTTAAAAATCAGTGAGCAAGTTATAAACCAAATTTTCCTGCATCTGTCTTGGTAGTCTCTCTAAAAAAAGATAAATCTGTGTTTTTTTTAGTTTTGAAATGCAGCAATAGCAGTGTACTGTATCTGTACATTGTGGAGTATGAACACACTGGATTGCAGAAATCCTTCACATGCAATTCAGAATGACTAACAATGACACAACTGATAACGTTTACGTAAACCTTCCTGATCTTCAGGATGGTTGTTTGTTTGGGTTTTTTTTTAAATTAATTTGATTCTGGTGCACAACTGATTTTGTGCAAGTCTGATTTATAAATAACCCGAAGGGGAGGGTAAAATCATAGGTACCATTTTTTATGCTTTTCTAATACATTTCTTTTTTGTTGGAAAAAATCATCACGTAATTTAATTGCAGGTACTAATGTGATCCTGTGCTTAGTGTAAGGGTGTGTGTTTTTGTATATTTGTATACACTTTCAAAAATACTGAGAGAATAAGTTAGTACTTCTAATATGTTTCTCATTACAGGAAGGATATACTGAGGAGGGCCTATAGTCATGAAGAAAAGTGCAAAATTTGGCACTTTGCTCTCTTGCAGTGTAAAGACAAGAGCATTTAGAAGTGTGGGAGGATAGTGAAACATCATTAGTGGAGATAAGTACAATATGGGGATCAGGAGCAAATCTATTAATCAGATGAGCTGCTACCTCTGAAATAAAGTTACTTAAGCCATCATCAACTCCAAAAAGGACATAATTTTCCTCTGAAAAACAGAGCAGGAATTTAGCTGATTATGACTTACAGTGAGCTTCAATTAATATTTAGCTGCAGTTTTGCAAGTATACGACTCTCTAAGAAACTGTCATTATTGAAACGTTTAAGAAACAGCTTTGTTTACCTTGATTATTTTGAAAAGATTGATGGCAACAGCAGTGGGAGTATTAAACAAGAGATAGGTTTATTTCTTTTCCCCTCCAAGTACACACCAATTCATTAAGACATGATTCCTGTTGTCAGTTTTTACAATAATCTCCTTATTATCTCTTTGAAATGTCTCAGACTGTTTCATAGATCAGTGATCTAGATTATCTCAAAAAAATAAATTGTTTCTTATTAACCTATTTTTGTCAAGAGATCTGTGTAAAAGCCTTTTAATGTAGCTATGAGTACAAGTTACTGCTCAGATTAAATTCACTGTTTGAACCTCTGATTTATTCAGTAGAATATTTTAGCATTACTATGAAATTATACTTTGAAAATATAATTTGAAAATTATCCTTTCTGGAATACTGTGATGTTTTAGAACACACGTTTAGGAATCCTGGATCTCAACATTTCTCTGGAATTTCTTTAGAGCTAGTAAAGTCTTTTAAATTAGTCACTTGATTAAAATTAATGAGAATATCCTTTACACCTAGCCTTTAGGGATAGTAATTACCAATTACTAAAAATGTCAACAAGTTTACTAAAATAGCTATGATGTGATACTGTTTTAAAATACAGAAAATCAAGCCTGTAAGCATTTCTGTGAGATTTGTCACTAGATTGGGGGGTTTTGCTTACATTTTAAAATTACTTTGGTATTTTCTGCTATAATCTGAAGAGTTCTGAAGCTTATTCTTAACTGAACAAGTATTAGAAAGAAAACGCTTACCTTGGTTTTTAGGCATATATTTAAATTGCAAGAAAAACACTGGAATTCTACCTGTCTGCACAATAATGCACTAAACAAAGTAAAATGTTTTGAAATTGCATATCAAAATAAGAAACCCAGTTTCTGCCCTTAATCTCCCACTAAACTGCAACTCGGCAGGTGTTGGAAAAAGGTGCTGGTGTACATAGAAGTTATGCTTTACCCCTCCATGCAAAACGCCACGTACCTTTGTTGAACAGGGTGCTTGCTTGTCCTTTTAGACCATAGGTAAACTTCAGTTTTGATACTTAATTCCTAGGTCAGCTCTAGTTTAAGAAGTTATTTTTATCTCTTACTTGTTTGTGATTTGTTGGGAAGCTGCCACTGCTGATGTTATTGTTATGAAATCACTTGCCAAGTTATTTTTAGATAGTGAAGAAAAGAAAAAGGTGGCCTTGTATAGAGGGGGAAAAGTTTATTGGATAATATTTCAATTAGTTAAAAATACTTTTTTTCCCCTCAAGTTTATATTGAAAAAAAAAAAAAAGAGGAAAACCCAACCCCAAAATATCAACAAGAGATTGTTCCTGAGGCAGATAATTGAATTGTGTTTTTGTTATAACTTGATAACTCGGACTGGTAAAAAAGTGTGCTTCTTTCTGAAACATTTTAGGATCCAGCACAGTCTTCAGGTTTTCATCCTTCAGCATCTGTTGTTGCAGTAGGGACGCTGACTGGAAGGTAAGATGTGCAGAGCTGCACCCTGGGCACCAACTAAGGCTGATTTTTCCAGCTCACATCCAAGTTCATGTTCTTGTTATGCAGATGTATGCATGACATATCTTCATTTCCTATTGATTTCTAGTCAATTCCAGAGTGAAATTTATTTACATTGCCTTAATGCCGACAAACCCTGTGTTTGCTGAGTGTTGCATGAACAAAGAGATGTTTTCTGCCCTGGGAGGGTGACAATCTAAGGTCAGTGGGAGGAGGTAGATTTGGAGAGGGCAGGAAGTCTAGCTTGGCAGAGGGACCATGTGTGGGAGGTACCGTCACCATAGCAGTGACCTAAATGCTAAATCTTTGTGTCCATCAGGGCAAAGGAGAGGCTGAAGGAGGAATCTGAGATTGTGAGTTAATTCTGCAGATGTGGGTAGAGGTTTTCTCTGAGGCCTTTAGGGCAGCGTGGAGGAAATCACATTGAAAAATTTTGTGTGCTGGAAAATGTAGCAAATGGTTTGTGATCCTTAATGCAGTGGCAACCAAAAATTCGATGAATGTTCCACTGCACTAGCCATGGTGTAAAAATGCATATTGAGAGGCTTGTTCTGCGTGAAGAGTGTGAGGTGCAAACAAGACAGAGAAAACTGAGGCAAAGTTTAGTATCTCCATTTTACATGGCAGGTTGAGCCCTTGGTTATTTAGTGGGTCAGTGGCAGATGCTGGGTTTGTCCATGGTTGTCTGTCATAGGAGGGAGTGCCTTTGCCTAACTTCCTCCTCTCCTGTAGTGTCACTTGAGGGCAGACTTGGCTGTTAATATTGAAAACAGTTCCACTTAACTGAGAACATACAGGAAGCTTGTAGGTTATGAGCCAAGATTATCTCAGATTGTATATCAATCCTAAATAAAGGATTTGTTACTGAATTTACTTTATTTATCAAAAAAGAAAATGAAAAGGAGAAGCTTTGAGAGGAATATTTTCTTTGTCTTTAGTAATCTGATGCAAGTATTGAAATGCAAATTTTATCTTTGTTCTTTCTACATGTTTCCACGAATTAATTTTTTAAATTAAAAATTAATTAAATTAACAAAAAAAAGTAATTAAAATTTCACTTTAAAATAAATTAGTAAATAAATCTAATTCATCTATCAGAAGAGAATGGTCCTGATTCTTGCTTGTGTTTTCTTTTGCTCTAGGATTTAATATAGGCATCCATTTAAATATCAGCATAGCATAGAAGAGGGTCATTAAAAGAAAAGGGTCATTATAGGCAATGCTTACTTTATTCTAATGCATGACACACAGTAAAACACACTAAAATCTGAAGGTTGATATCAGGTCAATGCTTGCTCATTTTCTTGTTTTGGTTAAAAACGATAGGAAGGAAACTGTCCTTGTGTTATAGTAAAAATAGACCAAACTGAGTAGCAGTTGCTGTTTTTCTTTTCTTGGTATAAAACTTATGCTATTTTGACAGAAGAAAAGTTGGTCAAGATTACAGTAGATTTAAATTCCTTATGGAATGCTTTATTGGCCTCTTTCTGTATTTACAACAGGTGGTTTGTGTTTGACACAGAAACAAAAGACTTGGTCACTGTACACACAGATGGAAATGAACAGCTGTCTGTAATGCGTTACTCACCAGGTTTGAGAGCATTTATTTACTGGGCAAAAATAAAGGCGTTGAATTTTTTTATTAAATTAAATTAGGGGCTGGTTTGTTTTAAAGTATTTCCCTGCTTGCCATACTGAAGTTGAAAATTAATATACCATGAAACATTGGCAACACTGGATGGGCGGTGTCGTAAGCTCCAGTTTTCTTTCCCCTCCCTCCCTGCCCAACATGTTCACTGTGGTTTCTCCGTGGGGAAAAAAAAAAGAAAATATTTAACTCCTCAGGTTGTTGCAATCAGGTTATCCCTAAATGGACTGTAGCTGCCTCCAGAAGTGTCATGTGTTTTTAGCAGTAATATTTGCTGCATAAATTTGCTGGTTTGTAGTCTTGAAAGATGCACCAATATGCAACTGCAAAAGAAAAAACAGAATTCCATTTTTCCATTTTTCAGTATCAAGACCCTTAAGAACAGTTCTTCTTTCTGTGACATACCAACTTTTAAAAATTAGCCTGAGTTCTTTCTTACAGGAATAATTGCAGTTCACTTTTGTGTTTATAGATGGAAACTTCTTGGCAATAGGTTCCCATGACAACTGTATTTATATATATGGTGTAAGTGAAAATGGAAGAAAGTACACTAGAATTGGCAAATGTTCAGTAAGTAACCTTTTTCTCATGGTTCAGTATTAACACCTTAAGTGTGTTTTGTAGCACTATATTAATACTGTCACATTGAGACATACTGTTGGTGCAGCTAATACAATATTTTTTCTCTTTGTAGGGTCATTCCAGCTTCATTACTCATCTGGATTGGTCTGTTAATTCACAATATCTTGTGTCTAATTCAGGAGACTATGAAATCTTATACTGTGAGTAAGAATTATATTTAGTCCTTTTGTGCAAAGTTCAGGCAGTCTGACACAGATTTAAAATTTAAATGAGACTGTATAACTGCCAAGATCGACCATATGTTTTAATTCATCTGGTGCAATCAAAAATCTATAAAATTTGAGAATGAAAAATCATGTGGGGTTTTTTTCTTTTGTAGGGATCCCCTCTGCTTGTAAACAAGTCGTGAGTGTTGAAACAACTAGAGATATAGAATGGGCCACTTACACCTGTACTTTAGGATTCCATGTTTTTGGTAAGTATTGTAAACCTCTTACAAGCTCTTACCATTCTTCTTACTAACAAACACTTGGATTGCCAACTTTTGCTTATGAAACATGACTATTCATAATTCAGGGAAAAATAGAGAACTTCTGTTATGCCATTTTTATTACAATCTGTCTTCTTATTTCAATCCAGAAAGACGCTCGTTTGATATTCTTGCTAGCTTCAAGTACAAATATTAAATTACAACATAAGTGGGAGACAAGGAAGAAATCACACACTGCCCTTTCTGTCACACTAGAGCAGCTTCTCATAATTTTTAATTTAAAGTACCAGTTCTATGGAATTGTCGTGTAGTTAGACAGTTACTGGGTGAAATCCCCTTACCAGAAATGGTTTCATTTGCTTTGGTTACTGTGCAAGCACAAAATGGATGACAATCTCCCTCATTAAGAATTTATCATGTATTTTGATAGAATCTGTAGCAATTAAATCAGGTGAAAGGAATTCAAGAAGGAAAACATAACAAAATCAGCATGGTTTGTTTTCATCAGACTTGTCTTCTGCCAGTTTTGAAGGATCCACTTTCCCCAGCGTAGTCTAGAGCTTTGTACTCATTCCACAATGTGTGCAGAACTAGATAGGTTGTTACAAAAGCTGAGTACGAGAAGCTTCAAATTCTTGAGTCCTCAAGAGAAAATAGGAGGCCATGGTAAAAGTTCAGAGAAGAGTATAAGCGGTTAGCAAGGAAGAATTGCACCCATGTTTCAAGTAGAATAGATGCAGTGATGTACTTGAAGGCAGCCAGAAAGGACATGTTTTCAGAACCTAAAGATGGTATGGCAGTAGCAGTATGCTGGGAAAACACATGCAAATTTTCTATCATTTGACTGACAAACAGTGCTTACATGTCACTACAGTATGCAGATTTGGTGAAAGGAAATCCTGGAAGATTGGCTGCATATTGGCATGATGTACTTTCCATGTAAGGGTTAGAGGCCCTTATGGAACTATTAACATATTTCTGGGGTTTGAGTACACCTGACACATAGTTACAGAGCATCACAGTTTCAGGTGCTCTGAGATACTAAACACTTTATGTGAGTATTCCTCACTTTTTGATTCGGATTCATGTAAAATATAGTCCCAATAGAATATATGGCTGCTTTTGGTGCACAGAGAGTCAGAGGAGAGAGGCAGGTCACACCTGAGAGGGGTTTTCCCCATGCCTTGCAACAGATGAGCAACCTTGTTGTATCTGTAAGAATAACTGGTTAATGTAATCTTGAGACCATTAGTATTTATTTTCAGGACCTCGCAGAGAATAGGCAAAGTACTGAAATACTTGAGAAGCATGAATGCAGTATCTGCAGGTCATATATCTACCTTCAAAGCCCATATGTAAAGGACAAAGTGCAAAGTTAGTGGCTAGAATAATAAAATGAAGAAGCTCATAAATTAGAAGTTGGAAACCAGTCTGGTAATATTGGAAGTTACTCTTACTGTTCAGTAGTTTGGGGCCTCATAGCAGCCAGTTAGAACAGTCTTCACATGTTTTCTGGGATTTCCCCACTGGACACAGAAGCAAGGATCACAGCATCCAGGATGTGAAGCTTCTCGTATATTGATTTTTCAGTAGATACTGGCTGACTGAAACTAGGGGTATTTTCTCACTCTAGTAGAACCGCATAAAAATCACAAACTCTGCACAGCAATCACAGATCAGCATAACCAATGCGGGGGGGGGGGGGGAATGAACATTGGTCTGTTGAACACCTGTCTTTGAGCATGGGAACAGATTAGTCAGCCTGGAAGTGCTTAGTGATGATTCAACTGAAAATCAACAGCATGTAAAGAAGTGTGTTTGAGGGAGTATATTTTAGTGATACAAATGTGTAATACAAATGTAAATGTGAAGGAGCAAAGACTTAACACTTAATGATCTATATACTCTTTCAAGAGCCCTGTGTTGTTGGGTACACAACCAAGTGTTCATTGCACATGCCCAGTTTTGAAAAAAATTGGTGTTTGAGGTGAAGGACAGGAACAGAAGAAATCTAAGATGCTGTACCAAGCTGATTGGGTTCAAAACTGACTAGAACTCTGTAAATGGAATACTTTGTTTGTGTGAATATATTTATTAATAGCCTATCATAAACCAGGATGTATAGTTTGTAGGTGGCATGAAGCTGCAGGATTAGGAAGTTGTCTTGAGAAATAGAGGAGTGGTATGAAAAAAGGAGGCAATTCAATAGAGCCAAATAGGAGGTTCCACACAAGAATGGCAGAACCCAGTTGTACAAATACAGAACGGATGAGAGCAGACAGGAGAGTAGATCTGCACAGAAAGATCAGATTACTCTTGCATACACACTGAACATGAGTCAACAGCATTATGCTGTTGTGGGAAAGGAAGATGCATTAGTGGGATGTGTAATGAAAAGGATGCCGTGCAAAATGTGAAGCAGTCATCCATTTATCCGTATCTGCTTCAGTCACCGCTGGAATGGCTGCTTCTGGTTTTTGCACTTTGGACCAACAGATAACGTCCTGACTAGAAAGAATAATACTCATCTAAATATTGTGCTGGGAGAAGAGATGTAATGAATGAATTTTAGAGAAGAGTAGGAAAAAAGGCATAGCATGAATCCTCAAGTGAGAGAAAGGAAATTGTCTTGTTACATGTCTGCAGAGGATGGGGAAAAGAAAAAGACTAATTTTTCAGCAAGGGGAATTCAATTTGCATATTCATAAAAACTAGCAGTGAGGCACTGGGATAAATTTTGAAAGAGCACAAAGTTTTGAAGAAAAACCCTGCTATCCTCCTTTCTCCATTCCAAAATGGCAATCTTGTTTCTTTAACCACTGCCTTTAGGGGTTATCTCCAGCTTGTCACAGTGACCTCTTGGGAAGACTCCTACGTCTTTTCAGCTAGCATTTGATATTCATACAGCCTCCTTTTTGTCGAGGCAGATATTTAAAACAGCTTTTCTGTGTCTCTTTGTTCTGCATATTCATAATTCCACGAGTAGCAATTATCGTTGTTTCTTCTTTGCACTTTCTGTTACTTTGAGCCTCTTTTTTACTATCCCTGAACTAGCAAAGAGATGTTTCCACACACATCAGGAAAGTTAAGGGCAGTCTACAAATCAGTACTTCTATTTTATTTACAGCAATTTGTAATTCCTTATAAAGACGTGGAATCACCTCCTCGTAGTGCTGTTGACAGGGTCTCTGAAAGTTTGGTATTGTTTATGTTAAGTAGGGATTAGATGAAATCTAAATTACAAAAATCATAAAAAAAGCAGCCCACAGTACTGCATACAAAAACCTGACATTTCAGTAACTCGATGTATTTTAGTACAATTACAATTTATTGCAGGCAAGTATTCAGAGGCCTTAAAGATGTGGTGCACAGATTTGGTCTTTGCGCTGATGACCCTGAAGTTTAATTTTAGAACACCACTTTGTGCAAGAACAGCAAGGAGCAGAGAACGTGAGGAAGGAGAAGTACTTAGAGTAGAACAAAAGCATTTAAAAACTTTAAAGTAAGTTCAGTTTCTTTTCAAGAGATCTGTTAATAAATAATTTAAACTATATAACATCTGATTTCAGAGGTTTTAGACTTTTAGTAATATGAAGAAAGTCCTTTGGATCATACATGTGTATGTTTTTTAGACTACAGTAATATGAAGAAAGTATGTTAGCTCATACATAAGCAGAAGGGAAAATAAAAGCAGTAACTGTTATTTTTCTACATAACAGTATGAAAGTTCTTTCGGGCTCAGGCACATGACTGTACTTCAGCAGAATTCTTTTTTTCAGAGTAAAAAGAACTTTGCTGACTAGAGGAAATAAAGTATTTTTTATGTGTTTGATTTCCTATTAGGATCTAGACTTTTGCTGGTGTACTGAAGTATACATCCTGACTCAGATGCAGTTATTTTTATATTTTTTCTTTTTTTCTTTTCTTTAAACAAATAATCCTGTATTAATATTTCAACAGAAGCTTAAACTGTCAATTTTATTTCCATTATAAAACCCTTTAATTAGTCCCTCTGTGTTTCAGGTGTATGGCCTGAAGGTTCGGATGGAACAGATATCAACGCTGTCTGTCGGTCGCATGGGAGAAAACTGCTATCAACAGGGGATGATTTTGGCAAAGTACATCTCTTCTCATATCCATGCTCACAGTTTAGGGTAAGTTATTTCCCAAAAACTTACTCTTGTAATTTGCACAACTGCATTAAATGTGGCTTTCCTATGTACAAAAAAAAAAAACCCAACCATATCAAAACAGGAAGAATGGGAATATTCAGATGTCTAAGGGATTTTTTTAAGGTTAATTGAGACAGCAATTAAATTTAAAAGTTAATTTAATATTAAAATACTGTAAGAGAATGATGTGATGCCTTGGTTTCATTGTTGTATGAATGTTATAATGAGATGTTTTGATGACAGCTTATATTCTCACTAATATGGTGTTTTCTAGGCTCCAAGCCATGTGTACGGTGGACATAGTAGTCATGTAACTAATGTAGATTTTCTCTGTGAAGACACCCATCTCATCTCCACAGGCGGAAAAGATACAAGTATTATGCAGTGGCGAGTCATTTAAAGGAAACGTCAGCATGAACACACACAGTTGAGTCGACCATGCACAGAACTTATGTATAAACTGTATATTTAAAACTTAACAGTATGTTTGCAGTTTAGCCTGGTCACTGTGATTTTTGTTTAAAAAATTCTTACAAACCTCAGGAAAATTAAGCCCTGTGCTGGTTACCTTACTCAGTATAGTGATTTTTTTTTTTTTCATTGTGTCACACCTGAAGAATGATTGTTCTCTGTTGTACAATATACAATGCAGTACAAGTTTAATATAAGAAATGTGGCTTGACAGTTTGCAATACAGTGGTATCAGCAGAATGTGACTATCTTAAATGTTTTCTATAAACACTGCTAAACTGGTCACAAAAATGCCTTTCAAAGACTGTATATATGTGCTTATTTGTTTCACTATCTACACTTTGTACTGTATATCTACTTATTTAGAAAAATCTATGACAATGTCAAGGTACTGAACTGTTTCTGATGGAGGCTGATGAATAGATACAAAAAATATAAACTGCTATGTAAGATGCAAAAATTAGTGTTCTAGACCTGAAAATGTGAATGCTGGTAAATTTGCATTCTCTTGGGAACAGCACATCGTGGATATTACCCGTGAGGAGTTGTGTTCCCTTCAAATGAATCAGCAAGCTTTGTCCCAGTTTGACCTGAATATCTCAGTAGGGCTTACAGATGTCTGTGTGGTTCAGGTAGTCCATATGAGTTTAAATTAAAAATTTTTTATTTGTATATGAACAATTTCTTTTTGAAAACAAAACAAAAAAGCTTGGCCACATCCCCATTATTGGTTGGTATATTTAACTAATATGTATATTAATCAGCATGTTGCTATATTGTACATGTATAAGATTTTAGCAGTTCATAACAAATGGTAAGGCCATCTAGCTTTACTTTTTTATGCTTATGGATATTGTATATTTGTATTTTAAGACCAAGTAGACCAAGTCTAAAGATATCTTTTTAAGTGTACCATAAACCTGCAGAGGGTAAAGGAAGACTTGGAAGCCTACATGAAATATTAATGTGTAACTTCTGGCCCCTGTGTTTTGTGCATGGATGGGTATTTATAGTATGAAATAAGATTGTGTTTTGCAATGAAGTAACAGTGGAGGTGGTATAAAAATGGTTAAGAAGGCCTTACCAATGTTGATTGTGACACAGATTAAAATGTATTGTTTACTATGAGGAATGTATCTGAAGAATTTTAAAAGAAGAGTTCTAAGCAAACTCAAAAAAGGTAATATTAAAATTTTGCTTGTAAACGGACAGTAAACGTTAATTCTCTGAACTCTAAAGCACTGGTTGTTTAGAGTGATTTAAATGAAATGGAATCAATAAATTTTGAAACTTTTTTATTACATCTCCAACCTCCTACACTGAAAGTGCAGGACACCAATAAACATGTATTAAAGTGAATTTTCAATGTAGTCTTCCTGTTGAGTAAGGTATCTTTGTTTAAACATGAAATACTTATAGAAGGACAGGCTTTTACTTAACAACACACATTTGTGATTTCTCGATTAGAGCTGTATTTGAAAATACTTGGCAGTAAGATCTAGGTTTTGGGGTACATAATTTCACGTGTGACCATGACCCTGGGAACATAATGACAGTGCACACCTAGAGAATGAAACTCCAGCTTTGCAGTGGGGGAGAAGGACATGCCCAATGCGTTCACCTATGAACTGCCTTGGTCCTGCCTCCTGGCACACATCACATATTTCCGAGTACCCAGCTGGTGCAGTGTCATTCCACTGCACAGACTTATGCTCATGGCAAGAGCTCCTTGCAGTTTCTGTGTTAGGAACTTGTTTCAGGCAAGACCTTTCAAGGCCACGGTTGCAGGGTCACTGATGTTACCTGGCACTGTCACTGAAGGCAGAGGTCTCACTCCCAGCTGATTACTCCCATGCCGTGGAGCTGCACGGGAGTTATTGTGGCCATAGGGAGAACCCAGCTGGGAGACAACTACTGCAAACAGAAAACCCGTTTCCTCAGTTTCCTCATCTGATCTAGGTATGCAGCTGTATGAGTGCTTGTACTGAGTTTATACAGAGGAAGGAGCAATGTGGAAAAGAAAATAAATGGGCAGAGGAGCACTGGAACAACTTATTTTTATAGTGATGTCAATCTCCCTCTTCTTGACATGTGTGAAGCTAAGGCATAATATCCTTACACTTTCTAAGGTTAATCCAGTCATAAGAGTTCATAACACACTAGTGACAGGTTCTCACTGTGTCTGGGTGCTTGGTTATCCCACAATACCTTATGTTTTTATTTTGGGGGGGTTTGGTTTTTTTTTTTTTTTTGCTTTTGCAGATTGGGTGCTTTCAGGTTTTCTGCTTTCTGAATTGTAGGTGATTTGTCATTACTTGCAGCAGAGAAAACAGGAGTTGCAAATTGGGTTAGCTCATTCTCTTTTCATCCTCCCATGGTGCTACTCTTGGGATGTAGTAAAGCATTTGTGATCCCTTTCTTCATTTTAAACTGTTATCCCTTACAAGAAATAGACGAGGAATACTGTAAGTTCATCCCTAGGGTTACTGATCAAAGGGGATTTTCAACAATCCCATCCCATCTGTGCCTCTGCTGCTCCTCTGTTTTTAACTTTTGCTGTTAAATGTGTCTTTGTTCCTCTATAAAAACCTGACAAATGTATTTGCTGAATTGGCAAATGATGGTAACGTTTTGAGCCAAATATCCGTTTGATGACTGTTAAAGTGGTTCTCCTTTCTTCAACCAGGAAACTCTAAACAATTTTGCCATTGTTATAGATAATCTTCAGCTCACCCCTCTTCCACCGTTGTTCTTTAGTTCTTGAATTTATTTGTTTTCTCAGGAGTGTCTTCTTTTTTACTTTAAAAGAAAAAAGAATAAATTTTAAAAAAAGGAAAAGAGAGTTATGCCTAAACTTTGCATATTTCATTCTCTCAGCAATGACTGATTCCTTCACCTGATAGATACTCTGTCTGCAGAAGCTCTCTTTTCCTACCCTTCCATGGAGTGTGAGGCTGGTCTCAGTCCATGACTGGAGATACACGTGGGCTTCCGCTCCTGCTTCTTCCCTCCCCTGATCCTGGCTGCAGCAGGTGCAGTGCTGCTCAAAAAAGAGATTCATCTCTTTGTGTCTTTTATGTATTGCTGTTGTCTACCAAGCTTTCAGCTACTCCCTTTCAACTTTCTTTTCCCATTTCTTGCTTTTCTTCCTTTTATTTCCAGCATTACTCTTCTGTGACTTCAGCCTCCAGGGCTGCGTCCGTCTTAGCCCTTACTGGTACATGTTACTGCCCTTACCCGCTTATAAAACCAGTGGCCCTGACTCCTTCTCAGATTGTTTTGGGGCTGAGTTCCTGATTTCTTGCTGTGTCTGTTCCACATTTCTTCTGTGACTTGCACTTTCCAGTATCAGTGAGTGCATCTGCTTTTAGCTCCTTCCCTGCCCTCCTGCCTCCTTGTGTGAGTGCACTGAGGTGATCAGCACTGTCTCATTGTTTCTTCATTGTCCCTGTATGTCTGTGGGCGGTCTGTAATGTGTATCACATAGATTTTAAAATATTTTTAGGATAGGGATTTTTTTTCTCTGTTGTATGACATTTAGCAATGGGATTTTGGGATCCAAAATCATGAGCATGTGTATTCAGGTAATGCTTCCATGTTCAGGTGTTGAAAGTGATTAGCTCCAGAAGTTGATAATATCTATTCTCTTAAGTCTAAATTTATTTGGAAAACAATACAAATTCTTTCAAAATAATTCTTCTTCCCTCTTCTATACGCTTATAAAACAAACATACATTCAATCTGGTTTTTAGGATCATCGCCCATTTCCTAGTAGAGGCTTTTCATTATTTGACCTCTCTTGCCTGTTTTCATCTATTTATTTTACTCCTAAAGGATGCATATTTGCATGGTATTAAAACTGCAACCTTTTCCAACTGAATTCTCTATGTACTATCTGAATTACTTCCTGAAAGATGATTTTTACATAGATATTTCTGATAGTGCTTGGTTTTGACAAGTTGTTAAAACCTGAGAGGTATTAACAATTTCCAACAGATGAGACCTACAAAAAACAGTTACTATATTTAAAAAAAGCATTCAAAAAAAAAAGCAAAGGAGATAAATGTAAAAGAAAATAGTTCTTTTTCAATGCTAGTGAACTAAAAAAACCCCACCATTTCCAATTATTAAAAAAAATCCTCATGAAGGAAATCAATTTTGTTAAAATGTATTGTAATTAATACAGGATTAGTTAATTCAAGGTCATATTTCCTATGTGAAATGTTTGGATTAATTCTTCAAAAGATTTAATATTAGAGGGTATTATTTCCCTTCAAAAGTATTCATGTAACAAGATCTTGCAAGGGCAAACAGCCTGCTTTTTGCAAGGGTTGGCATTTTTCATTTCTTCAGGTTCTTGTCAGGGAAGCAGGCTGTGTTTCCTCTTTTTGCTGTGTTTCCTCCTGGAACTTGGGCTGTTGACAGATCACTCGATTGCATCCTCAAAAAATCCTACAGATGGCAGGGAAAATGTCACTTTAATTACAAATGGAAAGAACAGACTTATGCAAAGCCTAAACACGAATCTTTTTCTTCCCTAACTGGCTGGGATTCACAGCCGTGCTGGGGCCATCCAATCGCTGCCATGCAGCAGCCTGCCCTGCAGAAGGGAGGCCCCAAGTCAGGACATCTCCTTGTCCAAAAGATGGGAGATGAGGATTCCTGAGAGGAAGGACAGAATCACTCCCAGGTCTGTCTGCTCCTGAACAGAGGCTGCTGGCTGCCGGATGAGTGAGTACATTAGTGGTTCATGCTCTTGCTGGGAGAGATTTATGTTTCTCCTTAGTCATGCACTTCTGAGGCAATTTCATTTTTCTTAATGGAACAACTTTGCCCCCTGAATTCATTAAATAATTGCAGAAGGCTAAGTGATAATTTACACAGAGGTATTGATGGCAGTGCAGCCAAAGCTGCCATCTAGCACTGAGTTTGATAGACTGCTTGAGTCAGAATGATAGTGATGGGCTCATCCTTGAAAGCTACTCGGGGGACCTTTGTCAATCAGGGTGGTTCACAGCATTGTGGATTCCCCCATATCCTGCTGAATGTGGAAGTGTAAGAAGGTGCCTCCTCTCAACAAAGCTGCTACACTGTGTCACCAGGCACTGTTGTAGGCACTTCTTCGACCTTGCATTCTGTCTGTGTTGTTAGGAAAGCTTGACAGCTTGGCCTCCAATGAAAAGTGGTTCCTCCCCACCAGCTTCACAGTCCTAGCTTAGCACAGGTTTGATTTTACCATCTTTTGGCTGACTTCAAACTAAATTAAATGAATTTAGACATTTCCATTCATTTGTAATGGACATGTCTGTCCCTTAGAGGCTGCCTCTCTGGTACTGGTCTGAGGTGCTGAAATTATAACCATGGGAATGGCGACCTGCTTTCTGAGTCTCCATGCAAGTGAATGGGTTTTTAGCATGAGCTTCTAAGAGATGAAAATTTTTAAAATCTGCCCTGTGGAATTACCTAGAATAAACATGTAGCCAGAGGGAAGCAAATTCATCTGTTCTGTGGATTCTATCAGTGCTACATGAGCTACAGTTGCTCCAAATTCCAGGTTGTAGGCTAAAGAAATCTCCTTCAGGCTGTTCAGTCGTTATGGTTAGAAAGCAAAAATTAAGAAGGCTGAGTGAGTTCTGCAGCCATGTTAGATTATTGTAATTTGCCATTGCCTTGCATTGCCTTCACACTGCAGAGATGTGATGATGAGGGAACCGTCTGCTGGAAGCAGCCTGAAGAGAACCCCTCTCTACAAAATCACTTGCTCTGGCTGTTCTTTACGGATTCAGTTTCTCATTAAGATAAATGTCAACATTTTAGGGTTCCTTCCTTCCTGCCCAGCTTCTCCTTTTCATCAGCTTTCATTGACATCATAATATCAGATTTGACATCAGTGTATAGCTACAGGGAAGGTTATTACGCCAGAAGTTCAAGTGTTTTGGCCTCCTTTACAGCACCTAAAAAGAGCAGAAGCTGAGCACTGTCTGAGAGTCTCTGTCTACAGCTTGAACAGTTGGAGAGTGAGCTGACAGGAGGCTCAGCCAAAGTGAAAAGCCCTGTGGCATTTCCCGTATGTACAGCTCCTGCTCAGCAGAAAATCTGGCCACACGCAGTGTAGCAGCCTGGAGTGTCCCGACTGCCTCTGACTCAGGAGCACAGCATTACCTCTCTGCCTAGACCCTTAGCACTGCTTTTGGGTGAGACCTCTGCTGCTTTTGTTAAGGGAAAATCACCTTTGGCCTTAAACAGATAAGACCATGACAGGTCCTCAGGGTCTGCCTGCAAGACAGAGCTCCTCCTGGCTGCCTTGAAGGCTGCAGCTTCCTCCTTCAGCCTTCCCAGTGATTGTAAACCCTGCTCTCCGGAGGCATAACAGGAAAAGGGAAAGTGCCAGTGAGCTCCTCCCTTTCCGAGAGAAGCCACTGACTATTCCCCTGAGAGTGCAGTTGGAGGACCCTTCTTCTCCTCAACTCCCATCTTCACTCAAGGAAGTATAATAAAATAGAATTGGAGTATATCAACAGTGCATTTTTTCCTACTCGTTCTTTGCCTTTTCCTATACTACTTCCCCTGTCTTCTTTCCCTTTTTCAGTATTTCCTCATTCTTCCTGTTTCATCTTATTTCCTCTTCTCTCCTTTTCTTGATTAAAAAAGTCCCAAACATCTGTAATTCCTTCATTTTATTCTAGTCTCCATTCTCTTACTCCTTTTAGCTCCTGCCATACTCTTCTGCTACTTTGTTCCACCCTCTCCTCATCCTTTCCTCCTCGCCCCAAGACTGGATGAAGTATTGCTAAAGAAATCCAGGTTGGGGGGCTCTCCAGTTGCAGCCTTGCTGCAGCTGCTTTCTCTGGGCATTCCAGCAGCTCCCCTGGGGGCAGTGGGTGATGTGCGCTCCCTCACTGCCAGTGCCTCGCCACGGCTCTTTTGGGCTGTCACAACAAACCTGAGATGGGACCTAGACCCAACTGCAGCTTTGGCAAAAGTAGAAGTCATGTTGTTGTCTGAGAAACAATTTTTTTAGAAATAAATGCATATATGTATTACTGGACATGGTGCAATTAATGGATATAATGAATTCCTCTCAAGGTTGACTTTCACGAGGCTAAATCCTCCGTCTGTAGGGACAGCCTTCCAAAAAGGAAGGTTATTGTGGATTTTTGTTTTCCTTGAAAAGAGGTAGTTTTGTGGAAAAGCCCACAGGAAAGCTCTGGAATTTCCAAGGGAAAGCTCTGAGCTGGACAAATTCAGTGGGAAGAAATAACCACAAGACTTGCTGCACCAGCCTTTAGCTCCAGACATGGCACTAGCTCTCTGAGTAAAAAAATGGATGACCTTGAGCTCCTGAGAGGAGGATATTTACAGAGGATGTTGCCCCAGGCTGTGTGCCTGTTTAAGGAGGGCGTCCTCCTCCTAACATGAAATCTCAAGCCACAAACAGAGCAAGCCCCAGGGTAGTTGTTGCAACAGGATCCAGAGTTGCAGATCCATCAGGGTTTGACATGCAGGAGCTCCCAGACAGGAAAGACACAACCCTAGGGACTAGTTTTCTTGTGCATGTCTTGGTTGGGCAGGAGAGTTTTCAATTAGGAAGAGGTGCAATGGGGAGCAGGAAGACCAAAGAAGCCAGCAGGGTGGAGATGGCCCTGGTGGGTCAGGATTTCCCTCTGGGCAAAGAGCAGGTGAATTGACAAGCCTACAGTCAGATGTGTCCATACAAATTAACAGCTTTAAGTCTCTTAGAAGATATAGTTCTGATTGCAATATAGTGTAAGATTTATCCCAACAAAACAATTATTACCTAATCCAGTCAGTTCATTCTGTCAACACAGTGATCTGGTGGCCAACCTCTGAATGTTTATGAAGAAGCCTCAGGGATTCTGATTCACAAGGAAGATTTTTAACACTTTTCTCTCATTTCTGTGCCATTAGTGACCAGCAAGATTGGCATCTGTAACAGTGCATAAAATACCTTCTTCTTTGCTCTCCTGCTTCTTTCTGTAAGAATAAATGAAATGGGCAGTATAATCGACCAGTAACCTCACTGCATTTCTGCATCACTTCTCAACCACCTAATGGGCAATTAAGCCCCCCAGCCCTTTGCAAGGGTAGACACTGCACGAGTTTATGGTCAGCGAGATGTTGCAGCTTGCCCAGGGCTGGTACCTGTGCTCAGGAGGCAGTGCAGGTACCGAGCTGTGAGTGGTGTAAGTCATCCCCGTGCCTTACCCGGTGGTTTGCAGTTCCTCATGGGCAGCTGCTGGATGTGTCAGTGCTGGGGCATGTGATGGATGCAGTTTGAGCTCCTTTTTAAGACTCATGGCTCTGTCTGCAGCATCAGGGGCCTCCTTACGCTGTGCAGCTGACACACCCAGAAGACATCTTATTTTAGTTTTGTATCTCAACCATAGCATGATTTACATAAATTTCTTTGCCTGTTTGATTTGTGCCTGTGTAAACCTATTTTAAGGAAATTACATTAAAAAAAACAGATTATCAGTGAACTCACATATGAGTTTGCTATTTTAATCGTGTCTTAAATTCTAGTATTACCATGAAACTTTCTAGTTTAATAAGCATCCTCCTAGCCTTATGCTGTCTCCCATATGTTCTGTGAGCTGGTCAGTGACCCACACTCTAAAGGATTAGTCGGATGATAGTAATAAGAAAATAGGTTTTATTTTTGCTCATTATTTCTTCATAAGTTTGCTTCCTTCAGCAATCCCATCACAAATTATGTGGTTGAGTTTCTCCAAGCCACTGTCACCTGGGGGAGACTGCATATCAGATCTGTGGTCTGACACAGTTGTTTGTTTATATAAACAATATATATTGTGCCTTCTATGAGATTTAGGGTAATTGCTCATAAGAAAGAACTCTAAGTTTTGGGTTCAAACAAATAAGAGACCCCTTAGATACAGGGGGAGCAGCTTCTTTAGGGGACTCTCTCTGTTGGAAGTGAACTTAGATTAATTGGTGGGGTGGCTTGGGAAGAGGATGGTGCAGACTTACTATGGGACAAGGAAGGCACAAGCTGAGATCTGTGCTTACAAGGCACAGAAGAGGTGGGGGTTCCCTCCTTCTGGCCATTCAGTAACTCTGACCCTAATTATTTTTTTACATCTTAATGATAATTGAAAACAGCAGTTATCAGCTATGCATCGGCTACCAAGAAACAAGCATGGCCTTGAATAAAAGGCATACACATTATTACTACCATGAGTTTTGTTGCTGTCATATTATTGTTGTTGTTATTGTTATATATTCTATTTGCTGTGGAGCTGCAGTGGGCAGCAGCAAGGCTTGACAAGCCAATAGTGAAATAGCTCTTCAGGGCATCAAATCTATGGTCTTGATCTTTGAAGCATTTATTCTTGTGGCACATGTTACTACTACAGTAAAAATTAGTGTTGTATTGGTGTGAGCATATAAACTTTTCAGAGAAATGGAAATAAAAATGTAAAGTATTTCTATTAAAAATGTCCCCCACTGCTTTGCTCCATACCATGCACTGTGAGCATATTCCCCTGAGCCCTCACATAGGCTCTGCCGCTGGCACTGCCCACAACCCACCTTCCCCAGCCACACTGCTCGCACCTTCCTAAAACTGCCCCTGCACACAGAGACAGGGGTACAGCTTCCCTGCCCTTCATGGCATGTGCAGATGGAGGTGAGTCTCAGGGAGTGATTGGAGCAGTGTTAACTGGGACACAGACACATGGAGGGAGGGAGAGGGCCAGAAGCCATTGCTGTTCCAAGCACAGTGTGCACACACACACACCAGCTGCCTGGAAACCCACTGCTTTGCTGTGGGATTAGTGGTTGTTGGGGTTTTTTGTGTCCCAGTTGGGTGGTGCAGAACTGGGAGAGACCTGTGGGAGATGGACTCACAGACAGTTTGAAGAGCCTTTACTTTTGAGAAGTGTCAAGTTGTGGTGACCTGCATATCGAAGACCTGAGAAACAACTGCAGAATTTTGTCCCTTATCATGCCAGATCCTCGAGAATATCCAAGTGATACCACTTTCAAGATAATCTTTTTCTAGTGAGTGGTGCATAGGAAGAGGCAGAGACATTGATAGGGACAAGTGAAGGTCCAGTCTCTGGACCTGGTGAAGATCATCACCCTGTGGTTCAGGCTGGACAAGGGAGCTGGTGGGACACCAGACGTCTGGGAGAAGAGCAGAGTGTCAGGGACAGGACTGGGATGTGGAGTGGGGAGGAGAGTTGCATGGAAGAAGCACAGGACTGGGAGGCAGCCCGGGGCTCCACGGGTGGGTATGGGGAAAGGACGAGGCTGACAGCAGGGTGAGAGATCTCGCATAGGTGAGAGGGACACTCACAGGGACATGTGGGAAGGGGGATGGAGCACAAAGCACAGCCGCCCTCCCATATTGGCTGGAAACACCATTCCTGCTCCTGCGCCCTTCCACGAAAGCACTGGTTCTGAACGCCGGTGTACAGGACCCCCGCAGCACTGTGCAGAGGAGAGCTCTGCAACCGCGGCACCGCCCCGCTCCAGCCGGGAACAGGTCGGGGACCAGGTTCCCGGCACGGGCACGGGCACGGGCACGGGCAGGGGAGCGCGGAGGAGCCCCGATCCGCCGGTCGGTGCCGCTCCCGGTGCGCGGCCGCTCCCACCTCACCTGCGCTGCCGGGGGGACCCCGGGCGGGGCCGGGCGGGGCCGGGGGGCTCCCCCCGCCCACCCGCGGCGGGGGCGGCGCGGTGAGGGGCGGGGCGGGGGGGCGGTGCGGCCCCGCCGCGCGTGGGAGCGGAGCGGCGCGGGGCGGGCGGCGGCGGCGGCGGCGCTTTGTCCTGCCCACACACACAGGCACAGGCACAGGCAGCGCAGCCGGGCGGGAGCCGGCAACATGGCCGGGCCGGCGGAGGGGCTGCCCGCCGCCGCGCTGCCCGGCTAGCGCCCGGGGCCCGGCGCTGCCACTGGGGCGGCGCCGCCGCCGGAGCCTCCCCCCGTCCCGCCGCCGCCGCCGCCGCCCGCTCCCGGCCCCGGTCCGGCCCCGGTCCGGCCCCGGCCGCCGCCGCGCCCCGCCGGGAAGATGAGGTGAGTGCGGGCGAGGATGCGCCGAGCGCGGCGGGCACGGCGCCCGCAGAGCCCCCGCGGGAGGTGGGGGGGACACGGCGGGTCCCCCGCGGTGGTGTCACGCCGTGGGGGGTGGGGATTTCCTGTGCGAGTGGAAGGCGGGGGAGAGGTTAAGCAATGCGGAGCTTCCTAGTCCTTCACCGGATGGATAGTAGGAGTGGGTGGTGACGTTTTTGGCATGTTTGACTGTCAGTGCCTAAGTCCATCTGACAGATTATCTCGCGGTTACAAAAGGCTGTGAGCGCCTGGGAAACGGAGCCGCGGTGTGCGGCCGGGATCCTGCCCGGTGCTACCGTGCCCTGCAGACGGAGATCCTGCCCGGTGCTGCCGTGCCCTGCAGCCCGGGATCCTGCTTGTGCAGCTGGGATCCTGCCCGGTGCTACCGTGCCCTGCAGACGGGGATCCTGCCCGGTGCAGTCGGGGATTCTGCCGAGACCCTCCTTGGGCGAAGGACGCTCGGGCGGGGAGGGCCGTGTGCGGGGAAGGAAGGGAAACGAGGAGTTCACCGGAGGAGCGGAGATGGGATATTTCTCGATAACATCCAGCATGGGTCGTGCCGGATCTCCTGGAGTCTCCCTCTCCCTCATGCAGCGGGTGCTACAACTCGTAGTTTTCCCGAGGTCGGTTTGTCGATTGTGAACAGGAAAGGCAGAAATCCCCACCAACCCACAGATTTTCTGGTGGAAGGATGGAGGGGAAACGTTATTTGTTTTGGTTCATAATCCTCCAAACCTCTCGCTTTCCCCATTTATTCGAGAGATGGCTTGCTCTGACAGTATCTCAGAGCAACCCAGCCCCTGATTCATCTTTAATACTAGTGATTTTTTCCACTTAATTATTATCTTTAGAAAAGTAAAACTGCTTTGGGAAACCTTAAAAATGGAAATAACAGTTTGAAGACATATATCTTTCTGTGGTGCCTGATTCCTGAATTGCAAGGTTGGCAGTGCTCCTAGGAAGTACAGTGGGAGTCCAAAAAAATCTCCGCCTGCATTTTCAGTTACATTTACTCCTGGCACTATAATGTGTCAAAGGCTTGGAGCTGCATCGGTTTATTTAGCCATTTACATTGGCATTAGTTTTCTTAATTTGCTTAAAATTGCATCTTGGGGGGCACTAGAAGCACACAAGGCTGCTGTGTCATCTCTGGTGGAATGGACCCCTCCTATCTCCATACAAAAGGTGTGTCTGTATCAGTCTTACCTGGTCTGATCGCAATGCTGTTCAGAGACCCCCAGGGATAAGTCATCAAACACAACAGATGGCAGTGAAGTTTTCCCTTGCTCCCTCCTGTTCAGTTAGTAGCCCAGCTGGGAGAGCTCTTCCCCCATGAAGAAGGATTGAGAGAGCTCTTTCCCCATGAGGAAGGAAAGCTGACTGATTAGCACATCTTTCACCCTGAGGAGGCACCATGGGCAGGTTTGAAGGCTGCAGCAATTTTGAGTTTCTCCCATTGAAGGTATCCTGCTCCATGTGAACTTCCCTAGCTGGTGGTTGTGCTTTTTGTTGGAAGATAATGATGATGATGATGGTAGCAATAGAGACCATATAAGACAGTCGGTGAATTTAGGGTATCATAATGTACCCAAAGGAATCCCCACCATGAGAGCTAGGATGCTTTCAGAGGAGGTGAGCCACAGGGCATTTTGGAAAGAAAAAGCAGCTTAACTCCAGGAGAGGCTTCAGGACTTCCCCATATCCTCACTTCTGACAGTGATGGAGGAGGTGATTCTCTAGGTTGGACACCTAACACCAGGCTGCCTCTGGTCTAGTGGGGTAGCCAGAACCCAGAGCTGGTCTGTGTGCGCTGCTGGGCGTGTCCTTGTGCAGCAGCCCTTTCCTGCTTTCCCCATGTGACACTTGGCATCTGCAGGTGTGTCACACCTAAAGTAGTCTTTTCTTATTAATACCACTTCTATACTTTTATGTACATGATTATTTTGGGTTTTTTTAAATGGATTCCTGTTTTTAAAGGCTTCCATTATCGATTTTTTCCCTTGCATATACAGACATTTCTGAATGGGTTGTACTTGTCAGTAAATATATGGCTGTAAATCACCTAAAACCTTTTCCAGTAACAATTCTTGTTTAATAAATATAGGCTGTATAATTCCAAAAGATCCTGGCGGGCTATACAATCATTTAATAAAAACCTCCTTGAAACATTTGCTTAGCCATGTGTGTTTTATTTATATCGCTTTTCGTGGTGAATAGATTACAGCGCTGTTCTTTGCATTATTGCATTTATGTGATGGTTTCCATTTTTTGATAATTCTTTATGTCTTCACTTCAAAGGTATGAAGTGTGTGCATAGTGGCTGTACCATACATCTTAGTAATAAACCAGATTACAATAGATGTTCTGTCTCAAAAGTGGATTAGGATCCCTGGGTGGAAAATGTCAAAATGCAGAGGTGTTATTACTTTTTAGTACATAAAAATACTGCTTTAGTACAAAAAAATGTAGAGGTTATTTGACAGCAGATATTAATTTATTCTTGAAAGTAACAGAATTAGCTTGTGTTTGGGAAAATGTCTATGAATATTACTGTAGACGAAAATAAAATTTTTACATTCTGTCAACAGAAGTGTAACCTCTCATTTCTTAGTCATACCTGTAGTTTATAAGGCATTTCTGTTTCAGTGATCTCTGTTCTTAAAAATAAAAAACCAGATATAGCATTTTGGATGTATCCCTGAAAAAATCCATCTCTCTCTTTTCCATGGCTGTGGTGAGTGGACACTGGCTCTCTGTGCTGCAGTCCCAAGGCAGTGATGGGGGGAAGCCTCCCACTTCAAGCACTTCATTTTTTCTAAACAGAACATACAGTCAATATCCAGAGATGGAACCAGCCTCTAAACAGGATTATTCAGTTTAAAACTATACCTCCTTACTCTTTTGTGGTAACATGTGCTTTAATCCAGGCTAAAGTAATGAGTTCAGTATAGAAGTTATGGGGGAAAGTGGTGTCACTGAGCACCTTAATGTTTGGCTAAAGTCAGCCTTTTTGTTCTGAAATTTCTGTATAGCTACCAACTGGAAAACTGAAAAAGCTGTTGTGTTTAGCTCTAATTTAAAGGCATGGAGTAACACTGAGAAAAAGAGGACTGAGTATTCATAGTACAAACCTATTTTAGTAACGAGAAGGTGTATACGCTTCTTAACCCTTTTGTTTTCAGACATAAGCAAAGTCCTTACATTTTTACTCAATGTATCGAGCATTTCAGTATCCTGCACATTTTCTATTTATTAAGCAGTTCATGAGATAACTTGAGTCTTGCTAATGCTTTGAGTTTGAGTGGAAGGTAACTGGAGCTGTATGTATGCAGTGTTATTTTCTAACTTTTCTTTTTCTTGACTGTTTCTTTCTGTTTGCATCTCTAAAAAACTAGAGAGTACATGTCAGTTTTGTTTATACTGTCATCAAAGTTGGGGTTACCAACCCAACTGGACTAATGGCCCGTGTAGCCCAGTGTACTGTTGGTGATAGAAAAGCAGGAGCATCCCCTGGGATGGTTAATAAAATCAAGTTGTCTATAAAATATCATTTAACCTTGTCACTTAGTGACTTTCTGAGCTGGAGCAATGTGCTTGTAACTTACCTAATTTTTGTTTCATTTGAAAACTCTGTCCTGCCGTGTTCTGACTCCTGCCTTGGCATTGCGGTGTGCATGCTTGTGGATTCCTGGGGTCAACTGGGAGTTATCAAACCACCTTCTGCAGAACAAATTTAGTTTTTCAGCCTTTCAAACTAAATCTGTGCTACACAGTTCTGCCAACGTCACTCGATAGGAAAACACCCAGCCTTTGGCTGTCATGGTTTTGTCAGCAAAATCCCAAGTGTGGATACTCTGCTGCTGACGGAAAACGACTTTTGTTAGCTCAGCCTTGATCTTTAGAGGGCTAGTTTAGCTCTAGCTGCAGATAAACCCCTTGTCAGCAGATTTTGGACCTCTGCTGAAGGTTGCTGAAGGCAGTGTCCATGTAAAGGCAGCAGCAGTGGCTCATTGAGACCCAGGCGATGCTGGGTTTCCATCAGCAAACCCTTACTGTCAGGTCGTGGAACAGGCAGGTCAGTTGTGCCTCTTTCATACTAACTGTTATTCTGTATACTTAAAAATAAACATATTTCCCCCTCTCTAAAATAAAGCATAGACCCTGGACATCTTTTTGTGCATTCCCTCATTTTTTGAGGTGTTTTCTCTTGTATTTTTTTAGTGGTATAACTGAGGCTGAAGGTAATCTTTCAGATGTGTGCAGGTCTGTTTAACTCAATCGTGTGGTTTTGTGTGCTCTATCACTTCTGTCCTTTCCTGCATCACTCAGATTGTGTTAAACAACAGACACTCTAATGCAGAACAGCTCCATTAGAAGTGTGTCACGATTAAAGGTGTCTGCTTAGTCTGTCTTTGTACTTGGCTGGGTACTTCCTTTGGGAAGTACAGTACTTCTCTCTTTTGAAGTATTTTACTTTAAATATTTGTATTTCTTGTAAGAAATCATCAAAATCTTTCCAAAGTGCAAACACTGTTCAGTCTCAAAAAATTTCCTATATCCTGCAAGTTAGCAGTTTTGTGATTTCTTTCTTCTTTCTTGCTCTGTCATAGTTTTGCTCAGTTCTGAACACTGTGTAAGGAGCAGTATGGAACCTCTTTGGAAAATATTTCTAAAGCTGCTGCCATAATGAATTGAATTCTAACCAGTTTTCAGTCCTAATAATTACGGAACTGAAACAAAATAAGTTAAATGAACTACAGATTTTCTTTATCTGAGAAGGTCATTATACATACTTCAGGGTTCTTTGCTGAATTGGAATCTTAGTATCATCTCATCCTCTCTCTATTTGAATTTAAAAAAATACTCACTGAGGTTTTTGTATTGTCCTTCATTGCAGTAGATAAGCAGTAAAAGCTGTTCCAGTCTACATCGGTATTGCTCCCACATATTTTCAGTTTTCTTCATAGCCACTGCAGAACACTAGAGATCCACAGTGCTTCCTCTCCTTTTTCTCAGCCTTGTGCCTGGGCTCAGTTTCTCAGGAGCAGGGAGGAGAGGTGGAGTAACTGTGCCACTGTTCCTTCGCCTTACCCTGTTGTTCGCCCTCAGGCAGATTTCATCCTCAGTCACCTACCCCAGACTTCCATTTCATCTGCTTTTTGATCTAATGTGCCATAATGAGGGGAAGCGACTGAGAACTGCCCTGCTGCAGCTCAGAGCTCCCACCAAGGCACATTTGATGGGCACACCAGTAAAACCCTTGTCCCTGTAGCAGTATGTCTCTGATGCAGCCCAGGGAGAAGACACCAGACCTCCAGACAGGCTGCCAGGAGGCCCCTGGGGTGTAAGTCAGGGCAGGACAAAGCCTTGCTTGGGTTGATCTGCCTTGTTCCTGGCTAATTAGCCCTGGGGGAGCTTTGCACTGTAAGGGCAGGCTGTTTCCCAGAACTGGGCTGGTGGAGACATTTCTACCCTGAGCTGTAGGAACCTCATGGTTCAACCAGCAGGTTCTCATGGAGATGGCTCTGGACTCATGTGTGTGCGTGCACATCACCCAGTAACACTCAAAGTGCGTTTCAGTCTGAATTGTGACCCTATGAAACTGAAAACAGTTTAAATATATATATATTTTTTTTCATTGCTGGGGTATTTAGCACTGCAGAATGTTCCTTCCTGTGAGACTTTGCATTTTTGCGTTGAGCAAACGCTTGGAATAGTACTGACAGTCTTTCCAAAACTATTCATCATTTGAGAGTTATAGAAGCATTAAGGATATCTATTTTTATTACTCAGAGGAGACAGACTGGGCAAGTCCTTACCAAAAATTTGAGCCTGGAAACCTTGACGTTTCCGACTATCCAAAGTGCCATTCTGTAACATCTCAACAACCACTGAAGCATTACATTTCCCTGGATACTTAACAGTCCTGAAGTCACAGAGACATGTGGGGGCCAGAAACTTTTGATTTTCCTTCTTGATGTAGGCATTCAAGCCTTACATTTGTTTCAAGATCAGTGCTAGTTTATATATTTCTTTTAAGTTCCCATTCCTGTTCCTCTCAGCTGTGCCAACTTAGACACTTGTGGTTTGGTAGGGTGAACCGGATCATGAAGTCTTTACATAAAAAGACAGAAGAAAAGAAAATTCACGCTTTCCATGTGCAAAGGGTGTATATATATGGTAGGAGCAAGCCGGAGGCTGAAAGGCTTAGGCAGTCCTCCCTAACACCACCAGAAATGCTCATGAAACAGTTTCTTCAGGGAATGCTATTGCTACAAATTCAAATTTGTCTTTTACTGAGTTAGTGCTCCCGCTCTTCCTCTTATGCACTGCAGACCCTCCAACTCAGGCTCTCAAGTGCTTTGAGCTACAAACTGTGTAGCCTAGCTGGTAGTGTGGATGAGCATTTTCTAACTACTAGCCACATTCCCTGTCCAAAAAAGGTATTTTTTACCTGAGTTCATGGTGGAGGTGTTTTTTCCCCCCCGGGTTATGTATACTGTTTACCAGAAATTAAACACCTTTCTTCAAATCAATAAACCTCTTTCCCTGACTGAATTTCCTGCAGGCTTTCATGTGATCACCCTCATAGTCAGCACTGGGGCTGGTCCTGTTATGCAGAATCACATAATAGTTTGGGTTGGAAGGGTCTTTTAAAGATCGTCTGATCCAACCTCCCTGCCATGGACAGGGACACCTTCCACTAGATCAGATTTCTTAAAGCCCCATCCAGGGATGGGGCACCTACTCTCTGGGCAACCTGTTCCATCTCATAAAGAATTTGTTCCATATGTCTAATGTAAACCTGCCCTCTCAGTTTTGAACCTTTGCCCCTTGTCCTTGTCACCACAGATCCTGGTAAAAGTCTCCTTCTTTCTTATAAGCCCCCTTTAAGTACTGAAAAGGGCATTAAGGTCTCCCTGGAGCCTTTTATTCTCCAGGCAACTCACTTAGCCTTTCTTCACAGGAGAGGTGCTCCATCCTGCTGTTCATCTTTGTGACCCTTCTCTGGACCCACTCCAACAGGTGCATGTCTTTCCTGTGCTGGGGACCCCAGAGCTGGATGCAGCACTCCGGGTGGGGTCTCACCAGAGTGAAGTAGAGGGGCAGAATCACTTCCCTTGACCTGCTGGCCAAGCCTCTCTGATGCAGCCCAGGATCCGATTGGCTTTCTGGGCTCTGAGTACGCAGTGCCAGGTCATGTCCATGTCATGTCATGTGCTGGTTTGTTCTGTGGAAGCCCTTCCCCACTGAGTGCAGATCTCATTTAGGTGGGCAGTTCATTTCCCAGGCAGTAGGTGTCATTCCTGCAGCTTGAGATCTCACAGTTTTATTTCTCTCTTTCTTCAGCTTCACATAGGTGCCAGGATGGATAGACATGTTTTTCTATGAGAAAAAAGTAAAAAAAACAAACATAAAAGCAAGCTGTGTAGTACTGTGACTTGTAGCATGCCACAGGTGCAGGCACAGGTAGATGCTCCAGCAGTTTGTGTCTGTTTCTGCAGCAAGGCCCAGTCCTTGTCACTGGGGTGAGCTCCATAGTGCAGGCATGCTGTGCTTCCTCAGCTGGTCTGTGGCTGCTAAATCTCTTAACCTTTTTGGCTTCGTTGCTTTATCTGCTGGAGAATGACAATATTTACCTGAGAGGGAATTAAGATGATTAAGTAGCTGGGTCTCAGTCTAGCAAAGGATTTAAGGCTTAAGTTGGGTCCTGTTAAAGGCCTTGCTTTGCTAGATTGGAGTCTCCTGTTCAAATAGCATTTCTGAGGATGACAAGTGTATTTATAATAAATGCTAAGCATTACAGCAAAGTTCCTTGTGTATTGCCATCCATTCGTTCCTTCCTCCAATTTTTTCTTTTCCTATTCCTCTAATTTGCTGCTTCTTAGTCAGGATGTGTGTTGCTTCCTTCCTGTGCTTCCCTCCTTTATCCCCTGTCAGTAAGCCACTCCCTCAGTAACGAGGAGCTCTAGAAAACACAGTGAAATGGCATCAGCAAGAAGCAGGGCTGTGCCCACCATAATCCCTTTAATTGCATGCTGTATCCTTTTTTCTTCCATGGCTGTACACAGCTCAGGGGGTTGGCTGCAGCTATGTTCTGTGGGTGTGTATTCACCTGCAACACACCCAGGACTGTTGAGTGCTCATGATGAAAGGGAGAGCTTAAAAGTGTACATTCAAGTGTAAAAACTGTAATGGAAATGTCTGTTACATGTGTGCTGGATGAGTCAGAGTATGTCTTCAGCACTGAAAAGACCAGCACTACTCAATTCATGGTTTGTGGCCCAGAGGACATCAAAAGAGAGATCAAAAAATGCCTACAAAAAATTTAAAAATCAGAAACGAGGCAGTTAAAATCATCCCCATATGCACATATTTTCATGCAGTTTGTAGGTGTGTAACCCATTCCTATTAGCTCTTTGCTGTTATTGCCCAGTTAAAATATTTTTGATACTAAAGTAATTATTTTTTTAGCTGGCTCTGTTTTGTCTATCACTCTAGTTCCCACCTGCCAAACAGTAGCGGGATTTGAGATAATCTGTGAATTCCTTTTTGAAAAGGATTTGTGATTTAAAATGAGAGAAATACTGGACGAGCATATTTTGACAGAATGAGGTAACTTTAATATTATGGCTTTGTCATGAATTAGTGTTGAGTGCTTCAACACATTAGCATGCTAATCTTTCTTTTAAATAACTAAATACATCACCTAGGTGAGTCTAAGTCAATTTTTGATCCCACAGCTGTTATGTTGAGAAGTAAGGGTTGAATCATCAAAATTAAGAGCCTTCTCAGGCAGTTAATTTCTTTGACTAGCCAGGTAAGTGGAAGAGAGAAAACATGGATTTATATATTCATTTCACCTGTATCCTTAATAAAATATCCTATATCTCTCCCTGCTTGTGGTTTCACCTGTCTGGTAGTAAGAACCATCTGTGAGTAGGTGGAGCGAGGAGTTACATCTTTTCATCACACTTTGGCACGTGCAGTGTTGTCCATTAGAGGAGCTGCCTGAAGTGCTGCTTTGTCAGCTGCCACCAAAGTGATCTGTAACTCAAAACACTGTCTTAGGACTCCACTGGTGGCCCAGCATTGTGATGGATCCTCCCAGAACCAGACCTGCTGCCTCTTGGCTTTGTATTTATTTGTTTTAATTGGAGCTGAACTGTCAAACACTAGTTCAGAGCATGTGGAATCACACACAGCTGCCACCAGGACTGCCATGGTGAGGGGTGATGCCCAGGGATGTCTGGTTCATCACACACCCAGGAGCAGCCCAGAGGCACTCGCCTCTATCTGCATGGCAGCCTGGAGGCAGCCTTGGGGATTTCAGCTGGCCACGTCTAATGCTGGAGGCATGAAGAAAGCCGGCTGATGCTACGGCATTAAGGTCCTAATCTTGAAAAGACTTGAGCACATTCTTGACCTTATTAATGGGTCCTTGATGTTTGTGAACCTAATGGCCATTGTAATAAGACCACTGACCGTAATAAATTTAAGTATATTTACCAGTATTGATGGGGTTGGGATCTGATGGAACAGTGAAGGCTCACTTCTTCATTCGAGGGCAGAACTCAGCACGGGAAATTTGTAGCTTTTAGGAAGGGAGACAAAAGCTGCCCTATTCCTATCCTCTGTATGGAAGTCCTCACTTTTAGCATACACAAATAGGAACATAACTATCTCTCATTTAAAGTACTCCCCAGCGCCCAATAAACAGTTATTAACTGAAGACCTGACAGTGAGTTAAAAAGAACCCCAGTCCTTGGGGTAGCAGAGGAGGCAGGTGAATGGTACAAGGAGCTGGTTTGCTGGGAAACAGTGTGGAGGGCTGGAGCTGGTGGAGCTGTCCTGGTGAGGCAGGTGAGGTGGGTCCTTCCCTTTTGGGGGTTCACAAGCAAAAATCGAAGTAAAAAGTGAACAGAAAAGATGGTCAGAGTGTTTAGTGTAACTTGGGAGTGAGAGTGTGTGTGTGTGTGTGTGTGTGTGTGTGTGTGTGTGTGTGTGTGTCTGTACAGGGGGGTCCCCCAGAGCTTGTTGTATTGATCCCAGGGAACACACCCTCATTTTATGGTCCTTAGCCTGTTGTCCAGGGGGGAGCTGCAAGGGCCTGCTTGTCTGTTCTGTCCTGGCTTGCTAAGCAAAAATAGTGCCAGAACTGCATGACTGCAACCCTTTGCAAGATCTCAAAAAAACCTGAGCCAGCATACTGTTTAAAAATTTCATGGTATTAAATATGAGAACGTTACAGAAATAGCAGAGGGGACACTGGGCTAGGCAGCAAGCTAGGGAATATGGGAACAAGTTTGTAAGAGCAATAATGCACACAGGGACATTTCTCAAGCTATGAAGCATGTTCAGAGGTGTGCGGGGCGAATGCCTCTCATCGTGCATTTAGCTTTTACCACTGTCCTGAGTAGGTACAGGTCTGGTTTAATCAGTTCTCCCAGTTTCCAGCTGACTCAAGTCTCCTGAACCAATTCACCATGGAGCTGTATAAATGTCTGTCAGCACCACACCAGTGGGAGTGGGAGAGAGGGCTGTGGTGCGGCCACGGTGCACCAGGGCAGCCCAAGTGGAAATGATGCTCCGTGTCTGATCCTCCTCTCAGTGGTGACTTCATGCCTCCAGGAGCTCACATTTAGATCACTGCATGGTCTGATTAACCCAGTGGTTTGCTGAGGATTTCCATGCTAAATTGCTGAAACGATAGTCCTTCTTCCTTACGCAGGAATGCTTTCTGTGACCTCTTATTTTTGACACTGGTCTCCAGACTCTGATCTCATTGTCACTTTGGTCAAAGTCTGTCACTGCAGCCTTAGTTGCACCCTGATACCAGCTGTCATCTGTTGTTGCCATCAGGGTCTCTTCATCATCCTTTTGCTTCAGAGGTTTGGACACCTTTTGTGACCTTTAAAAGATGATAATCCTGAGTGGACACAGCAAAACAAACAACACAGCTAAAGGCTCCCTGAACAAACATTTTTAGAGGTATGCCTGGGTATTAGAGGCTGTGGTTAAGCCTGACCTTGCTAGAGCCCTCGGCTTCTATTTGAATGCAGTGGGATTATAATCTAATATCAGTTTCCATTTCTGATTCCCCAACACCCAGTCAGTATGATAGGCCTGAACTGCAGTTCAGCTTCACAGATGGTACCTGCATCACAGAAAATATTAGATGACTAGTGCCCTAAATACGACAGAGTGCATTTGTCTACACATCTGTGTATACAGAAAAAATCTCTTTAATGGTAAAAAGCGTAGTCACGTAAGAGGAATGTGAAGGGAGTTTGCTAGAAGACTCTGTGGTGACTTTTTAAGTGTTGGAGCAGGATAAGCAACCTTAGAAGATCTTAAGACTGTGAATAAACATGGCAAGTGAATTTAGCAAATCTGCCTAAAGAAGCAGGCTTTTATGATATTTTGTTGTTTTATTACAAACAAGAACTTTGATAGCTGCTGTGTTTTCCCAATAGTACCAAACATGTAAAATATTTTAGTGACCTGATATTTAAAAAATAACCACATCAAATGCCTCAGCTTCCGTCAGGATTGTCTCATTTTTCTTCAGGACATGCATTTCTCATGGCCCATCAACATCTGTTCAGCTATTGCAAATGCAGGAGGATGAAGAGTTGCAGGGTCTGATTTTCTCTGCAGCCTCTGGGCACCAGAGGAACTTTAGAAAAGATAGAGACAGGGGAGAGCCTTCATGGAGAGTGCCCATGCAGCATCCCTGCCAGTGTCTCCTCAGTGGGATACACAGCTTCAAGTACCTCTTTCATGGGGAATGAATTCATTGAAAACTCAAAACTGTTGATTTGGGGGGGATTTTTCCAGCATCTCCTCTGTTTTTTTGCTGTCTCTCTCTATTCTAAAGCTGTCTTAACAAGAATGTGAATGAAAATTAACCCAAATCACCTAAAATATGAATGTAAAGTAAATTAGGTAAACTAAATTAAACCATTGTATATATTCTCTGATTCAGCATTCAAGTGACCTTAATTTGATTAAGCTTAATTCACATCAAAGTAAATTATACTAAATATGAAATAGGGTTGATTTAATTAATAATGAGTGTGTCTGCAGGGATCTAATGTGGTTTGATTCATTACGGAAATGTTAATTCAGATTACTTTTCTAAAGTTTTCTCATGTAGATAAATCTTACAGGACAGTTTATTAGTTATACCTAAACTGGTGTAATTGTGTGTTTATTCCCCCTTGGCTCTAGAAGGACCTTCCCACCACTCTCCTCATATGGGACTTCATGAGCATTTTGTTGTGGGATGTTTTGTTAATTTGTTTATCCAGGCAAAGAAAATTCATCAGTTGGTTTAGTCACCTTTTCGCTTGATTTGTTTCTGCATGATGCTCTGAAGGGTAAAGACAGAAGTGTGAATGTGTGATCAAGGTGAAGAGGGTGGGGACTCGTTTCACCCCAGGTCAACCCTTTGTGCAGGAGACACTCTGCTTCCATCAGTACTGGAACCCCACTCCATTTGGTTACATAGCACATGGACAGAAGACACGAGCTTTGCTGAAATTGTTTAAAGTCACCTACCACCAAATTTCATTTTCTTGATCTTTAGGTACAACTGTGATGTATTGCTTGGCTTTGGCATGTACTGTTTTCCTTTGGTTTTTCCTCTCCTTGTGCCTGTGTAGTACTATGGCTTGTACTTTCTGAACAGCATCACCTGAGTACCTTGTGCTCTCAATATACACAAGCTCTATTGACCCACTTTCTGATTGCTTTTCTTCCTTTTCTGTCCATGGCTTTGAAGTTCTGTGAGTTTATTTTTTTGCCGTATGATTATTACAGGAATGGACACACCATAATTGCAAAGGTGGGATAGCTGGAGTGACTGAGACCTGTAAGTCTTTGTGTAGAGTGTTTTATAAGGATTGACTTTGTTTTCAAAGGATTGTGCAAAAATATTCTGTTTTCTTAGTGCTGTGCTTCAAGTGTAAAACTTGAACTAAAGCACCTGATCATCTTCAACAATTTGCCAAGCTGAAACTATCAGAGAGCCTTCAGGAGAAGAGCAGATAATAAATATGAACTAGATAGAGCAAAGATGGTCTAATTCTATAGTTTGGGGCTCTTTTTTCTCTTTCTTTTTCTTTCTTTCTTTCTTTCTTTCTTTCTTTCTTTCTTTCTTTCTTTCTTTCTTTTTTTCTTTCTTTCTTTCTTTCTTTCTTTCTTTCTTTCTTTCTTTCTTTCTTTCTTTCTTTCTTTCTTTCTTTCTTTTTCTTTCTTTCTTTCTTTCTTTTTCTTTCTTTCTTTCTTTCTTTTTCTCTTTTTTTCTTTCAATATAAGTAAATTAATATTTGAACAATAGGGAAATTACCCAAAACATGTCCTAAATTTCAACACAAACCCTAACTTTGATGCAAAAGTTTCTGAACTTTGGAAAGCGGGATGAAATATAATACTGTGCTTCAAAATTTATTGGAGATCTATCCCCAGAGTACTAGGAAATGCTGGCTGTGCCTGTTAGCATCTTCACGCATTCTAAGTTCAGTTTGAACAAAGAATCACTCCAAAATAGTGGCCAAAGCTGTGCTTTCAGCCTCTAGAAGCTTCCAGTGGTTCATTCTGTCTAGGAACCAGGCTTTGAAACCACGAAGCTGTGCCCATCTCATCCTGTTTTAATATCAGTGCACCCAGACACATAAACAATGTGCTTCTTCATGAGGCAATGAAAATCAATGAGGCTTTGAAGAGACATGCTCTTTAAAGTCATGGCCTTATTTGGGAAGTTGCAAGAAGCTTGGCTGTCACAAGAGAATATTTTGGCTCTGTGACAGTTTCGTTTATACGGTTCTTCAGAGAGGAATCTCCTGGGTTCACGCAGTGATAACTTGCAAGTGTTGTGTGTCTTTTTTCCCCTCCCCAGGAATATCCTTGTGAGTTCCTTCCAAACTTAGAATATTCTGTGATTTGCTGGAGGAAAGCCTGATATGTTGGTCAAAAGAGGCCAAAGACCTCTTTGGACTTCTTTCTTGTCCAAAGTATGTAGAGAAAAAGGAGTTTTTCAAAGGTAAAATGAAAAATTCCTTGTATTTCAGTATTCCTAAGCAAATTCACATGTTTTTATCATAATTACTTCTCTATATCCTTTTTTTTCCTCTCACTACTCATTTGTTGAGTGCTGCCTTCTGTTTATGTAAGTGTGGGATTGTTTAGGAATAATCTGGTCTGCCATCATGCTTTTGATCCTTACACTCTTTGGGAACATTTCCTTTATGTTCCCAGCGCCTTGGGAACTGTGGTGGGATAAAAGAGTCTGCATGATAAGATAAATTATAAACTGAAGGGAAAGTGTCAGAGACAGAAGCATGTTAGACTTGGAGTTGTTTGGGGAGAAAGAGAGGGGAGAGAGAAGATTGTCTCAGCAGCGTTTTGAAAGGGTTTCAGAAGAGGTAGTTGAAAGAAAGAGGTATTAGAGAAGAAAGGTGTGATTATAAGCTAAAAATCACTGTGGCTGTTTCTGAATCCTCTCTCCATATGATACACAGGTGGAATATAAAATTACTGCAGAGATTTAAGCTGCACAATTTAGTGCAGTCTGGAGAAAAAAGGACCTCCAGGCCACATTGATGTTGGAGACCAGGGGCACAGTGATGAGCAACACCATATGGATCTGTCATAACATGGATACCAGAAAGGACACCCTCAAGCATCGACAATACTGTTAAATAATCACAGTATTTGGAGCAGTTGAGAAGTCAAGGGGCAGAGGGTGAGGTCTGGTTGTGAGACTAATACCTATCTTCAGATTTTACTTCCTATGAAGGCTACAAAATACCCTTCTCCCCAGGATATTGGATCCTCCCTTCCACTGTCCTTGTCGGGTTTCCCTTGACTTGTTCTTGCAGTTCCTTTGCTCGTACCGACCCGACATACATTTCAGCTCTTTTCTGCTCTGCCCTGTGCCTTTCTGTTCCTGAGGAGGTGGGTAGGCAGCTGTACAGACTGAGCTCCGTCCCCAGCCCTACACTACAGTGACAAAGGTGGTATTTGCTGGTGCTGGCGTGTCTTTGAGAAAGGGCAGGTGGAGAGGGCAGTGTGCCTGGAGCAGAACCAACCCAAGGGTCACCATAATACTAATGTCACACTTAATATTGTGTGCACCTAATAGCAGCGTGAGGTAGCAAAGAGGGGTAGTGCCAGTGGCAGTGGATGGGAAAGGAAGATACAAGAGAGAGCTTGAGCTGTTTGCAGTGAGTGTGGGGAATGCATCTGGGAACGTGAGACTGGAAGGAGCATGCGCCAGGTCGGGCTGATCTGTGGTGCTCTGAGATAGAAATGTGAGTTAAAAATGTTGAAGAATAGGGATTCCTGTCTGTGGGTGGAAACTTGGAAGGAATTTTGTGAGCAAGGGGAATAAGTTTTGGATAGTATCTGAGGTTTTGTGATCATTTCTCATTTCATGAGTCTCGTGAATTCATTTCAGAGCCTTGCTACTTCTGTCTTCCCTTTCAAGGTCATTGGGATGCACTGGTTGCTCTGTATTCATTCATTAGAAATTAGCTAAACTGGGATTTGACTGGGATGTTTATCTGGGATGACCTGACCATTTCCTTCAGGAAATCATTCATACTTGAAAAGACAAATGTATCTCATGTAAAGGACAAGTTATGCTTGCCTCTCTTTGCCTCCAAAGATGAGGGAAGTAGGATTTAACTCATGAATAAATATTTAATACCTGAATGTATAAGTCAGTTGTCTGAACTGAATTGGTGCCCAGTTCCATTTCAAATTATCTGGAGTATCCAAGTGATGGATGTGTGGCTGATGGCCATGACCTGTGGTACACCAGAGCCCAGCTGGATACCAGACACTGTACACGTGCTTGGACACCTGGGTTTGAACCCCAAGCAATGCTAGACTGGATTACAGTGGGAATATGCAACGTTTCATCAGTGAACACTGTTGGGAGGAAAAAACTTCTGTTTTCTGCAGTTTGCTGTGGGGTTTGGTGTACAAATATGAGCCAGTAGAACTAGAACCAGATCGTTGTGATTGCAAAACCCAGTCCTGATTTCGCCTTCTGTCCTTTCCTTGTCCTGGATGCCTTCTTTGTGCAATTTTGGAATGGACAAAAGTGTATCCCATTGCTTTTTCCAAGGTTGTGACCTGGTTGTGAGACAGATTGGATGTGTTCTTCATGACTTGCCTGTTAGTCTAGCCTAAGTGATGAAAAGGTCCCCCTCAGCACAAGCAGGGAGGCAATTGGTGTTGTACTAAGCTTGATTCATGATAGTGTAGGGCAATTTGTACTACTGCTCCTTGCTTGGCTGTAAAAATGCTACTAGCTCTACCATAGGTAGTTAATCACATTCTATAGCCTAAGTAGGTGGGTTTTTTAAAGGCAGAGTGAGAAAATGGGATCATTCAGTTGAGGAATGATAAGCCATACAATTATAGCTGGGCAAGTACCGTGCACGTGTGACCTCCTGCTCTGCTCTCCCTCCCAAGTCGTCCTGGTTTCTTCTGGTTGCCGGAAAGTGTCAGACCTAATACAGTTTCACTGAAGAAGCCAGTGGAACTTCTCCAAGGAGTCCCACAGGAGAAGCAAAAAGCAGAAACTGTGATATTTCTCATGTTCTTAAACAAAACAAAAAACCCTCCAGTTTTTCAATCTTCAGTCTTTCTTTGTGTGACGAACAAATGAGGGATAGAAACACGATACTCCAACCAATACTTTGCAACGTAAGCTGCCTGCTTTGGTTTTGATTTGCTGTAGAATATCATAAAACATGTCTCCTTGCTATATTCTAGCTCAAAATCGTTGGGTCTTACTGATGCTCTGCAAAGGGATTGTTGAAGCTGGCAGATACCCACTGAACCGTTGCAGAGGTCAGAATGGCCAAGCCACATGGATTTCAGAGAAAGGCATCCCTGAAGTGTCTCCTGGGTTGTAGAATATACTTCTGGCCACCTATAACTTTCCTCCAGCCTTGAAGGAAGAAGGCAGCATGAAGTCTCAATATTGTGGTCTAATTTTGTCAGTGGTTCTTGTTAAAGATGATGTACAATCTTCCTCCACTATGTGTTGCTTTCCTTAGGGAGCATGCGTTGTGAATACATAAATTCCACATCAGATACCACAAAGGGAAGAGGTTGTGGGAATGACCTGACGTTGCTTGTGCAGCAGCTGGTGTAGCAGCCAGCCACACTTTGGGAGCAAGATGTGCTATGCCCAAGGGATGGGAAGGTCCTGCTCACAGAACCACACAGAGGTTGTGGAGGTTAGCAAGGACATCTGGAGATCATCTAGTCCAACCGTCTGCTCATGACCTTGTCCGGTTCAGTTTTGAATATCTCCCAAGATGGTGATGCCACAACCTTTCTGGGTAACCTATGCCAGTGTCTGACCATGCTTAGGGTAGAAAAGTTTCTTCTTTTGTCTGAATTGAATTCCCTGTGTTTCAAAATTTGTACCTGTTGCCTTTTTTCCTGTCGCCTTTCACTTCTGAAAAGAGTCTGACTGTCTTCTTTACTCCTCCATCATGTATTTTTACACAGTGGTGAATGTGTCTGTAGTGATGTGATGGGAGATACTGTCAAAAGCTGTACTGGAGTCAAGACTTGTCAGTACAGAGTAGGCCAGAACCTGGCCACTGTGATGATGGTGTCACCTATCTCTGGGTAGAAGAGCCAGCTCTGGTGGCACCACACACTAACATCTCTCCCCCGCCAGCAAGGTCATTTGGCTTAGTGTGTAAAAATGCTGATGAGTGCTAGGATGTCCTGAAGGAGTCCTGAAGGAGACTTGGAGGAGTCAGAACTTTTGTGTGTTCTCATGGGAGTGAGGAAATGTTATCCTGAAATGCTACAGCTTAGGTCTGGTGCTGCTGTCATAAGTTTTTTCTAAACAAAGAATTCCACAGTATATATGAATAATTCCTGCATATGCTTATTCTAACATCTTTTGCATCAGTTGCAGGGGAAAGAAAGTTTTGGGTTTATTTGGAGTTTTTGTTTGGTTTGTTTGTTTTGGTGATTTGGTTTGGTTTTTGGATTTTTTTGGAAGCAGGGGCAGAGTACATCTTAATGTGAGAGCAATGCAGCTAAGTTTTGGCAGATTCTCTATCAACAGCACCTTACACTGCATAATTCCTACATATAGCACCTTACAGTACCTAAAAGGGCTAAAAGAGAGCTGGAGAGGGGCTTTCTACAAGGGCTTGCAGCCAAGGGGGAATGGCTTCAAATTGAGAGAGGGTAGGTTTAGATTAGATATTAGGAAGAAATTCTTTACAGTGAGAGTGATGAGGCACTGAAACAGGTTTTCCAGAGAGGTTGTGGACGCCCCATTCCTGTAAGTGTTCAAGGCCAGGTTGGATGAGGCTTTGAGTAACCTGGTCTAGTGGGAGCTGTCCCTGCCCATGGCAGGGAAGTTGGAACTAGGTGATCTTTAAGGTCCCTTCCAACCCAAACCATTCTGTAATTCTGGGTTCCAAATGAAATTCTGGGCCATGATCCGATCTGAGCTTTGACATTATGTCTATGTAAAATCCCTATAAGCTAGTAGCTCCTAAGACCTTGGTGGTGTGGCCCTGTGCTGCAGAGGGCTTGCTCGACAGATGTATTTTACCCGCGGAGTTTTATCAACTGCAGTGAGGTTACTTTTCGCAGAGAGAAGCAGAGATATAAAACTTAACCTTCATTTTTCTCTTGTCTACACCATACCATTTAACTAGAGGGTTCAGAGGTACAAGAAGACTCAGTAGTTACTAGCAATACTCTCCTAATGTTTACCAGAGAAGATGTCTAATTGACACTGATATTTTCCATGCAGAATAACTTCTGCTTTTCCAATATTCTTGATAATGAGTCCCAAATTCAGTAGGCATTTATGTGCTCATCTGTGTGTGGGAAGTTGTTTGGTTCATGTTGGCTGCTACTTTTGACTGCAGCCATGCCACTGTACAATTCAAACAGATTTCAGTTGTTTCAATCTTATAAGATCTAGGTCACTGGCTTTCTTGAAAATGACGAGAAGTCAGGGTGTGTGTGATGGTACCTGAATATCTGTGTTTGTATTCATGTCTGAAGCACTCTGGTTTGTGTTTGTTGAGATGTGATGTATACATCCCACATAAATGTCCAAATGCTTTTTTGTCAAAGTGTGTTTTAGTGGATGAAGTGTATTATTCAGACACTGTTTTCAATTCCACTGACATTTCATTTGATAGTGGCGATAATGCCAGTCCAGTTTTAGCCTCTTGCTTTCCTTTTTTCCCCACTTAATCCCTCGCAACTTGGAAAAAGTCAAATTGACTGATTTCAGCTAACTTTAAGAAAGTTTCCAAATGAAAACCTACAGTTCCTTTTATTTTCTCTGGTAGAGTTTTCAATGTCTTCTTTTCTGTGTTTGTACGTAGCAGGTATAAGAAACTGTGGCTGTGAGGTGACTATTGAGGCATCATAATTCTTTATTACTACAGGGACTTCTGTGTGCAGTATGATTCAAATTTACCTGTGCTGATTTGAAAAAAAACATGGTTTATAATTGTTTATCTAGGAAAAATAATACTTTACTTCATTGCACTTCCAATTTGTATAGCCCTCTCCTTTTCGTTGGAAGGAATTTTTATTTTTTTTTTGGCAGTGGCACCTTCCACTACACCAGGTTGCTCAAAGCATCCAACCTGGCCTTGAACACTTCCAGGGTTGGGACATCCACATCTGGGTAACCTGTCCCAGCGCCTCATCACCCTCACAAAAGAATTTCTTCCCAATATCTATTTTTAATTGACCCTCTTTCAGTTTGAAGCCATTGGCCCTTGTTCTGTCACTACGTTTTGTATTGTTTTAAAAATTTTTCATAAATAGGCAGGAATACCAAAATCTTGGTGATATCAGCTAACATTTGCAACCTATACAGACTGCATCTTAACTTTTGGATGTTTGGTGGTTTGACCATATTTATTCTTTTACTAATTTGATATTTATCTGAAATATCCTTGTCTGTTGCTGTTGTTTATGTAAACTGATTTTCCATTTTCAGCTTTATGTGGCAGTCAGCACCATACAGTCCTGCACTTGACTGGATATTTCAGGCATTGTTGCAGTGATCAATAACTTAATAATCTGTATGGAGCTTTTAGTTTTCATCCTGACTGGCTCAGTTCTGTTGGATTGCAAGTTGTGACTTGGTGCTACCCCCAAGGGCTGATAGAAAATCAGTAAGAATCCCATTCTCTCTGGTTCACTCCAGTGCATCTTCCCTAAAGCACTAGAATAAGGCAGATGCAGCTCTATTTGGAAAAACATCCCATTTCAGCCCTGTGAGGTGCTCGTCTGCACCTGGTACAGGGTATCTGTTAATGAGAATGGTATGTGACACTCCCAGAATGATAAGAGTAAAGCAGTGGGAGAAGAACGTGGGAAAGACATCAGCCATCCTGTGGTCAGGCCAAGCCTTGAGATTTGCAAAGCATGAAGCATATTTGGGCCAAATCTGGGAGAGAGAAAATTGATTTTCTTCTGTGCAAATATTCATTGTGCTGTGATAACTTCAAGCTATGTAAATGATGTAGGTTTTTTTTTTTTTTTTGGTGGAGGTTAATATCAGAAAATCAACCTGAAGACCTAGGAGTGAAAGGAGCAGTCTAAAATGTATCAGACTATTCTTGTGAATCAAAATTCACAGTGTATTTTAAGGCAACATGTAATAGAAATCCCATTGGTGAAAGGAGGAAAAAAATGTTCACTTCTGCCCCACCCACCCTTTCCTTTAACAGCTGAAGCTTGGAGTCAATATTCTAATAATGAATACATCCTGGTTCAGTAAACTTTAGGGCACTGTAATTATTTTCACAGTTTCCCCAGTACCTGAAGAAACTAAGGCAGCCATTCCTCTTCTATTTCAATAAACATTTTAAATCTTATTTTCTTAAGCCCAAGGAAGAGTTTTGAACTCGGAGACAGTCCTAGGAGATTTTTCAGCATATTCTGGGATGCTGCCTGTGATTGCCACATCCTCCACTGTGCAGAAATGTTGGAGCTGCAGTGGATGAGCACCCATTAGATATGCTCTCGTTGGCTCATTTCCCATCTCCTTTCTGTTTTCTTCCTCATGAATTGAAGTGAACGCTGAATTTTTCAGTGCTGTTGTGGGTTTTTTTAGAATGGTCTGAATATCACTTCAGCGTAATGATAATACAGGTTTAATGACAGAAGTCCGCTGTGTTAGTGGCTTTTTCCTTGCTTCAGCAGGGGAATAAGTAGTTACCTCATTAAAATCTCTCAGTCTGTTTGTGATCGGATAATGTCACCAAGCATCTGCCAAAGGCTTTAGTGGAATCTAAGGTAAAGAGGACAAATACTGATATGCTGCTATACTGAATACCAATAATGCAAGATGTTATACTTGGGGAAACTAGGTTCTTAGCAGAGTATCAGCACAAGGCCTTTGGATGCCAGTGAAATACTAGCTAAAGCCAGAAATTTCACCATTATCCTCTGCCTTGTTCTGGTTTGTCATATTTCCAGGCTTTTTTTGCAACCTTTGTTTCTTCGTCAAGCTTTCATCAAGGATAACCACTTCTATCACAGTCTCACTTGTTTGTTAGAGCCTGGCATTAAAATTAGAAAGTGTTTTCCAAAAGCTACTGATTGACTTCAGTGGGAGGGACCCTCATTGTCAAGTCTTTTTGGCCTCAGATCAGAAGGTGGGGTCTGGGTCCCACAGTTCCCATTACATTAATTGTCCCACCCAATGTTTAGTGTAATTTTTCTTTTCTGTGTCATAATTTGATTTTTTGGTAAACTGTGGGACATTTTTCATCAAAGGTCTGACTGATTATACAGTCAGGCAGGGAATAAACAATTCCTTCTTGTAAAAAATTTTGTTGCTGGTTGTGATTTCTGACGTAATTTCTGTCTGCTTCTCAAGACCTGCAGTCTGACTCAGGGCACAAGAAGTTACAGTCTTTGCTAAAACATTATAAGGAGGCATTATAGCCCTGCATTTATTTATTTATTTATATATTTGGCCGTTGCATGTGTTCATGTGATTTTCTGAAGCCCCTGTGAGTTCTGTTAGGTAATTGCATGCTGAGCCTCATTCATGTCTACAGTAGGACTCAGATCTTTCTATGGAATATGGGAAGCCTAGTACTTAACCAGAAATGGGGCTATTGGTTGTCTCACAAGATAGAAGCCCTGCTATTCCTGTCTGTAATACTATCAGCTGTTGTGAAAGTGCCAGCTAAGAAAAAAAAAAATTAAGTTAAAAGATGTTTTCCTACTGAAACCTTTCAGCAGTTGACCTCTACTGAATATGAAAGCTTTCTGGAGGATATTTGCCTTTCTAATCCTTCACAGTGAACTTGTTGATGACAGAAGCCTTGATTGAACAGCTGACTATTTATCTGCATAGTGGCTGTTGAGAAATTGCAGAAATTGGAAGATTCAGGTAGTGATTTTGTCAGCTTTGTTTTGAAAAGAATACTTAGGAGACACAGTACTTATATTTACTGTTAATTTTGTAGAAGGGTATTATTTTCTATAGCATGAAAAATAAACACTTTTCAAGTGAAAAACAGCCCTCTTCCACTTGATTCAAGTTAGAGGGAGATTGAGGTGAACAAGAAAACAGAAGTTCAGAATTCCAGCCTTCGCCCATAAGGGATCTTGACTAGCTCTGACTTTGAAAGTAAAAAGACTGTTTCCTACTAAGTCAGTAGCAGAACACTTGCTTGCAAGGGGTACCTCACCCATGCCCGGCTGCTTGGGTGCTGTATGTAGTGAACATACTTGTGGTGAAGTTCAGCCTAAACATGGAATGTGGCTTTTCCTGATGGTTGCATTGTTGTCCTCTCTGGTAATTTGAATTTTTCATTGGGCTGTAGCCAGAAGCACCTACCCTGCAGTCCTTCTCTTTCTGGATGCTCATGGAAGAATTAATTTCTGTCAGATGGTGTGACTGCATGTGTTTTAGTGTTCCTACAGTGTGCCTTTATTGTCACTTAACACTATCAGATTTGTTTAAAGGAAATAAAACGAAACCCAAGGTCACTACTACGTTAAAAACACTATGTCCCAAATAAACATGGATTTTCTTTATTTCCAGTGCTGAGATTTTTGCCATGAGTGCCTTTTCCTTTCGTTCCAGCTCTTTCTGTCTGTATTTTTCAGAGCCATGAGATCAGATGCCACAGTTACCATGGCCTGTCCCCTATCACTGTGTCTAGGAGATGTGGCAGTCTGTACTTTGGATGCTTTTCCAGCCTCCAAATCCCGTAGCTCAGTGGGGCAGCCACTGCCTCAGGACCTGTGGTTGGGTTTGGGTGTTTCAGACTCCAGCCAAAATCCTCCATGTGAGAAACTGTTTCTTTGTACTGGAAACCAGCCCTAACAGTAGAAGTAAGAGGCAAGATGGGGAGCAGGCCCAGAGGTGACTCTGAATTTGCTGTCTCTCGTGACTTGCCCAGGCAGCATGTTCTCCCGCTGCCCCACTATCTCACCTTCCCATGGGTGGGGCTGGTTTTCCATGGTTTGAATCTCCTTCATTTCCAGGAGTCCTCACATTTCATCTGCTCTGAAGCCAGTGACCGAGTGGCAGAGCCTATTGCCCGTCTGCCTGGCTGATGCTGGCGTCCTTAGTGGCTGCACACTGCTGTGGCAGTGATGCTGAGGCTGATCTAGCGTGTGCAGAACACACTGTAAAACCTCCCCTGTCCCTCCTGTTTACGCTGACGAGTTTGCCTGGGGCTTCCAGGAACCTTGGCAAAGTCTCCCCAGTCCCTCTCATAGCCAACACCCATGCAATCCCTGAGCAAACTGATGGTGGTAGTCATCCAGCCTTGCACATCCAGGATTTCCAACAGGCTTGCTATGGGGATGATGAGCTCTGGCTCCTGGTGTTTTGGGGTCTGTTCCCCAGCACTGTGAGCTCTGTTTATTCAACCACTGCGTGCAACGCTGCCGGGCCATGTTATTTCAGAGCAGCAGATATGCTTCCCATTGCCAGGCTATTCCAGGAGCATGTCCGTGTGCTTCCATGCTCCACATCGGTGGGACCTCCCTACGCAGAGTAGGTGCAGACTGCACCCCTGAGCCTGGGCTGCCTCTTGGCTCCCGGTTACCCTGGGAGCAGCTTTTGGCGGTGCGGGGTGGCCGACACTGGGGTGGTGTGACCACTACAGTGGTGGTGTGGCTGGCACAGGGGTGGTGTGGCCGGCACAGAGGTGGTGTGGCTGTCACAGGGGTGGTGTGGCTGGCACAGGGGTGGTGTGGCCGGCACAGAGGTGGTGTGGCTGGCACAGGGGTGGTGTGGCCGGGCCAGGGGAGGTTGGTCCCGTGTGTTGCCCCTGGGGGTGCGCAGCGTTTGCTCTAACCCCACGCTCACTGCGCTGTTGCCATGGAGATTGCGTGTGCTGTTGCTAGGCAGCTGAAGCATCCTTGCTTGCACACTGCAATGCCACGAAATGTTCAACTTTCCTCATTCCTATCTCCCTTCTGTGATCTTGTAGATATGACTCCTTTGGCTCTTACCCCGCTTCATTCAGTTGTACTGCTGCGATTTCTTGATGTTAACCCTATAAACCCTAAAAAGCCTGCATGGCGCTGCCAATAGGGTTTATGGCAATGAATTCAGGGCTGAAGGAGTTAAAGTGGTTGGGGATAGACTACAGAGGAAATGATTTCTAGCAGATAAACTACTTTAAATGTTCTGGCATTCATGGAAGGGGAGGTTTGTGGATGCAGTCTTTTGTTCCATCACTGATGATTTAGATGAATAAAAACAGACTAAAATGTCACTGCAAGGTAAGAAAATCAGCTTGAATGGGCCTAATTAATCTCTTCGGTTACAATATATATTTAGTTTTTTTAGTGTCCTCTGCTTGCATTTGCTAATTTTGATGTGGCATGTGAATGATAATTCAGCTGTAAAGCCTGTCGTGTACCGTATTTGACTTATTTGGCTTGAATAATAAAGATATCAGCCTGTATTCTTGGAGTATACTGCATTAATCAGACTTGCAGGAATGATCACATGGTACTCTATCGCCTTTTCCTGTTAGCTGCTGCTTGTCAGCAGCTGGCTGAGCTGTAGGCTGCAGGCCAGTATCTGCATACCCTTTCTCCTCAGAATATTTCAAATATACTGTCTCGTCATTATGCATTTTGCTGCAGTTTGACAATCTAAATGGTCCTCCTGCACATAAAGAAGATTATTTTAAATTTCAGAGCATTTGTGTAGTTGCTAGGCCATGTATGCATTTGAAGAATTCAGGTAGGCTCTCTGTTTTATACATCAGTGTGCTTGGTTTTTGTTCTCACAAGGTTTTTGCTGTGTAATGTCAGTCAGCTCTACAGTTAGTCCTTCAATGTGCAGATATTTATTGCGTTTTAAGATCCCTACCCTATGCATGGGGAGAAGTGCTTGAAGGGTACGATGCAGGTAACGGGAGCTAACTGCATGATGAAGTGCAAAGCTGGGTAATTGATTTTATCTTGCACAAATTTCATAGCCTTGCAGCCAGAAGCAGCGAGTACAGTGTGGCTATAAATATAAACCAGAAACTGTTCTGTTTAAAAGGGTCTTTGCTATTTTTGGTTCTGGAGAATCTGACAGATGCTCCTTCAAGATAAAATACTGATGGTGATAGAGAAAATTGATGCTTGGATTGTACACAGGATTATATTTTATGCTGCTGCAGAGTATACATGTCTTTTTCATAATCTTGTAGCTGCAGAATTCCTTATGAATTGCATTTAAAATAAGAATATTGTTCACTTTTTTGGGGTTGGTTTGTTGTTTGCAAACATCTGAGCAACTGTGATTGTTAGAATATAAAATTAGCACCTTTTATTTGATATTGGTTCTGCTCAATATTGCCTCTGCCCCCTTTCCTCCTCCATCCCCACCCCCAATATAACTCCATCCTTATGTGAGTATTGAGGTCTGTTAAAACCATAACAGATTTTTGAAGACATGAAATAGAATTTCTGCCCTCACTAACAGACTTAAGTATTTTTCTGTGCAATAAAACAGTTTAGGACTTGAAAAAATTCTGGTCAGTGGTTGTGGGGGAGGGATTGTCTCACTTAAAAAAAATTTTTTTTGCTTAGTGTGTTCAGTTCTTATAACTTGTGTTATAGAGTTGTCCAGATAAAATGATTACAATGTTGCAACAGCATTAGGCATCACCTCATGATGTTTGTCTGTATATAATTTTTATAATGTATCTTAAAAATACCCTTTCCTTTTTGGTTCAAAAGAATTGATTGTTTGACCAAGTATGTAAGTAGTGGAGAGGATGGATTCTTTGTATACTCAGTGAGAATTATGTACCAAATATTTTAAAATTAAACTTTCTAGCCTCAGATTAAATATTTTTAACATGATTTTTTGCCCTTTGTTAAGCATTGAAAATATTGGCAATTTCCATTATTTTGTGATTTGGTGATGGGTTCTGTGTGTAAGTGAGTGGTATCAAAAGCAGTAAAAGCAGGTACAGGACACCCACTGCCCTCCAGATGCCCTGATTCCAGACATGAGGGCTGGGGAGGTGCAGGCTGACTGTGTGTATTTCTCCTGTTGTGAAGTGCAGTATGATGCTGTCTGAGGGAAAAGATTTTACTGGAAGACCAGATAATGCTGTGTAACTGCTGTTGTCATAGGGCTGTCAGGAGATGCTTGGAATCTTGACATTGCTCAGTGTTGGCAGTACATTAAGGTGCAAATGGGCCCCAAACTTACTGTGGCACGTACTGTGCCCACCAAGTTGTTTGTATTTCAACCAGTTGGTTGGGTCCTATTCTTGATTGAGTGAAACTCTCAATGAGAATGAGAAAAAAAAGGGTGTTTTGAAAATTATGCTCTAAAAGCCTTAACTGTCTTTCAGTGGCTTTCCTAGACATCTTGGGCCAGGAAGACACCTACTTTTATGGAAGGAATGGTCAAATGCTGATTACACACCCATTAGGCTTATTAAATTACTTGTCATCCTCTCTTAGACTTGATTTGAAAACAGCATTAACATTTGATGTGCAGACAGCTAGACATTTTCTTTTAAATTTTCTGCACTGTTAGGGTAGGGTTTTCTGTACAGAGGGATTTAAATGGCATTTTTTTTATTGGGCATTTCCATGGTGTTTTGTTAAGGTTGTATCTGCATGTTGATGGTTTTTGTTATGGTGTGATTATTCTCATGCCCATGGCTATTTTAGATTTCGATGGGATCAGAACATATCTTGCAAAATAAAAAGGAAAAAAGGGTCTAGTTGAGCAGTGGGGTGGAAGTCTCCCTCCCATGGGTTCCTGGAAGCAAAGTGGATGTAGCAGCAGAGGGCACTCTTCTCTGGCCTACAGGCTCCTGCTCCATGGTGGCCCCACACTCTTCCATGTGCATAAAACACAGGCTTGGACTTATCTTCAGACCTTAACCTGAAGCAGATGTTCGTTGCATGTTGCTGTTTGCATCTGCCAGTGCAGCTACAGGGTTTGGGTACCCAAATGTCTAGAGAAGTGGTGAGCCCAGTGCTCATGCAGACCTATGTATGACCTATGCTTTTTTTTTTTTAATGCCTCCACACTGGGCCTTAAAGACCTGCAGGACTCCCCAGGTGGGTGGTGGGGGCTGTGGCACCCTGATCCCATGCCAAGAAGCATCCCTGCAGTCTGGCTGCCCGAGTTGCCCCAGCAATTTCAGTTTGATGCAGCCTTCTTCACTTCCCTGGCAAAGTGGTGCCAGGTTATTTTTGTGAGGTGTTAAGCAGCCGCTGGACCTCTGTGCAGAAGTGTCTCACTTAAGGTCTGTAAGTGACCCTGGTGTGGTGTTTGTGAAACACTTGTTTGTAAAGCCCTTTGGGATGAAATCTTACCCCCTTGGTTAATGGCTGGATGAAGAGAGACTTAAACCTCTGAGAAAACAGGGGGTAAATCCATTGAATAATCTCACAGTTCCTTATATTGGTCAAGCTTTATTTATCTTCCTTTTGGGAAGAACCTACTATCTCCTGAAAAAGTTTGATTGCTTGTGAAGCAGGGGTTAATGGAGCTAAGCCCCTTCTCAGTCCAAATGGGCTTCTGGTTTCTGTGTGATACTGGTTGGGCCCATTTTGTTGCTGATTTTCTGCACCATCTTCATAAAACCCCAAAGCTCACGTACATTTGGTTTATAATTGGAGGTGAGATTGTTTGTCAGCTGTGCTTTTATGCTCTCCTGCTGACCGTGCTGTGGTGAGATGACTTTGCATGTGAAGCCATCGGGAGGATGGTGCGCTTGGCCGCGAGCACTACTCCTCATTTGGTATCTTCAGCCCAGATTTAGCTCTCTAGTGGCAGTACACAAATGCATCTTCTTTTCCTTTGTTGCCATGCCTTTATCTTTCTGGGATATTACTTGGTATTCTTCGCAGTGAGCTGGTGTCTGTCTATTTCTGCTACACCGCCCACCACGGCATCGCAGTATTTTTAACTGCATCTTCTCTTCCCCCATCCACCGAGCAAAACTGAGAACGCTACGGGAAGCAAAATGAGTCTCTCAAAGCTCTCGAGCTGGCTATGAAGAGAGGAAATGAAACCCACCCATGAATAGAAAGCAAAGTTCAGAATGAACATGAAGCATTTGGGTACTGTGGTGCATGTGGAACCTCTCACCTGCTGATCCCCAAAGCAGCAGCAACATCAGGTGGAGTCTCCTGGGAGCAGGTGGTCCCCTGTGTCTTTGAGCAGATGCAGGCATTGAGTTTACCATACCTATAAGCGTGTCATGACTGAGTTTAGCTGCACAACTGGATCAGCCCCCAGGGATTATGACATCTAAGCCTCTAACTTCATTGCTGCGAAATGAAAAACTGAATAGCCCAAATTAGTGAAGAATTCTGGTTTTGATATGATTCTGCAAAAATCAGTGCTGGCAGCAGTTGCCTATCAAACACCTGCTCTGACTTTGACTGTAGCATTCTGCTCTCTGGTGACGAACAGTGGGACCCAATGAAATGAAGCTGCATCAGGGGAGGTTCAAATTGGACATTAGGAAAAAGTTCTTCACTGAGTGGGTGATGGGCCACTGGAACAGGTTTCTCAGGGAAGTGCTCATAGCACCAAACGTGTCAGAGTTCAAGGAGTGCCTGGACAATGTTCTCAGTCATATGGTTTAGTTTTAGGTAGTTCTGTTAGGAGGAGGGAACTAGACTTGATGATACTTGTGGTTCCTTTCGAACTTGAGATATTCTGTGATTCTGTGATTTCACTGCTGACATTTTCAGTACCTCTAGGGTAGGTGGTGTATTTATTAGAAAATAGTATAAAGGACAAGCATGATCATTTTGTAAAGGCAGACATTATTGTAAATGGCAGGTGGCTTTTCCTTCCCCCTTTCCCAAGAAACAGTAAGATGATTTATCAAAGGGACTAAACGCTGGTGCTCCGAAGGGAGGCAGGCCTGTCTCCTGTGGCTTTTCCTGCTGTCTTCCTAAGGAGGTCTTTTAAATAATCCTATTTTTCAGAAGTTTTTTCAGAAGTCTATTCAAACTGCAGTTTGAATAGACGAGCAACTTCAGGAAGCTGTAGGTGATGTGATAGCAGATATGGTTTCACTAAGGGCAAATCATCCCCGGAAAATATGATGGCCTTCTGCAATGAGGTTACAGCATTGGTGGATAAGGGAAGAGTAACTGATGCCATCTACCTGGATTTGTGTGAAAGCTTTGACACTGTCCTGCACAACATCCTAGACCCTAAACTGGAGAGGCATGGATTTGACAGATGGACCACCTGAGGGATAAGAAATTGGCTGGATGGTGACACTCAAAGAGCTGTGGTCAACAGCTCAAAGTCGAAGAGGAGACCAGTGGTGAGTGGTGTGGAGTGTTCCTCAGGGGACTGGCACATATTTATTGGCAACATAGAGAGTGGGACTGAGTGCACCCTCAACAAGTTTGCTGATGACACCAAGCTTTGCGGTGCAGTTGACACACTGGAGAGAAGGGACCTTGACAGGCTTGAGAGATGGGCCCATGTGAACCTCATGAAGTTCAACAAGGCCAAGTGCAATGTCCTGCACCTGGGTCGGGGCAATCCCAAGAACATGAAAGGTGTCCCTGCCCATGGCAGTGAGGTTAGAACTAGATGATCTTTAAGGTCCCTTCCAACCCAAACCATTCTATGACACTATAACAACAGAAAAGGGTTGTTGTTCTTTGCTACAAGAAATATGATCATATTGATGAGTAAGAAGCATCAAGAGAGTTGCCAAAAGACTGTTCCAGTTTCTATAGGAGTGTAGCTTTTGTGTAGAGGTGTATTGGTATTGCAGCACTACGGAGAAATGCAACAAATTGTTGTTGCAGGTTGGTGACTCTGACCTTACAAGGTAGATGGAGCAGCTAGCAAAAAATATATCAAATAGCTCAGTTAGTCTTTTCTGACAAGAGGAGAATAAATTTTGGAAGTAATTGTTCCGAGATCAAAAGATGTGAAAGTGAAAAAAACAAGTTTCAAATGGAGAAAACCCAAGGACAGTTTTATTGGCAAACCATAATGAGTTGCAGGATCTCCATCCCTTCTTACCTTCATTGCTAAACTCACCGATTGTATTCTCGTGTTCAAAATATCCTGTAGGTGCTTAATAAATAACCACAAATGTGGGAACCTGGAAGCTGCAGGCCTGCCAAGTCTCTGCTTGCTCAGCATTTTCTCTTCAATAGACTATGTCCACCAGCAAACTGGCTGGCTGTATTCCTCCCTTTTGTCCTTGCATGGATACAGGCAAATTCATAAAATCATGGAATGGTTTGGGCTGGAAGGGACCTTAAAGATCGTCTAGTTCCAACCTGCCCGCCCTGGGCAAGAACACCTTCCACTAGACCAGGTTGTTCAAAACCCCATCCAACCTTTCCTTAAACACTTCCAGGGATGGGGCACCCACAGCTTCTCTGGGCAGTCTGTTCCACTGCCTCACCACCCTCACAGTAAAGAATTTCTTCCTGATATCTAATCTAAACCTGCCTTCTTTCAGTCTGAAGCCATTCCCCCTTGGCCTATCATTACATGCCCATGTAAGAAGTCCCCCTCCATTTCTCTTTTAGCCCCTTTGGGTACTGGAAGGTGCTATAAGGTCTCCCTGGAGCCTTCTCCTCTCCAGGCTGAACAATCCCAACTCTCTCAGCTTGTCTTCCTAGGAGAAGTACTCCAGTCCTTGGATCATCCTCATGGACCTCCTCTGGACTCACTCCAACAGGCTGATATCCTTCTTATGCTGGGAGCCTCAGAGCAGAACACAAAACTTGATAAAAATACATTGTTGAGACAGAAGTTTTGGATTATCTGCAGGAATTGGCAAGTCTGGTTGTTCACTTTGCAAATGTGAATATTCCATATGATGAATCTCATCAGAGAAAATGCATGTGCCTGGGGGGCAAGTTATGGTTCCTCTTAAGATCTGCAATATCCTTTGCATCATTCTTCACTTAAGAGTTCACCATTTTGTGACTGAGAGGCTAAATTTTATCTTTTTTTTTCCCCCCTGAAACAAACTTGCACTAAATTAAAAAAGGAGGAAAAGGAACTAGTTCTGCATTTTTCTTTTGCTGAAGGTGGTTGCCTCAAATCTGCCCTTTGATATTGGAAATTGATTTTAGATCCTTGGATTTTGGACAGTTGTTATTTATCCACACAAGGCATACACCCTGAGGAAATGTTGCTTCCTTAAACAGCAGATTGAATCAAATGTTTTTGCTGACATATTTTTCCCTGTGCAACTGACACTGCAGTTGCCACATATTTCAGTGGTTTAGCACAGAGACATTTGAAGAGGAGAGAAATGCTTCTAAGGAAGTAATGTGAGAATGCTGTTGCTGGGAATGAAGATAAGCACTTACTATTCTCATAGTGGCTATGTTGTAATATTTCTCCTGAAGAGGAAAATAGCTACAGATCCTTTGTGAGAGATGGTGGAGTCAGGTTTGGCCAGATTTTAAGGGGAAAATATTCTGATGCCTGAGTGTATAATTTCCAAATATAAATATGAAAGAAGGAGGTTTTTCCCGGGATATTCATTGGATTGGAGGAGCTTCACTATCTATGTTAGGAGGTAATTTCCAGTCACATTAAAATCAGTGTAAATTGTCTGTGATGTGTGTATTTAGTGGGTGAAACATGGGGCTGTCTGTGGAAGTATGGAGTGTTCCCATGTTTTCTCAGGTCAAACTGTACACCCTGCAGGGTAGCAGTCCTACTGGTGCCAAAGGCTTGGTTCAGCTACCTGAGATCTACTGCAGTGTAGTTAATTTCCAAAAACAAGGAATTTCCTCTCCATTCCTTTTGCCTTCTAGGCATGGTAACCTGTTTTGGCATTTTTGCGTTGTCTCTCTCATCTCTGAAACATGTTTATCACCTCCATCCCCTCCTCCCTTTTTTTTAACTGTCTCTCTCATCTCCAAAACATGTTTATCCCCCTCTCCTTTTTTTAACCAACCTTGTAGTAATATTCACAAACAAAATGTGGCTGCTGTTGTTTAATGAGGATCCAGACACACTTTTCAGAACTGAAGGTAGTTATCAAGACACATGGAAATTGATGCCAGTCTTTAAAATGAAAACAAACACGAGTACAGATGGTTTCTTTAAAGAAGAGAATTTGTGATAATTTTTAAATCCACCTATGGGCATCCATTAGAGCAAGTCATTCTCAGTCCTGTCTGCATTTTCGAAGCCTTAGTGTAAAGTCTATAAAGATCTGAAGCACTTTAGCTGAACTTTCATGGAAAACAGCTGCTACCTACTGCTTCTTACCTGCAGTTCCAGGTTTGTAGGGGTGGATGCTTGATTTTACTATCCTGCTGTCTTCCAGAGATCACTGTCCCTGCCCTTAATTTCAGCTACATGGCAGTGTGAATGTCCAACTTCCCTCTTGCCTTTTCTTGTGCAACAAGGCCAAATGGATCAAATTGCTGGTCTTGTTATTTCCGCTATTCCTATGGTAGATACTGAATAAATGGGCTTCTTCCTATGATACATTTTAATCCTTAAAGGTCATCCTTGCTTTTTAAGAGGAAAACACTTTTTTCTCCTTATTCTAGCATGAGTTGGTCTGGACTCCTGACCTTGTTCTCCTGGGAGCTGGTTTGATTACTGCAGGAATCAGCAGTACAGAGCTGGATGAGGTGACTCGTGCCTCTCTGTACACAGGAGGAAGGGTAGGACCTCCCAGCATCTGCTGCTGGGAAAAGCTGACTGCACAAACTCTATCCTCAGAAGCTGTATGTTCATCAACTAAAGGTGGATAAGATGTGGTGCTTATGGGGGGAAAAAACACTGACACAAAAGGTGATGCTTTGTTACTAGAATCACTTTTCATCTGAGGAACTCAGATTCTGTTCTTTTAAGGAATTAGCCTTTTACTTTCTCTTTGAGATTTTGTGCAAGAACGGGCAGAAGCTAGGGAAAGTTGCTCCCTGCCATTCCTACACAAGAGCCTGTGCCCAGAGCTGTATCTCAAACCCTCCTTCAGCTGTAAGATTTCTGAAAGCCTGGTGCCATTTGTCCTTGGAGACTTTCTGTGTAAGGTGTGTCCGTTCACTTATCTGAGATTGGGATCATACAAACTTCTGTGTTTTAGATCAGCTGCCTGTAAAAAGAGGTTGAAAACCTCATGATTTAAGTGGCTCATACAAAGCTTCATGAAAGTTTGTTAAAGCACATACATGGGAAAATAAAAAGGAGGTGACAGGATAGATGAAAAGTCCAAGTTCAAAACAAATGTTGAAGTTTGTTCATATTAATGTGCTGCTGTGTTGGTGCATGAGATTACACAGAATTAAAGTCAAATGTTTAGAGTTTCTTCCCTTTAAGGTGATATCTATAGTTGCAGATTATTTGCTGATCAGAAGCTAGGGAGTTTCTTCATGCCACACTGGGAGAACATGGGTTTAGTTCATGGTTTGGACAGCACAGCAGGCTGGGTCTGTCTCCTTTAGAAACCATTGACTCCTCCTGCTAGACAATAACATGACTTAGGTAAGGTTATGAGAAGAAAAAATGTCCATTAGATGTTTGCAGTATTACCTTTTAAAATCAGGTAGAGAAAGCTGACACTTCGTTCTTTCTTGTTGCAGCTAGCGTAGGGAAGGGTGAGAAGATTGAAGAGTCTGGGAAACAGCATATTTCTTTCTGTCTAGGGGCAAGGAAAGCAAAGATGAACTCTGAAGAAGAAAGGAAGTGACCTGGGTGAGAGAAATGTAGAGGAAAACTTTCCCAAGCAAAAGATGCATGAAGCAGATGGAGTTGATGTTGCAAAGTGCTGTGAAATTCGGGGGATAACAGCCCAGTAAAGGTTGCTGGGCTGGGCTCGAGGATGATGGCTCTGTTTCACAGATGTAGAGTTGAGGGTTTGAATCTGAAACTGAATGTGGATAAAGCTATTCCATTCTTCTTTGGTGAAAATACACACTTTGATACTCCGTTTTAGTACAATTGTTTTGTTGTGGATGGGTCAGCAGTGTGGTGTCCCCTTGGTTCAGGATGGAAAGGCTTAAACTGGAATTCTGCTTTGTCTGATTCTGGATTACTTGGGATGAAAAACTCTTCTTGCAGTCATACAGAGTTGTTTTTAAATCCGGATTGTCTTAGGCATTTAGCTACAGAGCATGAGAGATTGTGCTGTCTTTAGGGATACTAATGTATTTTCATAAAATATCTATCCTAGTGCTGTTGTAGTGATCACGATCTAGGGATATAAATGAGACAGTGTTTGAAGGGAGAGGGAATGTATTTTATTAAACCCACTTCTATAACTTGCAAAACCAGGGAAGATTATGGTTACACAACCCTTTACAGATCTGCAATGAAACTTTCAAACAAAGAAATTAGGAAAATATGAAAACCACCCAGAAGAAAGATAAATCTCTGAAGTAAAACCTCTGCTTTTCTTTTCATTTAAGTATAAATTGTTAGCAGTGGTGTAAAGCCTCAGACTAGTTTCCCATTAAATTTGTCCATGGGAGGGAAGGAAAGTGGGGAAAAGCCAGGCTTAAAGGAAATAAAAGGAGAAAAATTTAGGGAAAAAGATGATTGAAACTTTTTTCCCAGACCAAAGGAGGGGTTTGCATCAGAAAGCTTGTCCTTTCCTCTGACTCTAAGAATTGTCTAATTATTCCTGCCGACCTGACCTCCACAGATTGTCTTTGCTTGATGAGACCTCACTTTTTGATGCCATTTCATGTAGTTAACACTGTTCTGCCTGGCCATCACATCTTGGCTGCTGTTTGGCAAGGGCCTATTTCTTATAAAGTGGCATTAAAATGAAAGTAACAGATAAGACTCTTTTTGACATCCATTGCAAATTATTTGAGATCAAAGTCACATTCCTGTTTTAATTGGGGAATGGAAATATAAGAACCATATTTCAAAAATCAAGAAAAATTCATTTTACATGGATCAGATTTTCACAAGATGATGTATCTGCTCTGATTAGTCCAGGGAGGAGGACCAGCTGGATGCTATTTATGTAGAAAATTTGTCTTTGTCTTTAAACGCTCACATAGACATGGAATACTTGAATTATTTGAAAGTTTATGTTTGCTTTTCAGTGCTAAAGAATGTGGAAAATGTGATTCTAAACTTGTCTGTGCCTATGTGTCTGTAACCCAGAAGGATGCTGTTAGAGCAAATGAAATGCATTTTGCTTGTGATTCTGTCACCAGAGAAAGAGGTTCTTGCCTAGAGCCTGTGCCTTAGGTCACACATTACTACTGTAGTGCTTGGGCATAAATAAATGCATATCCCAGTTAAGCCAGATAATTGCACCATCACTGTTTGTCCTTTAAAAATAGAGAATGCAGCCCAAGCTTCACCGTGCTTTAAAGCAAGTAAGGCAGTCTGTTGAGTCAAATGTAGGTGTGCTGTATGGACTGGTCCTGTATTGGGACATTTCTGTTGCAAGAGGAACAGCAAAGGATTTATGACTTCTAGGTACTAGTAATGTAAAGGATAGGGAAAAACCCATCACCACCTTTGGAAAAGGATGGCTCTCAAAGCTTGAGGATGACACTTCAAAGACTGTACTGGCTTGCTAGGCAAGATTATTAGTACTAATAGGAGGTAATGCATTCATTTCAATAGCTCCCCTATAGCAATTTTTAGCTACTCTGTATAACTAATGATATTTTCAAAGCTCACTCAGACAGCACAAGCTCATTAAACAAAGATAGGCATTTATTTAAATGATTTATAAAAGTGAAGTGTGAAAAGGAGAAGAAAGAAAACGTGCTATTACAGAGGAAGGTGAAAATGAAGTACCCACAGGGTAAGGTATCTAGGTAATTTGACATGAAAACAGTCTGATTTGTTGAGGAAGATCTTGACACTGCTGACCAAGATGTAACAATATCCTAGTTTTGAAGGTTGAAGTGAGAGGAAATCAATTCTGAAATACAGTGTGATTTCCTAGCACAGAGACTTACGAAGCAGAGGGGTTGGTCGGAGGGGACACAGTGAACTTGGCATCACCTCAGCTCCCACTGCAGTTCTGCTCCTTTCAGGTACAGTTTTCTTCCCCCAGAAGAAAATCACATCTGTGCCTGAAAGTACACAATCATTGGGTGGGGGTGTGAGCTCAGTCCTTGCAGCTTCCCACGTTCCTTCTGAGCTCCAGGCACACTTGCATGGCTCTGAGTCTGCATCAGGATAACCTCGTTTGCCAAATACTGGGGATTTCAGCTGGCTGCTCTTGTGTGTGTGGGTGAGGGGAAAGCAAATAGGGACCAGTTTTCCCTGTAGATGCACAGTTTGGCTCCTGAGATCTGGAATGTATTTTGCTTCGCTTTTTTTTGTTTATTCTGTCTGAAGTATCTGAGGTCTGGCTGGCTGGCCAGGCAATGCTGAGGATGGCAGCCCCAGCTCAGGGCTCAGGCAGGAGCTGGGCAGCCGCTGCCTTGCTGCCACACACAGGGGTTGCTGCCTTTGGGGTCCCACCAAGCTCGGAGAACCTGCTGCAATTTTACTTCTTGGGACTTTCCCCACCACTTTCCCTGGTATGTGTTGTAATCCAAGTACAGCACTCAGCTGCTTGTGCTTCGCCAAATTAAAGTTTCTGGTCCTTTCCCAGGACCTCTGAGGTTTTAAAATCTTTATAGTCAGATTGCATGCTTGTAAATTACATATGTTTAAATTAAAACAACTAATCTGTAAACTCAATCAGGTCTTTTAGTTGTTTCTCAGTATTTTAAAAGGCCTTATGGTGAGTACTGTGAATAGAAACTTGAATTTTAAGAATGCATTTTGAGACATACAACCCGATTTATATTGAGTCCATCTGGGAGAGGAGCTATTGAGAAAATCCAATGCAAGGGAAGCAAAACCCTGCCACTGTGTTGCTACAGTGGAAAAATGCACACCATACTGCAGCTTTGCACTTGTGGTTTAAGATGATGACGAGCAGAAAGCATATTTTCGGGGCTTTCTGTGTTGAGAAGATTACTTAAACCTAGATTCCTTCAGATGTCTGAGCTCAGCCATGGAAGCATTAAGTAAAAAAGTCAGAAAGTTGACTAAGACTGCTCACTGAAACCATTATTAAACTTTAAAGAAGGCAATGAAGCAAGGATTAGATGTATCTGGGTGTGGAAAATAGCTGTGGAAACAGGTGTTGCTTGTCAGTTTGAGTTTTACTTCGATGTTCAAGCAAGATGAGGCAAGTGAGGACAGAGCTGGTGAGCAAGTGGGGCAGTGCAGGTGCACTGAGTTGGCTGGAATTGCAGCCTCTCACACCAGTGCTTGCTGCAACCCCTAGAAATGTGTGTCACTGGAAGCCATCTATCCGGGAACATGGACTGGAGGGGTCATCTAGTTTTTCCTGGTTGGTGTTTAGCATGCATACTCTAGTTTTGAGTAAAAAATCTGTAAATTTGAGAGGGGCCAAATCTGACGGTTGTGCCAGAGAGCTGAGGATTTGTCTTTAATGCTTAGATTTAGTGCAGATGCCATCAGACGTGGTACATGTGTGCCTGCATACACGGGGCACAGCGCCCCAGGCTGTGAGCAGTGCAGCAATGTACCTGCCAGGGGCTCTGCCTGCTCCTCACTGAGGGCAGCCCTGGGCCAGGGCTGCAGTCTCAGGGGGCAGGGTGGCTCCACTTAAACGAATATGGAGTGCAACAAGGGAAAGTACCAGATTCTGCATGTGGGGTGGAGCAACCCCAGATGTTCATACAGATTGGGGAATGAGATGCTGGAGAGCAGTGCCATGGAAAGGGACCTGGGTGTTTTGATCAAAGGCAAGTTGAATGTGAGTGAGCAGTGCCCTGGCAGCCAGGAGAGCCAGCCATGTCCTAGGGGGCATCAGGCAAAGCATCACCAGCTGGGCGAGGGAGGGGATTGTCTCACTCTGCTCTGCACTGGGGTGGCCTCACCTTGAACATTGTGTGCAGTTCTGGGCACCACAATATGAGAAAGATATTAAGCCATTAGAGAGTGTCCAAAGGAGGGCAATAAAGATAGTGAAGAGCCTTGAGGGGAAGTCGTTTGAGGAGCAGCTGAGGTCACTTGGTCTGTTAATCCTGGAGAAGAGGAGACTGAGGGGAGACGTCGTTGCAGTTACAACTTCCTTGTGAGGGGAAGAGGAGAGGCAGGCACTGATCTCTTCTCTGTGGTGACCAGTGACAGAACCCAAAGGAATGGCCTGAAGTTGTGTCCAGGGAGGTTTAAGCTGGATATTAGAGAAAGGTTCTTCCCCCAGAGGGTGGTTGGGCACTGGAACAGGCTCCCCAGAGAAGTGGTCACAGTATCAAGCCTGACAGAGTTCAAGAAATGTTTGGATGATACTCTCAGGCACATGGTGTGACTCTTGGGGATGGTCTTGTGAAGGGCTAAGAATTGGACTCAGTGATCCTTGTGTGTCCCTTCCAACTTGGCATATTCTGTGATTTTGTGACATAGGGGCTGCAGACCAGTGATGTGATTCACAGCTTTGTGGGGACAGGGAGAAGGTCGCGTCGTAAGGCTGGTGAGAAGCTGGTCTCTGTTGCTGTCTGCAGGCTGCTTTCGCTGCAGTGCGTGTCCTCCACTCCATGAGTGTGGCTGCACTTGTCTGCCACAGCACACACCCTCCTCCGGAGGTTTTCCTTGTTGTCTCCTCCCCCTCAACATGGCAGTATCCAGCCAGCAGCCCATGTCAGTGGGGTGCCTCAGCTGCCTGCAGGCTGCGGGAACTCCCCCTCTTTGCTCTATGCCAAGTGCTGGGCAGGATCAATCCTGTGGCTTTTCCCAGGTAAAGGTACTATTTGACAATAATTAAAATGAGGAGAGATGTTTTCATCCATAAATGTGAAAGAAAAGGGAGGTTACTTACTCATCTGTTAAAGACAGAGAATGGAGGTACAGGGTGTCCCAAATTGTGAGAGTGGCACTGATGAGTGAGATCCAGGCGCTGCTTCATGAGTCTCTCTTGTCCAAGGATGCCTTCCCTCTAAAACATGACATGTGTGTTTATATTCATATGCATACTTACATATCTGTTTACTTTTGTGTGTTTATTTCTACATTGTTCTGTAAATGAAAACCATTTTCAGATTAAAATAAAAGTGTTTGTATTATGTGAGCACTTTCCTTGAACTTTCCCTGGTGGGGCTGTGAGAATAGAGAATGGAGACAATGACACTTCATTTTAATTTCTAGTCCAAGTTATTGTACAGTGATTCAAGTGTGCCTTCTAGACAGGAATTATTCATATTTGTCCATTAGATTTGGCAAATGACTGTAGGTTTGTTTACACTACTGCAATTAAAATCTATTTGTCAGCTACACTTAATGGCAGAATGTGTGGGCTTTTGCATACATATATGACTAACTATATATAGTCATATTTAGGCAGAAAGCAAAGAATTCTTTTTTCGTTAGTACACGATTATAACAGGCAATAGGAAAAGGGAGCATGCTAAACTTGAGAAGTGTCAGGTCAGACGATACAAATCCCAAATAGCCACAGAAATATGACTGAGAAGGACTATGCAAAGAAAAGCACGTGAAAATTAATGTCAGCTGTTTTAAAGGTAAATATCAGATAAATATTCTCTTCGTCATGGTAATCATGCAAGCGTTCATATAATAGTTAATAGTATCACTGTTTTGGTGAGGAGCACAGAAAGTCCACCCAGAACACTTTAAAGATCAGTCATCAATAATGACAGCATTCTTGCAGAATTGTTATAATTTATCCCTAGTTTGCTGTTAGTAAGAAAAATGAGGTTAAACGACATGCCAAAGGTCAGATTCCAGATTAGATGTAGAGCTGGGAATAGGCATCATGACTCAGGCTCTTTAAACCCATAGTCTTAAGTGCTTGAAACAGAAAGAGAGACCTTGCCTTGTTGTGAATTCAGATTCAAGATCACTCTTCAGAAATCAGATTGTGTTCTACTTTTTTCTTTTTTCCACAGTGGAAATTAGTCCCACTTTCAAACCATGAGAGGATAAGTAGTGCTGTGAATGCAGTTGTGCAGATGTCTGTGTTGGGCTTCATTTCTCCTAACTCTGACTGTCTACATCCCTCCTGGTCTCTGTAGGCTCCTTGTGTAATCAATGGAGAGAAAAAACTGCTGCTACCGTGATTCATCTGACCTGTTTTAGCCACCTACTTTAGGAGTAAATGAAGCATGCTCTAGAAACACTTTTATTTCTTCTGATTTTAAGGGAGTCCAAGTGAAGAACTGACAGAGATTGTCTGGACTGGGCGAGGTGAAGCACAACTCGGAAGAGTGTAAGCAGCTCCAATATGTCCTCTGGCTCAAATTGTGGCTTACAGGAGTTTAGCTCTTTTATGGTGGGGTTTTGCATGTGGCACTTTCATTTTTCTTCTTTACCTCAGCTCCTGGCCCCTGTGTTTTAATGTCTGTTAAATTCAATTCGTTTTAGAGTACAAACGTGGGAATGGCTCAGGTACTGTCTCATTGACTTGGGCAAGACCACAGCTTTGAATTCGGTTTATTGCTTGAATGCATCCTTTTATTTCAGGAAGTGGAGTAAACAAGCTTCCCTATAAAGTGTGGTGTTGGTGAAGAGAGAACTTGGCTTCTGACTGGGGTAAAAGCAGAAAAATAGAGAATGGCTTCAGTGATACTTGGGCTGTTTCCTACAGCTGATTGCACCTCTTCCAAGGATCACCTACTGCCCTCTTGTAGGGAACAGTTAGTGGTTGTGTTCATTGTTATCCTGATTCTTACTTTATCCCCTGGGATGTTCATGTTCTTTCAGTTTACTTCAAATTCTCCTTGAAATATATTTCAAATGCAGTGCCTGTGATGGTTACACAGCCATCCAAAGACTACTTTCACAGGGGTGAAAGGCACTACTTCATTAGTATCCTCAAATTAATTTATCCCAACTGATATTGTGTGCCCACATGTATTCATACAGACTATTTATAAAAGCCTTCTCTGTACGTTAAGTTGTATGATGTGCCTTGTGGTTTGCTGGCATTTTGTTGTGCTCTGGCTCTATAATGTACGTGTAGTAACACCTAAACCACAGAAATGTCTGTATTTAGGTGTCGTGAAGCTTTCCACAGGAAAGATATGTGTAAAAGTCCAAAGAGCTACCTATTCCTGGGTAGTAAAACCTATCAAAATGAGGAAGAATGAAAATAGCTTCCTTCATGATCTACCTCTCTGCCCATTGGGATGCTAGAGAAGTCATGGAGAGAATTGCAGGGGATTTCAGAAGGTTCCTGATGTAGTAAACACTTGAAACACAGAAGTGCATACGTTAAAGTGTGTCTGAGCTTCTTCTTGTCTATCCATTACACTGGCAGTGTAACTTTTGTCATCTCAGTTGGGTGTTATTGTCTTTATGCTTTTAATCAATTAGTTAATGAGGCTGGGATAGCTGACATTTTCCTGCAACCACTTGTTTTTCTGGAGTGTTTTGTTTTAAATGTCATCCTAGACCAGCCTGGTTCCGCTGATGCAGTGGTTTGCAAATACTAGAAAGGAAATTCCCTTCAAGAAAATAATCTCTGTGCTCCTGTTTACGTCATCTTGTCAGTCTCAAATTGTTCTGTTTTGTGTAGGTAGCTGGGGATTTTCTCCATGCAGTACTACTTTACTCCTGCACTGGGTCTGGCTTATAATTCATTAACCAGTGAAACAGCAGGTAATAATGAAAGCAAACAGCTTAAGCATGGAGCTTAAGCATGGTTCATGCTTTCTGAAAACTTGGGCAGATGGGCCCATTTGATGCAGTTTACATTTTAAATTCTTTGTCACAGAGATAACTGATAACTTTTTGTTTTAGAAGCTGAGCTCTGGGACAAGAAATCCCATATTCATTCTTACACCTGAGTAAGCTTTTGCATCTCACTACTCTGAGCAATACTGCCGTGTGTTGAAAAGTGCATGTGAATATCTGGAGCCAATAGTTATCCCAGCCAAGCCTATGTTGAACTAAAGGCTACAAATCATGTGTCCCAGGAGCTGATCTCTTCTTCCCTTGCTCTTGCCAGCTGCAGTGACTGAATTTGTGTGTTTCCAGGGGCATGCTTCCAATGTCTTAGCAAATATTAAGCAGAAGAATATGTAAATAATTTTAAATGTTTCTGTGCTAACATCTGTATCACAGTTATCAGGTGGTAGTTGCTGTGCCTTTAGTAGGAGTGGTTTGTTTTTTAGTGTTTTGTTTAATTTGGAAATGAATTGATAATTCTCTTCTTGCCAACTATGGTACATGAGAGAATGAACTTCATAGTGAAATTCGACTATAATAAAACACATAATCTCTTTGACTTAGTTTTAAAGGAGGCAGTTGTTTAAAGCAGCTGGTTAAGTACACAGATGTTCTGGTTGAGGGCAATCCAATATTGAAATGGCATAATGTGGCAATAAACTCTCATTTTAAAATGAATGGCTGACAAAAGAAATATTTAGTTAAGCACCCTACGCTTAATTATAGTGGCAGATATTTTTCTTCTGGAAGCATGTGTCTGAAAGGTGCTGAACAACCGAGCCTTCTTTCTGGCAGAAAAACGCTGTGTTGCAGTTCCTTAAGAAAGAAAAGATGCATTCACTGGCTTGCTGGGCTCAATTCCCCTCTGCAAGATTGCTGCCTAAGTCTGCAAGTGAAATGACGGTGGTTATGCAAAGAGCCTTCATTCATCTACAGACATAAGAAGTGTTGTGAAGTCATATAAGAAAAGAAAGCTGAAGGTAGCATGCTTGTGTTGGGGTCCTGCTTCTCTACAGGGACCAGCAGAGTTGAATTTTTAAGCTGGGATGGAGATCAGCTGCCTCAGTGAGTTTCCTTGTGGAGACAGCTTTTGATCATAATATTTTACTCATCTTCATGAATGCCTGCCCAGTGAAGCATGGAAGTGTTGGGCTTTCTCTCCCCGCTGCAGCAGGAGAGGTCAACTTATGCAATTTCCTTGCACTTCATTTCTTTGAATTTGCACAGCTGTCCTCTTGGGATTGCAAAGTCCCTGGCCCTAGGGCCTGCCAGTTTTGGAAGCTTCTAAGTGTCAAGTTTAATCTCAGTTTTCATTTTGAAAAAATACAAAGTTCCTTGACTTTTTGCTTCCAGAGAAAATGGAGCAATTCCCAGTCAGTGAGATGTTGGTGCCATTATGTTTCTGGGTATGAGGTAGGAGAGAGAATAAGATGTGAATATTCCATATTCCTATAATAATAAAATGAGGCATGGTGCCTTCAACTGTGCCAATTAAATCAGTTAAATAGTAACTTTCTTCCTTATCACAATGCCCCTGCTTTACACATTCCTGTTCTGTTCTGCAGCCACTAGCATCAGGAGCTCTTTGTAGCCTGCCCTGGCCATTCAAACACCATTTGCCTGGTATTGCCTGGTTCCCGAGGTGAGAGTTCCCCACAGAAGACTCCCAAGAGCCTATGGGAAAAGGGGGGACTAGGGGACCAGAGTAGCTGACCTTGTGGGAGTAGAGTACAAAAGAGAAGTTGTGGGTATTTTCCCATTCCCTCTCCTGGCTGCCCAATTTGAAGCCATTACTGGAATAAGGCCCCAGGAGCCTAGACAGAAATAGAAGCTAGGTAGGTAAGTGGCATGAAAAGCTTAGCCTAGGACTGAAAGCAGAAAACCACTCTGCCCTCTTCCATGGCCTCCTCTGTGTGAGTCTTCAAGGCTTCTTCCCTTGATGCAGATCATTTTTTATCCCTCCCTGAGCCCATCCAACTTTTAGTTCACCAGTTTTAGCCCCAGGGCTGTAATTTCTGCCTACCTTCCCTCCCCATCAGCTATCTGTCCTTGACTTAAAGTGCTAGTAAGACCCTATGCAGCTGTCAGTGGGGATGTAGTTGCAGGTGTATCAGGCTGTTTTTGATGCTCCCTGGCAGCGTGGGGTTATGCAGAGACTATGAAAGTCATCTGGACAGAGAGCAGTCAGCTAAGCTGAACCTAGTGACTGCATTGGCATGATCACAGCTTTATTAGTGCCACAATAAATTTTAACTGAGTTGTATGCACAGAACTTGAAGTCACACTTCTTGTTTGCAGGAGAGGCGCAGTGTTTGTCCTTCTGCCAGCCTTGTCAGTGAAACAATTTGTCTTTCCCGTACCAATGTGCGTCACCCAGTGTTGTTTTGATTAACTGCTTACATTTTCTAGAATTCATCATCACAGAGAGCCCCCTGTGTCTCAGAGTACTGTAACCTTGCTGGCTGGTTGCATGGTCTTGGAGGCACTGATAAGAAGAGCCTTGTTCTTATAGTGTTGTGTCTTGGCCCAGCCTTTAGAGAGCATGAGGTATGTATGGCGTGTAGGAGCTCTCTGAGCTGGAAGGATGAAGGTAGTGTGGTGGGGAAAAAGCATTGAACTCAGGAACTTCACCATTTTAGTGCAGAACATTGTCAGATTTATTCTGATTCCCACGCCTGTTATAGAGACCTGGAGTCAGGCTGGATTTCAGAAAGAAGATGGTGGAATGTGATGGGTGGATTGGGAGCAGGGCCTGGGGAGACCTGGAGTTTCTTCCTAGGCTTGTGCTAAAACTGGGGTGACTCTGGGCAAAACAGATGCACTGTCTCCAAAACGGGGATATTGAGACTCCTGAAGTGTAAACCTGCTAAAGTTGTGACACTCTTGGAAACAGCTCCTACTTAAGTGTTTTTCTTTTGGATTCACCCTCCTGGACAAAGTTACATGTATATCTCTGTGTCACACAGTTTTATAATGTGACTTCCCAGCAAAGCTGACCTGTGTTAGGAGGTGAGGATATATAGGCTTTAACACATTCATTCAGATTTAACTGCCTTTCCAGGAAAATATTTAAAAGTACCTTCTCCAGATAAGAGGTTTTCTATTGCTAGATGTCTTGAAAATGAATGTGCTACCTCAGGGCAAATGCAATATCTTCTCATTGCTCATAACATGATTACTTTAAATCTTCTGCCTTTATTGAGAAAATTGTCATCCTTGTTGAGGATCCCTCCATTAGTGAATCAGGAAGGCTGCTAGTAGAGAAGTAGATGAGTCATGTGAAGCCTTGTGTCTCCTAGTGCATGTTTGCAAACCTAATTTTAGTCAGTCTACTCTGTTCTCCTCTGCCAAAATTAGATAACATTGTTACAGCTATGCAAGTGTTTAAATCAAAAAAATTCTCTTGATAAATATAATTAGGAAAAGCGGTTCCCTTTAGCTGTATTCAGTCATGCATCACAAATACATCCTGTTTGGTTTTTTTTTTCAAGGTACCTAAATTTTGGGTTCTAAGACTGCTCTCAGACCCACTGGCTTCATCAGGCTTTGTGCTGCATCCTTGACTGTATATGCATCCAAATTTGTGTCTGACATTTCCCATGTGTCTTCTTGCTTAAAAGTGATTGGTACTGGAAGTGTGTTCTGCATCTGTTAGATTGGTATTTGAGCACCTCTCACTAATGAATCTAACTCTTTGCCCCTGGGAAGCAGGAGATCTAAGCCTGATAGTCTTGCCCTCTAGCTGATCAGTTGGCCTCCATGAATTTGACGCTAGGTGAGAAAAGTTGGGTTCAAATCAGGACGTGGACCCCAGTTTAACAGAGAAGTTGTGTGCGTACTTCTTTTCAAAGCGTGGGCTTCAAAGCTTTTTGATAAGTTTGGAGTTAAACATGTCTTCAGTTCTTTATCAAACTGCATTTAGCTAATTTACAAAGTTATGCCTCTGTTGGACTGTTTTGCTAATCTGGAGTCCTGCTTCAGGAATCCAATCTGGTGAAGTTCACTACTGCTGAGGTTTGGTGATAGAGGTTGGGTAGGCACACTTGTATATCCAGATGGTGGTATTTTGTGTTTGCTTTCAGAGATGTGCATCTGCCACAGTCCAACACTGTGAGTAAACCAACACCTTGGAGAGTTTGTTGCTGTGGTAGGTGAGAGAAAAGGGGGAATGGGAGACAGACAGAGGTGTTTGTGTGGTCACAAACTGAAGTGATTATGGACTGAGACAGGAGCAGAAACTGCTATGAAACATCAAAGAAACGCATCCGAAAAGGAAGAAAGAAACTGATAGCCTTTGCAAATTGACTATTAAATGCTACATGTGATGCCATTGCATCTGATGCCATTTTGCCATATTAGTTACTTCTGATTAGATTTGTGAGATGCACTAGATGACAACAGTCTATTTAAACATCTATTCATATTTGTGCTAATGTGTTTTAGAGTCCTATGTGTATTATATTTGGAGTTGTGAGGACACACAGCCTCTGTTCTTTCTTCCTGAAACTCTTGCTCTGATCTTCAAGCCCCTAGCACCTTGCTCCTAGGATTTCCTTGCCTTTTTGTCTAAAAAGGACCAGACTTGGAGTCTCTGGGCTTGTGTTTCTGTCCAAATGCTTGTACTGGAGGAATGAACCTGTCACAAAATCTGCTTTGCAAGATGAGACTTCTTGCTCCTTCCTCATCTGTCTGACAGCATATGGGTTATGTCAGAGCAAGGTGTGCTGCCTGCATGTGGAAAAGGTAGCTAGCTCCAAAGTGCAGCGAGTGAATGTAGTGGTTAAAGAGAAAAAACAAGAGTGGCCTGTCCCCTTGTGTGCAGCCTGCATGGGGAACAAGTGACTCATGCTTTGGACACCCATTTCACACTTCCCTGCAGCTGTGCTGCATCTCACATGCCTACAGAGCTGTCTTGCAGGGCTTCTCACAGCTTGAGATCCCACAGTTGCAGCTGATCTGTGACCAGTCATCCAGCGAAGCTGGAGTGTGGGGCCATGGAGCAGGAAAAATGCCGGGACATGGTCCAGAAGAAGACTACTGCACTGGAAAATCTCCTAAAAACATATCGCTTAGCAGGATCTTAATACTAAAGAGCACCATCTTATCTCACAATCAGGAGTGAATGTGGGATCTTGTCCTCTGGGGTAAAATGGAGATGGGGCAGGAAGGTTGAAATATCTCCCCCTTGGCCTTATTGATCCTTCAGACCTGCCCTCTCTTATCCTGTAGGGTTTTCCCTTTCCTTCTGCTGCCAGCACCATGCTACGTGCTGAGGGAGGGCAGAGCCCTTGCTTCCATTGCACCTGTTTTCTGGGTAAACAGATTCACTGCTGCTGACATCGGTCCACAAGCCCCTACAGTCTGTTGAAGTTCTGTTTAAATAAACAAAGCATATTTTTGGTTGTACGCAATGTTTGGCCATGGCAGCAGAGAGCTCTAGCAGGTGTCTTCAAGGCCTCTAGAAATGAGACAACAACCCCCAAGTGGAATATGCAGTGGGCTGCTGCTTAGCTAGTGGAAGCTCGCCAGCCTCCACTGGATTTGACCCAGGACAACTACATTAACACAAAACCAAAAAAACCCCGCTTGTTTTCTTTCTAACAAGCAACGTCCCCTTCATTTCTATCTCTCAGCAATCTGTCCAGCCCCCTCATGCTGCATCTTTCCACAGCTCTCTTTTCCTGATCTTCTCCCTCCTGCCACAGAGAGCAGACCTACAAACGTGCCAGTCCTGTTGCTGAACAGTTTTGCCTTCCTGCCCCTTAGATATTCCAGAAAGCAAATGCTGCCTTTGGTTTTGCAAAAGGCTGGTGGAAAACCTGCAGGAGGCAGGTGAACTTTTGTAGCACATCAGCTGGCACCAGCAGGTTGTGTAGGAGAGGTGTTTGGATGGCACTGCAAGAGTGATCCTGTGATGCTGGGCTGCACATGAACTTAGGAAGAGCTTGAGAAGCACAAGACCCTGGAGCAGCACATTTGCAGGTCTCATTCCTGCACTGCATGCACTAGCTGAGTATTTATTTGCCTTCTGGTGGTGAGGGTGAAACTCCATCTACATTCTATTGAAGGGCCCATTAGAGTTATTTCAGGCACTGGTGGTGCCTGCACAATCCTGCGTGCCCATCAAGTGTTTTGCTGCCTGAAGGATGTCTTGAAAACCTGCAGAGTTGGGAGGGTATCACCTGTCTAACATTGATCGAGTTAAGAAATAAAAAAAGTAATTCTTTATTCTCAGGATTTATTATAAATAGATAAAAAATGAGCAGGCAGTTAAAGAAGGCATTTAAATATGAAACAAATAGAGAAGGTAATGGAGTGAGCTGGAGATTAAAATTGATCTCGAATAGTGTATTTGTAATTATTTGTATTTATCATGGTGTCTCTGTTAGTGGGGTATTATTAATGGCATATCAGCAGGCTTGGTTAAAATGAGGACTTTAAGCAAACAGCAGCATTCTTTATTTAAAAAGGAGTTTGAAATATGAAACACAGCAGGAAAAACAGGTGTTGGGAAAATTGGAGACCAAGAAAGCCATTATTAGATTATTTTCTGGCTTCAGTGGATCTGATTATGTGATCATTATTCTGAACACTTTTTGGAAAACATGGGAGGTGTGAGAGATTTCTCCTTGAAGTCTTGTTGTAGATGTTGAGATACATTTTTTAGCTACTTGTCAAAGCATGGCCAAGCAACTTCAGAGACTGGGAGAAGGTTCTACTTTATTATAAGCAGCATGAGGTAGAAAATCATGAACAAAATTAGAAATCAGTACCTTTGTTAATTGTGAATTATGGAAATGAATTAATATATAGGTCTCGTTCTGAACCAAGAAAGAAAGCTATTATCAAACATGTGCTATTATTAAATCTAAGTAATATGGAAATTCACCCAGGGTGTAGGACCAATGCAAGAAGGCAGCCTAGCAGAAGGATTTTGGGGTTGGGTTTTATGTTTGATAAGCCACAAATATACAAAAGGTAATATATAACTGTAATTTATATTTTTTAGTCTGAGAACCTTTGTCAGTGTGTGCCACAGCTCATTGCTTGGCTGGATGAAGGTTTTTCTTTGCTTGTTTTATATCTCTAAAAAAGAATTGTTAAAATCTACTTTCATTTAAGAATATTTTGGTCAGTTCTTCATGCTGGCTCTTGAAGTTACAAAGAATGTTTGCTTATAGAAAAGGTGGAAGTCAGAAAGTGGTGTTAAACCACTGTAGCCTCTTCCTGTAGAGGTATGGAGAGGACTGCATTCACTCCTGTTAGTTCTCCTGCACCAGCTGAATAATGTAAATTCAAAATTTGGAGACTGAATAGAATGAGCATAAAGTTTTTGGGTTTACTTTCTCTCCCCCTCCATGTTCTAATTATGAATGGAATTATGAATAAAAATGTAATCTGCTAGCGCTAAAGCTGTGGAGGAGACCAAGCTTAAAGTCTGTCAGCTCAGTATTATGGCAGAGGATATTTTATATTTATTTTGTAATATTTTTAAAGTTAATATTTATATGGAACTTAGGCAGTTATGTAAACGTATTCTTACTGTCAATTAGAATTCCAATTTCCATCACTACACAGTCTGGCAAATCAAAACCAAAAAAAAAGTCTATGAAATGCGAAATGTACATAATTAATTTTTTGCCTGAGTTAATGTAAAAATTAAAATTCTGAATAAAAGTATGGTTAGTCTGTGTAATTGCTTATTGTGTTTTGATACTGAATAATGTATTCTCATGATCACATGAGTAAGCACCAAGTTTCTTCTAACCAGTAAGAGCTTCCTTTAGAATCATAGAATCATAGAATCGATTGGGTTGGAAAAGACCTCCGAGATCATCGAGTCCAACCCTTGGTCCAAATCCAGTCCATTTACTAGATCATGGCACTCAGTGCCACGTCCAATCTGCGTTTAAAAATCTCCAGGGATGGTGAATCCACCACCTCTCTGGGCAGCCCATTCCAATGCCTGTAAAGAATTTTCTCCTGATATCCAACTTAAATTTCCCCTGGCGGAGCTTAAGCCCGTGCCCCCTTGTCCTATTGCTGAGTGCCTGAGAGAAGAGACCAACTCCCACCTGGCTAGAACTTCCCTTCAGGTAGTTATAGACGGTGATGAGGTCACCTCTGAGCCTCCTCTTCTCCAGGCTAAACAACCCCAGCTCCCTCAACCTCTCCCCATAGGACTTATGCCCCAGTCCCTTCACCAGCCTTGTTGCTCTTCTCTGGACCCGCTCCAGCACCTCAATATCCTTTCTGAACTGAGGGGCCCAGAACTGAACACAATACTCAAGGTGTGGCCTCACCAACGCAGAGTACAGGGGAAGGATCACTTCCCTGCTCCTGCTGGCCACGCTATTTTTGATACAGGACAAGATCCCATTGGCCTTCTTGGCCACCTGGGCACACCGTTGGCTCATGTTGAGCTTCCTGTCAATTAGTACCCCCAGGTCCCTTTCTGCCTGGCTGCTTTCCAGCCACTCTGTGCCCAGCCTGTAGCGCTGCAAGGGGTTGTTGTAGCCAAAGTGCAGGACCCAGCACTTGGCTTTATTGAACTTCATCCCATTGGAATCAGCCCATCTCTCAAGTCTATCCAGATCCCTCAAGGAAAACATCTTAAAAAACCACAAATGCAAACCAAAGTGGAGATAGTGCAGGAAACCCTATATTAATTCATCTTACCGATTTAAATCATAATGAATATCAGTGATACAAATCTACCTGTGTACTTATTGCTTTTGCAAGAACAACCTGCGGGCCCACTTGGAAATGGATGTGGGCTCGGAAGGAGACTGGGCAGTGGGGAGGGAGGTGGTGCCCCAGGCAGTGCACCCCAGCTCGCTGCACCTCTGCATGAATTTCTCACTTCCAGAGAAGAGAGTTGGCCAGGACAGGGATCTGCAGCGCAGACTCAAGGCGGCTTCTGCAGGGGTTGTGAAATCACACTCTTCAGTCCCCCTATGAAAGTAGCCTTTGCTTTTATTAGAAAGTTTTTTAAGTATCCCAAATTGCAACACAATGCTTACTTAGTGGATTAATTTGAAATAAGAGGTTTGCTATAGCCAAAAATGATGGTTTTCATTTTGTTCATCCATAATAGTTCAATTTTTCTGTAAGAGAAATAAATCACCATTATGTGCTGATTTCTCTTTATGCTTGTTTATTGTAGTGTGATGGTTTGTTCTGCTTTCAAGTGTCATTAATCCCCCAAGAAGTAAATCAGAGTTTCTGAATAAACTTTTATTTGTGTCAGGTTTGACTGGGGTTTAATCCTCAGCATCATTAAAAAGGCTTTTCTTTTTGTGGGGGAGCCTTGTTAGGAATTACAGCATGCAGATAGTAGAAGTTCAGACATCGTAGTTGTCTCCTGTTAGTACTTTTATTCTTCTTTTTCCCTTCTTCTGCCCTATGTAGCTGTCTAGGGCTTGGGGTGAGGTTTCCTGCAGGTGTAGTGGTTTGATTGAAAAGGATGAGCAGAGGAGGAACTGTGTTATCTGATTCTGGCTTTACTGCTCACCTTTGGAGGCTTTGGGTGAGTTTTCTGGCATCACCACCCGGAAATAACCACATGTAGCATTTAGTCTTGGGTGGTGTAGTCTCGTGTCTCTGTGCAACGGAAAGTTTGAGCTTTCTGTGCAGGCAGACTCACTTTGGAGCTGACAGCAAGACAAAAGAGACTCATTAAAACAAAACAAAACAAAAAACCAACACTCAGTAAAGCAGACGTGCCAAGAACTACCACAAACAACGTTTCCTCCCATGCTTCTTTACCTGCTTTTCCCAAGCAAAGACTGTAGCACATCAGCCAAGAGGCAAATAATTGAAAGCATTCCCATACTGTGTCCCTGAGACGTGTCAACAGCAAGGAGTCCTGTTTGATGGATGAGGGTGCATTTGGGAGAGGGGGAATGATTCTCTTCTCTGTTCTCTTCCTTGTTTCTGGAAAACGCTACCAGAGTGTTGTAGGCTGGTCCCAGTTTAAATTAAACAAAATTGAAAAACTGAGGCTGTGTGTGCAGAAGTTGTTTTCACTCTAGTCAGCTACAAAGAAAAGCTCCAGAAGGCCATCAGGCACTTGGAAAGGTTTCATACCTTGGAAGATTGCTGGTGGTAGAGTTCCTGCTCCATTAGAAGGATGGGATGCTCTGATGGTATTTGAGGCAGTGACAGACCCATACACAGAGTGGCAGAGGAGCCCACACAGAGAGGACAGCATATATTAAAAGACTTAAGCTTTCACAGGAGGAGCTGGATTTTTTTGTAGCATTGTGTAAATTTTACTTTCTCCTTGGTAAAAACGACTCATGACCTCTACAATAGTAGTTTTTTGCAGTTTAGGGCTGGTCTTCACATCTCACAATGATGCTGCACTACTGTGTTTTTCTTTCTGGATGTTTTGTTTGTTGCTTTATATCTAAAATTTCTACTTAAATTTAGCTTGATGAAAACTACCATCATCCCTTGGTTTGGGAGAGTGGGAGAGCCTTTCTGTTGACTGTAATATGATTGAGGTGCAGGTTGAGACACTGAATTTGGTGTGGGTGTGTGAGGTGGATGCAAAATGAATGTACGAAGTGGGCAAAAGGATATCAGAGAAGAAGAGCTGGATACACAAAAGACATGGTTGGGGATATCTTGCAAAATCCTCAGAAGTGCCTCATGCAGGAGAGATGTCTTCGTTGCTGGATAGAGTTTGCCATTAGATTTAAAGAATGGTTATTCACACTTTGTTTGAGACTACTACAAGGGATAAAAAATTGCATATCTCTTTAATGCTGTCCTGAAATGCACCCTCTGATCTGCAAAAATAAAACAAGAACTGATGACTTTTCAATATGTGTTTATATCTACTATAGCACTGTTTATATCTACCATACGTAGAATAACCTTGCTGGAAAACTCCAGAAAATGTAAATGATGTGCTATGAATAGGCAAATGATTCCTAGGCAATAATGTGAGCTGAATAACGTTTGTACCTTAACAAACTGCCAAATCTGCAGTGAAATCTGGTAACTGAATAATGCATTGAGTTTGATGCTGCACCTGGCTCTGGACATAGAAAGTAAGATTATTGAGCCCTGGAAGTGGGACCGTTCTGTGGAGGATGACACTGGAGGAGGTTCAACCATAGCATCTCAGTGGAGTCAGAGGGCAAATTTTCACTACAAAGCCGTGCTCAGGACAAGCTCATTTGGCCTTTTCTAGTCCTTTCATATTCCTTTTAAAAAGCAAAGCAGTCTTTCAGGACCATTTGTTGAAAGCAGAATGTGCCACCACTGCTGGCTTGGGCTAAAAGACAAACCATCCTCTTACAATAAAGAGCACACTGCAGCAGTGCCTACCAACACCAAGATGAAGGAACACAAACATAATTGTGTGTCTTATTATGGGCCTTTGAGTGTTTCTTTCCTGCTTGTTTCTAATTTAAGAATTGCAATAATTCATTATAGGATTAATATATCTTAAGTAAGTCATTTTATATTGTAAGGGCTACTTTCTATCACTCTCTTTGTCATCAGAGCTGTTTCAGAACATATTTTCAGCTGTATCAACCACAGTGGATATTTTAAAAAGTGCTTTCTTATTATGCCATTCTGCTATTGACTCGAAGAAGGGAAAGGGTAAAGCCAGCTTTCCAACTGGTGCATACTCTGTCTGCTTCAATGAAATCAATATGTTAGTCTCCACCTTCTCTGGCCTGGGGTTATCTTTGTGAACTTTGTATCAGAAGAACATCGCATCATTACAAGCATTTGAAAAATTATTCCCTAAAACCAGTGTTCTATTTTCTCTTAAACTAGCATTTAAAAAAATATTCTCAACATTTCTTTCCTCTAGAAAAGTTAGTGGCTATTACTTGTGAGAGAAGTACATCTGAAATTATTTTCCCCGGTGACACGGTTTCATCTGTACTATGGTCCACATAATTCTGTTCTTACCATAAAGACATTCCAGAGGTTACACCCAAGATAAATTTATCTTGATGTACGCTGGGTTATTTATCCATGGAAATACGGAGGCAGGGTGAGTGAGCAAAATCTGGCTGCTGCTGTGGCTGTGCACATGCTAGAAAATCTGCTGGCAGCAAGTGCGGCACATGACGAAAAGTTCGTTGCCCTGATTCTGTCCTTTCTAGAAAGTCAGAGCAAGGAATGCAGCCCTGGATCCCCTGAACCGGCAGTGCCGATCGCGAGGCACGTGGGTGTGCTCCGCTTGCTCGTGCAGCTGGATGGAGCATGCAGTGCTCCCCACACAGCACCAGCCATCACTCTTCATAATGTCAGTGTCTCACGGGAATGATTTCTCACTGAGCTGGACAGTATTTGAGTAGAAACACAGCGCTTCAGAATATACCTTTGGTGCTACACTGAAGGTCATCTCCGCTGTCGCTCTTCTCGCTTTATGTGACCCGGCATTGTGAAAAGCAGCTGCACTGGTGCTGGGGCCAGGCAGCTGAGAACCACACTGTGTAGCTATAGGAACAGAAACATACGTGTGTCCCTCTAACACCCAGGTGGTAGCTTCAGAACTGCTCAAGGGTCATATCTTCATCCAGTGAACTGAGAAAAATTGCCATCCACTCTCTCTGCTTCCCTCAGCAATTGCTTGTTGTGGACTTTCTACATCTTTCTCCAGCAATGGTCTGCAACCTTGAATCGTGCTAACAGTACACGTCAGATTGATGGTCATGCCACGTGTGGTGGTTAGCAGGGGTGCTTTAGTGCAGCCACCATCCTCCTCATGGAGATTACAGTCATCAATTTCCATCTGCTTTGAGCATCTACAACATGATTCCTGGCTATAGGAGCGTCAGTTGGTTCCCAAGGCTGAGCGGGTTTTCGTTTGGCAACCATTCCTTCACCCCCAGCATCAGTGCTATAAAGACATCAGCAGCAGGTAATTTACCTTGGCTCTATAACATATGAGCCTGCAATTACATATTTTCCTCTACTACGTTAGTTTGGTACCCAAACTGGTACCTTTTGAGACTTCACGGATGCCTTATAGCCTTCGGTCCAATAGCACAGTCATCTCATTTGCCGGTTAATTGGAAGCATTATTGTTCAGCACTGGTTTTTTGGGAAAAAAAAGGAAAGCTTCAAATGTTAACTAAGCATGGTGTGAACCAAGCCTGGAATTTCAGGAGGACAATGGGAGAAGCAGATCTGTTCACAGGACAGTAGGCTCACAGCTTCAGCAGCTGTGAAGCAACATCCCTTCTTGGCATGGCAGGCTCAGCACATGCAAAACTTTATTGTCTGACTTTGGAGGCCTCTTGAAACTTAAGCCACGTGTTGCTGTCACCCTGCACCCCATCCAGCACCAGTCCCTCCTCCTTAGCCCTGTTTGCTCTGTTCAGGCAGACACTGAACCTCAGTAGTGGATTGTGAGAGTGCAATTCCGTCAAAACACTGGCTTCCTGGTGTGGGTTCCTGTAGCATCCTTTACATAGCCCTTTCCATTACTGTGAGCACAGTCCCATTATGAACACTGGAAGTTAAAGAGACCTAAGAGATTTCTCAGTGGAAATCCTGAGAGCTGTGAACATTACTGCTTCATATATGTGACTGGTGTTAGGGGGAAGCTGTGGTCTAGTCCAGGTCCTCCAGATAAAAAAAATTGGATCTGAAACCCTGAAGTTGTTTCTTCGTCTGTGTTCCCCCCACCCCCTTTCCACGTAGCTGCAGGTCTCCATTAATATGTGGTTCCCACTTCATAGCTGAGCTGGTCTGCAAGCACACACAATAGGAGCTGCTGCACATTAATCTGGATTTGAACACTGATTTCTGTCAGGGAAGACGTGTTGCCAGGATAAGGAGGAAGGATTGGGATCCTGACAGGGAAAGGGGACACCCTTGATGAAGCAGCTGGGGACTGTGGACTTGAGGCTAATCCCTCTTGAAGCATCGGACCCTGTAGGCTGCAGATACATCTCTGGTGCAGCCAGTAGATCCCTAAGCTAAGTAGCTTTGAGGCGAACCTTGTGAGGGCTTTTCAAACACTCCTTCTCAGGATGTTTCTAAACAATGCCTGTGATTACTCCAGAGCCATGACTATAACACTTGGAGGAAGAAGAAAGGCTTAATAAACCCAAATGTGTTTGTTAGCAGTAATTCACAGCAGGCTCTGTGGCTGAGCCTGCCAGCTGCCAGTCTGCACCGGTTTCATTTAGCCAAGCCTAAAATCAGGAGCAATATTGGCTCTGGAGGAACCTACTGCTCCCTTCTATTGTCTAGAGAAATAAATTACATTATAGTAATGCCTGGAAATTGTGTGCCAGTCACACACTAAACAGATAAAGAGGAAACAGAGTACAGATTTGTTCAATGAATTTGCAAAGCTTTCTCACTCAGATCCTGTACTATAACACTTGGCTTGTGCAAGTGCTAACAGCAATGCTGGAAAATAGAGTTTATTTCTTTTTACTATAGTATGTTCTACATCCATTAGGAGCTGCAAATGTTCTGGGATAAATATAGCTTGTTCCTTTGCTAGTGCTGAGCCTGCTATGGCTATGAGAGATCTGATTGATGACATGTGAGAGGTGGGTCTCAGACACCATCATAATGCTGTCTAAATGTCCTAACTGAACCATGCACGATGGCATTACATGGGCTGATTCGGTCCTTTCACAGGCTGCTTCCTGGTAATGTTCAGGGAAGATGTATACACCATCCTTAGGTTGTGTCCTGCAATGTTCATCCACAGTTTTCCACCCAATTCTTCTTTCTGCTGGCTCCAGAATGGTTGTTGCTTTTGGCCCCTTCTCCAAAGACATGGTCAACTCTGTTCTTCAGGAGACCTTTCTCTGCAAGCAGACAAGGGACTCCATGGACAGCAGCAGGAACTTGGCATTTTTAAACTCACTCTTCTTGTGTCACTTATCCAGTGACACATCTCCCCTTTAGTGCCAATGTACCTGCTGTGTCACCCTCCTCAGCACCCTTCTCTTCCCAGCCAGCGCTAACTGCAAACCATCTGCTGCGGCCTTGTGTCTTGTTGCTGCCATGTGTATGTCTACGCTAGGCTCTGGTGTTTGTTGTTTCTACCTCTAGAGTCCCCAGATTACTCTTAAACAGTCTGATTTTTGGAGCAGGGAATTTCGGGGAATGGAATGGAATTTGTCCTTGCAAATGAGGAAAAAAACCTCCTACAAAATCAATGGATTTCTGTCAGTATAAAAGAAATTTGAGGGAGAAGAATCTCCTTCCTTTCTTTGCATGCCTCCATCTTTTTCCCCAAAACATTGTAAACAGCAAAACTGCTTCTGGTAAGCACTGTCCTGGCACTGGGAATGGCTTTGTGCGCCTACTTAGAATTACTGTGGAGATCGATAGGGAACAGCACCAGTTGTGCAGTGAAGAGCAAATGACCTCCCCTGATGGGATGTGTAGTGTACTGTGGCTGTTTCCGTATCTTCTTTATACGAGAGTCATTTCAAGCTTGATTTCTCTTGATTAGCAATAAAGAAGGTACAGATTTTTCTTTACTGAAGCAACCCAGAACGCTGCTGCCTTTCAGAGGTGTGTCTCCTTGTAATCTACCCTCCAAGCATGTTTGCAGGCTCACAGATCCCTTCACCATAATGCATTTTAAGTTCATCTCGTTACCTTTCATATATGTATATATATAGGTTTATGTGCTTTGTTTGCAGCTGTATGGGGAAGACAGATGATCTTCATGTGTCTTCCCTTAGAGCAGTGCTGGCCACATGGGATATCATGCAAGGAAAGCGGAACAGTCTTAAAAGATGGGGAAAAAATTAAAAGTATTAGTAAAGGATTGGGAAGCATTTTGTGCAATCTACATATAAACAAAATGTATATCGTTGTAAAGGGGTATTTTCTTAATTTTTTTAAGCTTAGACAGCATGATGCCTGCCAGGTTAAATTGTTTCCTTCAGAAGTCATTGGCAGTAGCAATTGAATTGCAGTGGTTTTGAAGGCTGGACTGAACAGTGAGATAAATAACAGTTACATTTTTTGTTTCTGCATTATCATATTGCTCTAATTCAGCTTAATGAGTCAATTATCCACTTACAGAAATTAATTACAAAACAGGCTCTAAAAGTGTCCAGGATGGCTTCTGTCGAGCCAGCATCCTGTTGTGGGATGTGATGAGTGACACTGATCAGTGTCTCTCTATGCCTGTAGGAGACTTCTTTCCTTGGGGTACAGGTGGTGAAAATGGAGAACTTCAGTCTTGGACTGCAGTACGAATCCTCCTGTCAGTCTGTTGTGCTTAATGTTCAGCTTCGCCTTGGGAAGCGGGCTTGAGAACATCACATATTGGGGAAAAAATCTGCGAGGGGCTTGGAGCTAATGGAGCTACAGCACTGAGGACTGGCTGTCATTCTAGAGAACTTGGGTGCTCACAGAGAGGATTTACTGCAGGGGTTTTGATCTGTAAAACATGAAGTGCCTGTCTGCAGCAGTGGTGCGGCTCATGTCAAGGGAATGGGATGCAATAGATCAGAGTTAAATTAAAACTCATTCATAAATGAGCAGTGGTATCTGTTGTCATGCTTAGGTGAACTTGACACATATGAATGTCCGAACCACAGTCTCTGGTGGTTGTTTTTATTTTAATAGTAAGTGAAAAGCCCAGAGAGTATAAATTGCTTGTGTTTCTTCATGGCAAAACCAGATTACATACAACCTGAAAGGAAGTACTATGCTTGGCTGAATAAAACTGATTCATGTGTTGCCTGTTAATCCTTCAACATTAACAGACTGAAGTTGGGGTTGGTTTTTACTGTGGTTTTTTGGTTTTCGGTTGGGTTTTTTTTTCTCCTGATTTGAGATTTGTTTCTTATTATCAGTAAAAGAAGTTAAGCATTGAATTGATTATTTGAATATTTAAAGGCTGAATTGTGCATCACCATGAATGCTGTGATCTTTAGAGGCACTGACAGCTTTCCCTCTGGCTGTTAACATGTCTGCTTTATACAACACAAATGTCAACATCACTACTCCTCTAATTAGAGCAGTAGGTCAAACAGTGTCTTTGTCTGTAGAGGAACCTGAGCCATTAGCCATGTTAAGAAGAAACCCCTTTGTTAAGCTTGATTTATCGTTTTGAGATTTGTTTTATCCTGTGGCAACCTACAAATGCTGTTTTTCAGAGTGGGGCGTTTTTGCTTTCTGCAGAAAGGGAAATGGATAGAAGAGGTTGTCCTCGACCCATTCAGCCTCCGCCTGAGCTGCAAAGCAAACCTCCCCCAGCAATCCCAGCTCGCCGCAGGTCTGGCCTGCGTGAGAGGGTGCATTGGTTTAGTTCTGTTCAAACACAATAAGTGTATGTTCCCAGAGACAGTTTAAGTTATAATAGTACTGTAAGCTGTAGAAGCTTATAAAGGTAGAGAAATACAGTGCTATCCCTTGAAACCGTTTTCTGTAACTGTTGCTAGGCAAAATTGCCGAGACCGTCCTCGTTGGGATCGTTCCCTACTGGAGGGACCAGATTGGTTTTGCCTTTTCGATTTGCTTTAGGTAGAATTTAGCATCATTTCCATAACGATAAATCTTTCATTTAAGACCAAGAAACCAGTGTTGCCCATCTTGAATATCCAAAAGATGTAATTGGTATTTACAGTTCATTCCATTTGTTTTTCTGACAATGTCTTTGATTGCTTCTCTTTCACTGCACTACACATCTTGCTAAACTGAAATTGCCTTACAGAAATAGCTTGAAAATTACTTCAAACTAGACATTGGGTTTAACACTTTTATTTTAATTCTTTGAAAGTATTTAAATTTTTTTAATACATTTTTAAGAAATTCATTTTTATATAATGTTTTTTATTTTTGTTATCTTGATTTTTGGTGGATAAGTAGTTGGTGAGTCTCCAGTGGAAATTGTCAGATTTCAGAACTGCAGGATTTTTCCTTAGGGTAATTAATAGTCAAATGAGCTAACAGAGGCATGAGCTACTGTATATGCTTTAATTCAGCGAGTTGTTTCTGTGGAAGGAGGGTGCCAGCAGTAGACAGGAGGTCACAAACATCTTTCTGCCTTAAAGAAAAGCATGCTGAAGAACAGTGCCTAGGAAAGATGGACAGTGGGTGGTTTGGGTGTGGTTTCTCTGGTTTATGTTCTCGTTAACATATGGCATAACCACTTGTGTTTCCTTTCCTGCCCATTTCCCCTTCCCTACAATGACCACCACATGGATCAGGGTGGCTGTGAGTAACTCATTCACCTGTACCCTCCAGCAAACCTGAAGTACGTGGAAAACACAAAAGATAGTATTCTATCATCCATCCACTAACCCATCCTGGGGCACACAGTATGCCCAAAGCCTTGTGGCGCTGGTGGGCACTGGTGGGCATCTCTTGCTTGTCCGGGGCTGCCTTCTCCAAGGAACTGTCCACAGTTGGTCCCTGGGGTGTGGGTTGGGATATGCTGCCTGCTCCACATGAGGATGGTGTGGAGGGGTCTGCCTGCTGCCTTCCCTCAGCTGATTGCCCAAAGCACTGCTCAAATGCTCTGCCTCTCCCAGGATTACCTCGGAAAGGAAACCACCTCCTGAACACCCCTGCAAGGTGCTGAAACATGCTTTTAACTTGTGGGGGGAAAGCTTGTCATATTGAATTGGTAGGTGGAAATCTGAAATGGCTGAAAGTGCTTTCAGTGCTGCAGTGAAAAAAGTGTCTTCTCTCTTTCTGCTGTGCCCCCCAGCACAGCACTGACATGCTACCTCAGGGAAGTTGAAGTTCTGGAGGTTTTCTGTGTGTTGGAGGATCTCTGCTTTGCTACCATGGCTCTTTGGTGGGTTTTTTTGTTTGGTTTGGTTTGGTTTTTTACATTTGCTCAGTGACTGTCATTCTACAGAAAATTAAAGCTGTTTATTATCCCAGACAGAAACTGTATTCGCAGATTTATGTTGCCCTTCTCTGAAGAGACAGTGCTGCTTCTGCCAAATTAGCTGCAGCAGATCTATGACCTGGAGGCTGCTCTTCAGTAGGCTGGAATTAAACCATCCAACACACATCCAACATAAACACTGCTCCAATAAAGAAGCTCAGATGGAGGATATTGGGTGCCAAGTCTCCCTTGGATTTTAGAGTGGTACCTGAAGTATATTTAGAAATACCAGTCTTACCCTTAAAAAAACAAATGAAACTGAAGTAACAGAATTGTCCTTAATTTGTTTTCATTACTGCAGGACATACCTATCAATTTATGACTTTCAATTAGGTTTTCCACTGCTTATTGGATATAAATTGAGAGACGAAGGCATACTATTTCGAAATACTCTTTTCTGTTTCAGAATAAGAATGTCCTCATATGTGCACCATAACATTGCAATTGAGAAGGATGAAATAATTTTGACTGTTGTTTGTGTGTAAAACAAGTCTAATATGGAAATCATGCATAAATATACCGGTTTCTTAGTTTACATAATAGTTTAGCTCATATGACTTAGTACAAGTACGTCCTGTGGGCTATCCTGGCTCGTGGTCAAATGATGCTCTCTGTACTTTTGAACAGAGGAGGCACAGAGAGGGTCACAAATGGCTACCAAGTTGGCCAGTACCTTTAGAAATGAGCTGGGGAGATCTGCTGTTTTGGAAACGTGAGTCTCTGCAGCTCAGGCTGAAGATACCGTGTTACCCACCTGGTTATCTGCTAGCAACACTGCTCAGCAGGAGGCATTCCTCTCTCCTCGCCCTGCAGTGCTGGCTCTCATGCACCTCTCCACGCAGTGTCTCTAAAGGCACACTTCATTGCACACTGTGTTAAGCTTTATTATAATGAGCTGGGTGCTCATTAAAGCTTCACAGTTATAAACAGAGTTATAATTTTGCTTGAGGAACACCGTAATATTAGTTTGGCACCTGGAAACAAACCTTATCTCAAGCTGGGTTATGTCAAAATGTAAGTGACGGTACTTATTTGTAACAGCTGAAGTGGATGATAGAATTGCAAATGTTTATAAAATGTACAGCTGAAAAAGCGAAGGAAAATGTAATTCTACAAACCCCCTATCATTCTCTCCAGCCATTCAGCCAGCCCTCTGCTTCCTGGCTCTTTGATGTCATGGCTGTACATAGGGACTTATGCCCGCATACTTTGGTTTCAGAAAGCTTCCATCCTGGCAGAGAAGACTCACTTACCAGAGACCTCCAAGGGTTTCCATCATACTCCCTTTTCCTTTTGTGGGTTTAAGCAACCAACTAAATTAAGAAGGCGCTCTTAATTCCTCTTGATAAAACCATGGTCTGCCTCCCCTCTTTGGAGTTGCAAGAGTTGCCATAGCAAAGTTACCACACCATTTCCACCTGCCTGTGTAGAGAGAGCTCTGTCCATGGTTTCTGCTGCTCAGGGCAAAGAGACTCGATCCACTGAGCTCCATGTTGCATAACGTCTCTGGTCTAAGACAAGCACAGATACATTTAAAGCATGAGTCTCATTTTTGATATGTGACTGAGATCGCCCCAGGCTGATGCTAAGTTTGAAAAGACTGAGCCCCAAAACCTGTCTTAAAAGGATACTGGTAGAATAGAGTGGAATAGCACCAGTAAAATGGAATTTGCAACAAACCCCTGTCTTTTCTGAACCTTATGCTCATCCAAAGGTTTTTTTAGTTGACTCAGCACCAGCTAGCAAAGCAAGTGTGGTACTGATGTAGGTGGGTCCCAGGACCAGTTTGCTGAGTGTGAATGTGTGTGCTTCTGAGTGAGAAGTATTCTGCCTGTTTTCTATTAAAAACTGCAGTGCCTTGAGACTCCAAAATCAGAGCTGGGCACTGAGCATGGCAGCACTGAGCACAGCACCATACATCTAAGGGCTAGCAGTAGCTGCCTCAGGCATGGCACAGACCAAGGGAACCTGCATAGAAAGCAAGACATAGAAAACCTGATGTATCAGCATGTTTTATTCTTATTCTCATTTTTAAAATGGTGTGAACCCAACTCTAAGTGGCAGTGGAAGTGAGAGACTGAGAGCAATGAGGCATCTGGCTGTGCTGGCACACCAGTTCATGCCTGTTGCTTTATTCTGTTTTCCCTTTTCTCTTATTCTGGGGCAGGCAGGAGGAGTCTTGAAGAGCAAAACTCCTGTATCCAGAAAAGATGGGGTGGGATGGAAAAGCAGGCAAATGATAGAGTCCTCTAGCTGTGTAATGCCAAGCCGGAAGTTGGAAACCAGTCCCTGTGCAGGCTACTGCACTGTCAGAGTAAGGCGGGGAAGTTTTGTTTTCACATCATGTATTTCAGAAAAGCATTCCCCAAATCCATGGTCTGATTTACAGCTGTGGTTGTGTTATCAAATTAATAAGGACTATTGTTTGGATCTTAGAAGCCAGTCAGCCTAAGCAGAAAGAGATGAGACAGGCAAGGAAGGCAGAAATATTGAAGAGGAAAGGTTTATGGCAAAAAATGGAGACAGGTGTTAGGAAAATGGTTCTTTGAAACTTATGCTGCTTAACCCAGTTCCAGTGCCCTTCACGGGGACACAAGCTGGATTTGATTGAGGCTCTCAGAGGTCAGTGTTTTTTATCCATTAAGCTGCAACTGCCTAAACTGAGTGTGCAGCCCAGGAGACAATTGAGAGCTTTACCTGGTTTGTATTCTGTTTGCAGTTCGGGGAGTTGGTTTCAGCAGACCAAATAACACTGTTACGCTGCTCAGCTGATAACACACCAATTATAAAGTTCACTGTGAGAGATCTTGCCATGAGCTGACTGAAGGGTTCTGTATCAGTTTAGATTTTGGTTAGCTCTTCAGGGTGTAGAGAGAAGCCAGCATGGATGTAGGGCAAGACATCTGAAGCTATGACAATTAAATCTTTCAAAAGTGTTGTGTTGGGTTTGGTTTTTTTAATTAACGATTTAATCATAATGGAACTTTGGATACTGATTTCCATAGTCTTGTTGGGTCTGAGAAATAATGGTTGCTGCACTTGAAAGAGGAATTTGCCTTTCGATCCCACCTGGCTGTGGCTGTTGGCATTACTGTGGAGACTGGGCTGCCTTAACTTTGACCAAGAGAAAGATGCACTGCGAGTGGTGTGCTGCTCCTTCTTAGAAATCCTCCACCACCTCACTTCAGTCCTGAATTTGTTGTCTTGGGAGATGGTGGAGCTGTAGAATGATCAGAAAGCCATTAATAGGAAAGGCAAGCTGAGTTCCGCCTGAAACTTTCCCCATTCTCTGTATCCTTTCTCTTACCTGTCCTTTCTGTAATTTGTTGACTTGCAAGTGATTTTTGGTTGTCTTTTTAATTCTTTTTTCTGAGGCGTTGTATCAGTTATGCAAAAGAACAGGTTAAAATATTCTAGTGTTGTTACAGTAAAACCAGGGTGCTGTTATGAAGAGCACGTCTTGACACAGAGGCTCTTGAACACTTCTAGTCAGTGTAATGGCTCGAGGGCTAAACTAATATGTTAAGCTTTGGGTGGAAGGGTTATCTTTTGACAAGTCTGTCCGAGATGCTGACAAAAGTCCTCCAAGTTTTAGGCACTGAAAAAATGCCAGACAACTAGAAAGCTATACTTTGGGAAAATGCCTGTAATTCCCACTGGGAAGGAGAGAGCGAGATGGGGAATACAGGAATGCTAAAAACCTTTAACCTGTATGAGGTGTGACTGTTTGCTGCTACTTACCAAGTGTAGATTTGAAATCAAAGGAATTTATAGAGTTCTTTTTAGAGACTTCTATTTCTCATGGTTATTTAATGTTGATTTGGTTCCTTATTCTTAATCAACATTAACTTGAGGAAAACTCATTTCATACCCCTTTAAACTATTAGAACTTTCCAGATTGGCAGAGGGACTTTAAATTTCTAGTATACAGTTCTGGAAAATTTCCTTGCCTTAGATATTTGATCATTTTCTTTTTCTCAGTGGTTTTTCAGTCATGATACATTCCACACTGCTGGACACTGGTTCAGTAAAAATAAAGGATGCTGCTTCATAAAGTCCTAGACCTGCTTCCTTCTGCGGCTCAGAAGGATCTGTATTATTTGTCATCTTAGGGTGCAGTGGTCTCCAAAGTGAGGTGTGTATGACATAATCCACTGAGGTATAGGAAGAAGATACTAAAACTTCAGTAGTATTTGTATATAATTTATAAGGAAATATATGTTGAGGTGCGTGAAAGTTTTTCTGATGGGGTGTGTTGTCAAAACACTTTGGAGACCATTGTTCTAGTGACTCTAGCTCATCTGCAATAAATGTGGAAGAACCTTTGTCAACTCTGACTTGTGAAAGTTGTCACAGAATGTATTGTGCATGTTGTAGACACGAGTAATTTCATGGCAACCTGTGACGTAACCTGTGAGGCTGATGATGATCATTCTTTGTGCTGGTCCCAATGCATCCTTTGTGATTGAGTTCCAGCATTTTTGTACCTTCAGGTTTTGTTGTTACAGGGAATTGCTTTCATAAGGTTTAATGAAATCAGCAACAGGAAACATGTAGCCAAAATGCCTAAAATGTACTGCCTAACATGCTTTTAATAGAAGTTTAGTCCTGGATACTATTACTTATCAACATCAGCAGTAAAATGATACTGTGTTTGGCAATAGCCTGACACTGATTTTGAAAGGGGACTGTGCATGCCATTGTGGAGGCTTTGGTGGTCATCGGCTGCAGATGGACAAGCTGGTGAGGGCACTGGTGAAGATGAGCAATGATTCTTTGGGAGACCTTCCCTACCAACCTCTCTTTAGTTTGCTTTCCTAAGGAAATAAGGTTTATGCAGTTACTTCACCTTTCTGTCTGCCCATCCTTTTACTTCTCTCTACCACTTTCCCAGTAGCTGACCAGCAGATTCAGAAGTGTCAGTCTAGTTTGACAGAGGAAGAAAATGACTGTTTTGTGAGACTCACCAAGTGGATGGAGAGGAGATTGATTTGATCTGGAGTCCTTTGTGAAGTAAAGGCAGGACATGGTCGGTTTGACCAGCCATTTGCTGCCAACCTGCAGGTGTTTAGTAGATGCATAACTCCCGAGAAGTGGCACTCTGTGGTGTCTCTGCATGGTGATGGGAAAGTTACAAGGTACATAACAAAGTCAAGAAAATAATTTTAGAAGAGATAAGGAAGGTTGCTAGGAGAAAAAGGGTACAAAATCACAGTAAAGCAAGAATACTTCTGGCTTTATTTGACAAACATTTCACACAAACAAGTCTGGTGGACAAATGTGCTCAGGGATCCTGTTTCAGTTTTGGCGCTCAGAAAATGCTTTTATCTGCCAGGCAATGGGGACAAATCTTTGCCAAGAAATAAGGGAAGGAGGGAAGGAGGGAATGGAAGGGGCTGCCAGGATAATTTTTTTTTTCAGTAAGTATTGTCACTAGTTTTGGACAAAGGATTTGCATATTGCACATCTCCATTCTCTAGCTCTCCTTGTGTTTATTTTTACCAAAAGTAATCTGAAAATTATTCTTCCTGTGAAATTCAGGGGACATCCTCCCACACTGATTACCACATGTAATAGCCTCTAATACAGATTTTCGAGTACAGTTTATTTACATTTGGTGCTGTTTTATACCCATTTTGAAAAGGGCATTACCTTTTCCGTGATGGAAAGCTACAGACAGTCAGATCTGCCATGTTCAGAATGGAGATAGTTAATCTGAATAGATACATAGATACTGTGACTCAATTGTGCAACCTGTTTGTGCCCAAGAATGATTTGTTATTCTTCCCAGATGAAGCATATCTGCAAATACCAAGACCACATTCATTGTCCATCAGTGCAGACACTGGATTTAAGATGGGATTCCAATAGCCCAGTATAATTTACCTTGTTTTACTGCCTGACTGATGACACAGATGATATAAAAGATAAGTTTCTGCTGCAGCTAGAATGGCTAATTGCTAATGGGACTCTTTCCACCAACTTCAACAAGGATAGAGCAGATGTTGAGTCATGGAAAACTATGTCAGCATCCTGTAAAATGTTATAGGGGATTATTGTAAGATGTGAAAAATGTGGAAGGAACACGGATGCATTACTGTTGTCACAGGAGAGAGCTCCCCTGTGTTTATGCACTACTGTGTGTTACATGGCAGTGAAAGATGTGGCGAGTTGACATGACAAACTGCTGGCTGTACCCATTCCACCTTCAGGGATCCTTCTGCAAGTTGAAGTTTCCCTGTGCCTTTAAGTAAGCTATTATTTCCAACCCATCCTATTCCAGGAAGCATAAATATCAGAAACAAGGTCAGAAACAAGGCCAGGCATTCTTCATCTTGGTGTGAACTTAGTCCTCATCCTTCTAGAACCTGCACAGCAATACCATCTAAGGGATGGTATTGCTGTCTTGAAAAGTGTTTCCCCAATTAATATCAAATGATCTCAGGCTGGCAACCTGAACATCAGACAAGCATGTGCCTTTAGAGAACTGCAAGTGATAAAAATACAGTTAAATGTGATTTCTGGTTATTTTTTGGTCAGCTGCTTCCCCTCCAGTCTCTTAAGTTGTGTTTACATGCGTTTTCTTCACTCCAGCATCCCTTACATCAGAACCCCCCCCTTATTTTCACACCTGCTAGGCTGTACCTCTCCCACCCATGTGCCTCTAAAAAGCTTATGATATAAACACTTCCACTGGTTATGGTGCCCACAACATGATGTAGAGGTGTCTCATGATACAAGTATCTTATTTGTTCAGTAAAACATGATTTTTGAATTACGTTACTTAATGATGGATAGCGTTAAATAACAAAGGTTAGTACTAGAAATGAGCAAGGGCTAGCTTTGAGTGAGAAGCTTCTGGTTTCCCTTTGGGGCTATAGTGAAGTTAGTATTTTTTGTTTCAAATCCAAACCCCAGAAATTTATTTGACCACCCCATAAGTTAAGAGCTACAAAAAAAAGTAATGTATGCAGTAGAAATGCCCACTGCCTACAGCTGCTGAAACCACTCATCATAATGTTTACTAAAATCTAAGGAAAAATGCAAACTGAAGGTGAAAACACATCAGCTGTGGAGCAACGTTGGAGGACAGCATATGCTTGGTGACATAAATGTGAGAATGCTTTTTAACTGATACCCCAAATAAGTTTATATTGGCACTCAGATCATTTCTAATGACTCTTTAGATCAAGGGCATTGCTATGCTTTAACATCAAAAGAAAGTTATGTGGAGAAGCTAAGTACACCTCTTAAAATCTGCAGTACAGAAGAGGGTTTACAACACTCTAATTCTCAGCTTCTGGAAAAGACAGGAGATAGTACACCTCATCTGAGGCTACTGGTGGGAGCAGTAACTGATCTTTACCTGCTGCTGGAGGAGCTGTGGATGGTGTGGCTGGTTCTAACCATAGGTACAGAGGTGCCTTCTGTCTGCAGCAGGGAGATGCCAATGCTGGTGGCTGCAGTGAGATTGCTGGCAGGAAGGCTTAGAAGATACAGTCCTTGGTGCCACTGGCTGCCATGAAACAACATGAAAATGTTTGTTTAATAAGGACTGTAAAATGTCCCCAGCACTCAGGACTCTTAAGTATTTTCATAATTTCAGGGGGACTTTTCCTAGCAGACTTTGATCATATTAAATAGATTTCCCATGATATCATAATGCTCCATTTGTTATAAATGTGCTGATTTGCGGATGTGCAATTAGCTGACTCAAGCAAAAAACCATTGTAGATATCCTGTGTATGAAGTGGCAGTTTATTTCTCTCCATATGGTCTATAACTTGTTCCATGCTGCTTACCATGGGGTCTGGGCTTACTGCCCATTGCTCGTCACAGTTTATAGAGAGGAAAATTGAAGGCAGCCATGGAGTTAATTCTTTGCAATACAGTTATTTCCTTAAGGCAATACCTAAGCTGTTTGCATCAGCCAAAACCATCCCCTTGAAAGCAGGTGAGTCCCGACTGTTCCCTCTGCGGAGTGAGGGTTAGAGATGAAATTGTCTTAGCAAAGGGCACTGCGTGAATTCACAGCCAGGGGCTTCCTGGAAGGAAAAAAATAGGGCTCCCCAAATTCTGCATAACTCAGGTCCTTTAAAAGACTTTTTTTTTCTGCCATATGTTTATTTATCACTACTTGAATGGATCTATACCAATGTTAAATCTTGTCCCTCTTAAGTCCACGAGTAAACTTCCTTGGAAGTTTACCATGATGGGATTGCATTCTAAAGTAATAGTCTCAAGAAGACTCTCATTTTCAGCACAGGAACAATTGTTTTGCTGTCAAAGTGGCAGTAGGAACCATACCTCACTGCACATTTTTACCTCTTCTAATACTAAATAAGTATATTCTGCTCTCCTCTCTGGTATCTCTCTTACTCCTTTCAAAGGAGTGGAGAGCATGGAAAAAAAGAGATTTGAGAGAGCAATAGCATATATTAATGTACAGGGTTAAACTTTCTGAGGAAAAGGAATTTTTTTGTCTCATCAGCATGTTTAACAGTTGCAAATCTCTGTGTATGAGGAAATGTCTTACATTAAAAGACTATTAACAGCTGTGAAATTAGATTTACAAATCTGAATATATATATCTGCATATTTTTATGCTGTTGCATAGCATTTGTGCATATATTCATGAAATCGTGTTGTAGTTTATGAAATTCGAGTGTACAGTTTCAGTGTGAACTTTCAGATTTCTTAATCATGAGGTCGGTAAATGAAAGACTTGCCATGTGCAAATTTTGAAATTTGTGCAATATAGTATGATGCTTTTGGAGAGAAACGGAATTAAAACCAACAGATATAAATGTATAAAGTTATTTGGAAGGTGTGAAATGCGTATTATGAAAAAAGTGGTTTAATCGTGTCTACTCAAATAACTCTTAGGTGGGTACAGTTTTATATTATGATTGGGGGGGGGGTTTAATAGTATGCACAACACATTCCACAGTGCTTCATTTCATTCTTAAAAATTGTCTGGGTTTTGTGTTTGGAGATGAGTAATTTTGAGGCTGAGACACTCACTTTTCTGGGTTCAGCCTATAGCTCTAAGGATTGAAAAATATATGACATTATTATCTTATACAAATCACAATTCATCTGGTAATGAAACTCTCCAAAAGAAAGCAAATACAATACTTGGGTGTCCTTGGAACATGAAAGCCTAGTACATGGCCAGCAGACGTGCTACTCAGAAACCTATGGGAATATTCATTTAATTGCAACTAAAGCTTCGCTTCTGTGTTTAGGAATCCTGATCTGCTCACACAGATCTCAACACATGGCTGAAATAATCTGTTTATCCAGCATATGGTCCTTTGTGAGGACTGGATAGAAGTCAGCTACTCGGTCTTACGTGTCATTTGTCACAGAGTCTTTTCCTTCTAAGTGCTCCCTTTCTAGTCCAGGGCCATGGAGGCATTTTAGCAATGCAAAGAGGTGATTAGAGGCACTTCTGCTGGAATGTATGCTGCAGTGCTTAATGAAATTAATTTGGCTTATCAAAGGGGCACGGAGAGGCAATGCTGGGCTTTGTCCTACTCACTGTCACTATTTCCTAGGGTGACATTGGATGTGTCAGTAGTGCTCTTTGCTGTACTTTTGGCATGCACGGTGCTAGCAGGAGCTGGGGGGAGGCTGGGAGTTTTCAGGTGTGCTCAAAGGTGTTTGTGTTCAGGAGAAACAAATCTTTAAAACTAGACTTTTCTAGCTGATATTATTGTAGCTGATGTTTGTGAGTAAGGAGAATCATATCCGCTTGGTTCAGCAGGAAGACTATTCTGACTACTAAGTGCTGTCTCCTTCCCCCCAAATCAGTGACCGTATCTATCTCAGACACAAGACATCAGAGAAATAAAAAGGCTCCTCAGGTCTTTGCTTAGTCCATCTTCCTGTATCCTTCTGTATAGAACAGTGGAGACAGTGTGGCTGATCTGGGCAATTAGTGATTTGTGTCCATACTTATTTGGAGATGCGTTTTTCAGGTTATGTCCTTTTCTAATACATGCAGTAAAGTACTGTTTGCACTGACAAACTCTACAATAATAGCCTAAGCAGTGTGTGGGCTCTACAGAGAAAATGCCACTTGACTCCAAATGATGTCAGATTTTAAATTCATGAAAAGCAGGATTTTTTGAGTAAAACAAGGTAGTGCCCAAAATGCACACAGATCTCAAAGCAGAAAGGTGTAGTGTCAGGAAAATGCAGCCAAATAGAAATCCTAGGAATATGATAATAAAATGCTTTATTAAACAGAAAAAAAATAGAGCAAAAAATCACAGCAGAAAAATATGTGCTCGAATGTCAGTAAGAACTTTATTTCATGTTGATTTTAAACTTCCCCATCAGTTGAAAAATGAAACTCTTCAGTCATACAGAGAGTTTCTGCAGAGGAACCAGACGCTACATCTGAATGGGCCATGCACTGCCAATCATGAGAGCAACCAGATTTTCACACCCATGTTTTTACTAGGTGCCATTTCACCAACAGTTTCTGTAGGTCTTTCAGTTGAACCATGAAAGTAACCTCTTGTAACAGGAAAACCAGTGAAGGTGAAAAACACTCTGCTCCTCTGCTCAGATGGAGCAGTGTTTGCAGCCCTTGCTCCCCAGCAGAAACTGCGCTGAAGGGTTTATGTATCTGGCGTGCCTTGCCAAATTCAGCCTATTTCTTACACTCCTGTCTTCTTGATGTATTAAACAGGGATCTGAGGCTATTCAAGTGTATGTTGCACTCTGCAACCACTGCAAGGATGTCAGGAATTGTGCGGTCTCCTGAGGTCTGGTCTTCTCCTCAGGGCTCTGCAGGTTTTGCGCTCATTAGTGGAGACTTCAGAGCATCTGGTGCTGACTCCAAGAGAAAACCTGTGTGCCTCCGTGGTAAAATCATGGGTTCTTGCTGTGTTTCCAGCAGTTCTTCAAGAGCTGAGCAGCTCTGCAGTTTGTGGGGTGCTTTGGGAAGTTATCTGGTGTCTGCTTGCCTCTACTCCATGTCAAGTTTGGCAGATGGGCAAAAGGTATCAAAGTAGGTGAGAAATACAAAATTTTGCACCATGCTGTGCCAGTTAAAAGTTTTGGGCTGGAGCTGGACCCCAGCCAGCCACCAGGATCCCAGGTTGGCTACAAGGTGGAATGGGGCCCTTGATACCACTGGGGCCTCTGGGTTTGGTTCTGCACTGTGTAAACATCCATGCCATAAATGAATAACAGCAATTTTTCTCTGGGTCTGAGCTTTGTTTGCTTTTGCTTTTGCCTGGACAGCGAACCTGTTCCTTGAGAAAATAAGCAAAAAGTTTTTAATATCTGTGCCTCCAATGAGGCAACGGTGGCGCATCTAATCTTAATCTATATTGTTTGTACTTTTGTTCAATAAAGCAGTTATAAGAAATAATACATTTCTTCTTTAAAGTCCCTTCCCCGCCCCTTCTTGTATAAGTGTTACTTCCTGCCCTTCTGCTCTCTCAATAGTGCTTCCCTTTCCTGTTTTGGTTATAAGCCTTCATAGAGACTCCTGGTTTGTCTCCCTGCCAAATTTGTCTTCTGCTCAGGTGAAATAGACTGCTTGGATTTAGGCACACGTGCCGGATTTAAGTGTGTACTCCTGTGGGATTGCCTGACCAGGTCCCCCTCGATGGCAGGCACGTAAGTATCTGGGGACCATGCACACTGGCAGGGAATTTGTTGACCAGAGTTAATGTGACTGGATGGGAAGGAGAGCACATATTGTGATAAACGTAGAAGGTCTGTGTTTTGGTTATAGCCTTGTAGAATAATTTATAATTGTATAAAATGGTAATTAAGTTTTTATGGCAATGCTACATTAATATGCATCCCCTGGCAGTGAGGGAGAAGCTGACTTGAAGCGAGCGTCCTTCATTCCTGGTCTGCCTCCATCAGCTCCAGGGGAGTTGTCACAGGTTTATTTGCATTTCTTCTGGGATTGAAGGGAAACCAAGGCAAAGCGATGCCAGCTTTAATGAAAGACCTTTATGCTGATTTTGTCTATTTACGAGTCTGCCTCTCCTGGTCATTAGTTATGATTATGATCTTTCAAAGCCTTTTCAAAGCCCATGAGTGAGAGCTTTCAGCCATGTATTTTCACTTGACAGTCCAGTTTCAGGTTTTGCATAATGTGTATTTTACCAAATTAGTTACTTCTCGTTTTTATTTCTGTCATTTAAGGGTAAAGAGAAATAGTATGTATTAATAGCAACCTGATCCAGTCAGGTTGCTTTTTTATTGTTTTTGATTAATTGAGTTCATAGTGTTTCTCCAGGACATTTACTTGACTAATTTTTAGGAAGAACTTCTAAACATTTACTTGGTGTTTATTTTTAGGAACTCCCAAAATATACCTTCAAGGTGGTATGCAAAATCTGAAAGTGAACCACACTTCACTGCAGAAAGAAATGCTGTGTGAATCAAAGCATTAGTAGAGTTTCTCCATTAGGAGACAGCAGTGACACTGCCTTGTTGGAAATTGGAAGGGAAAGGTTCCCAGATCATGACATGGCTCTGGGAGTCTGGCTGCCCAGCAGTAGTGGCACTTCTCTTAATCACACCACTTCCTCTGTGAAGTACCTTTTGCAAAGCAGATCTCTTTAAGCATGTTTTAAGATGCTGAGTTGAGATACTGGTGACTGAAGTTCCCCTTATAGTCATTTGAATTCTTATGCTTCAGTTTGCAAAACCTGCCAGAAGAGTGATGGGTTAAAATTAAAAACACCACATAGTTTGAAAATCTCAGCAGCATAAACTAAGCAGATGTGCCAGCTTACAAGGGCATCAATCTGTAGCTGCTCTGCTGGCCCCAAATCTCCACTGATTGGCAGATGTGCTATTTCAGTGTCGCGGTGGACACCGAGGGGTCAGGGCTCTCCACGGACTTTCGCCGGCAGTGCTGAGGACTGAGTTGTTCTGGACTGACAGTCAGGCCCAGGTGGAACATCTGTTCTGCTGCTTTAACGTTTTGCATACTGTATTTATTTTTTGTATTTCTACTCACTTCTCCCGTGCTCGAGAGCACTGAGGGGTGACAGAAGGTTATGCAAGTTTCTCTGGTCATGCCAGGATTGCGTGCGTGTTCCCAAATTTAGCAACTCATCTGCCAAAGTTCTGGCTTAGTGTGAGACCTGGATGCCTCATAAACTCTGGTTTCCAGCTGACCTGTCTGCAACAGATACTGGACATGTCAATCAATTCCCACTGGGTATGCCTGCGTAATAAGGGAGAATTCAAAATTAATGTCTTATTCCTAGCAGAAAGAAGAGTAATTCTTGATCCTTTTTCTTGTGGAGGTGAACTGGTGTTCATCTTACTCTTGATAACATTGTAGGTTATCAGTATTTCCATTTACTGCTCTATAAAATAAGGTATTTGTCTTGCAGGTATGTCATGACTTTTTTTAACAGCGTCAGTCTTTTTGAGAGCTGCTTCTGAAGGGAGCTTCGTATTTTTACTATTTTCTTCTAATTATTTAATATTAAACTCTTTAGATGCTGGAGTTTAACAGTGGAGAAAGGTGATGGCCAGGCACCTGCAGCAAATGCTCATTGCAAAAGGCTCATCTCCCACTGGCAGTGCAGCCAAACCCCAGCACCAAAGGCAGATCTTCAATGTGAACAGGCAAGCTGAGCAGGAGACCAAAAAATAGCAGCTCCTCCGGGAACTGGACTGCAGGCTGACTGGGGCAAGGGCAGCATTGTTGTGTAGGTCTCTGCACAAGTAGGCAACCAGGAGTGAATGCAAATTGAGAACTTCTGACCACTGGGTGCATGGGTTGGTTTTTCAAGGGATGCCAGGAAATGTACATAGTCATTGTGGCACCTGCATATTATATATGAAAGTGTGACTGCTATTATTCTAAATATCTGCTATAACATATTCAAGCATCTGCATGTCACTGAGGATTAAAAGCTCCTATCTGGATGTAAAGTCCTTGTGGAGCTGTTCTTGTGTGATCAAGTGGCTAAATACTGTATTTTCTCTATGAGGTCTTGCTGCATTGCTGAGGAAGTTCTTCAGTGCTCTGGGAGGAAGGAGGGTGTACGATGGTGACACCAGCTGTGCTGCAAGTTTGGTTGCAGAGGGAAGTAGACTTTGAAAAGGAAGTCCCAGAAGGTGTCACAGGGAGAAATAAGGCTTCCAATGAGAAATGTGGTCATAAGCAAAGCTGGCAGTGAACCTCTGGTGGGAAGGCTGGAGAGCCACTGCACTGCAGCAACTTTATCTGTAATGAGTTCAGATCTCAGATACAGTCTGCATGGCCAGAATGACCCGACTGCCTTGTGTTCAGAGAGTGTTTCAGGCTTTTTTGTTCTCTAAATCCAGTGGTCGGAGAGAAATGTCCACCTGTTTCAGATTACTACTTAAACACTTACCCTACCTCCCAGTCATTATTTTATTTGTTATAGTGAAAACAGCTTTAAGATACTGCAGGAACATGAATTGTAGCTTAGTAATTTTGAGGTGTACTGCACAGATCACACATCTCCATATGCAGGATTTTGAACTTACATTAGCTGTTCAAGCTGATATGGAGAATATTCTGTCAGCTTCTTAAATCAGCATCAGCAATTTCTTGCATGTCACGTTTAACCACACAAGTGTGACTTTCTGTGGCAACCTCAGTGGACAATAGAGTGAGATGTGTTAAATGGCTTGTGCGTTATCTCACACATTCTATGTGCTGAGGTTTTGTTCTCAAGTAGGACAAACCTGGGGCTAAGTAATATTAACAATTTCTCACACCAATAAGAATTATTAAATCAGTCCAACATAATTTTTAATTATTAATCTTTTAAAGGTCATGGGGCAAATGTATGGGAGATGGAAATGAAAAATGTTTGTGAAAATAGCTGTTTGCATTTCCTATGAATGCCAGAAAAGAGTTGTTTGAAGGTGAGAGAATAATAAGCAGCTTGAAACAAAGTAGATCCGTAATAGATTCAAAGCATGAGAGCTTGATTTCTGTCGGGGAGCTTTCACAGTTTGTGCTAAGAGAGCTTCTGCCCCAAGGACACAGTTGCATCTGTAAATATGAAGGATAGTGGAAGTGTCCAGATCCACCTGGCATGCTGGAGTAGAGCCCACACAATTAGGTGTTTCATCCTGAAGTTAGCTGGCTGTGGATATTTGTTACACCTTTTGTGAGCATGATTTGGTGACCCTCCAAAAGCTGTATGACGTTGTCCTGGCTCTAGGAGAAAGTATTGTAAACCTCTCCCGTTATCCCTGGAGAGGTGACCTCTGGGTAGGTTGGTGCTGGACAAGGGGTCCAGGGTTGGGCTGGGATAACCCTGGTCCATGGCAGGCTCTGCACAAGCCAGCTGGTCAGAGCTGGGCTCAGTGCCTCAATACCATACTCTGCAAAAGTTTTGTTCATAAGAAGATAACCTTGTAAGTAGAGAAAACAGGTCAGTGAAGGAGCACATTGCAGCTTGGCCACTTGTCTTTTTCCCAGTCAGGGACAAGAGAGAAAAGTCTTAGATACCTTTCAGAACCAAAGACTTGCCTCCAAACATTATGGTTTGCTCTCTTTTTCCTGTTTATTCTCTATAACAGGTTTTTTGTGGTTCTGACCTGAGATTTTAGCTCGTATGTTTGGATAACCCACTGGTCTAGGCAGAGTGAAGCAGGAGGACTTTTCTCTGATCCATGGCTCCTCCATTACCAACCTCCATAGAAACTTCTGTCATTTGTTTCCCCCCCACCCCTATATTTCTTCCTGCTACTTAATCATTTGTAGTCAACCAGGTAATGTCAAGCCATGGCACTAAGTCTCGTGTGATAATTCACAAAAAAACCCAGATATTTTCCCAAAGATTCCCTGTGTTATCTTTCCTGTACTCCTTTGTGGCTCTTTTTTGGCTATAGTTCTTGGTAATCATAAATTTACTAAAAGCCAGGAAGAAAGGGCTGCGTTTTTTCAAGTTCTGCACAGATGGAAGAAGAGAGAAGTGTTATTTCAGGATGAAAGCACCTCCTCTGCAGCACTGCCTCGAAGTGCAGCCTCATTGCTACTCCTTGACTGTTCTCCCCAAATACAGTAGTACCTTATCTGGTACCTTGAGTTTGACTCATTTAGGGCTGGCAGTGCTGCTGACACCAAAGCAAGGAGGATACAGCAAATCTGTGGGGCCAGCCCATGTGTGTGCTTGGCTGCCCACACGCACCAGGGTTGGGCAAAAAGGGTCAACGCTGACCCTTTCAAGAAGGGCTAACTCCAAATTAGCCAATCTGCTAATTTTTGAAGATGAACCCTAAACACAAGAGATGGAAGAGAGTGGGTGAAAATGGGTTACACAGAATGAAACAAATTGTATAATCTGCAAACATTTTTTTTTAATTTATAGGTTTGTAATATTGAAACAATATTCTGTAAATCTCAACAGCAAACACTGGATTTTAGGTACCCGCTGTGAATGAAGGATTTCCCAGTGCAGCCTGCTTCTGTCAGATGGGAAGTTAAGCAGATTTGCTTTAACTTCAGGCAAACAAGTGGTACTGGTGCAGATGTTTGCCATCCCACAGATGTAAAGCACTGAGAGAAAATGCTTTCAGAATAAATAAGGGTGAATATTTGGATCTCGAGGAAGAACCCCTTCCCCTCCACATTTAAATAAGATATCTTAAATCTACCTCAGAGTTGGAGTAGATGTTAAGAGCAAATCTGAATGATTTTGTAATCAAGACCTATGTTTCAATTTTTATATTTTTTATACATCATTTCCTTTGGTGGGAACTCAGGTGGATGAGTCTGACTGCATGTTAATGTAAAATAAAAAATCAGTAGGGGAGTTAGTAATATTTGATGTGGTATGTGAAATTTAATGGACCTCCAACATATACCCATTTTTCAGTAACTTTTGTGTATTAGGAAAATAAAGCAAGTTCTAGAAGTCTCCAATCATAATTTTGTGTATAAATGCTAATATCTAACAAACTCTTCTCATGGAGGAGGAAAGTGACTATGCACAACTGTGCAACTAAGACCCATATTTGTTACCTGTCATGTGTAGTTGACATAAGTATAACCAAATAAATAATAAATAACCAAAACTTTTGCTGGACCTTTGTGAAACTACTGATGCTTGATTTACGTTTAAAATAATGTACTCCACAGAGAGTAATACAGAGATTCTCACTGACCTTTCTATGAGCAACATTTTCGGAGCTGTTTTCAGGGAAGTCTCTTAAAGTAGCAGTGGGACAGTTGTGCCTTTTATGTGTAGGAGAGTAAAAATCTTCAGGATAAAGAGTTACATCTTCCATTTAGGGTGAGACAGCAATCTAGCAATGGGTCCCTGGGAGCATTTTGGGTGTTGAAAAATTGATGAAGTGGTTTGTAAGAATGGATTCCCCTTGTGCTGTACTTGTTTTATGTTCCTTTCTGTTATTTCACTGGAGGCCAGATAACAGGCTTAATCCTGTTTCCATTTAAATGAATGATGAAAAACTTCCATTGACTGCAGGAGAGCAGGGATTGAGCTCAATGTGTTGTTGCTTTATGTTACAGTAACAATTGGTCATCATGCATTAAATATTGCTCCTGAGGTCTATATCTGTGTTTCAGTCACGGGGCAGTAGCAGGTTGTATGCTGTCGATTTTAGTGACAGCAAAGGCTGAAGGCAAAGTGGCCATATCTACTGGAACCTGGATATGGCATTATGAGTAATGCCATGTTAAGGCCCTGGTGTCTGTATGGTTAGGTGTATTCTTGTTGTTGTATGGAAGGATAATTTAATTAATTTTGACTAATTAAGAAGCTAATGATAATTGTGGGTTCCAAAATTCACCTGAAATGCAGACAACATTGGGTCCAAGGCTTGCTCTGATTGAAACCACTGATGTGCTCTTGCTTACTTTAATGTACAGTGAGGCTTGTAGTGACTGGCGAGGCTTGAGGGGAAGAACATGGTGTCACATTGGCCAAGTGTGACTCTCCCAGAGATAATGTTTTCTGGGATCCCACGGGCTCACTGGGCAGGGGCTTACTGTGCCCTAGGCAGCTGATGATCCCCTCACCTCTGGAGCTGAAGATGGAACCTCGTAGCACAGACAGGTGGTCACCATTCAGCCACACGACTGCACTGAGGATTATTTTTGGCCATTCTACTTCCACATGGCAAAGCTAATCCAGCGTACCTGCCTTTTTGCTGGTATAGTTCTCTCCCATTCTCCCCATCTGTGAATCCAAGACAGACTGGGCATCCCCAGGCAGGTCTGGAGGATGCAGGCAATGCTGCCACTGCTGCCAAGCTGTGGCTCTTGCACCAGCTGGAGGATTAGGCAGGCTGGAGTGAGCTCAAATCCCTCAGCTGCTAGTGTCAGATATGGAGGAGCTGCCACAAGACATTAGCTTACCTTAAAAAAAAAAGGAGAGAGAGGTATTTGCTGGGTAAGTAAATCAGCAGAGGCACAGCTGTTCTCCAGGTATCTCTCGTAACAAAGCAACAGCAACTGGTGGATGAGCTGAATTTTATAAATTCTGAAGAAGAATATAGATAAAATAATGTTTAGTCTTTCTGATCTGAATATATTGCTCCAATAACAGAATTTAGCTGTTTCCATGCTACATAATAAAAATACAGTTTATCCTGAATTTTCTTACATTGTTCTTTATGGAGATGTCTGCCAGTGTCCTTACTCTCTCTGTAAATCCTGTGAGGAGTTTTCAGGCTCTTACCCGCAGCCTGGAGGACGTCTGTGGGCTACCTGGAGGCTGTGTGAAGTGACTGATAAAACAAGCCAGAGTCAGTAGGCTTTAGTGTACCATGGGGGATGCATCTACCTTGGAAATCTTTTTGAGACCCACAAATCAGAAAAGATCGAAAACTGCTGCTGTAATCTACCCAGATCCTCTTAATACTTGCAGTAACGTACTCCCTTTCATTAAAATGATGACAGTGATGGGGTCAGGTGGCTTTGGGTGTGCAGCAGTTGGTATGATTTACAAGTGGTGTAATTTGGCGTGGTGGCAGTGCAGCAATATGGTTTAACATCACCCAGGAGCTTCTCATGTATTTGTGTGTGTATGCTAGGGAGGTAAAAGCAAACAAAGAAGGGAGGAAAAAAAGATTTGTGTGCAAAGAGGATTAGCGCTTGATATTGCATTGTGGAAAATTATTTAATACAGCTTGGGCTCAGGAAGGGAGGTATGTGTGTGTATATGTATATATATATATATACACACACATATATATATAGATCTAAAGTTAAGAGGACATTTGTGAACTTAAAATTTTTGCAGGGCATATATCCTGCATAGTTTCATTTAAGTCTAACATCTTAGGTCTATTTGCTTTTTGAATATCCCTGTTACATTAAAGATCTTACATCTTCAAAATTTGCAGGATTCGTTTTTTTTCTTCATATTAGGAACTCTTATTTCCTCTGGTGTAAGAAAAGTGACTGGGAAGTCAAGAGAATTGAAATCCTGATCTATGTTGACATGTCACCTCAACAGCATCATTTGCCAGTGGCATTTCTTGCTCATGATGGGTGTGTTTTATTACCATTCCAGTATGTTAGTCAGGATATGCAAGTAAGAGGTAAAGAACTAAGGAATTTCTGTGAATCTAAAGGAGAAAAATAGTTATTAATGCTATACAAAGTGTAGGTGCTTTAATGCTGGAATGCATACATTCATGGATTCCTGTTTCCCACTTTCTTTGCTACTAGGATGAAGGAAAAAAGAGTTCTTGTGTGTTTTGCACCGTGTATTCTGGGACCTCTAAGTGCGTCAGCAGGTCTGGGTATTAGGCATCAGATGGATTAACTTAATTGATTTCTCCAGTTTACCTAACATGGCTTCTGGTTCAAGGTCTACTTGCTTCCAGTTTTAAATGTATAACTCAGCTGTGGATGTCACATTTGTTTTGTCAGGAAGCTGTAAAATATTGGTAGGTTTTCATGCAAATGTGAAAGGCTTCACTTGCCAATAGGTACATAAAATAAATGGAGCATTCATACTGTTGGACAGTTTTCATAACATTTATGTGATGCAGGTTCTGTCTCAGGGCTTAATGTTTTATATAAAATAGATTATCAGTTCAAAACAGCAGCATATAAGAGGCTTTTTAAGTCTATGAACACATACATGTCAGCTTTAATTTAACAGATCACAGTCAAAGGATTCGCAGATCTCTTATAAAACATATGTTGTAAGCAGTTCTGATAGTTTCTCTTGGTTTCTTCTCCTTTACAAGTTTGCGGTAAGAAGCAGCAAATTCACTGCCTTTTTTCTTGTTTTTGTTGTTTTCGCTCTCCAGTGAACAGAGTATTTGCCAAGCCCGAGCTTCAGTTATGGTCTATGACGATACCAGTAAGAAATGGGTGCCAATCAAACCTGGACAGCAGGGATTCAGCAGAATCAACATATACCACAACACGGCCACGAACACCTTCAGGGTAGTTGGAGTTAAACTGCAGGATCAACAAGTGAGTAACTGTATCAAGTTTCCTGTAAATTAACCTTTGATCTCGTTTGGTAACCTCAGTTCTACACCCAATGCAACATTTCCTGCTCCCTGCAAGGTGCCTACAAGTCTGTTCACTCCAGTCGTTCAGATTTTGTACAATTTTTTGCACACAGAATGTAATATAGGTTATTACTCCTTGTTTGAAAAAAAAAAATTTGGTAGATACCAGAGAGATTTTAATGTTATTCCCCTCTCCATTTTTTTCTTGTGAAATGACTCTTGTTTCATTCTGCGGATTTTGCTCTCAGCTCCCCCAAAATTACTTTTTACTTGGATTTAGTGCTACAATAAAATATTATTTTATTTAATTTTCTAAAAATTTAATATATTATATTAAAATCCACTGCTGTCTCACTAAGTGTGATTGTTACATTGCCGTGTTAAGTAATTAGTTCCTTGTAATGCACTTTAAAATCCTAGGTGCACATTGTGATCTGATTTACAGGAGCCTAATTCTGCAGGACCTCCTCGGGTATTAAAGGAGTTATATGGGATTTAGATTACCAGAACTGGGATCAGGCCCCCGGTCTGATCGGCCACCAAAGCCCAGTGCTCAGCCCAGAGCTGGTACGGTGTGGCTCCGGGCAGCCTGGCTCGTGGTGAGCCGGGCAGTGTGTGCTGTCAGAAGCTCCCTAACCAAATGTCACAATTATACCCTAAGCAAAAGTTTACTTGGGTGGAGTAGCAGTGCAGTACTGCAGTTCCATCTGCATTTTAGAGCAGAAATTTCGGAGTTGGGGGCTCCCTCTGTGTATTTGGCGTGAGGCTGGTACGGCGGTGGCAGCCCAGCCTGCCCAGGCTGCCCACCTCTTGTGCTCACCTCGAGCCCTCTGGCTAGCAGCAGAATGAGGAGGAAGTGGGAGACTGATTGATTGCCTGTTGGCTCAGAGAGTGTCGTTGCCTTCTGGGAAGGTGAGGTGAGCAGGGCAAGTCAAGCCAAGTCAAGCTAGTCCAGACGGCAGGAGCCAGGGCACCTCTGAGCTGCCACAAATGTTGAATTGATCGATCTGCTTACGGAAATGCAGGTGATCTCTCTCAGCTGTCAGCTGTAATGATGCTTGGGCCAATGGGAAAAGTTAGTTAGGTTGCATACTGGAAATGGTAGACTTTGCTACACTGTCCATATATAGAGTCACCACTGAAAAAGGAAAAGCAGAACAGAAATAGGTGGGTTTTGAGCACATTGGTTTTCAGCTCCTTGCAGCTCACTTTTGAAACGTCTGCCAGAAGTTTTGCAACTGCTTTTATGCTTCTCAGTAGAGCAAAGGAGTCATATTAATTCTATTAATCCCATTCCAAAACAGAAAATATTTTCAAAACTAAATTAAATACAATGGCTTCTTAGGCAGTTGTGAAAGCCAGTACTGCTTTGTACAAAGCTATGCCAGCTGTTTATTTTACATAGCCAGCAGGTGAATGTAAATGATTTTCATGTGACTACAATCTAAGATGGGACTGAATGGCTGGTGTATAACAAGCAGAAGTCATAAAGTCAACATATATATGCAAGGGAGATACTTAAGGGAGACTGTGTACCAGAGGTCTGTCTTAATCAGACTATACAATTAAAGAGTAGGACATCTTAAAAACTCAAATCTTGAGCTGTACTTTAAACATTGCATTAACATTCTATTTGCTTTCAAATGTTCCAACTTACGGAGAGCCTGCATGCTATCTAAAAATCATCTCAATTAAGAAAGAAGCACATAGAAGAATATATTTTTCTAAAGTTTACAGACTAAAAATCCCCCCTCGAACAAACAGAAGTATAGGTTATTACCTTAGTCACCTAAAATGGTCTAAAACAAAGTGTTCACCTTATATATGATTGCAAAAATCCAATATTATGAATAAAACATATTCAAGACAGCATGTGGCATAGTAGTATTCAAAGGAACACTGAAAGTCTCAAGATTCAAAGTTTAATATATTTTATATAAGTCTCACATGGAATCATAAGCTTGCTAGACTTGCTAAGTATTGGCATTTAATGAGAAAAAAATGAATTTCAGTAAAAGTAATTCTCTGTACAAGCCATTTGTGCTTGCTCTCAGGCTGTGTTAAATCTCACTGAAATTGAGGTTTTGGCAAAAGCTGTTGATTTCCCAGAAAAGGCATATTTATCTGAAAAGGACCGATCTTCAGCTAACATGTGATTTGTCATGTAGTGAAGCTAATGGACCTACACAGGTTTCCAAGAGTTGAGGAATTAGTTTAAAATAGGTAACACAACAATACCATGGGGGAACAATTTCAACTTTTATTACATACTGTTTGGCAAGGCACAGACTAGAATAATCTTCATGGCTTCATCCTTTCCTGCCTTTAGTATTTCCCTTTTAATTTTTGTTCTTTTATATTACACCTATAATAACATCATTCTTTAATTTTCATCCTCTTTTTCATTTTTCATGTATATTCTTCTGCAGACTCCTTTTTTTGTCTTTGTCTTGCTGCCTTTCTGTTATCTAGCCCTTTTTTGGTGCATGTGTTGGAATTTACGGCACTGTCTGCTTATCTGTATTCATCTTCTTCTCTAGCTGACAGTGTCTAAAAAGTTCACCGCAAAGAGATATGGTTTTTAGAGCAGCAGAACTGGAGCATCATTCTCACCATCAGGAAGTGGTCGCCAGACCTCTTGTTCCCTTTATGTGTCTGGATGACATGCTCATTGCATCCTTTGCGTGTAGCAGCAGGACTGGGTTACAGACCAGCAGGACATGAATTCCCTTTTCTGCTCTGCACAGAGGTGCAGGTTTGCACAGACTCATGCTGGTGTGAGTGGTAACCTTCAGAAAACCACAAGCAGACTCTTGAAGCTTTGGAGTAGCCACAGAGGCCAGAACTGGTTTGAAGCTAAGGCCAGATCAGTATTACAATCACTTCACATCATGATCTTTGATGTTTCCTTGCAGCCTTCATCTTGGACTCAGTGTTCATAGAGGTCTTTTCCAACCTTAACTATTCTATGATTCTTGAAGCCCAACAGTCATAACCACACACTTTACCTCCATGTTGCAACTTGCCAGCTGTTGTTGTCACATGGGCTGTTGTAAAGGTGACGTGTGAGCTTCAGTCACCATGCAAGAAATTCACAAAGCTAATTGTTTGAGATGTAAACTAACCACAATTTTTGAAAAATAAAGAACCAATTAATCACTGCTGTAAATTACTAGAAGTTCATCAGGTTTGGGCCTGCTTTCAGGAGTAAAGAATCTGGCCTAGCTGTAGCAGTTTTTATATCCTCCCTGTTTTAGCAATCCTGTCTGCTCCCTATGAGATGAGCCTGAGCGCAGGCAGTGTGGAAGGGCCCAAGCCGATAACAATTGTCTGAGCCATTTCATGCTCTGGAGAAACAAAAAATTTTGTTGTCCTGGTTCAATAAGCAAGAGCACGGGGATGAGACTTGTGTGAGAGCTCTTCCCGTGATCTTGGCTGTGTTTACACCTCAGGTGTTGCCCTGAAGCTCATTTAATCCCTTCTAGCCCCGTTCCCATGAGTCCCATTGGCCACCACCATCATCACTGCTGACAGCTCCCAACTCAGCAGCCAAAAGGAAGGGCTTCTCAGTTTTGAGCTTTTTTATAGATCCTAAAATTCCCTGCCTGTCTTAGGGAGCCTGCACTTTAAACTGAGGTGAAAGGGTGATGGAGAGAACCAAGTAGAAGAGAAGCAAACCTTTTTTTAGCGTTACAGCGATGGGAACATAGAAAGATGTCAACTTATTAATGCTGTGCACACCTGGTCTGTCCTTGCCATATGAGATCATTGGAATCCAGAATTTAACAGGGTTCAAAACAGCACAGACATTTATAACAGTAAGAAGACTACTTTGTTTCAGGATATAAAATACCAAAAGGGTGTTGAAAAGAAAAAAAAAAGGCATTTAAAATGTCATGTTTCAGTTTTTAAGTCAAATTCTAGGTGAAGAGTTATAGGAAGAACTGTTTGTCATGAATAAATCCATTACTTATTTCTGCAAGATTTCTAGTAATCTTCTCCAATTCACCTATTGTAGACTACAACTGAAGTTTAAAAGATGAACTGTTGGTCTGCTCCACCTGGCAGATGCTATCTTACTGACATATGAAGCTTTAGAGTAACGATCCCTTAAAAACACCTGTAAAAAACTCCTATGCTTCAAACAGGGAGACCTTTATGTTAATTACTGCTCTGAAGCACTTCATAATCATCATGTGCCTTGCAGAGTCTCCAGAACATCTGTACAAGACACCTTTGTGCACTCAATCTTAACAACAGCAGGTGAACCCCTTTTCTTTTGTAGTATTTTCCATAAACGTGAGCCAAAGGAGATAAAATGAAATTCTGGCTATTTTAAGTTTCATTTCCCAGTTTCAAACTCTGTGATTTGAGTTTGAAGACAAAATAATACATATGTAGACAAGCTGATGATTACTGAAGGTCAGCATTCAAATTCTGTCTTTGTTCGACTAAAGGGATCAAACCCTCAGAACAGAGCAGATTCTCGGAGTTCCTTGGGTCGAGGTTCTGGGGAAGCAGGTTTTGAACAGTTTACCTGACTTCTATTAAAGAATTTTTGGCATAGGTTTTTACAATTTCTGCCTTTAATTATGCAGATACATTGCGCACTCTGGTGCTCTTTGGACTTTGATAGTGGCGTCCTTTGAAACTCAAGTTTCTTTTAGTAGGTGAGAAAGACTCACTTTGAAAGCCTTATAGAAGCTCACAGTCTTTTTAAACATTTCCTTGAAGATACTGACTGTGCCTTCCCTTGGTGAATTGCTCAAAAATGATTGGAAAACTTAAAAATTGGTCCATGTTAAAACTTTGGATTAGTAATCCAGGCATGGATGCTCCATGATGCTCCAGAAACTCCTTGAGTGTGACCAACATCGGTACAGGCTCAGTGGAAGAATGGGGGTGATGTCACCAGCTTTCAAGAAAAAAAGACAATCTAAGCTGTCAATTATAATGCAAGTTCAGTGCCTTTGCTAAGACCAGTTTCCACTTCATTCTGGTTGGTGTGGCTGCATTTCCACACAGCATGCTGGCAAAGTCGTTCCCATTTTCAGGGGACTAACCCTTGGGAGCCTGTGTACCAAATGTAGGCTGCATCTTCCTTTGGCTCACAGGTCAGGAATCTCTCAATGAAATGTGTCAAAAACAGCAGTGTAGGTCTGATTGCTTCCCAGTGCATTTGCATGAAACCTTAATAATGATACCAGTTTGAGTGCAAAAGTTGGACTATCATATTTGTGCCTAAAGCTAGACCAAGTATTCAAAGACTGTCTGCTATGTCACTGTTTAATGATGGCTAAGGTAAGTAAATTCATTCTAGTAATAAGAGTCTATCTGTAATTATCTAGCGGCATAGTGGCTTCTTTGCTGGTTTCCATAATTTTTTGTATATTAATATATACATCTGTTAACTATATCAATGAGACAGTGTTATCCTTCAAAAACAGGAATATGTGTAAAACAATTTGTTGCTTATTAGGTGTTCATCTAATATTTTTCTGCCAATTTAAACTGGCAATCCACTGAAAATTCAGAACTCAGAGTTAGGAGTCATTAATCTTTGAAATTAGTTTTAAAAATCTGCCTTTATAATTAAGAAGAATTGTCAGTCATCTAATAAAAATGTTGTTGGACTAATTAAATACACTGGAGCTTTTTAATTGCAGCTGTAGTGTTAATAGAAAACTTTCCAAAAAATGTATTGGTAGGTTTTCTGGTGTGGGGGATCCACCTCTAACGTAAATATTGTGTACAAAGTTGACTCATTACTGGCTCTCTGTTCCTTTGTCTTCAGTTGTTTCTCCCATTTTATAAAGCCCAGGATGGGAAGACGTGTGCTAAGAATGAGCTCCTGGACAGCATGCACAAAAGTCCTCTTCCTACTCCTGTAAACCAGTGTCCAGCCCATTTAATTTACATATGAGCCACCCAAACTAGTGTGATGATTTCCATTGATTGACTTTCAGTGAGGGTCAGAATATGTGGGATTGTTCTGGCTCTTGATAAAACTCCAGCCAAAATAAATCCATTTGCAGGTGCAATCTGGAACATTCAAGACGAGATTTGCTGTATTTAAACAATGAACTTTTCCTGCTCATAATTTCAAGGTTCTCTGTCCCTGGTTCCCTTCTGTCCCCAGCCTGTGTGAGCTGATAAAGGGGGAGCCTCCATTTCCTACAACTTTGTTGTTTTCAATGCACTGTGTCTGGTTATGGGAATAATTATTATCCCTTCTGCTGGCATTTTGTTTCTTAACTTTGTGTCACAACAGAGTACCACTGCCAGTGCACAGATGGGTATCTCAGGGATGTTGTCTGTGCCATCCGTCCTTCTGGCCTATTAGTGGTGCCAGGGGCACTCCTGCCTCTCCCCTTTCAGCTAGATCAGGTCACACTTTTAGCATTGGAGGTTTCTGGTTGGATCCCAGTTACACTGTGTAGCTGGATGTCCCATGTGCCCTACCCAAGGATAAACAGGGCATTGTATTTAGCAGATTAAATCAAAATATACAGAACCATCCTCCTGCTGCAGTCACCCCTTACCTGGAAAATATCACTCATACAGCAAGGGAGGAGGTGGGAGCGGAAATATGTGGTTGTCTGGTTTTGTCATTGCCTGTCTGATTCTAGAGGAAAAATTCTCAACACAAGAAGCTGGTGGTGATCAGGTGCATGGGAGGAGAAAAGCAGAGCTGGTGCAATGAGTCAAAACATTTATCTGCTGTAGGGCAGGGTTAGTGCCAAGAGCTCTGTCTGGCTCTTTTTCTAACAATTGTCCATGATCATCCTCCAAAAGATGGCACTGGCTCCTGACAGCTGTCTGCAGCATCTGCACAGCTGCATCCTGTGAAGGTGCTGTAGAAAACACGAGCAGGTAATAGATTTTGCAAAACTGGCTTGCAAGTCCCCGAGGCTGAATTGAACTGTTGTAAATCTCACCCTTAGATGTGGGTCTTCTGTCACTGGAACACGCACTGCCTTACTGTACAGCCATGTAGGAGCTGCCAAAGGAACTGCCTCTACCAATTTAGTTAACCTTTACACAAGGGTTGAGTGGGTTTTTTCCCCACTGTAAACAGAACTATTTTTAATCCTTACCCCTCTCTTTCAAATCACAGGTAGTGATTAATTACTCAATTGTGAAAGGATTGAAGTACAATCAAGCAACACCTACCTTTCATCAATGGCGCGACGCACGGCAAGTCTATGGCTTGAATTTTGCAAGCAAAGAAGAGGCTACCACGTTCTCCAATGCAATGCTGTTTGCTCTGAATATCATGAACTCACAAGATGGAGGTAAATTAATCTCTATTAAACTGTGACATTTTATAATGTTTGTTATCAATCGCCTAGTGCAGTTGTATTGGATAGTATGCCATTATAAAACATGTTATAATAAAAAAACTTAACCTCTAGTAGACAGCCTTTAGATCAGCATTTGCTGTAGTATAAATTGTACATGTTTTCAGGTTTTATTTCCATTCCTTCTCATTTTTCGTGGTGCCTTAACTCACCACAGTTATTTGGGAATGCCTCAGCAGGCAGGTAGGTACACTGATTTATGTGGATCTGTATATGTTTTACATGTAAGAAGGCAGAATATAACTTTAAATAAACAGAAGCTAGAGCAAAATTAGCAACATTTTATAACATAGAACTTGGAGCTGGTATTTCCAGTGTGTTGGGTGTCAGCTTCAGCCGATGGATCAGCTTTCAAAAAGATGAGTGTGTGGCACCTTGATTATTTCAGAAGGTAAAATGTAAAGGCTTGTGCTCTGGTCATTGATTGATATCCCTCAATACTACCTTGACTGCAGAAAAAATTTGTGGTAAAGTTTGCTGTTCTGAGAATTTGTCATTGCACTAGCTTGAGAAGGGCCCAAAATAACATCCTGGTTTCTCAGTGGAAACCAGTTTCTGGTCTGTGGTATCTGGATGAAGTACTGCCCTCAGTTACACGCTCATGACCTCTCTGCAGCTCCTGGGTTGGGAACAGAGCAGTCCTTGTGTGGTGTCTTTTTTTCCCTGTAAAATACACACCACAGCCCTATTTTCCTTTTGCAAACACAGTGAGTCAAGGTTTACATCACCTGCTGCCATCCAGGTTTCACTGCAGTGTTCACTGGCAATGGACAGCAGCTCTTTAGAGAGAGGTTGTTGCCTGACAACCTTCAATGCACAAATATGTCTTACTAAAAGGCATATTTGTAATATAAAAGTTCATATTTTTTATTCTGCTATTTCTGACCTATTAAGCTGAAAAATTCAAAAGGCATCAAAAATCAAGAAGTATTTTAAATTCTGAGCTATATTTAGAAATACTGAGGACTTAATCCTGCTTTCTTCAGATTGAACATTTTCAGCTGTAGTTGTGCCACAGCAGGAGACTTCATGAGGAAATCTGGCCAAGATTCAGCAGTTCTAAATTTATGCATATCTGCAGAGTACAAAGCTCTTTGGCTGCTCAGATGCTCTCAGCCCCTGTAGACCACCAAATAAGACTCCAAATTTGGATACTTTGACTATGGTCTTGGTGTAGTGATTAGTTTAATGCCTGTGATGATTCTGCCTTTCTTCTGAAAGTCCTTAAGTTTAGGTTGGGTTTTTTTCCCCATCTGTCTCTTCCTGTCAAAGGGAGTGAGGTTTTTGCAGGATTTTGATGTTGTTTCAGGGAGGTGCCTTGTGGAAACACAGGCCTCAGGATGAGAATTTATTGCACGTAGGCTAAAATGAAAGAAACTGTCTTATGGTTGATACTTTAATTATGTTAGCTACTCTTAGGAAAGAACAAGAGGTATTTTAAGAAAGTATTTTTGCATACTTAAAAGCTTATTAAATTTCTGGGAAGTTTATGAATATACAACAAATAATAATTTGCATTTTGCATTTTTGGGGGTATTTATTTACTTAGCGCACCAAAGTGTGCTTTAGATCCTTTACAGACTTAAGATGCAGCCTATGCTGAAGAGCTTGCATTTAGAGTTCATAGTCGTCACATACACAGACATGAATTGGGTCACAGATGAAAAAATTTCCTACTTTCTTTTCTGTAAAAACAAATGGTCTGGTAAATATTCTGTCTTCAACAACCCCTTTTCTTTCATACCTAAAGTGTTAGAAGTTTCAAAGATTTCCAGTCATCCCATTCTTTACAGCTGAGCTTGTCAAAAACTGAAATTTGGTTTAAAGATAATTTCAGTATTTGAGGTTTTTTAAAAAAATCTCTGATTCTATGAAACAAATTCCTCAAATACTCATTTTTATTAATTCTTTTTCATTATGACATTTATTTCTATAAATATTTCTTTTTTATTTATATTAGCTACAGGTCGATAATAGATTATATTGAGGACTTTTATATCATCATAAGTTTCCCAGTTATTGCAATGATCTCAGTGTGCAAGTTGACAGCAAAAGTCCATAATGGATATAAGGTATAAGACGTTTTTTCAGGTCTGCTCTTCCAGGCTCCTGTATATATTTGTGAGTATGAATTAATGCAAATAGGAATTCACACAGACACACATATCCATATATCTTTTCAGGCACAGCCACTGCCTGCATACTCCATCCATTCTGCTGCCTGCATACTGCATTAGAGTCTTCTTTTTCATATGGAAAAATCATTAGGAAAAAAATGTATTTATTATATCTACGCATCCATGTATTGAAGTTGCTCATGTGCTTATGCAGATGGATGGCAGCTTTAAGGGGTGCATTTGTATTCACAGAACTGCTCCACACACTAATAAAATGCTCTACCAAAACCACAGTGTTAAACAGAGATTCCCTCTGGCACTTTCGTAGGACAGCACACCCTATCTGCTAACTCTACAGCTTGAAATATGCTATGTGCACTGCTTGGGATGTGCTATTTCTAATCTTTAGTTTTTTCATATATTCCCTGCTGAGACATTATTATGTTTAGGAACTTCTGATCTTCCCATAGTTGAATAGATTCTGGCTTCCATGGCTGCTTCTCCCTTCATTCTACCACCCACTTCCATAAACTAAAATTAATCATGGTAGACTACAGCAGAAAATGTGAGACTGCATCATATCTTCAGCAGACATGGAGTCAGGATCTGTAACATTGGGAAAAATAACTAGTCTTGGCACAAAGCAATGGCGTGGGGTTTTGAATGGTGCATTAAGCTGAATTAGTTTAAAAAAATTATAGCAGTCTGTGTTTTGGGGAGTTGGAATTAATTTTTAGGTAGTGCTGACTTTCACATTACTGGGTCACTTTAAATGAACATACAGTTATGAACAAGTGATGAGAATTACCGTATTGTCCCTCCTCCTCACAAGAGAAACTATGACGCCCAAGATCAACCACAGGCACTGCTCTCTCTGTACTGATAACATGAGGCATGAGTGAAAACTAAACCAAGTGCTTCATTAAATGCCTATGGTTAAATAGGCTGAATCAGATCCTACAGCCAGACCATGTTAACCTGGGTTGCATGTCAAGATCAGCACTGGGGAGTGGATCTTCCCAGGGGTATGACATCCCAAAGAGCACAAAAGTTGGGAGAAAAGCCACAGTCTAAATTCTCTGTCTAGTTATATTTCTGCAGGCAATGTGCTCATACCCTTACCTGTGGAGAGGTCTGGCCATCTTACATGTGTCCAAGTTCCCAGTGCTGTGGTGAGAGCCTCTCCCAGTGCACATCCTCAGGGTGGGCTAGAGCAAACCTTGCAGGAGGTGAACACAGACTCAGCTCAGTCTTGTGCTTTGTAAGGATGCTTGTGACTGTGTTTGGAATAATCTGAAATTAGAGAAAATAAGACTAAAAAGAAAATAATAATACAAATATGTACCATCCTTCCTTTAGAGATTGACAGTTGCCTCACTAAATCACAATTGTTTACCTTCCAGTTTGTTTATATGCCTAATTACTTTGATTTTCTTATGCATTTCTTTAATCTGTTCTCTTTTGCAATAAAAAGCAAGGGGTTGGTCCTGAGCCAGCCTGCAAAATGAGAGCAAATGATAACATTGACTTGCTCATTACCAATCTCTTGCTTACAGTTCTTTAATGGTGACATTTAGTAAGACCATTAGTATGACAAACAACTTCCCATTTAATTGTTTTTCTTTCATGGGTGTCCACTTCATGAAGATAGACCTTTCACTGGCATAAGTTACCTGATACAAGCTAGTGTGTCACTAGCTTACTTTGTCACCTGCAGCCAGGTTTCACTGGGAGCAGAGCATCACTCCTTCTTGCCCCAGGAGACTATGGAAAAAGCATTTTGCATGGATCCTGCCCACGGGCTGATGTTTGCTAAGCAGACAAGGTTCATATTCTTCAAGGCTTACATCCTCTTAGATGTGATGCAATGACTGGTGGCAGTGCAGCATCATTATTGGAGCAGGACACAAAGTGAGGATATTAGTAGGCTAAAACGGGCAAGTTCTACCCTGACGTAATTTTGTGGGAAATCCAGCAGTGCCTGTGGTGAAGGTAACTTTCTGCAGGGCTTAACTGGAGCCTGTGCACTCGGTGCTTCTCAGTGGTTACACTTCCCTGAGAGACTATTTTCTCTCATTTCTTGCTCCCCAAATTTCTGGGGACAGGCAAAGGAATTCTTCATCATCTTCCTTCCTTATTTGCACACTTCAGACATTTGAGTCCCTGCTGGTCCCTGGCATCACCTGCATGTTCCCATGCTGCAGAAGGAGGCAGTGGCTCAGCTCTGTGGCTGGGCGTGACCAGCTCTGGGGGCATCTCGGGCTTCCATGGCTTAAAGACTTGTTACTTCTTGGAGGAGAATTAAGGCTCTGATCTGTGCTACTGGTGAATGCTGCCTGTGACGTGAATAAAACATATTATGACTTTCACTTTTCTTTTGATCTTTTTACCTTCAGGACTTGGATACTTATTGTTGGTTTACAATGCATGAAAATCCTATTTCTAAATGTAAACACCACATACTGGAAAGCCTTAAGCAGAGGGCTCTGTTGTGGAGTTAATCATAGTTAGAGGTCAGCTTCTTTTTCTGACTAAGGGAGAAGTTGGAGGAAAGCATGAAATGGTAGGAGAGAGGTTTGAAGAAAATTAATAGTGATATATTTATTTGTTTATTTCTTGTAAGAAAGCAGTAAATAATGTTCTAAGTGTCTTAAAGACCACACAATACAGACTCAGGTCATGGAAGGTGCAGAGGTCAGCCCCATACCTCCCCACATGATGCTTCACAGACCTAGCCTTAATTCTGCAGGGAGAATATTTTGGTAGTCAGAAGGATTGCTCTTCACCCTCTTCCTCTCATTAGAAGATCTGCTGGCTTTTCTTTTCCACCACTGAGGATTATTTGGCAGGTATTTCTCTAGCCGCCTTTCCCATAAGTTGTATTTTATGAAGTTCTTCAGAGTTTGAGATATTTTTCCATTCCTTCAGTCAGTCTGCTTTTATCCTTGTACAGAAGTGACAGCATTTCTGTATTGCTGAGAGGAAGTTCCTTGGAAAGCGCTTTGATCCCACCAAAATAAGGGGATAAATAACAGAATAAAGCATTGATTCATCGAACAGCAGATAAACTGGCAGAATATAGCATACATTCTCTCTCTTAGTTAGATGCCCTAAGTATTTGCAAGATTTCTGTCAGTGAAGGATGTGTGTGAAGATTACAGTGCACTGGATTTCAGATGAAAGTCTACACAGGTTTTTTAATACATTTTTCTAATGTTATATTTAGTTCATTTTTCATTAGAATTTTTCCAACTAGTCCCATGTCTCTCGGTTTTTCAGTGGCACCAAAGTGTAACTGCTGGGAAACTCAGTCAGTTGAATTCATCTTCTACAGTGCAGTGCCTGTTTTATTTGATAATATTGCCCCAAGACTTCCCAGCACCACAGAGGGACACAGTGTGGGAAGACAAAAGACTGCATCTTCATTACAGTGCTGCATAATACATAAAATCACTCATCAATAATGGAAGGGACCCACCACAGAACACAATGCCCACTTGCAGCCAGCTGGTTCCAAAACCGTACTGGTGTGAAGGGATCTGTGCCCCATGCAAGATGCTTTGCATACTGTGCTGCAGACTTGTTTCCCCTGCTGTCAGGTGTGTTGATGCAGATTATAAAGCACTAAGATGGTATATTCTGTGCACATTGTACTTTTAAGTGTGCTAATAACATGTAAAGGCACGTGTAACTTCATATTCCATAGGCATTGCAGAACTGTAAGCATGCATCCTGCTGCAGGTCTTTGAGCCAAGTCATTCCACAAGTTGTTCCTATTTATAGTTTAGTCATAGAGAATTTGTAAGTAACAAACTTTTGAACTCACTGGTGTAAATATGATCCATGTGGCCAGACACCTAGTGCTAGCCAAAATAGCAGCCCGCAGGCAATGGTTACTTGGGTGCATGTGAAAAATACAAAGCACTTTTGCTGCTTTAAAAAACAAAGCTTTCCCAGGGGAAAGAATCTTTTCTGATTGATGTCTTTCAAAAACACCAGAGAAAGGTTTAGAGAAACACAGTTTTTCCAGCCTCATACCTACCCCAGTTTCAATATTAACTTTAGAAGCTCAGAAAGGCTCTGCAGGTAGGGCAGTTTCTGTTCTAAATTGCTGTGCTTTGTAAGTCAATGAAGAGGGAGGGAAAATTCAAGTAAGATGATGAGCTTTTTCCTTTCGTCTGCTGCATTGCTTTATCACTGGAACTGTTCCAGAAAAATTCACCTGACTTATACATAATCTTTTAGTATATTGCTTACTATAGAAATAAATTCATTCTTTGCAAACTGGACAGAGATGAGCTGTTACCAGCAAATCAGGGGTGAATTTATTGAGCAACCAGTGAAGGGCACCCCCTAGCCAGTGCCCCACAGCATTTTTGACCCTTTGAGAGCAAGAGTCCCTTGTGAACCCGGCTGAAAAACATCAGCTTGGCCCACAGGAGCACTCATCATGTCTAGCTCCCAAGGTGTTTTCTTGCTGTGCTGGTGGGGATGACAGTCCTCATATAAGCCCACTGCCCATCTTTCTTAAACAATGAACATTTCTCCACCTGGAATAAAGGCACTTACCTTGCAAGCTTCCCCTGCCTGCTCAAATGTCCTCTTCTCAGGTTAACCTGGGTTTCCTAAGTTGAATATATGACATTTCTAAGAACCTGGGTACACTTCACATTAAGAGAATCATGCTTAAAACCAGAACTGGAGGAAGTTGGCCCAGCCAGAAGAAGCAGTGAATAAAATTGGTTAGTCTTCTGTGTTAGCTTGGCTCTGTCTGACTGGAGCACAGGAGGTGAATTGCTTCATTCATGAATAGATAAACTGGGATTACAGACTCCTTTCAGTGTTAGAACTGTAAATATAATTGCTATTATTCATCTGTCAGGAAGTATCAAACTGTTATTTAATTATTCTGCTCTATAGAAGTAGGCATTTTTTCAATTCAGTTTTTCAGTCCCTCAGATGGTAGGGATCCATGGCAGAAAGTTTTCCAGGGCACTGAAGTGCTCTCCAAATGATATGCAAATAAAAACCCATGACATGTTGCTTGTACACATCTTAGCCACTTTCCTGCAGGACTCTATTGTATGCCTGCTCAAAGCAGCAGCAGCAGCTCGGGAGCTGCTGTCGAACGTCTAGAACAACAAAAGGTGCCTCTGTTCTTTGAAGAGCATAATAAATCTAATGGCTCTTGAGTCTCTTCCTGATGTTTTTTGCTGTGCTGAATTCTTCTCCACTAAATGAAAACCCCTTCAGGAAGGAAACTGTGTGTGGGAAAAAGAATTGTTGAAAGATTTAAGAGAGACTTGCACACGTTGAGAGCAAAGACTTGTGCTAGCAAGATTCCCTAGCACCATTGCCTTCAAACCCTTGTTCTTCTGAAAATGGTGCAAACTGGCAAAGTTCCCAGAGCTCAGTGGTAGGAGATTCAGTGTGGCTTTTTCACTAGACTACAATAAGTGGCAGAAGAATATATTCGCTTAGGAAAAAAAAGTAATTATCAAAATTTGAGAAGTCTAGTAATTTATGTGCAAGCAGTGTAGGCCGGATTTTGGCTGGTGTTCATTTGGAGACCATTTATAGGGTGTTTGCTTGCTGAATACACCCCTTCATCAGCAAGGGCTTCTTTTTTGGGGTTAGTCTGGACTGTATGTACATCATGTCTTGTGTCAGCCAATGGCTGTGAGTGGAGCTCAGCCTTGAGCAAAAGTGCAAAAGCTGCTTTGCGCCAGGAGATGTTGTGACTCAGAAGCAGCTCCGTGTCACTCTTCCTCCTCTCCTTCCTCTCCTCTCCCCAGGGACATGGCAGGAGAAGGAGTACCTGCCCTCAGCCTATGTCAGCAGTGCACTGCCAGCACCCTCAGGCTCAGCTCCTCGGGCGGGCAGTGATGGGCTCTGCCTTGCCCCTGACCCTCTGCTCTGCACAGGCAGAGAGCAAAGGGTTGGGTTTACACCTCACTGCCTTCTAAGCTCCTACCCCTAGTCTGTGCTTAGAGTCCACGGCTCTTTAAAAATCTGAAGCATATTAAGAACAAATGGCTTTCTGTGATGAGAACAGTATTTTTCTCTTTACCTTTTCCAATGCATCCTTTGGCATGTTGAGTCTCAGTGCATTTTGTTTTGCTCGCCAGTTACAGTCTATGGGACATCGATTTATTGATTGAGTATCTGATTTCTTTCAATGAAAGATAAATTGCTTCTTGGAAGAGATTTGATTTTTTCACAAACCTCCTTTCAGTTTTGTGTTCATTTTCTGTTACTCTTAAAGTACTTTGATACTTGATGTGCTGGGGTGTTCCCTAAAATAACAATAAAATGACTTTGTGTCAGAACACAAATTGCTTTTTTAAGGCAGTTTGTCTTCCTTTTCCGACCCTACATGAATTAGAGGTGCTGTAATTCAACACAGAACAGTACTCTGGTTACCTCTGCACATACACTGATATCTCACCCCACTCTTTGGATTGATTCACACTGTCTTTAGAGCCAAATATTGGCATAGTTCATAACATATAATGTCACAGAATAAGTCTAGAAGAACATTCTGTGGAATTTTTACCACTAGAAGAGGAAAAAGAATATTGAAATAAAATAGACTTTTCTAAATACTGTGATGGATGGCCTCATTCTTAAAACAAACAAACAAAAAAATGACCAGGCAGTGTGTTGTGGTGGTAGTTACACAAATGCAGATTTGCAAAGAGTGACAGATATTGACAGGTTCTCCAAGCTTGAATCAGCCAAACTAGACTTAATTTTACAATGGTGCTGCACTTCTCCAAATGCTCTTTATTTTTGGAAAAGTGAACTGCAGAAACTTTCAAGAGATTGTACAAAAAGTGACATCTCCAGCTTTCTCCAGCATTAATAAGTATCTGAATATACATAACACAGGAATAAGCGTTGTATTCATTTTGAATCATCTTGCAGAAATAGCGCATTCTGATAATGATGATGTTGTCTAATTGTAGTGTTAGCCCCCTCCCACAAATACTTATTTTATAGTGTTCCCAGGTACCCTATGTAATTCTTGGGTGCTAGCTAATTTTTTATCAGCATTTAACTTGAACGGAGACACACAAATGTGTAGGGGTTAAGATAGGTTTTGGTTATTATCACAGAATGGTTTGGCTTGGAAGGGACCTTAAAGATCATATAGTTCCAATCGCCCTGCCATGGGCAGGGACACCTTTCACTAGACCAGGTTGCTCAAAGCCCCATCCCACCTGGCCTTAGCTGCTGAGCTGGCAAGCAACTTGGTTCTTTTTTTAATTTAGAAGACTTTCTGCATTCCCAGCTAAGAGCCAGATCTTGTAATAGTTTGTCATCATACAGTAACGCACATACTCCCCTAGCTGTGATCCCACTCCTAACAAGTAATAATTCTGTGACCATGATCCTCCTGTTAACAGGAGTAGAAACATAGGAACAGTGTCAGATGCTCCTGGGACAGTCAGTTATGTATTTTAGGTGTCTCTAAAGGCAAAATTCATCTCATTTTTCATCTCTTTTTCATCACTGACTGTAAAGGATTGCTGCTAAGAACGCTTCTTTGGTTCCTGACAATTTTGCTATGATCTTCTTCCAAACTTTCTAATTAATGAATTAATGATTTCTAATTATCGTGTAATTAATTAGTAACTACAATGATAATTACACCTCTAGTGTAATAATAATAAATCAGGGATCTGGAATATAATGTGCATAAGCTGTGTTTTTAGTGATGCTCCTGTGGATTTGACAGTTAGAGAGAACTCACAGGACTTCATGTGTGTTGTGCATATCCTTATGTGTGTGTTCACATGAGCAACACACATCACATTATCACTTTTCTAAGTGCCTGAGCTCTGCAAACAGATGGGTTTCGTGCATGCAAATTTTTTGATTTTGTACCATGAGTGAATTCGTGAAGAAATTTACACATATATAGGTAGAAATCAAGAATAAGTTGCTGGGCCGAGAGGATTTTTCACACGTAATCAAAATAAAATTGGTAGTATTTTGAATTTTGTCTTTAAACTCTGCTTTCATTATGTTCCATGGTTCATGAGCAAATAACATACACTAAAACGTGTTTGTTGTCAAAACACACAGTGTTTAGGACCAGAGGACTGCGTGGGGACAGTCAGTCGTGCAGCTGAGGAGGTGGGGCACAGCTCTGCGACCCTCTCTGGTGGCAGGCTCAGCTGAGGGGAAAGTCTGCTTCATTCCAGCCACCGAGTGAATCGCCATATGCTGCTGCCAGCAAAGCATGCAGAGCAGCTTCTGCTGCTGGCTGGTAATCCCTGGGAAGCTCACAGAAAGTCTATTAATGGCCTTCTTAGATGACTCTGTGCGGTCACCCAGCATCTTATTTTTCACCAGTCAGGGACTCGAAAGCAAGCAGAATCTCAGACTCTTATGGCAATGACTGTTGTAATTTCTCCGGTTAATCCTGATGAAGCAATACAGCTGAAAATGGGATTCATTTAGCTGAACTTCAGCCATTGAAATGCTAGGCATCTAGTTTACAGTAATTGTATGCTTTCCTTTCCATGCCACAGAGCAAGGAGGGCTCACCTGGAGGTGATGAGTGTGTAGTCCTGCGCTGCTGGCTGGTGGCCCGGCAAGCTGCACAGTCCCTGCCACACAGCAGGGAGCAAACTGCAAGTGTGATAGAATGGAACAGTATCGTGTCATCCTGCAGTTCAGGAAGGAAGCAATCTGCTGATAGGTGATTTTAGTTCCCAAGGCATCCAGCCTTTGCCCTTGTACGTGCTCAGCTGCACAACTGAGCTGGAGACAGCGTGACTCAGGTCTTGAAGATGCACTTAAAATTCTGCTCCACTTCTACTGACAGAATAGCCAAACCCTGCCAAGCAATAACCGTCAATCAGATTTGCATGGATTGCTTTATCTGTTGGTCTTGATTAGTATTCTGGAGAGCTCTATAGAAAACATCAATTTTAATTCGTTTCCTTTAGCGCTGGTTTCCAGGTACTCCCTCTGGTGGTTAGTGCAGCGCCTGAAAGCTGTGAGAACATCATCTGTGTGATACAGCATGCTCCAAGAGGTGGATTGAGAAGTATCTTGGCTTTTTTCCAACCTTTAAAAATAAACTTGGGGTCACGAGTCATTGAAGTTATCACCTCTTTTGACTGTTTGAACTTGTTAAATGTGAACTGCACGTTCTTGTGAAGAAATTATGCATTTCCTGCAGCGTGGCAGAGCGAGGAGCAAGACTGCAGGTACCTGTGTGCTGGTCTGGTCAGGAGCAAGAGGACATTCAGAAGGTTGGATATTGTCAGAAATCCATTTGAATATGGATTGTCCTGAAATTTAACAGATGTCAATTCTAAGGTGTTTTAGTTTATGGAATATATATTTTTTCTTTTTTTTTTTGAATAATTGGCATCCACAATAGAAATTACTCTCCACATTTGAATCTGGGTCCTTGGGTTCTCCTTCATCATTTACAAATGCATACATTTCAGTTTCACTTCTCAAGATGCTTTTGACAGCAAATCTTATGGGATCCTTGCTAAATGCAAAAGGAAACACTCTGAATCAGCAGAACAGCAAGGCTGACTGAACTTGGACAAAAAGAGACTAGCCTTTTGGTGTCCTCCAGAGCCTGCCAAATCACTAAGTGCTGCTGATGACTAACAAGGGTGGTACATCTAATGCAAAGGCTGGCAAGAGTTAGCATGCACACTGCCACAGGAGGGGCACCCTTGATCAGGGATGGAAAGGTGGATGGCTGCAGGGAGCCAAAGGGCAACAGAAGCATCCAAGCTGCTCCCTGCAGCACTCGAGATTTGTGGCTAAATGTGTGAACAAGTTTCCAGATCTGCAGTGGGGGCAGAAGGCACCAGTAGAAAGCTTTGTTCCTGCATAGTCAGCAACAAAACTCCTGACAGAAAAATGAGTCATTTACCCCTAATTTGTGAAAGGAAGAGGGATTTGAAAAGTGTAACAAAGATGAGGATCCAAATGGAAGTATGCCTCATGCTTCCTGTTGATTATTTAATTTCTCATCTCTCTGACCTTTCTGATCATCCTGAATATAATATTTACACTTCTTCAGAGCTAAAACTTGAAAATAGATATATGGCTCTTTGGGAGATCTGGCATTTATTTCTTTTTTTGCTATCTGCTGTAACGTTCACATGAGCACAGAGTAACTGCATTTTTTTGACTGTTATTGCAATGATTTTCTTACAGACGAGATTGCCCCTGGGTGGCTTTGCATTATCTCATCGTCCTGAGAGTGCACCCCCAAATCTCCTCCTATTGCTTATCAGAATTTACTTCTGTGTCCAGAAATTGGCCAACTAGTGTCATGCTGTATATTTTTCTTGTCTTACATCACATTATACTGCAGTTACATCTGTCAACACCGCCGTATTTTTAAATAATGTTTTCCCTGACACTGCAAATGGTGCAGAACATTATAGGCAGACGAATTGAGCTGTTGGAGTTGGGGGCAGGGAATTTGGTCAGCAAACCATAATACACAGGAAGTTATTTTTACAGTGATACAGTAAGAAACCATTGCAAAAGCCTCAACAGTGCAGAGATGTGTCCTTGGTCATGCTGTAAAGGTCAGCGTTGATGTGTTGGGCACATTGATGGGGGCTGAGCGTGCAAGTGCTGCACCAAAGTCTGTCTTGCAGGCAGGTTTTCTCATGCATTTCACTGCCATGGCTTATATTTATTCTGGTGTCTCTTCAGCTTCTGAAGTTAAATTGCAGATACAACACACAAAAGGTGTGTTTCTTCTGGAGCATTCTTAGGGTGCATCACGCCTGGGCAACTCCCTGAGAGGTCTGTGCCAGGCATGGGGCGGGTGCTCAAGTCACCGTTTCAACCACGATGGGAAAAATGTTTCCAAGGGTTTTCAAGGTTCTTTGAACGGAAACCAAAACTTTTTCCCAGAAACATGTTACATCTGGTCATACTTTTTATTTTACTGAAATCAAAATGGAACTTTTGACCTTCTTAAGAAGGTCATTCTGAAATTATTTTTCATTCTGAAATTACCTTTTGGTTCACTTTTTATTTCCAAATACACATAATGTAAATTACCATATTTGGTTATCATGAAGGCAATGACAAAACCCCAGCTTTCTGATTCAAAGAAAGAGGAATTCAAGCTAAACATTCTTTTATGTTTCCATTTTAAAGCTCAAATTCAAGGCAAATTACAAAAACATTAAAAAAAGTTTTATTGTAAAGATGAAAGGAAACGTGATATTTTTAAAGAAAAGAAATATCTTCTAATGAGAATCAAAATCCCATACATTTCTGTGCTAATTCAGAACTTGTCTTAAATTTTTATAAATTTTGAATTAAACCCCAACATTTTACCAAAAATTCTTTTTTTGTGACTGCACTAGAAACGGTAATGCAGCAATGAGTCCTGGTCAGCAGTCTCTTGAATTATTGGATTTCACATTATTTTTATTACATTTATTTTTAGTGTTAAAATTCATTTACAGCTAATGTGAGAACATTAGCTATTTAAACAAAACTGCAAAACATGTTGTCAGCTTTCACACTCCATAAATTAAACCAGTATTTGTTCATAGTACATGAGAAACAGATACAGTAGGGTGTTTGAGTTTTTTATCATATCAAATAATTCTGAAAGTGTCTGTTGTGCTAATCAGCTGATATGTGGGTTTCATTTCCATTGCTCTGCAACTCTGTGAAAGGGATGATCATGCCTTTGTGTTCTTGTACATATGTGCTTTAAAATTGGGTGGGTTTGTTTTTTCCAGTTTAACCTTGGTTGGAGATTTTGAAACCTTTTTCCCTAGGCTTTCCTCACAGCTTTCTAACTGAGCTCAGCCCCTATGGAAATTACAGTTAAATCTTAGTTTCATTTTTTCAGCTGGAGATTGTCCCCTCATGCAAGTTCCTGTTAATATGAGAACAATTAAGGATGAACTGTGGTCTCCAGGGTTTCTGCCATTATGACCCAAGTTGTCTGGGGTTTGTCCTCTGCAATGGGTTTATCAATGGGGGAGTTGGCCCAAGAAAATTTAAAGCATTTTTTTTTCTTCCTGTCAGTAGTACAGTGGTCTTCCAGTGCTTTTACTTGTGTTCTGGTCATGTTATCAATAACTTAGTCAATAACTTAATTTCAAAAAAAGAACAAACCCAAAATTCGACCTGAAGTGTAACGTCTGAGCTGACTTCATAGTGCACAGCATAAAAAAGAAGAAACTGCTGGTTTGGGGTTGTATTTTTTCACAACATATGCAGTTCTCCTGAAAGGAGATGCTTCTGGAACCACTAAGAATCAGGTCGTGCATTTTTATAGGGCTCAGTGTGCAGGGCTTGTAGAACATGGGATAAGAATTAAATCCCCAAAATCATAGTAATTTGGCCAAACAATCCAATAGCCAGGAGTCCTCAGCGTGAAAATGTCTCTAGAAGAGGGCTAACAGCTGCACCTTGTGGGCTTGAAATGCCTTGCAGAGATAAGGGAAAAAAGCCCTTTGTCATGACACTGTCTTTCATTAAAGTCTTTCATTAACTGACTTTCAGAACTTATTGGTAGGGCTTTGTCTTGTCAGAGTAGATCTTTATTTTCAGGTGGTAAAGATGAGGGCACGTTTACAATGATGACTATGTAGAGAGTATTATGTAAGGATTTATATTCATTTGCATGTCAGATTAAGATTTTATGCCATTCTCCGTGTGAATTAAACACAGATAGCAGTTATGAGAGTTACAAGATTTTCTGATGGGTTTCTGTGCTGAATTGCAGTGAAATCTTATATTATCGGATGAAAGTGCCCACCCTGATACATTAATATCCTTTTGTATTTGGAATGGATATAAAAATAGATATCATACTGTATATGCGAATTATGCACAATATTCACATGGATTTTTATTTCAAAGAAATTAAAGGTCATTCTGACTCCACGGGGAATAAAGTTTACAATTGATAAGACAAAGCCAAGATGCATATCCTTAATGTTACTGGTCCCCTCGGGGAATGGTGCTTCATCTCCTCTGACTCAGGCAGCAGACAGGGTGGATCCAGCTTCCCATGCCACACCCAATCACCACAGTTACAGAGTGCAAACCGTGTGGCATTGCCTTGGCAGAGCCATCTCTCAAAAAAAAAAAAAAAAAAAGTTAATGAAGAGGAAGATAACCCAGAGAGAGAAAGAAAACCCAAGAAAGGCAAGTGATACAAATAAAAACCATTGCTCAGCACCAACCGGATCATGCCCAGCCAGTCCTCAAGCAGCTTCTGCGGGCCAACCCTCTCCCTAGTTCTGTTGGTGAGCATGACACCATATGGTATGGAATATCCCTTGGGTCAGTGGGGGTCAGCTGTCCCTGTTGTGCCCCCTCCCAACTCCTTCTGCACCCCCAACCTGCTCTTTGGTGGGGTGGGGTGAGAGGCAGAAAAGACGCTGCGGAAGTGCTGCTCTGCAACAACGTAAACATCGCTGTATTATCTACATCCTTTCCAACACAAATCCAAAATATAGCCCCATAGTATCTACTGTGAAGAAAATTAACTCTATCCCAGCTGGAACCAGCACACCAGCCTTCTGCAAAGTGATCATCACCCAGCAGTGTAAAAAACTTCATTAATTTCTTCCTGAAAATCTGCTGAACATCAACACAATATATGAACATACAGAGATTTTATTCATAGAATCATAGAATAGTTTAGGTAGGAGGGGACTTCGATAGATCATTCCTTCCAACCCCCTTGCTCTGGGCAGGGATATCGAGCACTGGAACAGGCTGCCCAGGGAATTGGTGGAGTCACCATCCCTGGAGGTATTTAAAAGACATGTAGATGTGGCACTTAGGAACATGGTTTAGTGCTGGACTCAGCAGTGTTAGGTGTACAGTTGCACGGATGATCTGAAGTGTATGTCATGATTTAACCCCATCTGGCAACATAAGTACTGTCTAGCAGCTGCTGGCTCGTTCGACCCCCTAGTGGGATGGGGAGAAGAATCAGAATAAAGGTAAAATACATGGGTTTAGATAAGAACAGTCTAATAATTGAAATAAAATATAGTGATAATCACAATAGTAGTTAAAAGAGAGACAGCAAAAAGAGAGAAATAAGACCCAAGAAAGACAAGTGATGCACAATACAATTGCTTACCACTCACTGACCGATGCCCAGCCTGTCCCCTGGCAGTGATTGGCCCCTCACAGTCAGCTCCTCCAGTTTATGTACTGACCATGACACTCTATGGAAGGGAATATCCCTTTGTCCAGTTCGGGTCAGCTGTCTGGGCCATGCTCCCTCACAGCTTCTTGTGCAGCTCCTCACTGGCAGATAATGGGAAACTGGCAATTCCTTGACTTAGGGTAAGCACTGCTCAGCAACAGCTAAAACATCTGTGTGTTATCTACATTATTCTCATACTGAATCCAGAACACAGCTCTGTACCAGCTATTAGGAAGAAAATTATTCCATCTGAAGCCAGGATAGGGTCTTTTCCAACCTTAATGATTCTATGAATCTATGACCTTTTGCTAGCTCAGGTTGCTCAAAGCACCATTCAACCCGACCTTGAACACTTACAGTGGTGGTGCACCCACAACTCCTCCAGGCAACCTATTCCAGTACTGAGTGCACTGAGCTGCAAAGTCCCAGTTGCCAGTGTTGCTTTTTAGGATTCAGACCCTCTCCTGCTCGTGCCCAGTTCAGCCTCGTCTCCTGCAGGAGGATTTTCTGAGGAAGAGTTTTAAGGGAAAAGCTATCTTGTGCAATATTTCAGTAAGGAAAGAAAATTTCTGTGAAGGAAGTGGATTTTCAGCTGTTGGACTTCACATCAAGAAGAATTATTAAAATGTGAAAATAATGTTCAGCCAGAGGGTAATGGGATGTCCTGATGGTATGAAATAGGCTTCATGGTATTTCAGTGAGAGGCTAGCTCTCACCAGTAAAATGTGTTAGTTAGAAAAGGAGATAAAATGCTCCGACATCCCCAAGTGTGAGTCAGTGTAGGGTTTATAAACATGATCAGGGCTGTTTTGGTTCTGACTGATGATAGTAAGGGACTGTTGTGACTCTGCTACTTCACAACATCTATATTTAAAGTGTCAATGTATCACTTTTTCACAATATTGCGAGTCTGTTCCCCAAAATTCCCTTGAGGTTTATTTATGGCTGCTTTCTCAGTTTTTCATCTCAGCAAATATGATTGATTAAAAACCAAACAACTGTCTTATAGGTATCCCATGGCTCAATTCTTTTGCTGAATTGCTCTTACCTGGTCTCCTGTGCTTGCTACATATATAAATGATCCTGGGATGAGGTGTGCCGCTACCACAAGTACTTGTGAGAGGGAGGTAGCAAGGGGGCCTTCACTAGATATTGAGGAAAATTAACACTGAGCTGGTAAACCCAAACATGTAGACAAGAAACCTGAACATAATTATTCTCTTCTAATATGGCATGGCACATGTCTGGAAATATATATATAAAAAAATTTACAGAATTTTTCATGCCAGGGTTGCAAAAGATGATTTATTTTTAAAATTTCTTTTTAGGGAAAACCTTCAAAAGCAACCAAGTTTTGACAAAAACTGTTCAGCAGGTGCCTTTGTATTTATGTATTGGAATATAGTGAAAAAAGCAAACCAGTTATTAAATATAAAGTAGTGCTTGTCTCTAATAATATGTTTTAAAAATACATCATGTTATTACAGAAGACATGAATATTTGGTGCCCCTGATATCTTGGGTTTAAAAGGGTTCTATTACTAAATTTTTAATACTACATGTTACAATTTCCTCTCTGTTTGTGAGGTGATCATGTTATTACTTTGGCCTAAATAGTAAAAGGTAAATACCTACCCAGCTGGTGTTGGTGGCTAGGGAGTGACACAAGTAGCCCAGCCTTGTGTTCAGAGACATCAACTTGGACCTCAGAACTGCTTTGCTAAAATGGGTTGAGTGAATAAACCCTTCATATCTCACCAGCTAAGTAAGAATTGCTGTAGAGGACATCTGACCTGAGTGAGAGGTTCAAAAGAGCTTCTGTTTTCTGGTTTTGTTGTGGCAGCTGCTGTGGAGCCCCACGTTCCTATGCCATACCCATACGCTCACTCCCCATCTGAGATGTGCACTTTCTACTTTCTAAACTTTCAAGACGTACTACCCCTTGCAAAGTGATATTTAAGATTGAAACTGAGAAGTTTTATCCACCACGTTGGTATTTAAATTCTGCTTAGCAAATCTTGGACAGGCGTAATTCCCACCGCTGTACCAGGCAGGTGGGTGACGTGGGCTGTGGGCGAGGGGTGAAGCAATCTTCTGCTGCAGGCTCTTCATGGTCTACCTGATCCCAGGATTTGTGTTCTAGGGGAACTCAGGTACATTACCACTTCTGTGAGCAGAGACACAAACCAGCCTCAGGGGATGTGAAGTTTTGTGACAGATTTGAGGTGACATCCCATTCTTCATCCCACAGGATGTCCCTGGTCACACTGGGGTTCTCTGGATCTGTGTTTGGGTTCCAGCTTTTCCCCAGCATCTCATTTGGACACTGTGTCTGACTGTCTAAGTTGACCCACGGGATTGGTCAATGTCTCTGCTCGTGCTGCCACTTGGGAGGTGGGGTTTTTTTAAATACTGGTCTGGCTGGCTCAGCAGCGTCATCTGTAAGGAGTGAATTGGGCTGCCATCAGCCCAAGTACTCATTGGAAGAAAAACCATCATGAATTATGGTGTTTACAAGGCACTTGGCACTACCCCTGCCCTGCCTTGAGCATCTACTCTGGGTTTTTCAGTATCACTTCTTCAAAATAAAGAAACACTGGATGTAGCCCTCAACTGTTTATATCTTTAAACTACTGTTATTTAAAGTGTAGTAATGTTAACTATCAATTAGACACCTACATGGTTGCTAAAGCACATGTCAGTACTTTCCCTGGGAAGATTTAAAGAGGGGATTACAGAATCATAGAATGGGTAAGGTTGGAAGGACCACAGTGGGATAAAATATTTGTACATCCAGAAGAAGTTAGCTGATATTAATTCTGAGTTGTTGCATGATAGCCAGAAAGGAAATTGCATTTTTTTAATGTGTGAACCTCAGTTGCTTTATATTGTAGATCCTGCAGGTCTGCTTCTCTTAGACGGCCTTTGTAAAATACACTGACTTTGTGCCGTCACTTCTGATTTATGTATTTGGTGGAAGCCAAATCTTTTGAGACTAACAGGTTTATAAAATGCTACCTATTTCTATTGAAGAGTGAGAGTAATACCTGAGATGATCATAGAATATGTGTTTTTCTTCTGAACGACCTGTTCTAAAGCTTCTCGCATGAGAGGCTTTCTCCACTTGCTAACTCAGCTGACCTGTCTGGTCACCTCCACCTTTCTCTTGCAGTTGAGCTTTATGAAGAGATTCGTAGAGCCATTAGAAAATGAATTTCAGCATAAAAGAAGGCAGATATGCAATTACACCTATATTTTGTGTTATTTTCTAGTTGTAAAGTGTGTTATTTTTGCTTATTTCTTCTTTTTTTTTCCTGAGAAGATCCAGACACAAAGGATGACATATTTCAGCAAAGTGAATTGGTGGTGATTTGTCATACCATCTTAGAACAAGGGCATACAGCAAGTTTAATGGTCCAAGTTGGATTTAATAATTGGTTTATTAGAATATTCTGATATTTTTGTAGCGAGCAGGCAGCAGAACTGCTGTGGGCTCCAGCAGCATTTTCTGTCCCAGTGCTTTCTTGAGAACTGAGGAAGGATGTCTTTAGTCTGTGGTACCATTTAAAGCCAGCTTGGTTCTGTATGTGTGGAATGTTGGTTAAGTGTATGTAATGTCTTACGGGATGGAGCAAGTAGCTGCTGAGGGGACTAGCAGAGGATGGGGAACTTTCCTTGTTTTTTTCTTCCTTTGCTCCCTTGTTCAAATTCCAGTTGGATGTTCAAATTCCAGTCCAGGAGTGAGCAAGTGATGGCTGTGCAACTATTTGAGAAGTCCTGAGCAGCTCAGCACTTTGCACTGCCTCAGGGAGTTAAAAGAGCTGCATGTCCTTCAAAAGCAAACCCTGTCTGCCTTTTTGAGAGCCTACATGTACTGGCTCTCCGTCTGGCTCTGGCTGGTCCAGAGTGTACATCCAAAAATCTGTCCCTGTTGGTCTCAGAAGCCAAAGTGCCTGCCATGTGGATTGTCCTGATTTCTCGTTGCAGTTGATTTAAAATTTTTTTTATTCTTATTTTTATGGGAAACATGAACAAAGTACATCAGCTAGTCAGGATGCAGAAATGTATGCAGCTATTCCAAATCAAACCTTTTCAATGAGAAAAGGATAGGCTTTGGTTTCCAATCTTTTGGTTCAATCATCCTTAAACCAGTAGACGTTTCAGAAAAAAAATTAAAACGTTTAAACAGATTTATTACTCTGCCAAGATTTATTTGAATTAAAATTCACCATTTGGAGGGGGGAGGAGGGAGGGAAGTATAATTTCATTTGCTAAATAATACTGAAAGATTCCTGGTGAATTGAAAAGAGACTGAGGGGAAAAAAATTCCTGTCTTTCATTTGATCCTTTTTTAGGACAGTAAGAGATGGCAGGTGGAGAAAGTCTGACAGAACACCTTGTGCATTGGCACAGAAGCAACATAAAGTCTTTCAGACATCCATATTCTGAAAGTTAATTATTTTCAACTGTTACAGTGGGAACACAGTGTAATGATACTTCCAGGTCTGCTGTTAAAATGCATCCCTTCTATCTGTTCACTGCAACCCAGGTTCAGAACTGCCTGTCTGCTTGGCAGTGACCACTTCAGTCGTCAAATGTGAGGGCTCAGAGATTTGTGTTTAAACACGTGCTGGCCTACTTTGTTGTGGTGGATCCCAAGTGGTGTTGTAGTATCACAGTGCATAAAGAGCAAAGTGTTGGCATCAGGAGCTTGGAGAGAACTCACTGTGCTGCCATCTCCTGTCCCAAGTTTCCTAAACCCCCAGAGCAGGAAGGAGATGAGCCAGGAGACCTTGTCTCCAGCAAGTCTGCACAGTGTGCTCCTGACGTGAGCTGGACCATTCAGAGCAGGGTTGTATTACCACAGGTAAGAAGTAGCTTATAAAAGTCTTTCATTGCAAATGAAATTGTAGCCTCGGTGGTTGTGGGTGTTACTGAGGAGAGTGTGATCTCTGACAGGGAGATACCTTTATCATCAAGGGAACTTTTGATTCTGTGTTGCCTTGTCATTTGATATTTCTTGTCATTCGCATCTTCAGTCAAACACACCTTTGTTTATTCTTCAAGACATCATGCACTACCATGACAGCTGTGTGTGGTGTGTTTATCCATCAGGAAAAAAGACCACAAGGAAGGATACTCTCAAGAGAGAGACAATTTGAGATCCCTCTCCCTGAGTGCAGTCACATCTGCAGCAGCTGGGCAGTCTCTCCAGTGCAATCTTTCACCCATCCTGTTGTCTCTCCCTATTAGTGGCCCTGGCAGCTGAGAGCCATGACCCATTCACTGTTTTGCTCCTTACTTTCCCTCTGGGCGTAGAACCTGAGAATAACATCTCTTTTTTTCGCCTTTTCATCCTTTCAGAGCATGTCCCAATGTATTGATTCTTTCCTCTTATGTTGTCCCTGAGTCGGAGTCCTTCGCACGCACCCTCTCTGAAGCTCTTGCAGGGCTGCTTGGGGTGTTCAAGGCGGATATGCCTGGGCTCCAGCGCTGCCAGCGACATATCCAGACAGGCTCCCAGGAAACCCAAATCAGTGGAACATCATCACAATGGCGGATGCCTGCTTCCTTGGCTGTCACCATTCTTGGCCCTGGAGCCTGTGTCCCCTCCCTGAGCAGGCACATGCTTACCTCATCCTTGTTCATCTTCAAAAGGGCAGCAATGTTACCCACAGTCAGCTGGGAGGACACGCAAGGGGAGAGGTGAAGGACATCCGCCATTTCAGCTTGGCAGATGCTCCCCAGCTTCCCTTACCATGTTGCCCCCCTCCCTAATTTCAGAAACCAGAAGGGAGTGTAACTCACTTTGGTGTTTTACCATCATTGTTTTAGACACAAATCTGAAGCATGGCAGCCTATGGAATGCTATGAAGAAAATGAACCCCATCCCAGTCAGACCTGATACACAACCCTTTGTGCAGGGATGCTCACAGCTGGTCACATCTGTGCCCCAGACAAGGCAGGGCTTGGACAAGGCTGAGCATGCTGGGCATCCAGGCAGGCACAAAGCACCAACAGATGATTTTCGGATGCCAGGTGACCTATGCAGTGAGCAGTGCTGGGTCCTGGAGACAGCAGTGCAGTATGGAGATTTACAGAAGCTGCTGTACATTTCCATGGAACAGGATGTCATGCAAAGAGGTGGCAGGGGTAGACAGAGCAGCTCTGTGTTGTATTCAGTCATATTCCTTAGAGGAAGGAGATTTTCTATGCATACACACAGACACATTTTTTAAACAGGCAGAGAGGAGGTATAGAGCACCAGCTGCTCCCTCCCCCTGTGTGGGCAGTCACTCATCGCAGGTCCTGAGCTGACCCCTGTGGAACTACTCACATTAATAATCTCTCACCAATGCGGACAAGGGATTTGTAGCTGATCCTATATTTTCAATTGGGAGTTTATACTGGAAAAGAGCTATAGGATTTGTCTGATGTACGACTGTATGTAAATTGCCATGGTAACCACAGCATTTCATGTGCTCAGGGCATTTTCTGAAATTTTGCAAGAAACCGTAGCTGTGTTTATGCAGCTCAAAGTCAAGTTTCATTAAGCCGCTAGCTGCTTTGTTTCCTTAGTATCTCTTTTCCTTTTCTTACCACTATCCATTTTAACTGTGCGTTTTTCTTTTCCTTTCCAAATACAAGAGTGATATTTTGAAGGAGGCCCTTATCTGTACCAAATCTCCTTTTAATTACAAGAGCAATCACAGGTTAGAACAACTCCACCTTGACAAAGGAAGAGTAGAGTAGCACTGGAGGAGTTGTCATCATTTAGCTCACTTAACCTCACTCGGAAATTTTGAAGTCTGCAGACAGTGTTCCAGGTCAAAGTTCCTTAGTTCTCACAGTCTCATGAAATCATTTATTATTAAATGAACATAAATCTCTTAGCTTGGACTACTTTGCCATAATTATAAAATAGCATCGTGTCTTTTAGGGGTCTGGTGCTGCTAGGAATTTTAATGCTAAGCCATCATCTTCCTTCTACTTTCTCGATCCTTGTTTCATACAAAGTCATTTGTAAGAGCCGAGCTCAAATTCAGGAAAGCATTTAGGAGATTATTAAGTATATTTAAGTATTAAATGCTGAATTATCTGTGAAATAAGTACCTTAATTAAGATCTAGAAGCTGCTCAGTGGACCCCAGGGCATTAACAGATAATTCATTTTGCAATAAAAACCGTGGTCAGATGAAGTTCCTTTATTTGCTTTCCATATGCTGTGGATACTAGTGCTACCTGCTTCCTTAATTTCCCCAGTGTTTTCAGGCAGAGTAATTTAGGGGTCTCTGGAGAACATCTGGTCCAGGCACACCTGTTTAAAGCAAGACTAAATTCAGAATTTGATCAGGTCGCTCAGGGCCTTGTCCCAGTGAGTTTTGAGAATCACCAGGGATGGAAACTTCTCCACATGGCCACGCCCTTGTTCCAGGGCTGTGCCTTTCCCGTTATGAACCGGTTGAACATTGGCACCATAGTGATACTGGTCCTCAACCTTTCCTTCTCTGAGCCGAACAAAATGACTCCTCTGGCCCTCTTTCAGTCTGAAGCCATTCTCCCTTGTCCTATCACTATACACCCTTGTAAGAAGTCCTTCCCTAGCTCTCTTGTAGGCTCCCTTAGGTACTAGAAGGTGCTATAAAGTCTCACAACCTTCTTTTCTCCAGATTGAACAACCCCAACTCCCTCAGCATGTCTTTGTAGGAGAGGTGTTCCATCCCTTGGATGACCTTCATGGCCCTCCTCTGGACTCATTCCAACTGGGCCATGTCTTTCATGTTCTGCAGGCTCCAGAGCTGGACACAGTATGTCCAGCTGGAGTCTCACAAGAGTAGAGTAGAGGGGAAGAATCCCCTCCCTTGATCATGGCTCTATGTCAATAGTTCTCTTGCATTAGTGTCTGGAGCTGGCCCCAGTGTTTCAGGTGCAGAGCTGACTTGAGGCCAGTTAGATACAGAGGAGTTACATTGCCTTTGACCTCAGCTGTCCTCCTTCCAAGCCAGCGGTTAAAACATCTTGTCAGGGTGAAAACATCGAAATACGAAAGTTTCAACATTATGCTCCACCTTTTAAAACACGGGGGAGTCAGCATCTCCCAGGCTCAGTGCAGAAGTCAGCACGGGAGTAAAGCACAGCCAGTGGGGTACTGTCCTTACCCTGCACCTAGCTCGCTTTCCTGGACTGCTGTGCCACGTTGGCATGGCCCCGCTCTGTTGGGTAGGCATGCCCTAAGGAGATGAAACAATTGGCATTATTGCTTCATGAACAATAAATATTTCTTTTAATTTAGGCTGCATACTACGGCTCCAAATCACAGCTGTGTTTTCTGAGAATATGTATTGTGAAGGGTAAAAAGTCTGGTATCTTAATCTAAGAACAGCTGCAACAATGGGAAAACTGCCCATTTCCCAAAGAACCTGGGAAGCAAAGAGCCTTGTAGTTTCCCTGCTCACGGTCAAAGTGGTGTTGATTATCTGTTGAAACTATTGAACTTCACAGTATTTTAGGGTCCATGGATTACATGCAAATTGCAAACATATTTTGATGATAACAATCCTAGAGGTCGTCTAGTTTCTCCTTAAGTCAGTGGAAGGATTTCTCTTGAGGGTTTTGTGTAATGAGTGTCTACCATTATTGTATTGACTTGAGGGTTATTTTTTAAGTAGTAATAGAGTTTTAGCTAAGAAATGTCAGATTTGTTTATTTCTTTCCATCAGTGATATTTCATGTTCATTAATGATACATCTAAACTAGAGAAATAGAAAGGAGAGCAAAGTGTATTGTTAAACAGAAGTTGAGTTAGCTATCAGGAATATGCTGACACATCTGCAAAACTCCACTGAAATTCAACAAGTAATTGAGCTTATCTCTTCAAACATAGGATACTATTATTAGCAAAGCATTTAATTAACTGTCTTTTGCATTAGAGCTGAAAGCCAGCCTCCTCTGGCATTTCCCAAGTAGCCTATCTGTAGTTTGCAGAGCAGCACTTCAAGATTGTGTGTGACTGAATAAGATTTTGCTGCAGAAATTTTTATTATAAACTTAATTGTATTATTATTAGCAGCCTAAAAAACCATCTTTTTAAAAAAATCATAAGGCAAAATTATGCTGATCTGGCTTCAACCATGGAAAGAAGGGTCTAAAAAATGGCCCAAGAAGGTGCAAAAGTAATATAAACCTTCAGGACACTTTAAATTGTCCCATGCCAGTGTTCCTGCCCCTGCTCCAGCACAGCTAATGAATGAAAGAGGGGCTTAAGAAAAGGCTCTTAAGCAACATCCTCCAGATACCAGAACTATTCTAGATAGGATTAAGTTGAATGATAAGGAGGACTTGTGGTGGGACTGATATAGTAGGTGCTGACTTCAGCACATCTCAGGAACGTGCTCTTGACTCCTTGTAAAGCCAGGAGAGACAGGGTGCTGGCACCTCTTATGCAGAGCTCAGCACTTTGCAGAATTGGGTCCACCTGCCACTTGAAGCCTATCATCCCAAATCAGGCAAGCATATGACTATTAAAGCCTGAGACAATGTCTTAACTGTTGCCTTGAGATGAAAACAAGGATTGTGATAGAGACAGGAATTTTGCTATGGTTGCAAAAGCACACAGCCAGCCCCAGTGTTGTTTTTTGGTTTCATTGAGCCATCCCTGGTGTATTTTGTGTGTCTGTCTCGCAGATCAAGGCTCAGGACACCACAAGGCTCAGGGCTTGGCAGTCCTCCTCCCCATCTGGCTGATGGAAGATTCTGGCTAATGGGAGTACAGCTGGAGGGTGTCCCTGCCTCGCAAATGGGAGTCCCCTTATTAGAAGATCAAGACTTACTTACCTAGATTATGATCTGTCTAGGACAGGGAGTAACTTCATTCATGCCTTTGTCAGCACCTGGCAAACAGCATCAAAAAATAAAACTAAGGCATTAGTGACAGTAGCCCCTAAGTAAAAGTTTTATTAATATGGATAAAAATGTTTATTTTCATAAATTTATTTTCTCATAAATTAGCCAAAATAACTGGCTTAATATTAATTATCCATATATATCCATATATATTAGTAATCTGCTTTTATTCAGTAGCATGATAACACTATTTATAGGAGACAATATGAGAACTGAAATTCATTAGGGAAATGTTTTGCACTGCAATTAGATCTGATGTTACTCAGTGTGGGGTTTCAATTTGTTTAATTCACGTTAATGTGCAGGCAAGACTGCAGAACAAGAAAAATACAAGCATACATTTAATATTAGTTACTCTGCTTGTTCATGCATACTTTATGTAAAGTCTTGGTGCCATACGATTTCAGTTTCTTTCCATGTGTCCCTGATCAAATATGCATGGTTGTATTCACACTTACAGTATGTTTCCTCTGCTAAAGAAAGGATTCTGAAGCCTACCTTGAAGTAAACACAGAGAATAAGGCATATGTTCAGTCCGGACTTCAGTCTTGCTTACGCACGTGAGCTCTAGCAACAGCTACAACCAGTTGTGAAAATCAATGGACAGATGCTGCTTAGGCACAACGTTAGCAACGTGAACTTATTGGACTTTCTAGGACTAAGAACATGTGCAGTCCTCATTTGCCATTTCAGCTAGGGAATGAGAGAATATATTTACCCAAGAGGACAGATCCACACAGAAAACATCATCTTCTACATCCAATTTAGCAGGAAATTATGTCTGTTGGATTCGATGGAGTAACACTGAGTTCCAGCTGAGGGGCTGGTCTTCAATAACAGGTTTCACTCTTCATTTCTATTTGGGGAAGAAGCGCAAAAGTGACCATCTTAAAATATAGTACAAACGTTTAATTCTGCTTATTTATTTATTAAGGAGTAATAAATATCACTAATATCAACTTTCACATTAATAAAACTGTAAAAGTTTACTAACATGCAATTAGGATTTTTTTTGTCAATATAATTTGATGTAGATCAAAGCAACTTCAGAAAGTATCAGTGTTTGAACATGAGTCACGTCTAAAAAAGACTTCATAACATCTGTCAAAGTTATTTAGCTGCCTAACTTTGCCTGTGTTGAGCACTTTACTCTTGTACAATCATTTTAATGTTTGTACTATGTTCCTATATAGGTTGCTACTGTAAGAAGAAGTAAATTTCTTAGCGCTTTTTATTATTTATGTGGCACCCTAAGTAGAAAGAAAGAAAACTGACAAGATCCAACCTTACCTTCATTTTAATTCCTCGGGGAGGACGTTTCATTATTTTCTGCCTCTTTGAAGTACCAGGTCTCTGAAATCTCTTTTTAATGATACAGATGAAAAATAAATACGTAGAGGAAGGAGTCAGTGTTCAGAATTCAAAGCATCCAAGACATTTTGAGGCTGTGTCATGCAGAGGGGTGGGAGCAGCATCTCGGTGTGGGAGGGTGTGTGTGCCGGGTCCTGGGCTCCCAACGCTGGCTCTGGTTCAGCAGCCAGGCAGGAGTTTCTCTCGTCAGTGAACCAGCTGTTATGGCAGATGATCGTGCTGAATTTCAGGTCATTTGATAACTAGGGCAGGCAGCCGTGTTTTGCAGTTCAGCTTGGGTGATATGTAGATTAAGACCTTCATCAGCACAATGCAGAATTGCTCACCTTTCTCAGGGGCTCAGGTGGGCTTGTTCTGGGGGCAGAGAGGGAGTTTTCAACCAGGTCCCATCCTTGGCAGCCAGACAGCGAGCCCTGTCTCCTGTTTGACACTTCTGCATGCAAGAGAAGTGTGGTATTATGCTAGTTTTTCAGTTTTATGATGAATGATATTCCATTCTTATTTCGGCTATCATTTAAATCTGCAAGCTCTTTGTAGGCCTGGTATACTCTGCTTGGTCCTCAGTGTGAATTGTGATGCCAGCTTCAAGACTTTCAAAGAAATGCCTATACCATGTCAGGGAAGGGCAAGGAAAGCTTCCCAAATCCTTTGGTGGCTTGGCAATACGTGAGAGCAGACTCATGGGCATGGGGAGCCCATAAGGAGACACAGAGAGGAGCAGCAGAGCAGCCCAACCAAGCTTCTTTCTCAAGCTGCTCAGAAGAAAAATGGCAAGGCTTGCTTCGGGCCAGGGGAATGATTAATGTAAAATGCTGGGGAAAGCAGTTGGAAATATCATGGTAATTTTTTCTACGCTTGGCAAGCTTTTAAGCTTTAATGGATTCCCAGAAGAGTGAAGCAGATCTTTGGTGTAAAGAAGCTGATAACCAATGATGCTAGATTCCTAGACTTTTAGAGTCAGAAGAGATCATTAAAGCTACTTGCTCTAACCTCTGTGTTCAAACTTTTGGTGTTCTGACCACAAATTCTTTACCAAATTCTTTACATAATGCCCTGTTTGTGCTCAAAAGGTGTACTTTAGAAAAACCACTGTCCTGATTTAATAACTTCATGTGATAGAGAATCTACCACATCCCCAGGTAAGTTTTCCCGACTGTCTCATTACCATCACTGATAAAATACTGTTTCTGATACTTGGTTTCCAAACCAGACAGTCTGGTCATTACAGTGCTGGGTGGGATGTGGGCAGCCTGCCCTCCACCTGGGTGACAGGCACAGAGCAGGGCTAAAAAGAGGGTGCTGGGGAGCTGAAACACCACTGCTGTAAGAAATGTGGGGAGAAAAGTAGGGCTGCAATAGTTTTCAAGAAATAACCTTGAAGAGCCTTTTTAGTGCGAAAAGGGCTGGTTTTAATGTAATTTAGAAGGTTGTATCTGCCCTCTCTCCCCCCAGGCTTCTCATAATGTGCTGAAAAGCATCTACAGTTTGAAATGGTAAAAATTTAAGGGGAAGAAGAAAGAGCAGGGCATTAGGTATTTTGGCAGAAAGCAGGCTGCTGAAGATGCCTGTCATATTAGAGGTGGCAGCTCAGACTTGTTTTCTGTGTTTCAAAGTGAATGCACCCTTTAGGCAAACCCAGCTATTTTTAACTTTCATTCTGGGAAGTCCTTTTTCTCTGTGGGAGGAGAGATTCATGCCCTGTTCCACAGCTGTCTCACAGCCACTTACCTCTCCGGTCTCAATAGCGAGAGACAGATAATAGGACACAAAGTTGATCCCCCAAGCTCAATGATTAATAAACCTCCACTCCTCATTCTGGGGGATGAGCAGGGAGGGGGGAAGCCTGTTTGATTTGTCATGAGTTTTCCCATTATGGATGGTTAGACAGAGATAAACAGGTATCTGTTACTCACTACAAGGAGCATTTGCCCGCTGTGCCCCGTGCAAGGCTCACTCTGGCACACCCAACAGTGAGTCACCAGTGGTGAGCCAAGATCCAGAATGGTATTCTATTTTCTAAACCCTCCCTGAATCTACGGGTAGTTTGGTAGAGTTTGTGGCTTAGTCTCTTAGGATTGGACTCATCCCAACTGTATTTATAGGACTGAAAGTCTGGCATAGAGTCTCACCCAGGCTTCTCCTGTAATCAGTGGAGAGACACACCACCAGGGAGGATTCATCCCTCTTTTAGATTGGCAGTGATAACTGAGGAGGTTTTAGGAAATTGGTGATGCAATACAAGTTTGCAAAGTGGAACTATTTTTGAATTGTGCTTGCTATCCTCTTTACAGGAGTTTGGGGCTTTTTCTTGGGTCTCAGATTTTCTGCATCATATGAAAAGTATGTCATGGTCTCCCACAAAATGCCTGTTCATAGTCTCAGGGAACAGAATGCACTTTCTGAATATTTTCAAGTGAATCATAATCAATTTGCAAGTTTAAATTAATTAAAGTCGAACCCTCTGAGAAGTATCAAATGCATGCCAGCACTTTCTTTATACCAAATGATCTTAATAGCAGTGTAGCAGACTTCAAATTTCCCCATCAGTTGAACTGATGGAAATTTTTTTGTAGAAGATGATTTAGAAAGCGATATACTGTAATATAGGTATTGTACTAGTGACTATTTAATTGTTACCATACTACAGCCTACTGACAGACAGCAGCTTAAATAACTTGCAAATGGGACAACTGTCATGAGAAATTACTTGCTTACCAGCCTTCATCTTTCCTTTGCAGCTATTTTGCTCCTAGCAGTGCCCTGCAAAGAAAAGATATGTAAAGTGCGAGTGTGTCTTTTAAATGTAGTTTAATTTAATACCACAAACACTGCCATGATTTAATCATAGCATATTATTAGAGAATGGCATCAGTACCAGATGCACCAACGCAGATAATTTTCTGGTAGCTGTAATCTTTACTTGAGCTGACGAGGGGTTTCTGGGCTCGTTCTGTGAGACTTGCATTTGCCTGGAATGCTTCATGCTCTCTATTTCTTGGCAGAAGCTTACAATCTTGCATACTATTTAAAATTGTTTGTAACTGGAAATATATATTAGGGTCTAGTTCTTAAATAGATGCAGTGCCAGGTGGGTCTTCTCACTCCTATGGACGAGCCTTGATTCAGGCACCTGAATCTGGGCTGTCTGTGCAAGCACTGAAGGATACGTGCTGTATTCCTAGGTTGGTCTCACTCACTTGTGCCCGTACTGAAGGCACTGAACTTCGGGAGAGGATCCATCAGCTTAAGAGTCCTGACTCAGTATCAGCAAGTCTCCATACAGGGAGCAGCTCCAGAGGGACAAAATGTGGAGCTGAGCAGGCTGCTTTCTCCCAGATCTTAAATCTATTCCATATAACCTTACTCCAAGCAAATTGCTATGGTATGTGGATGTGGTGTCTGTAGACTAGCAGCCGTCCTGCAAGCATCATTTTCTGAGGAAAAAACTTCAGCTCTTTTTGGCACAGTACCCAGGAGTAGTTTGGAAGTGATGATGGAAATGGAAGTTGAGGATGGAGAAAGGCAATATAAAAAGGTAAGCCTGGTTCAGTCTAAATGGCTTCTACAGGCGTAACAAAACATCCCATAATAAAAGAAACACTGACCCATAATAAAAGAAACTAGTTTCCATCTTGATAACTACATGTCAATGGCATGACAGTGGCTTTTTTAGTGACTCTTGTCTGGCTGAGGAACTTAAAAGTTCATTGTTCTCCTTCTTGAGTGTTTTCCAGAGCTCTCTAGAGTACAAACCTTCTCTGAGTACCAAACACTACTTAAAAGAAACCAAGCACTCAGTTCACTTCGTAGCGTTATTTCAGTTTTGGCACCGTCTGTGGGTTCTTAGCCATCTAATGTGCTGTTAAGTACCTCCCCAAGCGTGGATAATATATATTAGGAATCAAAAAGGAAAGCAACCATTTCAATTAAGGACAAAATGTACAGAAAGTAAAATGACATGAGTTGTATCAGCTGCATATTGGCTCCTATGCGCACAGTCTCCAGATACAATCAGTAGCTGCTCAAACAGATAATTACAGCCTTCCTGCAAAAGGCTTCATGTAGAAGAGTCACCTGCCTGCCTGCTACCACTTGCAGGATCAGAGCTATCCTTTATTTTTACTGCTGCAGATTGTGGAATTAGCTTTCCAACTTCCATTTAAAAAAGAAGCATTTCTCTAGCACATCTCCTTTCAGCGTACTGCTGCACCAGGTAAGTGCTGGGCATCAAGAGGGATTTATCAGCCTTTTTGTCAGTAATGATCTATATTTGTCAAAATGCAATTTGTCCAATTGATTTCCTGTTGCAAGGATTACAGGAGCAGTTATTTGGGGGAGTGTTTGCCTTCCAGCCAGCTGGTATTGGTTCATGCTCAAAATGAGGTCAAGGTTGATTTTTATACAGGAGTAAGAGATGGTCAATTGAATTGTTATTTAAAACCTCTTTAGGTGCACAGCATCTGCAAGTGCTGCTCATTTACAAATCTTCTGTGCTGCCACAGGCAAGCTGGCCTGTAACCTTTGTGAAAGTCAAGTAATGATAATAAGAAATTATAAGATCTCCGGGGGGGGGGGGGTTATGCCCAGTACCCTGTGCTGCACGATATAGTATCCCTTTCAAGTGACTTACATACTGCTGGTAGCACATGTACCACAGCTCAGGAATCCCAGTGTAGGTGTTATAAAAACATTTTCACAATCCTTTTGGCCACACCTGAATTTTTTTTCTTCAAGCTTGGACCAACACTGATAGTGTCTGGCAAGTCATAACTTAGTTTATCCAAAGTAGAAAGCAGAGGTTGTGTTGTACTCTCTGAGGAAACTGCTTTTCAGGGTCTTTAATTATTTTTCCTGTGGGCCATGCTGCTGTTTCCACTTTGAAGGGGTTTCTCTCTTTCTGATGGGATTGTGGGTACCAATCTTCATTTCAGAGTCTGAAGTGATGGTGGAATCCCCGAAGGGAACCTATTTCCAGTTCATATGTGCTCTCCTTGCAGATCTGCACCGCTTACTCAGTCACATGGTGGCCCAGGCTCTGCTGCCCTACATTGTGCTATTTAAAAATATTATGTTAATTTTAGGATTAGGGAGAGGGAGGAGTTAGCACACCCACTCACTGGTTTCCTGGCTCCATGGCAGACTTGTTGGCAGGGAGTTTGCTGTGCAGGTGGTAAGTCTGCAGAAGAATCTGTAGGAATTTGTTAATCTCTATTAGATCAATTTGAGATTCCCTCAGATGCTGTTTGGCCTTGAAGGATGTTTTTCAGCTTTTTATTAGTCATAAGCAGATTTAACCCCTTAGAAACCACAACCTTAGAGGGTAAGAAATAAGTGTGTAAGACAATAATAAAGAAAATATGAGGTATCACTCTTGACCCAATAAGTCACTGGAAGAGTTAGAGGCATTCTTATGACAGAATGAAATTGTACATCTCTGAGTTTACATATTCCCTCATTAGTTTGATACATTGTTTTAAATTGCCTACATTTGTGTAATACTGGGTTTTGGGGTTTTTTGAAAGAGCAGGTCATTCCAATGGTGTTACAGGATAAGTGAGCACTTTGGAGATCCGAGTTGATATTTTACACACCAGGTGCTTCCCTTCAGTGTGAGATATAGGAGGAAAGCACAGGAGAACAAAAAGGATTTGAGGTGTCCTCAAAACTGAGAATGCAATGGTTTGATCATACTGTTTTCTCTAGAAAAACTGGAGTTCTGAATATAAAACATAGCCTACAATTTTAAAATTTTTGTGCCATTTTTGTTCATTTAAATATATTTCTGAATCTTCTTAAATCCTCAGAATGTAATGACCATTGGCATCTATGGCTGTGAGACCCTGAATTTACACTTGGGTTTGAATGTAATATTCCTGTTGCTGGTGTGCCTCTAATGGCTTTATAAAGCCAGCAGGCAGAAAACAATAAGCATATGCAGAGTTTAGACCGTGTGCCCTAGTGAAAAAGATAGTTTGCTATTAACAGAGTTTTTTCTGTCTCAAATATTGATTAGCTAATGCTTGTTTCACTCCATCTGATAGTGGAGCATACCTGAGAGGTATTGATATTGTAGACTTAAAATGGGACATAAATAATTCATAGCAGCAAGCATTAGAAAACATACGATGAGCATCTTTGGTATTAGAATATCTACATATCACTCCATCATTCTGAGAATGCTGTGGGAGGCATGTACAGAGAGTGAGCAACTACCCAGTTATGCTGCATAAGTATTGTTTGAGAAGGGTAGGAGTGTCTCTGATATATTGCAAGGTAGTTATGAACCTGCCTCCACATGGGTTTCACCTGGTGTAACCATAGGAAGAGACTTATAGTTCTTATTCAGCATATTCTAAAAATCAGATATTAAAGACTTACCTACTGAGTTCAGTGGGTCAAAATACTATTTGATCTAAATCAGAGTAGTGTCACTGATATATCTCCTAAACCAGCTATGAATTTGCTTGAGGAGTAGAGGATCGGGCTGTGTGAAGTCCCCAGTAGACAGAATAATGCAAAAGCAAGGAGAAGGGAAAGAAGTGGATGACAGGTGATCAGGCAAAGATGAACAGGGAATAAATATTCTGTTTAGCCTCCCCATACAAACTCGCCATTAATTTCAACAGGATTACCTCTGCAAGACCAGCCATACTTAAATATAGAAGAGGAAAGTGATTAGCAGGCAAAGTAGAATGGGTGAAGTGTTGAGACCAGAGGAGATCAGGAATGATGGGGTGATGAAGAGAACTGAAAGACAGTAGATGGGGATTTAAAGCCATATATGCTTTTTTCTCAATCCATCTTGTTCACACTTTTAAGACTACTGCTCAACATTCATCACTGAACCCCTTTGACTTCAGAAGCTACACCACCAGTGAACTTGATCCTGCATGTTCATTTGCAGCCATTTTTTCCCCTTGTGCAAGCTAACTTTCTGCTTATTCAGACTTTGCATATATTGTAGTTTCCTGCATGTAGGCGAACATATGGTGGTCTGACCGGGGCAGGAGGCAGAAAATGCAATTTCTTTCTTACTTTCACGACATTTATTATGTGAAAGTCCAGACAATGGAGTCTGGCTTCAGACACCCTGAAGGCTTGTGATAGGTGAGGAAAAGGGTCCAATTAAATATTTAAGTGGCCGGGCCCACTTTGCTGCTGCAGCGGTGGATAGATTACACCTGGTGAAACCTGGCCTGCAGTGGGGCGGTCGGTAAGTGCTGGGCATGAGGAAGGTGCAGAGAGCAGTGCACTGAGGAGGCTGCTGCCATACTATGGTCAGCAGGGAATGGATTTGGCACTGCTTCTGCCTCTGCCACTGTGACTGCATCATCCTGTGCCGAATGTCTTGTAGGTGATGGAAACTTCCCTGCTACCTTGCATACCGTGCTCCTCCTGCAGGAGCCCTCCCGGGCAGGGGGAAGGGATGTTTGTGCCAGGGAGTTTTTGCATGGAGATGTTCTGTGCCGTCGTCCTGTTGTGCTGGGAAATCGCTTGCAGTTGTAGCTCATTGATGGATCGTTTGTCTTTGATTTGCTTTTAATTCTGGCAGGCAGGCAGTAGGAGGCTGAGATAATATTTGAAAGAAATGACCCCTTGGGTTCAGGAGATGGTGGCATTAGTCAGGGCTGTTAAATTAGGAGAAGTTTTTACAGCAAGAATATGGGATGATGACTTCGGAATCAATGTGTTGGATTACTTTTATCTTTACTTGCTAGTGAATAGCATCTATACATATGGAATAGATATTGGTTTAAAAAAAAACAGATATGAACAAGGGTAGTATTTTATACCTGCTGTAGTTAACGGGACATTTCCCTGTTTTTTCCTCCATAATGACTTGCCTGTGACTGTCAATTTCTGTTAGCACTTCTGGAAATGAGGATTTGCAGAGATGAGTGGGCCTTCCTAGTTAGTGGGACTTTTGCTTCCCTTAAGCAGAGAGCTTGGCTTTTGGTGTAAGTGTGAATGGGATCAGGTGCTGTATTTGAATATTTTGTTTATCCATTGAGTTTATTAGACTGTGAGTTAATTATCAAGGAGTCCTACCTATTTCTAGTGATGTTTTTTCATATGGATTTTTTTCATAAATCCCAAAATATATCTCCATTTAGTTATGGTTCATAGAAAAGTTCTCTTCTGTCCAGCACTCTATCCAGTTACAGGTACCGATCTTCGCCGCCTTACAGGAGCGTTGGGATTTAAATCTTGGTAGAATGGATCTTGTCTGGATCTTAACCATGAAATAGATGCAGACTGTGTGTTTATAACGTGATGTTTTCTATATGTACATGTTGCTTCAATGCACAGATGGGGCCCTGCTGTTCTCCACATTGTGGAAAAGACTTCCCTGAGGGTTTTACTGCCTCACCAGTAGTGAAAAAGGAAGGAGACACTTAAAAATGGACAGCCTTACCTTGCAAGGTTGTATGCAGAGTTGGGCAGAGAATAGACCATCGGGTGGTCTTGACACCTTGGGTGCTGCATCAGGCTACACTGTGCATATAAATATTTCTGATCTAATGTGTTGTAAGTCTGTTGTTAAAGAAAACTAGAGATGACGTTTGACCAGCTAAGTGTGTAAATATCAGCTGATTGAACTGCTGTCCCTGCCAGTGGCTTGGTTCTTTTTCCCCTGTGACTTCAGAGATTTTCAGAGATTCAGTTTGTCCAAAAAAAAAAGGATCAAATCCCTGCTTTTTATTTGATGTAAAGAATTGAAGAATTGTAAGTGTGAAGTGGGTATAAGCAGGTGTATGCACTTACTTTGGTGCAGAAACACACACACTTAGCTAAAAGAAGGTGCTCAGTTTATATCTCAAGAACAGATGTGTGGGGCCTGAGACGTCCATTGGAAAGTGGTTTCTGAGCTCAGCAGTGCTTTCAGTGCAGAGCAGGAGGTCAGCATTGCCAATGCTCCTGTCTCTTTAAACCAAATTCAGGAAAATATCTTAAAAGATAAGGCATTTCTTTAGCTGGTGTGTATTGATTTACAACTTCTTTAGAGCACCTACTGCCTGGGCTCTGGCATTAACTGAACCCCCATACAGTGGTGGGGAGCTGCTCAGTATGGCAAATGCTCTTGATTTTAACAAGAGTCTGATGGTATTTGGTGTTTTTCTTAAAGCTCCATTACTGTCTAGAGACACAAGATTATGAGCTAATTTTAACCTTTATTGAAAAGTTTCAATCCTGGATGTTCAGGAAAGTAGGCTTGATGCACATTCTGGAAAACAATCAAAAAAAGGAGGAAACTGAAGTGCTTTGGAGCTTGTTAATTTGATACTAATAGTTGTCGAGTTTATTTACTTTTTTGTTGTTTTTTTAGCTAATCTCATGGTTCTGAATTTTATGGATTACTTTTTCACTGCTGGCACTGATTGACATCTTCTCCCATCATCTTCCCCGTGTGTGTTTATAAGGCCAGCAATATTGGAATCACACGCTTAGAAATCCAGTGATGCCTTTCTTTTTTGTAATTAAAAGAACTAACTATTCCTATGGCTTTATGTGCACATAACATTTTTCTCAAAGCCAGAGGCAGCTCCCCTAACAAAAACAATTGGTCATGAACTAAGCTGGATGCTTACTTATCACGAAAGTGCCTGCAGAAACAAGGCTGTTTCTCTAAAAGCATCAGAGCTCCTGCATCAGCCCCTGCCAAGCTCGGTGCTGCCTGGCAGGTGGCTGCCTCACCCGCCTCTATTTCATTAGCACATAATTGAGCCATCGCTGAATTAGTTCTTCCTTGCTCAGAGCTCAGCACAGCAAACAGAATCCCCCCGGGATGCTCCAGTTCCATCTTTTTCTGTCCTGCACGGGGGTTTCCTGTGCTCATCTTGCCAGGTGTACTCTCTCCTTCTTGGAAAGCCAGCGCTGCACAGGGTCTGGTCCTGTCCCAGCACATCCACTGGGCTCCTGATCCAGTGAGCTGTGGAGGCATCACCTCCTGCTTTGCTGCCATCCTGAAGGTCTGGTGCTCGAAGCACTTCTCTGGGAAGTGGGGAACCAACGTTCAGCCACTTCCCCTGCCCAGGGGGAACTTTCCCAGGGAACAGCTTTTCTTGTCCACCTTCCCCCACCCCGACAAGCTCATGCTATTCTAGATGAGTGTGCATTTTGTTCTTCTGTTAGAGCTGAGCTGCTGAGAGGAAAATAATTCCCAGTTCTTACTCAATTTTTATGTTTTATGTTAATAGATATAGTACAGGGAGTCCCATGCCAGACACATCAATGTCCCACCCCTGCTGCTTGCCCTAACCATGGGGATGCAGTCTCACCCCTCCAGGTTGCATTCTGGGGCAGATGCTGACCCCAATAGCCCTAGAGTCACCTCACTGTGGAAGGTTTCCTGTTTGCATGGTCACCTATGTGTATTTTTAAATCTTTTTTAAAGTTGGTTTGCTGTCTTCTATGTGAGAGGTACCCCAAGCTGTGCTCCTGAGCTGAGGCACTGACACTGAGATAAATGCACCTGAGCCACGTCCTTTACATATTTACTATGACCCATACTGCCAGAGTGCAGTTGCTTACTGCAGGAGCTGCTTTAGCACTGTCTCATCTTTATTGCATTCAGAATGAAAAAAAAAAAAAGGTTTTTTTCCACCAACTCAACCGAGACACCAGCATGAAAAATTATGAAATGCTGTGCCAGTGCCATGACAGATAAACAGCCAGGATCAAACAAGTGCCATCGTATTTTATGCGAAATAACTGAATTAACAGCTTTAGCAGCTGAGTCAAAGGCACCCTGGTTTCATGTTGGTATGCTCAGTAGCACTTCTGATTAACTGAAGATTATTTCTTTCTAATCATCTTGCAGTACTGGGTCTTTGCATGGCCCTTCTATTTGGTAACTCCTCTCTGGATCTCATGTCTTCCATCTTGCTCAATAGACATGCACAGCTGTGTGGTTGTGTACACAGGGATGCCTGCAATTCCATTTGTTGGTTTTTCCTAAAAAAAAAAAAAAAAAAAAAAAAAAAAAACTGCACAGTGTACACACCTGTATATATTTACTTGCAGGAGGTGTGAACTAGTGCTAGGGTAGGGCACTCCCATGTTAAACACCAGGCTTGTTTTTCCAGCTCTGTCACTGTCCTTAAATCTTATCTACATCAGAAAGTTTCAGCAGTGAATGTTAATTCAGTTTTTAGTTCAAATGAACAGACTTCACACGGACCCCCTCTACTCACACCCTTGTTTCACACTAAGCAAGGCCTGTTTCATGTTAGATTAAAGTAATCTTAGAGGTAAAATATAAAAGCAAAGCAATTGCAATCTTGGGGATGGTGCTTTAAGAGCTTCTAAGCTCTTCTGCAATTCAGCTGAGAGTTGGTACCTGTATAAACACTGCTCCTTGTCCAGTGCAGTATAAGGTAAAATGAGGTTATGTAAAACATTGCTGGGGATGGTTTTACAAGGGTGTGTCTTACTTTGCAGTGTCACAGACTTGCAGCACTGTTGGTCACCAAGGGACAAGGAAAGAAGGTAGAGAAGTTTTCTGGCCCACAGTTGGAAATGCTCCTTTCACTGCAGTGTACTTGCCTTAGGTCAAACCAGATTTTGTCAGCATCAGAATAGGAGTGCCTTATGTGACCTTTTGCATAGGTTTAACTATGTCAGTAGCAAACCTCACCTGTAGGTAAATTGATGCAACCAAATTTTATTTGTGCAGATATGGCCTGAGTGTAATCAAGTCAATTCTGCCTCACAGCATTGGTGAAGCTTAATTAAGGCTGATAAAGTTCTTTGCAGTTCTCAGAGGAAAAGTTTGGTCCATGTGTAAATGATATTATAGAAAATATCTAACATACTCTGTTATAAATGCTGCAGAGGCACCCAGCCTGTGAATAACACTCTCTGAAACTCTTTCTATTGCAAGTTAATGTGTAATAGGAATGAGGCAAACTGCCTGAAAGCACGCTGTGTGACACTGTACCCAAACCCTCCCTTTGGTGGGTGTGCTCCCTCTGTCTGCCAGGCTGATTTTGGTTACAGTGATTCAAATGATCCAATAGGATCCTGTATGAAGCAGCAGGCGCCCTGTCACATACTTAACAGCACTACAAAACCCTAATGGCATTAACATTTTTAAAAGTGAGCCGGTAGTGACCAGCAGACAAAACTGTCCCATTCCTCTCTCTGTACTTGGCCTCAGCCCCTGCATCCCTGTCAGACAGACCCTGCCTGCAGAGTTCCTAACATGTGCGCTGTTGCACATCAAACCAAAAAAGGCAGGACTAGGACCCCAGGACCAGGAGTCCCAAACATATGTCATGGGAATGTCATGGCAGTGTGGCACCACACTTGAGGGTCCCGTGGCTCTGCCCAGCTGCAGCGATGGAGCACAGTGAGCAGAGCGATCCCTCTTCTCAGTCCTTCAACTCGCCATGGAAATTTAGGTGTACCTGACCTGCAGTGTCATCCAACTCTGGTTGTACTAGCTAGAGCTCCAGTAGTGGTGTAGGCACCCTGCTTTATCTACAGGCTTTATCTAGACTAGGTAAATAGGCACCCTTCTTTATCTTCGTGCTAATTAGATCCATGCTTTGTCCAGGATAATTGTCTCTACTAATGCGTTTAAGGGAGTGTCACTAGCACAGCTGATGCTCCCGGTGACTCCCACTCCCTGGATAGATGCTGCATCGTGGCATGTGGCTGTGCCAGGACATCTCCAGCATGTGCAGTCCCCACCAGGAGAGGGCAAGTTGAGGTCCTCAGGGCAGAGGCAGGTGTTTAAAGTGCTGACCAAGGCTCTGCAGCTGCAGCATGATTGCCCAACAGCGGCAACAATGCCGCAACAATACCACGCATAAAAATTACAGCCAGGCTGTGAACAGGGGAAGTGGTGGTGTGTGGGGTCACAGAGAGCTTCCCACTCTGGCTGAAGTGAGAACAGAACCCACTGGATTTCACATCTCATCGTGAGGCTGGTCTGCCTTAGGGGCACTCAGGGGAGTCAGGCAGCAGCACAGCCAGGAGCAAGGAGCCCCCAGCTGTGTGGAGGTGAAGGGGAGGGGTTATGGTGAAGACAGCAAAATACACTGTCCAGCTGAGTCCCGGCGTGGGTTTGCAGGCTGGCCCTGGGAGCTGGTGGCAGCCTGGCCAGGACTCGCTCTCCAGTGCCCTGTGTGGGGAATGGTGGTCCAGGCTGTACCTGAACAGGGACGAACAGGGACACTGGGATTAACATCAGTCAGAAATGCTTTTGACAACTAATGGGAGGCAGGGGGTTCTGTCAGCAAATGCCAATTTATTTGAAAGATATTGCAGTGGGAAAGAAAAGCTTTGCAGAGGCTTGTAGTCTGGAAAGATTTCTTCTGTTCTCGTCAGGATAAGCAAGTGTTTATGTCACATTCCCAGGATATAAATGACAACGGGTTAGACCTGATGGCTGAACCTGGTTTCCTATAATCCAAGTATGTGCTGAAACCATCAAGCAATGAGAGAGTTGTTTGTCTGTCTCACACCTTTTTTCCTCCCACAGTCTGGTGGGGTTTTTTGTTTGTTTGGGTTTGTTGTTCTTTTTTTCACAAAATCATAATGTTCTTTTCATATGCAGAACAAAAATTTTCAATATCATGAATTTAAAGCCCATATATATTTCTTATTCAGCTCTGACTCTGGACCCTTTCCTTAGTCCACCACATTCATCACACTGGTCCATAAGAACCATGGAGGCTTATAGGGGTTGCAGAAACCCCAGCCAGGGGCTGCTTCCAGTGTGTATAATGAATGAAAGAGCTGTAAGTTTGTTATATTGGACCTGCTGTATTGAAGAAGCTCAAAATCCTGGTTGTTCAACAACATAAATGGTCCTGGTTTTGGTACTTAAGTGTATGCAGTCAGTGGTGCTTGAAGTTGTAGGGTAAGTGAAAGAGGGAAAAGAAACATCATATGGAACTGCCCCGGCAGGAGAGAAAAGATGACATTGTTGCTGTTTATTCGTGCTTTCCTGCCACAGCTGCACCAGAGTGGAAGCCAGGACATGGGTTTTTCCTTCGGTGACAGCTCTGGTGCTATTTTATGGCTGGCTGTTGTTCCAGACACAGACATCTCTGTGCAGTGGTGCAGGAGCAGCCACCAGCACGTGGAAACCATCACGCCCACCATAAAGCAGTGCCCTGTGCCAGGAGTTCCTCGTTGCTGTCTATAAGGACAGCTGGGGAAGGACAGAGAGGGTGCTGGGCCGGCTGAGCAGGAGGAGAAAAAGCAAACATGGAAAACATCTGTGTGCTCCCAAAAGCTGCTTTTAGCTGAATCACAAGATGCTTATATAAAAGCGTGGTTAATTATTGCAAAGCAATGAAGCGAGGAAACACAGACATTCACAGAGTATCTCCTCCGTTAATTAGTTGCTAAAAATGTAGACCACAGCAGCTTGGAGCTGCAAACGGGTCGGTAGCAAAACTGTCTCTCCTGGTTATTGTGCTGAGGAAGTGCACTTCTCTGTGAACTGTTCCCAAAGGCTGTCAGGGTCAGAGGCAGCTCGCAGGGTGACTAGAGAAGCATGTTGAAATGAGCCATCACCAAGGGCACTTACTGTTCGTGTCTGCTCCAGTCTGAGAAATATCTAAAAATGTGGAGAAGAATTAAACCCAGAAATCCTCTTGGATTTAAAAACCTTCAGCCACACAGATGTGTGCTGTATGTGAACTGCAGAGCATACATGTATGGAACCAAGCATAAAATTAATCCCTGCCTTCCATACCTATGAGGGCTGGCTAAGCCTGCTAAAAGCCATCCCTGTCTTCGTCATGTATAGTTTCTGAGAAGATCCTTGTTACACCTTAAACTCCTTTCACATGAGCTGCCTGGTCTCTGCTTCCCAAATACTTCCTAAGTTTTTTCCTAAGGCTTGCTTCCCAAAAACAATCACCCTCTCCTTCCTATTCATTGTTTCGGATGATCTTTACGAAATGTGGCATTTCTGTCTAAATAGTTTGCCAAAGGCCTGTGATAAACAATATTAAGTTGTCAGTCATGAGTCATTAAAGAAGTGAACTGTCTTCACTTCATACCCAATCCTAAGATATTTTTGTCAGAGCATTTAGCTTAGTGGTTGTCACTGGCTTCAGTTTTGGGAGACCCAAAATTGGAACACACATGCCTGATTTTCAGAAAGTGCTGTGTACCCTTTCTTCAAATGTTAGTCCTTAAACACATTTCAAAAAACGCACAATTTCTTCTGGATCAGTCAATGCTCTGAAATTTCTGACTACGATGCATTTCTGCCATCTTTCCTATTTTCACGTAGTCATACTTTCTAAATTGGTTTTCAGATGACATTCAGCCTGGCAGTAACTTATAAAGAAAATAGACATAAATATCCTTAAGAATTTGAAATTGATATATTTAGGTTTGTGTTTCATTCTGATTTGCTCTTGTTGGAAAACTTTTAAAAGGATGAAATTTTACATTTGAAAATGAAAAAAAATAAGGCAGACATAATAATTTCCTGCATATAATTGATCTTCTTCTCGGTTTATCAGGAAAATTGTTGTTGGATTTAATAGAACTCATGTGTGTTCAGTTGCAGTTGAAACCCATCTCCTCAAATCAGTGAAACAATCCCCCTTCCAATGAATGCAAGACCACCATAGCTTATGTTACTGACACTTACTTTTATTTTCAGAATAATTATTTCTTTCTGGAAATGGCATGTAGTGTCAGTGTACTTGATACAGAGATTAAATGATGAATCAAGAGAGGAGATGTGACTTAAATGGTGACATGTGTAATTGGCTTTTGTTGGTGAATGCCAGTGAAAGCTCAGCTTGATGTGGATCTTGCAGAAGCAGAAGACTAACAACATTGTAAAAAGAAAAGCTACCTTTGTAAAAGGTTTGTTTAATTTAGAATCTCCTTGCACCTTCTATCAGGTAGCTTCTTGAAGCTAAGCCCAGGATCAGAGCAGCACTAGTTAGTATGTGTGCTCACAAAATCAGCAAAGTTGTTGAATTTCTGTGCAAGCACAAAATAATCCATGAGAGACAGATCCGAACCGTGTCAAAGCTTGAAATGCATCCCAGTGTGATGGACTGCCCTTCTATGGGACGTCTTTTGCAACACTACAACACCTTCACCATCACCAAGGGATTAGTATGTAGCCTACAGGTACCACGGTTCCAAGTTTCTGGACAAATCCGCTCCCACATTTAGCCATTGGGTTCTCCCAATGAGACTAAAAATGTACAGGAGGAAATGATTTATCTAATAGGAAAAAAATAATTAAAAATAATAATAAGGCAAAGACAACACAATAATGCTTGAGGGCCTTCTGTCATAGTAAGACAATTAATCTGAGTGGCACTGTTTTTTGAAAAAGTCAGCCCCATTTGCTTTCCTTATAGCATTCTCTCATTTTCCCTGTAGGTCCAGCTGCCCAGCGCCAGGTCCAGAATGGTCCATCTCCAGACGAGATGGAAGCGCAGAGAAGGTGAGTAAATCATCTGTGGCAAAGTTCTTGGATGAACATGCAGTCCTTGTTCACCAATAAGCACTGTTCTTTTTACTCGTACCTCTTTTAAGCCGGTTCTAAATGTTTTGTAATTATTGCTAATGATTCTGTAATGATTTTTAAAGGGTTAAGCGAACTGAAGCTCTAGGTAAACTTTTTGCTTGGTAGGGACTTCGTAGTCTCTCTTTTCTCCTCCAAAAACTATAAGGAAGTGGTAGGGAAACTAGTTTCCTGCACCTTTATGAATAACTATGAATGAGCTGAGGTTGAGTAGGGATTTGCCTATGACTATTAAGTGGGTCAGCAGGTGATGGTATTTCACCTGAGATTTGTGAGATTTACTTTGGGATAGCAGAGCTGTCATAAAGGTCAGAGAGCCCCTGCTCACCCAGAGGCAGGTGATATTGCCTGTCCCTCTGCCTGGCTGAAAGACCTGATCCAGCTCTTCCTTTAACCAGTGAAACTCCCTGATTCTGCAGACCATATGTAATTCAGTCCTCAAATTTGGATGTCTGTTCTGTACCTATAAAGTGTAAGCAGCTTAACTATGTTAGAATAAAAATATTTAATTTATTCCTTTTTGTTTAGAGACAGCCTTTTGGGTAGGTATTATTTGACTGCTACAGGGCACATGGTTCTGGGAAAGCTTCTTTTGCTCTGCTGGAGTGGAATAAGCTATGCCAGTAGATGCACTTAGATATTACTGTATCTGCACTAGAGGACTTTCAGCTTTAATTATGCTGATGCATTCTTTAAGTCTAGAGCAGACCTAATTTTAGGCCTATGGGTTTTTTAACATCTTATAAACAGGCAAGGAAACTGATATGATATCTACAATGAAAATTTTTCTGTTTAAAAGGTTTTTTAGAGACCTTTATGCAAATGTTAATATATTTTTAAGTCAGAGTGTAATTTGTCCTCTCTTCTACTTTAGTCCTTGCATACTCCTTAAGTAGCCTTGTGCCAGTCTCAGGCTTTATTTAGTTTGACTGGAATAAATTTGACTTCGTAAGAGTTTAAGAACTTCTCCTTTTAGCATGTGTGGGAGGGTGCATTCAGCACATGTAACCTGCTTCTGACCAAGGCCAGAAGGGGCTGGTATGAACCTCAGTGACTTCAAGTGGCAGTGGTTGACCTTTTTTGGGGGAGCCCCCCACACCTCTATCTGTTCTGCAGCAGCTCTAATGACTTGGAGATGTTGTAAGACATATTTCTTTCCTGGTCTCTCAGACTGGAGTTTTCCAAGTCTGTTCTCTTGATAACCCTAGAATTTCCTCCAGGTTTAATCAGGAAAATGTATGTGTTAAGTTGATCTTCATCATCAAATTTCGCTAATAAATGCCAAGCTAAGGTAGCGGACAGTATGCTTGGGAAATTCTTAGTACATGTGTTTACAGCTGAAATTTTAGCAGTGTAATTGATGCTTTTGCATATGTATTCAGCCCATAACTACCAAGGAAGAACCGGGCTATGTATTGAAGTAAAGATTTCTATTTGTTTGGTTTAAAGTGTCATAACTTAAATGAAAGAGTTGAATCAACCAGCTAAGATTTTCTCAAAACTGTTTTCCTTTTGCATATATGATAATTTTCTAAGATGCCTCTAATAATTTTCTAGAAATTGCCTGGATTGCATATCCTGAGCATAAAAATAGTTTAGGATTGATCCCTCTGCATCAAAGTTGTGGATTTTCCTTTCCCATGTATTGAACTAGAATTGAAATATGAGAAATTTGTTTTGAAAATTAAGATATTCTTTTTTCTGCATAGTGTAACTTTTTTTTTTTTACTTTTTTTCTAGAAAGCTTCTATTGGTATGTAAATAAGATAGAATTGTTTAACATTGTAGACTCTGGAAAGTACACGTGAAAATGTAACAGGGAGATCTCTCTGAAATATTACATAAGGAGTTAAAATAGAAATGTTGCTTAGAGTTAAGCTTCCCTTACTGTACAGACCAAGAAGTAAAGCTGTTTGCAGAAAAAAGAAAACTGTGCAATTAAGACTGGCCCAAACATAAAGGAAACAAATTCAGGGCAAACTCGGCCTAGAAACTGTGGAAGAAAATTGTAATAAACTTTGTTACCAAGTGCTTCAGCACTAATTTCTAATTTCAGAATTGTGTTTTAATATTGTTGAAATCTTTAGTCCATGTCCATGCACTTGGCAAAAAGCCTGGCAAATAGTCTAGTTTTTAGCTATCAGTCTTTTTAAGAGGAGCCAAGTGAGGGGGGGTTTGTGGCAGGGGTCGAGGAGCTGAAGTGCTTCTTCCAGCAGGAGCACTCCAGCGTTCGAGAGCAGACCCCTGCTGATGGGCCCTTGGAACTGCACATCCCTGCGGACCAGCGCCTGTAATAATCCTTTCCCCGGGGGACACCAGGCCTGGGTAGCACAGGAGCTGGCAGCTCCTGGGGTGAAAGGTGCCAAAAAAGCAGCAGTGCAGTGTTGTGATGAGCATTTGCAGAGGAAACACAGCGGTGATGGTGCTGCTGGGGGTGCTGGTGGCACGGGGGCAACTGTGCTGGGGCTGTCAGCTGGACTGGCCTGTGCCAAAAAGGGCTTGGATGTGCACAAGGACAACAGAGGCTTTGTACAGTCAGCACCAAAACACAGATCAAGTTTTGTTATGTTTTCATTTTAACTACAAGTGCTTTGGGCTCCTGACCCATAAGAGGCTCGGGACTGTGTCATTCTGAATATTTCCTTCCCTGGAGATATTCAGAAGCTGTCTGGACGCAACCCTGAATAACATCCTCCAGGGGACCCTGCTTGAGTAGGGAGGTTGGACTAGATGGCCTCTAGTGTTTCCTTCCAACCTTACCCAATTTGTGATTCTGTGATTTTATGCAAGATGCCACTTACTCTTTCCTTGCAGTGCTCATGCACTTCAGGTTAATGGCACTCATGGTTGCTGCGCTCTCCTGGGCCTTGGGCAGTGACTATTCCTTGTGCAGAGCTATTGAGGAGTTATCTTAAGTGGATCAACCAACCCCTGCAGTGTCTGGTGAATGCAGGGCAATGTCCTGGTTAAGCTTCTTGAATGTATGAAATGGCACTGCTGCAGCCAAGGCAAGTGAAATCAGACCCATCTCCGTCTCACCAGATGAGAGTCTCACCCAAGACATACAGCTTGAGTGCTTCTCAGGGTATAAAGGTAGTACTCAAAATTATAAAGAATACATAATAACCAAGAGTTTTTTTCATTACTGTTTTAGACAAGTGATGGAGCAACAGCAACAGCGCCAGGAATCTCTGGAAAGAAGAACCTCTACCACAGGCATGTATCAAATCAAGCAGATACAGTTTTTCCCTGATTGTCTCCTCTTGCTTTTGGTGGGATTTGTGGGGTGCTATACAAGAGCTACTCCACTAAAAGTGGTTATAGTTTTGAGTAGATTTTAAAGCATTGTCAGCTAGAGAGTTTACATGTATTTGGGCATGGTTGTGTTGTTTTGCAGAGGCTCAGGTCTGGGGCATTCAGGTGATGCTAGGCAGGTTTTGCACTTGGCAAAACTTATACAGCTGAGCGGCATTTTAGATGTACCAAGGAGGCCTGGACATGCTTTTTCCACACCCATGAGGAGAGCAGATAGCACAGCCACTGCTAGAGTGGCTCCACATTTCCAGGGGATGTCAGCACAGAGGCATTGAAGTGCTGGATGTGCTCAGGCAGTCCACATTGTTCTGCAGCACAAAGCAAACTACAGCACAGAGGAAAATATAGCTCTAGATGCTCATCAGTGGGGATTTTGTGATCATGAAGTGGAGTCTTCTGTGGACTTTCTTAATGGAATATATATATATATTTAATGAGCTTACAAAAATCCTCTATAGCATATTAAGTTGCACTAAGCTGAGAGAAAAGATGACAGAAATAGTTTATAACTACAAATTATGGCTTTGCCTCTCTGAAAGAAGGCAGAGCAAGGAAGCCAAGATGGCCATCTTATGTTTGGGCTTTGGTTTTGGGCAAGTTTTTTCAGTTAATCTGGTCACATAAGTGACATGTTTTTCCTCAGCTGTTAAAACTTTTTAGTTTTTGACTTGAAACCATTTCAGACATACACACACACCTTCAGCAACAGAAATAGTTGGACTTCTCTTTCAGCAGAGATTAGTGTGCTATTCTGCATAAGAAACTTGGCCAAAATCCTGCCTTGGCATACACAAGGAGCCATATACATGGCTCCTAGGGGTTGCTGACTGTCCCCTCTCTGGCTACAAGGTGGCTACCTCTGTGTTCAGCATATCCCTTGCAGCTGTCCTGGTGCAAAGGTGATGCTCGTGATCCTGACTCAGTTTCACGTGGGGCTTGGAGGAGCCTCACTGTCACCAGAGCATGCAGCCCATCCCATGCTGCCAGGGTTCTGCTCCACACACCCCTCCAGCTCTGCTGAGGGCTGGAAATCCCCAAGCTGGTGCCTGCACCATCTCCTCTTTGCTTTGTTTGAGTTTCTGTTTGCGTTTACTTCACGGTTCCTTTTTCTTCGTTCCACTTTGCCTTGGTTTCATTCCTTGCTGCATACCCACCTTATTCTTTTCATTTGTCTTTTCTGTTCTTTTAGTTTCCACCCTTCAATTAAGTCTGTCCTCTCCCCTCTCTCAGCCCCAGTCTCCTCCTCCCACCTCCAGTAACTGCGGTGCTCCTGCCTCTGGTGTTGTGCTCCCCCCACTACCTCATGCCAGCACTGTCTCTTCAGAACCCTTTGTCCCTGAGCCCGGCAGTCAATCCCCTTTCATATCCCAGTGGAGAACCAGAGAGCCCCCACAGTTCCTGCACAGGCACTCGGCCTCTGAGCTGCCAACAGCCCCAGGTTCCTCCCCTCCCTCCTGCCCAAACGGCAGGACCGTAATGCCAGGCATCAGGCGAACCTCGCTGTCTCCACCCCCTCTCCATCATTCCCATTTTCCCTTTGCCTCTTACCAGCCTCTCAGGGGCTCTTCTCTTTCATGCTCTCCTTGGTCTTCTGCTCCCTCTGCCACAAGTGCACCATCTCTGCAGAGGGGTGATGTCCTGCAGCCACGTAGTCCCACCATCCTGCCTGCAATTCCTGTCCCACCTGACAGGGTCAAGGGACCCACAGATAAAGCAGGCCAGGAGACCTCAGCAAATGTACCCCTGAATGGCCATCCTGAAGAACAAATTGGTTTAGGCCCCTCTGGGACCCAGGTGAAAAGTGTGGATGGGTCCTTCTTGCCACACCTAGGAGGTGGTGCACCCTGCTCCCCACTGCCCACCATCACCAGCCCCCCCACCTCCTCTGGCCAGGCTCCTTCCCCATCCTCCCATCCATCATCTTGTCCTCCACAGCAGTGTTGTCAGCCCATGTCACACTGTCTTCCATTGCCTCCCCCCCATGCTGCTGTGTCTGAGGTGGCTATGCCCAGGAGGACCCCTCCTTACATGACATCACCAGCCATTGCCCACTTGAGTAAGTACTGATTCTGAGTGAGTTGTGACCTGTGTAAAGCCATAGCTGTCAGCTGTTTAAAAAGCCCTGTTGGCACTGCCTGTAACCATTAGAAAAAGGGCTGAGAGACCCAAAGCTACTCCTGCTGTATGTGATTTCTGAAACTGAGATGGAAAAGTATCCAAATCACTCAGGACTGGTCCAGGGACCAGGCAAAAAGTAAGCATTACAGAGCCAGGACCCTGTAGCTGGGTTGTTGCAGTGCATATTCTTACAGTATTAGGCCAGATGGAGATGTCATTCAGCACAGTCAAATTGCTTCAAAGAGCCTCATATAGAACCTGTTTTCAGCTGGTCTAAACATAGCAGATGGGCTCTTCTGAAGCTGGAGGCCAGGTCTGTGATAGACTTCTTGTCGGTGTAGGAATACTGGTAGAGGTTGTGATTTTTACTCATTTTCTTAAGTGGTATTTCTGTTACCACCAAAAGATAGAACATGGATTTTGGCTAAGTTACCCAGAATCCCCTGTGCCTGTGTAATTTATTTAATTCTCTTCTGGTGTAAGCTGCATTTATAGTTGTGGGCTTGTCACTATAACTATTCCAGCAAACCTTTTTCATTGAAGACAGATCAAGAGCTTGGGTCTGGCCACTTTTGCATATGGTTTTGATTTCTAGTGCCTACCTAAAGCCTGCAGAGTTAGAACACTTGCACGTAGTGCCTATTTGCAATTCAGAGCATAAGTTTTGTGACTTGGATCTATTCATGTTTATAACCACATATAATGCTAAGGTGACATGCCTGGAAGAGGAAGAAAACTAAAACATTTCCTTTCACTTTCTGCTAAAAATATTACTGTGACCACTGAAGGCTCAGTCCTTCAGCTGATACAAGTCCTTGAAATCTACTTAGTTCAATAAAATTTTAGACTCACATCAGTCCATTATTTTGACTCAGTTCAATTTTTGCCCGAGGCTGGCCTCTAATTAGGTGGGTGTAGTTTTGCAATTACAATTAACTGTACCCACAATGAATTACTAGCTATTATGTTCATGAACGAAAGAGGGCTTGAAATGTTTGAAGTATTTCTAATAGCAGCTATGGTTCATTTCAAGAATGGAATTGGGAGTGTGAAATAATGGCAGAAGTAACCACAGAAATAAGGCAGTATTGTAAGAAAATCCAGATAAGAAGAAAAACAGGCTGTTAATGTTAAATACAGTTTCCAAATGTTTCTCAGTCAAAACCCACCTGTCTTTCAAAATAACACTTACTGAGCAACTGAACCTGTGATTTTGCACCAGGAGCAGCCTGTTCTGACAGAGTGTACATGGGGAAATACCTTGGGATGGTGTATTCGTTCAACTGACCTGTTACAGACAGGGAAAACACTGCAACGGAGTTACCACCATCAGCCCCTCCAACAGGCTGCTGCTGCAGTGAGGAGCTTTGCTGAACCTCGGGGTGCTTGGAGCTGGAGTCTCCCCTGATTATTTTGCAAAACTGGCTGAGGCCACACACCTTCTGTTCGACAGAAAGGAGGATGTGTCGCTGTAACCCACGATTCTTATGAAAAGCTGATGTTAACCGAAGTCCATGGAGTTCACTGATGTAGTTTTTTATCTCCATGTAGAATGCAATGGGAGAAGCAGAAGGATGTGCCACTTATGAATTGGGAAGCGTTGTCCATGTTTTGATTTTGACACAGAATAGAACACTAGCCCGGCCAGGGAGAAGAGGGAGAAGGCTGGTTTGTCAGTGGCAGGGTCTTGCAGGAGGACATAACTGTAGCTGACTGACCATTGATACAAACACCATTCCCATACTTCCACATGCATGGTGCATCCTTGAATTGATCACTTGTCCTGCAGTCAGGTCGTGGCCTAGGGGGTGGGAACGTGACCTTGTCTATGGGCTGGAGGAGACAGTGCTTCATGTCTAATTCCTATTCTCTGCATTTCAGGCCCAACACTTCCACCTGGTCACCCCAGTGGTGCTGCTGTGATCCCTGCTTCATCTGGGGGGCCCCCACCTCCGCCACCCCCCCCAGTCCCTCCGCCACCCATGGGAGCTGCGCCCCCCCCACCGCCCCCGCTGCCATCCGGCGCCGGCCAAGGGGCTGGCACTGAAGATGGGTCAGTGTCAGGGCTCGCAGCAGCTCTGGCTGGTGCCAAACTAAGGAGAGTTCAACGGGTAAGGAGGTGCTGCTGGGATTCCCCAATGGGCTCTTGTCTGCTGCAGGAAAGCCTGGCACAGCTTTACCAGTGTAATGGTCTGCTAATCCAGCTTGAAACATGGTGAAACACGCTTCAGCTGACCACTGGGTGGACTTTTAAATGTGAGTTTGTAGTGAAAATAAAGCTGAGCAGGATTTGTCTGCTGGAGTTTACACTCTTCAGAAAATGTTAATTAGCAAATGGCTGCAAGTTCTGACATTGCCAGGATTTCATTACTTCAGCAAAGTCCACTGTTGTACTGTTTGTTAGTGTTTTCAGTTTTTATGAGTGGTTAGACCTACGCTATGCTTACAAAAACCAGTGTAGACTTTTGAGACCTCATGTCAATAGGTGTCCACTCAGGTAAGGGTTGCTTAACCATGCATAAGCATAACCGTGAATAAACAGCACTGTGGGTTTTTTCATCGTTTGCCCATATAATTGCCTCACCCAGACCTTTTTTTTGTTTTAGTAAGGGTTCATGTGGGTCTTCTTCCCAAGGCAGAACACATCTTTATCTCTGGTTTCGAGCTGTGATTGTGATCACTGTTCCTAATACTTAAGAAAATTAATCATTAAGGGTGTGGTAAAGGAAACCTTTCATTAATTCCAGTGTTGATTTCTGTCTTAAGCCAGAAGATGGTTCAGGAGGGTCCAGCCCCAGTGGGGTCTCTAAGAGCGATGCCAATCGAACAAGTAGTGGAGGAGGTGGAGGAGGACTAATGGAAGAAATGAATAAATTACTGGCAAAAAGGTTTGTACTTACACTTCAAGTAGGCCCCATGAGATCTGCAGCAAATTGTGGAACAAAGTGCTGTCATTTTGGGTTAGCAGTTGGGTCACTTTGGTGCTTCTTTGCAGTTTGACAGGTCCTGCATAGATGTTGGATGCCAGTATTGCCTGGCCTTTAATATGAAAGGTGTTGCAGCAATGATACCTGGTGGGGTGTAGCTTCTGTGGCAGATTCTGTAGCATGGAAGCTTTCAAAGATGGTGATAAATGCATCCTCTGGGCTTTTGCCATTTTACTAGATCTATTTCAAAGTTATGGTTTTCAGTAAGAGTAAACTGTGAAAGGAACTTAGACAAATCATTCTTTATGTCACACATTCAGGATGTTGAGCCCAAAAATAAAAACACAGTTGCAATGAAAGGACAAGACCTTGGCAGGTAAACTATTATTAATTCTGAGTGTGTTTCAGACAGACTAGCCTAGTTATTCTCCACTAAGGCAAGTTGTGATGTATCAAGCTACCAGCTGTTAAAAGGCGCTCAATTTTTCTAATTTTTTTTTTTTCTCTTTTCCCCTTATTCCATCTGTAATGTTCTGTCAGACTCCCAGGTTCCTAGTGTTAGATGCTTTATTTTTAGATCTAATTTTTTTTAACTTATGAACAGTGAAGGAAAAGGATGAATAAAATAATGAGGGGTAGGTATAGTTGTAGAGTGTGCAGAGATGGAGTTTTTAAATAATGTTCTCTAGTATAAAGACAGTTCCCAGCTCGAAGAATTTGATTCCAACTTTTCTCCATGTCCTGTTCATTTCAGAAGGAATTCTGAACGTGGACTTTAGATGTAATCCTTTGAAAAGTATTAAATAAATACACAACACTCTAAAAAGTTCCAAGCAGTATAAAGAAGCAAATAGATAATTTTCTTTCTTTTCAGAATTAAAATAGCTTGACAGCTTTTAATAGTTTTTTACTGGTTCTTGGGCTGCTCCATATGAAGCAGTTGTCTGAAAGCAAAGTAAGGTTTGGTGACTAGATGCTGGGGCAACTAGCTCTGTTCAAGCAAGCAAGCTGAATGGACATCTCATATGTTTGGATATAGAAATTGTACACACTTCTGTGGTTCTAGTCAAAGGTGTATGCCAGTATGGCTTTTTGCAGTGGGATCTCGTGTCTTCAGGTATTCAGGGTCAAATTTCCCTGATACCTTAACAAAAGCACTCGCACTGCTGTGAGCACTCTGCTGCTTCTACGCTGAAAATAACTGAGCTGCAAATACTTTCCCAGGGAGTTGACAGCAACAGAATTGTCCCCTAAATTTTACTTCACAAAGCCGTGGAAGTAACTGGAAATATGCAAGTGTCAGTCAAGGGTGCAATCTGGGCACATGATGTTAAACTGATACTGACAGGACTTCTTTTGGCTGCAAACCCCTTTTTATGCATGATGACATGAAGGAAGAACCTGGCACTGTGTTTCAGGTTGTTCTTACCTGCCTTACTAACCTACTCTTATGAGGAGGTAAAAAAAATGTTTTTTAAACTGAGCATGTTCAATACAGAAATCACAGAATAATGAGCATGGGATCTCAGGGGGCCTTTTCTTAGCAGTAAACCCCATGCTCAGAAACAGGGAATATGTCTAATGCTCAATAAGTAACTGAGGAAAACGCTTTTGAGAGTTCAGGTGCTATAAAATACCACTCTCTAGATTTAGTGGGCCCCCTGAGAGCAGCCCTTTGCCTCAGGACTGAAGTGCAAACAGCATAATGAACTCACAAACCACTGTCATTTCCAGCCCAGTTAAGTTTGTTGCAGGACATAAATCTAACACTGATCTCTCACCCTGGCAAATATTTCTCTCACTTAGATTTGTAATAACTATAATTTTTTTTGTTAGAAGAATCAGGTAAATATTAGGGAAAGACTACAAAAATTATTACCAATCTAATAAACTTATTAATGCAGTTGAATATCTGGAAGTAATTCCCACAGAGCACAGTGTCCTACAGAACATACTCATCTGTTTGGGTTTTTTTGGTCAAGTTTTCATCAAATCCTCCAAGTTGTGTATCCAGTGTGGCTTTTCTCAGAAACCTTTCTTAGTGCCACTTGGGATTTTTTTAAATATGAGATGAATATTGCTCTCTTCAGAAGCAAGACTAAATGTAAAACCTGTCATATTGGTGTTTTAAAAAACATCTGCTAAGGGTAGTGTTCACAGGGGGATAAGGGTAAAGTTCAGCACAACCAAAATCCATGTGGAGGCTTGAACTGCAGTTCCCCTAATTGTCTAAAATGGAAAATTGGATATCTGGAGCTGACTGAGAACAGTGTCATCACTGCAATACCCATCTGAGCCACGTGGGAGGGGCAAAGAGGGGATGGCTGGTCCTCAGAAACCCCTGTGGGGGTTTGAGTTGTTCCTCTGGTGTAAGACCGAGGAGACACAACTTCCTGAGTCCTGGGGAGAAGCCATCCCTTTCTCACCCAGTTTCATACCCAGCTGTGCTTCCTTCCTCCACTTCAGCACATTTCCTTCTGCTCTGCACCCTGTGTTCCTCTGTTAAACACTGCCTCATAATATTGCCCCTCTCCCTGAGTTGTATCACTGGGACCCCTCACCTCCACCCCAGTTCTACACAACTGAACACATCCAGCCATTCCCTAGGATGAACGATATAAATAGTAACTCCCACCAAAGCCTGAATCAGTCCTCCCACATGAATGTGTTTCTAGTGGGTTGACTCTGTGTTCTCTCTCATGTTCCTTTGCAAAGGAGGAAAGCAGCGTCACAGTCAGACAAGCCAGCTGACAAAAAGGAAGAGGAAAGCCAAAATGTAAGTGGAAGACTCCTCACCATTGTGCTCTTGCAAACTCCTTGTAAGCCAAAGTCCTGTGCTCATTCACTGTGTGTGATCCAGGAATAGATGTACACATGCAATCAAAAGCTGAATGTAACTGCTTCCACCTTTCCTGGGAACAACACCTTATAAACCAGAATTGTCGCTTTATTCGTAGGCTAAATCCAAACCAGGCACTTTTTCGTGGTCTGATCCAAATGTTGTAAGGGGTGGTAGATTCTTGCCCTGTAAGAAGATGCATTGAACCTCCTGGCAAGTCAACCTGAGATCACATTCAAGTTTCTTACTTTACGTTTGAGGCTTCAGCTAAGCTGAAGTGGATCATCAACCACGGGGTGTAACTCTGGATTGCCAACCTCCACACAAAGTGAGAATCAGCTCACTTGAGACCTGAGTGCACAATGAACATGTCTGGGAGGGATGAAGAGTAAACAGTGTATTAACTGTTAGACCATTCAAAAGTCAAAATATGTGTTCATGATACCTACACTACAATGACATACAATTTGGACAGTTTCAGGGAACTTTGATTCATTTCTATTTTAACTATTCTGTCAGTATATTGTCCACAAAACCAATTATACAGGAGGCTTTATTTGATACAGTCTGTAGGCTGAACTTGATACAGCAATTTTGAGTTCAACATGCAGATGAAAACATTTTTTTACCCATGGAACTAGTAAAGCATGAAAGATCTTTCCTGTTTCAAGAGAGGGCAGGATTTGCACTGTGTCCCTTTCCATGTGGTGCTTTTCTGGGCTGCTGCTCATTCAGCATTCCTGTTGCTAGCCAGTACCCTCATGAAGGCTTTCTGCCATGGCTGAAATGCCTCAATTGCCTATATAGAGATGTTCCCCCAAAGACAAAGTAACAGCTGCTCAGTAGAAAATCCATTCGGAAAACGTAGGTCTCGCCCCAGGCTGAAAGGTTTGTAGCAAGAGCAGGAATAAGGAGTTTGCACTGTTTAGGTAGAAATGCAGAATTTTTTGCGTGTTCCTCTAGGGATGCTTCAAGCATGGAATTTGCCTGTTGAACTCACTATGCAACCATTGCTCTTAATCTTGCCCCAAAGCTGGTTTTGAACCATATACTTGGAGATGAAAGGCACCATTTGGCTTCTAACTATTCAGCCTCTGCTGTCTTTCTATCCCTTCTTCTCTCCTTGAAGCTTTACATTAGTTTATATCCCCAATCAAACTTTTCAATAGCACCAAACTGTTCAGAAAGGTGTTTCAGAGTACATTTTGTGGTCAGGGTATCTTCTATCAGACTGGGTGCAATTCCATTTTACAATGCATAGGTAATGCTTTGCTGAGCATGTTTTGAGGGCTGCTAAATGATCTTGTCATGTCAAACATATGGATGAATTGTTTATGATGTCACACATAAATCCCAAACAAGAGTACAAATCTGTGATAAGTGTTAAATCTTCTGCTTAAGAGGAATACTGATTGATTTAGTTACATTCTGCTAGTACCTGGACTCCTCTCACTGATACCAGTGGCTGTCCTGGGCTGAAAGGCTGGGATCTGAGCTACTGTTCCTTCAAATGACTCAGTATCCATATCTCAGAGAGTTTCTAAATTTGGGAAATGGATGGTTTGTATTTAGGCAACAGCAGACAGCACTTTAGAGTGGTTTCAGCCTGGTTTGGTATATAGAGATCAGAGCGATTGAGTGTAATCCTGAAAAGGTGTCCATATTAGCTAAAATAAAAAGGATGTATTTTGCCATTTTAAAGGGAGAGAAAAGTTAAAGTTTAAATAGCCTTGAGCCCATACCTTGGCAGCAGTGCCTGTTGGACATGGTTGGAGGAAACTTGCTTTTGTACCACACATGCTACCACTGGTCTCCAGAGTAGAAGAGGACTCTGTGCTTCATCTCCAAAATTCAGTAATGTCCTGTTTTTCTCTTTATAGGATGATGCTAGCACCTCTCCTTCAACCAGTACACGAGGCTCTGCCCAGCAGCAGCAAAATTCATCAGGTATTAAGTCCAGCTACTAGTGTTGTAATTGTCTTCATAATCTAGTCTTCTCCACCACCTCTAGGCTCTGGATTCATTGCCCTACTTCTGACTGTAGCAGCAGTAACTAACAGAAAAATTCCTGAATAGTTATTGTTTTAAAAACTGTACTCAGCAAGAAATTATGATTTTATATGCTTCACAGCCAAGAAAATTGCAATACAGCCAGTTTAGTTATTGGGGTCCAGTCATGTAGCTGAGGAGCTGTGTCTTCAGCATTGTACACCTAAATCTTCTAAGAGAAAGAAGCTATATTATTATTTTACTTTTTGTAGTGTAGATGCCTTGATTGATACAGTTGAGGTTTGGATCTCAAAGTGCTATCCTTCCTTAGCCTAGTAGCTTATTGCAATAAGGCTGATCCTGAGAGTTACTAGATTAAATTAAGGAGCCCCCAAAATATGTTTTTCCTGCAATTAATTGAAATAACGGTATCTGAGTAGATGAGCTGCAAGCAGTCACATTCGTCCTTGCATCAGTCTTGGCTTTTATGCATGCTGAAAGAAATCTCTCCCAAGGGAATGAGTATTTAACCATTCCAGCTTCCTTTTGGAACAAAACCATGACTTGTGTGCTTTGCAAGGGAAGGACAAGAAGCCAGGAGAAAGGTGCATGTAAATGAGGAACAAGATCTAGAGATTTTATGGGAGTGCCCATAATTCTTTTAAAGGCCTTTTCAGGACCTACAGAGGAGCAAATCCTTGTATATAGTGCTGTATGTTACTCGAGTCCCTGAAACAGTTCACTTCACTTTAGGAGGAGAATGGGACCACAGTAAGCACTTTCAGTAACAAGGGTTACATAAGTGCAGCTTCTGGGAAAGTTCTGTGAATTAGAAATGAAGTCAACATTAAATAAATTCTCTGTGGAGATTTGCGTAGCGGGATCTCACTGCCCTGTTTTTAGATACACCCGCATTTTCTACCAACTCTGCAGCCAAAAAACTAAGACTTTTTAACTTAAAATATAAATTAAGTCTTGTACTGAATAAAATAAGCCTTGCAGCAAGTAGCCTGTATTTCCTGATAGAAGTGATTTATGCTTTTCCTCCTACTGTTCCAGTACCATGTCTTTTTAGTACTGTTTCACTATCCAGTCCCTAATTAAAGGGATCACTAAGCAGATTTTTGCCAATGCTTTCCCTATAATGTAGGCAACTGCACTCATTAAGCTATCCCACTTTCCTGTTTTTTCCAAGTCACTCATCCTAACTGAAGGAAAGCAGCTGTATAAGACAATCAACTTCAAGACATTTTTGTCGTTAGAGCAAAATAATAAACTAGTTTTTCATGTTTGTTTTTCAGACTCTGGGAAGAAGCCATGGGAAAGGAGCAATTCTGTTGAAAAGCCTGTATCTTCATTACTTTCTAGGTGAGCTGCATGGGTTGTCCCTGTGGCTGGCTAACAGTCGGGATGGTCATGCTGTCCCTGTGGCACGTGCACAACTCATGTCTCGTTTCATTCCATTGCTGTAGAAATCCATCAGTGGCGAAGAGCTGTGAAGCTAAGAGCCCCACACAATCCCACGTGTCTTCTAGGTACTGGCTAACAGCCTGGCTTCTTAACTGTCTTGGCTTGTCCTTTGGCTAATCCCATCATTCAGCACTGATGTTCGTCTTCCCTCAAGTCTTTTACTCACTCATTTACAATGTGCTTTATCTGTTGCTGCACAGAGTGTGAAGGTAGAGTGTGTTGTGTCAAAGGCTTGTTCCATGGAAAGAGCCCCCTGCTCATGAGGGCACAGGCATCACAGATGTTAATCACACTGAAGCAAGTGCTTAAACCATCTGTGTGTGTGAATCAGAGACATGGGCTTGGCGGTGCTGTGCCATGTGGAAGGCAGGTTTTGGAGCATCTTTTTACAGCAGTTTCAGGATGACCCTGCCAATAGGTGAAGCTCTCATTGCCCAACCTCTGCAGAAATAGAAATGCAAAAGCAGAAATGATCTGAAAAATCTGCAGTTGGGATAAGGGAAGTTATTCTTCCACCCATGCAGCTGCAGTCGATGCATAAGAAAGGAGAGCAAGGCTTGGTGCAGTAAATCAATAAAATCAAGCTGTAAAAAGGCACAGCAACAGATTAGGGCATTCAGACATATGGGGTTCAAAAACTAGCAGGTTTCAAAAGCCAGCAAAACCTAAAGTAGGACTCCAGAAGTCCTTTCAGTCAGAAGAGCCAAGCTGCAGGATCAGCGCCCATGTTTTTAGTCACAGAGATTGACTAAAGTTTGATGTTGGACACCTAAAGAGAGGCTTGCTTCCAGTGCTGGTTGAGAGCCATCCAGTGTTACTGGACACTGAGATGGATGGATAAACTGAATAGGGAGGTAGAACACAGGCTTAGATATGTTTAGCATTTGCTGCAAAGAGATGTAAAATTTTATGTTATTAGGTATATGATAGTGCTGGCAGTCTGGAGAGAAAGTTGCCAATGGCAACTATCTGCATATGCTTGCTGCTGTGTTACAAATGCTGTAACACGCCCTGCCTAAACATTCAGAGGGATACATCCGTGTTACTATAGCAAAATACAGTTTTGCCAGCCCTCCTAAAACCAATGGAACATGTTGGTTCTAGGAAAATATGAGTTTCAAATAGATGCAGAAAGACTGTTCTTTCTCCTTGCAAATGGGAATGAAATGTGGGCTATTGAAAGCAGCCATCATGTTTCACTAGCTGCCTTTTATGATGCTATTCCATCCTGAGAGGAGGAGTTCAGCAGGAAAAAATGCTTTCCTAATTTAGCACCTGGAGTAGTGCTCAGCAGTAGTAGTGCTTGCTTGAAAAGATTTCTGTGGGGGAAGTGGGGCAGGTTTCTAAAGCTCTCGGTGGTGACCTCTTTCTGTTCCTGATCAGTTTGATGGCGATTGTATCTGCCTTAACTCCCAGCTTAGCTGTGTCATGGTAGGACACATGTCAAGGTTTCCCAAAAAAGGGTTGCAAGACCAAGCAACCCTTGCAAGGAGTAGCAGCATCTCTGCCAGCACCTATTTTGGGCTCAAAGATGATGGCAAAATTATTTGAAGCCTTTGTATAGTTTCATGGTTAGTTTTTAAAATGTTTTGGAGTTACCGATTAAATGAGAAAGGCAAGCAGCTTCTACTTCCTTAATTTATTTTATCAGATGTCATCAGAGTTCAGCCCACTGACTAATATGTTGAAAGATCAATAACATTCACGTGTACCAGTCATTAAGGCCAAACTGGCTTTGTTTCTGGGTCAATGTCATGGTTGGGATAACTGGGATACATAATGCTATCAAGAAACCACACTTGACTAAGTCAGGTCTTCCAGGGAAAGGATTAGTGGCTTATTATTTTCCCTATTATATTTTTCTAACCTGTAATCTACTACTAATTTAGCCCCCAGTTAAAGCCTAGGTTGCCAAGACAGGATTGCTGTACAGAAAACAGACTGTGAGAGAAAACCAGACATGTAGCTTGCAAATTGCAAATGCTGTAATAAAACACATTGTTCAGCAGGCTTTATCCCCTCAGCATTTTCAAGTCTGAAATCATTAAGATTCCCAACACCAAAAAAAAAAAAAAAAATCATTTCAGTGCAGTCTTTGTGCTCCCTCCAATATGTCTGCAATGGGAGAAATTTCACAGCATCTTTGAGGGTCAGGTTGTGCATATGGGAGCAGTGCTGCTCCCTGGCTGCCAAATGCTCTTGAGCAGCATGATAAGGAGTCTCCTGTCCAGCACTGGAACACAGGAGCTCCTGCTCTGCGGTGGATTTCATCCACACCATCAGGTACGTGTAGCTTAGCACACATTACAAGGAACTAACTGGGTTTTTTAATGCTCTTCTTCCGTTTCTCAAGGATGAAACCAGTGAGCAGCAGCAATGATGTGGCTATGGATGCCTTAGATTTTGATCGAATGAAACAGGTGAGTGAAGAAGCCATTTGCACTTAAGAGATTCAATGAGCTACCCATTTTCCCCCATGCATGCGCTGTACAAGCAAAACAGCTGTTCAGTCTTCTGATTTCCTCTATAACTAGGTGCTTAGAGAAGGGCTAGCTGGTGAGCAGCAAGAGAGCACAATCTCACTGCTATTTCATCAATATGTCTGTACAGAAATGTGCAAATAAATATGCCAGCATCTTCTGCATCCGTGCCCGGGAGTGCAGAAGTAGCTGTTTGTAGTGCCAGGCTCTGATCGGCCGCGGAGGCGGGGGACAAGCACAACCGTGTTAAACTTGCATTTTCTTCCACCAGTTAGAAGGAAATTCTGAGCAGCTGACTTGTGTTTTGTCTCATCAGGAAATATTGGAGGAAGTTGTAAGAGAGTTACACAAAGTGAAAGAGGAGATAATTGATGGTAAGAAAGAGAAAAATTATTATTTTTCTCATCTTTATGACTAATTTCCCATAGATAAGATGATAGGAACTGCAGAGAGTTCCCTGGTGTTTTCAGACTTCTCTGAGCAGCTCTGATTTATACGAACATTTGAAGAATAAGCATCTACCTTATCTGAGCTCTGACCATAACATTGTGTTTACATCCTTTATGCTGTTGATGAGCATTTTTACCACCAACCTATGAGAAATTCACTGGCTGGTGTTTCTCACAAGTGGGAGGGTGAGAAAGGGCCTGCCCGTAGCCCATGGCACATCAATTTATCACAATTAGCAAGCGTGAAATCTTGTAACTAGCTGGCCACACAGGTCCAGGATGAGGAGGGGACAAAGGCAGCTAACTGAAAATCCTTCCCAAAAATCTTCTGTAGGCTTCCTGTGCTTGAAGAGCTAGTTTAGACCTTCATTTGGTTACAGCTTTCCAAATAGCCATGCATTTTTATAATTCATTGAAAAATACAGCAGCTGTACCAAATGTATCAGTACTTTTTTTATAAATTGCTTTGCAATATACAACTGAAAGTATTTTTCAGGGCCACTGTTGAAATGCTCAGTAAAATTCCCATTTGAAGCCCACATTAGGGCATATGAAGGATGCATGTCCACACACTGTACTCCCCACCTTAGATTACACAGAAGGGAAAAAGAGGAGACTGTAAAACAGCTAAAATCCATTCCCTGTCCCCTTGCTCTAGACCTGTGTGCTCACAAAACTCAGGGCAGTTTGCAGTTGAAGAGGCCCTTGCCCAAACGCTACCGTCCCAGCAGCTTGGCCCTCAGAGCCTCCCTAGTTCATTCCAGTGCAAAATAAGGCATTCACATACACCACAGATGCAACTTCTTAAAGTAGTACTGCAGTTTGCAAGCCAACAGCTGACTGCTTACCCTTACTCATCCTTTTACCCTCCACTCATCCTTCTACCAGCGTGTACTTTCTGCAACCTCTGTACTTAGCATTTTCCATCACACTGAATGTAACATTATGCACTAACTTTTTGGTTTGGTTTTCTAGCCATACGGCAGGAGTTGAGTAGAATCAGTACAACATAATGATTGCAAAGCATTTGGACGGTACTAAGAATGCTAGGAAGATCGGATCATTTCTAAGTGTACCAAGGTCATGCAAGATGGTGAGAGAGGACACCGGCACTGTCTTTGTTCTTACACCCTTTTTATTAGCAGACTCAGCACACTTTGAAGCTTGCTGCTGCCTTGGATTCGCTTCATTTTAAAAGTCTTAATCTAAAGATTATTAAATTTTAAATTTTCGGATTTTTTAGATTTCATCTGACACTGCACATTGGATTTGTCAGCCTTTTTTGTATTTTGTATTTGCTTATTTAAATGTATTACCTTTCTTTTTAGTAGTAGATAAGAACACACGTGAACCATTTGCTTTTGATAGGTGACTTCAAAGTAATTTTACTAGTAGTCTGCAATGTAAATGAAGATCCTTTGCCAACAGAAACGTATTGAGGCATCACCAGAAGAAAGAGAGACATGTTTAGTTGTCAGCCAACAAGTTCTTTGTCTCAGAGTTATCACAATATTAAAAAATGGTACGTCAGTGCATCACAGTATCTGTGTTCATATTGGTAATAAACTGTTTATTGTCCACATGGCCCTGCCTTTCTTTGTTTCATGTGTCCCTTGAGCTCCCGCGCTTCTGTGTCACTTGAGTTGATGATAAGGGGAAGGTGACTGAGGATCATGGTTGGGTGGCAGCTCTGCCTGAGCAGTGCTGCAGAGCATGAGGAGAGAACCTGAGTGTTTATGGCTGACGCAGTGGCCACAGCCCTGCCTTATCTCACGGTGAGACGTGGCTCTCACCTGCCCAGCCCTCTCGTATCGCCAGCTGAGCACCACCTGCAGCCAGGCTGCCACAACCTCAGCAACTTTTTGCCAAAGTCGGTGAGGGACAGTGGCCTACGGCTCTTCTCAGGCCACCACCACCTGTCCCACTGCATCTTCAGCCATCACTGAAAAAAAACACAGGTCCCATCACCTGCACCTCTTTCAGGCTTCCAGTAATAAAAGGGAGGTGTTTATGCAGAACAAGGCTACCAAAGGGATTAGGAGGATGCAGGCTGAAATCACTGGCATAGCACTGCTGACTAGAGGCATAAGGGGAGTCATATGTTAATCTTGTGCAGGTCTTGAGCATTATCCAAGATATCCATACAGGACACCAAACACTTAACAGTGCATACCCAGTCATATCTTTCAGGTCATACAGTTTTTTTCTTTACAGCCATTTTTTCCACCAGCACAATCTTAGGAATTTCTGCTTAATTTAGTTTGGCGCAAGCTTTACGTGGCAGTCTTGATACCATCTTCTTGATAACTTTGTGCAAAAGGCAAGAGATTGGAGTTCAGTTACTGAAGTCTGTCAAATATTTCCCAAGCTCCTTTCCTTGCTTCAGGCTTTCATGAAGATTTTATTTTAAAAGCCAGGCCCCAGAAATGGTTTTGGGAGCAGAGGCTGGTGCAGCAGCCCAGGAGTGGCTGTTTGTCCACCTGCTTGTGTCCCCCAGGCCTCATGGAGCAGTGCAGCAGGCAGGAGGGGCTGCTGGCGAGCTACAGGAGACCCAGGAGAGGAGGCAGGATGGGTTGTGCTTGGAAGTTTGCTGTAAAATGTTACCTGTGTTCTTTTGGGGACCATGGCGTGTTCTTCAGTGCTCTTCAAAGCAGCCTGATCTGCCTTTTAGAAATGTCTTTTTTACCATGTGGTTATGCTATAATTAAATATGGGAGAAATGGGAGTAATCTGAGTTTAATGCAGTGATGAGCTCCAGTCTGAGCCTGATGTTTGTTAGATGTTTAATGCCAGCAGAAGGCAAGAGATAGGTTAAACAGTGGGATAGAGATTTCCACATGGGAACTAAAGCAGGCAGACACCCTTGTGCATGAGAGTATGGGAACTCCAGGACCAAAAGTAGGAGTCTTTCCAGTATGAAGAACACAGACAAGCATCAGTAACAGCAGAGATTAGAACGCTCTGTTGTATAAATCTCTTACAGTAGCTCATGCGTTTACTAATTATAAACCCATTAATGGCATACCTGATGATGGCAAGCCCTTTTCAAAACTGCTGCCTCTCAGACCAAAACCATTCTGTGAAACTGTCCCATAATCCTAATTAAGCTTCAGGAAGTTGGTGCCTGGCACGGTTCACTTTTTCCCTTGGAATGTGGCATTATGCCTGAGGTCAGTAATAACCATGTTGTAATTTGGGCTGAGTGTGCAGCCTGGATACGTTGTGCCCCTCTGTTAACATCAGCCAGCTACTGTAAATGGGTTTTTCTTACTTTTTTCCTCCACCTTTGCAGGCCTCATATAATTAAGACATAATAAGCTGAAGTTTGCACAGGGCCACTTAATAGCAGTGGAAAGGTGTGAGGGGTGGAAGGGGAAGTTTGGCAGACAGGGGCAGGGGAGTAGTCCTGGCATCACAAGCACTGTGCTGGTTCCCAGTGACTTAGAACTCCAATGTCAGGGATGCACAAGGTGGCTTATTTTCAGTAGTGGCACTGCCAGAGGATTCCCCCCTCCCAGACAGTAATTCGGTTTGCCAGTTGCCTCTGTAGAGAAGGGTGTCCTTTTAGAGTGGGCTTGTTGAACCACTGCTATGGGGCAGAACAGAGGCATTTTACATAGCAGAAATCTAAGGGGAAATTAATCTCCACTCTGACCTGTCATACAGTTCCTTCTTGCCAGAGCATCAGTGTGCCCACACGGTGAAGGAGATCTGGATCAATTTTTAAGCAAAGGGAATAAAACTATACACAGCCCTGATGTACTTTTTACCCAGACCCATATGCCATGTCGTTATGGAAAAAAAAAACTTCTGCCAACATTACTGCCCATGGGGAGGACAGGATCGCAGCCTTCTCCAGCAGTACCCACACACACTGGAACTCAGCTCACATTACACATCTGCAGGCACTGCAACCATTTCAAATTCCTGCTGAGATGGACAGTGACAATCAGGAGGGCTGTGGGGCTGCCCAGGCTAAGCAAGCTGGGACCATGATGGAAATACTGATGGGAGGCAGGTTAAGAAGCAGTTGACAATTTTGGTTGGCCCCTGTTTACATCACAGCCTCTGTGTCAGGCTAGGCTAGTAATCCATACACCACATAAGTGACTGCATCTTGAAACAGCTGAGTAAGGGAAGTACAGCATAAGGTCACTCATCAAAGAGGATAAGGACAAAAGTCAAATCAAGGAAGATAGCATAATCTTTATTGTGGTTTTTATATTAACTTGCTAAGTTGGACAAGAGAGTTGAGGAACAGCTGCTAAGGACATGGGAAGTTGAATACCTGATCAGAGTGCCAGCAGCACTGAAGTAAATTAATAAAAAACTAAGGTTCCCTGACATAAGCACTGATACAAATAAGGTAATGGAAGTTCCCACATAAACACCTCTTCCTTTGGGAGAAAAGCAGCTTTAATAATTAAGACATAATGACTTAACTATGTTCTTCACTGAGGAAGCCCAGTTCTTATCCAAAAGCACAAAGCCATATCTGTGAATAAACTGGTATTCAGCCCTGTATTACAAAGGATCTTGCTCTGCTGAGCATATCTGGGTATTTATTTACCCATTTGCCAAAATCAGATGGGTGAGAAAAATGGAGGAAGGGGAAATGGAGGAGGAGGAACCCAAATTGCAGCAGGCTAGCTTGGCTGTGTGCCAGGCTAGTGAATGGACACTGGCTTACTGGATACAGTGCTTCTGGAGCAGGGAACAAAATTGCGTTTATTGAGGAAATCAGGTTTTCCAGGTCTAATTATATACTTTGAGAGACTGATGAGACTGCACAATAATCCTTTGTTACAGCCATGGATTTCCAGAAGAAAAAACTGTTAGAGGGCTAGAAGGCAAGAGCACCTATACAAATCTCTCTTTTAACTGCTTAGTAAGGAAAGAAATACTTTGCCAGCTTTCCAGCGTGATGGAAAGATACTAGATGGCATCTGAAGATCTGAATTCCTGACTCCCAAGATATTGTTCTGCTTGGAGAAATGTATGTTGATTTAAGGTTTTTGATGACAGGGAATTATTGAGGATAGCCACAAGTTTATTGTTGGAGAGGACAGGCAGGAAGATTTGTGTCTTCCAGTGGGCAGAAATGACAGATGAAGGTCAATAGCACCAAGTAAGAGATGTAGGGAGATAAACAGCCCCATCTCTGCATTCCATCCCCTTAACACCATCAGTGGCAATTTTATATAGCTGGAGTATCATATGCTTCCCAAATGCCAAGTCAGTGCCCCTTGAATGACAGAGAAAAAAAACTACCATTATTATGAAAGCAGTTAGGAACAAATACCACCATAGCATCTCTACATCTTCACTGACACACCTTCCTAAATCCTATGCACAGAGAGGGGTATCATATAGAGGAGATCAAGAAAGGTGATCAGGAGTGCTAACAATCTTGACAAGGAACAATTAAAACTAGAAACTCTCCATTCCCGGAAGGACTTACAGTGGGGAAATGCATGAGAAACATGAAGTTATGGATACAGTTGAAAAGGTGAATGAGAAAGGACCAAGCAGTTCCTCCAGGGGCATATCCATGCTGCTGCTCAGGGCAGCGGGTGGAAGACTAAAGGAAGGATTTCTCCTTGCCACAGTTCAGATCTGTCAGTTCGCTACAGTGAGTATTAGATCCTCATGGAAATGCATTCAGAAAAGGTTTAGACAAATCCCTGGAATAAAGATCAAACAGCAGCTACTAAAATAACGATACAACTATACAAAAATATAAACATATTTCATTGCATATACAAAATCTCTGTTACTAGCAATTATCAGAAGATTATTAGATTAGACAAGACATTGAGCAAAAGGCACCCTTGTGTTCTCCAGAGAGTGTCATTTACTACTGCATGCCAGTCCTCCCTGCTTCCACAGTCCTGTGCACGCAGAGCATCCACTTCTAATCTGGCATCAAGAGAAACTAGTCCTCACCTATACACACACATGGTCACATGTAACACACAGCAAACATGCTCCACTGCAGACCAGGCCAAAACTCAGGTTTGGGCATGTGTGCCCCAGGAAGTTAATTCAAAGCCTAGACCAGAGGTTCACCTAATCATAATTCACTCTAACCTAGTTTCTAAGGGTTACACATACAAACATCCTTTATTAAAAAGTATCAGTAGTGCATCATCCTCTTGGTCTAAGCAGCATGCACCAACATTAATTCAGCACACACAGAGATCCTCCTATTTCCGCAGAAAACTGAAGTCATGTGAAAACTGAAGTCAAGTGTGGAAAAACACGCCCCACTGCCACAGGCGGACCAGCCCATTAGCTTTCCTTTGCCAGCTTGCACAGTCTCTTAACCCTTGAGTAAGGACCAATAGAGTCATCAAAAACAAAGTCCCACAGAACTCGAATCCAGGACCGGTGATGTGGGAGGTTATCATAATATTCTGCTGCAATCTTCTTTACCTGGAAGAAGAAGAGAGAGAACGAGCTGTTTAGTTGCACAGTATCAGATGTGTTTCAGCCTTCACATTCAGATCTGATAGCACAGCCATAACCTGAAGTTACCTGTTATTGCTTGTGAACTTCTGAAGTTCAGCCAAATGAGATGTAGTTAAATGCATTTAGATACTTGCAGATTTCTGATGCAAGTTTTGCCTCACAGTGTCAGAATTTGAAAGATGTGGGATCGCTGCCTTCAGTCAGAACTATTTTGTCTCATTTTGGAAGTGGTGGGATCTCCACAGTGAGATGCCTCCTCCACCTAATCAATTGCCAAGACTCCAACACACTGTATTTAAAGCCCTGTTTGCCACTTGTAATAGTCTTCTGTTGAGGGTTCTGGGTGAGAGAGAATTACCAATTGATAAAATACCAGATACAGTCTTGCCTACACTTCATTTTCTTCCCTCCATTTTGCTACTGTGATGCAAATCCAAGACAGGTTCCTCCAGCAGGCAGAGGAAATCACAGGGATGGTCTGTTCTCCTCAGTTTGGCATTAAAAATGCTGCAAGATTCATTGGTAGATCATAAATCTAATAAAATTTCATCCCTGTTACAAATCCCCAAATCTTAAGACTGCTGCCATCAGAGAAGCACTGTGCATCATTGGAGTGGTGCTTGTAGTGGGAGTAAGGCCAGAAGCAGAGGACAAAGAGGTTTCAAAGCTGGCAGGTTCAGGGGACTATGAGGATTCCCAAGTTATCAGTTATTAGTTATTATTCCTGCTCCACCAAGATGCTCTGCTTTTTGAACACACAAAGCAGCAGTCTGTTAACTATCGTACACTTGCACCTAATTGCTCGGGCATGGTTTTACTGCAGCTCCACCTCCTAGACAAACAAAGCTCTAGAATAGAGTAGTTTGTCTTGCTAGACAGCGTGACTTCTCTCTTTAAAAACCCAACAGAATTTTAAAGCCAGATATGACGAGCACAGTGAAGACAAAAAGGGTTACAGAGAAACTGTCACCCGGCAGGAAGGTCTCATCAGCACCCGAGGTGTAATGGTGGAATCTTAACACAGAATTGTGACTACTTGTGAAAAGGTAAGAATCCCAGCAAAAGTTAAATTATAAGCCAGTATGGCTCACTGCTAATTACATCATCAATTCAGCTTCCTAGCAGACACTCCTCTGTGAGGTAGGTTGGGTAACATACAAGAGTCATTAAGAACCTCTGCCCCTGTGCACTCCTTGTGCTGGTGGCATGGTAGTGCTGTGCTGGACATGGAAGATTCAGTTCAGGTCTGACTGTATTCTGTCTTTCACTGAATACCTCTGACTTCCTAATAATTCCCTCTATCCTGCTTTAAAGCATTACTTTGTACTTCAAAAGTAATTTATTTTCTGTGGGATTCAGACAATATCAGGATTTCTCCTTAAAGGTATTTGTTAACAATTGGAAGAAAGGTGACTTCCAGGCACCAGGTAACATCTCTGGAGATGCAGATTTAGTTCCCTGTGCTCCTTCTGTAACCACAGTCAGAAATAATTTATCCTGGGTTTATATCCTCCCTTTTCCCAAGTGGCAAAAGGAACAGCCAGAAAATTAGAGGGAGCACTATTTTAACAGTAAGCTCCCTTGAATGAAGGCCACTCAGGAGGCGTGATGCAAACACAAAGGGGGTCTCAGATACCCAGTCCCAAAAGCTTCACTACAGCTCTGATATGGTCATTTCCTAGCATACTGTTGCTTGGACCTTCCCTCCTACCTCCATTTTAGAAGTTCTACCTGAATTTTGACTTTCAACAGTAATTCAGCCCTCACCTATGCTAGTCAAGTTCATAGGGTGAGTCTACCATTCCCCTCCTCTCCAAAGGCCCCATATATTTCTTGCCTTCTGAACCAGACATGTTTTCTCAGCTATTAACATTATTGTGCAGAGCTCTTGATGTTAAATTCTGACCACTACAAGAGCTTCAGCTTCATGAAGTGTTTCTGTATTGCCCCTTGGAAGTGGAAGGCTGGAAATCCATAGGAACCAATTCACTTCCTAGGAACAATGTCTCAGGCAGCAGCTGTGTCCTCTGGCTCCACAAGCTAACTAAAAATGACCCCAGTGACAATGTAGGAAAAAATGGCTCAGAGAAGAGGCCAATAAACAGCCTGCCTACATTTGGCCCAATAGTTTCTGCAAACGTGAGCAGCAGTGTAGTCTGGACATACTCATGAAGAGCTAAGGTGAACACAACATGTATGTCTGAAAACTTGCACTTCAATATATTCCATACACATATCGTGCAGTTGTATTACAGATTTAAAACAGGCACCTAGAATACAAGTATTCTTTGACAATTAAGATGATTAATCAAAATACCCAGCAGTAAATTTTAAAGGAGATCTTACACACCATATGCTGGAGGCAGGCAGCCCAGCCATGGCTGGCAAGCTGCTGGCCAGCATCAGGTGGTGGAGCAGTTGTTTCTTCAGCAAGGGTACCTGCTTAGGGCCTTCCCACAGAGTATGGTGGTAGCTTGTTTTGAATGAAGAGGTCACAAGAGATGACCAGGGGTTTGCACTGGAGTGTGTCACCCCAGATCAGCAGTAGGACAGTGATTCACACCTACATGAAGTGTTTCCTGGCTCTGCTTGGCTTCGTGTCCAGCAGCACCTTGTGCAGGAAGGCAGGCACCACTTGCACCACTGGCAAGGTCCCTGTGCTCTGGGCAGGACAACTGTATGAAATGTTCAGAAACACTGGAGAAGAGAGGGTAAAGTGCAGTAAGGATTGGAGAAAAGAGAAAATTTAATGAATGCGGTTAGAGGGAGGACTTCTGAAGGATTTTCTTATGGAAAAGACAGGGAAATTTGTTCCCATTTTGCTATCATGTGGCAGAAAAGAATTTTAAAAGTGGTTTCTCTTGTATAATGGATCCGCAAAAGCTTCCCAACAAAAACATCTCATTTGTTGCAATTTCTTTCAGCATCTCCATAGGTAAAACAGAATTATCTCCTTATCTACCAGAAAATCTGGGTGGTGGGAGGGCAGAAAGTAATTGGGGTTTAATGCAGATTCTCTTTTAAATGCAATATCATATAAGGAGTGGCTGAGGAAGATGCTGTTTGTTTAGCCTGGAGAAAAGGAGGCTCAAGGGAGACTTTATCACTGTGCACAACTACCTGAAAGGGCAAGGTGGGGGTTGCCCTCTTCTCCCAGGCAACCAGCAACAGGACAAGAGGAAATGGCCTCAAGCTCTTTCAGAGGAGGTTCAAGCTGGATATCAGGAAGAATTTCTTTGCTGAAAAGTTCTCAAGCATTGGAACAGGCTGGTCGGGGAAGTGGTGGAGTCACCATCCCTGGAACTGTTCAAGAAATGACTTGATGTAGCACTAAGTGCTACAGTTTAGTTGATATGGTGATATTCAGTCCAAGTTTGGACTCGATGATCTTGGAGATCTTTTCTAACCTTAAGGATTCTATGATTCTATGATTTTATATCTATTAAGTATGTTTGAGGCTGGAAGAGTCACCCTTTGTGTCAGATTCTGGGTGCAGTACAAAACCTGAGGATGGCAGTTTTCAGGTAGCAAGTGTTGCAGCCAGATCATAGATTGTCTTAAAAGAGGATGGCACTGTGACAAAGTATTCCTAAATCCTGCTCTCAAGCTCTCCGTATTGTATTGTAGATGGTCCCTTTCCTTCAGTTCCTCCCACCCTTCTTCCTTACAGAACCCCAATCCTACTCCATCATATCTGATAGGCACAAAAGTTAAACCCAGCCTAGTATTTCGGCACAGTTGTTATAGACTCTTTGTCCTGGGGCTATACAGAAACTAGAGATCCTTACAACATGAAACTGTAGAATTATGTTTAGAATTCTAGAAGGCATATTACAGGAGTTCCCTCTACAGTCCTATAACCCCACCAGGGGCTGGGGGGGCACTCAAGCCAGCCCTCCTGGCCATTGCAGGGTTAATGAAATCTGCAATTCAAACCCAGCACATCTACCATGTTTTCCAGTCTTGTCTGTCCAATAAATCTGGTTTCATACCATGTCTTTTCCTTTTCCCACAAGCTTAATGAGTAACTAGTTTGCCTCTGGTAACACTGCCACTTTCATTGCAGCTTCTAGGATCAGTACTGAGTTCCTCCTCTGACTCAAATCTCCTGTCTCCATAAGTATATTCAATCCTTCATATAATGAAGAATGGATCTTTTGGTAAATAATGCAATGTTTTATAGTTATAAGGCTTCATGCAAAGACTAAACTAGTTCTAAGTCTATAGGGGTGGGGTTTTTTAGAGCAGGTCCTTCATTACCATGTTAAATTTCATGGTCTCTTGTGTAATCTCTTATTATACTAGAGAGACAATTTCTTACTGCACACCCATGTCACTCATCTTTAATATCCATAAGCTTATGAGAGCAGCCTAATTCTTCCTCTTTCAAATCTGTCATACTCCTAGGGTAAAGGTCTTTCCAGCAGCAAACACATTACTCAGAATGTTCTGAATGACACACCTGTAACAAAGGACAAAGCTGAATTTCCTTTCTTGATAAGCAAGCTGAAGAGCTAGTTACTTTCCAAGATTAAGATCCAGTTATTCTCTAATCCCATTTCTCCCCTGCTCTCAATCATGAAGGAACCAAATAAAGATCTTTATTCCACTTTCTACTTGTCAATGATTAAAAATAAAAATAGCCTCACCAAGGGGTCATCCATATTACACAATTCAATTATTACAAGTTCAAGTGCCTAAAAGACAAGACCTGAAAAAAACTAGACCTTTGCTGAGTGAAGAATTTGCTGGGAGGTTAAGCAGTGTAGAGCAAGGTGAGGTTTTTTTACCCGTTATGAAGTTCAAGGTTGAAAGCTAAGCAGCAAGGATCTGTTTCCTTATTTCTTTCCACCAAAGAGGTAGAGATTTTTTTTTCCTCATTTTGCAGAAAAGAGTAATCAACTTATTTTAATGGACAAAGGATTTTCTACAGTAACTGTTTTGCCAAAGAATTTTCACTTTTTGATAGAATATTTAACTATAATTAATCACTCGTCAAAGACTCCAAGTTTTCAATGTAATTCTAGAAGGCAACAGTGATTGACAAGTCTGGTGTGTCCTCCACCAGCAGGACAAGCCTCTCTTTCTCCAAAGAGCAAAACACACATGAACATAAGCCCATGAAATTCAACTAGTAGCTCTATCTTCTTTACATGGGAGGGCAGATACTTCCAGCTGCTGTACTGCCTCAGGGAATTAGGCTGAACTATTTGTGGTGTGGGTGGAGAAGAGCTTTTCAGGTCTCAGTCAGGTCTGGAGCAACAGTCCCAGCAAGTTCAATTAGTCACTCACCTCCCTTGTGCAGGATACAGAGCTAACCTTCTTCTCTTTCTCTATTTACATTTTGGTAATCTAAGGATCTAAGCCTATCTGATAAGATTGAACATTTGAAACTAAAGCTAAGCCCATGCACTTCCCAGCTGAACTATCAGGTGTATCAGTGATGGGAGTGCCTGACAGGAGAACTTCACATCTGAGTGTGGGCTGCTGTACCAGCTGCTCTGTGCCTCGCCAGGAACAGGCAGCTTCTCCAGGACAGACCTCCAGCAACAAAGAACTGCAGGCACTATAGAGGCTTCCCACTCTTCTACACCACAAGAAAACCTCCCCTTGATTTGAATCTCCTCTCAGACAGCATTTCTGTGATGAAGAACATTACTCCGTACAGCAGGGTTTGCCTGGATATACCATCATACAAGTTGTACATCCTATTCAGTAGCGGGGAGGTCACAGCTACTGAACCTCAGACTCCCCAGCTCTACCTCCACCTCATGAGGATACTGCAGTAGTAGTCCCCAACTTTGCATCAGCCCAGAGACAGAAGATGTTTCCTTCCTACCATGCCAGAGAATTTATATGCAGGAGTAATCCGAAGTCACGTACCTCTAATCCTGTGAGCACCTGCTGTGGAACCCTTGTATTAAAACACACAAGAGTAGCTACATACCTGGAGGGAGATTGAAAAGCTTTCCTAGACACCTGGGCTTTGCAAATTTGATTCCCACAGCTGATAAAACATAGGCAAAAAGGGGTTTGCCTTTCAAAGGAGGAAAGCCACAGCACTTTCCCAATGACAGACCAGGACTCTTCAGTTTCTGTGGGTGGGGCAGCAGAGCTAAAACGAGTCATGGAGAGCAGGGCTTTGTTTTCTAGTGCCATTTGTGTCAGGCTGGAACATGCCCCAATTCTTATGTCATCTCAAAAACAGAAAAGCTTCTCTTTGATGTTAATCAAGCAATATAGGTAGCAGATTGATTATTAGACAAATTTCAACTAGTAATTGCCACCTGTCTCCCTTTAGATGGGCCTTTAAACTTTCAGAGTTGCAACTTCTTGGCTGAGAGATGTAAATGGAGAAATTTAGAGCCTTGTTGGAGGATTTTATCATGCAAAAAGTATTTCTCAAGCCCTCTGAGGGTCAGATGTTCTAGTTTGCATCAAATAAACTAAATATTACAGCAGTTTGACAGCCATTTCTCTCAATCTCTGGCTTAAAATTAATTAGAAACAAATCCAAAAAGCTTTCTTCTTTTTTTTTCCTTTTTTTTTTCTTAAATTGATCAATTGCTATGATTTGGAGTGTTTTCTTTGGGGCAGTTTAAAAGCTTTTATCAAAATCTAACTCATGCATACTTACACCACACTTACCATGGGCAATCTGCATCCAGGAATGCTGGGGAAGTCATGATGCTCCATGTGGTATCCTACATTAAAGGTGAGCCAGTTCAGAGGTCCATAATAAGAGTATGTCTCATACCCTTTTAAGAACATGTAGTGTTCTGCTATGAAGTGCCCAGAAATGGGATGTAAACCCAAGCAAAGAAATGTACCTGCTATTAAATAAATAACAGGTTTGAGTCCCCAAAGGTTGTAAATGATTAGGTCTACAGAAAACTGTACAAGAGCATTGAAAATTTCCATCTGTGTAATCGCTTTGGGGTTCACATACAGTGGCCTCAGACTGTAGAACAGAGGTTGGAGGACAAGCCAAAGCAGTTTCCGAAGGGGCGTACAGAAAAACCAGCCTTCAAAGTCTGTGGGAATGTCCACATCCAAGCTGTCCCCTCCCAGGTACCGGTGATGGTCAATGTGGTATTTCTTGAAGGAGGCAGAGTAAGGGATGCCAATCGGCAAGTTGGCAAAGACTGCGAACCACCGGTTCCACTTGGCCTGCTTGTTCCCAAAGGCGACGTTGTGTGAAATATCATGGATGGCTAAGGTCAGCGAATGGTTGATGCAACCCCCAAAACCATAAGCCCAGAAGAAAATCCATTTCCAAGATAAATCTTTCACCAGGTAGCATGCCAGAAGCTGCACGAAAACCATTCCAGATACAATCCACTTTAAATGTGGATCAGGTCCCATCAGAGTCTTGATCTCCGGATACTTTGCTAAAGGAAAAAGTGGAGAGAAAAACTTCAGTAGATCACGGTTAGGTAAACACAATCACCACTGGGACTCTGTTTTTATCACACTATGTTTGAGGCTCTAGTTTTATGAAATGGTAATTCGAAAGTAGAGTTGCCACTATGATGAAGGCTTTACTAACATATGGGCTCTATTCCCACTTCCAGCATCATGTCCAATTGTGATTGATATCAATATATATAGATATATACAGACATATTAAAAAAAAAATACCCTGATGGTCAATCTGTGGCATCATGTGCCTTCACCACAATGAGTATTGCTTCACATTATTAGTATGCCAAAACCCACATGATTTAAGCTCTAAGAAGCACCTTCTGTCAAGTTTGTTATTTCCTTTTGTATTTTGCTCAGATCAGATTTTTTTTCCACAAAAGGGATACAACTGCCTTCTTCGTAGCCCTTTTCACACTGCTGCTTCAAACATATTAGCAGAGGAAAGAGAGCCAAGCAACAGGCTCGCCAGGTTTTGTTCTGTGGTTAGATGACAAACGCAGCATTTTAAAAAAAATTCCTAATTATTTGAGTGTTTACCAGTGCTCACAACACGTACAACTCTTCACACATGGTAACATCACAATAAAGTCAGTAATATTATCAGGATTTTGTAAGACACAGAAAATTTTTCTCTGTTCCCATTCCTCGGCCTGTTCCCAAGTCACATACCAAAAGCAGGCATAAAAGCCACAAGATAATCACACAACAGCTTCATGAGGCCTCACAACTACTGCAGTGTCAGAGGGACATGGGCTAGGCTTGCCAGATCTGACTCACATGAGGCCAGGACTAGCTTACTTATCTTTGGTTCTAGCAATCATTCATCTTCCTTTTAAAAGAAAGAAAATACAGAGTACAGCTTACCCTCTAGGTGCTGTTCATTGATACACATCTCCTCTTTACAAATCCACACTTCTCACTTCTAGTATTAACTTGCACATAATTTTTTCCATTGTTTTATGACTTTTACCTACCTACTGACCTCCTCCTTTAACTCATACTCTGCATTTCTCAAAAATTACAGCTTACACAGATAAGTGTGTAGACAAGTCACTCGCTCTGAAACCTGAGGTTACACAGTGTGTCCTGTAAGTTTGATAGGCCTGTTTTATGAATAGAAAAGTAAACATCATCTGAGTGTCACAGTATAACACCAATGCAATAAAATCAGATTACAATGACCAGCATCTATGCAGCTGTATATGCTATAAACAAATGCTGGAGACAATACATGTAGTTTATGTGACCTTGAAAGCAGTGGCAGGTACGGAGTGCTGAATGCAGAGAAGGCTTTTGTAAAAGTGAAGCCTGAGAAGTTTGCTGAAGTTTCAGAGAGATGAAGTACTACTTAAGGAAGTAGATTGATGTGGTCATGCTTTGTAACCATTCCAACAACTTTTGAGCCTGTTAGCCAGCTTCACCTCAGCGTGACGGAGATTAGGGACAATAAAGACTAGACAAGTGCTGTGGAAGATGGTGAGAAAAGAGATATTCCCAATTCTTCTTGTGAGGACAAGGGAACCAATTCACCATGAGGAGTAATCAGGCAAAAGAAAAATTTTTCTAAGTGGTGGGAAATCTCTAGTAAAAGTTCGTATCTTTCTAAAGTCAGTCAAATTTTTTTGATAAAAATCTCAGGAAAGTCCAAAGGGTTTCTGTTTTGCTTTCATTCTTATTTTCACAGTTTTCTAAAATTATAGTGTTCACACTAGAAAAATTAACATGCTAAAAATTGTTCCCTTGTACCTGAATATGTACCAAAATTCTACATGAAGTGCTGCTTATTCAAAGTCCACTCTAAAGAATAACTTGATATATTGACCTGGTCAGAAAGACTGTTAAAGATATGCAATTTTATATAGCTTAATCTCCTGCTTAGGGGCCTCTGTCCAGAACCCAGAAAACTCTTTAATAAATCAAACCACCTCAATTGTTCAGTTGCATAGCTGGTAGATGTAAGTTACTGAAGTGAAAAAAAGAGATGAAGAAATGTAAAACAACCAGATCTGTTGGTCAGCTTGGTCAAATTAAGGCTATATGGTCTTAAACTCTGCCAGGGGAGGTTTAGGTTACATATTAGGAAGAAATTCTTTACAGAGAGGGTAATCAGACATTGGAATGGGCTGCCCAGGGAAGTGGTGGATTCTCCATCCCTGGAGGTTTTTAAGATGAGACTGGATGTGGCACTTAGTGCCATGGTCTAGTAACCGTGGTGGTAGTGGATCAAGGGTTGGACTTTATGATCTCAGAGGTCCCTTCCAACCCAGCTGATTCTATAATTCTATATTCACCAAAAAAAAAAAAAATGGGATGGGAAAATTCCTTAGAGATGCTTTATATTGTCATTTGAGAATAATGGAAGTTTTTGACCTATTTCTTTCTGTAGCAGTCAACAAGGACCACAGATTCCATTTAAGAGGTTTCAGAGCAGTTGCTGCCAACAGGCAGCAACAGTGTGTGCAGGCAGCAATGCAGGCAGGTTGCATTTGTCACAGGTGACAGCTATTAAAAGTAACTTGCTAGGGTTTAATATTAAATTCAACACATGATTAACTCCTCTCCAACAGTTAATCTTTGCATACTAGTCAAACCACAGTAGTGTGGCTATTTATCATTAATACTGATAAACCTGTCCCATTTCCATGGCATGGAGAGACCTCAGGTTTCTCCCCATGAAGAAATCATGGCTTGGGCAGGGGTGTGGTGCTCATAAGCTCACTGGAGGCTAAAAGCCCTGATGGTGGAGTAGCCTGCCAAAGATCTGTTCATTCAGAAGTGCTTCAAATGCAGAATGTTGAATACTGACCCTGTATAGACTTGAGGCTAAGCACTCCTCAGTGAGACACATTTAGTCTCAGATTAAGTGATCCTGATGACTGGAGTTTATGTATAACATACTGACACAAAGACGTGAAAACACAAATATTTATCTCCTTTCTCCCTCATGTTCATGCCTTGCAGTTAGCTGAAAGACTGTAGGTGCTGTACAAACCAGACATAACTCATCTGCACATCAAAAAGGAGAGAATCAGAGGCAGGGTTACTGGCAGTGCTGAACCAGGAGGCACAAAGGACTATCAGACCTCTGGCAGCCAGCCAGTAAAGACCACCTTTGTTTTCTACGCATTGCACTTTGCAAAGTAAACAGACACCTACTCCCCAGTCTTGAGACTGCTAGAGTTTCACACGAGGAAGCATCTGAACGGAGCTTCTCATCATGCTGCTCTTTCCTGAATTGCTTCCATTTTGGTCTTCCTGAGCGCTTTTCCATTCTTAGAATGATGAGCTTCTACACGGCCAGAGTCCATTGCTTCCCAACAAGCATCATGGCAGGGCTAAAACATGATGTAATCTAGAGCTAACTCTTCATTATGCAAAATCATGGCATGGAGAGGACACAGAAAGAGGATAAAAAAAACAACCTCATGATTCAACCCTTCTAGATAAGGCAGTTGGGGTTCATGTGTGGACACATGACCTGGGACAGGCCATGACACCCACAAATTTATATGACTATATAGGACCAGGTTTTGCCCCTTAGAGTTCGATGAGAACAGCAGAGCTCCAGCTACTCTAGTGTCTACATGGCACATTTTCCAGCCTCTGGCTTATTGAGAAAGTCCATTAGCTCAGCCTGGCAGACAGTTTATCCACGTGTGCTGCTTCTAGTTGTCCAGACAGATCCATTGTACTGTCTTTTGGAGGGTGGGGATACTGGTGTAGATATACAGCAGGACTTTTCTGTCTCCCAGGTCAGCACACTGCAAAAGCAGCATGGGAACTTTAGTAGAGAAGGTAAGTGTAGTTAATAATTCTGCTCAGCCACCTCCACAGTCTCTATACATAACCTCAGAGCAGCTGAAAGCTGCTCTATGATGATGAAAGACATTTCCCACTTGTACAACAGTGTGGATGAAAGAACAGCAGTCAAGAGAGAATAAATGCTGCAAGAATATTTTCAGAAGCTTTCACAATTCTGAAACAACCCATTTACTGAATTAACATTTCAGAGAGATCACTCCACTGTTGTGTGTAAGCATCAGTCACCTTTCTAGAGGCAGGTCACACTCAGCACAAGTTTCTAAACTGACAAATTAGTCTGACTACATATTTTTAGCTTGATATTTTTCTCTGGAGATCCAGGAACACTCACCATAGCCCTGCTGTGATCCTCAGTTAGTGCTGGATCAGTTGTTCCTGGAGAGGCCATTGGTTGCCAGGTCCTGGTGTTCCTCCTCTTCAGGAGACAGCAAATATCTTGTTCTGAACCCTCACTCAATCTCCATGCTACCGACACTGTTCCTGAGGTAACTCAGAAGAGCCCCAGTGATGGTATCAAACACAGTTTCTTGTTGATGTGCCATCACATACTTTATACTTGCACATTTTGACATACATGGGATTTGGAAGGGAACAAGAGCAGGAGTTTTCCATAAAGACAGTGATAGAGGTTTAAAGGAGCAGCAGCCTTGCCTACATCCACAAGAAGCTAGTAATAACAAGAGAAGAAATTTAATTTCTTGATTTTCCTTTATTTTGACCACAAGTGCAACATACAGATATAGTCAAAGTGGAGATACCATTCAGTATAAGGCACTTAGGAGGTTTGTTAAAGAGAAGAGGGAAAAAAAAATCTCTGTGACACTGCTGTCCTGGACTATGTTCTGTTGACTGAGTCCCTGCCAGAACAAATAAAAGACACCAGGCACAGGATGTAAGCTTTACTACCCCATGTCCTATACTGGAGCTGATATTTGTACCAAAAAAATTAACAAACCAAAAGAAGACAGTTTACTGACAGGACCATGTTTTGCCTCATAACAGCTCAGCTCGTGAACATGCTCATAAACAGCACAGCACACCTGAGTCCTCAGTGAAAGACATGGAACTGTTGGAGTAGGTCCAGAGGAGGGCCACAAAAATTGTCAGAGGGCTGGAGAACCTCTCCTGCAAGGAAAAGCTGAGAGAGTTAAGAATTGAGGCTCTACCACCTGGAGAGGTGAAAGCTCTAGGAAGACCTTATTGCCTTTTAATATTTAGAGGGGGCTTATAAGAAAGATAGGGACTGACTTTTTAGTAGGGTTTGTTGCAATAGGACAAGGGTTTTGAACTAAAAGAGGAGAGATTCAGTCTAGATGTGAGGAAGAAATTTTTTACAATGAGGGCAGTGAAACCCTGGCATAGGTTGCCCGGGGAGGTGGTGGATGCCCTATCCTAGGAAACATTCAAGACCAGGTCGGATGGTGCTCTGGGCAACCTGATCTAGTTGAAGACATCCCTGCTCATTGTAAGGGGTTTGGACTAGGTGACTTTTAAAGGTCCTTTCCAACTGAAACTATTCTATGATTAATTCAAACCATACATGGGCCAAGACACAGGACACACAGAGGACAACAGGCATGACAAAAGCTTCTGGCTGTACAGCCTCCTAATCCCTCCAGTAGGCAAACTAATAAGAAACCTTTTTGCCCAGCTAATTACACTGAAGTTTTATATATCCACTGTGCAAGGAAAAATGTCTTAATCTTGTACTTGCCAACCACAAGCCTTTGAATTGCTTAGTGCTGGCTGGTCCAAGGGGCTCACTCAGAAGTGCCACCAGAGGGAAAGTACCCAGTGGTGCCACACTGCTGGTGTCAACAGAGATGGATGATGTCAGCACATCACTATGTCAGCACATCACTATGACAGTAGCTATAACCTTGCTTACACTTGTTTGCTAGCTAGTTCAGAGGAAAGGGATGTAGGAATGCTAGGAAGAGGACTCCCAGCTGCCTCTGAAACAACAACCCACAATATGAAGTAGGCTGAAGCCTTTGGTTACACTTAATACATTTTCAACAGAGGACTACAAATGCCTAAACCAGCGACTTTCTGCTCATGTGATTTATTTCATAGGTGATGCCCACAGGGAATTGGCAGGAGCACTGAGATAGCAGCTATTCTGGATGTGCTCGTCAGAGAACAAGCACATCAGTGGCAGCACTGAGCCCACATACTGCAGAATAAAGGGGAAACAAACTCAGTTTCTTTGCCAGAAGCACATGTAATTCAGAGCTTTCATTTAAGCTAAGGAGAGATGCCTATGCATATTTCAGTAGGTACAATTTATCAGAATTTTCATAAATGTGAGGTTTAAATAGGCAACAGAAGAGACAGCTGAAAGAAACAGCAGATTAAATAAGGCAGAGCTGGAAGCTATACTCAGACCAGATAACTGCTAAAATAAAATGTATTTTTTGCTTTTTTTATTGTGTTTTACCCCTCCTCATAGGCTAACATCTCAGCCTTCCTACAGAATTAAGCACATATAAAATGCTTGCACCATCTCCACTCCAAAATAACTTGGCAAAGAATTAATTGTATAATTATGAATTATTCTTATATGTTAGATCATATTCAGGTGTTCCTGGTCTACCCTGAGCAGCAGTGAGTAAGCCCTCATCCTCAGCAGCAAACAAGTGCTTCCCTAAGCACTGTGAGGCAAGACATTTTCTGACCAGCCTTCAGTAATTTTAAAAAGTTAGATCCAATCCATGGTACAAATATGATCTCACACTTCCCATGTCACAACATACTACTCATTGCTTGCATTTGGGAAACTGTTTGCAGGTGAAATAACCATACATTTTGTGCTTATGGTGTTACCTGCATCTGAGCAATGCTTTTTTCATCTCTCAAGAGTGACAAATCACCAATACTTCCCACTGTGCAAGACTATAGTTCTTCAAGTGTTTTGATCCAAAAAAATCCTTACTGACGCTAAAGTAGAAATCCTATTTCTACTAGCAGTAGATATCTCCTCTGTGTTGTACCCTATATCTCCCTCTAATAGCATTTTTGTAACTATACAGAAAGGCTAAGCAGCTCTAGATGAAAAAACCTTTCTTCCATCAGGAAGTTTTTAGCCAGGTCTTTCCCTAACAGAGCTCACTGCAGCATTACACAAATCTCAGCCCTGACACCAGGCAGTAACAGGCTTTTCATAACCAAGAGGGCGAGAGAATAGCAATGAAACAGTTCCATTTCATAAACTGAAAGGCGTGAATAACGTGTTCAGGAACACGTACAATGTGATATGGGTCGAAGTGCCAGCTTGGCAAGGGACCTCCCCTGTAACTTAGAAGCAGTTGGCACCTAGACAGTACCAAACACAAGCTACATTTTAATACCTAGATTCTAAGAGTAAGATACGACAAAGAGATAACAGAGAAAGGATTACCTCTCCCTTGCACAAAACCTTGATCTATTTGCTGGTATAATTATAGCCATTAGGAATCACACCTCTGGTAGGTTCATCTAGTGCAACAAAGTCCTGCCACAAGCTACCTCCCAGCCAGCCCAGTTGATAAACACAGCTCACAGCTCTGCAGCTCAACTGGAACAAGATGCCCACAGGAGTTGTGGATGGCTCATCCCTCTTAAGTGTTCTAGGTCAGGTTGGATGGGGCTTTTAGCAACCTCACCTTGTGAAAGATGTCCCTGCCCTTGGCAGGGAGATTGGATACACGGAGTTCTCCTTCAGGCACGTTGTCACCGACTACAAAAGCCTTACAGACACCTAGGCTACTAAGTCACAACTTTGTGATGGACCATTTTTACCTCTCAGTTGTTCTATCGGAACATTGAGGCAACAACCCAAAGAAAGAAACTGCCCTACGCGTTTGTCAGTTTGCTCATTTTATTTTTCTTAACAGATAATTTCCACTTGCATTTAAATCCAAGTAGCCATGCCTGAGAGAGACCAACATTTCAGAAAGCTGCAGCATAAACAGAGAACAATCAAGTTTCAGTGCTTAGCAACTAAATCATTAACCTATTTGGAGGGAAATACTTCCTTTACCAGCATGGAATGTTGTCCCCAAGGCACTGCTGTATAAAACAACAGAAGATACATGGACTTTTACAGATATTTGTTCATATGCATGTAAGGTTCTTACAGTGTTCTCCAGCTCAATGGACACTAGACATTTTGATAAGCACATACTTTGGGTACTAGGGGTTTGCTAATCCTCAGGCTTTGAATAATACAGTGAGGACCATGACACCAGCATCATAGAGGGTACCATGACAGCTTCAGTAACTTTTGGTAACATTTTGGTATCATGACACTAGTGTCATGATCCATTCTGCCTTGACTGTTCTGCCCACATCTTTCATGTCTCTCTTCCCATGTTGTATTTCTCTATTCCCCTCCTTCTGCTCCCACAGCTGGGGCAGCGGGGGCTGCAAGGATGGACCTTGATTCCAATCACTTGTTCTGAACCCAAAGGAGAGGTGGGTAAAACCTCTGCAAGTGTGCAGTTGAAAGATCCTAAGAAGAGTTTGTTGCAGCAAGGGTAAGGGAGCCCAAGCACTCTTTACATAATACAACTTCATTGTGATCTGCAGTCCCCATTCTACAGCACAACCAGAAAAGCAAGAGATTAGTAAGGGTAGAGACCCACCATAGATACTTCTACCCACAGCTCACTGAAATGTAGTGCCCTTGACTAAAAGGATGAGTAGCACATCAAGAAGCATCATTGTCTATAATATCATTTGACTCTCTACCTTGATTACATAGTAAAATAATTATTATTTTCCTGGGTGTAATTCAAACCTGTACCAGGATATTCCACTGGTGCAACTATACTGGAAGTGTTTTTGTAATTTAGATTAATCCTGGATTAATCTATGAGATTGTGGAGGACTTAAAATACTGCACCTAATTAGCATATACCCTATGCATATACACCCTGAGCTGCTACTCAGCCACAAGTTTTCCAGTGCCCTTCTTTATAAAAGTACTTTAAAAACTTTATCCTACTCATTAGAGGGGGGAAAAAGCAGAACAACCAACCCATCCAAATAAAAACTGAGGAAAAAAAATAAAAATTTTATTTATTAATAAAAGGTTGGAAATGTATTTTCAGGAGACACGCAACAATACTCTGCAACAATTCTGAACTATCAGTTCTTCTCTGAAAGGATCTTCAGAATAGCCCAAAGCCCCAAAGTAGAATAAACCTCCCGACCCAACACACTCCTGTGCGCAGTTAACACGAAAATACAGACGTGCACCTTGTCCCTGACAAGCAGTGGGAGACTTGCGATTGTTCTCTAGCAAACCTCACCCACATCCCCGTTGACTTTATTGCACTCCCAAGACACTGGGAACAAGTGCCTTCGGGAGGGCTCCCAGCCCGCAGTCCGGGCAGACTGGGAAGGGCTGGCGCCCGCCGGGATCCCCCGACGGCAGCCAGGGCGCGGTGCGGGCAGGTGGGCGCAGCTCTGCCGCTCCGGTGAGCCGGCTTACTGCTGCCTCCGGAAGGCAGAGAGTCGGGGGAGAGCTGCGCCCCTCGGGGGAAACACCCCTCCGAGCCCACCGGGCCGTGGCTCTCCACAGTCTGGACACCCGCCCCGCGCCGGTCTCGGTACCGACACAGGCGGACCCGGCGCCGATCCCCCGCCCCACCCGCCCCGTCCCGGAGCGCAGCCCTGCCCGCCCCGCCGGCGGCCGCTCCCGAGCGCCCGGTCGTACCCAGGATCTCCTTCCTGCGCTGCGTATGGGGCTGCTCCGTGTAGACCCACTCGAAGTCCTCACGGGTGACGCGGTTCCCCATGGCTCCCGCTGCGCCCCGCGCTGCGCTGCCCTTATAGATCTGCGCTGCTCTTATACCTCTACGCTGCTCTTATAGCTCCGCGCCCAGGAGGGGCGGCTCCCCTGCCCGCCGCCGCCCCGCAGGTAGGTACTGGGGCTGCGGCTTCGCTCGGGTGTGCAGGAGCCGCGGGAGCTGCACAGCCCCGCCGTGGTGTGCAAGGGAACCCGGGAGAGAGGGATGCTTCGGGGCTGGCTCTGGGTGCAGCGGACGGGCGGCCGAGGTTCGCTCTGCTGCAGGGACCTCGAAGCCAGGCGGGAGAAGTGGCGGGGGGGTGGGGGGGGGGGGTGTTCGCAGGGCAGCAGGTTCCCCATCGTGCTCCTGCCACCACCGGAGCTCAGCACAGCCACTGCATCCATCCCCGCCTGGGACGGCTTCAGAGCAAAAGGGGAACTGCAGCGCTGCAGGTCCCCGGGCGCTTCCAGACGTGGCTTTTGGAAAGCAAAGGTAGTCCAAACTCCATAAATCCAGAGATATGGCCCTAAGCAGAACGTGGCTTAGGGCAAAGCCCAGCTGTGTGAGCTCCTCCCAGGGGTGGAAGACCTGGGACGGCACAAATGCGACCAACTCCTGACACACATTTCCTTGCCGCTCTGACAAATCTTCGTGAGCTGTCCCGGTAGAATCCAGCCCTTGGCTGTGTCACACTTCACCCCTGCGGCTCTGCGGCCCATTTCCCAGGTACCGTCCCTGCTGGAGTAGCAGGAAATCACACTGCTCCCTTGGTAACAAAGCCAGGCAAAGGACTAGCTAACCTTAAAACTGACATAACCTTACTTACCTCTCTAGCCATTCTGATTCACAGGCAGAGTTACACATATTATATAGTGATGTTTTTCTACACACACACAACCCAAAATTAAAGTGCTGCCCTTGTTCCCACTATGTTCTTTTGCAAGTCCATACCTGACCTGCTGTCCATCTTCACTCCCTATCCCTGTCATTAGTCCTTCCATCGACAACATCACATGTGGATCAGCTGCAATGTTGTTTCATCCTGTTTCAATATGAATGTCTCTAACACCCTTCGCAGCCTCCTACCCTTAAAAAATGCCTATCACAGCTGGCAGTTAAAAGGGGGGGAAAAGCAGCCTTGAAAATGTGAAATGTCAATATTTTTCAGCAATAATTGTTGCCTACAAACACTTACAACTTACTTTAGACTAGTGAAACTATTTAAGATTTTTTGGTAGCACAGTCACATATGGGTTAAAAAACAACAACAACCAAACAATCCACAAACCCAAAACCCGTAGGAGGCTTTTTTGAGTTTTAAAAACTCAAAAGTTTTTAAAGTTTTTAAAGTTTTTAAAAAGTTTTTAAAGTTTTTAAAGTTTTTAGACCATTTCCCCCTGAAATGGTCTAAATGTAAACCCCTGAATAATTAAAGGTCCAAAGCATTTTGAGTGGAAGGACTATGGTGTAAAGGAAAGCAGCTTTACCCACAGCAGGAGCAGGATTTTAACCACTTTACTGTTACAGGTCAGCTCTCTGTAAGAACAATGGTTTTTTCACCATTACTCCAGCACGAGGCTGGTGCTCTCCCACAAAGTTGCAGGGTCCAACCCAAGTAATGGACTATTAATCCAAATGAAAGATATTACGTGTTACTAGAAGAAATGGATTGTTCAGAGAGCAAATGCATTGGTATCTCAGCCTAAACTTTTAATTGGCTTAAACGTTTTGGCATGTTGACAGTATCGGTGGAGAAGCCAAAGACATTATGAACGTGATGACACCCTTCTGTCACTTCCTGCTCAGGAGTGCTTAAGGTGACTAAAAAAGTAAATTAGAGAGGCAGTCCATGCAGTTACAAAGAAAACAAATATGACTTCATCCCAAAAGTTTGTCCAATAGGATAGTGCTATTGCATATTGCAAGTTACGCATGGAAACTTAAGTATCTCCTTTGTAGGCAACGGCATCTCATTTATGTAGCTCATTACTGTAGACTTAACCTGACCACATGAGAAGAACAGAAAGCTTTTCTGTCTCCAGTGAGCTGGCATCTGTTTTTGAGAATAGAATTTCACACTTTCTATTTCTATAATAAGCCAAACAAATCATACTAATTCAAGAGTAATTGTGGATGCCAGACAAACAAGAAATGCCAGCTTCAGACCGTCTTCTAGAACTGACAAAAGTATTATCTAGTTCTGAACCTTTGGCATCCTTAGTTTTACAGCATCCTAGTAACAATCATTCACAAAGGAAAAGTAGGGATTTTAATGTCACACAGCAATAATGGCCCTTTTAATGAATACTATGACTGTGAACTCTACAGATTCATGCAGTCACTACACTTTATGGCAGTTCAAATGTGCTTCACATGGTCAGGTTCTCTCAGCTGCAGCCTTCCTTTCTTCAGCAATTTCCTATATTTGTTCAGGATTTCTAAATATTGGGAAGCCTAGTTGAGAGAAATTCCAAACACACTCAGGAGGAAGAGCACAGTTGCTGATTCTGTGCAGGGTACCATCAAAACATCTTGTTTATATAGTGAGTGTACGCATCACGCTCACCTCCAGCATCCCAGGGTAAAAAAGACAAAAATCCTTTGCTTCACAGAGGACATGACCTACGATATACAGCTCTGAAGCAAGACATATTGGTCCTTCCTTCCACACACCCAGGCAGACTCACACTTCTCCACCCAAAGCTGCTTTTCCATCATGAATGTATTTCTGCTACACAACCCAGCTACTTCCTCCTTCTGCTCATTGAAAGAACAGGTGACAGACTAAATACAGCAGTAACACCTGCACACGTCTCCTAGTGACTACTGCCAGCCTGCAGACCAGGCTTGTGTGTTTGAGGTTATCTTAATTCTGCCCTGCTGTGCAGGCCTTAACTTCTCTTCTTTGGATTTTCAACAACAAACCTTTGTTAAAGTTGATGTTCTGGAACTAAAATAAAGTTGTCTGGCAATTTTATCTCTAAATAAAGTGTTTTCTCTTCTGAATTAAGAGCTCCATATCCCATGACAGACTTGTACTTTCAGCTACTGCATTACCTGTTTTCTTCTCTGCCTGTATAAATTGGACCTTCCTTCACTACTGGAAGAAAACACAGCTGTGTATTTGCTTGTTTATAAAATATTTTGCAGTCGTTTTCAATTGGATGTCATGCTCTGACTTCATGTAACTAGTGCCAAGGTTTACAACCTGACATACTTTATCGAACAAAGTCAAATTTTCATAGGCAGCAGTTTGTAGATGAGCCATATCATCAACACACACATCGAAGTTAGCTTAGGGGAAACAATTTGCCAATAAACCCTACTTGCTGTTTCCCCCCTCTCACCCGTGCTGACCCTTCCTGGGATCATTCTGGATTTCTCTTTCCAGTGGGTTAGCTCTGTGCCAGAGGTGTGAGTTGAACTGACCAAACAAAGGTGCTGAGAATCTTAGGGGGATAAAACCATGTTTCTTTTGGCACTGGTAGGTTATTAGATAGACTTGTTTGTATTATGCGTAACTCACCTTTCACACAACACGGCGCGTTCATACCAAGGCTGCCCAACAGCCCCGTTTGCCCAGCGCTCGGCGAGCTGGCTCATGGCATCTCTGCCTGGGAGCTCCCAAAACGAGAAGTGAAGTTCAAAGAAGCAAACAGCTCCCTAGGAGATGGGCTCACTGCTGCCCAGCTTCGCCCCTCCTCCCCTGCCGCCAGCTCTCCCAGCTCCCCGACCTGTGCGGGGCGCGCATCGCTCACTCCTCGCCTCCCGCAGCCGGCCCCGCGGAGCTGCGCACCGTGGGAATGACCACTTCGCAGGCCAGGAGCAGCGGGAAGCGCTCAGCAGAGCAGCACGGGCGGGGTCGGGCACCCGCGGCACCCGCGGCCTTCGCCGTGCGGATGTTGGGGCAGGGGGGGCGGCTGCGCGGCCCAAAGGCTCCACGGCACAGCGCCGCTGCAGCCGGGGATCGGGGAGCGCCGTCCCGCGGCAGTGCCCGCAGCGACCGCGGGCGCGCCCGGGGCGGGGAGCGGAACCGGGATCCCCCCGGAGCGGGGAGCGGGGAGCGGAGCCGGGATCCCCCCGGAGCGGGGAGTGGGGAGCGAAGCCGGGATCCCCCCGGAGCGGGGAGCGGGGAGCGGAGCCGGGATCCTCCCGGAGCGGAGCCGCGATCCCCCCGGAGCAGCGCCCGCCCCGCGGCTGCGAGCGCTGCGCGCCCCCTGCCGGCACCGCCGCACCGGGCTGCCGGCAGGGAGGGACACCCCCGGGGGCACGGACACCCCCGGGGGCACGGACACCCCCGGGGGCACGGACACCCCAGGGGGCACGGACACCCCCAGCCCCGCTCCCCCGCCCGCCCAGGGCACGGACACCCCCCGTCCCGCTCCCCCGCCTGCCCCAGGGCAAAGACACCCCCCAGCCCCGCTCCTCGGGAGTGGCCGCTCGCCTTGGCCTCGGCTTCGTCCTCGCTTTGCCTCAGAGAGCGACTTTTTGCTGTTTTCTTTCATCCCGGCAAGCCCGACCGTCTCTCTGACGTAAGGGCCATCAAGGGAAGGATGGCTGAGGAAGCGCTCACTTCGATTGGTTTGGTAGCTTCCAAGTGTTCGCGCTTCCTTTAGAAATATGTCCTTAAGGAATTTAAAAATGTTTTTCAAAATGTTTTCAAAAATATTTTGTCTGAAGAGTGACAAATGCAGCGCTGCTGTAACTAACGACACCGCTGTGATCCGGTACACAGTGTATTTAGACAGACCGCTCCCGCAGAATTCACATGGAAACAATTTCCTCTTCTACATAAATATTTTTTCTCGTAATACATTTGACCCTGTTTTTCTGCTTTTCCAAAGAATCGCAATCTTTCTGCAAAGTAATTTATTCCACGGAGTGCTTTGTGTTGTTCAGAGGATTTGCAATTGCTTTCTCTCACGAGACATATTTGCTGTTACAGACCGTAAGTACTTATCCCATGGATAAGCTTATGCTGCCCTCCCTGCAATCTTGGCATTTCAGGAACAGTTTTACTAAGATCCTGGTACAAACACCTGAATGGAGTGTGGTAACTAGACTTCTATTCCACAGCAAGAATGTTATAGGCAAAAAGCAGCAACGCTTGTAATCTCCTATCCAAATGTGAGCGTCTAAGGGGTTCACTGTCGACAAGTGTCAGGATTATGAGAGAACTTGGGTTCTGTGAAGAAAGGCACCAGATTAAACTGGGATTTCTATCTTATCCTCTAAGCATTGGTGCAACTCTTCTCTAAAAGCCCCCACTACTGTACATTGCTGGTCTGGCGGTGCTCTCTAGACTGCAGCTCACCCTCGCAGATCTGCTTTTCCGAACGTATTTCCCGATACTCGGGTTTCAACCTAATGCACTTAAAACCTTTCATTTCAGGGCTGCTGAGCTCACTTCTGACAATAGAAGTCACGCAGGGTTAAGAGGGGTACTTTGTTCAGCCTCTCGAAGTCAGAGACTAAACTTTGAGTGGAGGAAAAAAAAGCCACTTGAAAATGGCTCACTGTGTGTGTGTGTGTATGTATGTGTGGACGTGTAGGGAGAATTTCCTCTGCAGGGAATAGCTGGAGAGCAACTTTGATAACCAACAGAGCTAAATTCCAAAGATTATGTCATACAGGCTCTTTTCACTTTCGAAAAATATTTTTAGTTAGTATTTATATTGTAGCAATATGTAGAGACCATCCAAGATGGACTAGGATTTGACTATAAAATCAAAAAGTAAAATTACAATTTTTCTTTGATGAGTTACAAATCCCTCTAATATAAGCACGCTACAAAATGGATTAATCAGCTTTGATTACACCTAAGGAGGATGAGGTTTTACACTCATAGTTTATCAAACTGTCAATTGAGTCACAGTATCTATTTCCTCATGGAAACCTAGCTAAGTTAGTTTAATAAACAAAATAGCTGCCCTTGGGCTTTCGTTGAGACTGTGGCAGTTTATACTTCTTATTTATTTTTATGTATTTAGCCTTGTTCATTTCAATCTGAGACTATTTTTCTTTTAAAATGTAACATTAACTTTAGGGATAAATCTTGCCTAGTGCTACTGGGATCTGTCCGGTGACTTCAGTGGAAGCCGAGAGCTCAACACTTTCCAGCATCAGGTCTAGCGTCTGTAACCCAGGGAAATGCATATGCAGGAGAGCTAGAGAAGCCCTGCTATTTGTAGGACAATCGGCATGAATAGGAGTTGCAGATTTGTTTCCTGGCCCCAGGGAGCGGTGAGAGCAGTTAGGACACGCATTCACAGTCATTGCCTGTGCTGGCAGGTGTGAAATCGCACCATGCTGGCTCAACTAATAGGTATTATCTCCCAGAAGTTTCTATTTCTTGTGTTGCCTATAATTTGCAAGATACGGACTACTGAGATGTCCACACACATCCTATGCTGATAGGTGTAATATGACTCCTTTGTAAAGGCTGAGGATTTTTGGAACGGTAGTTTCATACCCTTAGCCATGAAATCTGGAATGAAGGAGAAAACCTTCATTTATAATCATCAGCTTTAAAACTAAATAATAATAATTTGTATTTTCCGTGCATAATTAAAGGGCTAAACATTTCTAGAGTGAGGATTAGTCCCACTGATTCATGCATCCTTTCAGACAGTAAGAAAAAGAAATTGTATGATCTTGTCCTAGCAACAAAACCTGTTTAATGAAATTGGGGTGATTAATGACCATAACTTAGAAATTAGTTTGGAATGGTGGCAGTGCAACTCCCTCACTCTGCAAAATGACTGATGAGAGAAAATCCTTCCTTGATGTGCTCAGTCTCAAAGACACAAGCAGATGACAAATGGAGGAGAGCACTATAAATCTCACCAGATTAATTGGTGTAGCTTTGTTAGCTGCTTGGTTTTCTATTCAGTGGAATCTGAAGTAGGATGTGATACAGCAAAGAAAACAATAATTATTAAAAATATCGGAAACTGAAACAGAGAAAAGAGGTGTACACAGAGCTCATTGCTTGTTCCTAGTCATGGTCAGCAAGCAGAACCTTATGCTCATAATGAAGCTTTAAACGCCTTTTGTAGGAGTCCATACACAAATTGGGATCAGAGATTTCACTCATGTTTAATTAGCAATCTAAGGAGAGAGGACAACATTTGTAGCAGAAGCTAGTGGGCCGTAAAGGTCAGGCATAGTGGCAGTTATGCTAGATCAGCTGGAGATGAGGAGGCTAAATTATGAAGGAGGCTAAATTATGAAGGACTATAAAGGTGAAGTTAAAACCACATTTTGTGCAGAGCTGCAAAGAGCTAGGAGAAGGGCTCTGGGAAAGAATGACACAGCTAATTAACATTTTAGTGCATTTTACTTAGTGAATTACTTTAATGGCATTGTAAATCCCCGTTTAGATTTCTTCCTGAGTTTTTTTTTTTTCTCTTCAAGACCTCACCTGTTTTAATTGATTAATAAGGCATTCTAAATGAAGATAACAAGGAAAACCTGATATCTTGAATTGGCAGAACTCATTCATTAGTTCTAGATAAGTCTTTTACAGGTGTTAGCAAGAGAACCCTTTATTATCAACTACAGATTTTCTTTTCCTCTCCGGCCTTCTTTACACAAAAACAAAAATACCTTAAAAGCAATCCATGTCACATATTTAACTAGATATGTAAATATTATCAGTTTAGCAATCGGTATTGGTTTACAATGGGAGGGCTAATCTTTCTTCTTAAACATTAGACAAATAGTTTGTGTGAGAATGAGAGGAAAAAAATAGGATATCAGAAGTTTCCAAATCAGTGAATTTGAAAGGCTAGGTGAAACAAATCAGGAAGAGGGTGTGTTGACCCTGCTAGAGGCAAGAGAGAAGGTTGTAGATGTTGGCTGTAAAAAGCACACTTGTTTCACACTTCAAATTTCTTCCTCTCATTTTAATGTAAACTGGAGAGGGCAGCAATAAGACTAAAAAAAAACCTATCCAAGATTTAGAAAACAAGCATTGATCATTTTGTTCATTCATTTGTACTTTGTGAAAGATTAACTTGTTTTGTGTGACCTTCCTTTTCTTAAAATACAGCACCACTTTTGTATTTGCCAAATAATTCTTTTTAAGAGAGCAGTTACTTAGTTTTGGCTAGATGCAACTGAGATAAGGGTCAGGACAATTAGTTCTGTTGTACAAAATGAGAAAGAGCTCATTATATAAATATCATGCAACCAAATACTATACAGATTTATTGTGTCCGACCCTACAGTTTTGACCTGTCTGGCATGGGCGACCCTACCGAAGGCATGTACCATCGCCAGCATAGCTCGCAACCACATAGGGGTATGCAGGCTGCATTCCTACTATTAAAAACGATTAGGTCAAGTCTTACACTACCTAGTTTTCTGCCATCTGTCTATATTCAATCCCAGCGAAGCACCCAGGATCAGCCCTTTGTCCTGACCCACCTTTCAGGATGTAACAAATAATCCCAGGACATACCAAACCTGGGCAGTAGCCGCAGGTGAGCCAAAAACAAACAAACGAGCAAAACTGTTCTGGCCACCGTACCCACCTAGGGCTCGAGGACCTCTCCAGGCCCCAGCCCGGCCAAGATCTCCAAGCCCCAGAGGAAACTATTATCCACCCTGATCTTGTCCTCCCCGCACCGTGTTTCCTCATATCTTCCCACGCATTACTTACCTGACCAGCCTCCAGTCCGAGGACCCCCACAGCCTGCCTGGTACCCTTCACCTCCCCCCTCCCCAAACCAGACCGGCAAACCTCTGTGTACTCCGAGGCTTCCACTCTCCTCTCTCTCCTTTCTCACGAGGGCACAAGGCCACGCCGGCGAAGGACCACCGCCTCCCTAAGATTTTGCTTTACGGTGAACTTGCCACTGGCTGCCGCATGAGAGGAGCCCTGAAGAAAAGATACAAGGACTCCCTGAAACAACATCTCAGCCTCGGCCATATTGATCACCATAACTGGTCTACTCTGGCCTCAAATCGGGAGGCCTGGAGACACACCATCTATAACGCAGTTCTCCTTCGAGAACACACGCAGGATCACCCTCGAGGAAAAAAGGCAACGCAGAAAGAACCATATATTGCAGAATACACCATCTAAGGAGTCTTTCTGCTGTGCCTTTTGCAATCGGATATGTCTGTCTCGTATTGGCCTCATAAGCCACCAGCGTGCCTGTAGCAAATGTGGATAGAGCCTTCCCAGATCTTCGTTCGCGAAGCCTAGCCATGACTGACTAAATACTATACACGAAGTTGGATTAGTACAGCAATGACAACTACGGTTCCTGGAAGCTGCCAACTGTAGGAGCCGTGTCCCAGGGGCAGGGGAACCAGGGGACATGTGCAGGGACAGACAACCCCATTGGTTAGAAGGTCACATGGTTTTAGGGGATAAAAGGAAGCGCCGAATTTGAAATAAACCTCTTTGATTTCCACCTCACGAAGAGCGGACTGCATTTCTTTATCATATAAAGACCGCGACCCAACAGCCAACTACTAGTTCATCACAAGAAAACAAAACCCACACAACAGTAAAAAACACAACATTGATTGAGTGGCTAATGATCTTGAGTACTGACCATTATCTGCTGATGTTATATGGAGCATATCTGAGAGGTGGGTTGCAAGAGTTCTCCAAAACCAGGGTGCTACAATGCCTCAAGGATCATGTGTCTTCCTGTGCTATAAGCAGCACTGCTGATTTCAGACTGCATTAACAAATACTTGAAGTCTAATAAGGACACTGAACATTCCAGGAATTGCAAAATAAAATTACAAATAAAATTTAAAAAAGAAAAAAAAAAGAAAATACGGAGCAATGCTCTTCTAGTGGTGCACAGTGAAAGGACTTGAGGCTACAGGCACAAATTGCAATACATAAACTTTTACTTAAATATAAGCAAAGAAGTTCTTTTGGTCAAATATGGGAATAGGTTGCCCAGAGAAGCTGTGCAGTCACCATCCTTGGAGATATTCAAAGCCCAACTGAACACAACCCTGAGCAACCTGCTCTATTTGACCCCACTTCTCAGCAGGGGTTTGGACTAGACCATCTCTAGAGATCCCTTGCAGCCTCAGTTCTTCTGTGATCCTGTGAAACTGAAAAGATCAATGTCTCTCATTCAAGGCCCAAGTTTAGTATCCTTTGGGGTCAATTGAAACAAAATGTGATTTTTCAAACTATCCATGTGTGTCACCTCTGTCGTGGTGGCAGTAACCTGTCTGCAGAACCTTCTACTACTTACACTGATGTAACTCTTCACCCTGAAACAAGTACCCAGTACATACAATCTCCTGTAGTACCTGGCGCTAAGTATATAGAAAAATTAAAAGCTGAAGGAGGTTCAGAGGAGTAAGAAATGTCTTAGAGAGCATGCATCTTGTCTTCTTTTTCCTTCCTTTCCTTTATCTCCTTCCTTCTTCATTTTTCTGTGCATGGTACTGACGGCTCAGGTAAATGTGGATGGTGCTGGTTTTTTTACAAGACTGTACCAAAATGAAAAGGGGTGAGCTGTCAGTAACTCATAGCTTTATAACTTGTCCAAATGACTTCTGTACAGAATTACAATACTTTTTGAGCTGGCTTTGAAGTTGCCATCTCTTTGAATCCTGAGGTTTTCCCTGCACACTGAGGTGCTGAAGAAAGGCAGATGCATGAGCCAGTTCAACCCAAAAGAAAGGAAGGCTCTGAGGACAGTAGAAGCTGGAGTTGTCAAGAGAAAACCCAGGAGGTTTTACTCTTTCAGTTAAGTGTGTTCAGGACCTGAAACTACCACCAGGAATTTTGCAGTGGCAGGAAAGTAGAGTGGAGATAAAACAATGCTGGTGGGTGTGTGTGAAAAGTTAAAAACAGGTTGCTGCAGACTGATGATGGACTACAGATTCCTGCAGTAGATTTTATGGAAAGAACCAGAGGAAAACACCCCAAAACAGCTAAATCTGAGGCATCTAGAGCTTGTTGAGCTTGTAAAATATATTCTTTAAAACTTACTTGTTATGGATGCTTCAAAGTATCTTTTATTTCCAATGGAAGGTTTAAAATTTTTAAAATTACCACCACCAGCACTTTTTAAATGTGTCTAGAAAACAAGATGGAGCTCTGAGCATGGGGAGCAAAATGGGGTGCATAGCAAAACCAGGCAGGAAGATAAGACATTATCAAGGGGGAAAATTTTGCTGCTATTTGGACAGGGGACAAAGTTTTCTTTTAAATACCTTTTCACCAGGCAGCTTTCACATCTTTATTTTTCCTTATTGCTGTTCTTGTCAAGCAGTTAATGAAAAACAACGTTAGTTAAGCAAACCACCTCATTCAGGATAAAGAGAACCGTATAACGAAAAAAACACAGAGCTGATGAAGAATATTTGTATCATGTAACATTTTTCACAGAAAAATAATGAAATATGAATGTGGCAGAAAAACATTAAAACACTGGCTTTAAGCCAAAGTATAGGGAAAAAGCAGAAAACATTCAAAAAAAGGTGCTTCTGATGCTTAAAAACTTAAAAGTGCCTTTTCTGTCCAATATTGTATAATTGTTTGCTGAAAAAAAACAACCAACCAAAAAAAAAAAAAAAACCAACAAAAAAAACACCCCCCAAAAAACAGACAAAAAACCCCCAAAAAACAAAACCAAAACAAAAAAAAAAAACCAAAAAACCAAACAAAAACCCCTAAAACCTAAAAAAAGAAAAAAAAAAAACCCACACCACAAAAATGAAATGAGATTGTGCAAGATTATTAAACTATTATCATTGACCTGGACCAAAAATTTTATCTTGATAAACGAAAGAGACTTGTGACTTTGTTCCTATATTTGACAAATACACTAACACCAAAATAAAACCTTCACCCTTCACCCCAAGGGCCTAATCTCACTTGCTCTGAAGGCAATGTCAGTTCTGGTGGGAATTCAAGAGCAGGACTCAGTGCACCATGTAGGTGACATTAATATTTTCTCTATGCAATCTTACAATACAAAGTATAACTGAGTTGTGCATTTTTCCACCCCCCCCCCCAAAAAAAAAGGCAAGAAAAAAAGAACTCCATAATGACTCACCGTGTTTTTTCTTACATTTAACTTTTATGGAGGGGCTAGGGAGACTTCATTCTAATTTTGAAATCTTATTTTTAAAAGCTACAGAACTATTTTTCCCACACTCTTATACACGTCCTTCCAACTACTAACAGAGGGGCAGAATTTACATGTAAAGCTCTGGAAATCTCTCTAAAGGATCTAAAAACTGCCTTTCAGTTTATGCGAATTTTACAATGTAAACTACATCTTGTAGTTTTCTTAAAATGGGAGTGCTAAGTATGACCGGAGAGAAGGAACTCCGAGATGTCCACAAGTTATGTAAATTTGTTGCTATTTCTAATACTTAATAGGAAAGTATTTCCTAATCTCATCACTAGGTCAAAGCTATTGGTGTCTTGAGACTTGGGTTAGACTAACTTTGAGAACACTTGATGCTGAGGTAGAAGAAGAAAGTATTTTTTAGCAGGAATCTTTGATATCATGGCAATTTGGGATATGAGCAATTTGGGATATGGGCAAACAAAGCAGTGGTGTAGTGAGAAGTGAAGGTAAAAATGGAATGTATACTTGCAGCAGCCTTGGAAATACTTATGAGGCAAATCTGTACTTGTAGTTAACCTAAAACAGGAAGGAAAGCTGATGTAACAGCAGAAAAAAAAAGAAGGAATGAGGAACAGGAGAGCATCTTGTCATGAGTACAGAAGGGCTATGAGACACATTTTAAAATCCTCACCTTCAGTAGTATTTATTTTGTATAACTCAAGACTTTTTCAGTTTTGGGGTTTTTTTAGACGTACATAGTTGTAGAGCTATCAGTACATTAACCTCTGACTGAAGATAATATACAGTCCTTTTGAAGGACTTTTCATCAGTACCTGTAGAGAACATTTTATAATTACCGTAGCTCTGCACCTCCTACTTATAACACTTTCACATCTGCTTGTTCATATCAAGACAGAGACCAGTTTCTTTGCAAATACTGCTCCTGATTCATACACACACAGGCTTGACCCTTACAAAGCCAATAACCAAATGAATGCAAAATACTAACGAGTGGTACTTTTCCCTTGGCACCTCTGCAGGCAGGGAAGTTCCTCGGCAGGGTGAGGAAGGGATGTCCTGCGGCAGTTGGCAGGAGGGGAAGTCAGTGGAGCGTGACTGGAGCAGGGAGCTGCTGCATTTGCAAAGCACGTACGGTTGTGCTGTTCGAGGGGGTGAGGAGTTTGGGGATGGAGCGGTGCGTTAATAATTAAGGCAAATACCTACACCTGATATTTTAAACGAGGGGATCGCTTCACGTACTGGAATTCTGTGCAGTGACTGAATCGCAGTGCATCGATTGTTTTAAACGCTGTTCTGGGTGACCGAGTTCACGCACTCGGCTGCTGATCACCGCCGCCGGCCGTGAGTGGGAGCCGGGCTCCCGCCGGCACCGGGACCCGGCGGCCCGCCAGCCACCGGCGTGTCCGGGCGCATCCCGAGCCCAAGCGTGCAGGAACGCACCGGGACACCAGTCACCGGGATCCGCTCGCAGGCCCCGCCCGTTACCAGCCGCGCTCCGGGGCACCCCCTGGCGGCCGCAGGGCGGAGCCCGGGGCCCCGCGCGGGCCGCGGGCGGTGCTCCCGCGCGGGGAGGGGGCGGTGCCGCCGCGAACCCATTGGCTGCTCCGCGTCCCGGGGCGCGCCCCGCGCTCGCAGCGCCCCGCGATTGGCCGGCGGCTGCCAAAGGAGGCGGGGCGCGGCGGCACGGCGCGCTACCATTGGCTACTTCACTGGATTGGGCGAGGCGGGCGCGGCGATTGGCTGCGCAGGCGGGGAGGGGGCGGGGCCTGGCCGCAGCGCCCTCCCGGGGCTGGGGCCCGTCGCGGCGGCAGCGGCGGAGATCTCGCGAGGGAGCGCGGCCGGGATTTGGCGGCGCTGCCTGCCTCCCTCCTCCCTCTGCCTGTCCGTGCTCCTCGTCGCTGGTGTTTGTGTGGAAGGGGGAGGAGGAGGAGAAAAAGGGCAGGCGAGAAGAGCCCGAGCCCCACCATCCGCCGAGGGGAGCGGACCGGAGCCCCCTCGCCGCCCGCGGAGCTCTCTCTGCGCCCCCTCGCCCCGCCATGGCCTCGGGAGACACCCTGTACATCGCCACGGACGGCTCGGAGATGCCGGCCGAGATCGTGGAGCTGCACGAAATCGAGGTGGAGACCATCCCGGTGGAGACCATCGAGACCACCGTGGTGGGCGGCGAGGAGGACGAGGAGGAGGAGGAGGAGGACGAATGCTGCGAGGAGTGTGGCCCGCACCACCCGCCCCATCATTACCACCACCACCAGCCCATGATAGCGCTGCAGCCGCTGGTGTCGGACGGGGACCCCAGCGGGGCGGGCGGCGGCGCGGCCGGCGGCGGCGGGGGGCAGCTCCACCTGCACCACCACCACCAGGAGGTGATCCTAGTGCAGACCCGCGAGGAGGTGGTGGGGGGAGACGACTCGGACGGACTGCGGGCCGACGACGGGTTCGAGGACCAGATCCTCATTCCGGTGCCGGCCCCCGCCGGGGAGGACGAGTACATCGAGCAGACCCTGGTCACCGTGGCAGCCGCCGGCAGCAAGAGCGGAGGCGGCGGCTCCTCCTCGGCCGGCGGTGGAGGCCGCGTTAAGAAGGGCGGCAGCGGCAAGAAGAGCAGCAAGAAGAGTTACCTGAGCGGGGGAGGCGGCGGTGGGGCCGAGGGCGGCGGCGGCAGGAAATGGGAGCAGAAGCAGGTGCAAATCAAGACCCTGGAGGGGGAGTTCTCGGTCACCATGTGGGCCTCGGGTAAGTGCGCGCCGGGACCCCTCCCTCCCCGGGCCGCGGGCCCCGCCGGCGGCCGCGCGGCGCGGCCGGGACAGTTTTGTTTTGAAGGGAGGCCATGTTTTGGTGTGTGCGATGGGCGCCGCCATGTTCATCGCCAGGGCAAGTATGGCGGCTCCCCGAAAAGATGGCGGGGTCTGCGCTGCCGCCGCCGCTCGGCCCGGCCGCGCCGGGGGGAAGGAGGCAAACATGGCGGCGGCCGCCAAGATGGCGGCGGCGGGGGGTGCGCGGGCGGGCGGGCGGCAGCGCCGCCGGCTCCCGGGCCAGGCCGCAATGGCGTAGTTTCTGCAGCAGGGGGAGGCGGGGTGCGGGGCGAACCTCCCCGCGCTCCCCCCGTCCCCGCCCCGCCGCCGCTCCCCGCGGGGCCCGCTCCGCGCCAGCCCCTCGTCCGCCCTCCCCTCCCCCGGCCGCCGCCGCCGCCCTCTGTCCTCGTTCTCTCCCCCCGCGTTCCCCAACCCGCCGCCCCTCCCCGGCTCCTCTCCCTGCCGGCCCGCTCCTCTCCCTGCCGGCCCGCGGCCCCAGGCGAAGCGTGTGCGCCGGGCCATGACCGCGATGTGCGGGCACAGACCCGCCCGCCCCGGCCCCGCGGCTCCCCCGGCGCGGGGCGGCGAACCCCGAAATACCGTGCACAGCTCGCCCGGGGGCCGCCCGGCCCCGGCCCGCTGCGGTGGGTGGGGCGTTCCCGCCCGGAGCCGGCGGTGCCGGCGAGGGGAAGCGGCTCCTCGCCCCCGCGGGGCTGCCCGCGCCTCCCGCCGGCTCGGAGGGGGCGGCCGCGAACCACCGTCCCTGCGGAGCCCGAGGGGAGCCGGGGGTGACAGCCGGGAGGGGCGGCCCTGAGGCTGACCTCCGTCCCTGCGAGCCGCGGGCAGGAAAGGGGCAATTGCTGCTTGGCGCTCGCAAACCGTCCAGCTTTTCCCTCGCCTAGGTCTGAATCTTTAAATAGGCGCAGAGAGTCCGTGTTGTGTGAGATTGTGTTTTTTTGAGAAGGGTTTTTTCCTTTTTTCCTTTTTTTTTTTTTTTGTGGGAGTGTCCTTTAAAGGGAATAAAATCTTGTTGAAGGGGTTTAGTATCTGTGGGACTTGGAGTGAACCTGACTTGGTACCTGCCCTGCCCATGTAATTTTATTTTATTTTTTTCTTTTTACTAAAATATATTGCTGGCAGTAAGGTTCTGTCATCAACAGTTCTGTCCTTAAGTTATGTAAATGCAGAAAAAAGCGGTCAAATAGTATGAGTTCACGTAACGTTTAAATTGGTGCGTGCTCTTTGAATAGTAGGTTGGTAATCTGTCTTGCATATCGTAATTTTTGTGCTCTTTTGCATTTTTAAAAGTGTGTAGTGATGTCTAAAATGTTTGCACTCTGTGATGTTTGCAAATGACCAGTTGTTGTTAGAAAGGCAAGTGTAGAAGAGAAAATGTATTGGATGACTGAATTCTCCTGCCTGAAAAGGTGGCAAGCATGGTGGTTCAGATTTTTATTCTCTTTTTAAATACAGGTGGTTACTTTAGCAAGTTTGACAGAGTATCTGACACTATTGACATGTAGTCAGTTGGTAGCCCGGTCAGTTTAATCAAAGTTCTTTGCTTCCTGATGAACAGAAAAGAACATGCAAGAATTTCCCAACTAATGTTTAGTTGGATGGTGTTTTGTATGCTTCTGTGTCACTGTGTGAAAACTGAATAAATTCCCTTGCTGGTATTTTTCTTAGAACTCACCATCCAAGAAACATAAAAGATAATAGAAATTAATATAGTTTTCTGACTTGTGGATGCTGCCTGAGGTAGCTGAACGCAAGTGGCTGTATGACTCATGAACTGGCAGGATACAGGACCTTGCTGAGATCAATTGACAATTTCTAGCATGCATTTGCACTCGGAAATTCAGAGTGCCTGATAGGATGCTTCCTTAGACCTTCTGCATGCTGATTATTACTTGGCTGAAGTGAAGCATGTGTATAATCAATAAACTTGCTTCTCTTCCCATGTACACAGCTTTTACATCAGGGATAGCCCTATTGATTTCGGTGGTTTTGTTCTTTATGAGCATGACCATGCAAGCTCAGTGGGAATGATATCCGCTTATAATTTACTGGAGATTGAATTGCGTTGCTGTATTCAACTCAGTTATATCCATGGTGCAGACGAATGAATACCTAGTCTGATTTCACTTCTAATGCCAAAAAAGCCCCTCCAAAAGCAAAATCAAATATATGGGCGAAAGCACAGTCTTAGAGTTTGACCTCTTCTCGTGTGCGTGCATGCACACACCCCCAGCTTCAAACAGCCTGATCAGTTGAGATCTTGTGACATTTTACCGAGCGTATTGGACAGGTTCTTACACCTCATATGTAACTTATTTAATGTTACAGAAGTGGCCCGAAGTGGTTAAATTCTGTGGCTTTATCTTTTTTTTTTCCCTGAAATTTCAGAGGGCAAATCCAGAAAAATTTCCAGAAAAATTGCAAAAGAAACAGTACTTGGGACAGGGGGACACACGCACGCAAACCCCAAAAAACCCCAAGTACCCACAAAAAACCCCCAGAGTAAATTAATGCAAAAAAACCCCCCCAAAACTACTGACTTGCAAAAAGGTAGTAGTACTGAAGTTTCCCTGCAGAATCAGGCATACTTTATTTTGAAGACAGATAGCAGTTTTGCATCTATATTTTAACATAATTAAAGACTTGCTTGCACACTGATGTAATGGACTGGTTTAAATGCTTAGCAAGAAGTTCATCAAGAGACGGAACAGTAAATAAGGCCACGCATTAAGATACAACAATGAGCCCTATATTGCTGTGCATGGGTTTTTGAATCAGGAACCAAGGGCACTTCGCTCACCACAGTGTGGGAAGACAATGTGAATTAATTCCTTGTTACTGTTTGCTGGTGCTACTATATTAGCTTGTACATGGGTGGTACCAAATTTAACCAATCATAAATCTTTGTCCAGAAATTGAGTATAACATGTCTTGTAACACCTTTTGAAATGTGTAGAAATAATCTGTGAAATACATAGCAATGTGACTAAAGGGGACTACTTAGTCCTCGTCTTGTTATGTGGTTATTTAGAAGTTGCAGTACTGTTGTTGGCAACGATTTAAACTTACCATAACTTCTCTTATCACCTTGGTATCTATAGTGATATCAAACTTGTGACCTATAATTAAAGTGTTTAGTTTGAAACAGGAATGCTTTGTTCTAGTTCAGATCAGCTTTTCAGATCTTCAGAATAGAATTATTTGTTTTTCTTCATGTGTGAAAATAAGAAGTGAACAAAGGTGCTATATTTCTGAAAGAGTCGAAGAGGTATATCTGGTGGATACTTCAATCATGTTCCTGTAGTGTGTTTATACTGTCCTAATATTTGTCAGAAAACTGTTTAAACTTAATGGTGCTCTCCAAGAGAGACATCCCAATTTGTACTAGAAAAATTGTTTTTATCAGGTGGAATTTATTTGTGCCTTTGCTGGATTCAACTTGAATCATTGTCTCTATTGACTTTCTCCAGGTTGGGTGCACAATAGCAATGGGGGTGGGGAAGGATTGTGAGAAATCATTTTCTCAGATGGTACTTGGAAAACTGATTCTTACATGCAGGAGCATTTGGAAGGTGGTGCTTAAATGCTGGCTGCACTAAATACTGAAATTTCAAGCAGTTGGGGCTTAATTTTGAGTGGGGAAAAAGTATTAGTGTAACTACATCTGCTTCTAGGTAATGACTGTCAAGCTTTCAAACCTGAAATAGGTGTTGGCTTAAACTATTATTGTTAGCATAGTCTGCAAGTTAAGACTGAAATAGCACAACCAAACATTGTCCACAGATGTTAAACTGCTCAAGTATCCTATCCCTAGATGGGAAAGACAAAGATGCAGAAGTTACGTGCAGGGTTTGAAAATTATTTTTGATCATCCAGGAAGCCTGTGCTGTGGACCCACATTTGGAAGCTTGGGGAGTTCATGTTGGATTTCTAGAAAGTTTTTCAAAACCTCTTAGAAAAACTCAATGTCTCAAAAAATATAGGAGGGTTTTCATTTTACTTCATCAGATGGCAGGGGTGAGAAAAATAGCCATCTGCTGTCTGACCAGTTGTCTTATATAGTATAAATGATAGATGAATCATTTCGTTCGGTTGTGGACCTGTATCAAGGATGGCCAAAATGCTTTACGAGGACAGATAGGTAATGAGATTCTTATATGAAAGTTTTTCATAATGGAGGCAGAAAGTGATTCCTTTAAAATATTAAGATGACAATCTGTTTCTCACTCTGATTAAGACTATGATACAGGCTTCTGGTATCTGTAAGTATTGAGTCTACCCTGATGTTTTTTCCAGTGATAAGATGGACCTTTTCCTGTGTCTATTTTAAATGTATTTTCAGTTTTGAAAGTGAAATACATGCATGTGTTTCACCATCTAAAATAACTCAATTAATTTGCCTCTTAGCCCACCTTTCAAACTAGAATCCTCTAGCTTGCTACTGGATCCTTCCCTGGGATGCTTGAGTTGCTCATATGCTGACCATTCAGAAGGTCATAGTGCTTCGGCACAGTGTCTCATAAATGCTGAAGTCAGATGATGACTATTGATATATGCACTGTTTTTGTCAGTTCATGTCTCAGTGGTGTGAAATAAGAGATGGGTGACAGGGGGAAAGAAGAACCTGTTCTCCATCTGTATGCAAGGCACGTCAGAGGGAAAGTAACCTAGCAGCCGATTAGGTTAAAAAATGACATACTGTGCAAAATAGAATTTTAACATTCAGAAGTGTCTGCTAAATAACTGTATTATTTAACAAGCTAATTACAGTTCTTTGCCTCCAAACATGACCAATGAACTAATTTGCCTGGGGAGATTGCAGTGTGGTAGCAATAACCAAGCTGTTATGACAGTGCCTTGGTACTGCTCAGTTGCCGAATACATCCTTTATCATGTAATTGCTTCTCAGCTGTTCCTAAAAGCCAATGTGTTTAACTGTGTGATCATAAAAAGAAAATTTAAGCTTAAATGTTGTTCATCCTTTTAGCTGGTAAGTAGAATGTCTTTTAACTTGGTACCTTGAGGAGGAAGCTATAGGATCAGGTCTCATTGCTTTGCTGCCAGGTGTACCTCCTGAGTTCCCTTTGGCACCCTGTTTTCCACAGTGGAAAACCGATTGAACAGTAGTGCTTTCTCTCTGCTTGGTAATAGAGGAGGAGAAGGATGGCTCAGGATTTGGGGATCTCAAAGTGGAATATGATGGCTAAAATCAAGAATAACTGAGGCAAAAATATTGACAGGGCTCCTTGGGTTGAGAGTTAAGAGCATCATCTTAGAAAACTGGGGAGTTCCAGAGCTGTCAGCTGGAGCTAGCTGTTAGTCTAGAAATGCATGAAATAGTGGGGTTCTGAGGTGCGTGGATTTTCTGTGCAACAGAAAAGCTGCAAGAGATGGAGAAAGCATGGTAATAAGAGGCAAAGCATGATTAATAAAGTCTTAAGAGACAGATTCTACCATGTTTTGTCATTGAATCTGCAGTTACTAGTTTTATCCCAGTAATCTCGCTTCTTCCTACTTCAGTTGGTACTTTTAGTTCTCTTAAAACCTCTGACTGTTTCGCCAGTAGTCAAAAGACATGGCTTGCTAAAACAGTGAACTTTCACTGATCTTAGTAAAAAAAATGTTTGAAGTAGTTGCTTTGAAGGGCCTAAGTGGATCCGGTTCGACATGTGTGCTGCCCGAATATACGGCATGAGAGTAGTGCGGGTGGAAGGACACAACATGAAGACGTGTTTGGGTATGCGCTCTAAAAAGGGGCATAGAAAAACCCGGTTTAGACTATACACCTATCTTAATGTAATTTGGCATAAAAGGATCTAGGGGAATATCTGTGGTGTCTCTAACAAACCAGTATTTTACAGCTTTATGAGATAGATGAATATTGGACGTAGCTGTTGCAGTGACTGGTAGTGAATGTTTCTGTGAAGATGGTGATTAGCTAGTTGACGTGTTCAGATCCTCTCTGTCTTTCAGAAGAGGGGGACTAAAATCCTGTTCCAAGTTCATAACAGAAAGTTGCATTAGATGTGTAAGAATAGCGCTAGATACACACTTAAGCAGAATGCCTTATGTTTGAGTTTGCTCTACTCTTAAGTGGTTTTAAGGGACAAAACAGTGGATCAGATAATACATAGCAGTTAATTTCCTTTTCCTGACTGGCTCCATGGCTCTGTCCATATTTAGCTTGCATGGGTGGCATCCACATTAGGTTGGCTTGGGCATAAACTGCATGGAGTTACTATGCCTTATTTGTACTGCAGTTATCCAGAGGTGTCACTGTAATTTCAGGGTTGTGTCTGTGTTTTGCCTTGCTTTGGATGCAATATGTTTGCTTCTCCAGTGCTTCGTGAGAGGAAAAGCGGGAAGTAATTTGCCTGTAGTAGGCATCAGGATTTGCTTGAAGGCAAAAAACATCAATCAACTTACCCAGTTTGCAGTGAGAATTATTGGTTAACTTGTCAGCCTGAGTGAAAGTTTGCTTGCACTTTACCCTCCAGACTTTGAGCTGTCTAGTCCAGGTTGGTAGGGCATCACAAATAAACTAAATTTATGCACAGAGGACATTAGTAAAGTTTTTCCATTTCCAAACTTCCTTCAAGGGGGGTTTTTGTGTGTTGTTTTTGTTTTGTTTTCCTAGTGAGTTGATAATGTCATAGGATGGTCTGTAACTAGGATGGTCTGGATACTAAAGAGCTATTGAAGTCTGTTGCTACTTTTTCAGAAGTATTAGCCTGACATAAGACTTGAAGGTAACTGTTTTGTATTTTATTGCTTTGGTTTAAATTCATTTTTAGAAGTGGAGGTGTGTGCTGCTGTAGAGATGCAGTTTTTTGGTACGGAAAAATGTGCTTGTTTTTTATTTTCACATAACTGTCAATATATTAAACAATAGTTTCTCTTATTTTCTACTCTATCAAAGCAATACGTTCATAGTTTTTTGTGTTTTGCTCCAGTAGTCTGTGGAATTAAATAGCTGTAGAACTGATTTTTGTTGGCAGGCTTTTGGGAAGTAAAGACACTGAAGGCTGACTTTCAGTTTGGTCCTCAAATAGCAAGAAAGCACTGTGGAATAGTGAGCCTTTACAGTAGGGAAGGAAAGAAGATCTTTAGGAATGTATACAAAATTTCCCTGTTGACTCGTGCTTCTGATCTAAGGCAGGAAATGAAAACTTGTCTATGTTATGAATGTCATCAAACAGTCAAACTGCAAGTTCTGGGTAGCTGTTGAAATGGCTACATTGAAGGCAGCTGATCTCATTCTAGTCTACAGCATGGAGAAGGCATTGCTTTTAGCTTTACAGAAATTCGTGCCCTTCTGGGCTCCATGTCTTTTCTGCCTGTGTAGGCATTGCTAATAATCTTTTTTCAAGTTTCTGTTTAGAAGAAAAAATGTTGCCAAATTGAAGGTTTTTTGACTTGAATTTGTAACTCCTTTAGGTGCTGTAAAATTTAACGTATAATCCTCACTTAAAGTAAATTCAGTTGCTTTCTTTAAAGCACTGGAAGAGGCTGAAACATAGTGTGGTGAGAAAACTAGATGAGAATAAAAAAGGTTCAAATAGTCGATTTTGAGGTTTATTTTGGATTTAATGCTGCAGAGAGTATTTTCTTATTTACACTTCTGTCTTTGCAGCGTTGGAGTCTGTTTTCCTCTTTCACCATGGAATATACATGAACTGCTATTTGATCTGGTAGATCAGATTAAACCCCAAACTAGCAGTAACATTTCTAGAAATAGCTCGGTGGCAAACCTTAAAAGCAGGCATTACAAATTGAATACAAATTTGTGCTTAGTATATGTCCTTTATTTGCATATATCTTGTCCTCTCTCTCCTAGCCTAAGTTACTGAGTAATGACTAATGTTATTTCCTGTGTTTCTGTTTAGGGGAAAGGAAACCAAAACCTTTTCTCTTTTGTTTTCTGCCTTATGTTTTCCTATCTCTTATTAATTGGTGAAATACTATTTCTGTCCCACCACCTTGTGTTTTCATTGCTTAAACACTACCCGTAAAACAAAACTTTATGTTATTTTTGTAAAACCTCTTGTGTATAAAATAATTTCCAGAATCTGTCCCCCATACACGTAGTAGGAGAAGTAATGTACTGTCAAGTTTATTACATTGAGCTGAGCAGTTACAACCATATATACATCTCTTGCATTAGGTGTATTTGAGGGTGGAAAACAGGATAGGTGCTGTGTATGGTGTGACACTTCAGTGAGGAACATAGGTGGATGTTTCTATTCTCTATAATTTTTGTGTATTTCGATTTCTGTTACAAAAGAAATAGGAGAGAGAAAAGATTGTGTCTTGTATGTTCTAAGGTCTAAATGTGAGTAGACAGCAACAGCAGGTCTTACACATGATTTCACTGCAGTCCTTGAGCACAAATTCGTAGGAGGAGCTCTAGAGCAGAGAAAATAGCAGTATCTTAACTGGCTTGTAGATCAAAGCTCTGAATAATTCCAGCCTGCTGTTTGCATAGTAGAGTGGGAAGGACCTTAGGCTGGCCTTTGCCACAGAAGGAAGAAGCCCCCTTGGGAGGGAGACACAGGATTAAGTTTTTATTTTCTTTCAGACCAGTCTGCAAGTGTTTAAAACCCTTAATTTTACAAGCAGGTGCTGAAGCACATTAGCAGTTATTTTTAAATTTCTTGTCCCTCTGTGACACTTCTGTTGGAGGTCAAGGGGTCTGAAGACTTGAAGTAAAGATCAGTAGTCTTGACATCATAGGGTAAGTGTCTGCCACTCCTCTGATAGAATTCCAGAGTTACGGACTGCTGTTGAGTATCAAAGAGGGGATGGTGAAGGTTAGTCTTGAAGAGTTAGGGGAATTGAATATTTAGGCATTGTTTCAGGAAAAGTACATTATCTTTCAAATGCAACCAATACTTATAGGATTGTTCTACTTATTTCTGTATTTGTATATAAGTAGATATGCAACTTTTGCTTCTTCTCCTCGCCCACTGTATTCTTCCTGTGTTCTTCATTCTGTAACTGTCTTTTTGTTCTTCACAATTACGATGGAGATCTGGAAGTGCAGTGTATTTTTTTAAATGTGCAGCATTAGTGAATTTATATTGAGATGCAGCCTAATAACTTATATGCCGTTTTGATCTTTAGTAGGTACTGAATTCAATATTTTGTGTATTTCAGATGATAAGAAAGATATTGACCATGAAACAGTAGTGGAAGAGCAGATCATTGGAGAGAATTCTCCTCCAGATTACTCAGAGTACATGACAGGGAAGAAACTTCCTCCTGGTGGAATACCTGGCATTGACCTCTCGGACCCCAAGCAACTGGCTGAATTTGCTAGGTAAGTAGGAAGAAAGGAACTTTAAACTGAAATGGTTTTCTTTTCACAGGTTTAATTATGAAACTGTTAGGCAGAATGGTAGATTTAGTATGGCTTATTGTTCCATTTAATTATCTTCTAAAACAAGGGACTTAGCATCAGCTGCTCTCTTCTGAACTAAAGGAAGTGGGGTTTATATTCAGCAGTCACTTCTTCAGTGACTTCTGGTCTTTAGTTCTGTTGGGTAAGACAGGACCTAAATACATCGATAGACTGCATCACTCTGGGTGAGCCTTCCTTGGCACAGGGGTTAGACTAGATGATCTCCAGAAGTCCCTTCTAACCCCCTATCAAGTCTTTGATTTTACATGACAGAACATTTTTTTGATATGAGTAGCCTTAAAATCCTGAGCACTGAAGGATCCAGTAAGTGAAATGCTACATTCAGGTTATTCAGTACTAAAAAGCTAGACTACGGTATTTAGTTTGTAAAGTCACTTACTGTTTTGTTACCTGCTTCTTAAGCTCGAGGTCTTTAACAACTTCTTCACAGTCACGTGTTGTGCACTTTGAAGTGCCACTGATAATTGCAGTCACAATTGGTAACTGTACTGCTTGGATTTTCCTCTACTAAGTCAGTATTGTCCTTCGTTTACATATCAATTCCTTGACCTGAGTGAGAAGGTGACTGACTGTCAAATGGAGGTGGAGTAACTTGTTCTGGGGGTACCGACAAGTGTCCTCTGCAGGGCCCTGGCTCTGGTACCGGGTGCTCGGGGCCACCCGTGGCCACCAGAGGGCAACCGCGAGGTCGCTCCGGCCCCTGGAAGTGCCACACAGGGGTTGCCTTTGCAGCGCTGGCTTGTTCCCCTTCTGCTCTGCTCTGTGCAGGGGCGGCGTTGGTGCTGTGTCTCTACATATCTGAGCCATAGCTTTCTCTAGCTGCTGCTACGAGTATTACCCATGTTGAAAACAAAATGTACGTGTAAAGCCACACTAATTTTCATTTTTTAGCAGCTGGCTGTTCTTCAGAGCTCTGGTGCACAGTTCTGGCACTTAAAACAAGTGGTATTTTTACTTCCTAGGTCACCTAGTACAGAAGCGTGCCTTTTTCCTTGTAGTTACTAGGTGGCAGGGACTGTTGATACAAGTTCTGGTCTGGCTTCATGGATCTTGGTGTTCAGTGAAACAGCATCTATTCCTGTTTCACCTTTTTGATCTTGCTGCTTTTCTACAAGTTTTTTCCTGTTACTCTGTAGTGTGTTTGTGCCAGAGGAATGACGGCACGGCCTCATCCCACAGTTATTTTCAGTATAGCCATTGAACAATGAATTTAGAAGGCTAGTAAAATAATTTTGCAGGTCTTGCTCTGTGCTTCAGGCTATCCGATCTGAAGATGTTTAAAAGCACATCATAAACAACTGAAAACAAGGTTCTATCTAAAGTGATGAGTGGTTCTAGATAATGATACGGCTCTTTCTTGTTTTACTGTTGTTCATCAAAGTTAATGTATTTTTCTCTAAAACCTGCTGAAAAGTTCATACACTTTTTTTGTGAAAGCAAATGTTTAAGTGATACTCCTGAGTGTATGTAGTGTTCTAATTCTAAAATGTTCCATATTTCTACTTATTATATGTTATTTTAAAACATGGTGAAACTCTTGGTTCTGTTAAACACTGAAGTACTGAATAGCTGTCTTTTGTTAGGAAGTGGAAATAGTTTCTCACAGACTGTTCTTTATGTAGATACTGAATACTTTTTCTCCAGATTGGTTTGAATACTTGAAATGGTTGCCAGGATTTGGGCTTCTTGAAATGACCAGACTACTTCTATAAGATCTGTCGGCATATTTCTGAATATTGTAAAATGTTTTAGTTAGTTTTCTATAGAGAAAATGGTGGCTGCTGGCAGTATTTTAAAATTATCACTTTTTTTTTTATATTCATAGTGGAATGTTCTAGGAATTTCCAGAGCTAGAATTCGTAGCAGATGATGGAAAGATTGAGGTCTGTGTGTACAGTCCCTTTTCTGTTAATCTATTTCTGTGCAGCAGATAAAATGTAATTCACTTCAGTGAGAAGTATACGATGATAGAACAAGCAACTTAGGGGGACATATCCTGTAGCAGTATCCCCAAGTTGCTCAAAACCTAGGAAAAATTGTTCTGATAGCTTAATTTTAGATACATGAAAATTTAATGCGTTTCTGTTTTAAGGAAAGTTTTTTGATTTCTCGGTCAGAATTGATGACTGTCAAACTTTCACCCTTGTCTTAACACACAACCATTTTCTTTTTAATTTTTTTTTATGTTTTAAATTATTGCATTTGTTTATTCTTCTGAGAATAAAGAATATGGGTGTATTAGAATTTGAATATTGTTTGGATCTAATAAGATGAATTCAAGCACTCATATCTCCAAACCACTGCTCAGTTGTCTCTTTGATCTTCCTGTGTGCAATATCACCAGAAACATTGCATGCCAAGCTGGAAGAAAAAATTGGGTTTACATGTGTGGGATTGGGTTTGGAGGTTCAAGGAACCAGTTTTTCATGCTAAAAGAATGTGTTTAATGTAAATTTATCTGAAATTGTCAAACATTGCTGGTTGTTTACAGTTCAGAATTTCAAAATTCTTAGTAGCTGTATTCTGAAAACTTTGAGCAGCACATGAAGTTGAAAGTTGTAAACCTGTTAAGTAGCTTCGTGTGCTTGAGTAAAGTTTTGAATAAAAAACTTTGATTACTTGGAAAAAGAATTTTGACAGTCCTCATATAAGGAAGTGTGAACTGGCTAGTAGAATTGTATCCTAAGTGTGCTTTGTGTAGTTGACAGAAAGTTATGTGGGTTTGCTTTCTTGTTTTCGTTAAGGTAGTTTAAAGAATCTCACCATACATTTGTAGAAATTAGCTACTGAAAACCAGGCATTGATTATTAGGAACAAATTTCTGAGGTTAAGCTTAAACAAAGCTTGATTTCTAGTGGTAGTAGATTTTGGGCACGGTTTGTGTGTTATGATCATGATATAGTAAGTGAAAGGTAGTGCAGGAATGGACTTGATGCTTGAAGTCGTCTGTAGCTCTTCAACCCTTAAAAAAATAATTTGGAACTGTAGTAATTGAGTAACTGTAGTAATTGAGCATCTGCAGTGACCATCAGTGCTCAGTGGGACTCCAGAGCGAGCTGTTGACTGTCTGTTGTGGTACAATTGTCTTTCACCACCTGGTTTAGTGTATTTGTCATTGAGTCACATAGCAGGAATCTGGATCCTTTAACTGGAACTCTTATGGTTCTTCCTGGAAAAGCTTTTATGCAATCTACGATTCCATTGGAAACATTGAATAAACAAGCTGTGTCAGAACATTAAGATGTGTTCAGTAGTGCACAGATGAATTACCATAAGTTATACCTAGTTGGGCAGTTTATCACCTTTTACAGATTATTTCATTCTGGTTTAGGAGTCATGAATTTTCTCTAGCATGCTTTAAAAATGCAGTTTAAAAAAAGGTGGATTTCTCTGTGACAATCATATCAAAATGTGAAATGTTAATTGTGAATGATGTGCTCAGAAAGACATAAAACCTAATAAGTTACCATATTTTCATTTCATACCTTTGACTGTGACAATGGAAATTCTTTCAAGTGGAATAAAATGTTTCATTCCAGTCTAAATTGATTACAAGTAATTCAGTAGTTAGCTGTGAAGAAATCATAACTGCTTGGTGTTAAAAGCTTGGGAAGGTAGCAGGGATATTTCTAGCGGGGGCATGTGGCAAATTCCCTCAAAGCAAGCCACTAACAACCAGCTACACCCTGATTGCCCCCTCCCTCCCTCTTGTTCTCCAGGCAGATCCATGCTATAGAACTGGCTATAGACAGCAGGAAACAGGCATCAGTAAAACTAAGAAATAAGGGAATATTCTGTAGCTGGGAAATTGGCACAGTAATGGGTCTTGATGGTAAAAACTTTACTCTCCATGGTTTCATCTTCTGGTGCTCTTGGTATCTTTTCTGAGAGAGAGCCATTGTGAGAACTGCCCTTCCTTTCTATCCGCTTTCCAAACGGTTAGAAAGCAAAGGAGAGGAAACTGCGTTAGCGTTTGAAATCGGACACCCTTCTTAAAACTGACAAAGCATTCTGGTCACCCAGATTTATGACTTAGGCCTCTTTATAAGGTGTATGCTTTTGTGTTGGTTTTGTTCTTGTTGCAGAGAAGCTTAAAGGGCAGTAAAGTGACAATTGCTTTACCCAGAGTGCTCTTCTAGGGGAGGGGAAATCTTCTGCTCTGTACCACACTGCGAAGGTCACTCTCCCTGTTTACACATATGATATCCTTCATATCTGGAACAAACCTAGTAATTATTTTTGCCAGAATGATGGAGTGAAAAAACTTTTTATGACGTTTTTCTACCTAACTGACCGAAGCACGGTTAAGATACTGGCTGTGGGTTTTTGGGTTGCACATAGGTTGCTGGGACACCTTGTGCCACTCCCCTTTTATCTATTTGTCCAAAAGCCAGTCTAGCCAGTTTCAGGAGTTCTTCAACCCAAGTGAACTCTTGCAGTAGCACAGGGCCATGATGCTCATGTTAGTTCTGCTCAGCAGGGCAGCACAAAGGGAATGGCACGAGGAGGGAACAGATCAGCAGTGGCAGTAACACTGCTGAGAGAGAATAATTTCTGCCATGTCTGACTGTTGTTCTTAGGGGTTTGGTCATCAGCACAGGTGAATATCACTACTTGTCATCAGAGATCTCTAGGTTGTGTCAAAGGAGTTGCCTGAGAGAGTGTAATGCTGTTTAGGTTACATTTATGTATGGAGGGAGAAAAAAAGATGTGAGAACGCAGAGCTCTTAACAGTGGAAAAAAAAGAGATTTCAAAACAAGGAGGAAATCCTATACTGTTATTTGTTTTTTGAATTATATTTACTTTATTCCTAGCCTTAACACTGTTCCTGTGGCTAACTTTTAAAATTGGGTCTATGGACGAGTATATAGGTTGTGGAGGTTGATGGGGTGGGGATTGGTTCTGTCAGGGTACAGTACTTTCAGTTCAGATGTGTAGATGAAAGGAGGTGATTAGATATAACTTTCACATACTTGCACAGTGACAATGTTGCTTGCTTTATTTTGAGAAACTGAGTTGTTGTGATTTCACTCAGTCTTCCTTATGCATGGATAGGAGTGTGCGCTTTTGTGAAGCTTATTCTGTAAAGCTGTAAGGTTGCACACCTTCCTTCTCCCTCTGCTGTCACTCATTCCTTCCCTCCACCCACCCAGTACAAGTTAAGACTTAGCCTTTAATTGCAGTGTCCCAGTGCCTTGATCCAAAAGGTACACTTCCTAATATTCACAGTTAGCTACTACTAGCATGGCCATATAAATTCACTGCAGAAATGAAAATTCTGGTCTTGCCATGTAAATTGATTTTCTGCAAAGGAGAGTGTTTCAGAAGTTCCACCCCAGTATTAATGTGTGGATCTGTAGTTGTCTTAAATAGTTATATTTGTTAGAGTTCTGTTTATGATTAATGTTTCAGGCTAAGAAAACTTGGATGGAGCTGGCAGAGATGCTCTACTTGGTGGGAGCCAAAAGTCTGACTGCCACCAGCAAGAGCTACCTGCAACAGTGTAAGATCAACAGCCCAGATTCTAGTCTGGTCTCCTTTTGCAGAAAGTTAATTTTAAAGTAAGACCAAAATCTTTTTTTCTAATATGTTTGAGTTCTTTGAGGGATTGTCCATATGGATTCTGTAGCCTTGTGAGCAAGATGACATTGCTAACACAAGGATCTATCGTAGCTGTGCCTGTGCTGTACGTGCCCTCGTGCCTTTAATCCAAGTCTGTAAAGGGCTTGGCAGTTTGTTGCTGCCTCTGGCACCAAGATACAGCCTGGACACCATTTGCCACCTCTTCCTGTCAAAGTGTGTGCTTCTGTTTTGCTGATTAGCTTGGCTGTCTATGGAACCCTGTGCATAAGCACAGTCTTGTTCCACATTTTAGGCTTAAGTTGCCCACTCGCCATGCTTCCATGAAAAATGAGATGATTTAAAATCTGCTCGTTTATTAGCTAGAGCTTTTTGTCATTTTGTGACTAAATTTCAAGTATACTGCCTGGACTGATAATCCTGAGTTTAGAAACAAAGCTTGAAAATTAAAAAGTCAGCTTATTCCAGAATGGCCATTTATAATGTTACGTACCTGCTCAGGCACTGAACTGAAAAATATAAGGTGTATGTTGATGCTCCAGTCTGTCCCATGTCTGACCATCCAGTTCACCTGCAGTTGGTTCTTCAAGCTCCCTGACTACACTGGCCCAGGGTATTTTCCTTCTCGCTCTACCTCAGCAGCCTGTTAGAGATGACACTGTTGCAACTTTTCTTTCTCAAAGATTGACTTAATACCAGAGGCAAAATGCAGGAGTCAGGAACAGGGTTTAACACAACGATCAGTAGGATCTTAGGCAAAGTGTAAAAATACAGGTGCTGCCCACTAAAGCTATTTGCCACATCTGTTGTTAGCAATCCTTTTTTGGTCTAGTCGCTCCCTTTAAAGGTGGTCGGTTAAGACTTCAGAACAATAGTGGTTTTAGTCATTCTGATCAGTCATGAACACTGACCTTGGGTTTAGGAATTTTTTACTTTTGTTTCTGAGGCTGGGGGAAGACTCAGACTATATTTAACAAGTTGATAGAAGGAGATGGTTTTGGCACCAACTTTATCTCCTAAGGGTGTTTGTTCTCTAATCATAACACTGTGTTCTCTCATGTCCCATCTTGTCAAATCATTCTCTTATGTGACCGTTTTGACATTACAGATGCTCCTTTCTGTGTCTTTTCCTGTTTTTAAAATTCACAGAGATGTAATAAGGGCAATCCCATGCAAAGGGTAGTTGAAGCTTTCTGTAGGGGTACTGTAAAGAAAGCTTTTGTGTGTGTTTTCCTATAGTCTCAGTTCCTGCAGTACTATGAATGTGGAACTGTGCTGCACGTGTAGTACTGAAAGGAGTCAGATTGAGGGACCAGTGATAGCTGGCAGAGCCATAGGAGACTAGTCCATCACATATTACTCCACTGGCAATTCTGAGAATATTTTCCTGGGTCTTCAGGACTTCTCAGGGAGTTTTTTCACTGCTTTTGCCTTAATTCATCCTTTCAAGACCTTTCATTGCTGTCCTCTCAGCAGTCCACGTGAAGGAGGTAGGTGAAAGAGCAGATTTCAGCCATAGACACGGGAGTGTGACAGTACCAAAGAAGATAGACCCTGCCTGCAAAGAAACAAATGCGGTCAGATTAGAGGGATTTTAGCTTATTTTTCCTACAGCTCTTGAGTGTTTTTTAAATGTTTAGAAGTTGCTGTTTAGCCAGGCTCAGATTAATTAATAAAAATGCATGGGGAAAAAGTACGTGTATACATTGCTTGGAAATCTCTTCCCCCAACCCTGTTCTTCAATATCAGTTTCCAGGAACTGAATTCATGGGGATTAAAACTGTCTTGGATAGCAACAGACACTTCTCCTTCTTAATGTTAAGAATAGTGATTCTGATTAATTCCAATTATTTTTTTTATTTCAAGCCACTCGTCTCTGTTTAGTTGAGACTAAAGTACACCAGAAAACCTTTTGTTTAACTTACAGATTTGATATGTAACCACCTTGTCACACAGAACTATCTTGTACTGTATTATCAGGAAAAGTTGTTCAATAACCCACATGAATAGGCTAGCTCTGCTTCTACAGCAAGGTTTGGGAATGTGCAAAATTCATTACTCATCTAAGGCAATCTCCAGCTGTGTGAGGTGCATTTATTTACACCTACTTACCTCTGCCATTAGGTGGGGATAAGCCTTCTCTTTTTGGTTTTTTTGGAGACAGCACTACAGGCTTGAGAAATAAAGATAACTAAAAGTGCAGTTCACTTCCCCAGAGTGATGTCACACATCTGGCTCTTCTGAATTCTGACAGGTGGTTGTTGTGACAACACTGTTCTAAGATTTTTTTCTACAAAGAGTCTTATTATGTGTTAAATAGACCTAGCACATACAAACAATAGTTTGCTGGGCTCCTTATGCAGTGAGTGGAGATCAGTGGCACCCAGAAAGTAATGATGAAGATCCCTGTCAGCGACCAAGAGTAAGTAGGTGATTGATTGTCAGTTGCCAAGAGTGGAATCCATGTACACAGTAGCTTAAAGTAAGAATAAGTGACTATTTCTGTGGTTGTAATGGTTGTCTACGTTGTCTGTGTAGATTCCACAACTTGCCTGATTCCTGCTTTCCCCACATCTGTAGAGTTTTCTTCTGAAGATTTGTGTGTGGTGAAAGTTCTGAAGAATGATTGCACCTACTCTCTTCTTCATGTCCTATGGAGAGGAAGTGAAGCTAAACAGGCCACATGGGTACTGGCACAACAAAAATGGAGTTTTCAAACAAAACCTCCTACTTACAATTAGTATAAGTCAGGGGAAAAACCTCTATTTCCACATAGAGGATTAAGAAGGTAGCATTAAATGTCTTATTCCGTATTTGAGAGGTCCTTCTGGAAAAGCAGAACTTTGCAAATCCTAAATTATACTGTTATTATTATTATGAAGGTTTTGAAAATGTTAAAGTGAGTACCACTGATGCATGTAACACTAAGGGATAAATGTACTCATTATATATGCACTTAGAGGAGAAGAGCTGTCTACTAATGTTTTTATACTGATGTTTGTTGGTTCTCTTTTTTATCTTTAAGAATGAAACCAAGAAAAATTAAAGAAGATGATGCTCCACGAACGATAGCTTGTCCTCACAAAGTAAGTGAAGTGCTCAGCTTATGAGTAGACAGTAATTTGTAGATCAGAATTTTGTATTGATGTTTTCTCTTGAGAATAAAAAACTAAAATATCTTGCTGTTAATAGACTACACTCAGTTAACTGTATTTTAGTTATTATTCTCTAGAGGCTTCCTTAAAAACCTTTCACTGAATAATATATTATTCCCATTCCTTGTCTTAAGGTTAGTGCATCCCTAATCTTCTGGTAACCATGATGCACAGCCCCTAACATGCTGGTTTTACTGTTGTGATTTCCCGACACCCAAGAATACATACTTGAAAGAATGTTCTGAAAGCTGTTCAAAGTACGTTCCTAAGATCTATATATCCTCTGCTTGGAAACTATGACAGATTTGGAGTCTAGATCAGGAATCAGCAATTTATGGTGCAGATGCCAAAGTCAGCGTTATTGGAAGACTGAATTACATTCCACAGAGCTGGAAGGTGCATCATCTTGAGAAGCAGGCATCTTGGAGATACGATTCTGAACCACTGTCCTATTATTCCTTTGACTGCACATGGCTCATAGTTTTAAGTGAGGAGACAGTTTGAGATTTTTATGTTTGGGATTGTGTTTAGGTTTTTTTATCAGCTTTTCAGTACGATTCTGAACCACATTCAAGCTTCTGTCTTGAATAAATGTTGCCAGTCACCTAGATTGGTAGCATCTGTCTTTACTGCATTATCCAGCTTTTGTAGTGCTTCTGTTAGCTGACTTAGCCTGTCACAAAAAAAGACAAATACAATCTTGCTGACTTCTGGTCTAGATTAAGTGTGAGCCTAAGCAAATAATCAGGGCAGATAGCTAATAGTACCCATTAGCATGAATAGAGGGCTACTTTCTGACTGCCATGGTGTAAGGAATTCTGAATTCCTCTTTGTGCTTAAATTGATTTCCAGTTCTCCACATTCTACAAGTGTCATGTTTTTATCATAATGCAGTATTCAGAAATACAGGAACAGTTACTCTTTACAATACCAAGGAATGTTGCCTTCATTTCTTTGATTTACTCTTTCATAGCTTCAACTTCATCTGAACAGGGGGAAAAAAAGAATGTTTTATCTTTCCGTTTTCTGTCTTCTAGTGTTTCTAGGCTTTGTACATTTATGACTGCAGTTAAAAAAAGAAATATATTGTAGATGTAACTGCTGCTCTTGGAGGCAAGCAGGGACTTTGAAATAAATACAAAAAAAAGTTGATGGTCTGTTAATTTTGGTGCTGCTTTGCCACACCCAGTTCTGCTACATGCAACAAATGATGGCACAGTACTTCAAAATTAGCTGAAGAAATTCTAGTCCCTGAAGGGAGAACTCTTCTTGAAAGTGACATTTCGCATTTTTTAAGAAATAAGGCATATTCAAATGTATTACTTTTGAAAAAGAAGCCTGCAGAATTTAATATTAGCAATTTAATGTTCCTTTAGGTTCTGCTGTTAAATTTTATGCCTCATAACACAGTGATGTTGGTAGACTAGTTTTATGTAAGTCTAAACAGCATCACTTGTAGTACAAATAGAATTTATGGTTGTTAGTAGGATTTTATGAGGTATTTTGAACCTCAAGGAAGATATGCTTATTGTCACTAAAAGGTGAAAAAAACCAAGTAGAACGATTAAGTAAAGAGAGCCCCAGGTCACTGCTGGCTTAAGCACACTCTGGAATCAAAAGCAATATTCCTGTGTTGATGCAGCATGGACCACAGGTTAAGACTTCAGATGCTGTAGCTGAGTTAATGTATTGTTTGCTTTTAGACTGAGTTGGCACTAACTCAACAGATTCTCTCACCTTATTCAGCTGCCCAGTGTCACGCTGTAGGTTTAAACTGTAGTAGCAGTGGCACTCTGTCTTAAGGTGGTAGTGATCAGTCTGCTGCTGCCAGTTTGGACATGGTAGTTTCTGTAAGTTATGTGCTGGAAACCAACCCTCTTGCTCCATTTCTTCTCAGAAATGAGAAGGAAGATGACAGAATGTTGGGAGATGGAGTGGTGCACGTACAAATTGGTACTAGAGAATAATTTGTAGTATATTAGATACTATATAATATGTTGTAGTAGTACTCGGAATATAGCACATTGAAGAATACACCGTAGGTATCCATGAATTATCATTCTGTCTTTTTGGGTTTTTTTGTTGGGTTTTTTGTTTTGTGTTTGTGTTTTCCTCTAAAACCATTGTGTGCTTTTGTTTGGTTTATTCATTTGCTTCTATCAGAGCTGCATTTTCTTCATGAGACTGTCCTATTATTCCTTTGACTGCACATGGCTCATAGTATTAAGTGAGGAGACAGTTTGAGATTTTTATGTTTGGGATTGTGTTTAGATTTTTTTATCAGCTTTTCAAATGATTAATTTTCTTGTATTGCTTTTTTAAAAATAAATGTAATGGATGTTCTTTTCAGAGCCAACTTATATAAAAGTGTTCAGGATATAAAAGCATTTTATATGCTTGTACTGTAGCAGATAAAACCTTCTTCATGAGAACTAGCTTATCTACTAATTGAGTTTCACTCTTCTTTTTAAGGGCTGCACAAAGATGTTCAGGGACAACTCTGCCATGAGGAAGCATCTGCACACTCATGGCCCTCGAGTACACGTATGTGCAGAATGTGGCAAGGCCTTTGTGGAGAGCTCAAAACTAAAGCGACATCAGCTAGTTCACACCGGAGAGAAACCCTTTCAGGTATTGTTCACCTCCAGGCATAAGTACCACCCTTTATACATGTAGACTGTAACTGGAACCTGGCTTCCGTAGGACTTTGGGGATACTGTCTGTGTCTTTCCTAAAATCAGATGAGGCAGTGAATGATCACCTTAGAAACTGGAAGTCCCCTTCAGCTAATTAGTCTGTCATGTAACTGTTTCCATGGACTTCTCTTAGAAATTGCCAGATCATATGTACATGGGAGATGCCTTTCAAAATAAGATGTGAAGTTACTTTAACGATGAAGGTTGCAGTTACTACTGAATTAAGAAAATGCCTCTTTCTCCTCATCATCTTTTGAACTTAGTGCTTGTGGACAACTGAGACTTGGGGCTGTTTGCTCAGTTGACTCAGGATACTAATTTTCAGTAGAGGATATTAATCAGTTTTCAGCAAAATGCTGGGAGTCACTAAATCTCTTTCTGTTTATATCAAGTCACGTGGGCTTCTGCCACCAGAGGTCCCCTGCCCGCTTCATATGATACTGCTTATAAATCTTCTTGACAGCTGTTCATAGGCTTGAGCATATCTCTGTTCTCCAATACACATTTAAGATATGTTATTTTTTAATTATTTTTTTAAATAAAGTATTTTATAAACTTGATTTGCAGTCCTCAGGAATTCACTTAAATGTCTACACTGGATATTCTCTGTGGTCAGTATAAGTATTTACTACTGAACATGCCCTCCTTTTTATTTCAAGCCCATCTTAAAAGTAAAGTGGGTAAAAATGAGTAAATCTTTCAAATTGTCACTGAAAGGGGGAAATGCTGATGTGAAACCTTGTTTCTGTTTTGTAGTGCAGTGTAACAAAGTCCTGTTTCAGATGCACAGGTGGTTTTAGCGAAAGCATTTGCTTGTAAGCTGGAAGTTAGTTATGTTCCTCTTTGAAAATAGATATACTATTATATATATAATATACATAGTATACTTCGGTATCTATACCTAAGTATTGCAGTTTTTGGTGTAGTTCACAGATGATGCTCACAGCTTCACCATAATAATCTTCAGCATCTGACTTCATGTTTGTGCAGTGTAATGATTTGAAGAAGAATATTGCTCTAATCAACGATGGAAACGTGTGCTGTTTTGTTAGCTAACAGAGTGTATCTTTTCCTTTCAACAGTGTACATTTGAAGGATGTGGAAAGCGTTTTTCACTGGACTTCAATTTACGCACACACGTGCGAATTCATACTGGCGACAGGCCCTACGTTTGCCCATTTGACGGCTGCAATAAGAAGTTTGCGCAATCAACTAACCTGAAATCTCACATCTTAACACACGCTAAGGCCAAAAACAACCAGTGAAAGTTGGAGGAGAACATTCTCGAACTCAAAAGCGTCTTGCAGGAAAATGAATTGGAAATAAATACGCCTCCCCTTTGTATATTGTTTCTAGGAAAGAATTTTAAAAAAAAAAAAGAACCTTACAAACTAAAGGACGTGTTTTGATAAGTAGTAAATAAAAAGCAAAAAAAAAAAAAGAGAAATCACACAAAAAACTTTAAGGTGACATTGTTAAGATGCTCTACCTTGATATGTAACCCCGTTTCAAGAACACGGTGTTTTGTAAAGTGCGTCCCCAACTGGCCGGGTCAGCTCATGAACTTGCATCAAAAGAGACAATTCTTTATACAACAGTGCTAAAATTGGACTTCTTTTCACATTCTTATAAATATGAAGCTCACCTGTTGCTTACAATTTTTTTTAATTTTGTATTTTCCAAGTGTGCATATTGTACACTTTTTGGGGATATGCGTAGTAATGCTATGTGTGATTTTCTGGAGGGTGATAACTTGCTTGCGGTAGATTTTCTTTAAAAGAATGGGCAGTTACATGCATACTTCAAAAGTATTTTCCTGTAAAGAAAAAAAAGTTATATAGGTTTTGTTTGCTATCTTAATTTTGGTTGTATTCTTTGATGTTAACACATTTTGTATAATTGTATCGTATAGCTGTAATGAAATCATGTAGTATCAAATATTAGATGTGATTTAATAGTGTTAATCAATTTAAACCCATTTTAGTCACTTTTTTTGGAGAAATACTGCCAGATGCTGATGTTCAGTGTAATTTCTTTGCCTGTTCAGTTACGGAAAGTGGTGCTCAGTTGTAGAATGTATTGTACAGGCACTGACCGTTTATTAACACCTGATAATATGTACATCCCCCCATGTAATAGAAAGGGCAACAATAAAACAGTGGTCCTAAAGAAAGAATCTGGCAGAAAATGATCTGTAAGCACAGTCTATTTTCTTTTGTTGTCCAGAGCAGTTCTAGTTCCTCTTGACCTCCCAGAAATTGGAAGCTTAATAAACTCAGGTTTCATTTCCTTTGCATTCAATTACAGTGATTTGTGATGCAGTTACATAATACCACATCAGGTGGTATATCTAAACAGAATTGCCGACTGTAATTCTGGTTTTGAGTGACCTAGACTTCCATTAACTGGAACGGTGGATTTGGAGACTTGGCAGTGTAGTGGGGAGTTTTCAGTGTGCCTGGACAGCAACTAGGTAAAACAGTGCAGTACATAACTAAACGGAAACCTTTATTTAGTCAAGGTAAAGAATGTTGGAGGTTTAAATGCAGTAACAATAGAAAGTGGAGGAATGGTAGGGTTTGAGTGGTCATACCAGAAAAAAAAAAAAAAAGTTGTCTTTTTCTTTTGGCTAACTTGTTTGACTGAGTGTAATGATAAAAATTCTTGGAACCTTATTTGATGCCTTTTGCTTCAAAACAAAAACTCTTGTGTTCTAAGAGAACTTAAAGGAGTTGAGTTTAAATGGTCTGATAAGAGTGGTTACTACTCATTTGTTCAAGTGTTCAAAGAAAGAACTTAGCAGAGACTATAGTAAAATGTGACAGATTAATAAACAGGAGAAAATGCACAGAAATGCATAAGTTATTTTTTAGAGACATGTAACATATTTTAATGCAGTAAAAAGTGTTGTTAAGCTTTTTCTGAATTCTCTTCTTACAAGGTTCATCAAAGTTTTTATTGCTAATACTGTAAAACTTAATTTTGAGTCCAGTGTTGGTGGTAGTGCAAAAAAAAAACATGGGTAATAAAGAAACTACACTTACGACCAAGGGAATTTTCATCCATACATAAATCAATCTGAACACTGCAACTCTAGTCTGAGGTTATTAGGGGTAGAAAGAAGGTTGGGGCATTTAATTGTAAAGTATGCGTTAGAATTTTGGCAGTATTTTTTCTTTTATATATAAGCAGTTTTTGAACAGGACAATATACTGAAACTTGTATAGTTATAGTTAAATTAAATTCTGTATACAGTTAAATTAGTGTCTATTCTTTTTGGAAGGAAATAAAATTAATTCAGTCTAGTTCTAATTGACCCTACATTTTTTCTTAAACAGTGTCTATGATGGTTAAGCTTGCACGGAAGTTTACTTTCCTGTGTTGTAAAGTGGTACCCGTTTTATTGAATTGCAAGGTGGTCGGTACTTCATCCTTGAACACATATTTGAGGCTAAGCTATGTTAAATATTGGTTTGAGGACCAACTGGGAACTATAACTGTTATTATTTCTGGTTATATTGTATCTGATTACAGAGAGAAATTTTCGTCCAGGCCTCAAATCAGTAGCACTCAATATACTCCTGAGTGTAAGTAGCAACACTTAGTAGCTTGAAAGGTCTTGCTTTGTAAGTAGTTAATTCCATATTGGATATGAATAAATACTTGCATCAAGCAGCTTCTATAAGTTATTTAAGCTTTTGAAGTATAATTGCCACACTTTGCTCTTAAAACATCATGCTTAACTAATCCCAGAGTTTTCCTTAAGGTTTTTCAGTGAAGCAATTACAGGCTTTGAGAATAGGAAGAGTTGACTTTGAAACCACCTTTCCCAGCCTACTATTCCTGCATTACACCACCAGTGTGTGAGCGAGTTCAGGTAAGGGGAGGAGAGTCTGAGGGGTGGTGGAAATGTAGCCAGTGGTTTTAAAACTGGCAAAAGATTTCAGTGCTTACTCATCTTGCACATTTTACTGCTCATATGATCGTACATTTACCTTACCTGATTCTGCTGCTGTCAGAATGCAAAGAGGCAAATTCAGTACTCAGAATCTTTTGTACACAGACCAACCAACTTTTTAATGATAGAACAGACTACAGTACTCTAGCTGTGTCTGTTTATGGTCTGTCAGTAAATACAAGACATGGAGTTTAAATACCTGTTACTCGTGGAGAGTGTCTCTTGGAAAGGTGGTAGGAGGGGGGTACCGGTTCAGATTTGAAATCCTAAATGAGTAAATTCTTAATGAAATAAAACATCAGGGCCTCAGCTGAACTTGCACTTAATTTTAGTTATCTTCTATTTGAAGAGGTTCGCTGTTGAATTGAGGTAGAGCATTTTGACTTCTTTTTCTTCCCCTTTGTGGCTGCAAATTGCCAATCAACAAAGCCAAATACTAAACACATTTTGACATTGTAGCTTGTCAGCAGTAGTATAGTTTTAAAGGCAGGTGGAGATCCTTTCCCTCCACTAATTCCATAGTAGGTAAAAAGCAAAAGTAGCAATATTTACCAGAAATGGCAAAATTATTGAGGCTTTAAGATGTTTGAAGAAAGCTAATCCCTTCAAAGTGCAATATGGAGAGGCATGGCAGTGGTGGTAAACAGGTGTTTCCACTTGGTCATCACCTGTCCCAAGGCACTCACAGAATATTTTGTCAGTGCGTGCCTTGGAAAAACAGTTTGATTAGACTTTCTACTCAGTTAAAATGGAGAAATTCGAGGACAGTATGTGCTGAATAGCATTTTTCAAAATGTTTCCTTAATGCCTTGAAGAAATTGAGAAAATTTGGTGGTTTTGTTGGGGCTGCTAGACAAGTTGGTCTAGAAAGTCTAATCAGTCAAGTAGCAGCTGTTACTGACATTAGCTGATATATAATGTGTGTCTATAATGTATCATCTATAATTTTGGCACTTCAGAATAACAAGGTTTTCATCTGTACAGCACCCTTCTAAAGTCTGCTGTGTTACAGTGGCTGGAGGAGGGAAGTAAACACTGTTTGTGTCAGCACTGAGCTTTACTGCACTAATGTTCCCTGTAGTGCTGTTGAGAAGAACCTAGGGTGGATTTCAAAACTGAATTTTGGATGTGAATTTTGCAGGCAGGAATAAAAATAAGAGTTGGACTTCAGATACATATGCTTTTTCATGGCTGTGTAAATGGAATAGTTAAAAGGTAGCACTTGGAAAGAGTCCCAGGGCAAAAGAATGGGAGAGTGAAGTAGGGCCAGAGGGTGTGTGACCTTTCTGTTGAACACGTGGAGCAGAAACATCTGCAGTGTTCCATAAAGGCAGAAGCAAAATGGAGCAGGAATATATGTGCTTGTGTAATGAGATTGAGTATTCCATCTGATCATATGAATTGGTCTAGTGTGAAGATGGCTTTACAGCAGTGCTTAAATGCCAACTGGATGACTACTGGCTTAATTCTGTAATTTAATCAGTGGTCCTTTTTTCAATTTCATTCTTTTTGCCTAAAATAAACCAACTTAAGTAAGTTTATGTGTATTCTCAATCATCCTATATTATTAAGGCAGTTTTGCTTAGAATTTTTCCAGTCTTTCTCTCTGGAAATAGTCTGGAGAGTAGAATTTCCTTCTGCAGCAAGCACATCAGATTCTGTGTAAGAGTTAATGTGAACTTTTCAGGTCCTGGTTTCCCCTGAAGTAACAGAGAAACAGTTTTGCTCTAGGTAAATGGATAAGATCACTTATAGCAGCAACTGGGTTTTAGACAACTTCAATTTCAGGGTTTTCCAAACCCTCTGTTACTTTTTTCTAACAGAAAACTAAGATTGAATACTGGTTGGGTACCATGCCTTCTATTGCGTGTTAAGGTGTGGATGTGATAACCCTCTTGTGAGCTGCTGTTCTCACCAGGTTCCTGTGAATGCTGGAAGCTCTCTTCAGGAGCAAGCCTGAAGTTCTGTCCAATATTGGTTTAGGGAGGAAAGGGACAGAGAGGCAGTGGTGTCCCTTGCAGAACTTCTGTGTGCTTCTCTTGCCACCACTTTTAAGTGTTGTTGCAGGTTGAAGTGTGATTTCTCTTTGATCGGGCTGATTCTGGGTGACAGCTGTGTCAGTGCTGTCTCTCAGTCTGGGCAGAAACTCCCTAGTCGCAGTTTGCCAGGAGATGGCAGTGAATTACCTGTTTGCACAGCGTGACCAGCAGACAGAATGGCAGTGTCGGGGTGCCCCTGTGAGGTCAAGTGTGTGTAGGGTGTCCTGGGGTGTTCAGTGGACCCTGACAGACTTGGAGCATGCCAGTGTCAAAGAGCAGATTTCCCACACACCAGTGCAGAAGAATAAGGATTACAATTCTGAGCTGATTTCTGAGAGTCCCGGGTGTACTTGTGCATTCATCAAAAGCAGCAGCAAGGCAATGGAAATAAAGACTGTAAATAAAAACTGTCGAGTTTTGGGGTCATGTATGCATGCATACATCAAATATTAATACTAAATATCTTTAGAGAGAAATGTGGAAATCTAATGACACGTGGTGTTAATGAATGTGCTTTCAGCTGTGAGTGGCTATTTTGGTTAGCTGATAGACCTGTAAAACACCACTGCTTCTCTCCAACAGTGGCTTCCTGGAAAGTCCAAGCTCGCCCGAGGCAGTTGGGGCCTTTGCTTCAGTCTGTTGCTGCAAGAGCATTGCAGAGACTATAGAATAGGACAGATGTTGCACTGGAGTCTTGAGTTGCTGCTCTCTAGGGAATCAAAGATCTCAAATAAGCTGTTTCTCTTCTGGAGCAGGCCCACAGAAAAAGTGTATTTCAGAAGAATGCTGTGAATAACAGGAGTAGTTTTGAGATAAATCACAGAGCTTATAAAGACTGAGGCATAAGATGTACTCCTTGTTACATAGTGGAAAATCCATACACGAGAAATCACGTCCTAATCTGCTTCAGCTAAAGTTCATATCAGCAATTGGTTGCAAGACAAATCTGTGGAAAACTACCTTGTTGGTTAGTGTTTTGATTTAAGGGCTGATAAAGTCAGGTGTCCTTCACAGCTGCAAGATGCTTGCGAAGGACCTCACTAGTGTTGCCAGCTGCCATTTTGGCTTGCAAAGGTTTTGACTGCCTCACATGTGAGGCATCGTGCAAGTCAAACTTCTGTTTTGACTTATTTTTCAACCCATTTATTTTTTCTCAGCAAAACAGAAGATTTGGCTTTTTGATTTAGAATCCTTCAGTTTTCAATAAAATTGGCTGAACCTCCAATGGATTTATATGAATCCAATGACTCCTATAGCTTCAAAGGGCATACAAATGTTCATGGTTTGGAAACAGATCGTAAGGAATAATGTCAGGTCTTCAGGTTTACGTCTTGTGTGGTTGGTTGATTGATTTTTATTCTTTTTTCTTGCATAGGTTAGGGGTAAGGGATTTCATCTAGAGTTTTCTAGAGGGAGAAATAAAAATGTGCACAGTCTCTTGAGTTATGAACTGGCAGGGAAGCAGGTATCTGCCTTGATTAAATTAAGGGTAGAAGTTACTTTTATATTTACCTTCTTTAATTGCAGTTAAAAAGCTTCAGCTTTATTACTGGGCTGTTTGAAAAGTGCCTGTTACAGACTCTTGCTTAAGTGAAAATACCTGTTAGAGATTTTTCCTTAAGTGAAAATACCTCAGTGCACAAGGAATAATGTGTATGGCCTGGTTGATTGCAACACTTAAGTACTCCTGATCTACAATAAATCTCTGCTTAAGAGAACTAGATCAGGTCCTAGAAAAGGAATACTCATTTCATACCAGCATTAATTTGGCCAACTCAAATTGCTCTAGCAACACTTCTTTCTATTTTGATATATTTACCAAACCGTGCAGACCATGAGGTCAGGCTTCATTGCGACTTTAGTATTTTATCAATTGACACATAATTACGGCTAAAATGGTACATGTCTATTTTACTGTTAGTAAAAAACACACAGTGTTTCAATGTGAAAAAGCAATCATAATGAAGTGTGAATGATACAAAGAAGCAATTTGACTGTGTTAGTTGTTAGGTTTTATAGACTGAAGGACCATTTTGTGAACATCAGAACTTGCCTTTCTTCAATTTATATCAGTCTATAGGGTATTAGTTTTCACTGCAGACCTTGCCTTGCTCTCACTTTATTTATTGATGAACCAGTATAGCTTTAAATCACTTTCTAGGTCAAATCAATTAAAACTGGTAGTAAACTATAAGTAGAAAAGCTTTTACTGTATATCATATGTATTATTGTGCATATTATGTCACCTTTTTTTTTCTGTTAGCAATAACCATTTTTGCAATTAGTGAGGACAACACTAATATAAAAATTGCAAAATAGTTGCACTGGGAAGATAAAAATGGCTCTGCTTTGTTTCCCTGCTGCCCATGGATGTGCATAAATTCCTGAACATTGAAAGGAACAGTTTGCTTCCTCTTGATTTCAAAGCCTATCTCCACTAGGTTTGGCCCAGCAAGTTCTCTGCTTCCCTGCTCTCTTGTTGTGCCTCCCAGTCATATAGTCTCTCAGATCCTTCATCTGTTTCCATGGCTGTGGTGTTGGGTAGGGCATGTTGCATTGGGTAAGCTTCTATTTTCTCTGCCTGTTTTTTTTTTAATTGCACATTCTGCTAATCTGATGGTGTTTGGCACACTTTTGGGCTTTTAATTGTTCTTTAGCTGTCCACAGATTAAAGGTCTGGCTAACAGCAGTTGTTAATACCTGTTTTCCAGCATAATAATAAATATATTTAATTTCAAAGAACAAGCACATTTCTTCTTTGCAAGGTCAGTTTTTTACATTTGTGTCTTAGCCACTTTCCCAGTGTGCTACCTATACTGCAGCTGTAATGGACAGGTTTTCATCCCTTGAATGTCTTGCTACTTTTTCATGTAAACTGTATAAAGAACTGTATCATAGAATCCTAGAATGGCTTGGGTTGAATAGAGCCAACACAAAGATCATCTAATTCCAGCCACTCTGCCATGGTCAGGGGCACCTTCCACTAGACCAGGTTGCTCAGAGCTCCATCCAGCCTGGCCTCAAACACTTCCAGGGATGGGACATCTGCTTCTCTGGGCAACCTCTTCCAGAGCCTCATAGTACAGAATTTTTTCCTAATACCTTATCTAAACCAACTCGCAGCTCAAAGCCATTACCCCTTGTCCTATCACTGCATATATGCAGAGAAAGATAAAGAGGGGACAAAAAAAATACGGTTGTGTTACAGTTGCAGGCATGATGAACTGAATTTCACACTGCTAGTTCTACTACAGTAACTTCTGTAAGAAGTACTATACCTGGGTGGTTTTTTCCCCTCTTGTCCTAATTGAGCATGTTTGTGGCTGTAACTTGTAACAGTGTCATGAGCCATCCAGTTTAAGAAAGAGTAGAGCTCTTGATAGTGGGTTTTACTTTCAGTGAGTTTTACCTTCTCAGTCCCTTCAAATGTTGGGGAATTAATAGAGCATCTACTGCCTAGGATCATGATGTTTGACGATGCTGTGGGAAGAAGTATCTGAAGAGGCAGGACATAGTTCTGTTTGAATTGTCTGACATCTCAAAAATCTAACAGGAAGGAACTGTATCATATTTAAAAAGGCTGAGACTATTGTCTAACTTGATTTAAGAGTTAGGAGCTGCACAGATTCCAAGCAAGTGACATCAGACTAGGCTGAAAGCTGGCTTTACCCTCCTCTCATGCTTGTTGAGTAACATCCAGTGTCTGCTACTGATTATATCTGAAGTTCCAGATGGATGAAATTCTGGAGAGAATGCTTTAGTAAACACTGCAAATAAAATGTTGTATAGCCCTTTTCTGTTTTAATAACATTAGTCTTTTAGGGATACACTGTTTGCTTACTTCAGGTATTTGTGTCTGTTCCATAGTTCAGTGTTGTTGATCCTGCCGAGAGAACAAAAAGTACTTGACTAGAACTGACCCTGGTCACGGTCAGTTGCAGAGGTGTTGGCCTTTCCTTTTCTGACCTGGCAAACTGATGCTTGACAGGGTTTGTGTCGGTCACAAGAAGATGAAGTAGCAGAAGTAGGACTTGAAATAACCTCTCAACAGTGAGGCTGGAGTGAGTTCAGAGAAGGCCACGAAGATGCTCAGGGGGGTTGGAGCACCTGTCCTATGAAGACAGGCTGAGAGAATTGGAGCTGTTCACCCTGGAGCAGAGAAGACTCTGGGGAGACCTTAGAGGACCTTCCACTACCTAAAAGGGGCCTACTGTAAATCTGGAGAGGGACTTTTTGCAAGGCCATGGAGTGATGAGGGATTACAGTTTAAAACTGAAAAAGGGTAGGTTCAGATTAGATATCAGGAAGAAATTCTTGACTGTGAGGGTGGTGAGGCACTGGCGCAGGTTGCCCAGAGAAGTTGCGGCTGCCCTATCCCTAGAAGTTTTTCAATTTTCAATTTGTTCAAGGACAAATTGAGTGGCGCTTTGACCAACCTGGTCTAGGGGAAGGTGTCCTTACCCATGGCAAAGGGGTTGGAACTAGATGGTCTTTAAGATCTCAACCCAAACCATTCTATGATCAGCAAGGAGAGGTCTTTTTCATAGGTCATCATCATCCTGCTTTTCCTGGGTGGCTTTTTATTTGAAATACTGATGGTCTTTCTGGGCTAGTTGCGCTGTCTAAAAACAAAAAGCTACAACCTACAAAACTTTTTGCTAAACTGTGCATCACAGAGCCAAGTATTCTTCTGAGTCAGATATGAACAGTTCTTGATTCTACGTGACTCCTCAGAGACCCAAGACTTGTCTTCAGCAGTTGTAGAGCCTTGGTGCTGATCAGCACTGCTTAAATCAAAGAAATGCAGAATATGAAGGGTTTAAGCATAGCACCAGATCTTTGGCTTTAAAAGCAGGACTGTTGTCTTAGCAGCAGAAAGGTCAGTTTGAAGAAGTGAGGCCAGGCAGTTTCCTTTCTTTGCTCCAGTGAACTGATTGACTCTGCCCTTTCTGGTAGTGAATGGAAGGCAGATGGGAACAAGTTTCTACTGGGAAAAAGCAGAAACCCCACCCTCTTAAAAGCTCTATTTGACACAGAGAAGCATCTGAGCAAAACATAAAAAACCCCTGAGAACCAAAGTAAAAATTTTAAAAAAATTTATTTCTTCAATTTTATATACAATAATTACAGTCTACTGTACAAAGGTGTAAATGGTCTTTACTGTGAGTTGTTGTGCATATGCAGCTTAGTAGATAGATTTAACATTCAATTTGAATCTCAGTGCAAGTAGGCACTAGAACATCCATCATACCTCCAAGGTATAAAGAGACATACCAGTTTTACAGGTTTCTCCAGCATATTTTGTTACAGTGCAAAATGCTCTGACATAAGGTTTCTTTAGAAAATTCATATAAATTAAACACAGATTGCACTTGTCCCAACCAAAAGTGTAACAAGTTGTACTTACTGAACTACTTTGATATTTTTTAAAACATTGCTCACACACATGCACTCCTTCCTTCTGGCTATTTGTGCCAAATATGTGTAGGTTGTTTTTCAAATCTTAAATACCTGTTTATAGCTCTTTGACTAATACAAGCTTTCTTGAACAGACTGCTAAAAAAAAGTAATCACAGCAGATTAATGTAACAAGAAAATTCTCCAAAACCCTTTCCAGTCTTCTTTCCAGTAGCACTGTAACTAAATACATAAAAATCAGTATTGTTTCAATTCATAATGCAAGTGTATTGAACAGCAACCATTTCAGACACTTACACCTCTATTTTCTGAAAAGATATGAAACCTCTAGTTCTAAATATGTATTTCTATGGTACTTGGAGCTGCTAAGCTAACATTGCACCCACAAACATTTTGTGCAATACCACAAGCAGGACTTTGACATCTGTACATCACTGGCTGCTATGGGGCATGTTGGGAGAAGTGGTGCAAAGTTGCATTAACTTTGGAGAACAAAGTCTACGTGGGCTGAACTAACTTAATACAGTCCATGCACCCACCAAAGGAGAAACGGAGGTGAAGGCAAACAACATCAATCTTACTAGATTTGAATTTCCCTAAATCCTTACAAGCCTTGAGATTTAAAGGAACAAGTGCATTTGAGTGCAGATGCTAACTTTGTGCTTAAGATATTTATTCAAAGCTGAAAGGTAAGGGAGTAGCTTAAATACAAATATTTTCTCTTTTTTTTTTTTTTTTTTTTTTTTTGCAAATCAGTATGAACAAAGTTGCTACTAAACCCACTGACATATAAAAGCAGAGGATAAGTAAAACACATGACTAGCTGAATGCTAGTCCATGTCTTAAACAGTTCAGGGTTACCTGCAAAATGCCTCCAACATTTAATTTATTCCCCCTACTTCACCTTAAGTGTACTTAACTCCTGTCACAAACAAAATGAGTATTTCTTTCATGACAGAATTTCTGCATTCAACTCAACTCATTCATTCAGAGCATGAGTGGAAGAAAACAATTTCTGGTACTATGGCATTCTCCAGATCCTCTTCTGGAGCCACAACAATAACTTTCTAAAGGCAGGTCCCCGTCTGACTTGAATACTACTAGATATGGAGTCCTGAATAAGGCAAGATGCTGTTTATACAAGTAGTGAGATGAAATCCTAATTTGACATTTAGGAATTCTTTATACAGATAGCATACATCTACACTACTTGTGCAGGTCAAATGTTCATGTTCAACAAAACCCAACCAGCTGGGCTTTGGATGAGGAGAACAAACAGATTAAGTTTGCAAATTGGAAGGCTGATGGATTACTAGATCTGGTTCACATTCAGGAATGTTGTCGTCTGACCTCATGTACATTAGGAACACAGTGACAGTAGCAAAGGTAGCTGCATTGACAGGAAAAGCACGGAGAAGTGTGGAAGTGAGACCTCTCGTGAACACCCTCCAGCCTTCTTCATGGTAACTCTTTCTGACACAGTCCATAATGCCCTTGTATTGTGTAACGCCTCCGACCCCATCGGCCTGAAGTCGGGATTTGATCACATCCATGGGATAGGTTGAGAGCCAGGACACAATTCCCGACATTCCTCCAGAAAACAGCAGTTTGGGAATAACGTAACTGTCTTCAGCTTCACAGCCTAAATACCTAGTCATGCAGTCATAGGTCAGGAAGTAAAAGCCAAAGCTTGGAGTTTCTCTTATGAATGTAGAGACCATGCCCCTGTTGATTCCCCTCAGCCCCTCCTTCTGATAGATTTTGATCAAACAATCCAGAGAGTTTTTGTAGTTCTTTGTTTTCTGTTTGTATTCTCCTGTTCCTTGAAGCTGCATTCTTGTCTTTGCCAACTCCATGGGACAGCAGATGATGCACTGGATAGCCCCTGCTGCTGACCCTGCAAGGAACTGGTTTAATGGAGTGTCTTTTCCAAGAGCACGAAGTGTGTTTCCTTGTACACCGAACACAAGCGCGTTAATGAATGTAAGTCCCATCATTGGTGACCCAATACCTTTATAGAGTCCAAAAGCCTGATGGAAAAAGGAAGGAAAAACGCTTTTTAACAGTGGTGTTGATAACCTTCTGAAACTGCAGAATGTGGCCTTTCTGGCTCTCCATTGTGCCCTAACTTTCTAGCAGTGGCCAGAAGATCAGAACCACCTCGCTTTGTAATAGAAATTTCGTCTCTGCCTAGGACAAAAACAACTAAACAACTCAGCAGTACAAATATATAGTTGAACATATCCATAAAATAATCTTAGTCCATCAAGAGAAAAGTTTTCTGGCAAATTTTATACTTTTTTTTAAAGTATCTTAAAGCCTGAAGCCACCCTTTTAGCTGAGGTCTTAAAGCTTCAGCAACACCTCACTAATCTCTTCACTCATTGCTCTGATTGCTTGGGTTCTCAGGAAATTAGTTATTTAAATAACTTATTATTTTATTTAAAAAATTAACTTCGAAATACCAACTTAGTAATACTCTTCACAAAGTTTCTGGCAAACTTCTGATTACAATATCTACCCTAGGTGAGGTTCAGAGTATGCTTTATCTCTTGATCTTCAACATCTGTAGTTTTGTTTTGTTTTTTTAACAGCTTTCCCACCCTTTTGAGTCAAAATATACAAAGATTAAAAAAATATGCAAAACTTACAGATTCTTGCTTTATGATGGACTGAAAGCAATGGAAAGTCCCACGGTAGAGAGGCTTCTCTACATTTTGAACTTGTAGACGAACCTATAAAAAAGTTGTGTGAGATACCGATTTGTACATCAGGAGCAGCCTAGTGGGAAAACTAGTGTCTTGTACCTATGTGGAAATTTGCTATTGCAATGGATATGCAAGAACACGGGCTGGACACTAGATATGTGGCAAAATCATTTCAAAATCTTGTGTAAGTGTTTTGAATTAATTTGGGGGGTGAAAACATTAAAGTAAGAGGATTATTAACTTCTTGTGAATATCAGAAAACCAGTATGTGGAAAGGTGCATTGTTATCTAGAATTTCAAACAGAAGTTTTCCAGTATGGGTTACAATAGGGACTTTCTTTAGCTGCCAGGAATAATTCTGTTCACACTAAGGAATATTCGTACAAACCTGATAGAATTTTATAAAAAAAATTATTTGCAAGTCAATTGTGAAATAAGGACAGTTTTAAAAGAATGGAAACTTTCAACAATACCCATGGTATTTCTAGTTACCAGATTTGGGCCATTCATTGAGATCTGATTTTCTTTTTTATTCAGAGGGTAGCTGGGCAGTGACTCTTAAGATGTTTGTCTTTGCGTAAGAGAAGGAATAAAAAGCCACTAGTCCTTTTAAATTTTAGTCTGTTTTTTTTTTTAAACCTGCTGAATATAAGCAATTGATGAGGGTGTGGCTGCTTCAAACTTTTAATGCTAGTAATCAATTAACTTTTCCAAAGCTGAAATAATACATTCTACTGGACAGATAGATGCTGCTGTAACTGGTGGTCTTAGGAGACAGGCCCTTTTCTGGATGTTTTTAAACCTTTAATGGAAAAGTCCAATTCTGTTTTTTCATGTTAATTTGCCCTCAGTATGGTTAAAAAAGTGTCAATTATACTTAGCTTATGCAAAGCCCTACACTGCAATAAACTCAATAAATTGGTTTCACTGCATTGATAAAGTTATAAATCTGTCTTTGATCTCCAGCGTGGAGGGCTGCAATGTTCTTCAGAAAAGATGCTTATCAACCATTTAATGCTGCTGCAACTCCAGGGCAAAAAACCTTCAAGACTGTTATTCTGAGCAAGAAAAGAAGATTATTGTATCTGTGTGAAAGATTCCTGAACTTAAGATCTTTTTATCTGTTTTTGCCTAAGGTAATGAAAACCACCACCAAAACAATGAAAGACCTGTAAGATGTGAGTCTAGAAAAGGATTGTGGAGGTGGTTTTTCAGAATGTTGTATTCATGTTAGCTTTCTTGGAAGGAAAAATAAATTATTTTTTTAAAAATATTCTTACTCATATTTTATGCTTTGTAAATCAAAACATTAGTTTTCAGTATCTTTTTAGTATACACATGAGTGTATGCTAGCACACTGGGAGGCTGAGATCCTTGCAGGTCTCACAACATCTTAGGGTTAAAAGCTGTCTTATGGTAGGATTCAAAGAAAATAAATCCTTTGTTATTTAAAGGGATGTCTGGGGGATGGGCAGATTGTCAAAACTGTTAAAGAAGCAGGTTCACAAACAAAGTCATAAATCTTAACAAGCTGTCACAATTGCACAAATGAAGGTTTTACTCCATTTATAATTTACTACTATTGTTTCAAACCCCATCTGTGAATTTAGTGGACTTCCACATGGATATGCTCGGGGAGATCTGCAGCTTAGAAACCTTCTTACTTCATCTTTTCTACACACTTGTGTTTAGTAGTTTAGAATTAGTCATATTCTATATATGGGTTGAATTTCCTAGTGGCGTCTAGCTCCCACTTTTGCCCAAATAATTTGTGAAATATTAACAGATTAAGCCCTGTTGTAGGATGAAATATTTAGAGAGTTCTGACTCTCCAGGCCTAAGAATGAAAAATGTCTCTTTCTCTTGAGCACAGTGCTGGTCACATTGAGGTACCCTCATTAGCAAGCTACTATGTAAGGCAGTGAGTGCACATAAACTTTATTTCATGCATATTAATGCCATATTCAACAAGCTCTGTAGTGTCTACAACTACAGGAAGAATGAATCGTGCAAAGTTTAGCCTTCTATTCCATTCATTGGCCTATATTCTTGCTTCCTTCTTATTGGAAACGACCATTTCTAAGGTTTTAGGTTGAATAGTAACACACATTAATTTCACATTACTTAAACTTGCATAAAGGTACTGAAGACTAAACAAAAAACCCCCAAACCACTACATCCCCTCAACAGTCCAAGCATTTAATAATGCGGGAAATAAGTGACTTTAGAAGTGTTTTAGCAATGAAAACATCCTCCAAAGATATGTAGTGGGTAAGACCTCAATAACAGTGTGCCTGAGATTCAGTTTTAGAGGTACTGTGTGTGGAACTGTATACAGCCAGAAACGCATAGCAGAAAGAAGGTCCAGAATAAAACTACATTAAAAAAAAAAAAAAAAAAGGGATATTCAAACCCCGCTCCCTCCATGCCATAGCTGTAGAAGAGGGACACATCAGTTTAAAACCAAAAAGGGAAAAAGCTTTGTAAGTCTTTCAGGTCTTTACTTGAACTAATACATTTGGGAATAAATTAAGACTGAGAGAAACAGAAGTGTTCACCTGGGCTATACTTACTAGGTAACTCTCCCGTGATGAGGCTTATCTGTCATCTACAACAAAGTAACACTTTTGCTGTTAATGAAGACAGCCCCTAGCTCAGAAAGTAAAGGCAGTTAAAAGCAAAAAAGCAATTTTATACATTACATCAACAAACCAGGGAAAAGCAATTTGCCAGTTCTGAGATCAGCTCAGTTGCAGGTTTTGCAGGGTGACTTCACCGGCTTAATTTTCTCCCTGTGTGTCCCACCATCCCCCTCCCCGCTCTGTGAAACACGAGCACCAGCCAAAAAAAACCAAAAGAGAGCTTAAATGCCAAGACAGAAGTAAAATTCTGGCTTATCTAAGCAGCTTTTCCATTGTTCAGTTATATTAAAAATGCACAGTCTAAGCTGACTACCAGCTAGCCCTTTAAACACTGCAGAACTATAATAAGAGTTAATTTTTAACACATATACATACACAAGTTATGCAATGTTTTGTTTTGTTTGTTTGTTTTTTCCCTTAAAGGCTGGTTAGTTTTCCCACATACAGTGATGACCGTGCCAGCTAATAACACAAATATTAGTATTTGCTCTAACAAAAAATAGATTGCTTATAATACCTTCAAATGGATATGAAAATATCATGTACCACACTAGATTTCAGAAAACATGGAGAGTCATCCAGAAACAAACTATTTGCTCTATTGTAAAGCAAGATGCTTTTTTCAAAGCCAGTACATCTATTTTGCAATAATACATCTGCTGAAACTAGCATGGGAGCCACAGTTTTTGCAGACAGTTAAATGTTTAGTTTTGTGCAGTAGAAGCTGTTCCACTTCAAAAAACAAAAACAAAGCAAAAAAAAAAAAATAACCCACAAAAAAATCCCCCAAAATCCTACACATAATTAACTTTAATTTGAGCATAGAATTTTTGCAGTTTTGCAGGATTCAGTGAAATGACCCATCACCTTCAGTTAAGTACGTGAAACTTGGCAGGTTGGGGGGGAGAGAAAAAGACAGCTGGCCCTGTACCATCATAAGAAAAATTGTGCAAGTCTGGATAATGCCATTCCTGAAAATATATACTAGAATTCAACTGAATTACTTAACAGTCAAATTTACCATGTTCTGAACGACAAAAAAGACAGACTTTACTATTTGAGCAGCTTGCACTGCAAGCTTGCAAAGAGAAGTAATGACCACTAGCTCGGGAATTCTGTATTGAATTAACCATGTGCTAGGATACAGAACATGGTGATGGCTTTCATCAGCCCACGACCTTTGCGTATCTAAATTCAGCAGGGTAAAGGTATTCCAAATATAGGTATGGTGCACAACAGGCTGTCTGCTGAAGTTAAGTGATCGGGTATATTAATTTAGCAGGGAATATATTGATATCCCTTCTTCTATTCTTCCAGCAGGGGACTTTGGACAAGGCTGCCAAACGGTGACTTAAATTGTCCTTCCATTCTGAAGGATGGGTTTAGACTCCTGGGAGCCCTAGTTGGAGGACCCTTCAGAGGATCTCAAATCTTGTATTTGAAGTAGCTGAATTATGTGTAACACACACAATTAACAGATCATCAGAAAATCAATTTGAACTTGGAAAGTTATAAAAATAATACTTGGAGGAAAAAGCCCCCAGACAAGCTTCATACTTGGATTTTTACTCACTTACACCCTTTGGCTAGTGCTACAAATTAAGGAGTAAGTAGCAGAGCTTGAGGGGACAACAAAATACAATCTTTCAACCTAATATCAAAGTATGTTTGAGGTCCAAATGCAGGGAAAGGCAGTTCTAGCAGTTAGTGTTGATCAGCTGCAGAGAAGCAAGCTTAGAACAAAATTTGGTTAAATGTAAGATTGTATTTCCAAATACAATATTGTTACTGCACTGATGAACTTGCAGTTTAGGTCAAGGTTTGTCATGTTACTGGGTTTTCATTTCTGAGGAGCCGTAGATTGAAAAATCTATAAACAGGTTGTGGAGGCTTGTTCCAAGCTTTCCCACACAGATTTATGCTCCTACAGTGTCTGGGGAATTTTTTTCCTCTCCCACTCCTTGGAGAAACTTTAAGTTTTCTACTTAAAGGCAAAAATGTTTCATAATCAACCCACCTTAACAGTGTCAAAGGGGTGTCCTACCAGCACTCCAGCAGCACCTGAAACAAAACAAATGCCACGGTTATTACTCTGAGTTTTCTTCCTGGGTCTGGGGCTACAGTAGCACAAGCAGGACCACCAGCCTGAGGTGAGAGTGCACAGCATTGTTGACAGACCAGGTAAAGAGCATCCTATCAAGTCAGAAGATAAGAAATCTACAATTCAGTCCTTCAGGCCAGTACTAGGTGCCTTTATGCTTCTCTTCAAGCTTCTGAGCCCCAGGCAGAGGTTGAGGTGTGTGACTACAGAGCATGCCACATCATACGGAATGTGCAGCTGTGACTCCTGGCCTCAGCCCAAGGCAAGTCCAGCAGGCAGAAAATGCAGGTTTCTTCTGAAGCACAATGTTTCAGGTACATGTCACTCTTTGCAGGTACAGAAAACATGTAAGCTTCTCTAAAGGCAGAAGAACATTCCTGCTCTCAGCCTTTCCAGATGTGATAGTAGCACCTGCAGCAGGACCAAGCATTACCAAAAACCTTTGCTTTATTCTAGCATTAAAGGACTTTACAGAAGTCACATGCAGGCCTATTAGTTACACCAATCTGAATGCAGGCATTTTGCACACAGGCCGAAGCAATGAATCCTCTAGCTCTGTATTTCTGTGACCCAGCAATCCTTAATGACCACTGACAACAGCGAGAAGTACGAGAGCTTCAATGCACCTTCCCACGTTTGCAGAAAAATAGCTGCCCTCCCTCTCCCGAGGAAGATGTGGCAGCAATACAGTGCCCACCCCAGGATGGTGCAGTCCAGGTTGTTCAAGGCCAGCACAGCGGCAAGATAGCCCAAGATAGAAAAACAGAGCTGTGCACTCTGTTCTGCATGGAAAGGCCACTGGTACACCTGACCCCGCAGGATCCCCGGCAAGGCAAGGATCACTAGGATGAAGTCAGAGAGAGGCTGAAAAAAAGAAATTAAAAACCAAAAATCTCTTTGCCAGGTTGGCAAGAAGAACAACAAGCTCAAATACCCGAAAAGAAGCGAGAATAAATCTCCTGAAGATAATTTAACAGCTGCTAAAAATAGCAGACAGCAGGCCGGCGGCAGATGCACCGAGAAGCGCAGAACGCGCCGCACGCGTTCTCTCCTCCTCTCCATCTTAAAGGTCCCCGGGTGTCCGTGTGTCCAGGTCAGGGCTCCCGACCGCACCGCTGCCCCTGCGCTCACCCCAGGCCCCTCTTCCCACCCCCGCTCCTTCCAGGTCCTTTGGGCAAACGCCGGTGCTGCGGGGCGGTCGCGGAGGGGACGGCCCGCACCCCCCCGGCCACAAGGGAACCACAGGGGAATCCCCCAAGACCTTTCCCGACCGTGCTCGGCCCCCACCTGCAGCGGGGTGGCCGCGCTCATCGCCCCCGCGCCCGGCACCATCCTCCGCTCCCAAAATAACAGCGCCGCGCCCAGCCCTCCCCTCCAACCTGCCTCCCTTTCTTCCGCATTAAAGAAAAAAAATTAGCTTTTCCCCCATTCTCCGCCTTTTCTCCCTTTGCCACCTTTTTATTTTTCGCACCATACTCCCCTTTTCCTTTTGCGCTAATTTTTATTTTCTTCACCTCCTTCTCCTTTCGTTTTCTTTTTCATCTCTTTTCCCCCTTCCCCATAATTTTTTTCCCTGCAGCCCCCCCTTCCCGCGCCGCCACTCACCGCCGACGCACCCCGCCAGGAAATCCAGAGCCATGCCGGCACGGTGTGTCCCGGCGGGGTCCAGCCGTGCGCGCCGCCACTCCGCGCTCTGGCTCCGCCCGCCCGCCGCCCGCCCTTTCTACCGTCCGCCACCCCCGCCCGAGAGGGGCCGGGCCCCGCCAACGGGGGCGGGAGCGATGGGACAACTCCCCCCCCGCCGCCCCCATCCACTGGTGGCCGCGCGGGGGCCGCTCCGGCCAAAGGGCGGGACGGGGCTGCGGCTGCAGGGAATGGGGGCGGTCCAGCGCTGCGCGCCCCTTCTGCATTTCTGACCCCTTCCCTCCCCTCCAGCCTACAACCTGTCACTTCTTTTTCAGCAGCAACTGCCTTACTAACCAGAAGTAAAGGCTGGACAAAATTTAGGAGGCTGCAGAGGTGGTGGTTGGGGGGTAGAGGGGATAGAGCATCCCTCCTGCAGAGCATCAATATTGCCGGAGTTGTTTTGGGTGGTATGGGGAGTCACCGGTGGTTGGAAATCCTGTGGAGCTGATGTTGTGAGGACTTTGGAGGGGGCCACCTTTTAATAAGGATGAAATGCCTGTAGCATCCCTGCTATGAGGGAAAGAATGAGAGAGTCAGGGCTGTTCAGAAGAGAAGGCTCTTGGAGAGACCTTGTTCACAGAATCACAGAATGGGTCAGGCTGGAAGGAACCACAGTGGGTCATCTGGCCCAACATTCCTGCTCAGGCAAGGTCATCCCAGAGCACATGGCACAGGATTGTGTCCAGACAGTTCTTGGAAATTTCCAGTGAGGGAAACCCCCCACCCTCTCTGGTCAATCAGTTCCAGTGCGTGGTTGGTCACCCACTCAGTAAAGAAATTCTTCCTCATATTTAGGAGGAACTTCCTATGCATCAGTTTCTGCCCATTGACTCGTCCTATTTCCTGTGGCCACCAAGAAGAGCCTGGTTCCATTTTCTTGACACCTTCCCTTCAGATACTTAGAGACATTGATGATGTCCCCTATCAGTTGTCTCTTCTCAAGACTGAACAGGCCCAGCTCCCTCAGCCTTTCCTCATAAGAGAGATGCTCCAGTCCTTTGATCAACTTTGTAGCTCTTGGCTGGACCCACTCCAGGAGCTCCATGTCTCTCTTGTACTGAGGAGCCCAGAACTGGACACAGTAATCCAGATGTGGCATCAGCAGGGCTGAATAGAGGGGTAGGATCACTTCCTTCAACCTGCTGGCAATGCTCTTCCTAATGCATCCCATTTATTGTGGCCTTTCAACACTTAGAGGAATTGTAAAGTTGGAGAGAGATTTGTTACCCAGGGCCTGTTGTGATAGAACGAGGACTAACCATTTAAACTAGAAGAGGGCAGGTTTATATTAGATATTAGGAAGAAATTCTTTACTGGGAAGGTGGGGAGGTGCTGGAACAGGTTGCCCAGAGGAGTTATGGCTGCCTCATCCCTGGAAATGTTCAAGGCCAAATTGAATGGGGGTTTGACCAACCTGATCTAGTGAGAGGTGTCCCTGCCCATGCAGAGGGGTTGGAACTAGATGATCTCTAAGGTCCCTTCCAACCCAAACCATTCTGGGATTATATAATCAGACTCCTCCTCCCTCCAGTGTTGTGCCAGAGAAGGAAGGAAGGTTTGCACCAACAGATATGGGCTTTGAGCCAACTGTTGCCCCCATGGCACAATGGGAAGTGTGGGCATGAGACCCTCTCTCTCATAGTCAAAGCCACAAATCAGTATCTTGCTGCCTGTGGAGCTTGGCAGAGCCCTGGATCTCAGTCTTATACAACACTGCTGCACTTCACCCTGCGGAAGAGGCCTCTCCCCTTCCCACAGGCTTTCCTTGTTCTTTATTAACTCTGTTTTCCTGCTAACATTGCCTGGCTTCAGGGTGCCCCAGTGCCAGAGCCTTTAAATGGGGAACTCAAGTTGTTGACAGTTTCGAAAACGGAGCCCTGTTTAAGCTGCTCGTTATTTCTGCAGGCAATGTCTGAGAAAGGGGAATACCAGTGGCCTAGAACAATAAGTAGCCTATTCCAGCTTTGCTTAGAGTAACATGATCTTCAGGGCCTGCATAGTCAGTTTTTAGAGGGTAAATTCCAGAAACAGAATGGAAAAGCAGATGGATTTTTTTTTTTTGATTGCTTCCCATGGTATGGCAGTTATTTTCTAGGTGTAGCAGCTCAATACAAAGTCAATAAAATCTTGCAGTGGAATAGTATACTAAAAATCAAGCCAGCTTTTACCTTCTGTGCAATGACAGCACACAAACAAATGAACAAAGACAGGGAAGCTTACAAAGTGGTCTGAAACTACTACAGAAAAAAACCTGAGAACCTGTCCCATATTTAGCAGCTCTTGGACCATTATTACAATAAATAAGCAGACAAGATGGAAATGCAAAGCACTCAATGAATCCCTAACCTTCCCTATATCTTCTTCCTACCTAGTGCTCCTATAGGTTCCTTCTCATCCCTAAAAGCTGCCAAATCAAATCAAGAACTAAGGTGTCTCCAGAGTGCTTTGGGATTCCTGATTCACACACCTGTCCTACCTGGGAACAACCAGTTGGTATCAGGGAGCAGGTAGGTAGGCTGGTCCTGCCCTTTGCCACAGCCAAATGGCCTTGGGGGCTGCCCACTCCTACTCTATCATCCACCTCCTAACAGAAACCTTAGGTCTCACTGAACTCATACTCCTGCAGCCAGTACTTCAGATCAGACAAGAAGTCCTCATCAGTCTGTTTTTCTTAAACATTTTATCCAAGTATAAGTGGAAGTGACTTTCTCTCACTGAATCTTGTCTGCTCTGGTATCCATGGGAGGAACTACTACCTCCCATGTGCAGAGCCCTACAGGTGAAAATCCAGATGTTATATGCATCTGTCTTGCAGCACAAGTCTTGGAAGGATCAGCTTGGACAAAACATTCCTGGACAAAGTGTTTTTAATCTGTTATTCAAATCCTCTGAACTCACAAGCAATCTGCCTCAGAGGAATTACCTTCTCCACCAGAAGTGTTTTGTAATCAATGTTTGCCCACAATGGTCAGGGAAAACATTTCCTCACTCTTTGTAGGCACTTCTTAGGTTATCTGAAGATAGTTTCAATCTTAGTCTTTTTTTCTCTGAATGATATTAATTAATATCCTTTGATCTCTGAATCCTCTTACCCCTCTCTTTCTTCAGCTGGAGTTCCTTGAACTGAGCTCTAAGGCCTTGCTAAGTGAGTGCTGGGAGATTACCCTGGGTATTTGCAGACAACATGGAATACGAGAGAAGATATTTGCAGGAGTCATAACATAATATAACATAACATACATAGCATAACATAGCATAGCATAGCATAACATAACATAACATCATATAACATGATATTGTTCACTTATGGGCAGCCTGACACATAATGTGCTCCAGATCCTTTCCAGTAGATCAGCTGTGTGCCACAATATTCCCTACTTTGATCTTTCAGCTTTTTTCTATAGTCATTCATAGCTGTTCATGCTAAATTGTTTTTTCCAGATTGTATTTCCAGTTTGTCAAGATCACTTGAATTCTATTCCTGCTGTTGATGTTTGTGCAGCCCCTCCCAGGTTGCTGCAATCTCCTAAGGCCTGTCTTGTTCCTGTATGCTTGAGCTGTTCCTAATAAGCTTTGTTCAATGTTGTGGAATGGGGTTTTTTCAATGCTACTGAGCATTGGAGTGCTTCAGACAGGGCACTTTATATACTAGCACAGAGAACATCAAGGGCTCATTGGTATAAAGTCTGAGATGTTCAAGGCTGTTTCACTAACAAATGAGCATGGCTTTAGTCTCACTGGGGACTGTTTCTCCTTTGTTCATTTTTTCTTTCTTGGGGTTTTGTTTTGTTTTCAGTTCAAGTTACACTTGCGAGGCAATGTTGTGTAAATGTGGAGGAGTTTATTAAGTTTGTGTGTGGGGTGGGACAGTGAGTCAATATAGATGTTTGTATTTGTGTGTGGCTTCCACAGGAGCTTTGTGATTAAGGAAAGGAAGTCATAGAGCTCTTACAGTTTGGTAGTATTTCTCAGACCAGGCATTTTGCCTGTTGATCCAAGGCCTTATGTGTGCGGTACAGATATACTTTTGGAGAGAGGAGACCTAACCTGACATGGAAGGAAACACAGATTTAACGGTTCTCTTCGCTGAGGCTGTTTTTTCTAGATATTTCAAAAGCTGTGTCTGATCTTGTGTCCACTCTGTTGATGTGTGATGGCTCTGTCTCAGAGCGTGACTCAGATGCCTGTTGGGACTCTTATGCCCTTCAGGCTCCATAGATTTTTCTCAGCTGTGACTGCCTTTTTTTTCATTCTGCTGAGGCTGTTCCAAGTACAACTTACAACTGCTGGGATGCATCTCCTAGAGTGCTGGAGTGAGGGGTTGTGCTTTCCCTGCTTTCTTCTTCTTTGGGAACATTTAGCTTCCCTGTTGGATGGTGAAATGTCTGGACTCCTCAAATAAAGAAGGCAGAAAAGAAAGAGCTAATGGCAGCTTGGGAAACATGTACAGTCTACCAGCACCTACGGCAGATGCACTGCCACAGGTCTGAGAGAAAAGCTTATAATTTAATGTTATCCTTCAAAGAACCTCTTCCTTTTGTTCCCCTTGTCTTTTAGGTCTGAGGGGTGGCAATCCAGGTGGTGGAAGAGGCTTTGCAGAGGATGCTGGAGGGGTGAGGTAGCCAAGAAGGTTTCACTTCATTCCTGTGGCAGGAAGTGACCCTGTCAGCTGTCTGCTGCCCTTGATGGCACCCAGAAAAGACCTGGGAGGGGGTAACCCCAAATGGAAACCCGGGAAAGGGAATCAGGAGACTAGGGAAGGGAGCATAATAAGGCAGAGAATAAGCAGCAGGGCAGAATAAACACTGCAGGTAAATAAAACATGAAGTGAAGGGGCAAAGGCAGAATGAAGTAGGAAGGGAACAGAAATGTGGAGTTGTGATAAACTCAGAAAATCTGTTGGCAATGACTTGTGATCAAATATATATTGTTGGCTCGGGTGTCTCAAAATCTTTCTGTTTGCTTGTGAATTTGGCGTCAACAATTGCCCATGTCCCAGTAGAAACATCCCACTAGAATGTGGAGGGTGGTGGATGAGGGAGTTTCCCCCTTGCTCCCTAGAGCTTCACTGGGGCTTGGCCAGCTCTGGGACTACCCTGCAGGAGAATTCTCTTTCATATAGCCTTCTGCCTGCGGCCCCTTCCTTATCTTCTAAGGTAGTGCATGGCTGCATCATCACAACTTCAGTACTCACCATGTAACCCAGAGAAATGCATCAGTTTCTCTTTCTGTTTTGATCTGTGACTGGATTTTGAACTTCTCCTTCCTATCACCTGCTTTGGCTCCCTGAATCAATCTTCAAAGATTCTGGAGCAGCAGCTTTCTCTCTGTGACCTGTCTATTATGTAGACCTGGGTGGCATTCAGACCACATGTATGCAGCCATGTGAACACTGCATTTACAGCAGCAAACTGCTTGCAAGGAAAACCTTGCATTTTCCAGAGACTGCAGTCCAGCACAACTAGGCTTGATGATCATCTAGTGCTTTACAGAATAGCTGACATCTAAAGCAGTGACTATTAAATCCAAATGGTGAAATGAGAGAAATGTCGGGACATAATGCACATAAGAAAGAACTAGGAGCTGTGCTGCTCTGTGAAAACACCCCTTTGTCTGAAAAATAATCTTCTCTAGGTGAATTCACTGAGTACCTTTGTGTGGATTTGGGTCCATTTTCTTTGTTTTCCTAAACACTGCTGTATTTACTGCCCTGCATGCTGTTTACATCGTCCCACTGTTATTGAGTCAGGTCATTGGGATTCTCCAGATCCTCAGGATGCATCTGTAAATGAAGACAGGGCAGCTAAGGCATTATTCTTAGGGGACTAGATGTCTTTATTATCCATTAACTTTATGACCTTGGGTGGCTTTAGGGTATTCTCTGACGTCATTATCCTACTGACTTCAAAGGTACTGTATATCAAGTGTTGAAACTTCCTAGCCTGATAAAATCCCTTGATAAGACTGATGTTTCAAAGCATGAAATGTAACTGATGCAGTTGTACAAGAGTGGAGTGCTGTTGAAACAGGGCTGCCTTGCTTACAGATCTGATGGGTAGGGGCTTTGTGATCCCTCCAAATGTCCCGGTCAGTGTCCTGGGATGTGAGATCCCTTCTGTTCCCAGGTAAATCAATGCAGATGAACAACTGCCCAAGCTGCTATCTGAAATGCTGAGCTTGCGAGAGGTGCTGCAGAAAGGGAGTGGCTTAGTGTGTTCTAAATTGTGCCTGAAAAGTTTGGTGCAGCTCCAATTTTCCATGCCTTATCCTGGTAAAATGGAAACACTTTTATTACTGGGCAAACATAACTTCTGGAAAGCTTGCCCCTTGCTATTTTAAGCAGAAGTGGCCAAGTTCTGACATGCACCTTCTGCTGTTTGTCTCAGCCTCTGCTCCACGTGATGTCATGTATGCGTTTAGCTTGGGTTACTGGTTTGTTGGAGAAGGCAAGAGAAAGAAGCATAACCTGCACACGAAACAGTCCACAACATTTATGTTCACTCTGAGGAAGAATCTATCCCTGTTCATAGTCAGTTGTCTTGTGCTTTGTTTGAAATACAATACATAGCCAACCCCTGGGTGCTTCCCTGGAAGCAGATGAGAAATGAACAGACCAAAAAATCATGAAAAGCTGCCTACAGGCATTAGTCCAAAGTCTCTTCCTTGCATTGTCTTTAATTTTGAAGATCACATATATTTTGGGTTTTTTAACTAAACTACTGAGTCTTTTCTACCTCTTTCTTGTCAGCAAGAAGGCTAAGACAGAGCAGACCTACACAAACACATCCCCATGCTGGGTCTTGTCTTCTCTTGTCATAGGTCCCATCTTTATCTCTGGCTAATACTATATGGCTAAGAAATGATAATTCCTCTTTTTTGTATATTTGGGGAAGGAGCTTTGAGTCCAAAGTACCTGAAATACAAGGACTATGTTCTCTTCCGTTTGCTGCAGGTGGAGCAAGTTTCTTTGCTGCTGGCCTTACTTTGAGAAGACCAGAAGGCTTTGCATGCACATGCAGTCAGTAATATGGAGAGCAGGTCTCCAGCAGAACCCAAATGCTATTTAGTAACACATTTTTAAGATGCCAGGGACCACAAAGAGGCAAGCTGAGACAAGAGGGTGGGAACTGAATCCAGTTACCTGAATGAATAACTATCTATCTGCCCAGCAGTTTTACCCATCTCTCCCTCTGCACATTACTGAGTCACTCAAAAAGTACATTTGTGACCCTGAGATTAGCTCAGTTGGTTAGAGTATGGTGCTAATTAGGCCAAGGTTGTGGGGCTGATCCCTGCATAGGCCATTCACTGAAGAGTTGGACTTGATGATTCTTGTAGGTCCCTTCCATCTCAGACTATTCTGTGATTCTGATTCTGTAGTTGGTGACAGTGAGCAAAAACTGTTGGGAAATTCAGGAAAGGAAGATAAAAGCTCAGTAGCTGGCATCTTTATAGCATTTTTCCAGTTTAAATTTGCAGACAATATAACCTAAGCTTCAGGCTGTTTTCATGAAGTAAAAGGGTGCAATTATGCCTGTTTTATAGATAAGGAAACTGGTAACACTGATTTGTCCTCGGGGAACGGGAGGCAGAACTAGGAGGACAACCTCCTCTGCCTGCCTTGTGGCTTTTTCTTTAAGCTACCATGTTCTTACAGCAATATTTCTGTGATGTTAATGGTTCTTCACTGCCAACAGGTATACAAATACAAATATCAACATCATGTACTTGAAATCCTCTGGCACAATTTGTATTCACAGGCCAAGTTAATGCCTGGGAGACCAGGTCTCCAGACAAATCTAAATGCTAAGCTGTTTTAACAGCATAGACACACAGCATTATGCACCAGTCAGTAATGAATGAGAGACAGCAAAAAAAATGATAATATGTTGTGAGGCAATGCCACTAAGGTTTGTGTACAGACTTTGAGGCAGCTTCCTGGTAGGTTATATGTGGACTTCCAGCTGTCATGTGGAATTTCTGTTGCAATAGTCTTATGGTAAAGACACCCCTTCTTTAGAAACTGAAACAGGCTAAGCAGGATGACTAATGTACCTCTGCAGAAACTTCCCAAGAAACTTGTGAGATGAATGCTCGTATGATTCCTGAACTAATGCCAGGGAAAAGACAGGAGTGACAAGTGAGTCTGTGGACCTCCTATGATATTCAGAGACTGGCACTGTTAGTACTGGTGTCTGAATATTCTTTGCTAAGGCTGGTGATGCTCCTGAAAAAGCTATGGAAACTTCTGTCTTTCACCTCAATTTTTCTTGAGTTTGAGCCAATGGAAGAAGTCAGGTTAACGTTGAAGGCACAGGACTGAACACTTGCTGCTGAATTGGGCGTGTATTTGCACTAGGACAGCGCAGACTGCTTGCAGAGGTTTTTGACAGAGATCCCTGAATTAGTATTGACCAAGACAGGATTGGTGTCAGAGGCTCTCTACCTCCAAACAACATGGGGTTCTTCTCTGGCATTAAACTTATTTTGTAGATGAATTTTTAAGGGAGATTCTTTGGTTTTGTTTGAAGCCTTTAATTAATTCACTGTAGTTTCACTTGTTTTCCACTTCTGCAAGATAAAAAGTTTTAAATTCCTTTGTATATATCCCCTCTTAACATAAGCTCATTATAATGCTGGTATTTAGAAAAAGTTCTCTTTTCTGAACTCCTTAATGCCAGGTTTGTCAGTTAAGTAACTTTCCCATGTGATTTTAGCAGCCGATATCAAAGTCCCAAATAATAACTCCTGAACTACCCTGCAGAAAAGGTTGAGGCTTGCACATTAACATCATCATGACAAATAAAGAGTACATTATTGCTTGGTGGTTGAGAAAAAGAGGCCAGGAAGGTGAGTGCCTCCCTCTGCTCCAAGCCTGCTGCCAAGTCACTGACTATATCTTCTGTTCATTAAAGTGCCAGAAATGTGCAAGAGGTTGGAAAGCAGCTCAAAGTGCAATCAGAAAGTCAATAACACTCCTGACATCCTCTCCCTTCATCACAGCCAGGAGTCCATCTGAAGTGCTAGTGATGCAGGCTGGCATAAAAAACTTGCTCAGAGCTCGCTGCAGTGGTACACTGTCAAATTTCCTCTTTCTTATTGTAAAGATCAGGATCTAATTGTGGCCTTCTAGTGTCTGCAGGGAGCTTACAAGAAAGGAGAGGGACTTTTTACAAGACTATGTAGTGACAGGAGAAAGGGGAATGGCTTCAAACTAGAAGAGAGTAAGTTTAGATTAGATATTAGGAGAAAGTTCTCTGCTGTGAGGGTGATGAGGCACTGCAACAGGTTGCCCAGCGAGGTTGTGGATGCCCCATCTCTGGAGGTGTTCAAAGCCAGGCTGGATGGAGCTCTGAGCAACCTGGTCTAGTGGAAGGTGTCCTTGCCCATGGCAGGGGGGTTGGAACTAGATCTTAGGGTCCCTTTCAACCCAAACCATTCTATGATTTTATGATTTTGTAGGAAGATTTATGTAACAGTCTAAATTTTTAATATATACATATTTTCAGAGGGGTGTTTGTGTAGGGTGGGTGCTAGTGTTGCTACATCCATATTTTCCTGTGATTTACTCCTGAACAGAGGCTTGTGGCTCTCTGAGAAGTGTTTGGATCCTTGCAACGGCTTCATGGCAGTGGACATGCAAGTTGTGCTGATGAGAAGATTAGGTATAGGGAGATTCAGTGACTTGCCCCAAGCCAGAAAATCTGTCACTTCTTAAATTACTGCAATAATTTTCAGTCTTGGAAATGTATTATTTTCCTTTCCCTTGGGAATGTGTGTAGAAACATTACAACCTTATATCAGCTTTCCAGGGGTGAAATCACTGAGCATTACACCTGGCTAAAGCTGATGCTGTTCTCAATGCTCAGGGTAGTTTCCTTACTGCTTCTGTTTGTTTCTCTGTGAAATTCCTGCTGTGAACGCTTAAGTCCTTGTAATTATTGTTTTTTTTGTTAGTACCTGAGAGAAAGGACAATGAGCTGCTTTGATTTGAAAATCCATAACACAGCTGGAGCCAGGAGGCTCCACCCCCACTTCCACCCCCTGCCACGCAAGCCAAGTGCTGGACTGTGCCAGCTCAGCAATGTGCAAACAGCCTGGTGGCATAGTGGGGGAATGCTGTTTGAACAGTTTCTTCAGTCAAGGATTTTTCCAAAATAAATTGGATAGAAATTAATGGTTATGCATGTGAGTGTGATATAGCCTAGTGCTAGTGGGATAGAAAATGCAGCATGTTATGGTAGAAAATGAGGAAGGATTGTTTTCTCAGCAAATCTGGAATGGCAAGCCAGCAGGTGGTTGCAGAGACAAAAGAGGACAAGCTTCTCTTTTGCTTTTCAGGATGGATGGAGTTGGTAATGTTCTGGGAATGAGCTGTGGAAGAAGAGGGGTAAAGGGATGCCCCTGCTGTTTTGTCTCATCTAAATGATGCTATTTAGCACTGGTTACCTACCTAAAGTCTCCCTCTCCACCTTTCCTTTTGCTCCATCACTTGTACCAGTCCTCTGGACCCACTGCCACTTTACTATGGAGCAGTCCTCTCTGCCTGGGTGGGCAGACAGCTGCCTCCTCCTGTGAAGCAAATGGAGTATTTCATCCATCACACACTGTGCAAAATTACGGCCTTCCTCAATTTTTATCACTCAGCGTCATGATTTCCTGCAGATTGTTTCATATAGCCAGATATGTCTTTTTCTCTGACAGCACCTTCCATGCTCTGCTTTCTCAAAATCACCCATGAAGTTCACTCATTTTGAACAAATCACTCCTAAAGGACTTGTGAGTTATTTTTTTGTGGAATGCTATCCCTGTGGAGGCTCAAAGCATGCATTTTCTGTGTCGTTTCCTAGGGCATGCTTTGAGAAGACCACCTGGGTTGGGACCAGGCACTTTCTCTCAGCCGTGCATAGATGGTGTTTATTTGCAAGCTGGACTAGCAGTGATCTCTGGATCTGCAGTCCTTGGACATTGTGTCAAAGGGTAACAGGAATGACTCACATTTCATCAAAATCTTCCTGATAACTCAAGATTTCTTTGAGATGGATTTTTTTACTGTCTCTATTGACCTGTAGCATTACGGGACTGGGTTCCGGTAAGTTAACGGTATGTCTCTGAAAACTAGTGAAGAGGGGATGAAGGAGAAAGCTCCTTCAGCAAAGTGTGAAGAAACATGAGACCTCAATGACTCCATGTCTCCGGGAGGACTCCTGGTAAGGGAGACTGAATTGCTGCCTTGAGTGTCACTCTCTTCAGCATGGAGTTGGTCTGTGCTGTCTGGAGTGTGCCAGCAAGTAACAGCAAACACAGTACCACAGGCTTCATTTCTCACATAGGGTTTCCTTCATGCAGAATTACACTTTCCTCACTACATGCTCTTGTGTGAACACTTGAACTTGTGTGGGGCTCTCTTCCAGAAGGCTCTTGCCTTGCTGCCATCACACGATGGCTGGAATGAGTGTGGCAGTGGATCCTATTTTCCCCTAAGTCCTGACCAGACATCAGAAGCAAAGAACTAGAGACCACCACAGTGACGACTGTGTTGCCTGGGGCCCATGTTACTGTGCTAAGCCCCCTTTGGGGCAGAAGTCCCTAAAGCAGTGGTGTGCCTTTCTCCAGAGATGGCTGTCCCACTGATATCTTCATGGGACAAGGTGAAATGTTTCAAGCCCCAAAAATATTCTTCTTTCAGATAGGTGCCTCCTGAATGACCTCTGTTTGCAGAGGAACTCCAGCAAAATAGAAAGCCCAGTATACCTCATTGAAGGGACCAAAACCATTATCAGAAGGTTATCAAAATGTTTGAATCTGGAGTCAGCCTTCTGCTGTATAAAGCAAACTAACATTTTGATAAAAGTGTTATTGTGAATGGAGGTTAAAATAATAAATACAGAATTACTTTTCTGTTGCAAAGGGAGGGTTTGGGTTGGTTGTGGTGTTTTTTTTACAATCTCAAAAGATTTCATGAGGAAGATTCCCTTTGAGCTGTTCAGCTCAGCTAAAAAAGGTAGGAATTTTGTTTATTTTGTGATATTTAATGGGAAATACTTACTAGCCCTGATGTTTTAGTCAGCCAGTGTGACATGACAGCCAGCCTCTATTTTCTTGATATGGCAGCAGTCACTTCAACATGTAGAAAAATTTCCCCCCCCTTGACACTCTCATCCATGGTGTGACTTTTCATTTTGAGAATGTAGTGAATCTTGTCACTTTGCCTGGAAGCAGTTCCCAGAAGAACAATATTGAACAGTGGTGTCCCAACAGTGACTCCAAAGGTAGCTATGGCTGCAGCAGCTTGGGCTGAAGCAGGTCAGCAGGTTGCCTGATCCCTGCAGGAACCAGGAGTCTGTAAGCTCCAGGGCTGCCCTTCCACAGAGGACTGTGTCCTTGTCCCTGTGTGTCACTGACACACCAGAGCCCACTCCTAGCTCCACTGCTGGAGGGGTCCTGCAAGGACAGAAGCAGAAATGGATGATGGAGAAAGAGGAAACAGCACCTTTCTCCGCATTTGGCATGTGCAGACTGTTGATGAACCATTAATAACTCTGCTACGGACACCAGGTGTAACAAGGAAGAGCTACTGAATAACCCAGTGTGTTTTAGCCACTACATTGCTAACTCTCTAGATAATATTTTACTTCTGGTTTCAAGTACTTGCTGTCCTTGCAGGATGTTACACTGGAATAATCTGTTCTCTCCAGTGCAGAAAACATTCAGGGAACAAAGCATAGGAAATTAAGGGGAAGCAATTTAATAAAAATCCTTTCATTTTCAGTTCCCAGAAACTCTGAGCCCTCACACCAACCTGTGCTATATGTCACTGGCACATCAAACCCAAAACAGGAACTTCAGTGAGAAATACATTCTTGTGAAATGTGCAGGAAACAGCACTGGGTACTGAAGTCCTCAGCTCCCCTGTAAAGCTGATCCCAGAGGGGCAACAGCCATGAAATTTTCTTTTCCCTTTGCTGCCAACGTGCCTTGGCTCTGACCCGGGGAAACCTCTTCAAGAGGAGTACAATTCAGGTCACGACTTGGCAAACCCTTCACTGCATCAGGACTTTGGTTTCCAGGTTCACCCTGGGCAAAGATTAACCTCTCACACATAGATGTGACACTCTCTGGTAATGAGACTGTTGTGCAAAAATAGGCAATATGGCATTTCCTTGAGCTCTTGGTTCCCATCAACCAGCAGGTCTTTCTCTGTGCTTTCCTCTTTCCCCTGATGAGTTCACCACCCTACATTGGGGGTAAATTGAGAAGGAAACAATAGGTTCTGGACCAGTCTCCTGGCAAAATCCATCTCATATCTCCCCAGCAACGCTGTCCCTATTGCAGGCAGTGGTACCCACCTTACTATATGCATAGGCCCTACCGGTATCATCCACAATATTCCAACCCTCTCATACAGGGAGAGATAGTGGAGGGTGCTGACAACCAGGGTGCACGAGATGGCCGACCAGTCAGGCAGAACATGTACAGGGGTTACAGACCATGATTTTGCAGGGTCCTCCTCATCAAAGACAACCTAGAGAGAAAGAAGAAGGTGAAGAGAACCAAGGGGATGAAACCTGAAGTCAGCAACCACCTCAACGTCGGTACCACCGTAACTTCAGCTGCCGATGCAGAAACCCAGAGAACTCTATCCCACAAGATGGCAAAGAGACGAAGGCAGCTGAACCACCAGCTGAGAACACGTCTGCTCCCGAGGCTGAGCAGGACGCTGGCCACGGAAGTTGGAATCTGCTAAGGAGTGTGTAACAACTCACCTGCTGAATCAACTAGCCCTGGAAATGGATGGTGCTGGAGCGTCAGGCCTGCACCCGGCTGTCACCGGCAGTGTGAAGCCTGGGAGGTCTGGGCCGCCATGCATAGGAGGGCCCCTGCAGTGCGCCTCCAAGTCTGGGGTGTGGGCCCGGGTGGAGCCGCCGCAGGTGCAGATCTTGGTGGTATTAGCAAATATTGAAAGGAGAGCTTTGAAGGCCGAAGTGGAGCAGGGTTCCGTGTGAACAGCAGTTGAGCGTGGGTCAGGCAGTCCGCCACGGGACGAGTCTGTCCCAGCCCCTGCCTCTCGGAGCCCCCTCGATGCTCTTAGCTGAGTGTCCCACGGGGCCTGAAGCGTCTGCTTCGAGGAAATTAGAGTGTTCAAAGCAGGCCGGCCGCCGGCACAGTGCAGCTAGGAATAATGGAGTAGGACTCCGGTTCTATTTTGTTGGTTTTCGGAAATGGGCCCATGATTAAGAGGCATGGCTGGGGGCATTCGTATTGTGCTGCTAGAGGCATCACCCCATCAGGGCAAAACACTGGAGTGTGGTCAGCAGCAATTGTGATTCCTGCTCTGCCACTGAAGTCAGAAAGGAGATGACATTGGAAAGGGGATTGAAAAACTGAGCAGAAAGTGAAGAAGCAGAGCTGCTGCAGGGGCTGGGAAAACTATGCTGTTGTCTGAAATAGAAGCAAATGCTCTGGATGTGGTTGGATTAATTTCTGGGCTTCACAACAGGTATACATAATGAGCAGGTAATAATCTGTGAGGATCTGGGTAGAGGTTTGGGGTCAGCTTCATGGGTTAGGAAAGTCAAGAAAAATAGCTTAGGAAAGGCACAAGGAATTTTCATTGATGGAAAGGGTGTCATGAAATTCTCTGTGGTGCAGGGCAAGAGTGTCCTGTGGCAAACAAGTGTGCAAAGCTGTCTTCTGGAGCTAATAAGTACAGCGGGGAATGGCCCCTTCACAGCCAGTATTACCCTGCCAGTCACCACCCCTCGTGACTTTCCAAGTAGAAGGGCACTGGGAACAGCAGCTTTGGCACAGCATTTCAGGGCTTCATGGGATTACTTATTCACTGTGTTCCTGGATCAGTTCCAGACTACCCGGCTCTGCCTCCAGTGTACAGATTCATCAAGGCTCACAATCCCCAGAGGCAAGAGAAGACTGTAGGAAGGTTATTCATATTGCAAATCACACTGTCTCCACAGGACCTGCAGGGCTCTAGGAAGACAGAACTCCTTCCTTCTACCTCCCTAACACTACTTCAGGGTGATTAAGGCAGCAGACGCACTCTGGATGGATTTCATTGCTGGGGCCATTGGAGGTAAATACATAAATTAGTGGTTGTTGATGAGAGCAGATTGCTGTGTTTGCCTCTTGTTCAGCTAAAGGGCAAAGTCTCAATAGCAGAGCTGAGAGTCTTTCAGTGGGGGCTGCTTGCTAACAGTGTATTCTTCCTTATTAACGGAAAATGTCATCGGAGCAGGTTCACAGAACTGCTGGAGAGGCAGTGCTGCAGCTTGGTCATCTGAGGTCATCTTGCAATCTCCTCTGATCTGATTGCAGCGGGACACGGTATAACTCTAATAGGAAGAGACAGACTGTAATACCTTGTGTGCTGATACAAACCAGCTCATACTGCCCGGACAGCAAACCCTCATGTGCCTGGTGTCTTGGGGACCCAGCAACCTGCTGGAATCATGGCTCTGGGGGGCTGAGGATGTGATTTGTGAGACAGGAGGGGAGGAAGCATGGCGTTGTTGCAGTGAAGAATGTCTGAATGAACGGTCTTTGCATTGTCTGAGGTTAAGATGTATTTGCAGTTGTGAGGGTGATAGCGCAGGCGTGCTACAGCAGGCTCTGATCTGGGAGAAAGTAGGTTAGCTGTATATAAAAAAAGTAACAGGAGAGAAGTGTGATTAAATTTGAGACATTTTTAGATCATGTACTGCTCAAACCCAGCTTTGTTTTAAACAACAAAGTATACCCATCAGTCTCATTTCTTTGCTGAAATCTTATAAGATTTAGTGGAGTATCCAAGATAATATATACCAATAAATAGCAAGAGAAAAGCCTTGGGGTCACCACTGACAGAAAGGCCGGGTAAATCTGCCAGGTGGCTGAGATATCCAGCCCAAGCCTGCACATCAGATCTCACTTTGAGATTTGCTGAAATTTGGCATTTTCCCTTACCAGGAGCCACTGGCACCTGTGGCACCCTGTGGCACCACTGCAGATGTGCTTGTCCTGGGAGGGCCGTGATGAGTTTTACCCTGCACCTTTTAATTGCTCATCATGCAAACTGTGCAAGTGGGGTGAGGTTTGGCATCTCAGCAGCATCTGTCTGGACCAGGAGGTGCCTGTTTCTTGCAGTGTTGGTCTTCCTGGGGTGTTGAGAGACCCTGCTTGGAAAAGACCCTTTATGGGAGAGGAGGGTATAACCAACCCTCCATGACAGCTCATTTTTCTCCTCCTCTTTCTCTCCTGTAGAGAAGGGAGCCCTGTGCTGGGGCTAGCAATGGGATGTCCATCCCATTGGATTCACCAAACCTCCTCTAAGACTTCATGGTAGAGCAGAGATGATTGCTTTTGTTGCTTGGACTACTTTGCTTTTTTGGCACAGTTTGAGATAGGCCACTTAAGGACAAACTTCTTCTGCAAGAGAAATGAAGAGCTGAAAACACAGTTTCAACATGACTGTTCACCTCAGCATTCTGCCCCAGCTCCCATGAAAAGCCGTGGTTTGTATTGTAACCCCCTGTCCAGGCACCAGCATTGGGAGCTGTCCGACCATGAAGCAGGGATCTCCCATGGGTGCCCTGGATACAGGCTCAGCCTTTGCTTGTTTTAAGACACTTTACTGACCTCACAGTGACAGAGAGCAAGATTTTCCATCCTGTAATCAATGTCCATCTCAGGGCTTTATCTAGAAGGGATAATGCAACTTCTCACTGGCTGAGAGAGGTGTGTTCTGGCAGGCTGTTCCCTGCTGGAGGCTTGCACATAGACATGTGTAAGGTACGTGTGGAGGGCTTCAGGGCCGACATCCCTACCCTCACATGGGACAGCTTCCAGGATGGGACAGCTTTTCTGCAAGAACTGGATGGATTTTGGTGCTGAGCTTGTTTCTTGATTTATGTTTGTTGGAGCTGAAGCAGTTTTCGTGTTCCTAAGGAGGCTGCAAAACCAGCTGAGGAGCATCAAGTAACTCAAGAGGCAATATAAAAAATAAGAGAATTTCTGTTTAGTAAATTACATTCTTGTAACCTTGATCTGTTTTCAGAGTGTTTTGGAGAAAGCATGGCTTAAGCACTTCTGAAAAACAGCAGAGGTGCTGCCCATTCAAATTCCATGTAATGATCCATCCTCAGGCTGCCTCAGGCAGCTGCAGATATCATGCATCTCCTCTGGGCTATGGCTTCTGTGGTCATGGGGTAAGCTCATCATCTTCAGCCCAGGAAACAGTGATCTGCTGTGACTCCAGATGGAAAAAACATGAGAGAAACATGCTTAATGACTGTGGAGACTTTCAATAACCAGAAAATGTGGCTGAATGATTTGGGAAGTAGCTCATCTGTAAGGATGTCTTTCCTGGCCAGTAAAGCTGAGCAGGAGGTTGGACTAGAGACCTCCTGAGGTCCCTTCCAACTTGAATTTTCCTATGATCCCATGTATGCTTTCTAGCCTTGCTACAGCAGCAGCCTGGGCTGTGGTAGGGGATGAGGATTGATGAATAGGGTTATTGATTTTGGAAGGGGAGGCTGAGATTCACCCAGCAGGGGTAGAGCAGCAGGGTCTGCAGCACACCTGGGCTTTTCCACAACTGTGAGGTCACAGACAGTCCAAGTGTAGATAAAATAGTCCCTCTACAGAAGGAACATGCTGTCAACTTGTTCTCACAGATAAAGCAGCTCCTGCTGACCACCACCAGGGTCATGTTACTGAATAAAACTCAGCTTGTTTAGGGGATGGGGCACTACACAAAACAAAGGTCTTCAGAAGTTGTTTTCTACTCATACACTGTATAGACAATGACCCCTGCTTCTCCCTGGGTCACTCAACCAAGGGTTTGCCAACAGCTTGGAGCTGTTGCAGCCTGGTGGGCTCTCTACAGCTTGCTCTCTAGTGATTGTCATCCCACCAGCATCCCTCCTTAGTTAAATTGCCTGGTCAGAGTGCCCTGACTTGTGAAGAGACTGTGAGTAATCCCTTTTGTACCCACACTCTGTGTGTGTGTGTAGGAGGCAACGCCACAACCTCTGCACAATACCTGGGAACGTCTCAGACAAAGCAGGCATAAAGAACAGCTCACTAAAATCAAAAAAGGTCACTCACTGGTTTTGCTATTTATTTTTGTCACAACTGATGCAGTGTTACTCAGCAGGAGTTCCATAGGAATCCTCTCCTGTATGCATGCTATACATTGCTGGCCTTCTTAGATTCTGCTGTGCAAACAGGGCATGTGTGGGTCATGCTATCTTAGTCCCAGGCTATTTATATTGTGTGACAGTGTACCCTTCTTCTTTGACCTTTGTCGGACTTGGCTGAGCTCTTCAGCTCTGGCAACTGCTTGGAGTGTTTTGGCTCCTAAGGAGTGTAGTTCATGGTAGGCTGTGTTTATTTGGAGGTTTCAGGGATTCACATCTCTGGTGGGAGCAGTAAAAAATTTACCTTTATGTCCCCCTCCCAAGTGGAGATGCTTGGTCCTTGTTGGAATCAAGTTGATTGGGAGCCCTTAGGACTGAGAAACCGTGGGAAACAATCTGTTTTGGGGCAATCTGCTACGCTGTTGTCTTTGCATTTAAATGTGTGAACAGGGCAATTTCTCCAAAGGGAGGTCAGTTCTTGTCAAACACTGACCCAAATAAGCCTTGGTACATGATCTGCATGAGCTCCTACATTCCTGAGCCAGTGCAGCAAGCCAGGACTTAGCTGTGCATGCTGCCTCCCCGTGTTGCTAGCATCCAGTCAGCCTATGGCCACTGCCTCCAAGATTCAGGAACTCTGAAACCGATGTGATGCCAAATCCTCCCAGGCGGGATGGGGTTCTTCGGACAGGGGACTGCAGCTCTGAGGTCAGCATTGTCATGTTGGCATTGACCTACATGTTGCTCTTCTCTGTCTGGCAGTGTCCATGTTTACTCTGGCCAGTGGCCAGGACAGTGCAGGTGTCCCCAGGTGACTTTGTGCATTGTCACGCTCTGCTTGGACCAAAGGTGTTCCTTCTTCAAGCCATAATACTGCCTGTGTATTCCCCCTTGCCTCTCTCTTTCATCCTTCCATCTCTTCCATCTTGGCCCATTTTTCACCTTCATTTCTGGTTAGCTGATATCAGAGTTGATAGATATTTTTTAAGAAAAAACCTCATTTTTCTGCGACTGAGATGCTGTTGGCTGTTTTCTTCCGAGTAACGCACTTTGGGATTGTCTCCTGGTGAATCACAGTAGCAGCAGCCGCTTTTCTGCAGAACACAGGAGAGCTTTCCAGAGCTCCCAGGCAGCCATGTAATCACAAGTGAACACGCCCACAGCAACTTATACATATTTAAACAGCTTGGTTTTGAAGTCTTTTTAAAGAAGCACTCAATGAGAGGCAGTTTCCAACCTGTGAGCCACCAGATATGCCCTGTACCTCTGACTGCCTGGCTCCCTGAAGGGCTCATCAAGCACTTGTATGAACTCAGTCTCTGTCTAAATAAGTCACATGGATACATCTCCATGATCCTCCAGCCTGATTTCCTCTCAAGTGACTTGGCATTAGATGTACTGGGAGGAAGTTAGCTGGTCAGCACCTTTATCACTTGCTGTGTCTGCCACCATTTATATCAGAGCTGGTGAGGTGAGGACAGGCGTGGGGATGATCTATTTGTTACTGCAACCAACAGAAATTCTTGTTGGAGCTCTTTAGCTGTCCTTACGTGACATTAAGGCAGTAACTGTCTCATAGGATTATTACATTTCCAACTCCAGTGGCTATTTTAAGTTCTTTGAGTGAGCCTGGGTGTTGAGAGAGGATTGGCAGCTTCCCCCACCCTCTGGACATGCCGTCACAGCAGCAGACGGGGAGTCACAGTCAGCTGGTGTATGGGGAGGGCTGTGGAGCCCTGGCTTTGAGCACACCCTCGCTTTCCCAAATCCTGATGTGCCCCAAGGGACAGCTGGAGGGTGGTCTCACTGCAGAGCAGTGCTGCTGGTTGTGCTGTGCCCCAGCACCACACCAGCCTGCCAGGACTCCAAGATTCCTGTGCTTTCACTCCTTACCCTGCTTTTGCAGCAGTGCTTGGCGCAGGTAGGAAATGCCCTTCAGAGGCTTAGTCCAGCATGGTGCTGTGGACCTAAATGCCTCAATAATTCCTCACCCATGTAGATGTGCTTTGCAAGCTTCAGCCAGGACATGTTAGTCCCTGGAGGCAGCAGGAGCACCTCTCCTGTCTTCAAGAGAGATTGCTGAGAACCTCTAATGTATGAGGACCACTCTTATATATATATTCTTGTGAGCGCTGTTTTTATTCCTTAATATTTCCAAGTCAAGTATGGAGAACCAAAATTGCTCCAGAGACTCACTTATGTGAGTGGGGATGCTTACACTGCACATGAGGGTGCTTGGTCATAGTCCAAAGATGCCTTACTGCCCAAGCTGAAAGGGGAAAAAATAGCAGTCCAATATCATCCCTTCAGTCTTCCTGGAGCAGTTCTATCAGTGTTTCTTGCTGTCCCATCTTGCACTGTGGTGTTATTCCTCCCTGGTAAGTTTCTCATGATGTTATGATTCCTTCTCTGAGTGTGTCTTGGTAACACAGAGGAATGTGCGTGATTTTTCTGTCATTCTTGGCTCAAACGACATTACTGGAGCTCAAGAGAGTTTTGGTGCCAAGCATGGCAGGACTCTGAAGCTGTGTTTTCTGCTATTGACCAATGCCCTTCTGTGATGCGTGAAAACTTTCTGTCGTGACGTGTTGTAACCATCTCCGACGCATTCTCTGTTTCAGGTGGCCTAAGCACAGCCGTGGGTTATCCGCTGGACACAGTGAAGGTACCTGTTGGAGCTTTATTTCTTGACTGTAGAACAAAAACAAGTAGGCCCTTTTGCTTTCCCCCTCCTTTCCAGAATACTAGTCCCATGAGAATGCTTTATCTTCATTACATCTACATATTTCACCATATTTGGTTGTGTTGTTTGTCTCCTTCAAAGAAAAATTAAATTGTTTGGTGATGCTCTTTTATGATTAATTTCTGATTTGCTGCTATGGCATTTGTTGATTTATTTTTTTTTAAAATCTGATATCTGCATTTTAAAGTTGCTCCTGTATTCCTAGGTGAGAATTCAGACTGAGAAGCATTACAAAGGGTTTTGGCACTGTGTTCAAGAAACATACAGGACAGAAAAAGTAGGTACCTCTCATCAGAATTGCTGATACTCATTGCTGATGACTTGTTTCAGGGAAGCAGAGCTGTTTCTGTCAGTTTGACGAGGGTGGGCACCATTTACACACAACCATTTGTTGGAAGAGGGTGAAATTTAGCTTTGCTGATGAGCTGTAAGATGAAAACGATGCTGCCTGGCAAACGTGCATGGTCCGGGGACAGGGAGGTGAGGCTGGACGCAGGAGCAGTTTCCCACAAGCCAGTGCTTTCAAGAAAATGCTTTTCTGTGCCATTCACTCTTAAAAGTCTTTTCTCCCCTGTTTCCCACTAGATTTGGGGATTTTACAAAGGTGTGTCTGCATCAGTCCTTGCCGTATCAGCAATTTCTTCTGTTTCCTTTGGCACATACAAGAACTTCCTCTGTACAATCTGCAAGCTGCGATACGGGGCTGCAGATGCAAAGCCATCCAAGCTGGATGTTTCCCTTGCTGGAGCTGCTGCCGGTGCTGTCCGGGTAGGTAAACAGCCGTCAGGGAAAGCACAACAAGAGATCTTGTTCACAAACACAGGAGGCTAGAAAGGCTGGGAATGTTTTTGGCCCGAGAGGCCTCAGGGGAACATGCAACAAGTCTGGTGAGTTTGTTTTTGCAGGGGAGGTCATGCTTTGCCCATGCTGCCCCCTCACTGGTTGGTCAGTGGGATGGCCAAGTCCTGCTGGGCAGCTGATGATGGATTTGGTTTAGAGCATCAAAATACTTGAGAACATGCTCTTAGAATAACATGGACCTTGGCAGCAAACAGAGAACAAGGAAGAAAAAACGACTTAGGCAGTAAACTTCCCAAGTGGCTCTGATGGTGTGTTTATGTAAGAAAAGAGATAACTAAGTTGAAGCACAGGTTGGTCCTTTCCCAGTGGCCCCACAAGCCCAGCATGGTATTGCTGCTGAAATGGGCAGTGCACAATGCTGCCTTGCCAGGAGTTAAAACTCAATAGGGCACTACCAAGAACTGATGCTGCCTGGAAACATGTATGATCCTGGGATGGGGAGGTGAGGCTGAATCCAGGAGCAGTTTCCCACAAGCAGATGGATCTCTGTGAGCATCCAAAGGTGCTGTGAATGTGGTGGAGCTCACCCCATCACCCCGGTGGCATGCTGGGTCACAATCCTCTTGCAGAGCAGATGGTCAGGTTTCCAGGTGTTTCCTAGCAGTCAGTGACTCAACACAGGCTAATTTTTTTAAAGTCTTTAAGGTCTTGGTTCAAATGCATATACAAACAAGAGCCCTGATGTATGCTTCCCTATAGCTGAAGACATACCCTTTTTGTGCCCATCTGGTTTAGCAAGTAGTCACAGGTATTTAATATCTGGTGTTGATTTCTGCCTTGCCTTCCACTCTGCCCAGTGCAGCTCACACACGTGTCCTGCTGCTGCTGGGTGGAATGGCACAGGCAGAGGGGAGGAGGCTGGAACTTGCTAGAGTTTGCAGACAATATTACTGCCTGAAAATTTGGGAGACAACAAGTTTTCAGGAAGGGGATAATACACTGTTTAAATGTGAAGGGTTAAAACACCACCCTCTGATGTTACAGGTTGTGTTGACAAACCCCAGTGAAGTGGCTAAAGTTCGGATGCAGACTCAGAGAAACCCACACCCTTCTGTCACATCTCAGCCTGTTTCCAAACCAAAGTACCAAGGGTCTCTGCACTGTCTGAAGGTGATCACCAAGGAGGAAGGTTTTGGGGGTCTCTACAAGGGCTGCTCTGCATTACTCTGCAGGGATTGCTCTGCTTCTGCAGTATATTTCCTTTCCTATTCTGCTCTGTGTGACTGGCTCACACCAGCTGGGAAAAATAAACCAGGTAGGTATCGGAAAGCATCTGGCATTACCTGCAAAAATGGCTTATTTAACACCACTCTAAGAGGGAAATGGTTCTTGGCAAATATCACCCAGTACCTATAAAACCTCACCCAGACCTGATCCTCAAGCAGGGTTGCTGTGTTTGTGTTTTCTGGTGCTGCGGGGCTAGTTTTGGGCCCCAAGCATGGGTGCCAGCAGCCTCCCTGTGATGGCTTCACTGGCACAACCTTGTCTCTGAGCAGCTACTCCTCCTCCAGCAAAAGGGGTTTTTACAGCATGCTCTGCTGCCTCATATGTGGATATGAAATCCTGTTAATGCAGAAACAGGATATGTAACTAGAAATGAAACATGGACAAGCCTCCCAGGAGCCATCACAGAGCACAGATAAGGGTCAGTCCAGGACTTGAAAATAAAGTCCAGTTGCAGAACGTAAAGACATTTCAGGTTCTTAGTTGTGATTTTGCTCCAAAAAGCAACTATCCTCTTTGAGAAAAGATTGAATAGGTAACATTCAGCAAAGAGTATCTCTCTGGGAATTATAAAAATAAGTAGATCTATCTGAGTGCTCTCAGGCTGCACCACATCTAGTTTGCGTGGTGTTCAAAGTGCCATGTGTGCAAAAACGAGTATTTTGTGAGATCACTGGAAACACACAAATGCAAGAGCTGGACAAAATAACTTCTGAAAAAACATGAAAGTTACCCAAGTTCATTGACAAATCTGAGATGCTTGTAGCTACGTGAGACTCAAGTGAACTGCTCCTCCGTTCACTCTCTCCTGCAGGTTTCCTCGTTGTGCTGCTTTCTGGGGGTTTTGCTGGAGTCCTGGCCTGGGGATTAGCTACTCCCATGGATGTCATCAAATCACGGATGCAAATAGATGAATCGGACCAGCACAAGTACAAGGGCCTGATCCACTGTGTTAGGGAAAGTGTGAGAAAGGAGGGTGCAAAAGTGCTTTTCAAAGGACTGGGTTTAAACTGCATTCGTGCCTTTCCTGTGAACATGGTAGTGTTTGTAACGTATGAAGCTGTACTGAGATTTACAGATCGTTACATAAGCAAAAAATAGCTCGTTCTAGTCTTTTCAGAGGTGTATCTTGTTTGTTATTCTTTTTTGTAATACAAAATCCACAATCAACTGCTGAATTGATGGACAGCATAAGAAGCATGGACATTTCAGCACAAAGCTGATGACTGATGGCTTTGTTTCATTCCAATAGGATTACAAACTCATCAGGGAGCCTTGGATTCACATACAACCTCTCTTTTATCTCGTTAAAGTATTTAGACTGTAGCTGCTGCTTTGGCCCTTGAAACATTTGGGAATATTTATGTTCTAACAAGCTGCTTGTCTGATCAGAGGTTTTGGTAAAGTACTTAATTTCGTTTTCTACCAGCCCAGAAAATGATCCTCACGACCAAAGCAAGAGCTGGGGGGAGTTTGTGTAAGATTTAGCACTATCCAGCCTGCGCTCTTTACATGTAATGCCTGCACTGCATTCACTGAGTGACTTACATATTTGTGCTTCAGGCTGTAACTTCACTTTCCCAGCTGTAATTTTCCCAGAGTACTCTACAGTTATATCCCCTTGGCAGCAGCTGAAATATGAATGTCCTTGCTTTTCCCTGTTGCTATTTAATGAGTGGCAGGCATGGTCTGTTTACATAACCAGCTAATGGCCTCACTGCAGTGACGCCAGGCACGCCAGGCACGGTTTCCCGGCAGCCACGTGATTTTCTCCCAGAGCCCTACACAGCATCAGGCCTCTCATGGAGGCCTATGGAACAGCATCTCTCTGAGCTTGGCACAGCTTTGGAGGCAATCTGTTCTCATCCTGTAGGGAGGGTGGAAATAGATGCAAAGCCTCTTTGCTTTCTCAAAGGAAAGGCTGCTGTAAAATCTGCGCACTGGCGGGGTTAGGCAAGTTAAAGGAGAGTTGCAAAGCTATAGAGCATAATTAATTTACAGCTTTCAAAAGTGCATACTCTTCTCCCTTTAAATGATGCTGTTAGGAGCAGCCAAATGTTATTTTATCAAAGGTATATTTTGAAAGAATTTATTACTTCTTTCTCATCTTCCTATTACTTCTTTTTCATTACTTTTTCCTACTTTTCATTAACATGCCAATTGAAAAAAACAACACCCATGCTATTGCTTCAGAAGGAAAACCCCTAATCCCAGAAATACTTTAGTTTGTTCATCCTGCCTCAGGGGCCACATATATGCTTTTTCTCTCTGTTTTAATCCCTGCATGAAGACACTTGGAGTGGACTGGATCCAACCCCTCTCACATTCAGCTAAAAATGCGTTTCTTGGAGGGGAAGGGGAGTACTATATTTTAAAAGGAGTACTCATATTCAGGACCCTTCTGGTCCACAGACACTTTCATCAGTTGATGGCATGGCTTTGACTACACTGACAGTAATTTTGCAGCAGACTTGACAGCTGCCCTTGACACATAGAAAACGATCTTGTACTAGAAAGACAAATTTAAAGATTTCAGGTGCTACTACACAAGAATAAAGGGGACCTCTTCCACTCCAGACAGAGACCACTAAAAAGGTCCACAACTGTACTCCTGAAATCTAAGCCTTCAACTGGCCTTTTAAACATGTTTACAGCCTTGCTATCAGACAAGCATCATAATTCTCTCAAGTCTACCCAGCTCTTGCAGTTGGTCCAAGAGCAGAGTTAAAAGACCAGGCAGGTGCACAGTATGTCACCTTAAGGGGGAATGAAATTAAAGACCCAGCACTGAACTGGATTTTCTCTACAGTACTTATGGCCCCAGCAACCTACCACCCCTGGTTACAGCTTTGAGTGTCAGCACCAAACGTCCTTTAGTCAGAATGTCCTTACAACTGAAGATTTAATTAAGTCCTCAAGGTCTGGAAATCCTCTTAAGATAGCTCTTAAGAGTCTACTACCCTCACGTTTTTATACAAGGAACACATTTAACTGAGTGCTGTCCCAGCTGGGCAGTGATTTAACCCAGCTCTGCCTGGATGTTTGTAATCAAACTCCTTTATGCTGCTTTATTCTCAGCTGACCTTGTTCCCAGGCATTACATCCCCTGAGCAGAGCCAGTAAAAGAATGCCTGCAAAACAGACTAAACAACCACTTATTGTTAGGCAGCACAGATACCACCCATGGCCAGCCCAAGGTTTGAATGTTAACTAGCTCATCTTTCTCGATAGGCTCATGCATTCAAATGACTAAAAATGCTTCCTCCTGTGAGTGGAACTGAACAGCTGATTTTGAGACAGGAATTACAGATGAGTTGTAAATATGAGTGGGAATAATTGCGGAAGCCAGTAAGAGGGGCTAAGAACTGTAAGCCTTGGGACATTCAGCACCATATGTAAGCCATGTGGCCTGAACAAATGCTACATGAGAAGCAAATTGCATCTCCAGGCAGCTTATTTCAGGAAGGTAAGGCCTTTGCAATCCATCCTGTTCACAACCCTTTACTGAGAAAAATACGTGTACAATGTACGGGTGAAAACCTGCCCTAGAGTAAGAACTCACTCTCAGCTAATTCACGCTGATACAAACACCACTAGGTACAGGAACTGACTGCAAGTGCTGTAAACACAGGCACATAAATATCAACCAATTTGTGTTTTCTGACTGACACATATTAGGTACTTCACTACACACACACACACACACCAAGCTGGGTTTCTGGCTTCCGGTTTTCAGCACTTGACTACTTTATTTTCTGATTTCTCTGTATTATCGTCACCTTTAGCTACTCTAACAATCACAGAACTATTTATTCTGATAAATTAGCCAGCTGAAGGCCAGCTAACAGAAAGAAGACACCACATTTACTCTGCTGATATTGGGTTTACTTTGCAATAGGGACTGCAGCTTGTTGTAGAGATGATTTCTTTCAGTAACAAAGTTGGTGGCCTTGAAAAAAAAGAGAATTTTCTTGGAAGGCACATTCTGCTTCAAGTTTCACGTTGCTGACAGTTCCTGTTTCCTCTGACAATATTTATGACTATCTGAGTAGGTTTCAGCATGTTTTTGGGTGACTTTAGAAGAGCTGCAGGAACCTATTCAGAACCTGTGCTCTTGCATAGCAATTATGGAGCACCATGTTTCCACTGAAGTACCAGTTTTATACCAAACCTACCTGTAAAGAGATCATATTGACCTTCCCCCATTTCAGAGCTGGCTGCTATACACAGGGACATTCAACACCCAGTCTGACTGGCAAACAGGTAATTTTGGACAACTGACCCTTACTGGCTCACTCTGGGAGCAATCTGAAGTCTACCTGGAAGGGGGTTATAAGGTACCTTGTTTCAGTACTTGAAAGGCACTGGACATCAAAACAAGGACCAGCTACATCAGATGATTAAAGTCAACACTTAAAAGGGTAGGAAGAGAGGTCAAAAACAGTTTCAATTAAGGTTTTAGAAGATAATAATAAAAAGTAAAACCAAAGAAGTTCGATACAGACTTTTATCTACATTTTTATTACAGTGAGATGAACAAAATAAGTGAATCGAGTAAAATGTAATGAACATTGCCTGATAACATTCTTAGACATTTCACATGTACTTTTGACAACTGCCTTCTTCTAAATGCCTCTGGGACATGAATTGTAATTACAACAGATGTAGGAATTCACCAAGGCTCTTCTGAGAAACAGTGTCATTTCAGAAGCATGTTGGTATGAATTCATCAGAGTACTTGAAAACAGTGCTTGCTCTGTAAACAAATACTAAATAGTTTTGCTATCACTTTCCTTTCTAGAACTTTCGAAACAGATTTTAATTGTTGTTATAAAATTAATCCATCTGCTTAGACTAGAGTACTGTTTCTCCTACAGCATATTTTCCTTTCCTGAATAACTAAATTAATTCTTAGTTAATGAAATAAATCTTGCAGGACAAATCTGCATATAATATTTTAAACAAGAAATTTGCATTATGAGTTCATAAAAGCCCTTTTAAATGCAATTTAAGTCTTATCGTTTATATATGGCTTAAAGACAACAAAGAATAGACTGCAAGAATAGGAAGGTCATCATCAAAGTCTAAAGTAAAGAGTTAGCTTATTTAATACTGGATTTAAGAAGCTATTTTTTTCCCTAAGAATTGCTCCACTACTTTTAAAAAATAAATTCTTTTTCTACTGGTTGTTAAGCCCTTGCTGGCATTGAGATGATTTGCGTGTGAGTTATAAAGACAGTCTCTGTGAACCATTTTCATTAATACATTAAAGTCAATGGCATTAGTGATGCCAGCTCACACAAACTGTAAAGAAAAAGACAAAAGCTAAGCCTTGCTATTTTCAGCACAAGTTTGAGACTCATGCAATAGGACTACATTTGCCTTCCACTTCTGTCTTTCCTTGGTTCCTTGCACAAACATAAATGAACAGGTTTACTTCATGTACACCTTGGCACTTCCATGTCAGCAAGGCAGGGTCACGCTGCAGAGGGTGTGTGCTGTGTGACAGAACCGCTGCTGGGGGGAAGGCAGTGGCACCAGCTCCGGGCAGCACAAACACCCAGCACGTTCTCAGGTACTAACAGACTGATCCAAGGGCTACTGAAGTCAGTGAAGTCAGTGACAAGTCTCATCCTTGAAACGTCTCCCTCAATTCAAGTGTAATCAGCTGCCTTCAAAGATCTGCAGTGAAATTAGAAGCTGCTTGTTTTTAGTTTTATTTTTTTTTTAGGAATACTACAGTCAATTTATGTTCACTATACTCCACCACAGAGAATCTTTTAAGTTGAAATCTTTGACATCTCATTCAAGTGCCTTCCTTGTATTTTTAAATGATTTACAAATACCGCACACCAATACCCACGCGTTATCTGCATTAAATAAAAATACCCTTGATTAGACTATTTCTGGGCTAGGAACTTTCTGTTCTATATAAATATAAGACAGATCTAACATTGCATTCAGCACCGAATATATCAAAACAAGCTAATAATTGGAAATTTTCTTCCATAAGTAGTACCAAAGAGATTTAAGTTCTTTTGAAGAAAGGATATAATTAAATATTACTTGAGGTATTTTAACAAAGTATATTTTCTCACTGCAATACATCCTAAAATAATTATCCCTAGTTTAAACAAGCTCGTGCAGTAAAAGAGGACAGTACAAGAAGTATCCCTGTGTCCAGTGTCACTTAATTTTCAAAGCATGATTTAACACTTGGTATTTATAACTAGACACTAAAATTTGCACTTCTATACTATCTTCCACCTGAGAATATGAAGGAACTTTGCAACCTCATGATAACCTCCTCTCTCCAGAGGCACTCAGATCAGTAAACAGCAGCAGAAACAAAAGTAAAGTGAGATTTCTGCAACTTGCCCAAGATCAAACAGGAAGATAACAGCAGAACAAGACTGATATTCTTTCTCCTGTGTTCAACTCACAGATGTCCATTCTTTCTGTATTGATCCCACTTTGTAACACTAACTAGCTTTTTGCGTGCAGCATGTTCCCAGTAGCCCAAAAGAACATGCAGTCTAGTAAACCAAGGTACACAGTACAAAAGAAAATGGAGCTACTACTTATTGGTTTGAGATATGACCTCTTACTAACATATTTAAAACAATTTCCAAGTTAGCCTTTATCATCAAATGGAAATTTTATTTATATTTTCAACATGAAATACATTTAAATACAATGCTGTGCTGACATACATGCTTTTCTGCAAGACTGATCCATTGTCTTGTATATTCTGAATTTAAATAGGTACAATTTTAAACTTTTTCTGTACTTTGCTGTTCATGATAATTAACTCATTGAAAGCACTATTTATAACACTGATTACAGGCTGTACATAACTAGAGGGTCATGACATACAACAGAAGACAACAATTACTTGGTTTTGCATTATCAAGTGCTAAATTACATACACACTTCTTCAAAATTCAAAGGCTAGCTTCCGTGGAGTCATGAATTGCTTCACAACTTCATCTGTGACCTGCTTCCTTCTTTCTTGATGAGCTGCTATCAAGGGCTGCATTGTTTCAATAAGTACCTTCTTCAGCTCCCCTGTGAGCAATTCCCCACTGGTGTAGGCCTGTCAAGAAAGTGTTGGTGGCTAAACGTGGTGCTACTCACAAAAAGACTCAGTGACCAGTATTTCTTTAAAAGCCTCATACCAGCAAATACAGATTTGGATGTCTTAAAAATAAGCACATGCCTTAGAAGATTATGTGGTATCACTCTGAAGATGCAGCTTGTAAAATTGCTTGTTGCCTTTGAAAAGATTAAGGCAGCTGGGCATTTTCCTAAGTTATTATACGGACTGAATAAGCTTCTTTCACAAGTTTAACTCGGAAATCCTGTAATTACTTGCAGGAAACTGCTTATTTTCCTCCCCAGAATCCCAGTTCAAATAAACAGTCACTCTGAGCTGTTTTTTGCAATGAGAGGTACAAATTCTTATATTTTTTTTCTCATTACATTTGGGTAAGAGATTAGATGTGATTGAAATATCCTTTTTACAGCAAAGACACTCAGAATCTATGTTCACACCAACAGTCATATTCACAGCTGGGAATTCATTCCATTGCTCTGATACTGAAATGCTTTAGCTAGAAGCACAGACTAAGAGCTAGAAACCACGGCTGAGGCAGTTCAACTACAATTTGAAATGACAATAAACACGATAATCTTACATCCCCATGTCATCAAGTAATTTGTAACACCTATTCAAGGTGCTACTCAGCAACAGTAAAATATGTTAACCAGAATTAACTGAATTGCAATTTCACTGGTGTGTTTTTGGGCCTGAAAGCTTCCTCTGGTGCCTCAACTGAAACTGCTCAACTAACGCCACTAAAATCAGCGAGTTCATGTTTTCTAATCAGGTTCTGAGGCACCACTGCAGTGAGCTGCAAGCTGTGGGCCAGGCTTTGTGCTCTGCAGCTCTCAACTTTGTTGCTGCTGTTCCCAGCAGGAGAAAGCCCATAAACCAGTGTGACATGGGTGCTATCTACTGCCTTCTAGAGAACACACATCACCTAGTATTGGTGATGAAGAGAAGTGAAATGTCTTGCTATCAACCCTGGGGACAGAAGTCTGCCAGATAGGTTTCAGGAAAATGCAACTTATATGAAGCAGTTTTTTCTTGGGATCAATGAATCAATTCCTCAGAGCTATTACATTTCCTGTGATGATAAGAAAAAATAACAAACCAGCAAGCTTTAGACATGAGCTTTTCTAGTTTTGCTGAGTGCCTTGCAATATGGAACAGGCAGAGTGCATTATACAATTAAGTGAAAACTTATCCTAAGGTGGCCTAACTTGAAAGGTAGGGAAGATATTGTCCTACACAGTGTTGGAGATGCTTATGAAAATACTAGTGTTTTTTTTTTTTTTAAGAAGAGATAGATTGACCTGTGAGAAAGAACATTGCAAAGAAACAAATACTAATATTGACACTTGCGAGGGATAGAGAGAACAAGAATAACACCAGAACTACCTTCCTAGAGAAGGTTCACAGGAGGACTCAGTCACAGCTTTGTTGAGGGCTGAGGTTACAGCTTCGTCCTCACAGTAGGGAATGAACAACACTATCTTCAATTTGGCTACTTACCTGCTTCAGTTGTTCGAGCCTGTCATCATCTTCCAGGAAGAATGTCAGGTACATAAAAGACACATCAACGTCACAGTTCCCTCCGTACTTCCTGTGCTCCTCAATAGTATCTCTGCCTCCAGAGAAGGCATGCTTGTTAATCTGAAACAATATGATGATGCTATGGTATAATTTCTATTAAATTCTGGATTACTTTACTGTAAACAGAGGTGTATCATGATCCTCCAGATTCTGTATTAAGGACTAACTGAAGGGTGAGTGGGACAAGATAATGCAGAGCCTCAGGACTGAAAAAAGGAGACCATCAGAACCCATCAGGGAAAAATGGCTACACACATATACCTCAGACTGAATAATCAGTACAAAAATGAAGTGAAAATTAAAAATAATCCACTCAAGATTCAGTCTAAAAAGTTTTAAGTCCCTTTCACTGAAGCTGTTGTCTGTTGGACAGAATTTGTGCTCGCAGGAAATGTACTTCATGTAAGAAAAGATATTTACTTCACCAAGAAATTAATTTTGAAAGGATGAAGGAGGCATGGAAAATTCTGAAGAAATCCTAGAGAGAACCTAATCTCCTCTTTTGCTATAAAAGGAAAGCAAGAGAAAGCAAAGATTACAAAACTCTGTCTAGAATGCCTAAAATCAGACCAATGCCCTATTGCTCAGCCTAAAAATGGAATACTTGCTGACATCCTGCCTCTCTTTTTAAGCAGTTTCCTATAGGCAGATGAACTGTACTGGTGAACAGATGTACTTGCTAATCCCATCCTCGGTAAATTCGGAGGACATCAGCCTATTTTATACATTTATACATAAGTAGAATTCTGAGGATGCTAATCTTCCTACGAATTCAAAGAGAATAAATTACTTAGAGGAGGGAAAAAAGTATTTTTTGAACATATGCTGAGCTTTCATTTGGTTCTTGCATCTTTTGAGATAGCATAATCAACCTGCCAAGAAACACATTTGCATACGAAGTAGATTTTGTTTTTAGTTCTGGTATCTAGGAGCTGCTATATATTTACAATTTATGAATATTCCTACTATCTGTGTGACTGTCTAGTGATTTTTTGCACTTTTTTGAATCTCTCTAAACAACCATGTTACAGATGATGTCTTGTGGCAACAAATTACAATCAAAAATGATGCACTGATGAATATTTTAAGAAAGTGAACTGCTATCTGCCACACTACATCTATTCTTATGTTGTAGGACAGCCTGAATAGCTGTCTCAGCATCTATAAAACTAAGTTTTTACATACTGTTCTGAATTGACCTCTCTCCTTAGTAGATTTTAAGTCTGTATGAACTTTTTTCAATGTTCCTCATCGCTACAGTTTTTCCTCTCCATCAGGTGAAGGCACATTGTTGTTTTACACAAAATGTTTCTTATATTATTTCAAGTTCATTTTTTTTAACATATTCTGCCACCTACTAATTGACTGAGGGTTTCAATGAGTTACCTACAGTACTTCACTGATTTTTTTGCACGGAATTTCCCTGAATGCTTGAAGACATCTACAGATGTAGAATCTAAATAGCACTTTCTAGGAAAACGAACAAGTAATTGAGCTGTAATTTGCTGATAGGTGGAATAAGAATAGTTTATTAAAATGCTGCCATTCATCTCCTTGGATTACCCAGAAGCTTCTCAGCCTTTCCCAATATATAGTAATTTTTCATCTTATATTACCTGTAAGTTCTGAACTTCATTACTTAGCAATGTACTAGTAACCTGAAAAACGCTGCACGCAGTAAATTTTTTTTATGCAGCAGTACCACCCTCTTTTCAACCTTCATCCATGACCAGAAGTCACCTTTCATACTCTATTTTTTTATTTATTGCCCGAAACAATATTTGGTCTTTCACTCAAGCTCTATTTCCATAAAGACTCATTTCTCATGGGCTTCAGAGGCTGAAATAAATCTCAGTTTGTCCTTCATTACTCAACAGTTTTCATCATGTTCACGATTTTTCTTTATACCTTTTATAATCTAAGTAGCTAGGATTATTTTGTTATTTTTTCAAGTAGTTTAAAGACAGTAGAATTAGGACTTATGAACTGGACATGAAGCATCTTGGATCTCTTATCAATATTATCATTAACCATGTATTCTATATTCTGAAATTACAGCTTTTTTTTTAAAGCAACTCTGTAACTGTGCAAATAAACTGGAATTATTATAATCTTATAATCCAAACACATGAAGAACAACAATTCTTCAAAACAGTACTGTTTAATCAGTTTCTACCAAAGAGAAGGAATCATTATAGATGGCTGTAGAAGAATCTGACCTATACACAGGTTTGTCAACCATAAAAGAACTAATCCAAGCCTCCCCAGAAGAAACTACATATATATCTTTTCTTCTTGTTTTGACAGTTATTTCATGTCTGGGTATCATGTCTATAAATCCTCTCCCAAAGACTGATTTTCCTTTTCTTTAAATACCAAAACACAGATGAATCTTTTACAAACTAATCCTCTGACATCAGATAAGAGGGATCTTCCTTTGAACTAGAAAAGGCACTAGGAATACACTCAGATAGGAGAAAATATCCCTTTTAAAACTCAATTCAACATAATATTTATTTGTGAATTGGCAGAAGTAGATTCCCAAGCAGCAGGAAAGGTCTGACCTGTGTTGGAACTGACACTGTACAAGGTTTGGTGCTCCCAGCATGGAGAGGAAGTCAAGAGAAAGAGCTGTTTATTAGGTTTACATTATGGCCTGTTAGATTTCAAAACTATGGCAACATAATATTTATATTAAGAGCAGGAGTCTCCACAGCTCTTATTCTTACACCACTGCTCTTCAGACACCAGAAAAACAAACATAATGTTTGTACTGTCAGACTAGCTGGCAAGGCAAAAGATCATATTTGATAGTCTAGCTAAATTTACATAACTTGGCCAATTCCTGAAGATGCTTTGCCATGAAATGTATGGGAAAAAGGATTCAGATATGTTCAAATAAAACACTAAAAAAATTGCTGTAACCGTGAGGACCACTGAAGGTAATGTCAGACAACTGGCAAGGACATCAAGGGAGTGTCAGGTAGAGAGAGCATTGTCTTTAGGAGCTGTAGGTCAAAATCTGCAGCACTTGTTTTGGATGAAACTGAAGACTATTTATATTTATACAGTACCTAGAGACATGGTTTAGTGGTGGACTTGGCACTGTTAGGTTTATGGTTGAACCTAAATGATTCTATGACCACCACTCCTTTTTGTTATAAAGCATTGTGCTATCAGGTTTTGCAGGTCCTTACCTTTGTCTTGATTTGTTTGGGTGTATCAGTGAGGAAGATGGAGGAGTTTGGGTCGCTAGCACTCATTTTGGTCTGGGCTCCTTGTAAGGCTGGGAAGAAGACTGAGTGAAGTAAGGCTGGTTTAGGCTGCCCAATTCTAGGTGCTACATCCCGTGTCATTCTAAAATAAGGATCCTAAAACAATAAAAGCATAGAATAAAGTTGAAAAATATACTTTGAAAACTGATTAGTGCTGACTCGTTCATGCCTTAAGAGGTGACGCCAAAAAACCAAAAACTGACCAAGACATGAAATGTTTCAGAATCTACTTCCAATCCAGAGGAACAAAAAACAAAATTCCTTTTTTTCTTTTCCATAGTTTTGCTGTACACTCTGATTCCCTCAAGTAATAGGCATATTTACAAAGTTTTACATGAATTCAAATAGTTGTGGAAGCTATGCTAGTATGCCTGGAGATGGATGCAGACTAAGATGGAAGCTTCCCCCCAAAGCATTTTAATAACCAGTAGAGAATCTGAACTAAATCAGTGATGAAGCTGGCAGTGCTATACTCTGTCACAGTGATGTGACTTAAATCAACTGTGATATTACCACATAATATTGTGGCTGGTGAATATGCTTACACCATCTTCCAGTGACTGTCCCTGTGACTAACATAGCTAAAGAGTCAGACAGTGCAGGATTTGACTCCTAGAAACAGTACTTACTTAAAGTAAAGACTCTATTACTGTCATTTGTGTCTGATGTTCTTCCAGCTCCCCAGATCTTCCAGATCTGAATTGTTAGGGTTTTGCAGCCTTTCTGGCAAACTATTTCAATGCTTCCTTATTCTTACTGAGAGAAGGTTTTTCCCCATGGTTCAACAGAAATCTGTTATGCTGCCAGTTGAGCTCATTTCATCTTGTCCTAGCTACCATGGAGATGGACAAAAGTTTCTTCCTAACACCATGTTAGTATGCTTTTGCATAGATGTTACTGTCTTTGCTTTCATAGATGTCAGCTCAGTGTGAATTGAGTAGAGATCAAGAGAGATCCAAGAGCGGCAAAAAGTAGTAATGCATGAATACACAATTGTTGGGTTAAGCCTTCGTCTTCTCATCTTTTAGATCTTCCAGTTTCTATCCCAGAAAGGTGCTTGCAGGAATGTTTTACAGATGCTTTGAGATATCACCAGGAAGCTTCAATGGTACATGACAAAACCAAATTCATGAAAACCTAATCAAGTAATATGGTTTTCTTACCTGATCGATAGCACAGGGGATAAGACACTGAATGCTCTCCTTGCCATTGAAGATCTGTGGAAATGATGAACTGAAGGATGGGGCAGCTTGAATAGCAGGAAAGCTGATCTTACCTAGAAAACAGCATGTTTGGAAAAGCTAATCAGCCAACATAAGCTGTGATAAATACAGAGAGGTTTTTGAAATATGTAAAATGCACAAGTGAACCATCTGTATACTCACTTGAAGACCAAGATCTATCTCTATCAAGCAATGTTGCCTTATATGAGGAAACTTTCTCCTCTTTACCTTTTGTGATGTCAACAAACCTTCAACTGACATAGAAACCAATGACAAAAGGCAAGATGTGACCACAAAGATTTCAGAAATAGTTCATCACTGCATACTCTCTTCATCATTGAACTATCTACCCTTTCCACAAATACAATTGACTATATCATCACTCAGACCTGCTTTTTTTTCCCTCTTTGTGAGAGAATGGTTAGAGTCACTTATCAGGCAAGCTTCCCTCTAAGACCTTAGAATCATTGCTATATTCACACTGGACTCAGGAAGCATCTCAGATGTGTCTAGTTTTCTTTTTTATACAGTGCTTAATCACAGAATGGCCAATATCCTTCCCTGAACAAAATCCTGTCAGAAGAGAGAGCAAATAGCAGACTTTGCAAACATGTAATGAAGTCATTATCACAATACCAACTTTTATGAGAACTGTTAAAACAAGTAGAAATCTCATCCTTGGTTACAGGGAAGGCTGAAAAGCTGTCACTGGCATAACTACTGAACAAAAATGATGTTAGTGCTCAGGAACACCAAGAATTTAATGACATCTTTACATAGAATCTTTTTTTTTTTTTGCCAATGTGACAGAAATCTGTAATTGTAGTGAAGTAAATGGAAGACAGCAGTTACCCAGCACCTTGATAATTAGGCTTTTCAGTGCTCCCTAACACTTTTTCCTCTATGTATATGCCTGTATGTATTAATGAAACCTTTTCTGAAAATCTGGCATAGAAATTTCTAGGAGACATAACTGACTACAGCTGCAGTCACTGTAACAAAAACCAAAAAAGAAAAAGTAGCTCTCTATTTCAAACCCTTCAACATCAGTGTTTTGTACTTTGCTGTTACTAAGGCCAAAAAGGTAAATATCATGCTAGAAATTTCACTGTAAAGATTTTCTATTCTGAAGGAACCACAATAATATAGAATCAGAATCAGCCTAGAAACATGATCTTGCTTTTCCTGCCTCTTTCATGAATGCAGTACTAATCTCCTTAAACTATTACTTAAAATAGCTCCATCAAAAGTGAAAGTAAGCATTGCTTCTTGTAACTCATTTGATTTCCTACCAATGCAATCACTGTCTGTAAAGCCAAAGATTCCTTTCACTTGGTTAAAGGTAACATGCTTCTGAACCTTGACAATGTTTTTGTAGAATCCAGGACTTGTCCTATGGAAAAAAAAAAAGTGGAAAAATAAAATGAGAAGAGCAAAAAAGTGGATGTAGAAACTTTGACTACAAAAGATGAGAATGTCAAAAAACCTGCAGGATTAAATCTCAGTTTCAGACTTTTCGTGGCCCATTAAGATAATAATTAGAGAATTTTTTACAAACAGGAATTTTAACCCTTGAAAGTTTTAATTTGCTCTTTCCTTTCCCCAGCATTTACTACAAATATTTTTTTCATGAGTAACTGTCTAAATCCAGAAATATTTAGATTTGGAAATGGTGCCAAAATGCCTCACAGAGCCTGAAGTTTACTTATGCTTCTCTGTGAACTCAGGGAACTTAAAGAGATCATGTCTTCTGTGTTGCTTGGTATCCTCAGTGTGTATCCCATACAGGACACTGCTGCTGCCTGAAGGAATGGTAGCTCAAATCTTCCAGATTCTAATTTTCTACAGGATAAGTTCCCTGGTTGGACTTTCTCTGTCACTAAACACAGCAGCAGCATTTCCAAATCAAAAGTAGCTCCGCAACTTCTTCCTTTTTAACTTCTGTTGAGGAGCTGAAGGAAAAGAAACAGCAGTTCTCACCTGCCCTCCTTCAGCCACTGAGTCAAGTGTTAAAGCAACTTTGCTAAGACAGGAAACTCAGGGGGGTGAAAAGACGCCAAACTGCTTTGTAGGCTCCACGTTCTGGTGCTGTACATCACACAGCTTGTCTCTAAAACATATATTCTCTCATCCAAGTCTTTAAGGAAGCTCATCACCCACATGGAAGAGCAAAGCCCACAGATTCAGTTCTGAACTCTGCCATAAAATTTCTTCCTTCTGAGATGGCAGTTTTCAATAACAATTTATTTTTCTTAAGTCTTCTTTAAACTTTACTGAATGATCTTTCATGCTGTATTATTAAAATAATTGACCACAACAAGTCGTTGCAATGCCTTCTGTTAATGCAGATAAAGTGTAAATGCACCTGAAGGATTTTGATGCCATCTTAAAAAAAAAAACAACCAAACAACAATCTGGAAGTTTCTTGGTGGTTTAGGTATTTTCACTTTAACTGGTTTAATATATTTTTCATAATTTAAGCACTGCACACACAAATATTTGTTCATATGTTATTCAGGAGAATGACAACAGTACGTATAAAAAGTTAAGACAGCAGAAAAAATAATATGTTTCTATTTTAAGTGTCATAACACTTGCCTTGAAGCTTTCAAATTTAGACACATTTATTAAAACATTGCCGGCTGTCAGAGTCGGAGAGAAAATCCAGACATCTTTTTTTTCATTACAACGCCCTAAAGAAATTTATACTTACCCTAAATAGTCTAAATCTGAAAATATAAACGTTTTATTGATGTCAAAACCACAAGCGATGATGTCTTTTGCATTTTCTTTAGCATATTCATATGCTTTCTCAACTGTCATGTCCTTCCAAAGGTATTTCTCATCATCAGTTAACTGTATAACTAAGGGAACATCAAATACTTCTTGCAGCCACCTGATAGAAGAAGAGAGATGTTATCTCAAAATAAGTTAATATGAAGATGTAAGTCACACAAACGTTTTTATATATTTAAACAAAAAATACATGAAGAGATCTGATTCTCTTTCCTTTGTATGCATATGCAATTATGTTTATGTGAGCAGATGAAACATTTTTATAGAGATTATAATGACATTTTACCTGGAAAAAAGCCTCGCACTTATTGTTTCCTGTACATATGACAGCAGTCACCAGTTGTCATGGAACCAAAATTCAAAAAGGCTTTAGCTTTTTGAGCCCCATGTCTCTGTGTCCTGCTGCTGCAGGCACCACACACATTACAGAGTAATGTTACTACATTACAGAGGAATGTTACTGAGTCTCATCACCATCTTGTTTTTAAGAACAACAAAAATTCTAAGGAGTGCCACGGGGCTAAGGGAACAAGGAAAAGGGTTGTATGGTGATGCAGGGATTATGATCACTTTAGTGAAAAAGTAAGACTGAATTGAGTTCATTAATATTCACCTCACATAATCAGATCTCCTTGCAATGTATCCTTTTGGCAGTTTCCTAAAACATGTTCAATGTTTCCTTCAGAAAAAAATGCTTTGATTAATATAAACGGTAGAAATGGCTTACTTTGTGAACATAAATGGGATAAGATGACCAACATGCATTGCCTGAGAGGATGGCCCTCTGCCTGTATAGAGGTAAAAGGACTTCTTATTTTCATAAGCATCGAGTATTTGGTCCATATCTCTAAAGAAGGAACAGAGAAAACACGATACAACTGTTTAGGAAGAAACATCCACAGCAAAAAGCTTCTACTCAAAATCTGAGTGCTTTCAAAGCCAAACAATTTTATAAATAAAATACAGTATGTTGAGTGTCCTAGAAATAAAGTTCAAGTTTCCTCATTTTTAATTTCAGAAAAGCATTGTCTCCTTTAGTCCCCACGGGGAAAAAAAAACCCCTCAAAGAAAAATTAAATTAAAAATTAAAATTTAATGTTGGAAATTAAAATGAAAATTGCGCAACTTTTAAAGTTACTTCATTGGATAATAACCTCTAAGGCCTAGTAAAACAGCTAGGAATCATTTCCCAGATAGGTTCAAACAACCAGCTTGGCTGACCTCTGGTGGAGGCTGTGCCCCAAATCAAGCTCATGCACTTACCTGAAATATGTTACCTGCCACAGGCCAAAATTTTAATACAAGAAAAACTTACCTGTGAGAAAAAAAGATTCCTCTACGTAGAAAGTGGTGAGGTTTTTGCCCAGTAGCTCTTTCTATTCGATTGATCAGATCCGTGTCGATTTTACTGCTGCCAAATCGAACTATAACCATAAAGTGTTAAAAAAAAATAAAAATAAGCACAGCATCGCTACAGATTTTGGATTACCAATGGCATACCAATGCAGGTTAAGTTAAAAACAAATCTTCTTCAAATCTTCTCAGGTAAAATGGCTAGATTTTCCTGACTCTTGCCTGAAGTCCCAACAGACATCTCCAGTACTAACTCTATGCTAGGAGGCCCAGTCCATTCACATGTAATATTGCTCCATCCATGAATTATTACAATTGTAATCTCCTTGCAGCAGAAGTATTGATATTCCAAGCAAAAAAACATGCTAAAGAAACACATTTAGGTCAATAACTTGGCCTCTCTAAGCCATAGGATGAAAATGCCTTTGAGGCTCTGAATATTTTTCTCTTGATGTCTAAATTTTCTGCTCAGACCACACGGTCTTTCACTTGCCAACCCCAAACCCTTCTGCAAACTCAATTCTTCTTTAATATGTATATGATTACAGACACTGGTCCCCTCAAGAACCTTGCAAAGGTAGTGCATAATGCTCTTCATGGCAATCAAGTAAGACTTACAACTTGGTGGTTAAGGAAAGGCTGTGATAGAGTGAAATAGCAGTATTTTTCCGATTCTCAATAGGTTTTGATGGTGCCCAGGATGCTGTTGAGCTTTCTAGGCTGCAAGTGCACAGCGCCAGGTCACGTCCAGCTCTTCATCTACCAACACCCTCAAATCCTTTTCCTCAGGACTGCTCTCAATTCATTCTTTACCCAGTCTGTATTTGTGCTTGGGATTGCCCCAACTCAGGTGCAAGGGCCTTACACGTGGCTGCATTGAACCTCATAAGGTTCACATGGACCCACTTCTCAAAATTGTCCAGCACCCTCTGGATGGCATGCTGCCCCTCAGGTGTGTCAACCATACCACTCATCATGGTGTCTACAGCATTATGCAATGGGAAACTAGTTCCTGCTTACAGCTTTTCATTCACTCCAGGTGAGTCAAGCAGGATATCATAAAAGGGAAGCACTGGCTCATCCATGGAGCCATTAAAATAAATGTCACTAAAAAAAATAAATGTTGATACACGATTCAGCAAAGACAACTTTAATCCCTATGTTTTTTGAGTGTTAACATATCTGCTTCTCCTAAGTAAGCCTTAATTACTGAATGAAGTTCTTCCTATCAAATAAAATGTGTTACAAAATGGAAAAAATAATTATAATCTGGATGAATGCTAAAGAGAGACCAAATGAGCATGAAAATGTTTGATTCAGCACAATAGCAACTGTGCTAAGAGGTTAATCTTACAGAAACAGAAAACATGAGAATATCCCAGATTAACTGGGACTAGGCATCCTAGAAATCTTTGCATACTGTTGTAAAGGGTGATTAAATGCTCTCTGATATATAGAACATTCAACTGGAAATGCCTAAATAATTTTATTAAACATTCCCAGATTGCACAACTTCCTTTTCTTTGCCCATCTTCATCTTTCCTGTTAAGAAAACGGGTAGTTTTTCCTGACCTATTTCGTCCTATTTGAACGTTCAAAACATTTTAGGCTCTCTATTCACAAAGAATCTGCCTTCCTAAATAGCTTTATGAAGGCAGCAACTCCTTCACTTCGCTAAGTGGCCAGGCTAGCATTCTACTCTCAAAAATTTCCAACACATCACTTAGAAGAAGCAAAATGACTCATCTACCAAATTCACCAAATTAGCAAAAAATGAGTAAAAACCCTTTAGGTTAACCCACCACTCTAGGGAATATCAAAATACATACACACATATACACAGCTAAAAAAGGGCATGAACTGATTTACAGTGAAGTCACGATGGCCATTTGCAGGATGATCGTGAGATTGTGCCAACACAAGTATTCTACTCTTCTTCCTTTTCTAAAAGACTCAGAACCCTTCTCCCAAGAAAACAAATCCCCTTCTCTGTAACTCCTATGCACGTAGCAAGATGATGACAGATCTTGCCCACTTCTAGATTCTAATAATTATATTTTTTTATCTCTCTCCCACTAACCTATATTTTTCTTTGCGCACTTCTCCCTTTCCAACTTTTTCTTTCTCCTGTTACCTTCTGCAGACTAAGCCAACACGCACATACATTTGATGTGATCTTACAATAAACATCAGTTAAAGGAATGCTGACACAAGCAACTGTGCTTCCAAAAGCAAATATATGGTTACTGCCACATAAGGGTGTATGCTCTGTTGTCAGAAACAAGCTACTAAGCAGACCTCAGCAATGTACACCTGAGGTACTAAATGTGAATTGAAAACTGATAATAATAAAAAAAAAGGAAAAATAGAAAAAATAATGAATAGCTCTCTCACTTGTTTCTATGCTAGACTCAAACAAGCTATTAAAACAGCAAACTGTAAAACCAATGAGGAAATTAACTAAACCTCTTTTTCTTAAATTACAAAACTTTGCAAGTTTTGTAACACTCCTGTCTAAAACATTTTCCATTACACTGCGTGTTTTTGAATGAGCTGCAACTCCTCCATTCCAGCCAGCACTTGGCTGCATGCTAGTGTGTCTTCTGAAGAAGTCATTATACTTAATAAACTTCTGCATTAGTTTTGGATCATTCCTGCATTCCCTAATTCACAAGGGATATGAAGAGATGGCAGAAAGAATCCTACAGCCTGGCTAAAATGATCTAGGCTCTAGCTCTTCTGTATCACAGCCACTGAAGATGCAGATACTCAGTCACAGTGTCTTCATTAACACAACTTCTAATAACAGTCCTTATGCCAAAAATCCAACTGCAAGTAAAACATTATTTTGAACTCGAAAGTTCTTTACAAAGTTTTTAAGTCCTTCATAGGAAATCCCCACCTAGGACATTTTCATCTTCTACAGCAAATTCTTCAGACATGGGAATGCTAAGATTAGACATAAATTAAATGTTACCTATGATGGTATTGATCAGGATGTGTTATGATGCCTTGCTGTTTCTGTGGTCATTAGGATCACTTTACATAAATTCCTTAGTAGCAGTGAAGGAAGAGTTATACCTATGAGCTTGTCATAATCCACGCCTTTAGCGTTTGACGTCTGCACATTCCAGGGATCTACCAAATCCTCATCCTCTTCTTTAGTTGTACCATTGTTTATTAATACAAGATCTTTTGGAGGCAAGCCTGCCTGATAATCTTGTCCTGTTGTTGTTTTATATGACAGTTTTAATGATAATAGCATCCTTACTGCTGCATCAATTTCATCCTGAATAAAGGAAAAAAAAACCTGCTTACCATACTTAAAATAGACAATTATATTAATATCTTAACCTTCCAAAATCCTGCATCCATGCTTTGACTTGAATTGCATCACTCACAAACTCTAAGTCTTTATTTAAATGTTTTCATCTTAACATTTTAAGCATAAACTTGTAAGATATTTAAATAAAATATAAATTATTATCTAATTTACTTTACAATGTTTTTAGTGGTTCACCTGGAAATAATTTATTCATTACAATTCATTGACAGATTTGAAGACAAACTCGAACAAAAAGTTATGATTATGACCCTTCTAATATAAAGGTACTGTAAAATCTCATGCAAGCAATAAACAGAGCAACACTTTATTCGACTCCCACTTTTCAAGGTTTACTCCCTCAGGCAATAACACTAAGAGAGCCTGTATTAAAACTGAGCTCTCTTTGCCAACACAGTGAGGACAGAATAAGGAACTTAAAAGTAATGGCAAATTACTAAACTTAAGGGAGATTAACCAGAGACTGTCAGTGCAGTTACAGGAAGACATATTTGCTGATGCTTACAATAATGCTTGGAGAAAAAGATTTGCATGAAGCATCTAAAACCAGGGAAGAATGGAAGTAATATAAATTTACTTGGATCCTGTCACATAGCATGGCAACTGGCTGAAGCAGACTTCTAAGCCTATATTCTTACTAGAAGAGTAAAAACTTTGCTCTTGCTCGTGACTACCTTGCTCCAGGGTATGCCACAGTTCACGAAACGGACATAAATAATTTTTAACATGAATTTTTCTTATCACAGTGCAAAATAGATCTCAGAACAATCATATTCTTCAACACTCAAAGACAGACCTAACCTGAAAAAGAATAGGTTCAAAACATGAAATTGAAAATACCTTTGGTGCTTTTCCTGCTTTCAATGCTCTGACTTTCTCTCCTTGTTCAGTTACTCTTTCAAACAGCTGAAGAGGACTCAGAGACTTCAAATCACAGTTCAGACTATCAGCCATTGTGCCAGACTGCACAAAGATCTGTTTAGTTACAACTAAATTTATCCAATTCTTTGGCTCGTAGATTCAAAACAGCAGCAACAACAAGGAGAACTGTAGGGCAAAAAGCATTGTGTTTTATTCTTTTGTGTAAGTCTTGAAGATTAGATGAGCAGAATAAGAATATAAACACTATACTGACCCCATACCAAATTCTATTCACATCGTATTGATAAATGTGGAGATATTAACACAATGAGCTTCAGTTTCATACAGAAATGGACTAACAGGAGTGACAAATAAATTTAGAGATCACTGTTCATGTTGTTTGTCTACATATTTAACACTAGAACACCTTTTCAAAGTCAAATTCCTGGCAAAAGAAAAAGTAATTGAATATATGTACGATCCAGAGCAACCCAGAACAATTGGTAGAGGTTATCTGATTCCTGATTAGTTAATGTTCCTGCACTGATACCCTGTCAAATTCTGAATGATGAGACTTTTATAGCTATGATACAGAATTTTGTCTTAGTATATGTAATAGAGTACTTCAGCCCAAAGAAGGATATACAAGAGAAAAGCTTAGTCATCTTCTTTATGGCCTTCCTGCACAGGTTACAAACACACTGATGATAAGTGAGAAATGCTGCTTTCTAAAGAATCCTTGGGTCAGTAATAGGCTGTAAATTTGCAGAACTATGTGTTTCTCAGAAACACTCAGGAAAAATAATAGGAGAAGGCTTAAAATGAGGTGTTGGATGAGACTAATAACACAGCAGTCCTCCTATGTCCAACATATTCCTTGATCACTGCAGCTTCCTACCACAGAGCATGCCCATGCCTCCATAAACAGGCTTCTCTCCCAGACAAACAACTATAATGTTCTATATATTAACAATAACATCATCTGAAAGTTTCTTAGCAGTCTATTAGTGATCAGTGACTGTGACTTTGCAGAACTACAACTGCATAGTTTACAGTAGACTAACACTGTAAAGTAATGCCGTTAAAATGTTAGATAAGCATAGTTTCTATTACCAAATGCATTAAAATTATTTTCACTCTACAGCAGAAAAATCTTGGTCTTTAGCTTATCAGTTATCTTCTAAAATGTTATAAATAAACTGCTGTACTTTATTTTAAAGAATACATTGAACACCTCTTAGTAATTAGCAAGTCAGGAAACCCCTGTAACATGGATTGCATTGAATTACCTTATACCTTACTACATATACCTCCCAGAAAGGTGTCACAGCAATTAATGGTATCGCAGCAATTTCTCCCTCTGATTTTTCTAAAATTACAAATTGTCTTCATATAACCTCTGAACAAAGCCCAGAGTTTTATTTATGTCTAACAACTCCAGTGAACCTGTTATCAACCTGCCACATGTGAACACTCATTTCAACTGCAGAGGCGTAATTCTTTATTTTAAAAATCCTTATTTTCAAAAGTTATTCATGCTCAGCAGATCTCTATACAAAATAATGAGGTCTTTAGAACCATATAGGTTCTGAATATTCTTTTGGTAAAAATTCAAGCATCGTGCTGCTTAAATATTGAGAACTGAGGACAAACAAGCATTAACTTGAAACGGGAAGGGAGTTTTTATGGTTGTGGTTAGAGTGAGCTTGTCATATTTACATAGAAGAAAATTAGCGTTAAGAATATGTAAGGAGGACACCATCTGTCAGAAAAATAACACTGTAAGTGGAACTGCAACTATCTCCAATCCATTCAGGAAGAACATACCACGGTAACAAGGTACACAGGGAAGCATCATAAAACCTGTGGCTGTTAAAATGAGGTAACAGGAAAAAAAAAGAAACAGAAGCCTGTAATAGTTGCTTTAGCTGTTCCACAGTATTTCAAAGCCTTCCTTCTACAAAATAATCAGCCTAATCACAACCTTGGTTATATTTACACAGCATATATTTAAACTGCCACTGTAAAAAGCCCTTCAGCTGCCTAGTAAACTTAGGAAGGTCAATTTGGTAACTTGCTGGTTACCAAAACACACCTATGATTAAGGCTTTGTTTGTCAGTCAGTTGCAATATTCCCATATTTCAGCTTCAGCTGAATACCCTGAGAAAACTGAGAAGTGTATACATCCACTTGCTAATGTGATTTACTTAGTCTATTAACTCTGATGCCATATTTAGATTACATAATTGACTAAAATAAGACTAATGTGTCACCAGTAATACTTAAATTTTTAACCTAATCTCAATCCCTTCAAGCTTGACTTTTTGCAGTTTGACAGTGTAATTAAAAAAAACTAATTTGAAGCAGATCAAACAATTCTTTGATGCATTCCTACAGTTTAATAACTTTTTCTATTTGGATATAAGTGCTTTCCATTTTTTCATAGGGACAAGATATTTAAGTGGAAAAGAAAGTGTAGAATAAACACATATTAGAAAATGTTTAGGAAGATTAACACACGCCCTTTCTGTACAAACATGCCAGTTATAGTTACTTCAAATTTTAAAAAATAGAAAATATATAAAAAAGAATTTTCTTTGGCGTAGAACAGATTGTGATTTGGTGTTTTAACTTAATCCCTGAAAGGACACTGCTACTGATAGATTGCTTTCACTCAGAAAGGCTGAAATGACAGCTGAGACCGAGTACATATACTGGAAAGTATTAACCAGAAAGAACCCTTTAAAATGTTTGGAACATTATGGATTTAAGATGAGCAAAGAATCTCAAATGAAGATGCATTTTCATCAGGAAGTAACAAAAGTAATCTAGTTGCTGCAAGAAGATACGAAGATATTATGACTATAAAACACAAACATATTGACTGCTATATAAAAGTTATCTCTATTTACCTCAGTACTGTCCCTATTCAAGCCAGGAATTCAGTAATGTGCACTACAGGTCTTTATCTTTTGAAATTCATAAATGCAACTGTGAATCATTTAAAAGAAATGTTTGGATATCCAGCATTTTATCAGGAATTTTTTCCTCACTTTCCTATTGATATTATGAAAACCAAAAGTCCCGGACACATCAGATACCATGGGCAAACAGATCTGGAGTAAAAAAATGGTGCATGGGAATTTGAGAATGGGCTATTAGGATATTTGGGACCAGGATCCAAAATGAACTTAAAAGCCTCAGTTTCATGGTGTGAACTTGAAAGCCAAGATTTGTGTGCCTTGTCTACCTATGCAATGCAGGTAATCTGTAACAGGTACGGCTCCTATGACCGTTTCAGAACATTAAACCGTTGTGAGACAAAACTCAAAAATAATCCTTGGCAAAGTTATCAGAAAAATGCTCTCTGTCCCACCGGATGACCATCACAGACCTACGATCATTTTTACTGTTTGCAACCTGATTTGGTAAGTTAGAGACCCGAGAATTAAAGAGCAGGGTTTCATGTTATGTTAAGAAGAGCTCTTTCATGACAAACATCCTATGAAGGTACATCAAGACTTCCAAAAACAACAGTAACACAGTAGTCCACAAAAAGCTTTCATAAGCAAATGAAAGAATGTGGAAGTAAGTCTAACAGCACTTACGTTCCTGGAAACTGTTTTGCCTCCTGCAAATAAAACAGAAAAGTGAAATTAAAGTAGGTAGTATCCACACAGAAACACACCTTGAGAAGTACTCCAACACAGGCTGCATTTTATAGAAGACCTACCTTCCCAGTCATGACAGACACCAATGAAAATATGAAACTACAATGAAAGAGTGTAAGATGATTCCCCAAGATGACAAGAGGACCACTCAACCATTGTCAGCTGAAGAAAGTCCACTGTGAATCTTTACTATACACCAGCTGTTATGAGCAAAGCTGCTGTCTAGCAACGGGTCTGCACCAAATCACCCAGCACGCCAGCGTTCCCTGAGCCCTGCAGTATTCCCCGCCACACCCTGCCCGGCCAGGGCCAGCTCTGCCCTTCTCGCGGTGGGAGGCATTTTCCTGCGGCCTGGACATCTCACCCTGTCCTTCCCTTCCCAGGGCATTTTGTCCTGACGCGTTGGCGATGTAGTCCCGGAGGCCGCAGGGAGTAGAGGAAAAGCCCTCCAGCCCATCCACGCCTCGCACAAGGAGGGAGGGAACGTGCCCAGCAGAGACCTCTCGCGCCCAGCGCCTCGCACCGCTCACGGGGGCGGCAACGACTGCCCAGCCAGCCCCCCTCCCGCTCGCGAGGGTCCCTCCCCGCGGCCCCATCCCATTATATCCCATTCCCTCCCGTCCCTCCTCACCCTCTGCTCCTCGCTCTCCACCATTGCATCACCCCCACGCCGGCACGACTACCACGCCTCCCGGCTGGGAAACACATCCCCCCGGAACCATTGCCTCCCACAGCCCTCCGTCCTCCTCCAGCCCCCAGCCCAAGGAAGGGCTCTCCCCGCCGCTCGCAGCGGTGGAAGAAGGGCTCCTGCGCGCTCAGTGAGCCGCGGCTTCACCCCTGCACTTCCTAACGCGCGGGCCTGGCGTGGGGGATACGACGCGCGGAACTGATTGAGTGGGGCTCCTTGTTTCCACCCGGCGCGCCTTTAAAAGCGGCGCGGCGGCGGCCCTTCAGGTGAGTTGTGGGCGCGGCGGCGGCCCTTCAGGTGAGTTGTGGGCGCGGCGGCGGCGGGAGCGGAGGGTCTCACGGGGGCGGGAGCTGTCCCTGCCCGGAGCGGTACCGGGATGGAGCTGTCCCGATATCGGACTCTCCCGGTCCCACGAATGACCTCGGCGCCCGGGGCTGCGGGGAGAGCGGGCGCGCGCGTGTGTGCAGAGTTACGACTCCACGGGAGAGCGCAAGGAGGCGGCCTCGGTGCCCAGACCCGCTGCCTCGGGCAGGGCTGCTCCGGGGACACCGGGGGAGGCGGGTGGTGTTCACGGAAGCACAGAGTCGTTACGGCTGGAAGGGATTTCTGGAGATCATCCAGTCCAATCCCCCCCGCTAAGGCAGGGTCACCTGGAGCAGGTGACACAGGAACGCGTCCAAAGTGGCTTTGGAATGTCTCCGGAGAGGGAGACTCCACGACCTCCCCGGGCAGCCTGTTCCACTGCTCTGCCACCCTCAATGTAAAGAAGTTCTTCCTCGTGTTGAGGTGAAAGTTCTTGTGTTTTACGGCCATTGCTCCTCGTCCCGTCTCTGGGCACCACTGAAAAGAGCCTGACACCATCCTCTTGGAACCCACCTTTGAGATATTTATGTGCGTTAACGAGATCCCCTCTCAGTCTCCAGACTAAAAAGGCCCATCTCCTGCAGTCTCTCCTCATAAGGGAGACGCTTCAGACCCCTCATCATCTTTGTGGCTTTCGCTGGGCCCTCTCCGGTACTTTGTTCTTCCCCTCTGGGGGCCGTGGGGCATCGGGAGTGAGGGAGCAGCCCCGAGGGGGCGGCGGTGCCTCCCGTGGGACCGCACCGGGGCCGGCGGGAGGGACCTGCGGTGCTGCCTCTGCTCCCATGTCACAGCATCCGCGATCACTCAGTGGGTGTGGGGCGTTGTTCGTGACAGACTGAACGCTCCTTGGTTCAATGTGTTCAGGGAAATCAGCCGTGTGGAAATTAAAACTGAAATTCTGTAAACTTCTCTAATTATTAGCTCAACACATTGTAAATCATATATCGTTAATAAATTCACAGTCTAGTTACAGTGTTTCTGATCAAGTACCTTGTGGTTTCCATCTCCCCTCCGTTTTTCTTTAGTTAGCTCAAGGTAAGAAACTTTGGGTGGTGTTGCTTTAAAAGCAGATGTTGATGGGAAGTCTTTAGATGAGAGAAATGCTTTGGTTTTACAAAAGTACTGACGCGTATGGGTGATGTGTGTGGTGGGATGGATTTGTGCTGGCCAGATGTAATGGGACAGTTTCTTTCCAGTATCTCATGGGAAATGTTTTTAACCTGGTGTTTGCACGGCACTATGGTGCACTTAGTTCTGAATCTCAGCTTGAGGTTTTTTGTGTTTAAATAAAGTAGCTTTGCAACTCTTACCCAATCCACTTGTGTATCTTAGTTTATAGCTTTTAGCCAGAGGTCAACTTCTTACTGTATTTGTTCTTTGGAAATGGTGCATTTGGCTGGGCCCTGTTTTTAGCACTGCAATATAAACAGTAACCACTCAATACAGTTATTCAAAGCTGCTATTTATTTGATGTTTCAATTTACTGCTAAAACCTTCAATTTACCGTTTTTGAATTGATTTTTTAGTTAAGTTTACTTGATATGCTACTTATTTTTTCTTGACACTGTTTAAATGAAATGTTGTTGTAATAAATGTAGCTGTATTACTAAAAAAAGAATTTTTCCTTGCTCTTCTTTGCTGACACTTATAGCTATCTTAAACTTCAAATAAGGACAAAATGTCCTCTAGAGGGAGATCTTGTTGCTTTTATGTGCTAAAATGTTGGTCACCTTGTTCCAGTTAAATGTTTTGATCACCTATCTTGGAAAGGATATGTGATGATGAATGTGTGTACTTCTGCTCTGGATCTGTGCTTGGAAATTTCATAACAGGATACAGAATATAATAGCCTGTCATGTAACACTTCTGTAGGTTAAGTGAAACATAGTTGTTTTAGTTTGAATAGGTTTAATTCTGAAGTTAAATGAATAATGTTTACAAGTTCCAGAGCATTACTCCTGCAGGAGAATTTGTAGGACTTACATTTGTGGCATCAATTCTGCAAATGCTTACAAAGATACTGACTTTCATGCATCACTCTCTTTTTCATCAAGATGCTTTTGAGGGCAGTTTCTTTACTGTCGTAAACCAAGAATTTCAGTAGCTGCTCTGAAAGTGTTGTGGGTTAAATCTCTTCAGCATAATGAGTGCTAACAGCTGGGCAAGGAAATAAAGCAGAAATAAAATGTCCCATTTGATTGATCTTGGCAGTACTTTCTGCCTATAAAAAACAGAGGTTGAAATATTACTTTGCAGACACATCAATTGTTTGAATGTAGTTAACTCTATATTCCACATGCTCAATCCAAATTACTGGAAGAATCCTGGTGGGATTATTATGAGGGTGAGTTATTCAGCATGTTACATATGCAGCCTCAGCATGAGATTTTTCTCACAGACACATTGAAAAACCTTATTCCACAGTAAAGGCATCTGTGCTCTTATTTTTCTGTACGTAAATGCAAATAGTGAATTTGGTGTAGTTTCTGTTATGTCTGTTGTGTAAAACTAAAGGCTGTGTGGAACTTACTCAGTGGATATGATTGGAAAATTTCCTCATACTGCGACAACTGCTGAATAGGTCAAAAATGTGTTCACTTTTTTAGTTGCCAGTTGAACCCCTACACACTTCTTTCAAGTCCTCTGTACTGTTAAGAAATAGATATTGTCAGGCTGACTCCAAAATAGTTGTAGTATTTGTATTCTTATAAATGTACATACCAAACCACTACATAATTAATTACTTTTGTGTGAGGAGAAGTAATACTGCAAGTAAGGTAAAGTGATTTGCATTATTTATATTGCAAGATTGTTTTCCTTTCCATACTCTTTTTCATTGTTTTATGGTATGCAAATACACTTCTGCAGTGCATTAAAAATGTATGCAAAGGGCTTGGAGGCAAATGGTGTTGTGTAATTGAAGGTACAGATGTGTTTTAATAGAGGAATAAATGCCATTGATAAATAGGAATAAAAGTTTGATGTTTTTTGTTAAGAAAGGCATATTTACATCCCTAAGTTACTCATATTGTAGACTCTTTAATGAACTGTGCTCTGAATAATCAATTCTTTATTTTAGATCATAATTTTGGAGGATTGCAGCACTGAGATCTCTGGAGTCTGCTGTGTGTAGCCATAATGAGTTCGTCACTGGTTGCTTATGAAGATTCAGACTCTGAGACAGAAACTGAGAAGACTGAAGTCCCCCAAGCTTTTGGCACTCAAATAAGCTCTCAGAGGTCTTCTGTGAGTTGTGGTCAGCACTTTGCACCTGGTAGTTTGGGTACAAAATCTACATATGAAATGCACCCTACGGAGAACAGTGGCAGTTCTGGCACAAGCACTGTTTGTGAAGATCCCCCTGAGCTTTATGCACAGAATAATAACACTGACATGACATCTCCTTATTCTAGGAGGGCATACCCTGGCCATGCTGCATTATCTATGCCTTACAGAAACTATGAACAGACCTCAAGCTCTTCAGCAAACTCTGGAAATGGCGTTTCCCAGAAGAGAATGCATAAAGACAGTGCTACTACCATAAAAGGAATTAGACCATATATCCCCAAACGATTGCGTCAAGAAAGTTCCAGTACGCCTGAAACAAAGGAACCTGATCAGAGAGGTAGCTCAGATTGTGATGTTAAACTGGGTGTATTGGGAGAGCAGACTTCGAGAAAGATCTCTGAATTAATTAAGCCATATTTGGGATCCAAATATAAATCAACCGAAGTCCCCAAAAGCTTAATATTTTATATGTCTAAACACAGTGGCCCTGTCAATGAAATCCAGTGGTGTCCTGTACGGGAACAGAGTCACATGCTTCTCTCAGCTTCTATGGACAAAACAGTCAAGGTAATGTAAAACAAGATGTTTTGTGGCCCAATCATCCAACTTAAAAATACTGTATTAAAGAATGCTCTTCTGGAAATAACATCCTTGCCTGTGTGTGTTTTAACAGTTCCAATGTATTCAGAATTCAAGGAGATGCTTTGAAGTATAAGACTCTATTATGAACTTGCAGCCTAATTCTTCACTATACCCACAGTTAGTTCCATTACTTTGGAATTTGGTGTATTGTTTCGGGGTTTTTTTGAATTAGTCATGTGAGTGTTTTAGACCTTAAAAAGTTAGGTTTCTACTAGGTCATTTCTCATGATCTGTACCAGTGTTTTGTCACAATGGCCATAAGCACTATGGTCTGCATACAGATCCTTCCCAAAGTCAGTAAACAACTGACTGCCAACACTGGAATAATATTTTGAGGAACTTTTCTGACAGGCCTACATGACTACTGCTGGAGGAGGTCAGATGGATTTTCCATCTGAACCAGTGTGGCAAATAAGTCTTGCATCCCAGAGGTGTCCTGTTGTGATCTAAGGAGTCTTTCCACTTTAAATTTGTTTCAAGGGTTAATCGCTCCAATACTCAAAGTGTATTTTCCTTCTAGTTTTAACATTTTATTTGTTAATTTAGTCAGTCCAATGAGTCGTTTATTTTTAAAATGGGTAATAAAAGTATTGTATGTGTATGCTTTCCCAGACATAGGGCTAATTGCACCTCTGGGTTCAAATAATAGTCCTCTGAAATGGTTTTACACAGGAACATAGTTTTGATAAGAGCGTACAGCAAGTGTCCTTTCTGGTGGAAGGCATGCTTTGTTGCATCTGAGATGTATTTACCGTAGCATCCACAATTATTTTAAAACTTGCTTCTAAAATTTAGGACTTTAAGTAAATACTACTAAACAGAGACCAAACAGCAGAACACCCATTGCACCAGCATACTTCTAAAACCAAAGGAGAGAACTTAAACTGAATTTGAATTCCAATTTAATGTAGGAAAAAATAGTCTTAAATTCTCTTATTCAAATTGAGAATTTTTTCTTTAACTATTTTGCTGTTTAATTTTTAGTGGATAATGGAATTTCCTTTAGTTTGGTTTTCTAACACCTTTTTCTTATCTTAGAATTTTTGTCTTTCCTCTTTCCTGAGTTTTGCCATGGGGCCCTGTGAAATATATGCTATCTTTGCATCTTTGAAGCAGCAGTGCTCTTGAATCTTGGACAGAGTTTTTGCTTTTGTCTCCAGATGTCTACTAAAGCACTTGGTGGTCACAGAAAAGAAAACTCCAGATCTATAGCATGCGTAAAATTTTCTCTTCCTAGTTGTTTATCTTTTATTTCTTAAGTTATAATGACTTCCCTGGTTCTGTAGTCAGCATAATGTATCAAACCATCAAAGTCTGAATACTTTAAACTTTTAGGAAAGATAGAATTCCTCCATCTTTTCCCAGCTTTTTTAACCTCTTTGTCTTAAACATTAACTTGGAGGAAAAAAAGTGCTGATGGATGTTTTTGGTAAGCGGGAATTTAAATTTGGATTATACAAAACTATTTTACACCACCTCTGAATTTTGATGTTTGACATTTTGTCTGAAGTTGTAACACAATATAACCTCATTTTATTGAGTGAAATTATGTATGTGTTGAATATAAAACAATCTAAAATCAAAGTTGTTATTGCAATGTAAAACTATTAAAAATGAAAATAATGGCATGTCTGTTGTGTATTCTAAGCAGAAAGAAAGATTGTTTTTGTAAAGTAGTGTCATCACCCCTGCTTAGAAGCAGTCATTAACCAGTAAGGCTGGTTTTAAAAGAAATCTAACTGCTTTAGGTTCCCCAAACCTTGGAAATTCAATATAAATAGAATATATTAATGTTGTCAATGCTTCAGGGCACGCGAGTGTAAAAAAAATTACTGAAGTAATAATGTGACTGTTAAGCAGTATATGAAAACACACTTCTATATTTTTAAAGGTAGCCTGTAGAGAGGTATCTATGAGTGCTTCTTACTGTTCTTTCCTGGTGAACCTTTTAATTATTGCGCTGTCACACACAGACCATCCCGGCCAGCAGAGGGCGCGGTGGCATCGAGGATTGCCGGGATGTTGGGAGCCCAATTTCCCTCACTTTCTGGGATCATGAGCCCATAAATCCCTGGTGACTGTGACAGCAGTGCTTTGTCTTTTGGGGATTTATTTGCAGTCTACCGCTGCCTGAAGTTGCCCATTTTCTGGTATAAGCATAAAACAACTGATTGAAAATGAAGATGTACTTGTTTTTTCCCCTTGTCCTTTAACTTCCCACAGCTTACCTTTTTTGTTGTTTTCTTCCCACAACACCTGCTTGGAATTGCTAGTTTAAGTCCAGACAGTGGATGCATGTCTTCTTTACCTCTGATGGGAATATGCAGACAATCAGGATGTTTGCACTATTTACTTTCAACATTTGATTAAGGTAAAACTCAAAGCACAGTTAGAAGTCTAAAATCCCTATATGATCAGAGACAGTAGGCAATCCAGAGCCTCAAAACTCTGTACTTTGAGTTAGTCATATGTATAACTGTGACTGAATAGTTTTATATGCAAATGTCTTGGATTCAGTCCTTACATTCAGCCTATGAATTAAGACATTTATCCTTTAAAGAGTCCAATATTAGTGAAGATTTCTCAGAATTGAGAGTTCTAAGTTGATATGACTGTGATAGTTTGTGCTTAAATCAGAGATCTACAGTTGTATGCAATTTGTGTAGTATTTAGCCAGTTTTGTATATTTTATCTGTTCTTGTGTGCTTAAATGTTTTCCTCTTAAATTTTCATCCCCCCCCCCCCCCCCCCCCCTTGGCACAGAGAAGGAAGAGACACTTGCTTTAGTTACCTTACTTTAGTGATTTTAATTTTTTTGTCCCATGTAAATTACTATGGCTAAGTATGACACAGATAAGTGTCTAAAATGCATATATGAAACCAATTATATGGTTTCTTACTTTTTAAGTGTGTGTGCTTAACCTGTTTAAATCAGAAGAAAAGAACAGTCTTCCATTTATGTTCTCTCAGGTTAACCAGTGTACATTTTAACATCATCTTTATGGATCAATGTAAATCATACTAAAATATTTACAATAAATGAGTCGATGTCTGCAGTTTCTGTTGACTGAAGCATAGCCTACAGTCAGGGAAGATCATCCGAAGCATTTTGTATAAATATTTTGCATATTTAGGAATGAATGGACTGTTTTAGAGGACTTCATAGTTTTCTTTGAAAGTATTTCAAAGATCTGAATTTTTTGTATATCGCTGCATTTCAAAAACCTCAAACAGTTATCAAGTGGTTGAGTTGAAAAAATTATCAGTTATCAGCTCAGGGGCGTGATTCTCTAGAGTAACATTTCCACCAGCAGATGGGGTGCCTCGACCTATTAGAAAGTGATGGGAACTGAACTCTGCCTCTAAAGACTGGAAGACTTTAATATTTGCCTCTGTGTTATGTGTTGAAAGACCAAAGTTACAAGTTTATGCATGTGTTGGTAAACATATAAGAAAACAACTGAGTTTTCTTAGAGACCTGAAAATATGATAGAACTTCATGTGGAAAGAGATATGTATTGCAGATTAGTAACTCACAGGTCTTCAAATCTGGAGCATTAATAGAAGAATATTTCATGCAAAATCTCAAATTTGTAAGGAATGAGGAAAAAAACCCTCCTAGTTCTGTAGGTTTTGTCAGATTTTTTACCCTCTGTTTTTGTAGAATTTTTAGCTTCCCCTTTGAAAGCTCCAGCCTAGGTAGCTGTAGAAAGGGACAGAAACCCTGATTCAGGGTTGGGAAAAGTACTGTTGGGAGCTCTTACTGTGACAGTTCTATTATTCACAGTTGCATTCTAACTGTATTAGGGTGGATTATGTTTTTAGCTTTATGTATTTTAAGGATTGTGAAACATTATTTTCTGAACTGATTACATTTGGTTTTTTTGAGTAACACTTCTGTTTGAATGGCTGCTGTAATTGAAATTTAGGCTACTACTGCCATTATTTGGGTTTTCCTACTAAAACACCAAAATAGTTAATCTCTCATCTAGTGTTTTTTTGCATGAATGTTAAGACTCAACACCATTATTAAAGGTGCCCCGTTCCCGGTTCTGATATACAATGCTTTGTATATCAGACCTTGCTTAGGTATTTCTGGTTTAGAACCACAACTACAGAATCCAGAATCACAGGTTACCATTGAATACAGCTGCTTGCCTTCCATAGCAGGGAACATTAAAAAATTGTGTCTTGAAAGATGTGTTTACCGATTGCAGAAATGACAATGCTGTTCATTCACGTTGACAGTGTCTTATATTTGGAAGACCTTGTCATTACGTAGATCCACACAGACGTTAATGTTTTCACTACTTACTGATTCTGGACTTAGCTTTTTAACAATTGTTCATAACTTCAAGCCTCCTATGCCTTTATTCTGTATTTCCTATTTTTGTCTTTAAAAAGATGTTACCTGGAGTTAATTTTTAATCATCTGTTAGCTTTTAATTTTGTGTTCCTGATTTTTTATTTAGAGCATCACAGCAGGGATTATGTTTGTTGCAAAGTATTTCTTAATTTTCAGCACTTTCATTCTCTGTTGTTAAACAGGATCAAGGAAAGAAAGTGCTGAGATTCTTGAGTGTGCAAAATGTATATTAATAGCACTTTGACAGGATGTCTTGTGTTGTAATACATTGCTGGAAGTTTTTCTTATACATTTTTTCCCTACTTACCTAGTTGAATGTTATTTAGTCACAGCTGAATCTATACAAACAAAGTAAAAGTTTCTAAAATGAGTGTGGTGGGTTGACCTTGGCTGGATGCCAGATGCCCACCAGGCTGCTCTATCACTCCCCTTCCCAGCTGGACAGGGGAGAAAGAGTAAGGTGAGAAATGGCTCATAGATTGAGATAAGGCAGTTTACTAAAGCAAAAGTTTGAATGCACAGTAACAAAGCGGAAAATGGCAAGGTTTATTCTCTGCTTCCATTAGCTTTTACATCTGAGCTGGTGTCACATGATTATGGAGTATACCTTTGGTTGGTTTGGGTCAGCTGTCTGGGTCATGTCCCCTCCCAGGATCTTACCATCAATATGGGGGAGAAGGAATGTTGAGAGACAGTGCTGATGCTGTGCCAGCCTTGCTCAGCAGTAGCCAAAACACTGGTGTGTTATCAACACCTTTCTAGCTAACAATGCAAAGCACAGCACAGTTAGGGCTGCTATGGGGAAATGAAGTCCATCTCAGACTCAATTCAATGAGTTTAATAATGTCAACCTGTTGAACAGAGGCATTGCTGACTTCCCATAATTAAGAACACAAGAGCCATACTTGTTCAGACCAAGGCTCTGTCTAGCCTGGGGTTCAGTCTCTAGTAAGGTCCATGAGTAGATGTGTAGAAAAGATGAAATGTCAAAGGTTTGTGGTGCCTTTTAGTCCTCTTCTGGTTTCTGTTTGTTTTCGAGTCAGGGGATTTCTGAGCTCCGAAGTGGTTCACCTTTGTAACATGCTACCTCAAGAGATTTCTTCTACATAGTTTTCCAGTCTTCTGAGACGCTTGTGATCATTAAATGGTATGTTACTCATACTTCAAATTTAATATACAGATTTTGCTTCCTAGTGAGTGTCAAATCTACAAGAAATACCATTTTTAATCATATTTTCAAAATATTGTATTGTTTTGTGGTCGTGTGTCTGTTAGGAGAAAGCACAGTAGTATATCCAGGAATTTTGTTATTGATCCTGTTGTACTGGACTGAATAGAAGACGATAGCTTCCACCCATCTATAAACTGTGTGTAGCACAGATGGAAGCAATACAAATTTCCTAGTTAGTGCTGCTACCCTGCCCCAGAGTAACAAAACCTAATATTTATGCTTTCAACCATTCTGCACACAATTCACTTGGAATAGGCAATGTTTCTTGTTGTTCTGTCACACGCGTGTCTGTTTATGAAGGAATGAATTTAAGCTGCCAGCCTATTTCCTGTACACCCAGGCATAGCTGTCAGATGGCTGTAGCCCTGTCACTGCTGGGCTGGATTCAAGCTGTTCACTAAGCAGCATTACCTGTTGTGCTGCTAGTACTTCAATTATTGCAATTCTTAAATAAATTTTTAAAACCTAATTGTGGCAATGTTCCTTTAACTCTAGGCAACGATGAGAATTTGGGAAGTCATCCTATTCAATACATATATTCTTTATTTGAAATATTTTAAAGAAGATCTTTCTGATGTTGGTATATTTTAATACCATATTTTAAAAATAACAAGGAGTTCTCCCCATTATCTCCGAAGTGGCAAGGAAATGCTCATATTCTGGGGACTGTATGCTGCTTACCTAGATGTGTGAAAACAGAATTGTTTTTCTTGTTGGAGAGGCTACTAAAGAGGCTGTTCTGAAATACTGAAGCTAGCTTTTCTTTATGAAGGTTCTGACTTTCTTCCCTTGTTTATTTAGAGCTATGTGTAGTTCTTTCAGTGACTTTAAGCTTCCTGATTATTAAGATGGAAGTACAGTTATGTGATCAATACCTGCATAGTAATATCAGTTTCCTGAGCACTGAAAGGGCTTTTTTTGTATACCTCGATCTTCTTCTAACAAAATTATTTCATACACTTCAAATGAGAAGTATTTTCCACTTTACTTATTTTGTAAGAAAAGGAACATCATGCAGGAAGGAATGTACTTGACCATCAGTGAAAGCTTCTAACCATGCTTATGGCTGGATGATAATACAGGTCAGGATGCAATAGATAGCTCTCACAATTGTTCTGCAAAAGCTAGTGACACATGTCAGCAAAGAACAGTTCATGAAAGTGGTGGATTTTGGTCTCTTCATCCCAAAGGTTTGTACGAGTAAGAGTTGCTTCACATTTGGTATGTTTAGAGATCGCTGTTAGAGAGATATATTTTTTTAATTATTTTCTTCTTTCGAGCGATGCTGTTGTCAAGGAAACAGAAATCCTTGTAATGCTTTTGTTCACTCGTTCAGAGTCCACAGCTGGAGATGACTTGTATAGTTTTTATTGTGTTCTTAGTGGTTGACACACTCTTAGGCCTCAAAGGATTTTTTCAAAGGAGTATGATTCTTTGAGTATAAATAGCACCATCCTGATCTCTGTAGGTTTTGATAGGCCATTGTTTCTTTCCTTCTGCACTGACAAGAACTAAATTCAGTACTGCTTTGGATTAGAATTTATCTAAACACTTGTATGAAAACTGACATTTAAAAAAAAAGGGGTCAAAAATGCAATGAACCTCTCAGCTTTTGGATAAGGTTTTCAGCTCTGTAATGTCTTTTGACTTAGGATCTCTTTAAAGAATGCAAGAGTGATACCCCAAGTAGTCTTGCAAAGCATTTTTGACCACTTTTTGGCTGTATTAAAGGATTGGCTGTGGGGAAGAAGAGTGGATATTTTGTGATGTAGCTAAAACGCCTGTGTTCCCCATTCATGCCCCCCCGCCCCACCCCCAAATAATTTGGGAATTATTTAAAGAAAAATTTAAAAAATAAAAGTTCCTCCAAGAGCAGTAGTTAAGGAAGCCTGTCTGAATCTTGAGTCTGACTATAGATCCTCTTCAATTTCTTTCTCCTTTAGGACTTCTGCAGTGTCTTTAACTTTTATTCAGCTGCTTAGCTTGATAAAGCCTTGAGGGAAAAATGTTGAGGCCTCTTGTAAAATTTGGTGGCATTGACCAATAGGTGCAAAGTGGTCACAGGTGAGATACACAGGGTAACATGGCTGTTGTGATAGTTTGTTATTTCACAATAACAAATAACAGTTTGTTATTTGACATTTGTTATTTCATAAATCTTTTTTCTATGCAGACCCAAAAGGATAGAGAGTGACTTTTGGATATCCTTAACAGTGATGTTGAAGAAAGGATTCTGTTTCCTTGTGTTACCTAGAAAGAATTTTGGTTACTTGTATGATTACTTACAGAAATATCAAGAATTTAAAGTGTTTATCTGACTTTTTTTCCTAGAAACCCACCTGCCCTGAAGCGCTGAACTCCACTTCCTTTCTGGAAGCACTGGGAACTCTACTGGCTGTTTACTGAGTGTCTGTGAAGTAGCCTGTAGTAGAGAAATAAGCAACCTTGTCTCTTCCTGGCATAGCCAGCCTACTAGGGACAAAACAGTCAGGGCTAGAGATGTCAATGAAGTAGTGTTTCTAATGAAGCTTAACTGATAATGCCATGGATTAAACTCTCCAATTATACATAGGACCTGTGTGGGCTGCCGTGCAATCTAATGTCAGAATGTCATCTGAGGTGGGAGAAATGTGTGGTGGTGTTATCCCCCTTCTGGGTGCATCAGTAAGATTGCTGGTGAAAATTCAAAATTTTGATACCTGGGAAAAATGAGTTAGAGTAGTTCTAAGTTCTTAAGTGACTGTAATACATTATGGTTGTATCTTTTTTTTTTTTTAACAGTTAAGAAACTGAATATTTTTGCTGGTTAAAAATATAAATAACACCAGTCTAACTTTGCCTCTTTTCTAGAAGTCTGGTTTTATAGCTGCATCTCACATACTGCTATATATTAAAAAAAATAAAAAAATCTGCTAACAAAGCTACAAGGCATCTTATGACTTTGATTCCTTACCCCTCTTGGTCTGTCAATGTTGTCAAGGAAACAACTTTTTGAGAAATTTTGCTCTACTTTTTCAGGTTCTATAGAGAGATGACTTGTGTATGATTTATCTGGCATCAGGAGTAGAAAGAGTTTTTCTGAAGTTTTTATTCTTCTCAATATGTTCCTGTCCTTGCTTTTTTTAAAGCAGATTTTATTTTTAGCCTGTGTCATATAGCTGCATCTTTAAGGTCAAAATATCAGTTGACGTACTAAGGATTGCTGACACTTGATCTTTAAATGAAGCCTGATAGAAAGAACTTTAATGACATTTTGCTATGTATTTATTCCAGAAAGACAACTGTTAGTTATAAATTTCTTTTAAATTAAAGGAGAAAGAAACATTAAAAAGCCCCGTTGCTCTTCAGAGAATTTGCTTTATTACTATGGTACTAATGGTTTACTGTCCTTTATCATACATACCATGTTTCATTGCATCCCCATTCATTGTATTCATTTCATCCCTCTTCAAAAAGGCAGTGTTTTGTGGGTAGCGTGGAGTTGTGTTTTGTTTGTCTTCCAGTGTGTACATGCTGACTGACCAGCTTGTTAGGATATTATGTCTGAGCTTTACCTTCAATATGATTGTGGGGGCTTTCTTTTTTATTGTTTTTTTTTTTTTTTTTTTTTTTTTAAGTAAAACTGCTGTTTTTCTTCTAAGACATATCTGATAATGTAGTTATAGAAAAGTTTACCTTTCTCAGATGTTTTTGTTGGTTGATGGATTAAGAATACTGGACATGATAGTGAAGACTGCATGTGCTTGTATGTTGTGCATGTGACAGCTCTATAACTCCTTGCTTTCTGAAGTCATATTTTGGAGTCTGTCCTTTTCTCTGGTCTCCTTGTCTTTTTCTGTATTATAATTTGCTCATTAAAAGAATTTTTCTCATTCTGAACACTGTGACTAGTGGATGGAAATTTGTATTTTTATCTGCTAGGAAAGGGACAGGGATGGTTCTCTATGGAAAGGATGGCAGTTAGGGATGCAGGTGGTCAGGGTTGACATAGTCATATAAACATGTTAAAGCTAGCACTATGTTAACAATACAAAAGAAATTAAAATTAATTAGGTAGTTCAGTCTTACTCTGCTTGCTACTACTGAAATAATGCTAGTTAAAGTGTCCTCATTGTAGAAAAACACATAGCTGCTTGACATAATTAATAGTTTATTTCCATAATTAAATAACTAGTTCTGCTCATGTTCAATACTGGATTATGCCACTGACATCAGTGGGTTTCGGATCACATCTGTATTTTCCATAGAAAAGGATCTTTGATATTTTGTTTTGATTTGTTGGGTTTTTCTCTTTGTTTTTGTTTTGTTTGTTTTTTTTTTTTTTCTCCTCAGTTATTAACATTCTCAATAGCCTTGGGAATAATAAATGATTTATTTTTTAGTTGGAAGAATAAAATTGTAAAGAAAATATAACTTATCCAGGCTGACTGATAAAAACTAGATTCATTAAAGCTCAGGTTTTGAAATAGCTGTTCTAAATCACTAGCTGTGTACTGCCTCTCATAGTTAGATATTACTTCAAATCAGTGTGGACAATAAGACTGCAATAAGAAAACCACCTGGTTAACATTGGGGATGTACAGAATTTGCCTGTAAATTTGCATTAGGTAATTTCTTACAAATGGAAATTTGTCCCTAAGTACAACCCTCTACCACTATTTTTGGAACTGCTGTAGTAAAGTGTTACTTTGTGCTATTCAAAAATACAGTATCAGCAGGTGCAGGATTGGCAGCATCCTGCTGTGTTGTGCTGCTGAACAGCCACCGCACATCCGATGGCTGGGTCAGCAAAGCTTGTCCATAGCTGTTGTTCCTGCTGTGTCAGACTCTCCCAGTGGATCATGTGCAAGAATGAGATAGGTTAAATTGCTCGTTTTATTTGTTGTGTTTGTACTTATTTGTTTTGTGACTGTACGAACGGATGTTTTCTGATTTTATATATATGTACATAGATCAATATAAAGCTGTCAAGCACATGAGTGGCCTTAGCTGATTCACAATTTTATATGAAAAAAGTATGATAATATTGAAGTACAGTACAAATAGATATGGTTTTGAATTTTGGTAGCTACTGGTTAACTGAAGCTTGAGGGGAAAAAACCAAGCAAATTGAAAGAGTTGGTCAATGGTGTTTTCTCCATCCCATTTTCAGAAGCAAGTAATAAGTCAGCAGTCACAGTGTTTCAGAAGCTTGGAAGTACAGTTGCTAAGACTGTACTTATGTTCTGAATAGAACAGCATTTCTTTCTCTAGTAGTGGATGATCAAAATCTGTGGCATGCAAGTGTCTGTGGGATATGTATTTGTGAATATATCCAGTCCTTCCTGACCTCTAGGAATTGGGGACTCTTAAGACAATTTGCCTGCGAAGAAGTCTGAAATTGGGTGTCTAACACTTATGAGGAATCCCCACTTTTAATAGAGCATCAATGTATATGACTTGAGGAAGTGATCGATGCTAATGAATATGGTTCATAGAGATGAAGGGAAAACCAGATTATTTGATAAATGGCTTTAGTTATTTGATAAATGGTTTAGTTAATTATCTCTTGGAGAGTTGCAATACATTTGAAATTCTTCTCCTTTGCCTTCTGGTAAGATCTGAAGTGTTTCCTGGACAGGAATACTGACTGATAGTAACCACTATTGTGGTTGTGCTTTTGGATGTTCTGAACACCTTTATATCAATCTTAACACACTACTACACACACTACATTGCATTCTGAAGTTGATGAGAAGCTGCCAAACTTATGCCATATTCTTTTCCCATATAGAGTTGGCAGTAGAAAATTTAGTGGTTTTATAGTAATTCTTAGTAGCTACCTGTCATTAAATGTTGGTTTCTCTTGAATTACTTACCTGAATATGTGCATCAAACCGCTTTGCTTGAACCATGTCATCCCAAATATGCATAATACTGTGTGTGGAGCAGCTAATTTACCTGAAGTAAATTTCTGTGGATATGTAATATACAGTGGGGGTGGGGATTTAAGTGTCTTTGTCGTATTTAACTTTGACCTATGCTAAAATAATTCCAAGTTTTCATATTCTACAATAAACCATAGCTTGAATCTCTAGCTGATTTATCAGTATATTGTAAGTTCTTTTCACTTCTGCGTTTTCCAGGAGCTTACCATTTGAGGAACAGCCACAGGGTTAGCCATATTACAATGATTAGTCACAGAAACGCTTGAAGGTTAGCTGCAAAGTAGGTGCGAATTCTTCCCTTTATTTTGGTGTGTGTGGGAAGTTACTCTCTTGCACTGTCTGCCCAGCATGAATGTACAATTGCTATTTTGTAGCTACAAAAAAACCTAGTCACGCTCGTAACTTTTAGCTGGCTGAGAATGTGATCTGTAGGAGCATATTCCTTGGAGTCAATGGTTTATGGAGAATTTGTGATTAGCTTCAGGCGCAGTGATCCCAGAATCTTTCCGCACAATAAAGAACACGTTAAAATACGTTAAAGATAACGATCTATGGCACAGCAAAACCACTTTGCTGTTGAGAAGGATGGAGTCACTGATAACTGATGATTTTAAATATCCTTTACTGGATATGTATATATATGCTTATTTACAAATTGCTTTTTGGTGAGCTTTGCTTGTAATGTAAAGGTTGCCTGCTTTCAGACTAAAAAATAGTCTTTTTTATATGTGGTTCTCTTCTCTTTTTCTTGCTTTCTCTCTTTTCTTTCTTTGTCAGCTTGCCATATTTTTCAGCATTTGGTAAGCATATCTCTCTTGTAAATAGTGGGAGTTAGCTAAAAAAGTTTGATTGGTGCAGATGACTAAAATATCAAATGAAGTTTCCGATAGAATGAATCTTGCTGTTTGGCCTGATTTCCCTCAACTGTTCTTGAGACTCTTATTTGATGTTTTGGCTGAGAATTTCTGATGTTTTGTTTGGACTCCCTAGTACATAGGATGTGAATTTCTAGGTTCCTTTAGTACAAATATCTGCAATAATTCAGAGGATACTTAATTTGGATTTTAAGATGGTTTGAGAAAACAGAATGCATAAATATATGGTCTAATAAGTATATGGTCTGGTACTATCATACTGTCTCTGTAGAGCAGATGAATTAAGTTGAAAAACATTTTCAAATGTTGCTTTCCTCTTAATTTTCTATAAATTCAGTGATGAGCATTAGAAACATACACATTTATTCCCCTGAAATGTCAGAAGACATTATCATGTCATACTTCCACAGAAATGAAACATGAGAAAATACTAATGCCATAGTTTTGCTTCTTATTTATTACTTCTGTTCTCTAGTTGTATTTTTCTAAAAAGCAGTAGCCCACTGCTCTGGGGGATTTAAAACGTGCAGGAGCTTTGAAGACATGTAGCAGTTGGCTTTCAATTAGTGCCTGTTAGGTAACCTGTCTTGCTTTAGGGTTAACCTATTATGTTCTGTAGTGGTAATGTTAGTGTAGTAGTAGTTAGTGTAATGTAGCCTCCCATGGCCTGTTTTATTCTGTTGACCACTTTTTATGGGAACAGAATAATTTATCATGAAACTTGGCAAAAGTGATTATTCATGACTGAAAGAAAGTGTTTCAGCAGTATTTTTGGTGTTCTTATGCAGAATAAAGAGAGGGACAAGAAAGATCTGTAGTAAGTTTTATTTCTCCCCTGTATTTCTTCTTTTGGATAAACCTGAGTAGGTTGCTTTTCTCTGAAACATGCTTTGAGCACTTTTTTGAGAGCTACAGCTGTGATTTTGTTGACTGGTTTGGTTGAAGATCACTTTTATCTGAATTGGTGTCCTTAGCAACAGGGACTTAATTCTCACTGTTTTTCATCTCTAGAGACTTTAGAACATGATTTTTTCTTCTCACTTTCTTAGTCTATTTATAGCTTAAGAAAACAGATATTGTGGGAAGGTAAGTAACATGTAGTAGACCTTTAGAGGAAGTTCTTTCCAACCCTGGAATTTGGCACTATGAGATGTATGCCCTGTTTGGGGTCAGGTATTCTCCTTTCACCGATGAGAAATGGACCAACACTGTTGGAGGGCGACACCCTCCCGAGAGAAATCCAGCTCCCTGCTGGTATAAGCAGGGTACTGACCCAGGGGTTAATGACCTACAGCACAGAGTGTCTCATCCCCTTCTCTGTTCTCTGGGCAGTTGGCATTGCCAGGGCTTGCGATGAACCTTTGAAGCAGAACGTTAAATGTACACTTAATGAAGGTACGTGGCAGCAGGAACTGGCTTTTAGACAAGGTCAGGTGTTTCTTGGCACTGTGCACTTTAACAACATTTCATTTTTCATTTTTTTTTTTCCGGAAGATTTTGCTTTGTTTTTCTCTCCAAACGTAATCCTTGAGAGAATGTTGATCAGGAGAGAGTTTTCAGGTATTGAATAAAATTGCTGTGCAAACTGGGCTGAGAGGTACAGGACAACCTTACAGCGTATAATTATTCACACTATTGTTTTGACTGATTAAAAATCCTTCATGTCAAATAGTTGAAGAACAATAGAGTAAACTTAACCTTTTGTACTTTAGAACTCTGTCTAAATGTTTCTTCTCTATCTTGGAGTGCATTATTCATTAATTTCTTCTCTAGTGGAAAGAAGCTGTCTTTACACTTAAAAGAATAAAAGACAAAACACCAAGGCATGACTTCTTTGACACTCTGTCCTCGGGGTCATTTTTTTCCTATTTTCAGGGTTTATTTCTCCAAGAAGGTCTGGATCAAGACCAAGATCAGAGTTGACAATCAAAGACTCCTTCTGTCTCTGAAGATAGTAATGGTTATAACTTTTTTCCCAACAGAATCAGGTCAATGCATTTTCTCATTTTCACATTTTTACATTATATATTGTATTTTATCCCTGAATTTGGTTGAATTCTTCTTCTTTGTAATGAATTGGAGTTAGCTGTAAACAAGATGGAAGAAAGTATACAACCTATCATGGACAGTATTCTTAGTATGCACAGTTGTGGTACTTCTGGCTTGATGGTGAGTATTTTTCAGTCAAGTCAATCTTGTGATCTTGAGTTCAGTTAAGAAAGCTCAGTCATGTTTGGTTTCTTTTCCATCTTATGGTGTGAGGAATTTGTTTTTAACTGTCCTTTCTGAGAAAGCAATCAGAATTAGTGGGTTTTTTTCTTACCTTTTGCCTGAAAGAGGGTTTCTTAACAAAAGCCATGTACTTGCATTTGAACACATAACACCCTATTAGCAGGTAAGCAAAGGTATGCAATTTTCCTGAGCAACAAAATACTTGATTACAGGTCTAATGATAGTTTAAGAGGTGTTTTCAGATGTGATGAAATCAAGGCCTTGAAGCAGATGAACTTAATTATCTTTGTGAATATTCACAATCACATTATGTGCTTTAAATGTCACATTTCAAAATAGTGCCTCATTGCTGGTTAATTAACAATAATTACTCAAGGTAGTACTTATGTTTCTGGAATCTCTTACCTACTGTGAAAAATGTACTTTGCTTCTAAAGGTGTCTCAGTATAAGATCCAGATTTTACTTAACTCATTCTGAAAATGTTGCTGTTGTTTAGTCCCTCTGTACACTTTGCCTCTACCACTGCAGCGTGGAGAAACAGTTATTTCATTCCATTTCCTCTGCTACAGCTGTGCAGTGTTTTTAACACCTGAACCATGGTGTGTGTAATATATTTTTTCTTTTTTAAAAAAGCAAGCGGTAAATTTTTTTTTCCGTGGCAGAATAAGGAAAGAGAAGCAGTAGCAAATTAAACTGGAAGTCTAGATCCATCATGAGGTGTTACAAAGGTGTGTTGACATTTTCAGCTAAAGAAATATGGCTTATGATAATACCAGAAGGGTTTTTTTTTCAGTCATAGCACTTATGCTCAGTATGCTTTTCTCTGGGTAAGGATATTTTTTTCTTGGCAGAGAGCACTATACAACCCAAGATAGCTTACACTGCAAAAAAAACCCCTCGTAGATCCTAGAAAGTCCTGCCTATATTCTCGTTTCCAAGTTCCCTCTTCCATCTTTTTTCTCTGCCTTTCATGTGGAAACTTAATTGAAATGTTCAAGGATTCTCTTCAAGTTTTTTCCCTTAAAATGAATCTTTTTTAAACAGTGAATCTTTCATTCAACTTGTTTCCAGCAATACACTTTACATGTGCTTATGTGTATGTATATTAAAATATATATTTAAATATATCTGAAAAGAGCCTTCAATTAATAGAAAACTACTATTGTCAACTTCTTATCCTTAAAAACTGCGTATTATCTTTGCATGCACACCTCATTCACCTGTGTGAATGGGGTGTCCATTGAAATCCTGGTAAAAATGTGCAACGTATTTAATAATATTTTCCTGTATAGTGTATTAAATACTTTAAAGTTTTTAATTCATGACAGTACTTACAACATGCTAAACAGATGTTTGAATTCTCATCAATCTAAAGCTAATTCAGAGAACAGCAAGAAAAGCTACTAATTTTTAGAAACAGTCATGAAGATTAATTAAACTAATTATCTGTGCTTTGTGCAGTGGGAGTGGAGCTAACTGCAGGTACATGAAGACATAACCAAGGGAGTGATGAATATTTTTTCGACTGGTAAAAATATTCTAATGATAGCAACACAGATGGAAAAGAAGCTGAGTAATATGAAGCTGAAGTAATAATATGCATCTGTTTGTGGTAGGGTCTTTAACATATTATGTGAAAATAGTGTTGGAAGTGGTGAGCACCTCATTGGGGAAACTTCCCAATAATAATTTTTCAGTTGTAGAATGACTCGGAGAAAATGAGCTTTGCACAACCACCAGGGTTTGATTTTCATTATTTGGAGAACATCATAGACCCATTCTAATTGAATTGTAATGGTTTGGTAATGATTTCAAAAAGCTTTCACCCGTTTGTCTGCTATGTTAAATGGGTTGAAACAAAATAACACTTTTTGCTTAACTTTTTCTCCTGCCCTTATATATGAATGACTCTTTCCTTTGTAAAGACTGATGAGAAATCTGCTCTTGGGTATCTCAGTACAGAGTCTGGATTATCAAAAACCTTGATATGCAATTGCTGACATTATAATTATTTATTTTAGAAATTGTTCGCATTTATATGCTTAAATAGGAGTTAAATTCTCCTGAAAAATGTGATTAAAAACTGGTCACTAATCTCCTTAAATTTATGATAATATGCAGAAGCCTGCAATACTACTAATATTTGCATTAACTTCTAATTTTGAAAGTCTCCATTCTGTGGGTTTGCAGTGATAGTGAAATAAATGCAGTGAAATTTTTCTAGTGGTGAAGTAACAGTTTCTGTAGGTGTGTCATACTGCTGCTGCAGTGAGAAATGCTGAACCACGTCCTACCTGATGTGAGGCTGAATCATTTAAGTGTTTATGTTGCAGTAGTGCCAAGGAGCTGAGCACTCTCCAGCCTGTGGTGGAACTTCGGGTTTATGTGTGGGTTTCAGGGCTGTGCTGCCTAGAGGAGTTGAGCCAGCTTGGGTGCAAGAAGCTGCAGAGTGGGACTGGTGTGATGCTCTCCAGAGCTATGGAGTCATTTCTCTGGGATAAATTTAACAGTGGGATGTCTCATGGCATCACGGCACTGATGTGATGATAGAGTAGGTTTGTACTACGTGAATGTAATCTGAGGCAGTCCCTACTGATAGAATACCATAATTATGCATTGTTGCTTGCTAAAGTGAAGTGTGTTTATCAGGCTTTAGAAAAAGGGGAGGGCAGAGATGTGTATTTTTACAAGAATATAAATATTACATTTACTTCTGTAGTTAAAAATAACTTAATTAGGTCCTATGTAAATGCCAGGCAATGTTTGCAAGTGTCAGTATGTTCATATCTGCTCCTTGATAACTGTCACTAATTCATAGTTTCAAGACAATGTCCAAATAGGAGAAAGCTAGCTTTTAATCTGGTTCTAGGTTTTCAGCAGGGACTATTATTTTCATTTCCAGCTTCAAAGGTATGCTCCTTTACCGGCTGTAAAATAAAAGTTAGCAATACCATCTCCTTAATATGACAAAACTACATCGATTATGCACATCGATTATGCTTTTTTATGTTGTATTTATAGTATTTATAGATGCTTCCACCCGCACTTTTGTAGCAGGACTTCTCACTTGAACTGTACTCCTACTTTAAAAAAGTCAGTTACATCTGGAAAACAGCTTTGAAACATTTAGATTACAGTAATAATCCCTCTTTAAGTTACAGCTTCCTATATCTTAAATTGCTGTAGTTTTTCTTACCGTATGATATTCAGGTAAACTAAAAATATTTAGATGCTTATCTGCTTTAAGAAAAAAAAAAAGATGTGTATTTCTTAAATGAATGTTATGCCTGTGTTTAATGATGTTGAATCTATTATTAAAGTAAACAGCCTCCTGATGTATTAATAAAGGAAAAGCTATTTACCAAAGTCTTGTGGAGAATGTGGAAGAAATAATTAGTCATCCTTTTAAGGTTATTTTTTGAATCTTAAAATTTCATGCAAACATTTGTGCTTTGTATTAATGAAAAATATAATCAAAGATCTGTTGTTCAACTTCAGGTTGGCTGTATCACAGTACTACATTGTAGGAATGTTAAAGAACATTGAAAACCCTCTGCTGACTAGATGTACATTAGATTTGCAAATTACCTGCCAATGCCCTTTGGGACAAAGCCCTTCATGAAATCATTGTCAATAGCTTTCTGTTGGGTTGACTTATATAATAGGTTATTCTTCAAGATTTCACAGGAGAGAGATTAAATGTTATAAAGTACAGAGTACAGAAACTCCGTAGGGCAATCTAAATGATGTTATAGGAACTGAACTGTATTACAAAGAATATTAAACATATTTGCAATCTTCTGTTATTTGTCATATGAATACCAGGTCCCTTTCTGTCTGGTGGATTGCATAGATATGCAAAGGAGAAATAACAAAAGCTAATCAGTTTTGTTTTATGTAAAGCTGCTAATATGTAGATACTTGAGCTCCCTAAAAATAAATAAATAAATCTGAGTGTTCTAATGATGCATGTTGATGTTGTGTAAATTGCTTGGAGAAGAGGAGCTGCTGTAATCACTTCACTTGAAATAGGAATATACTTAAAAAGAAAATAGGATGACACAGCCAGTGTTGTACATCTGTGCTAAAATTACTGTGAATTAGTCAAGTGTCAGTTAACCTGAGACAGTTGGAGTAATGCTGGTGGGGCTTTACCTCCTTGGGGCAACAAACCCAAACTGTCCCCCTCTCTTCAGTGTAGAGACACACAGATATGAAGGGTAGGAATCAGTGCAATGGCCCCAGCATGCTGGAGATAAATGTGGAAACGAAATATTTTTATTATGTGCAGTGTAACACAGGGGAGCTGGAAGGGAAGGGGAAGCTTCTGTCAGTCATGGTAAAGTTTGTGGCATGGTTACCAGCGATGGGCCACGGCTTGGGCATGGTGACAGCTGCACTGAGTGAAGAAAACTGAGTTGTGGTGTGTGCTTGGAAGGAAGCTCAAAAAAAAAAAAAAAAGTAAAATGGACAAGTTGCTTTAGAGCTGTCTTGTTTCCTAGATAGCTACTGCAGAGCAGGGTTTTCTCTACTACAGTTAAATGTCAGGAATATGCCGAGGGTTGATGTGTGTGCTGCCGACCGTCCACATCTGTGGTGCGAACAACGCTTCGCTTGAGTCAGCAGATCCTATAGGAGTCACTGAATATTCTGGGACTCAAATGTGAACCTTTGAGAAATCCTGGTATCTTTGAAGCATCTGCCTCCTACACTTCCAAATACCAGAGACAGCCCTTGTGAGTGGCCAGGAAATGCTAACATCCTTGATGTAGTGATCATTTGTATCTCACCGTGTTACTCATTCTATGATGCTCCTCAGCTTCCAGGATTTAACATATTTTTCACAGACTTCAATCTGGATAAAATCTGCCTTTGCCCATCCAGTGGACACCCACCTGAGCAGGAATTCCTGCAGCTGAGAGATTTGGACCTTGTTCTGATCTCCCTAAGAGGAATTGTCAATGAGGATTATGGAAGGCAGCTTTGTGCTTGGAGCTGTTGTCTGGAGGCTCTTTAATTTACGTAGGAAGTACGTACCTCCAATTCACGTGCAACAACTCAATGAGTGTATTAGAAGGCAGAACATTCACAACACGGCATAGCAGCTTGTTCCAGGGGAAGCAGGAGACCAAACCTTGTACTGAGAGGCCTTTGTCACTTGGACCATAAACTTCTTGTATGTTTTTCCCATTACTTTCCCCAGTGCTTAGAGGCACACAAACTAATAGCTCAGTAATGGTATAAACATTTATAATAAGACAGGATGTTTTCCTCAAGAAAAATAAGAAAAATTCTCAGTCTGGGTGACCCTAGTATAACTTGAACAAGTGGGGGTTCCTATTTTGTACATCCATCTTGCTAAATAACATCCTATGCAGAAAAATCTTGAAAAGACCTCAACCAAAGTTTATCCCTGTAGCCTTCAGGCTAGTTGTTTTCTTCAGAGCAGTTTAAAAATATCCAGCATAATTTTAAATAAGCTATCCAAATAAATTACCTGTTTGGTGCTTGTTTTTCTGGCTAACCTGATTCCAGTACAAAGCTCTCTCTGCTACAATTAAAGTTTAGTCTTATCCTCAGCATCACTTAAATAATCAAGCTGCTTCTTGTATTTATCAAAATGTATTCAGCTCTTGGAAATGAAAAAATCTGCTCTTACTTCAAGACCTTTATTGCAAGAACTTTATCAAACAGTAGGCTTGCAGCCATCTTTTCTCTTTACCCCTGTTTCTGAACTGCAGGATAAGATTTTCTGTGGAAACAAATCAAGCTGCCAGAGAGGACTCTGTTGTTTCTTTCTCTGGAAGTAAAGATGACTCCAGCTTGTTTCTATATGTGATATAGCTTTAGTGAAATGCTACCACAAGCTGTTGTGGGCTGTCCTGCATTATTGATTCATCTGGATATTAAATTATGTAGCCAAAATCAAACATATATGATAACATAGTTCCTACACCTATATATGTTCAACTTTTTGCAGTTCCTTCTGTCTAGATTAGTATAGTTTTCAGAGGTTGCAGCTTCCCTGCCTTTTAGAGAGATGATCAAGGGTTGTGTGTAGTGTGACCCATCCACTCATCTTCACCTGAGGTCTTGGTGCTGCAGAGTTTGTGCTGAAACCAGGAGTGGAGGAAGGTACCCGGCACAGAGGATGCTGAACTGGCCTGAGGACCAAGGGTGTTTGCTGCCAGCCACACTGCTGCCCCACAGGTGTCTTGCTGGCATTTAAAGGGCTCTTAGGCAACAGAGCTCTACTTAGTGTGGTATCAGTGAAAAGCGAAGGATTTCCCCCAATCTTGGAATAGGGAAAAGGGGAAAAAATACTACTCTTACCTCTGTTACATCATCATTCTTTTAGAATCTCTCCTTTTTAACAACAAATAAGAACTGGGAAAACAAGCTGTCTATCAGAATAAAAGTCAAAAGAAGGATCAGTATATTTAGAGATCTTGATCTCATTAAGTGAAGAATTTATTCTGCAAGCATCTGCAATTTTCCAGTGTCTTTTAAATGATACATGTAGTATAAAACATTCTCACAAACAAGTCTGTGCTTTTTTTAAGAAGAATCAATGTGTTTTGAAAGTCTATCAGTCTAATTTATTTCCCTGAAGTTTTTAAAGGAAAATAAAGTGTTTCAGGTGAATTTTGTTACTAATGGTATCTTGGTTTCCAGGAAGGAGGCTAGAACTGTGAAGATTTCATTTGGCAATGTAGAAAAAAATACATAAAAGTTATGAAAATAAACATGTCACTTTACTCTCAACTTTGATACTGTCAAAAGATGTAACTAATAAAAAATGCTAGCAATTGCATGAGGACTGCCTTGAACAGTTTTATACTAAAGGCTCTAATTAACACATTAATTAAAGCTCTAATACATGTTACAAGAAACTAGGCTGCTTTTTCACACCTCTCTATGTCTCTGCCAACCTTGATTATAGTTTAAATAGTTGATAAAATTTTGTAGTTCTCTGGCGTGCCTTTTCAATTTTTGGTTTATATTCCCCCTGGGATGACAGTCATTCCTGTAGAGAAGTTTAGGTGATGTCTAAGGAACTCCGAATTGTATTAGTACCTCAGCTGCTCACTTTTTTGGAAGTATTTTTAATGGCAAGGTCATCTTACTGAGCTTGTTTTAATATTTTTTATTTTAGTGGGGGTGGAACCTATGCTACTAGTACTGTTCTTTAAACAAGTAGGAATATATAGCTCCTACTGAATTTAAGTTGTTGAAACTGATTTTGTTGCTTTATAATGCACTTTTGTTGCATTGTAATACAAATATGCCTTGTGTTACATTGTGATGCTAAAAACAAATGCGTATTTTAAAACTTGTAGCCCTCTTCTCTGTTTAAAAAACAACCTTCTTTGCCACACACTTTGTTTGAGTAAACCTTGTGCCTCTAAAACTTAAAGCTCTGGTGCCATATCTTAACTAGATGTTCACTAGAAATGCTATTTAACATCAGGTATGTGCAACACATTATGGGATACTCTTTCATTTGTAGAAATCTTAGCGAATTCACGTTAGCGAATCTAGATCTTTCTATGCTGTTTTATAATACTGCTGTCACTATTTGAATTCCTAATTGACTTTAAGTGCATAAGTGGTTCTAGTTATTCCAGGTATTATTTAAACAGTGCATAGATGTTTAGTACTTTGACGCTGAAACGTATATTTTGAGTTGGCTGGGGAAAGTTTTTTCTACTTCTAAATGGTGTGGGATAATTTATTTCTCAAGGTAGATGCATTGGTTCCAAGTCTCGCTCCTCTCCTGCCTTCATCCTGCAATTATCAGAGTTGAAAAATCAGCTACCGTTGAAGTTAATCAGTTTTCATTTATTTTGGGTTAAAGGTTCAAAGCTGAAGTACCTTCATAACAAATGATAGGCCAAACCTTGCACAGTAGCAATCAACTTCAACAATGCAATGATACTCTAAAAATTTAATTTAATAGGTAGCAGTAATGTCTTAAGTCTGTGATTACTGTTTACTTGGGAACACAGTTTTCTTTTAAGGGATCCACAAAAAAGGATTTAGAAGAGTGCATTACTCGACAGTTTATATAAGGTAGCTGTGTAGTCTGTGTACTCTTTCAGTTCTGGAAGCTGAAACAGATTGATATACACTTTAGTATTGCTATCAGTTGAGGTGCTGTGGATTATCACCACTTGATAGCACATTCTCTAACAGTATGTTTTAAAAAATGTATTTGGCAACAGAATGTCTGGTTATTGTTCCTCTGAACCCCTCTCCCAGATGGTGCCTGTGTTGGATTCTGCCCTGCTCACCCGTAGGAACACGTGTCTGGTCTGCATTCAGCACCAAGTCACCCGTGCTGTGATGTGGCTGTGCCGGTGTGTGGAGAGAGGATGCTCTCCATAAACATCGCGTGTGCTGCAGTGTCACAACACGCCAAGGCCCAGACAGCACTCCCTGACACACTTCTGTCTTTTGAACTCTTGATCAGTCACTTTGCTGTGGCAGAGCCATGTCAGGATAAGTGCCAGATTAGCCTTGTCAGTGCATGTGAAATAACCCGAACTTTCTGCAGTTCGGCGTGACTTACTCTGATTTTGAGGGAAATGGTTTTTCTGGTGGAAAGTGATGCAAATGTTAAAGAATCTCTAGGCTGAAAAGAGGAGCTGTCTCCAGTGCCCAATGATGATGAATCACTTTGTGCTTAATGAATGTAAAAATAATTTTGCAATATTTTTCCAGACCCAGATGCTTATCAGGTGGTCATAAATATATTGTCAAATTGTTCTTAGCTCCATACTTACACTATATATGTATAGAATTGCTAATTTCTTAGTCATAAATTAGTAGTGGTGTTAATAGCCCTCAGTTAGGAGGATAAGTTGTAGTAGATGCTTGAAAATTGAGAGATTACAATCCAAATTTTCAAACTCGATCAAAAGCTTAAAGCTTATTAAACCCACATCTACATTAATGACTCTTGTAAATGACAACACATCTGGAATTGGACCAATTTGACCCTAATTCTTACAAAAACAAGCATAGGGTTAACGAACTTTTAAAATTGCAAATAAAAGGACCAAAATGAAGGTGATGTGGTTGTTGTGAGTTAGAATACGTCTTTTTGGTGAAATTGCATTCCTCTCTTTAAAAGGATGGTAAGATTTGTAATAAAGTAGCTTTGCTGTTGAAGTTAAATATTATAATGGTCTTTTAATAGCACCTTAATGGTCTCTCTGAGGACTTGCACTGAAATAGTTTTACCTTTTCATAATTGCACTTCATAGTGGACTGCAGCAGCACAATTTAAGGTCTCCTTAATTTTTTCATTTGTTTGTTAAATATAACAAACCTCATAAGTTACCATTCTGACAAATAAAGGAAGTATTAGATTTATTTTGGTTGTTTTATTAGATATAATCTTCTACACCACTGTCTGTCTTGGCAATAATATGGTAGTAACTGACTTGTGTAAAATTTTTCTGCATCGTGAAATAACAGTAATGTGTATATTGAATTTATATGCCATCCAAGAGGAGACTTTCTCATTATATGCTCTTCATTTCATGTGTATGTGTGACTCAGAAGCCTGGTGTCATAAAGAAGTAGATTATTGCATATCCACTGCTTATGTTGTTCTGTGCAAATAGCCTAAAAGAAACTTCCAGTTCAGCTTTGTCATTTTTATGAAGCCCAGATGTTGAATGGAAATAGTTCACTATGGCATAACTTCAGCTCAACAAGGTCAGCTACAAATATGCCATAATAAAAAGAAAATTTACAGTGAGTTACTGTGTCATGATAGTACCCAGATAGAACTGCTAATGAGTAATTTGCAAATTTTAACTGTGTTTTCCTATAAATGTTGTGGCAGGCCAAGATTTCACCCTGAACTTGTTCGTATTTTGACAGTATTTCAGTTCTTATCATAGGGATGTTAATTTAGTAAACATCCTTTATAAACAAACTAATTCTAATCTTCAGCTTCAGTTTATAAGAGCAGCAGGGCTTATTTCTGAATAATTATGTTCTTAGTATTCTCGTAGTTCACGCTGCAGCATCTAGGCATGCGTTACTTGTCAGTGTTTGGTATCATTTCATCTGGACACCAACTGTGTGTATGTGCTATCCAAAACCTCAACATGAAGGCCTCCCTCTGAGGGAGTTATGAAATCGTGGAAGATTGAGCTTGTTTGTCCAGAAACTGCATATAATTAACAGGGAAAGAGTATTGAAACCACCAAATGGAAATAAGGTCTTGTCCCAGCTATTCGTCTTGTCTGTGACATCCAAGAAATATGAATTCACTAGTGTCCATGTTTTCTTTAGTTTATCCATTTATGAATCAAGTGGATGGAAAAAGAGTTTTTGTAGATGAGATGTATGTCCTGAGGACACTTGATACAATGGGAACATACAATTCACGAATTCTCTAATAGAAATGTCTATGAAATATTTATATCAGCCTTGTTCAGTCTTTTACTGCTACTCTTTTTAAAATATAATTTATTTCTTAGGAGTTCTGTTTGCCAGTTTTGATTTGAAAGTTTTCCACGGAGGCAACGTTAATTTTTTATATTAGCAAAACCCTAGCCAATTTGTATACTCGAAAATTATTTATGTTTTGAGTTTTCATTGGTTGATTAGATTTTCCTTGTGCTACAAGTTAACTTTTGAAGTAAGGAACCATTAGGTATGTTTGCCAACAAACATACTTACGTGAAATGTAGTAGCTCTTGTTGTTAAAGCTTTACCAAGAACATTCCTTTATTGTATTTGATCAGATGGATAGCTCTTGTCACAGTGGCGTGGGGTTTCTGTTTTCTTTTTACAGAATTCTGTTTTGCTTCTCTTGTCTCTCCCTTTGCCATCTGAAAATGTCAATGTTTTATCTTGGTCTATTAGTGTTTTCTTAAAATAATTTTATGGGATGCTGACAGCTCCAAGTACACTTTTAATTAGATTTTTATTTTCCTGTTAATGGCAAAACCACCCAAATGAAGCTTTACAATTAACAATTATGGAGCCTTCCTTGTGGAAAGGACTGCTGAGTTTCTGTGGGAGGGAAGATTAAAATAAAACAAACCAAATAATTGGAAATGTATTTCATAGGCATGGTTGGCATGAAGCTAATGTAGTGCTTGTACTCAACCTCTGCTGGATTCACCAGGATTAAGGCTTGTTAACATGTTTGCAAATCAGGTTTTGTACCACTGAGTAGTTTGTAGTAGTAGTGCAGACTTGGTTAGTAGTATGCTACTACTATTATAACTTAAAATGCTTCTGCCAGGATAAAACCCCCTACAAAATAAGGGCTACCTTATACTGGGTTCTGGTTTGTTTGTTTTTTGTTGGGTTTTTTTGTTTGTTTGTTTGGTTTTTTTGTTGGTTTTTTTGTTTTTCTTTTTATAAAAGAGAAGATTTCCCACCTCATTGGTTTGGTAATTATGCTTGAAACACTTTAATATTAAAGTTTTTGGTGGAAAAAATAATGAATTTAGATCTTATGCTGGCTGTCTCAGCTAATTGAATTTATTACATTTTGCTGCTTTCCATTCCCCTCGTTTCTACAGTAGTAAGGGTAGTCTAGTAATAAGCTATCCAAATGCAAACTCTTGTTCAGATACTAAAGCAATAATAAAGTTGGTTCTTTGCTTTGGATTAGCAAGATAATTGTGTTTTGAGTTATGACTGCTGCGAGAAGAAAGCTAGTGGAAATCTGTAAGTGCTTTTTCAAATGACAGCATTGATATATACTTCTTACACCATGTCTAGATTAAGAAGATGGATGTCATTTAAAATATGTTCCCTAGAACACTTTAAACATTCCTGGAGCAAGTGTTCTACACATCTGAAAATGTGTTAGCTTTATCTAGCTATACAGAATCCTGCTGAAAGACACTTTTTTTGGGACAATTGGTTTAAAAAATATGTTGGTATGTCCAAAATTACATCAATCGTAGTGTATATAACAACCTGAACATCTATTAACATCCTTCATAATTGTATGAAAATAACTTTATTGGCACTTGCAAGTTATACACAAAGCTAGACCTTGGCTCATAGGTTTTCCTGGAGCTTAGCTGTTAGTTTTTACACGGTTTAACTACATGTTTAGACAAAAAAGTGCAAATGATCTCTTTTGTAATTTTTCAACAAATTTTACTTCATACTACAACTATGATCTTTAGCTCAATATTTTAAGACGTAAATTGAAACAAGAACAAATATTTCTAGAATATTTCTAAATATTCCTGTAGTTACTTTAGGAATTTATATATATTACATTCAAGATCAGATTTTTTTATTCAGTCACGCAGTGGCTGGAGAGACTTAGGCACACCTACCAAATCTGATGCTTGGTTATTTATTGCTTTTCTTTCTGGCATTCTCTTGCCTCAGTTTTATGAACAAAAGAATGTACCTGTCTATGTGAGTGACTCCTTATTGCTGTTGGTTAGAGATACCCAAAGGGCACTTTTAGCTCCTGCAATCCTGCCCAAAGCCGCACCTCATCCAAGTGGAGAATCTGAAGAAACAGTAGCAGCAGAAGATATCTTTTTATAATTTTTTCATGAGACTATTTCTGCCCTCTGGCCCACTGATTTTCAAAGAACCTTTTAAAGTACAGTTCTGAGCCTGCTTTGAAAACTTGAAAATACATGATTTTCTATAGTTAGTGTGGGACTTCCTTCTCTACTGTATTTCTTAGAAATCACGGTATTTAGATACTGATGAGATCAGAAAAGCAATATGGTTCAGGGAGTACCATTCTCTTGAAGTATGCATGTTAGCAGATATGGCATGTTCAACTTTCAGACATGAATTCAGTTCTGCAGTTAAAAAACAAAGGAGAAAAACAAAATCAGTTTTGTCTCCTTCAGACACATCAGGGAGTGATGTTCCAAAAATGGAAAGGAGAGGCTCATGTCTCTTCAGAAGTCTGTGGAGCAACCTGAGTGTGCTTTGTAAGGGAACATAATCTGTTCTAGTCAAAGCATAGTAATTCTTTATACTTTCTGTACTATCAGTACTATCCCACATCATCCTTGAGCGGGGCTGTTTCTTAAATGCCATTTTTTAGAAGTTTGAAATTATTTCTTACTGTTGTTCATTAGGAGCCATTGACAGAGGAAGATGGTAACTACTGAAGAATAGCACAACTTGGCTAAATTGAAGGGGAAGAATTCTTTTAGTATGGCTGTTAGGTTGAAATTAACTTCAATCCATCCACTAAAAAGTTTTTAATTTCATTACACGTGCTCCAGAAATTAATTTCTTGTTTAGTATTCTTGACTGGCTCTGCTGTAGCTCCTTTTTGCATGCAAATTCAAAATGCATACAGCTTAATTCCTCATACTTGCTTCCAACCTCTAATTTATCACAATTGAATTACTGTTCTCGGGTTCACTGTGCAATTAGTGACTGCCTGTTTGAATAGATGCACCTTTCTCTTTCTAAAAGTCAGGCTGCTAGATTTTCTTTTCTGCAATCTAATTTGCTTGAAGGCAAATGCATTACAGATAATCATAGAATGGCAATGAAAGAGATGTGCTCAGTTCCTATTTTATCAGGCTACCTATGCTTGATGAGTTCTCCTATTACTTTGGTTGCTCTGTTTATGTTACTGTGACTTTTTTTCGAGGAATGAATTCCTAGTTTGGATGGTCAGTAAGATAAAAGCCTTTCTTTTGTGTCTTATGAGCTGGTTGATAGGGTAGCAGACCTCAGAACCTTCTTGTGTGACTGCTATTTACTTGAATATCAAGTGCTTATCTTCTCATGCTTCCTTCTGTGGCTTACCAAGAGAGTTTTTATTATCTTCAACCCAAACTACTTTATTTTAAAAGGCTGTTTTCCTCAAAGCTTTCAGTCAGAAAATAGGACCTGGAAACATATAATCTATAATAAATCTCATCTCTTACATTGTGTAGTTGCTTATGTGATTTGTGAACTTTTGATCACAAGGGTGAGGAGGTCTGGTTGTGTTACCTAAAATAGAGGTTACAGTATTTTCACAACATTTCTAATCTATAGAGGAAAACAAGCAACTCCTAAAGCCTTTATTTCCAAATAATATGGAGAAGGTGAAAGAGCAATTGAATTACAATGTGCCTCAGAGAAAGTAAAAAGAAAATTGCTTCTGTAAAGAAGTCTCTAGTATAATTTTGTCACTTGGCTGTTTGTACCTGCCATTTTGGCCCCATATATTAACCCTAGCAGATAACTATGTAATCACCATACTTTCTATAGTAGGGGAAGAAAAGAAATGAAAGCAATTGATGGAAAAGAAATGGAAATGCAATGTTATAAATAGTGAAGTACAAAAGAGTAAGAACTAGTAGTGAAATATGAACCAGTTTGACAAATTAAAGCAAATTTTAATAAAATTGGAAAAAATGCAATTAAAGCTTTCGTGATACCTTAATGCCAGAAAGACATTGAAGAAAATCTTTAAAAATAGCTAGCTAATTCCACAGCTTTGAGTCTTGGCTGTTTATTTCTTTCAAATATTGGATAATTAATTAGTTAATAATTACAGATTTAGGTGAGGTAATATGGTAATATGTATCATTTTTCTAATAACAGTTGCATATTTCATTGCTTTTGGGATTCTTATAAGGAAAAAGGATGGACTGGTTACTGTTTATAATATTTATAAAGTTTACGTTAATTGGGAGTAAACTAAGTGAATTTCCTCAGTCAAGACTGCCTTGCCTATGTGACTCTAATTCCAGAAAGCATTGAAACACCACCATTACCTGGGCAGAAAAGAGCTGATGGAAAGGAAAACAATGGGGAGAAATATGGTAAAAGTTGTCCCTTGTGAGTGGTCAGTGGTCTCATCCACAAGAGTGGATCACTTGTTCAGTCTCACATAATGGAGGGAAATGTGCTTTTTCAGGGGTGTGCTTTTTCCATTTACGCAGCTTGTTTTAATGAAGCAGGAACTCAGAAGTGCTGTTGTTGAACTTGCTTTACTTTACCCTTCTTGGGAAAATTGAGTTTTCATACTTAATCACTAAAACATGACAGAAAATATCTGAAGCATGTACCACCTATTTTCCTTTCATCTAAATTCATTCATTAGCTTCCTTATATTAAAAGCCTCTAAGACACAATTAACCCTTTTTTAATACTGTGAAACTTAAAACAATCGGTAAAACTCATTAAAGCAGAGAAACTTACTTTCAAAAGCAGTTTAATATTAAGATTTTCCTGATTTCTTTTCTTATGAATAAAGTAGAATACTAAGGGTATGGCCATCACAGTTCCAGTCTTAACTGGCTATTCAAGTAATTAATGATAATTGGTTGCTTTGCGTTGCAGAACTGTGCTTCGTGATAGAAGATCCTTTGATGAAATAATTTTCTATAATGGAATGTTTTCTTCTGAGTATGCATCATATAATAATGATACTGTCAGCAAGTCCTTTTTGTCCAGTAAGAAGAAAATATAATTGAAGATAAAAAAGCATTACCTAAAGTCTCACTTGTTTCTCCCTCTTTACATTCTCTTATATTGTGAATTGTGCTATTCCCTCAAGAAAGCAAACATCTGCTTAGGTTTTCTGATTTACCAAGTTGTTTTTGTTTTTAACATCCTTTAAAATGCACAAACATGCAGTTAATTGTATTTTCAGTACTAACTTCATTGCTCTTGTGTTAACATACATGAAGGTTGAATTTCATCTCAATTTTAAAAAAATGTAATTTGCTGAGATTTTGTTAGTTGCCTTGTCTGTTCCTGGCATTATATAAAAAATCTTCGAATGGAGAAATTGATTAGAATTGCCAATATTCAGAATAACTTTCCAAGCTTATAGGCAACGTTGCTTTCATTCTGCATGTTTTTGCAGGATGAAAATGACTAATTGCAAAGAGAACTACCATGAAGTAAAATGGTGACTTTAAAGCAATAAACTGCCTTGGGTTTACAGTAACTGCAATAAAATTATCATGAAGCAGTGTCAAAGTGTTGATTTATTTGTACTACTAATATTAGAAGTAATGAAATTGTAGGATTTACAGGTATGGTTATAGCATTTACTATCTGTTTTATTATTCAAATCAACAGGTATTGTAATGTACAATCATAAGGTATTTCATAATCTAGCTTTTACTGAAGAAGAATATTCATAGGAAAATAGCTCTGATATTTAGCCTTCTGCCACAGAAGTGATCATACTGGATCTTTATATGGGTCATTTGTTGCCGAACTTCTAATTTTATCTTAAAACTATGGCAAAAATAAAACTAGGAAAAGGATGTGCTTTTAATTTTTGTCAACTATATTTGGTAACTAAATTTAAAGTAGTTGTATTTTCTAAAATATATGACTTGGAAACAAGTGCCTTTTTGAAATATGGGCAGGATGATTTATGTTCTGAAAGTGCTACTTGTTATATACTTAAAAACCATTGGATAACTAGTAGAACAGGATTTTCAGAACTGCTCAGCATCAACCTAATTCTGTCCAGAAGAAACTGAAAAATGAGAGGACTCAGACCCATCCTTAAAAATCTCCATGTGGCTGTGTGATAATATTCTTATCTGCTTCCTCAGTGAAGTTAAGGTAAAATTCCACTTAAAATTATACACCCAGTGAGAAATGTAATAAAAACCTATGTATAGGCAGATGTGAATGCTGTAATCTGCCAGGAATCCTCTTACTTGATGGAAAACAAGATATGATAGAGACAAAAATTTGGAAAAAAATTATTTAAAGGTAAAATGTATTTGGATACATATTTGTGTAGAGATAGGACAGCATTATGAATGGGAAAGTATAACATGAATTGCCATTGCAGACAATGTAGACATTTTAAGAAATAAAAAAGTTATAAAAATGTATTACTGATTTGTGCCTTGTTAATAAAATACCCTAATTCTAATCAACCATGCAATTATTTCTAACAATCTTTTCAGCTTAGCTGGTATGACTCCAGAATGCAAAGCTTTCTCAACCGCAATGATTTGCTGTAGCTACTTATCAGTACATTGAAAAAAATACTGTGATTCTTTATAAAGCTGTCCTTATCCTTCTTCTTAAGGTATGGGATGCTGTAGATACAGGCTGCTGTTTAAAAACATACTCCTGTCACTCCTGTGCTGTTCGAGCTGCCCAGTGGTCGTCTTGTGGAAGAAGGATCCTCAGTGGGGGCTTTGATTCCACACTGCATTTAACAGATATAGAAACAGGTAAAGGTCATGAAGGGTGCATTATAGCCCTGTCTTTATTGTGTACAGATAACTTGGGATCTTGTTAGCCTTATTCTTTCTTATATAGATAAAATCTGTACGTGAAAGTCAAAGTTCTTGAAGCATGTCCTTACTTTAAAAAATATATATCAGCAATTAAGAGTAGTTGGAGAAATTTGAGAAAACTGGAATATCTTTTTCATGATCACATATAATTTCTGTTGTCAGATACTACACAGATGAACAGAATGAAATGTTTATTTTTTATGCTCTGTCATGGTCATTTATTAAAGTGTTTGAGGAGCCTCTTAACGCTGCCTTCAGTTACATTTATACATATGGTTAATTGAAATATAGGCTTGTATCTCATTCTCAATTGGGTTGGTTTTAAATTTGTGCCTGAAGTTAATTGGGTGTTTGTTTATTTTTGTTTGTTTTGTTTTTTTCTGAACAGGACCTTAATTAGGAGTATAGAAACTTAAATTCTAGTATGAAACCTTGAGACTGAACTTGGGTTGCTTTGATGCATTTGTGGATTTGATTTGGGATTTGATTGTTGTAACCTTAACAAAACTAATTTCCTGGATGCTGTCTCTTCTTTTCTCTTTCACAAACTGAAGTACTTCTGTCAGCTATATTTCTTCTCTCCTTTGTGTATGTTACCAGCATTCATACAGCAGTGTTCACTGGAGCTGTGCATAATAGGACATCTGTGTGTGTGTGTGTAAATGAATTAGGTCCAAAATAGGACTCTGTCAAGGGAAGAGATGCCATTTTACGTTTTTCACTTATTTATTTTTAAGTGTTTAACTCCTACAAAGGTGCAATATTTCTTGTAAGACTACAGTAAGAATTCTTACAAAAATTACCAGCAGGTTTTGTCTAAGAGGATTTTCTCTTACATAAAAGCAAGGACTACATTGTATGTGAATATCTGGAGAGCAGAAATCCTATTCAGATGAACTGGGAAAGTGGCCAAGGAAATTTGTGAATATTGTTCACATGAGAAAAATATTCTTTTCCTTGCTCTAAGAATTTATTTTTCTCAACAATTGTTGTACCAGAAGTATTTAAATTCAGTGATGGCTGAAAGGGAGCTGTTGTAGTGTGGGAATGTAAAATATGTTATGGAATACTGATGTTCTGAGAATATTCAGGTTTTTTAATGAGAAAAGAGGTTTATATATCTGATGTACTAGTACATGAGGTTAATATATCAAGTCATTAATTTGTTAGACTTCTTGTCTTTTTTTTATTTTCAGTCTCAATACAGCAACCTTTCTAGTCTCACATATAACTGAATTTTACTAATCCAAGTGGATTTACTTTTGTCTGTGATACTTACAAATTCTAAACAGAATGGCTGTCTTTTTAATGGGATTTATAGCAGTAGTATAGATTTTATGTGTCTGAGTCATTTGAAGGGACTACTGTGGGAAAAATCTCATTTCATTAAATCATAGCACAACTTTCAAAGATACGTAATTTAAATCATATACTTTAATGTCTAACATCTCTTAACTATTCAGTAATGGGAAAGTAATCTGGATTAAGTTGATTGTAGTAGTTCATTTATACTGCTCTAGGAAGTGACAACAGTAACAAGACATATTTACTGCATTTCAAAGCAGGTAAGTTTATAAATGGTTCTTTCCTTATTGATGGGTGAGTTACGTAGTGTTTGTAGCTTCTTAAATAAACTATATGTATAAAATGAATGCTTATATCCTTGGAAATACCAGATATTCATTATTGCCTTATATAAAGAACACAGGAGCCCTTGTACTTTCTCTGAACTGCAGTTGTCATGTTGATGTTTGGACCTGACTTTCAGTGATACACACCTCATTTGGAAAAGTGTAATATGAGTGATCAGAATTTTATTCTGATTTCCTACGCATGCAAGGCAATTTCTGGGTTCCTTCCCTGTTGTAAAGTTACTCTTCTTTTCATGAATTTCAGTCAGTTCCTTTCAGAGAAACAGGGTGAGCAATTTGCCTCTGGAATCCAAATCAATTTGATATAAAAAGCCTCATTTCCATTTGAAAAACACTAAGGCAGCTATAAGATTTTGATTTACATTAGTTCACTGAATCATTCATTCTTCCTCACTCTTCATCAGTGCTGAGATGATTTCTTCTTTGATTAACTTCAGATAGATGTTAGAACTGCTCTTTCACAGAGGATTTTCAGATACCTTTTTGGTCTTCAGTCTTAATTACTTTCCATTGCTAGTCTGAACTAACTACTAGCATGTTTAAATGCAGTAAACGCATGCCAATGGGATTTTATAAATAATAATGCTCTCTTTAAGGCTCTATGCTCTTGTATCTTGTATATTTTGTTCTGGTTCAACACTTTTCCTGTGTTGTTTGCTAAAATCTAATCCTTCTTATCTTTGTTTTCAGTGCAAATTTTATATATTACATCTGTGTTATAAAAATTGTTACATGTCCTTCACTAAAAGAAACCTAATGGTCTGAAGAGAATTATTTTAAAAGCTTAGGAAAGGTTGCAAATACAGCTAAGTACGTGCATGGTATTGAGCTGCTCAGGTGCCTTTTTGGGTTTTTTTTTGCAATTTTCTGTTGGTTTTCTTTAGGAACATAGTTTCTGCCCTATTAAATCTAAATTGTTGTCTGGCTAATTGTTACAAGTCTGATGAGAGCTAGTTATGACATTCCTCTAAGGAATGTGCCAGCATAGTTTTAATGAACAGTGCTGGAATAAATTCCCCAGGAAATTTTGTTTCTAAGATTGGACTTCAGTTTGAGTATCCCTTGTCCTCCATTTTCTGGAGTGATATTTTTAATCTCTATAATCTGAACAACATCAGAATAGAAGCAAACACTGAAATCTCATTAATCGTGAAATAGAATTTTTGTCATTGGCGTAGAAATCCTGATATAAGGATAGAAAACACATCCTGAAATCCTGTCCTGCAGTTTTACACCATCAGACCTCCTGCCCTTGTCATGTGTATTTAATGAAAGTTCTCATGTATAAGAATATCTAAGATGCTGCAAGCAAAAAACAATGGGCTGATAGGAATCTCATGAAGTTCAACAAGGACAAATGCAAAGTCCTGCGTCTGGAATGGAGTAATCCTGTGCAACAGAACAGGCTGGTGATAAACTGGCTAGCAAGCAGCTTTGCAGAAAAATACCTGGGAGTTGTGGTGCTGAATATGAATCAGCACTGCTCTCTTGCAGCAAAGGACGACTACTTCATTCCAGGCCAAATTAGGAAGTATTTACCTAGGACACAGAGAAAATGATGCCAGGCTCTTCTCAGAGATGTGCAGTGAAAGGATAAAAGGCAAAGGACAAATATAGAAACACAAAATCTTGTTGGCTCAACTCAAGGGTCATCAAACACTAAACCAGGCTGTTAAGAGAAGCTGTGGACTTCAGTCCAACTTGCTGCAGCTGGACCTAATTCAAATAGGGATTTGGATTAGATGAGTCCAACCTGCATGATACTATGAAGAAGAATTCAAGTTAATGAGGTACAAGGAGTTTTCTTGTCCTGGTTTGGTTGAAAATAGATGTTGTGCAAGTCTTTTTTTAAACTCAATTTTTGTAGATTGTCATTTATTATCTTCAGTGGTCCTAGCACCAGGATGTCAAGATATGACTCTCCACAAACATGGTTTTCTTAAAAGCCGTTGTAAATATTCAGAATTATGGGTCTGATCCAAAATATGCATAAAATGTTTAAGGAACTCAAGGTTATTCATGAGTCATTCACATGAGTGGTTCTGTGGTTGCACTTTGCATGAAGCAAGTTCAGTACTGCAATATGGAGTTTCATAAATATTGGTAGATCCAAAAACTGCAGATGTGCTGCCTGGTGTGAGTTAATATTTTTTTTTAATTGTTCTATTTTATATACATTATTTCTTTATAAAAATAAAGCCTTTTGAATGGTTTCACGAATGTGATAATAATGCAGCAGTCTCAGACTCTCTGGTTTTGTTCATCTTTAATAACACCACACTCACAGTCATTTTCTACTATTGATAGTCCAGACGCTTCATTATTTACAGAGTAGTAAATAGAGTTATATTCAGAGAGCACTGAAAAAAATTCCTTTTAAAACAATTCTAGGTCAAGTACATTTGACATTTACCTTCTGCTATGTCCAGATGTAATGGAGATGCTCTACCAACTTTAGAAGGGTAATTGTATTTTTAAAATTTATTTATAACTATTTTATTTTTGGAATGTATGTTTTATTCATCAGTGGATTTTTCATTAGTCACAAATGAATTGGTATAATAGCATAGGCAGAACATTGGCTGGGTTGTTACTATTTGCATATTGTAGATACTTTTCATTTCTTTAATATTATGACAGAGGGAATGTTCCAAGAAATTTTGGCACATTTCCTATGTTACCAAATGCTGCAGTTGTATTTTAGTTCGTGAACTGAGCTTGATTTCAACTATCATTTCCGTAGAGTTATAATGGGAGAGTTTCTTAATGGAACATTTTGTACCTCCAAGAGGATGGTTCTAATTTTCTTTTCTATATATTTTTTTCTATTCTAATTTGGTAGTCCTATAGATATAGCAATGTAATTGTATTTTTCACGTAGGAGTTTTAGTTCTCATACCTAAACATTACTTCAGGAGAACTGTGACTTTCTTCTGTTCCTCCCTTTCTCTTGCACTACTATTTAGATAGTATGTTTTAAAATGCAGTAAGGTTTAATATGATACCTCAGAAGAAAGCCCAGTTGATTGATATTTTTTGTTTGCTTGTTTGTTTTATTTTTTTTTCTTTTGAGTGCATGCAAACACCCTTGATATGAGGTCAGATGTTTCCCCCAAGATTCAGCAGTTTTATGAAATATGTTGAATATAGTTTAGAGGTCACTCTCCAGCTGGGAGATAACAGCATTTTGCTTTTTATACTCACTGATATGAAGTCTTTGCAAAAAGAAGAGAGAAAAGTATTTATTTTGGGGACATTTTAAAGATTAAAAGATAAAACGATTTATTATTTCAAGCATCTTTGCATGCTGTGAACTTGTGAATATGTAGGGGAAAAAATTAGGAAAAACATGTAGTTAATATAACTTTGATTCTTGAAAAAACAATAAAGCCATTTGTGAGCACATCAAGACAGTGAATGGAGATGTAACAACCAGCACTGATTTGCTGAGAACAAATTATATCTGATCAATCTAATGGTTTTTCTTACTATTGTGCATGAGAGAGACTGTGACTGTAATGAAATTTTTTTGTATATATTGTCTTATGTCTTTTTGTAAACACAGTAGGGAAATCCGTTCTGCTTAGCAAGATTGCTCTCGTGTCCTCGTAAGTCTCAGGCGTCACTTTTCTTCACAGATTAGAGTAAGAAAGTAAGTGTTTTTGGGTTATGCAGGTAGGTGTGTGAACCTGAGGACCACTAAAAACAGGTGCAGAAGCATCCTGTGCTTGGTAACTGTGCTGATGTTCTGTGAAAAATTCACAATGTTAAATAGCCTTTAAAACATCTGATTTCACAGTTGAGCAGTTTCACAGTAGGCTGATACATAAAAATGCAGAAACATACATTCAGTGTATTTTTAAGATTTTTTTCCATCCTGTGTATGTGCGTGGTGAGCCTTTAGTGCATGAAGAATTGAATTAAAGCCTTTAAAGACTGTAAAACACACTGCAAAAATATAGGATATATTGTTACTGAAATTGTGAAAATTAAAGGTTGAGAGGAAAATTTGCTTTCTGCTTTGGAATAACAGCCTCTTGTACAAGAAAATGATATGTGGTATGGATTTTCCTTCAATTAGCCAATTTTCAGAAGACATAATTTTCTAGGCTATGAGTTGGTTGAATCTTTGTAATGCTTGCCTATAGGAATGAAAATGTGATAAATATATACACAATAAGGGTATATACAATCTTGCTGAATTACAAGTTTGTTATGGATAAGGGAGTCTTCTGCTTAAAGGCCACCTTTTACAGTATATAAAATAAGGCCCCCCAAAGTTGAATATTTGATGTTAATAAACTGAATAATTGTAAAAAAAATATACATAACTGTAAATAACCATTTTCAGAAAGGTGTAGGAGGATCTCTAGCAAACACTGTAGCTGGATTTCCTAAGCTGCAGGGATAGTTCCATCATAGCAGGGAAAGCAGCAAATTCTGCTCATAGTAGTATAACACACTAAATAAAATTTGTACAGAAAAGGGCTAAGAGTTGAAGCCATTCTTTCAAATTACTGAATGGCGTGAGCTAATTTGCTCCGTCATCATCTGCACTGATCTGTTCCACCTCTCAGATGGATATTTTTCCTAAATTTCTGAAGTTCTGCAAGTGTATTGTGCATAAATTTTAAATCTGGCAATAGGAGGGTTTCCTTTCTCTAACGTTGTGATCCTCCCCTTTTGAGTATGTTTACTGCTGCTTAGCTCATCTACATTCCAGTCTTGCTTCTCTTCTGTGACATGGCAGTAAAATGAAATTAATGTATACATCTAATAATGTCAAACTCTTCAGAACACTGTGCTCAGTTTCCAAAAAGAGATATTTGATTGAATTTCACTTTGGGGAGTGAGAGGACAAGAGAGAGAGTTGTATTTCAAAGTACTAATTGGAGAGCCTGAGTGTGTAAGATTAATGGTTAATATCTGCATTAAATGGTAAGGTAGCAGCTTAAAATAGGAAAAAGAAGGACATAAAGAGTATAGAGCTGAATAAGATTCTAATTGTTTGCATTTATTTTATTTATTATTACACTGTAATGTAGAATTCATAACACTGAGATCATTATGTTTTAATTATATTAGTGGCTGTCGCTGAGAGCTTTGGGATAAATGGCAGCCTCTAGAAGACAAGAAAAGGGCAAATACAGTGCCCATTTCTCTTTAAAACAGGGTAAGACAGAGTAGGAAATAGGAGCATTTTAGTTTCTGGAGAAAATATCAGGTGAATGATTGAATTATTTGGAAGCAGCTGGGGATAAAATTGAAAAATTGACTAATTAATAACAAATTATGTTAGATCAATCTTTCTGTGGAAAAGGTAGCAGCTTGTAGTTAGTAGATGAAACGCATCTTGAATTTAATGCACATCTTTTTGGTTGGTTTTCTTGTGTCTTAGGCTGGAGAACATGAATACACATTATAGAAAAAGCAGTTTTCAGAAGTCTTGTGTAGGTAAAAACAAAGTAAAGGCAGTGTTTGTCAAAAGGTTAAATGATGAGTTCCACTGGATCAGTTATGTATACGTCTAATGCCGTTTGGACAACACACTTTGTGGAGAACAGTGGTCACTTGATGTGTCCTTTATTAAGTTGTGTGACAGGATTAGTACAGATAGGCTGCATTTATGCTTATTTCTGGCTGTAGTCCCATCGAAAACTTGTTGATTATACTCCTGGAGTTTTTATTAAGCTGGGAACTAGTAGGAACCAAATTCCTTTGGGAGCAAAATGCTATTAAACTGACTAGTGAGCCTCCATGGGGAAATTCAGTATTTTCTCAAGTGCTGTGGATGAGAGTGGCTTTTCTAAAGCCCCCACAAATGACACCTGATAGTGGTGTACATGAGAGCAATATCTTGTTGTTTCTATAACTGATGATTTTAATACTTTCTTCTTTCCCTGTGGAGTCTTTTTTTTCCCCTTTAGCTGTTGGGCAACTGAAAGCTCCCATGGCAAGAGATGGTCACTGTTAGATATGACTTGTTGAGAGAACCTCTGCTGCCCTTATGACTTCTTTTCTCATTTTGGGGAAGAAACTTATGGGCTAAATGAAGTGTTTCACTTAGTAGTGACAGAGCGACTCTTTACATCTTGCATGGGCAATCAGTGGAGAATCATTTTTAAAAGGACAAAAATCCCCTGCAAATACCAGTATTCACATACAAAAACACTCACCTCTGCCTTGCCACTGTTAGCTTGATGAGCACATGAGATGAAGTAAAATCTTTTTCTTCTCATCTTTAAACTGAATAAATAAATAATTTGACAAGTTTTAGCCTCTTGACTGTGTAAACTGAGTTCTGCAGATGGAGAAAATGGAACTGGTGATGAAGTAAAATAAATTGGCCCCAGATCATGAAATAAGCATAAAAAATCTATATGAATGATTTTCAGTATTGTACACCTAACAGTAAGTATTTACATCTGTCAGTAATGTTTTTAGCTGAAAGTATTTTCTGTTGTTTAAGAAAGCCTATTTTAAGACACCCATCACTTGCAAAAAATGTAGATTAAAGTATATTTTAAGAAGCTTTTGTCATAGTATTTTAAAGGATTTTTTCTTTTTTTTTTTTACTTTTGCACCTCATGTGGCTTAAAGCAGTAACTTTATTTAATGTAGATCTTTAAATGTGATATGTAGAATATAAATCACAGTTGATATTGTGAAAATGAGCAGATATATTTATCTTGGTCCCTGCTGCTGTTCCAAAAATTTATTTCAGTGAGTGTACATTAATATAATGAATTTGTTAGGATGAAAGGAAGCAGTGGACTGTGGAAAAGTTCTATAAAATAACCTAGCCGAATTCTGCTGCCTTCAAAAGTGTTGACAATCCATTTGATACCAACCACAGGATCCTGTGGAGATTAGTGTACACAATTAAATGTTGTGAACAGTGTATCCATGGGAACAACCTTCATATGATGGTATGCAAATTATTTCCTACTTTCGTGATGAAGTTTCAGTCCTGCCTTTACACAAAGATAAGTAAACAACTCAAGAATTGTAATATAGATTGAGATGTGGTGTTTCTGTACAGGCAATGTTTTGTTCTAGTTATTTTTGTCTCACTGAAACAAAGACTGTCATCTCTGTAAGGAAACATTCAGCCATTGGATTTGTAGATTTATTCCTGCATGTTGTCTGAACTGGGACCTTGGTGGAACTCCTCTCCTTAGTGTGGGAAACCACTCGTTCTCTCCTTTCAGTAGGAAGCAGTCAGTGGTGCAGAGGCCCATAAGCAAAAGCCGTCTCATGTGGACAGAAATTAGTGAGTTGTCTTCTATTATCATTAAGTTAGAGTAGCCCCAGATACTTGAAATGTGTTAATATAAGCATGTTCACCTTTGACAACCTTGATATTTTTCAAACTAAATCGAAATGAATAACATATTTCATTTTCTGCTCAAATTTTAATCTCCACTTTTCCCTTTATTTTAGGGAAGCAGATATTTAGCAGCAAAACAGAGTTTAGGATCAGTGCGCTCAAGTTTCACCCTACAGAGTCAAATATTTTCCTTTGTGGAGGGTTCAGCCCAGAAGTTAAAGCTTGGGATATAAGGACTTCTAAGGTAAAGGAAATCTTTTTTCTATTTTAGAATGTTTCCTAGTCTGTGTGTACTGTGTTTTACTAAGCTACTAGATGTACTGTAATGTAATATTATTCTGAAGTATTTTGGGTTTGTCATTGATTGCATTCCTATTTGTTGATGTGAACCTCTGTAATGTTTTTTTAGTGCTAAGAGGAATATTGTACACAAAAATACTATTTTTTTTCTGTCTGTAGATATAAGAAATCTAATTGAATTAAACAAAGCCAATAGCTCACTTCAGGATTGTGAAAGGCAGTTGGGTACTAGGAAGCAGTAGAGATAACTTGCTCTTCAAGCTGTTGCATGTGGGTCAGGATGTGTGTTTCTGTGCCTTGCATGTAGAAGCCTGGAGTACTTTTTGCATTCATGAAGGGCCACAGGGCTGTGTATAGCCTCTGCTTTTACTTTATCATGAACTGTGAAGAACAATGTGCACCCAGCTGCCATTCAGAGCTCAGGGAAGACCAGAACTGTACTCTGCCAGGGGGAAGCGGAAGGTAAACTGACATCCTCAGGCATGGAACAGTTCAGAGAGAAGCAGTGACTGTAAAGTGAGTAGTTCTTTGTTTTCCTTTGAATTTGTGTGTGGGTGGAACCTACTCATTGTAGTTAGCCATCTGTTTGCTCTTGAGGATGGTGGAAGGGATCTGAAAAAGATAAGATAGCGTATCAATAGTGCTTTCCTGTGGCACCAGACAAGGTATCAAACAGTATTTTATTCCAAGTAATGAAGACAATAAATGTGTTTGTCTCCTAAAGCAGCTCTTTCCTTTCAGATTTTAAATTCTGATGGTGCCTCAGCTCAACCACAACCAAAGTGTCAACTGATATGTCTGGCAAACCTAATTGTAATTCACATCTGCATAAACATAGATTCACAAAATGTTTCCTTGTGCACAGGAGCAGGTATGGAACAGCTCCTGCTTTTTAACCTGGACAGAGGCTGCAAAGCAGCACACACATCCCAGGCTTTGATTGCCAAATATTGTCAACCACCTTAGCCTGATGTTCTGCTGAATGTGCTTCCTACAGAAATATATGGTTCTCTGTGGTGCAGTACTGGAGTTGGCTGATTGACAAAGGGTGGTTTGACTGTATTGGAAAGTTTTCTTGGTGAAACTGTTCCTGAAAACTGGCAGTAGAGAGGAAACACGTGTCCTTCACCAATGAACGGTGTAGCTGGAACAGGGAGAAGGCAAGTAGAGAGGTGTAGACATAGTTTACATGAGGCATTATACCAGCAAGGAGCAGACAAATGTGTTGAGATAGAGGTTCAGTAGCAGATGGATGTGCAATTTGTGAGGTACTGACCTTTGTAAAAGGCATTGTAAGGCAGCAAAGGAGCAAGGCCATATTGATAAACTGTAGAATTTAACAGCTAACCCGTTCATATCTTCTGTAGTTCTGACTACCAATAGCCTGGTTTGAGATGATGTTTTGATATAGTCATCATCATGGCTGGGCTTCGTGAACGAAGATTTGGGAAGGGCTCTACCCATGTTTGTTACAAGCGCGCTGGTGGCTAAAAAGGCCAATATGAGATAGACGTGTCCGGTTGCAAAAGGCACAGCAGAAAGACTCCTTAGGTGGTATATTCTGCAAGACACGATTCTTTCTGCGTTGTCTTTTCTCCTCAAGAGTGATCCTGCGTGCTTTCTCAAAAGCACCAGCAGCGTTAAAGATAGCGTGTCTCCAGACCTCCCGATTGGAGGCCAGCGTAGACCAGTTATGTTTACGTTTAGCCCTGTAAGGCCATCCATCTAAGAGAAGGTCACTCTAATCAAACCTACGTCCTGAGGACCTCACTGCCACCGTCCAAGCTTACTCGGCCCTGGCAGATGAACCTCAGGATTAAAGGGTGGGTTCAGTTCCGCGCATACTGCATCTCACCTAAAAAATCCACTGCGCAGGCTGGAAGGTTTTCTACCCACATTTGCAAAGCCCTGTAGCCACGGGCGAGGGTCGAAACAGCAGGTGAAAGGTGCTCTGGAAGCCGCAGACCCAACCCTGCATGCAGGCGGTTCAGGATATCGGTCATTTGAGACTGACTGGAGATGACAGTCTCGTTTGGCAGCATCCTGAATGACCAAGCAGGCTTTTTCAAGGAGAGCACTGCTTGCTTCTCTCATAGAGGGGCCTAGAAAAGAAGGCCTAACCAAAGCTCATCTCCCCCTTCACCCGGTTGGTTAACTGCAGGCCAACAGGCATCTTCTTCCAATGTGGTTGCACAAAGATCAAAAGACAAAGGCCTACACCTGCCTCCAAAGGTGTACCTAAATTAACTCTAGCATGCTGGAACATCAGAACCATGCTCGATTCTGCAGATAGCGGACGTCCTGAGTGTCACTCTGTCCTAATTGCCCACGAACTATCACGTCTCAACATCGACATTGCTGCTCTCAGTGAAATGGGTCTTCACGAAGAAGGCAGCCTTAGAGAACATGGTGCCGGTTACACACTCTTTTGGTCAGGTAAACCCAGAACCAAAAGTCATCTTTCAGGAGTTGGCTCCACAGTCAGAAACTTCATCGTTCCTAAACTCGAAAATCTGCCAACAGGTCACTCTGACCACATTATCTCCCTACACTTTCCACTACACAACAAGCAACATGTTGTCCTCTTTAGTATATATGCCCCGACTCTCCAAGCTGACCCTGCTGAAAAAGATAAATTTTACACCGACGTGCGCCGCCTTACCCAAAAGGTTTCTGCAGATGATAAGATCGTTATCCTTGGTGATTTCAACACCAGAGTAGGAAAGAACTTTTGATATAGTAACTTTTGTGTAAACTACATATCTGTCAAAATTGCAGAGGAAAACTGCAGTTTTCAGTATGTTACCACTGCACAGGTTTAAGAGACAATAGTTATGCTTGGGATCACCTTTGTGTGGGTTGCAGGGGATGACATAAACTGTAGGTGTCTGTATGCATAGCCAGTAGTGAACACTTTAGGTGAAAACATCAGTGATTCATTTCCAGAGGACAAACAAAACCAGTAAAAATCATTTATGTCTATGTAGAAGGAGAACCTGAATACTTAGCATTTTATTAATTTGATTATACATTAAGTCTAAAACATCTCTCATGTTTTCTACTAGTTAGGGAGTGTATTATCTTTATGTTATTTAAACAGTATTTTATTGTATCTTTGTGCTTTACTGCCCAACTTTGGCTTTTTTTGACCCCTTGCTTGTGGGCCTGTGTGTGATGTCTTTTTCAAATGGGTACAGTGGTGTATTTTTGTTTTCATGGGCCATTCCCTTTTCACTTTTAATACCTTTGCCAAAGTAGATGGGGTAGTTGTGATTATTATATTATGAATGTTTCTCTTCGAGTGACAGTACTGCTGTTATGTGCAGTATGTCACAACATTGCATGCTGTGGCATCCTTTGATCCCATTTTACAACGTGATTTCTCAAAAGGAAGTGTGTTCCATGCCCAGGATGGTATATACAGCAAAAAGGAGACTAGCAGAATAATGTGTTTGTATCTCTATGACTGACCATATGCCCATCTTTGCAATGCTGAAGATCCAGGTCTCCTTGAAGAGCTGTTGATCCCTGGGAATTGTACACAGTGTTTGTACCTGCAGGACACTCCAACGCTTAGAAATATTATGTGTAACTGTATTTCTGTGAGCTGATGCTAATGAAGAGACAAGGGAAACATCCCAATGTTATTACAACCAAATAATTTACTTTTTGAGAGAATAAAGAAGTGAATGAATATGTATTCTGACCAGTAAAATAGGAAAAGTTTTAGACCGGGTAAAACAAAAATCCCAGCCTGTTTCTTTTGTCTAGGTCCTGTACTGGGCTCTCTCTGGAAGTTTTAGAAATTATAACCTACTTTGTTCATTAGGAAACAATTATATTTTTGTAGAACTTTACCACTTGGAAAACTAACCAAAAACTAGTGCATGAGAAATATTAATTTTAACAACCAGCAGTGTCTAATCACCTTAGAAACTGGAAGGCTTGGTAACAGATATTGATCCTTTTTTTTTAGATGTTTTATATGCTCATTTAAAAACCATAAATTTTTATGTACTGTGATTGTCTAAAGCAGCAGTGTGGTTCACTCTCTTACTCTGAAACATTTCTAAAAGGGGGAGAGAGCTTCTATTATCCTTTTATTACTTTTTATCCCTCCATCTAAGGTAGCTGTATCTCAGTGATAGACTGTTAGTCACCTAGATTTGTATTGGTTTTAAAATTTGAAGAACTCTGTGTGTGTACTGAGTGGATGTGGAAGGTCATAGATGAGTGGAGAAAAGGGGTGAAATATCAAACTCCTATCTGATTTTTTATGGCTGCTTGTTGCAGAGTGGTGAGTATCACCTATACATCATTGCTGCAAAATAATGTAGTTACATTTCAAACTCTCAACCGTAGAACCCTATGTTGATTAGACATGAATTATCAGCATCATCAGTATGTCATGTCTGCTTCTCCCTAGTGTGGGGATTTCAGTGAGTTTTTCAGGAGTTCCTGCTTTCAGCTTGTATTGTTATCTTTATTCACATATCTTTTCTATCTTACACTGTTATAGCCATAGTTAAGACTAGATAGTGTCCTGGCCAATATTTTGAAATTTATCCTGTCCCAACAAGTACAATTTGCTCTTAACTGAAATAGGTGTCTGAGTCTTCTTGCCACTTTGTTTCAATTTTGATGCAAACAACCTTTATATCTTCAAAGTGCTTTCATCCTAATTCATAACAAGATTTTCCTGTTTTGCCTGTTCTTTCAAGTGTGTTAACCTGTCATTCAGCTTGGAATGATGTGTGGGTGAACTAATGATCCTTTTTGTTCCCATCATCATACTCCTGATAGCCTTTTCAGGCTTTGCAGCATATTTTATCAATAGAGTGAGTGCCCTAAATCAGGAATCTGAATCTTGTTACTCATTGCACATTGAAAACTCAATTTCAGTATTGGCTGATAATTCAATTTCAGGGGTCATTCTTTAGGATTTACTCCTATGTTTTAGCATGTCTTAAAATTAACTCTGAGGCAAAATGATAATTGTATATCAGGAAATAAGTGGATTTTTCGTGGAAATTCAGAGCAGAACATTAAGCATCACAGATGTAGAATGAGAAATAGTAAAAATGTTATCCAATTATACATACATGCAGTAGTTTAAATGGGCTTCTTTATGCTAGTGTGCCATGCTGGTGCTTTCGTCTTATGGAAAATGACATAGAATAGCCGATAGTGATATTTTTTAAAATTAGTACTTCTGACCAGGGCCATAAATTTATGAGCATAAATTACTGATATTTGTTAATCACTTGAATGTGGTACAAAAATTGGATTTCCAAGTCCCAGAGAAAATTTATCAAGGTAGGTTCGAGGCAGCCTTTCAGCTACTAAAACGTTGAGAAATTTTAGGACAGCTAATAGCATCCCTGCTTTACACAATGCAAACCTTGGTGACTTATGTAAATTAATCTTTTCAATTCAGTTTGACAGCTCACTCCTGATACAAGGGGAGTGAGCGAGTGGCTGCATGGTACTTAGTTGCTGGCTGGGTTTAAACCACCACAGAAATGTACTTTAGGCTATTAATCAGAGAGGCAGATATAAAAGAAAAAGGAGGAATATTGAAAGATACTTATTGCTATCCTTGTTCTGTTGAGCAAATAGGCAAAGTGGTTTCAAATGTAGCATTGGGTATTAAGCAAGACAAAGAATGAAAGAACAATAAGGGAGTTTAAATCTTTAAGATAAAGCTAAGCAATATACTTCAGAGAAATGAATGGATGGAACAGCTTGTTAACTGCTCAGTGAAATGTAAAGTATACAGGCATCTCACAATTACAGGGACAAGTAGTCAAAGCCTGAAAAAAAGAAGAATAAAAGAGGCAGATGAATAGCCTGTAGAGATTTATTATAGTGGTATTTTTGTTTGTGTTAAACCCAGTTTTGTCTCTCTGGTGAAGAGATTATTCTGGAGATCTTATATTGCTGTATAACAGATTGATTGAATTTATGAAACATTTGGAGAATGTTTATAGAGACTTTATGAAAAGACCAGAAAACTTGGAATTGAGCTGCTATGTTTAAAAAAAAAAGGAATCTGCAGTGTAAACCAAGGAGAGAGCATCATATTAAACAGCCCCCATGGGATCTTTGGACCTTGGAGCTGAACCTAGATAAACCTTGTAAAATGCCCTGTAAAAAGAAAGGTGCAATAACCCTGAGACCTTAAAGTAGGTATGTGTTTTAGAAGTATTTCCTTTCTCTGAGCTGTGGAAGAATTTCTTAAGATGTTTAGCACAAGCCAGCACAGTAACCCTTCATTTTGGCTGATCTACATTAGCTTTTCAGACAGCATACAATATATATTCCAGCCACTTATTCTACCTGAAATTTTAATATGCCTTGAGATACCAAAGAGAACAAAGGGTTGAGATTTGTATCCTTTAGCTCAGCAATAAGGACCTTATTGTGTTCACTAAAGGAAATATGACTACAGATAATTTTTTTTGCCTTTTAATTTAGGTTTCTAAGCTTACACAGATGTACTATCAGAGCAAGACTGCAACGGTGGCTGTCTTATACTGATAATACTTTTAAAGGAGATAAAGTTCCTTATATCATGAGTGAATAGTCAAACTGAATTGAAACAATTTATTTACATGTGTCAGCAAGGCTTGTATAGTGTAGAGCAAGGATGCTGTTAGCTCTGCTGAAAGGACATACAGCACTCAAGGCTCACATCTGAATGTTCTCATTTAAATTTTCTAAATGTATCCATTAATTATTTTTTGAGTTTTGCATATTTTACCTTTTATTTACATTTTGCTTTGATAAAACTCTTAACATTTTGTAAGCATTCAAGAACTGGTTCTTTATCATGTGCATACAGAAATGCAAGGGACTTTAAAATTATGGAGATCACTAACATCACTAACATAGTTTCTGGATTCTGTTAAAAACAGGGGAATAATTTACTCAACTGATGGATATACTCTGTTTCTGACCTCATCTGTTGATGTTCATGTGTTCTGTGTCACAAACCAATGAGGTCTCTTGGAGCTTTGGCAAGAGTTTTTCTGCTATAACTGTCAGAACAGCAAGTGCTGATGAAGCACCATGTAGTACTCTAGAGAGGGAATAAGTGGAAGGTGGCAGGGCTGTGGCTCTGATCCTTAAGCAATATTTGAAGCTCTTAGACTTCCATAAATGCAAATCCACCACTTATGTTAAACAAGGAGGAAAGGAGAGCAAGGGCATCAGGTAGTGGAGACCCAGTAATATGACCTGACAGCCATAGAAGGAAAAGGCTTCGAAGGAAAGATTATTTACAGATATAAGAATAAATGACATTTAAAAAAATTATAGGAGTTAAGGTTGACTGTGTGAAGCTTACTTGATGTCACTTTATGATGTTGGACTTTGATAGAAGAACTAGAGAAGCTGGAGACGGCAGGAACTAACCTGGGAACTGTGTAAGGAGAAAAGTGGCTAAAGAGGAGATCTCAAGAAAAGAAATTGACTGGGAGGAATTTAATGAAGTGCTTCGGGCATGGCTCTAAATGGAGACAATGTTTATTATTTTATTTTTGGAAAATGTTTGTTACAGAAAGTGTTGTGTTAGCAAAATCAATATAAACACAAATAGAGCATTATGACTTATTAAAAATGGAAAGAGTACAAAGGAATAGAAAGGTTCAACCTTTTGGGATTAATAACAAAATTTTGTCAGGACATAAGGAAAGTTTGAAAAAAGATGCATATAAAGCTAAGGCAAATTTAAGGAAAAGGTAAATTTGAAGATTTACACAGAATTTTCCATTTTTGAAATTGAGGTCTTCTAAGATATAGAACAAATTAACTAGAAAAAATCATGGAAGCTGTTCTTTCAAGCTTTTAAAATTACTCTTGAAATGAACTGCAAAGTTTTATTATTAAGAGAGGTCAAGGCAGAGTAACAACAGTTTCCCTCTCACTACCCTCCATCTTGGTTTATTACTCTGAACATTGTTTAGCTATAAAATTGTAACTACCATCTACAGCTTTATGCTTAAAAAGAAAAATATTAAAGAGATGCTTTTTATGTTGTTGAGCTATTTCTCCACACTTGAGTTTATAAAGAAATAAGCCTAAGCCATTAAAGCACAGTTAAAAAAATTAATAGAGTACAAGTGTACTGCATTTGTTTCCTTGGAAACATTCTATTGCAATTTCTTTCAGATGAGATGCAGTTATTTTATGTTGTATTTAGGAGACCCTAATGAATTTGTCTCTGGATAGCATATAAATATGAAAAAAGGCTGTAGCAATTGGTGGAGCTACTTGCACTTCTGGTTTCTATAGAAACAGCCAATACATTGTCATGTACTGGTGGTATTAGGAAGAACAAGGTAATTAAAATAAGATGATTTATGCAGTGCTTTAGAAAACTAAAGTTATTCTTCTCAGAGAAATCCGTTCTGAATCCATGAACAAAAAGTTCAAAGAAATATGGTGGGGGTATATTTTTACTTGCGTAATAGCATTTTTTTTTTAGATTTTAACATTCAGGGGTCCTTTCTGAATGTGAAGGCACATTTTCTGTGTCTGTAGCAGGTAGGTGAGCAGTCCTGCTGTGTTTATTTGGAAGCTTCATGTGGTGGTATTGCAGATCAGAATCGTAGACCTGCCTGTGCGTACCATCGCTCCTGGAGCCACTGCTGCTGGAGAGACTGAAATGAGCCAGGAAGGAAACATGCCCCCTTTTGGGGTGGGAGTATTCAAGTGAGAAGCTGTCAGGGAAGAGCCGTTCCGGTTTCAGCCCGTTTCTAGACACATTTTACACCCCCAGCAGTGACCAATATGCTTTTGAAAAACAAGAAACTTATTTATCACAATTCCCAGCAATGGTTATCCAGGCGTTTCTAACTTACATTTCGAGGGCCTCCTGCCTCTTTGTCTTTCATGGATCCCTTTGAGTTTTCATGCTGTGGAATGGGTTGTTCTTGATCTTTTTACATCTTCAACTTCCTGTAGCAAGGAATTCAGCTTAAATATGTAGCGTTTGAAGAAGCATCTCATTCTGTGTGTTTTGAAGCTGCCTTCTGCTTGTTTGCAGTCCAGAGTCTTACAGTGGAAGAAACCACTCACCTTCTCCGTGCTGCTCAGAATTAATTTCTGATTCTTTCAAATTCCCCTCAATCATCTCATTTCTGTACTAAAAATTCCTTGATTTTGCCCTAAAGGGTCTGTGAGTTCCTCACAGAAAAGCCATTCTCTATCTTCCCGTGTCTTTCTTATATGTGGATTTCACTTCTTGTCCTATTTGAGATGGGAAAATAATTTTAAATAAAAAATCTGATGGAAAATTAATCTTTTCCCCCTAATAAACAGTTGACGCCTTCTATCACAAGATTCTTGTACCTTCTCAAGCAATCTGAAATTGACTTTAAAAAACCAAAAGTGTACATTGTTCATATCTAAAGTCTTAGAGATCAATACCAGAGTAAGGTCAAACACTTCATCTTAATCAGACTCTCTTTCCTTTTAATGATTCTCAAGACCCCTTGATAATCTTGAACTGTGTCCCTGAAAACAGAGCAGTTACAAAGAGAAAAAAAGTATTTTTTTTCAACTGGATAAAGACAAATACAGCAGTCTTCTGCTAAAACACTTCAAGAGGGCATAAGACTGTAGTATGCTTGATCTTCTTGCCTATGATATTATCATATGTTTTGTTTAAAATTGTCATTATCGTTTTCAGATGGGGCTCAGAGGCATAAATTAGATTTGTCATGTGGTTATGGTTTTGTTGTGAACACATACCTAAAAAGCAAATAGCCCTCTGCCTCAAACTTTACTCTCTAGATAGATTGATGTAAATGACTTGCACTGCAATAGTTAAAAAAGCTTCTAGCTTGTGCAAAAATAACCTTTCTTTTAAGTTAAAACGTACTTTTTATTACTGGTAGTGGTGTAGTACTGTTTCACAGAAGAAACTTAAATGAGTCCCACACTGCATTAATTACTCAACATTCCAGTGGGAAAAGGCAGTTCCAAGCCAAAATATGCGATCTAAAAAGATAGGACGAGAAGTGGAAGAAAAGATATGCCCAGTTTTACAGATTGGAAGCCATGGCACTGACTGATTAAGGATTTTTTTAATGACCAGCCAGATTGCCTGTAGTCCTGCTAGATTTGTTTTGAGACCTCATCTACTGATGCCCAGGGCAAGGACTATAAAAACCCCCACATTTCTTTCTCGTCACTGGCATAAAACTTGAGTGGCTTTTTGAAAAGTGCAGTGCACGTAGATTACAGGTGACCAGCACAGAGCTGGGGCAAAGAACAGCTTCTGAATTGCTTGTGTCGAGGCTTTGAGATTTCTTGACAAACCAAATACTAGGCATTGCATGTGCTTTATTGCAGAGAAGTATTATAGAACACTCCTCTGAAATATATACCTTGAATTCAGCATCACAGCATGCTTTCCAAATCACCAGGACCATAAGAATCTGTTTGAAGCTGATTTAATTTGCTTAAATTACCTCTCTTGTCGAATGCCTGCAGCCATGAACTCTTGCCTTAGTAAAGAAGCTTTGTTATTATGTTGGATTGTGTTGACACCAGAAACTATTAGTCCTTCCTTTGAAATGAATTCTTTTATGTCCAGAAAATGCTTAGATTGAAGAAGTGGACTGTGGTTTTCCAGTGCTTATGGGTGATAAATCTGCAAATAGAAAAAGAGGAGAAGGTGTTATTAACAAACTTAAGCCAGCAGGGTAGGCCAACTGATGCTTTCCCCAAATAAGTTCCTCAGGCATGTAATGAATTAATTGTCTAAGGTAGAATAAAGCAGGTTTAATTATGAATGCTTTTCTGAGTAGGGATGTTGCAATTAGTTATTTTTGAAAGATGTCTTTATGGGGCAATTTAAATACCATGTATATCTTATTCCCGACTGCTATTCAAAGTGTTAGTTTGTTGTTCTCCAAGTCAGTTCTTACTGTGTGGTTTGAAGAGTGAACAGCGTGGTTTTTCTCAGGTATGTATCAAACATATAGGAAAAAAAGGTTTTTTGTAGTAATTTTTATAAAGACAGTTTCCTGTTGCAAAGCTAAGATACACAGGTAATTTTGTTATATCTAACAAATAACAGACAAGAAAATATTATTTAATGATTACTAGTGAAAATGTTGAAATTGATAGTGGCAGTTTCTGTAAGAGCCCAACAGGTTTTCAGCAAAAATTAAAAGTAGGTGCACAACCTCACAGTATCTTCTTGTTCCTTACTGAAAGATGTCTGTTGCTCCAAAGACTGTTAAAAATAAGTCCAAAACCTAAACCCTTAACAATACTGGACACAGTGCATGTGTACCCACATGTGTACCACCGTGGATATGCATATGTACGCACATTTCACAAGTTTGGGTTTTTTTTAGGTGATAAAGACCAAACAGTATGTCTGTGATTTTCTTCTTTAAAATAGGAAGATATTAAAGAATCACTGCCATGAATCACCGTTTGGAACTTTGTTGTCATTTATTGCTCTATATCGTCGTTCTTCATTTCCCAGCACTAATTGGCCTTTGCTTCTGTCTCTGTGTCTGTTTCTGCACACTTGTGCTGCTCTGCACTCTGGTTTTCCGACTCTCTGATTGGGACTTGTCACTTCTCTGAAGGTCTCTGCTGCTCAGTAGTTGCCTCCTCAGTCTGTCAGGACTGTGTCCACTCCTCTCAATTTAACTTTATTCTTCTCCTGCAGTCCCTACAGCTCTCAGGTTTCTGTATGGTTTTCCATTTCTCATTCCAGACAGCTATTATATTTTGTGGTTTTTTTTTAGTTTAGTTTATTTTTTTTTTTCATTTTTGCTCCTGCAAAATAGCTTAATTTTCTACTTTACTAATGAACTATGGACTTCCTTTTATAACTCTGTGAAGAAATATCTATGCATGGTGATTTCTCCATAGAGAAAGTGGAGGCTATAAATATGGAAATATCCCTTTTGGCTTTACAAAGTTTAATTGCTTTGTATATTATGCAGATTCTGAGGCTGAAAAATCTGATGAGAGGAAGTAACACGTTTGTCTATTCACTATCTTAAAAATGCAGGCAGATTGCTGAGAAGTATGCCAGTTTTTTGAGTTTGCAGGTTTACGTCTTGTTGCTGTTATTACAGGCTGTGTAGGGTGCTTGCATGGCTGAGCTTCGTCACCGAATGCAAACATCATGTTTCTAAACTGTGCATTTCTCAAAGCCTGTGAAAAGCAGTTGGAGCAGGTGCTGGTGCCACCCTTGTACATGCTGAGATCACAGGAGTCAGAGCTGGAAGGGACCTCAGGAGATGAACCAGTAAATCGCTACCCTAAAGCAGGATCAACTAGTTCTGAACATTTCCCAACAGTCACAGGATTTTTAGCTTGAGGCAATAAATCAAGAAGTTCTCATGCTGTGTTTGATACTTTAAATGATTTTTCTTTTATTGGTGAAAGTATAAAACGGAGATGTAATCCATGATATTTTACTGTGATGCCTGAAAATCGTTTGGTTGGTTGTTGTTTTTTTTTTTAAATGTATGTGCTTATGGTGCCTGCAAAAGGTCTGGACCCTGAAGTCAGAAGTTCCTGGCAATATTAGGGGTGTAAGGTAGGCAAACTGAAATGCCTCACAAAGTTAGGAGTCAGTATAATGCTTCAAGTGCATACTTTCTCTGCTCTGTTGGTTTTTCTAGTGACATTAGAAGAAGGACTAACCCCTGAACACCCCGTCAGAAGTGCAGGCTGCTATGTTTTAGCTATCTTTGAGAGAGAGAGAGATTTAGATATTAATAACTAGGAGTCTTCCAGTGTCCTAGTTTCAAGGATCACCATATTCAGAGAGATGGTGTGCTTTGATCTGGCCACTTGCCTTGAAGTTTTTCTTCACTAGAGGCAAATGAGAAAAAAAAGAAAGCAGAAGTATTGGTTTGCAAAATTCTAATTAGACAACATAGGTACAAAATTTCATGAAGGAAGATGGAAAGAAAGGAAATTCAAATTGTTCATGTATTCCTTAGAATAGTTCAAAATATGTCTTAATTTTAAGATCCATCTTACAGGCTGTTAAAATATTCAGAATCCTGTGGCTGAGTAGCCATTTCTGCATGGATCTAACCCACTTTTTGTGTACAGTGGGAATCTCTCCAGGATTAGCTTGTACCCATTACCCTTCCTCTTTTCCATGTAACTCTTTGTAAAAAGAGGGTCTCCATCATCTATGTAGCCACTCTTTAAATACTGGAACATGGTTATAGGGTTTCTTCTAAGCCTTCTTTTCTCAAGGCTGAACAAGCCTGGTTCAACCAGCATCCAGTTGGCTTTCTTTGCTGCAGCTCCATACTGTTCACTCATGTTGAGCTTGTTGTCCATGAGGACCCCCAGATCCCTTTCCACAGAGCTGCTGCCCAGCCAGGTAGATCACAGTATGTGCTGCACTCCTGGATTATATTTTCCCATGTGCAAGACCTTACACTTGTCCTTGTTGCACTTCATAAGGCTCTTGTTAGCCCACTCTTCCAGCCTATCCAGGTCTTCCTGCAGGGTGGCTCTCCCTTCTGAAGTGTCCATTTCCCCACTCAGTTTGGTATCATTGGCAAACTATGTCAGGGTACGCTTGATCCCATCTTCCAGATCACTTACGAAGATAATAAACAGCACTGAGCCCAATATCAATCCCTGAGGGACCTTACTTGTGGCAGGTTACGAGTTTGAAAGGACCAATTTAGCACCATTCTCTGGGTGCTACCTGCCAGCCAGGGCCTCGCCCACATTGACCTAGACCACAAAAACATAAATTTCTCTAGGAGGAGACAGTGGGAAACTGTATCGAAATCCTTGGAGAAATGCAGGTAGTCAATGTCCACTGCTCACTCCACATCAACTGAGCAGGTTACTTTGTTGTCGAGCACGATTTACCTTTGGTGAATTCTTGCTGGCTTTTCCAGTCATGTTTTTCATTTTGACTTCACACCGCCTTGGAGATGCCACTTCCTATATTGATGCAGAGGAATTCGATAGGGCTCCCACAAACATGGAGCATGACTCCTCTTCTTCCACGCCTCTCTTTATCAAACAGCCTATAGCCACCCATTGTGATCCTTCAGTCGTGTGATTTGTTTCACCATGTTTCAGTTATTCCCATTATATCATAACTTTCTGTCTGTGCACAGAGCTCCAGTTCCTCCTGGTTTTTCCCAGGCTGTGTGCGTTGCTAAACGTACACTTGAGGTGGCTGGTGTTCTGGTTCTCATCTTGAGAGGCAGCTAAGGGTCATTTGTTGCTGCTCTGGTTGGCCTGGCTTATTCCCCAGCTGATTGCAATGGTGTGCGTAGCATTGCCACTTTGGACTCCCCGATTGCCCTGAGTTCTTCAGTTTAAAGCCCAGCTCACCAAGTTGGCCAGTTTGCTGCCAAAGATTCTTTTTCCTCTTCTAGGGAATCAAGAAGAATTCATAATATAAAAGGGACCTTGTGTAGACCCAGCTCCACGACTTTGTGTTGTCTAGAGCTCTTTCTGGATCTAACTGTTATTCCTTGGTAATTTACAACAGAACCTTATGTATATATAAATATAATATATAAATTGTACAAACTGATGCTTTTTTAAAATCTCATTTAATTTTCCTGTATGTTGACTCTTTATATACATTGACCAAACTATTTAATACACTAGTACTTCAACATTTTAAATTGCGTTACTTTTTAATATTTAAAAATAATATATAATTTAATGGAGATAGTTATTAATACGAGGACGGGAAACATAGGTTATGATGTTCTAATCTGTCAAAAAATAACAAAGCCTTTTATCCACTAGGTGTTAAGAGTGTACAAAGCTGCAGTACAACAGACTTTGGATATACTCTTTCTCCCTGAAGGAAGAGAGTTTCTTTCAAGCACAGATGCAGTAAGCCGAGACTCAGCTGATCGTACCATCATTGCATGGGATTTCCAAAGTGCTGCAAAAATCTCCAACCAGATTTTTCATGTAAGATTAACAACTAGTATTGTTTAGGTCATGTTTTAGTATTTCATGCTTGTCAGTGTAGTAAAAAAAACCTTTTGATTTTCAATAAGATCATCATATGATGTATAAGATGCTCTTCGTGTAAGTTGATGACTTGCTTTATTTTCACATGTAGCACTTAATTGTTCTTAAAAAATGACCTTGAAGACTGAGAGATCTCGTGTTTAAAATATTTGCATTTCAATGTTAATTCACTGACATCCGAGCTATATTTAGGCAAGGACTCTGCAGTGTCATTCTAGTTTGCCAGCGGTGCATGGCAGGAGTTGCTATAGTGCCACATTTCTTTTCCCACATTTTTTCATACATTTTTCATCAGCTGCACTGAGGGCTGTTGAGAAGTTGAGTTTAATATTCACATAGTAATAGCAACCTGATACATGCATACAGATACCTAGTACAGCATAATCACAGGGGCAAAATTTGCGTTTATCAGTGCAGGTGCAGTGTTTCTCTCAGTCATCTATCCAAGCAAGACATTTAATGGACTAAATTGTCTAGAAAGACTAATGGCTTCAAAGGAGATTACCAAGGAAGTTAATAGATAATTTCAACTCCCTGGGTCTTTTTTGAAAACCCAGGTCTAATATCCTATGTAATATAATATGATTGGATTGTATATAGATGCTTTTTGGCTAAAATGAACAGTTCTCTGCTGACAAAGACATACAGTTGATGATTTAATGGGATTATTTCATGTTTAATTTCCATAGTTATGTCTTTGTCTTTGGATCTATCAACATCTTCAATAGACAATAGGTAGAAAAAAAATCCAACTGTGAGTATATAAATTACAGACCAGACAGGTTCAGCATCAAGGAGCAACACATAAATAAACAGTCTGCCCCCGCCCCTTCTCATGACTACAGCATCTCTGAAATGGACTTCTCACCTATACCCCCTTTTCTGCACTGTGAATAAACAAAACTTGGTAATGATTTTGCACACTCTGCTTCGCTTTTCTGAATTTCACCTTTGAAACCTTCTCCCACCTTCGAGGTGGAAAAAAACCCCTCATCTCTCCAAACAGAGTAGATCCCAACTTGATCTATTGCTTGTGTGCATTAACAAATGAATAGTTAAGAGCTCTAAGATAATCCATTACTACAGCATCCCCAGCATAACAGCACAGTGCTCCTGCAGATTGCATTGTGCTTTCTGATCCCATACTGTTAGACCCAGATTCTTCCTGGAAACACATGCAGTGCATTGTGCCCAATACCTTATGGTACCCAGAACTTCCTTCCCAGTCCTTCACTTCCAAATCACACTACAAAACCAGTCTGATGTTCTTCCTGCTCTACTATATAGCCCATGATGTCCTGGTGTTCTTCACATGCAGATACATCCCACTTAATTCGTATTCATGGTATCAAAATTCAGCACTGTATGTTTAGGTTAGGCTGAAACTAGAAGAGGTTTGGACCTAGTGGAAGCCTTGTGAGAGCAGTTGATTTCTGATGGAGTCCCCATGCAGAGTTCTGGAAGTAATCTTAATTCAGTCTTAAATAGGAACTCTAGAGTAAAACCAAGTCTTATTAATTACTGCAGATATTTGTGGATTTACAGCCAGCAGCAGCCTACATCACTGTCATAAGGAGGCTAATAATGATCCTTTTTATTCTTTTTTTTTATAAGAGTGAGGTGAAGAAATGTGTCTCTTTCAATGAGATAGTTTCTGTTCCTGTCAGTGTGGCCAGAACTGAGAGGATGGAGGATTTGAGAACTGTACAAAGTAGCGTGGAAAGCACAGTATAACTGTGGAGGAAGGGATATGGGAGAAGAGGATTCACTTTCATGTTCAAACTTTGGTTTTCCTTGGCAGGAAGAGGATGATTGAGAACCATCTGGTTGAAATTATCTTTCTTCAGTTGTTCTGCATATAATTATGGTTTAGAGAGATATGGCATTTTGGTCAATATCTAGGAAATTGAGGTATAGATTTGATTTAGCATTTGTCTTGATGTAAGACTTTCAGTGGTTTGTAATGAGTTAAGTAACTTTATATAATGTATGCTATGGAAAGGACTTATGTATACTTTGCCTTTTATGGGCTCTCAAATATATCAAAAGATAACTTGAATCATTTGAGCAAATCTTTTGTTTCATACAACAAAACTTTCTTTACAATTATTTTCAGGAGCGTTACACTTGCCCAAGTCTGTCTCTGCACCCAAAAGAGTCTGTGTTTGTTGCTCAGACAAACGGAAACTACATGGCTTTGTTTTCTGCGCAGCGACCATACCGGATCAACAAAAAGAAAAGATATGAAGGACATAAGGTATCCTTCTTCACCAGGAACTCAGGATCCAAGTTTAAAAGAAATATAGATAGCAAAGTGCCTCTGCTTCTTAATATATCTGCTAATAGTGTTTTATTATAAATCAGTGATAGATATTAATTGGCTTCATTTGCTTTCCTCTGTGCCAGTGTACTTTGAATCATATGCACTCTGAAGAAAATAGTTATTACAAGACTTTATGAATGCTTAATAGCTTGATTAAATAAGTTTGTAGTATAGCTGTGTCTTAATAAACACCTGGAGAAGTCTTTAGTGTATATTTATTTAAAGATACATTTTTTTGGTACTATATTAATTTTCAGTATACCACAATGAACTTTTCTAATCAGCATCAATAGTTACACTGTTATTGATTTTCACAGGTGGAAGGATTTGCAGCGGGCTGTGAATTTTCTCCAGATGGAACACTTTTGGTGACAGGAAGTTCAGATGGCAAAGTGTTTTTCTACAACTATCATACTTCTAGGATTATTCGCACTTTGTCTGCACATAAAGAAGCTTGTGTGAGTGCAATATTTCACCCAGTCTTGCCATCACTCCTTGCAACCTGTGATTGGGCTGGAGAAATCAAGATCTGGCAATAACAAGGAGGGTTAATTTTCAGGATGTCTTCTGTTAGTCTGTCAAAGGCTTAGGAAATAAACCAGGTTATGCAATGTGAATTTTTGTTGTGATGTATTGTCAGCAGGAGAGAGAGTCTTTTTTACTATGACCTCTAAGTGTATGCTTTCATAATGCGGGGAAGATGGTCTTGTGGTTAACTGCTGAGCAAAGAAGTGGTCCTACTGTCTCCCTCAGCCCTGGTGACAAATTTCTGACCCTTTCGTGTCAATCTTCTGGTGCTCGTCTAATCCAACCCTGGTTTGAGCTGGCAGAAGAGCTCGCCAAGCTGTTCTCCATCATCTATCAACAGTCCTGGCTTGCTGGGGAGGTCCCAGATGATTGGAAGTTGGCAAATGTCACGCCGATCCACAAGAAGGGCCGGAAGGAGGACCCGGGAAACTCCAGGCCCATCAGCCTGACCTCAGTGCCTGGCAAGGTTATGGAGCAGATCATCCTAAGTGCAATCACACAGCACCTACAGGATGGACAAGGGATCAGACCCAGCCAGCTCAGTGTTTAGGAAGGGCAGGTCCTGTCTGACCAACCTGATCTCCTTTTATGATCAGGTGACCCACCTAGTGGAAGAGGGGAAGGCTGTGGATGTGGTCTACCTGGACTTCAGCAAGGCCTTTGACACTGTCTCCCACAGCATTTTCCTGAAAAAGCTGGCAGCCCACGGCTTGGACAGGGGCACTCTCTGCTGGGTTAGGAACTGGCTGGAGGGCCGGACCCAGAGTGGTGGTGAACGGGGCTGAATCCACTTGGCGGCCGGTCACTAGTGGTGTCCCCCAGGGATCAGTGTTGGGCCCAGTCCTGTTTAATATGATCTGGATGAGGGGATTGAGTCCACCATCAGCAAATTTGCAGATGACACCAAGCTGGGGGGGAATGTCGATCAGCTGGAAGGCAGGAGGGCTCTCCAGAGGGACCTGGACAGGCTGGAGAGTTGGGCTGATTCCAATGGGATGAGGTTCAACAAGGCCAACTGCTGGATCCTCCACTTTGGCCACAAGAACCCTGCAGTGCTACAGGCTGGGCACAGAGTGGCTGGAGAGCAGCCAGGCAGAAAGGGACCTGAGAGTTTGGATTGACAGGAAACTGAACACGAGCCAGCAGTGTGCCCAGGTGGCCAAGAAGGCCAATGGCATCCTGGCCTGGATCAGGAACAGTGTGGCCAGTAGGACCAGGGAAGTGATTCTTCTCCTGTACTCAGCGCTGGTGAGGCCACACCTGGAGTACTGTGTCCAGTTCTGGGCCCCTCAGTTCAGGAAGGATATTGAGGTGCTGGGGCAGGTCCAGAGCAGAGCAACAAGGCTGGTGAAGGGACTCAAGCACAAGTCCTATGAGGAGAGGCTGAGGGAGCTGGGGTTGTTCAGCCTGGAGAAGAGGAGGCTCAGGGGAGACCTCATCACTCTCTATAATTCCCTGACAGGAGATTGTAGCCGGGTGGGAGTTGGTCTCTTCTGTCAGGCAACTATCAGCAAGACAAGAGGGCATGGTCTTAAGCTGTGCCAGGGGAGGTTTAGGTTGGATATTAGGAAGAAATTCTTTACAGAGAGGGTAATCAGGCATTGGAATGTGCTACCCAGGGAAGTGTTGGATTCTCCATCCCTGGAGGTTTTTAAGATGAGACTGGATGTGGCACTTAGTGCCGTGGTCTGGTAACCATGGCGGTGTTGGATCACTTGATGATCTCAGAGGTCCTTTCCAACCCGGCTGATTCTATGATTCTATGATTAACCCAGCACACAAGTCCACCGCTAAATCACATTTCAAAGTGTCACATCTACAAATCTTTTAAATACCTCCAGGGATGGTGACTCAACCACTTCCCTGGACAGCCTGTTCAACGTAACGACTCTTTTGCCGAAGAAATTTTTTCTACTATCCAATCTAAACCTCCCCTTTCAGAACTTGAGGCTGTTTCCTCTTGTCCTCATCAAAAGTTGAGGACATACTATTTAACAGATAATTAATGCCTATTTCATCTTCCAGGGATTTTTTTCCCCACTACTTTAAACTAGTTTAGCTCCTTGACCTGATCACTGAAGGGTTAGAGTAGCAATACTTTTATGCACAAGAAGGGGGAAGATCACAGAGCAGGTGGGACTGCTTCTTCTGGGTATGGGTAGTCTCTTATCAGCTCAACTTACTGTAAAATGCCTTCTGAAGGTTTTAGAAAAAGGTGTGGCAGATGACTTGAACCAAATATTGAAGTAAATTCATTTGTGTTTTTGAAATCCTGATGTTTAAACTTCAATGTACGACTGTATATAAACAAAATGAAACTATGTACAAATATTTTTGAGGAACAATAAACTTTGTTTTAATACATTATGTATCTATTCATTAGTTTGCTGCTATTATTCTTGAGAAGTTAGTACACAAAAGTATAGCGGAATTGATGCTTGGGGGAAAACAATTAACATTACATTAATTTATTGCAAGAACATATGCATATGTCCATGCTTTTTGATGTCACTTAGGCACAGAAAATTGTCATCATACTATTCTGTGCAGGGGATGGTTTTTTGACATTCAGACAGAAGCTTGGCAATTCTGCAGCAAATAGAAAGTTCATTAGGCCATCATTGTGTATTTACATTGTAAATACAAAATGTTTGTATGTTTGTAAGTTTGTGTTCCCTGCACTGGTGTTGCTTGGTTCTAGAAAGTATTTTATATGTGTGTGTGTTTGTCTATGAAAAAAAAAAAAGTCTATACTTCACATAAAACACATATTCCTGACCTTGACTCCCTATAAACATGTTCACCTTGTAGTGAGTGCTGTAAGCATGGCTTATGTTTGGTCTGGTTAGTCTATAAAAGCATTTAAACATACACAGGATAATTGGGTTGAGTAAAATGTCTCTGTCATGAAATCCAGAAGCCATATATAGTAGCAACTTTTCCATCCTTTTATTCTTCTTTTTGCCAGAAATGAAGGGGGTTTATATGTGTTTTTCACATGCTCAGTTAAAAAAGCTTTTTTGGAGAAAAATTTTCTGAATGCTCTTGTAAATGGCAGATTTTAATTAATTAATGAGCAAAATGTGATCCACTGGTTTGTGGTTCCTTATTACTTGTAGTAAGAAGTAAACCTATAGCAAGATTGTGAATCCAATTGTATTGTTTGCAGTCTGGACCAAGATATTGTGGCTGCATGGTTTTAATCATGTTATCAACAGTTACAATGGGTCTTAACACAGGGCGTTAAATTTAAGTGAACCATGCAATGTAGCAAAGCAATTTTTTTTTCCCCCAGACTGTCCTTAATTTCTTGCTTCCTTGTTCAGCAATTAGGTGTTTGACAGGAGCCTGAATTCTGCACTTCTCTTGACGCTGCCTCTAGTATACAAGTCAGCTGTACCTTTAAATGAAAACCGGTTCAGTGATTTTGAGTTATTCCTAATTCAGGTTGTGGGATCTTCATAAATGTCAGAAGGAGATGAGCTGGTTATTGGCACAACACTGGGCAGGTGGAATCCCAACTGCATGGGACTGACTCTGTGTCCTTCCCTACAGGTGTTTTAGTTCAAAATGTGCTATTGTCATTTTAAAACTTCTGGCAGCCGGATCTGTCTATATGAAGGATGGGCAGCACTGTTGCATCTTAGTGTCTCCGTAGGAGATTATCTGTCTGTTATTTTATTAAATACAAAGTTTAGAAAGGCCTCTGAAATAAATGTGAATTCATGGTAGAAATGCCTTATTGGATGAAGCCTGAGCTTATGTGAACTCTGCTCTATGCTGAAGGAGCTCTCAGAACCTTCAGCCTCAGCTGAAAGCATGTCTGTGTAAAGTCCTGAAAGAATAGTACTGGGTAATCATTGCATATATTGCTTAGAAAAGTAACTGCGTTTTATAAGATTACCCTTGTTGTTGCTTAAGTTCAGCTTGTGTGCTGAGGCATGATTCTGGTGTCTAGCATTTATCCCTCCTGAAATTATCTTGAAAGTATAAATTTTAGACTGTTTGGTGGTAGAGAGGGAGGGAAAAGCTTAAATTTGATTAAAGGCAGTAGAGAAAGTAAAAGAAACTTGAAACTTTATAATCTTAAAGAATATTAAAATTAGAATTGCATTTGTGTCAGATTTCCAAGATGGCTGGAGTTTAATTACTTATGAGATCCAGCCAAAGGTTTTATAATGCAATGAAATTATTTTCACAGCATTATCTTGTTAAAATCTCTTTCTGATATAAAACTGATTAAGACACAGACTGAAATTTAGTAACTGGAAATATTTTAGAATAGCAGTATCAATTAAGTTTTCGTTATGATTCAAAGACAAATTCTTCCTTGTTATCTTATGTAATGAACTGTAATCAAAAAATATCCACATTACTCCATCATTCTGCAATTACCAAATACTGTTTGGGCTGCAAACAAGGATTATTACGATCAGATGAAGCTTTTAAAATGTAATGAATTGTTGGTTAATTAATTTTATTCATAAAATTGTAATCTAGAAATTTTTGAATCTTGCTTTAGGAGCAGTTCTTTTAGCTTTATTTAGAGCTCTCTAGGGCATCATCTGTTAGAGCCAAGGCAGAGATCTCCAGCATTTTGAAATAGTCTAGACTGTGTAGATAAACAAGCCAGATTAATTTTAATTTATTTTGTACTATACCAAAAAGTAATAATGCCAATCTCTACCACTTTATTGTTTGCTACTGGAGCGTTATTAATTTGGAGTGTCAGAGGATGCAAGCTATTCAACTGTCTTTATCTCAAAAACCTGCTAATTAGGAGACAGCTATTAGAATCGTTGTGTTCACTCAGCTGAAATACTGTTGGTGAGTCACTCTATATTTCAGCTATAGGCCTCATCATGAAAATAAGGCGTGGCATTACAATGGGATGACTCTTTCCATAGGGGACAGGCAAATATAAAGCTACAAGACTGTGGCAAAACAGAACAAAACAGGAAGATAAAAAATTTGGGGATCTCACGTTTCCCATTATCCTTATCTATTGGTTTGGACTGCATTCAACTGAAAATACTTGCTCTGCTTTCTTCAGCTAATTTTGATCTTGTTCTCTTAATCCCAGCTCCTCCTAGCCACTGCTCGCATCCTCACCATTTCATTTTCACTTTTTTTGTCCTTGTTTCAGCACACTGTCTTCTGCATTTAGAGGTACAGTAGTCTATAGGCTTACACTATACTCATCTTTTCTTTTTTACTGTGCTCTGACTTGAGGCTTTCAGGCTTTCATTCCAGCTGTCATTAGAAAGGTAGGCAGAAATCCCAGAGCACTTTATGCTCCATTCTTGCCTGTTTTCCAGTTTTAATGAGGCTTACTACTTTTAGAGATTCTCCGCTCTTTCTTCCCCTCTCTTCTGTCTGCTTCTCTTTCTACCTTTGATTACTGCTTTAGTGTCTTCCAGATCCTTTCTATTATATCAGCTCCTACAAGGTGTACCTTGTCAGGACTGCACTTTTTCCAGAAAAACCCCAAAAACCCCAACCAAAAAAATCCTACCCTTATTGCCACTTACAAGGCTTTGGTTCACAGAGCATGCAAACTGCATTTCCCTCAAATGAGCTTAAATGAGGAGATGTTCTCCAGGATGATATTTTACATGTGCCAGCTGGTGGGACTAGACTGGAGATAGTTCAGAGTACGCCCTACTCCCCCAGATGCATGTAGTTTAGATGGTGCAATTTCAAAAGTGAGACAAACTCTACATTACTCCTGTTGGGTCTTGCTACTTGCAAACGTAAATATGGCCTCAGGAGTTTCAAAGAGCCTTTGGCACTTTCCCCTTTCTTTGATAAAGCTCTTACCCCTCTCTTTGTGACTCACTGCTCTGGTCAGAGTGGTCATAGTCTGATGTTTTCACACTTCAAAGAGTGGAAATGCAGGAAATTAATTTGTGAGGGGAAAATAAAGCAATTTTAGAGGCACTTGGTCTCCAGTGGCAGTAAGACAAGCTGGCCCCTGCCCAGAGCTTGATGAATTCTGCCACATGTGCAGACATGTCCCACTCCCAGGTGGGACAGAGCAGCCTAGTCTGTAATGGGAATGATGCATCTCTAGGTGGGAGTAGGGCTCCCATTACTGGCTTCAGGTGGAGGTTTAATGGAACTAAGCTTATCCACCTCCCTTTCCCAGTCCCTGGATATCCTGCACAAGCTTATTTAGAAGGCTACCAGAAAGTACCTAGGTACTGCACAGAAATGATAAAGCTTCATCCAAATGTAATTCTCACTACATTTTCACAATTTTGCATAAGTGCCTCTAAAATCAATCTAAAACCTTTGGTGGGAACACTTTGGAGAAGGTTGAAGTTCAGCAAGGTTGAAAGTGGATGTTATGGTTACAGTTTCAGCTGTCTCCAATTTCCATCAGCAGGGCTGCAAAACTCAGGTATCATTCCTAGTTCTGAGGGAGGTTTATGCTGAGAAATTGTTTGAAGTGTGCCCTTAGAGGAGCAACTTATGTAACAGCTTGTGCACAAGTGTACCTTCTCTGGTACAAAGCTGGTTACATTGAGAAAGCAATTTTCTGATGTTCAGATTATTACCACTTGCTTATAAGCAAGTGGCAGAGAATTGCCTCAGAATATCATTTAGATATATCTTCACCATGAACTATGTTATTTTTCAAGTCTTATTACATAACTACCTCCTTTGTTGCCTTCCCAATAAGTGGTATAAGTAAATTCCAAAGCTCTTCCCCCTCACAGTACATAGGAAATTATTGACATTGAATCCTAGCTAAAGAATGTCATAACTTATGTATATATTATAGCTCATATATGTTATAGCTTTTATATATATATTATAAAGCAAATAAATTATTTTGATTTGTTCCCTTTCCTTGTTTTGTTTGTTCTTGACAAGAGAAGTTCTTGTTTTCAAAGAGAATTTCTTGTAAGTCAACCATAGCCCCAGTCAATCTGGACGCAAACTGGATTTGCACCTTTGGTATTTGTTTTAATACATACAATTACTTGAAATGCAGAAACCATTTCAAATCATGTACTGCTTTTAGTACAAAAATGAAAATACTTATCATGCTGTTAATATGAAACAGGCAATCTGTGAACTGTAGACATGTCGTAATTTTTCGTTGTTGCAGCCTCAAACAGATAATGTTTTGACCAGATATGTAGCCTCAGAATCTGGGCAAAAGCCATAAAGTGAAATCTTAATCATATCCAAAACCTCATCTTTACTTTTCTCAAACATGAGAGATTTTAAAAAGAAAAAAAACCTCCTAGGAGATTTTAATACTGGTGAGGGATAAAGACATGGGTTTCCTTCTACGAGTACAAAGGAAGTAGTTTCTCTGTTCAGTTCACTGGTACTAATCTCAAACCTTCTCCAGTTTGGGTTCTTCCCTTATTTTTAATGTCTCAAAAACTAAATGGCTGTTGGTGAGCACTCAGGTAAATCACACTAGTGTAAAAAGATACCTGGTTATTGCATAGTCTTCATAGGATGTGTGATATGCAGAGATCTGAATATATAGAGAAATTCTGATTTTTTTTTAATCAGGTGCCATTTGTGTATCACAGATCATAAACCAAAGACTAATAGCAAGCCCTCCAAATCCTGTAGTCCAAGACTCAGTTCTGCAGTACTTGTATCAAGCATGTGTGTGACTTTCTTCAGCTGTGCACGTGGAGCATGGGAGGAAGGACAGCAGCACGTAGTAAGAAGCACAGTCTTTGAAAGCTTTGTACCATAGTAGGAGATTAGGAGGAAAAGGGAGAATGTGCTTGGAGAATGAGTGGCAATGTCAGGTGAAAAATGGTGTCAGAGAAGACAAGCAAATAAAGATCAGATGAGAGCAGAGAGGAATGGATGCGGATAATCCCAAGACATGAGAAGGGTATGTGAAGGGTTCAGCGCTGTTCACAGGGGTGTACACAGCATGTCTGTGTCAGGGAAAGGAATGGGCCTAGCCCTAAAAGTGAGGCCAAATATGAGACATGAATAAAAGCAGTAGGAGGATCTAATTCTGGGAAGACCTTTAGGTTTCATGAGCATTGTCTGCTAGTAAAGGATCTCTTGTGCCCTTTGCCAAGAGGGTGGCTGTTCGTGAAGCTCAAATAGGCTGGGGTGGTGCAAGCTGAAATTAGTGAAGCTGGGAAAGGACCTGCCAGCTGAGCACTCCTCTCAGCAGCAGCCTGGCTGGGCTGTGGGGTGACCTGAGCAGAGCCCCCACTTGTCAAAGTCTCCAGCTGCCACATCCAGGAGTAACTTCATGGTCCTTTTCAGGTGGACAAACCTTGCTGCACTCATCCTGTGACCTTGCTAGAGCTGTGAAGCTGCAAGGTGAGACTGGTGACAGCCTCTAGCTAATAAACCTGCCTGCCTCTCAGCTGTGTTACTTGCTCAGGCTGCATTGCCATGCTAGTCAGAGCCAAGAGCTTTTCTTTGGCCCGTACTGCACCTATCTATAAAAATAAACATAAATTTGCTGTAATTTGTGGCTGTGCTTGCAGGACAGCCTTGCAGCACTTTAGTTTTCAGTCAGTAACTCTGACGCTGCTATAGCAGTCTGGTCACGGCTGCTTCAGCGACAGGTGAATTGCAAAATTCACCCGAGAAGCTGTGTACTTCCTTGGATAATTGGCATTTTGAGAGCTTTACAGAGAAGCCAGGGGAGAAAATGTGTCATTATTAAAATAAAGACAATGCTTTTGGGATTCCAGCATCTGATATAATTTATATTTGGACCTCTCATCTCTACTTCAGAAGTGCAATTTTAAATAATCTTTTTATTAATGATGTATACAATGTTTTCCTCGTTTTTCAATATACTAGCTGAGCTGCCACATTAATTATGTGCCTTTAGGGATTTGCAACTTGGTGCATTCTGAATGCCCTTCAGAGAGAGGGAGTCTTGCAAATGTGAAGACTGACAAGGTTTCTCAGAAGGAATAAGAAATTTCTCCTCTTTTACAATTGCTTATAATAAGTCTCTTTGGTGTAACTGGACCAAATCCACTGGAATAACAAAAAATGTGTCCTTATTTTACAAAAGAAAAATGTTAGCGGGACCTGGGCAAAACACAAAGCTTAAATGCTTGCCTTTTGGCCAATACTTATGGGTCTTTCATACAAAAATCCTATGTTCAAATTTGGATGTAACACAAATGAGTCAGTGGAGGCTTAGGTTAGATATCAGGAAAATGTTTTTCACCCAAGGGGTGGTTGGGCACTGGAACAGGCTCCCCAGGGAAGTGGTCACAGCACCAAGCCTGATGGAGTTCAAGAAGTGTTTGGAAAATGCTCTCAGGCAACATGATGTGACTCTTGGGGTGTCCTGTGCAGGGCCAGGAGTTGGACTTGGTGATCCTGATGGGTCCCTTTCAAGTCAGCGTGTTCTGTGATTCTATGAACTATTTGACATGTGAAGTCGCTCTTGAACTTGATGTTCCACCAAATGAAAACTCCTATTTTCCTGTTGCAATATCTGTTTGGTGGGCCTGGGCCTTGGCACTAGAGAGATTGCTTTGCTGTTCACACTATGTTTCTGCGGAACACATAACAGGGAGCCCTGAGCCTCCTTTCCTCCCCCTTTTCTCTACCCTTCCATTTTCCATATATTTTAAAGAATTACCTTGGGAACTGCAGTCCTAAAAAAAATTTGAGGATAATGACCTTTTCAATGTGTTTTAACCTGCCTTTTACTTAGGTATCTATCAAGGGAGTTGTCTGAGAGAAATCATATTCTTCGTAATCTGTACTGAGATCTGATAGTACCATTTTTATTTGAGTTAGGAAGCCTAGCTGTTCTTAGTTTTCCACCAAACTCCTCTAGTTTAATAAATTTCCATTAGTTTCACATTAATTATTCCTGAACCTGAGATCATCTTGGAAGGTGGCAACTGTATGAGGGAATACAAAATAGTTTCATAAGAGAACTTGTTAGAGGAAAATTTTGGCAGTAATTTGAGTAAATTATGGAAAAAATATCAATGGACTCTTCAGATATTTTCTAGAGGGATGTTATTTTTCTTCATAACATAAGGGCTCATCATTTACTCCTGAAATTAATAACTCTGTTTTTATTTTTAGCATTCATAATTAGACATTAATTTGCTCTCTGAATGCTTACATTTCAAATTCTACAATCATTCCCTTTTGAGCAAGTACTGCTCTAAATCTCTGTGAGAAAAAGTCGCGACTATTAAGTATATTTGAAGTGTTACGACATGATCTGGGTGATTTATTTTTATGTTCATACAGCACACAGTCCCATCCATGAAGTCACTGTCTGACTGCAGGCATTCCACTAAAGGCTTCCACAGAACATCCCTGTGCAGGTCTAACCCTCACAACACCCTACAGTAACCTCTTCTTTCTGCTTTTAAATATGACTTTTGCAACACATCTCAAGAATTGTTATGAACTGCCTCATGTTTCCTTGTTTTTTCCCTCTGCTTCTATTTTCTCTGTTTGTCCTTCCCTAATGGCTCCTTAGGACAAGGGCTACTGCATTGCCTGTGATGCACCCTTCCCTTCATAGGCACAACCACAAGGAAACCTGATGCTGGGAGACTTTTCAGCCATCACATGTTGAAGTGTGGTGGCAGTTGCTGTGGCTGGAAAGTTATTAAGTACATATCACAACACCGGCATCACTGATCCCTCTGTTTGGAATGCCATCTTCCATCAAACAAATAATATGATGCTTTGTGAAAAAGGCATACATGAAATAAATTCTTCTATGTTCATGTAGGTGTGGTGCCTAGTTCTCTAGAAACTAGCCTTCAGATCAGCCTTCAGATCCAGGCAGCTTTTTAGGAACATTTTCTAGTGTCGATGGCATGTGCAACCAATGAGATGATAAGGCTTGTTTTCTCTTTAATACCTCTATTACCTATTGGTGCATCTAGGACATAGATGGTAGGCTTGAACCTCTTCTGAATTCTCCCTATAACACACTGTAAAGGTAAAAAACATGTTTATTTTTTACAGGAGGTTTATTTTTTACTGGAGGTCCTGAAGTCTTGCTCGCAGAACACTGCTGCACTGGATGCACAGGCATCAGGGTGAGAAAAGCATAATGCTCTTGTCACTTGTCTCTGTAACTTCCCAGCTGTGGGATTTCATTTCAGGTCCCATGTGATGGAAGGGTGTGTGCCAGAGTAGCAAACTCTTAACAGCAGAGACCCAGCTCTGCCTGAGCAATGTGTTGTGTCTGGAACAGACAGCTCTTGCCTGGCTCCTCACCATCATGCAGGAGGAAGGGGGAACCAGAGGAGTCTGGAAGGTGCAGGTTTGAGTGCTCAGCACTCCCCTGCATCCTCAGGCAGCTGAAATACCCTTGTTATGGCTACAGGGGAGACAGCCTCCACTGGGCTGGCCACAGGTGTTTGTAATTGAAAGTCTGCTGCATTTGCATGGGATTTCTCAAGCTTACTTTGGAAATTGTTCTTTCAAGGTCTTGGAGAATCGTGGAAAGGCTTGGGTTGGAAGGGACTTTAAAGATCATCTAGTTCCAACCTCCCTGCCATGGATAGGAGCACCTTACACTAGGTCAGGTTGCTCAAAGCCCCATCCAGCCTGGCCTTGAACACTACCAGGGATGGGGCATCCACAGCGTCTCTGAGCAAACTGTTCCGGTGTCTCATAACCCACACAGTAAAGAAATTCTTCCTAAAATCTAATCTAAGTCTCTCCTCTTGAAGTTTTAAACCCTCATTCCCTCTTGCCCACTGTCTGTCCCTCTCTTTTATAAGATCCTTTTAAGTACTGGAAGGCTGCACTGAAGTCTCCCCAGAGCCTTCTCTTCTCCAGGCTGAACAACCCCTGCTCCCACAGCTTTCCTCATATGACAGGTGCTCCAGCCCTTGGATAATCTTCATGGCAATCCTCTGAATCCACTTTAACAGATTCGTGTCTTTCTTGTGCTGACTCCAGACTGGGACATGCAGTCTAGAGTCCCAAAGCATAGCCATGCAGTGAGGTGTTTATTTACAACACCTTTAACCAAGATACATTTTTGACTCATCTAAGCCTGTGACAAAACTGTTCCTTTGTGGAAATGCTGGGAAGCAGAAGAAAGCTACTATTGGGAGAAGGAAAGCAAAGCACTATACACTTTTGTACTGCAGTACTGTTTTCAGGAAGTGTTTTGAACACTTTAGTGCCATGAATAGAAGAACTATAGCTAATAGGTTGCCTTGCACCTCTGTTATGAAGAGGGAAATAATAAGCAGATCTCATACGCCAGGAGGCTGAACACATCAGATGTCAGCCTGACATAATGACGTCTGCTCATGACTGCACGAGAACCACCCTGTAACTGGCAACCATCTGAAGCAGCAGTGCCTTCTGCAAGGAGAGCAACATTTCAGGGGAATGAGTTCCTCATCTTTCAAGGAATTATGCTACTTAATAGACACATTTGTTCCCCACTGTAATGTTATTGTACAGTTTTCTGTACTGACTATTTTCCGTCTTTAAATTAGGCTTTTATTTTTGTGTTAGCAGGCTGCTTTTAATGTCTCTTCTGTGGCTGGGGTAAGAAGTGTACACCTTGCCTTTGTAATGCAGCCAATTCACTTCTCAGGTTTCAGAACAAATACTCTTGCTGTGGAGCTGAGACTCATCTAAATTATTAATAAAATGTTTTTAATGGAAAGTAAATTGTCATAATATAATAATATATATATGTATAATATAAGTATTGGGAATAATACATATACATTTCCAAGTTTTATGGTAGAAAATATCTTCCTCCTATTAAAGATGTGGTCCCAGCAAAAATCTCTGTATTTTTCTAGGCAAGCAGTTTAAAACAGCAGTCCAATGGAAAATCATTTGTTAAATAGAATTCAGAGCAGGTCGCTGTAGCTGCTGGGAGGGTTATGCTGACAAGGATCAAGATCAGTAGTTTATCTACAGTTTGTATTCTAATATGTCTAAATTCCTGAAAAATTTTAATGTGATTCAGTTGTGTAAGTCAATTAAATGTGACGTTCCACAGCGAGAGAGCACAGTCTGTGTATCTTCAGTAGGCTTAAAATGAGCCCTAAAGCCTTTGTAAGGCTTGGTATGTGGGAAGTCTCTAGAATGGCTAGAGGCATGAATTGAATGTACTGTAAATAAACTATGGTGTGAAAACTTTCATTAGTGCCCAGGGAGGAGAGAAAATGCTGATGAATGTTGAAACCATAACATTTGAATGCAATGGGTAGCTCCTGCCTGACACACATAGGGCTGGAGCAGAGAAAAATTGATTAATTCAGCCAGCACAGTGAGGGAGAAGCCTGACTGACACCACCATTAATTAGGAAAAATTTTGACAGGTAAGTCCAGTTATGCTCTATGTTTTTTTTCATCATTGTTCTACATTTCCGAGGAGCTGCTGCCCTGGTGCCTGCTCTGCAGAGGTGAGGCTGTGGTATCAGCGGACACAATGATTTTCTCAGGTCTGTCCTGTGAGCCTGCAGAAAAACAGAACTGATCCTCTCCTGATTTCCAGTCTCTATTGCTTGGACAAAGGGTAGCAGGCTCAGTAATAATAAGGGAAAAACTAACCATAGCCTGGATCCTGTGGGTCTGGAAGGTCCGAGGCTTTGGTTGCCGTTTTATCCCTTGTTCTCTGATGTCTCTCACTTCATTCTGTTGACTGTTGTTTGTTGCTGTACAATCCTAGGCTAAGATTGTGTACCCCAAGACATGAAATGGAAACACACCTCTTTCTCTTTAGTGCTCTTGCCTTATTTTTTACATCCCCCCCCCCCCAAGTATTCACAGCTGTCCAATCCCTTGCACTGTGCATGCCACAAATGTCAAAACCTGCCTGGGCAGCCCATGGAGTCTCCATCACTGGTGTAATGAGGAAATGTTGCTATGTGTGGAATACAACTATTACTACAGCATCTGTATAGCAACTGAGAGCCTTAAAGGCATTATCCAAGATTTGTACTGGTGTAAATATGATCAAAATCTGACTGTCACCAGCCTCTGAAAGAGCTGCTGAAAAACAGACTATGCTGGTTGCCATCTGTCAGCAATATTACAGTCATGAGCCTTCTTACCAGTTATCCACCTGCTGCAGAGAGCGAGTGTGCTCTGCAATGAAGTGGGTGCTTATGGAAAGCCTTTCTCGGATGGGGGATACTTCCTTGCCACCTCCTTAACAGCTGTACTAGTCCAGTCCGATGGGCTCTCTGAGCAGTCCTGCCTCCTTGAAGCCTTCCCTGTTTTTGTTTTTGTTTTTGTTTTTTTTTCCAGTAAGAGCTGTTTGTTTCAACAGTTATGTGAAGCATTATCCACTCAGAAGGAGAATACAAAAATAACCAAAGCAATTCCAAAGTATCAATGTCTAGCTAGTATGGATGGCACTAACTGAAGAATGTGCAGATGTGCCAAGGTAGTTTGTGGTCAGGGTGGCGCCTTTTTTGAATAGATCTTTTTGTGTGGATTAATAAATAGCTTTGGCTTGCAAGCAAGTATAAACTGCAGAGCGTTAAGAAATGTGATCATGCAGTGTTGGTTCCTGTAGAAAAATGAGGTGGAACTCAGCTGTTCTGTAATAATTCCTGAATACTGTATGCTGAGACTTTTGCTGTTTCAGTTTAAGAAGCTGTGAAAGGAGAAAGGCCTAGCAAGGGAAAAGGGAGAGCCCAGAGTAATGGATTTTCTGCAAATACTGGTAGTTCAAATAGTCCCCTTCATTTCTCTTTATCCAGTGTGTGAGGTGTGCATGGGTGTGTGGTGAACTATTGTAGCCCAGGGACTGACCTGTGAATAGGAAATGTTAGGTTTCACATCCAAAGGGAAAAAAGGCTAAGGATAAGAAAATAGGATATTTGGTAATGCAATAGGCATGGTCTATGCAATTACAATCAAGAGACTATTATGTCAATTACTGTATAATCAAGTAATAAGAGACAATCCATCCTTCATAAACTTAAAGGATAAAAAGTTAGAAGAATTATCCTAACTTTTTACAAGGATAAAATACAAATGTTAGACAAATTACCTGTTTGGTAGGGCTTGGAAATAGTCTGTCTATTTTCATGAGTTGAAAGTTAGGTTGTTTGAGTGGGAACAACACTTTCTCTCTAAGCAAAGCAGAAATTTAAAGCTCAAAACAAAACAGTCTTAGAAGTCGTAGACAAGTGGAGTTATGAGGAGCTCAAGCAGGAAATCAAGTTTAATTGGTGTCATCTAGAGTGCCAAAAAGTGCATTTCATCTTCACCATCAATGGAGAATGAAAGAAAAGTAAAAGGCAGTTCAAACCTATTTTAAATAAAATACTTGTTTGGGGTCTTTGCAAAAGTGTGACTTCAGTGTATTTGTTGTGTTCCCACACCTTGACTTTCTGGGCTCTGAAATCTCAGTAATGAGCTGTTTACTGACATTCTTTTCAATTAGACCTTGAGCAGCAAATGTTCTTCTGTTAAACTGATTTAGTTTCAGGATTGTTTTTCCCTACTGACATAAGTCAGGTCGTTGTAGGCAGGACTGACAGCTCTAGCAAAAAAGCCCATATCACTGCAGCTTGCAAAACATTTTTTTTTTCTCTTTAAAAAGAGGTGGGGAAAAAAGCCAAAATAAGAATGAAAGAAAATAGTCTGTGTTGCTAAAAGCCTTTTCCTGGGACTTTTTGATAATGTACCCTAAAGATCAGGGGAACACAGTAAATGTTGTAACTGGAATGTTTTGCTACATTTTGTGCTTACAGAGCCATCATTCTTGCTCTGCCTCCATTCCCTTATCTATCCTGCAGCTTGTCAGGAAAATCCAAGCTGGTCCAAAACAGCAAGAGGCAAGTTCTCAGCTCAGTTACATATTTTCCTTGGGTAACTTCATTGTTTTTGTTCTCTGTGCAAAATATGGAAAAAACCAGTTTTATTGTACATGAGCACTACTGTCTTAGAAATGATTTGGCATTTTAATAGTTTGGATGTACAGATTAATTTTTGAATTTTCTTTCTTCCACTGTCAGGTCTTGCCTCCCTCACCTTCAGGCTATTGTGGACTCTGAAAGCACAGGTAAGTGGGGATGAATCAGAAAATGATGATTCAGTTCCTGTGCTAAGACTGAGCTTGAGAACTTGAGCTTTCATTCTTTATCCATTTCTCAAGTTATAACGTAAGCACAAGGCCAAGAGCCTTAAAATCTGCTGAAACTAAAATAGCTAACTCCTTACTATCTCTCTGGGATTAGGCATGTCATCTTAGTGTAACTCTCAGGGCTTTGGGGATAAGAGCATTTCCCTCATTTGTGGAGGATAAAGACTGTGAAGTGCTGAAGGTCCATTGAAATAAATTGTCAAATTAAAGCCAAGTGAACCATAAACCCAGATTTACCTCCCTGCCAAAAATAATCCCATCAGAGCCAACACTCATAGTTTATAATTTAGAAGTGCTGTTAATGTTGTCCCCACCTCCTCAGGTCGGTGGCACAGTACCTTTCTTGAGGTGAAAGGTTCCATGCTGCCTGGACTGTCAGTGTAGCTCTTCCTCTTTATGCCACCCTATACAACTGGTGTCCAGACTAAGAGGATTTCTATTGTAACAAAAGAGCTAAATGAGGGCTTGAGTGGGAGCCCAGTGAAATTTATAACCCTTATATGCTGAGGATACCTTTTATTCCTTGCAGTCTGTTTCACAACTTCACATGTGAAGACCTGGAATGGGAAAGGACGCTGGGTGACACTGACATTACAAATTTAATTTATCTGGGACTTACTGCTGTTTCTCTTCTTCTGAATCATAGAGCTGTCATTGCTCAGCTAGGTGTAGTGACATTGCTAGCTGTGGCTCTGCAGCTCATATGTATGTCTGCTCTGACTCATAAATCACAAAGTAAAAATCTAGATGGATGGATAAATTTAAACATTAATTCATTAGAGCTGACTTCAAAAATTAGAATTTCTCTGAATAATCACAGTTAGAGTATTTATGTGTATTTATTGGTGATAGGTGTGTTGTTGAGATGGCATTTAACTCCTATCAGGGATGTTTTCCAATGGTTGCACCTTGTATCAGTGCATCTTACTTTGACCCTTGCAGATGAAAATGTTCTCCCTGTTCTGGGATGTAGTAACTGTCTGTAGGGATTTCCCTTGCCTCAGCAAGGAGGAGTGGAAGGGACCTTGCCACTTCCTACAGATGTGGGATGTGGGGCCAACAACATCCTTGAGGAGCTCCCATCTGGCAGAAAGCAGAGCACACTTCTCTGCAGCATGGGTGGGGAAGAGAAAGCTAAGGGAGCTCAGAACAGCAGCCTTCCAAAACCTGTGAAGAGGTTATCAGGAGGACAGAGTCAGGCTTTTCAAAGTGGTGCCTTAGACACCAAGCTAGTGTCTAAGGAGATCTTGTGGGGTGAGAAAGCTTTCTGGAGACCGCTGATGGATAGTCACTAAGTGAGCCTTCTGTGTTCCTCTGTTGCAACTGGACTCTCCTGGATCTCTCTGGGGCTCTCACCTCTACAGCTAGCTGCAATTTAACTCACACTTTTCAAGGCTTTAGGAAAATTTGACCTAGTGTTATATGGCAGTAAAGATAGCTTTAAGATCCTGTTTCCCTGGTGATTCTGAAATTCTTATCTGCTCTCTTCTACTAATCAGAGGTTTGTGGGGATTTGGCTTTGTGAGTACTTGAAGATGTTTTATAGGAGAAGTTACTTTAGAAAGAAAGACTTTATAAGTTAAAACCTTAAGAAATTTCTTTGCACTTTGAAACCTAAATCGAAGACCTGTTTGATAAAATTTCTTTACTCTGGGGAAATGTAATTTTAACTCTTTTGAGGCAATTAAGAGGTTAGCGATTATCTTGGTTTTGTCTGGAGTAAAAGTTAGTTTTTTTCCTGGTAGTGGGTACAGTGCTGTGTTTTGGATTTAATATGAGAATAATGCTGATAACACACTGATGTTTTGGTTGTGGCTAGGTAATGATCGCTCTAAATCCAGGACTTTTCAGTTCCCGTGCTCTGTCTGTGAGGAGCTGCATGAGAAGCTGGGAGAAGCATGACCAGGACAGGTGACCAGAACTGGCTAAAGGGTTTTTTTATGCCATAGGAGTCATCCTCAGTACATAAACTGGGGGGGAGTTGCCTGAGAGGGGATTATCATTACTGTTGGATGGACTGAGCATCAGTTAGCAGGTGGTGAGCAGCTGTGTTGTGCATCGCTTGTCTTTCTTGGGTCTTATTTCTCTCTTTTTGTTTTCTTCCTTTTCATTACAATTATTATTATTATTTTTTTAATACTGTTATTATATTTTATTTTATTTCAATTCTTAAACCGTTCTTATCTCAACCCACAGGTTTTACCGTTTTTTTCCCCCCACCATTCCTCTTCCCATCCCACTGTGGGGATGGTTAGCAAGCAGCTGCATGGTGCTTAGTTGCTGGCTCTGGTTAAACCATGACATGGGCCTTTGTAGTTAAAACTCAACATCAGAGTGGCTTGGCATGGAAATGGTCAGTAGATGTTCACTAGAAACAGAATATATATACACTTAAGTACTATTGTAAAGGGTTAGAGTATATTTGCCTACTTAGGCAAATTATCATAGAGAATCTACAGATAATGGCACATACTCCCTGATCCCATCCTATAGAAATTTGTTCATGCAGAGCACATAAGTACATAGTCCTGAGGTCAAGTTTCTCCTCAAGGATGTATTAATTAATTTAGAAAGCATGTATGGAGGAATTTAGATAGACCAAGAAGTGATAATTGTATCTTTACAGATACAGCGCTTGGATCCAAGTGTTATAAAAGATCTTGCACTGAAAGTGGAGAATTGCAATTGAAGTTTTTTCAAGTCAGAGGGGGAAAAAAGAGGTGTATCTTTCTGGAGAATAGAAGTGTAAAAGTAGAGAGTGAAAAGAGCAAGACTGAACATCAGTGGAAGTGCATCCACTGCACTAGCAGCAAAACCTTTCATGGCATGAATATTCAGACTATTCTTATGAATATTCAAACTATTCTTTTTAGCTGCAGCTAAACAAAAACTCTCAATTCCTAAAATATCTTTGCTGATACAAAAAAAAAAAAAATACCAAAGAGAAAATAATGTGAGAAGAGCTGGACTGAAGGACAAGCTGTTACAAAATGACTTAATTGCTAGGGTGGTTTTATAACAATGAAGTTTTTAAAATGGACATGGAGAAAATATTGGGAAAACAATGAAAAACTTCTGATAATGTAGACTATGTAGACAACATGCCATGATTTAATTCATGTAGATCAGCATGGCTGGCTGATGGTCATTAGGAGCTGCTGCTTACGCCAAGGACTGTTGTTACAACAAAGGTGCTGTCAAAAGTTCTAAAAAGTGACATAGATCTCTAAGGCTGGAAATGGAACTGCTCTGTGGGAGTTACAGCTTTAGAAAACCTCGTGCTAAGGAGCCTTAGATCTACTGATTTTTGGAGAAAGATTACAGCCTCACAAACTTGCAACTGAAACTCTGTGCAGGCCTTCACAGAACCATAGGATGGTTGGGGTTGGAAGGGACCTCAGAGATCATCTGGTTTCAACCCACTTGCTATGGGCAGGGACACCTTCCACTAGACCAGGTTGCTCAGGGCCCCATCCAGCCTGACCTTGAACACTTCCAGGGATAGGGCATCCACAGCTTCTCTGGGTAACCTGTTCCAGTGCCTCACCACCCTCACAGTAAACAATTTCTTCCCAATATCTAATCTAAACCTACTATCAGTTTGAAGCCATTCCCCTTGTCCTATCACTACACGCCCTTTAAATAGTCCCTCTCCAGCTCTCTTGTAGCCCCTTTAGGTACTGGAAGGTGCTATAAGGTCTCCTTGGAGCCTTCTCTTCTCCAGATTGAACAAACCCAGCTCTCTGTACCTGTCTTCACAGGAGAGGTGCTCGAGTCCTCTGAGCATCTTTGTGGCCTTTTCTGGACTCGCTCCAACAGGTCCATATCCTTCTTATGCTGGGAGCCCCAGACCTGCATGCAACACTTCAGGTGGGGTTCCCATGACTTGAGAATTTCAGTGCTGGGAGCCTCACACATGCAGTTGGTCCAATCTGCATAGTCCCCTCCTTTCCTTGTACTGCATTTTTGTACAGGGTTTTAAAAAACTCAGTGTTGATAATAAAAAATTTTATGGTGTTCAGCAGAAGAAAGGTGAGGAGGGTATTTCTTGGAGAGGAGTTGAAAACAGTGTCCTGAAGGGAGTGTCTTCCAAGAAAAAATTGAGAAGACTACATCTGCGCAATTAAAACAATATTCAAGGAGATATATAATAATAGTCTGTAAGGATTACAAGGTTTTAAATACAAGTGGGGGATAAAAGGTTTATATAGATGTCCAAAGGATGACAATTAGTACTTTAAAATTAAACAAGGGGAAATTAATATAAGTAGGTGTATAATCACGTTCTATGATAGATTATGGAGTGAAAATTCTTTTTAATTAAAAGTGCTGGAAGGGGAAAGAATTAGTTTGATTAATTTCCTAGTTTGGGTGAAGAAGTTAGAAACTGTTGAATTGAAAATTACCTATATTATGGCTTGTCATGATTTAAACTTAGAAATTTTAGCTATTTCTAGACTTCTAAAAAGTTTAAAAGAAAGTAACATGCGTTATTCATAACTATTGAGATCTTGCACCTTTTTTTAAGCTCAATTTGGAGTGAGAAAATATCTAAAAATATGCATTTCATAATACTTTTGCACTGTTATTCCTGGTGAATTGTATTTCATATCCTTGGTAGCATTTTTTATTCTTGTTTGTTTTAATACATGATTTGAGATGCCTCCCTCTGATCTCTTTCAGCCCTCTTTGTTTTTCCCCCGATCAGTGTTCTGTATCATATACATTCTGCTTTCGGTTTTCATTCATTAAAATGACATTTTCCATCTTCTGCTTCACTGCATTGCTGGAGACTTGCCACTTCTTTTTCTCACCCTTTCTCTTCTTATTTGTGGCAAATGAAATAATTAATCAAAGCAAAATTCCTGCCATAGTTACCTACAAACTCTGCATGCAGAATTTGATGTCACTTAGAAAAATGAGGTGTTTTTGGCAACATGGAGACGCCTTGGCATTCTTATAATGCTTAAGAGAAAATTGGATATTCATGCCCTTGGGAAAAGGTATTTTATGGCAAATTCTCAGCCACTGGAGTGGAGGAGTCTGTGGCATGTTGGCTGAAGATCTGTTGTTTTGCATTTCTGGAGTCACTTGTCATTAAATGAACGTAAGAATAGAGTCAAAGACTCAAATCTCTCTCTGTGGTTGTCTCAGTAAATCTAAATTGAATGTGACAAAATTAACCCCAAAACTCGAGGAAGAAATCCTTTATTATAATCTTTCAAAGTTATTTTTGTTTAGAAAAATTAAACCAAACCATAGGTAGATATGTCATCATCATCATGACTAGGCTTCGCAAACGAAGAAGATTAGGGAAGGATTCTACCCACATTTGCTACAAGTGTGCTGGTAGCTAAAAAGGCCAATGCGAGACAGAGGTAGATCTGTAAATCTGAGAAAATTCAGGTGAATTATAAAAACTTTTTTCTCATGTTCATAGAAAATTAACAAGCTTACTGTCAGTTTTTCTAATTAAGGAGAAATTAAAATCAGTACATTAAAGCTGAAGAATTTTTATAGCCATTTTGATTCAGTTGTAATTAATTTCAGGGTTAGATATTGTTCTGTAACAGAATTCATTACAGAAAAATGTTACAAAGTTACAGGCTTCTTTAAAAAAAAACCCCATTACTAATTGGCTGAAAAGGCTGTTTTTAGTCTACATATTAGTGCACATAAACTGAGAAGAAGAGTCAAGTGAAGCACAGAAGCAGACTCTGAAACTGCAGTAGTATGAAAGGATATAATAGAACAGGATATTAAATAATCAGATATATAACATCTAGAAGAAATGTAATTTTCTGTAATTACCAAAATAGCACTTTAGGTCAGCTAATGAACTGTATTATAAAAGGATTAGTCTGACACTGTGTTCCAGTTCATAAATGACACAATTTACTGTTCCATAGCTTATATATTTTTTTAGGTGAGATAACAGTTAATTTTCACCTCTTGCATACAAATCCTTGTATTCATTGACCAGAGAAATGAATGTCTTGCCTTAGGGATTGTCTAAATTTTATATACCTGAATGAGTCAACAGTGAAGTTTTTTCACACCTATTTTCTGTCTTAGTGTTTTGAATGGGAAATAACAGTTCTTCTGGATCTCCAAGCCTATTTACTGCAGGTCACATCCTGCCATAAGAAGCAGTTGGCCTTTGGAAACTTTATTCTACGTGGTTTTTATCGACTTCATGGAATTATTTTTGGCATGCCCTACCACTCACACTCACCGTGAGCAAGTATGGGGACGTAAAAGCACAAGATGTGTAACAGCTTTTGTACTGAAATGAGCATCACTTTAGAGTTATGTTGTGCCTTACCTGTGTGATATTATTAGCTACCATTGTTCTCCATGGCGCTGCTACAGATCTCAGAGGAACTGTAGGGACTTGATGCGTGATCTTCCAAACAGCACAGCAAGTACTTGCACACATCAATAATGGTCAAATTTTTATATTACACAAGAAGAATACGGAGAGCAATGGGAGTTGCTCGTGCCAGATGCATTGAATCTGTGGCTCCATGATTAAAGATACTTATGTAGGAAATGAGCAGTTCTGTAGTCCTGGTTCATAGTTAATTGCCAGGTAAGTGCTTGCAGAGAATCAGCAGAAAATGTATATTTTCTTAATAGCTATTGAATGATAAATCATTATTTTAGCTTTATAAGGAACTAGTTTAGATTTCCACAGCAATCTTACTGATTACTACCACATACTTCACTGAGCAAGGACTTATCCCATACATAAGCTGTCAAGTCAGTATATTAAGTATACAATATGTGTTTCCTGAACGTGACTTAAAAGAATTACTAAATATTTATTGCCTTATTCTGCCTCTTACCAAACAGCAATACTGAAGCCAGGAAGAAAATCCACAGCATCTCCCTTTCTCTCCTTTTTGTTTTTCTCCTCTTCTCGTTTTGCTCTTTCCCTTCTCCAAGTTGTACACTCCATACTGATGAAACGGTGAGAAACAGAAAAATCGGTGGAGGAAATGCACAAAGTACAGGTAAAACCACAGCTTCTTAGACTTAGGGGTAAAATTCCCATAGGCTACAGAAGGCCAGACTTTCCTTAGGCTTTAGAACAATAGGTTAGAAATACCAAGCTACATATGAGGAAAAGGCAACTGTGAGATGTAACAGTCCTAAAGACCTAAAAGATTGTGTCAAGTATGTGAGTACTGGAGGAGGAGTTCACATCACTGGTTTTCCAGCAGTTTTCAGTTTTCTTTCAGTGCACAGAACCCTGTCTAGTGAATTCAAGCCTGTGGATAAACAATTTTTTTTCATTGCTTACTTTCAAGAGGCTGATGAGAAGTCATCCTTCCACGCCCAGAGGCCGTGGACTGTGAACCAGATTTTTAGAGCTTACAGAGAAAAAGAGACTTCTTTAGAAAGCAATCTAATTCAGGAGCTTTAGTCATTAACTTCTGCTGGACTGGTGCCACTCCAAGAAACTCCATGTTCTATTGTCCAGGGTCTATTTTAATGAAGGGAAAAAATAACCCCAAAATAGATCCACTGGTGTCTTTTATTAAGTTATGCAAAATACAGTATTAATTATGACACTGCATGCATTTTAGACAATATAAATGCAAGCCTACAGAAAATGTGACAAAGAAACCCTCAATTACTTTTGAGGTAGTATACAAGGAAAAATAGGAAAGCAGAAACACAGTGGATTAAAAGAACAAAATATTAGTATCACTTTGTGCATACATTAGTCACTCATAAATACATTTTTATGAAATAACTTAAGATACAATTCCGTTCTTGTTAAAAAATATACTTCTTCAAATTCACCATTCCTGTTTGTTTTGATTTCACATGACATTTTATGGTATTTTATCAGGTGGATTTATTTTTTTATCGCCGCCATCATGATTTTACCCTTTTTCTCCAAGAATTTAGGCACAGATGGCCTCATGCACAAAAATAAATAAGAAACCTGCTTGAAGGGAAAAGAATTCTGCTCAAATAGCTTAAGATAGTCTAATAAATACCATTTTGATTATAAAAATATTTCAGGTTTATAAAAGAGGGGAGGGGACGATCTCCCATGTGGAAAGGATGTTAAGTGAAAAGTGCTGTATAACGTTTTTGAAGAGATTTTGTTTTAAACATATAGTACCATTATGAATATATACTTTATAATAATCCTGTTTCTTAGAACCTTATTGTTCACTAGAAGTATCAAATGCTCTTTGCTTCCTTTTGTTTGTTGTCTTATTGCCGTTTTGGAAGATGCCTAGTTCAGAAGGGTTCCATATAATTGTGCTTTTGTAAGGCTGTCCTTCCGACTCAAACCAGTGCTCCCAGTCCGTTGAAACTGCTGCTGTTTGCTGTGAATACCCGAATGGCTTCCTTGATCCATGGAAGACTGGTGGATTTCTGAAGCCTCCACTGAACTCTGATTGAGCGACTCTGCCGAGCTGTTGGGGCTCACATCCACGTATTCTCTTTTCAATACTGGGCTGTTTTCGATGTTTTTGCTACTGCATAACTGGACAGTGATCCTTTCATTTTTTTGGTCTCTTGATTCTTTAGTTTTGTAAGTGGGCAATTTGTCCTGTTTACAGCTAGTGCTGATGTCAATATTCAGACCACCGTCTGTTCTCAGGAAGCAGGAATCCACAAGTCTGCTTTGGCAGATATCATCTCCCTCGGAGCAGCTATCTGCTTTGTAACTAGCATAGATGGGGCTTGTTCGGCTGTCCCCCTTCTTAATAGGGCTGCTATAGTACTGCTCTGAAAAACTGCAGGGCGACAGCCTGCCAGCGTTCCTGTAAGAGTATGCACCAATGTCCTCCACGCTCAACTGCCTCCATCGCCCAGGCAAGTCTTCTTCTGAAAGGTGGGTACTCCTGCACTCGTTCCTCATTTTCTGATTTGCTAACGCCTGCTGTGGTGTTATGGCTGAGAAATGAAAAGGCTCATTTGCATATGGAGGCAGAGTTCTGGTAAAAGTGGGTGAGTTCTCGTTGTCGTCCGCGAGCTCCATGTGCTGCGCAGGTTTGGGCTTGGCAAACCTGGGGCTTCCCTGGTGCTCATAACCTGCAGGGGACTTTCTTTCAAACAGTTCGTCTCGATTGCTCATGTAGATTGCTTGCTGAGAGGCTGTCAGAGTGTTGGCTTGGGCGTTCTCCTTCTCCTCGGAGGTGACGCTGAAGCTGGAATAGGAGCTGGAGGTTGGCAGAGAGGTAATGTACTCTGGGAAGGCTTCATGAGAGAAGCTGGAATGGAATCCATCTTCCTCGACAGTGCTGTCCGTGGAGTTCTGGGACCGCAGGAACCCCACGTCTTTCACTTGCGTGTCCACACTTGGCCTCCTCTCCCTCCTCCTCTCCTCGGGGCAGTAAAGGGCTGTGTCGCTGCAGTAGATATCGGACTTGTACTGTGGCCTTTGTCCGACTTTTCCGGCAGAGTCCTGAAAATTGAGATCCCTTGTAGAAGGGCTTGACAAGTGTGAAGACAAGCTGTTTGGGTCTGGTTTTTCCAGTACTTTGGCAATGACGCAAGTGGGTATGGTGTCTGCGTAAGAAGTGTGGCACAAGGGGACAGAAAGGCTGCACCCGTGTTTTTCCAGATGGATGCTGACTCTTTCCTGAAAGTCAGATGGCAACTATAACATAAAGAGATGGCAAAAGAGAAAGGAGAAAAGGGTACATATCAATACTGGTGTGAGTTGAGTGCTGTTTATGACATGGCATAACTCACTATACATGGTTCTTCTGCTAATGTGAGGGCCACAATCTTTGTACATTTTTGGAATCATATGTAATTGAATGACTTTCATTTATCTACCTGATATTTGGAAATATTCATTTGCTTTCCCTCATGGACAACACTGTGAAACTGAAAAGCTTCCTTCCAAGTTAATTCGGGTTGGATAGGAATGATCACAGAATCATAGAAAAGGCCTCTAAGCTCATTGAGTCCAACCATTAGCCCAGCACTGCCAGGTTTACTTTACTGATGTAAAGTACGTAGTAAACAACAATCTTAAAAAGGCAGGTAGGGAATTAAAACATAGAGCAATACTTCCAGACTGTCTGCCTGGGTGAGATTTGCGGTTGGAGTGTGGGTGTGCGAAGGTTTCTAGGGGGGTGAAGAAAGAGGAGGATGAGATCAGAATTTTCTGTTCTTCTTTTGCCTTTCCTCAAGCTCATCTTGCCTCCAATCCAGTGCCAAATTGGCTCCTGCTCTCTGGCTTCACATTTGATAAACAATGCTGTTTGAAGAGGTGGAAAAGCTGACTTCACTGACACTTAAAGTGGTACTGGCTGCTGTGACAGGAGTGTTCTTGTGCTGGGAAGAAGCAAATCAAACCAGCTTCCTTGCCCCATCAGTTGGACACTGCTTGTCAGATCAACCATCCACATAAGGCTCAACATGTTCTTACATGAATTTATGATTCCCATGACAGAATTAATCAATGTCTGTTATGCATCAGAAATCACATAGTTTTTTTGAGAAAGTCAGGATCAGCTCTGTGGGTGGTTCCACCTGCCATTCTGTCATGTGGACCAGAAGAGATAGAGACCACATTCCTTGATGCAATCCAAAAGTCTGGTAGGTAAGGCCTACTGAAGTATCACTACACATGCTTTCCAGTCAAGTTTTATCTTCCTTGCTCATTTCAGATCTCTATCAATGATCTGACAGCAATATGAGACAGAGAGCTGTGTGATGGTTGTGTCTCAGATTTCTTGCTGGAAATCAGAAAAACTCATGTTTGGAATAAGTTTTGAGTTTGTGATTATGATAGCTCCTTTGATATCTGTGCTGATTTATGCCACTTAGGAATTTATCCCGTGAGTGCTTAGCTGAACTCTGATTTACTCTGCACTTTCTTTTTATAACTAGAAATCAAGTTCCTCTTTACAAAATAAATAGTGGCTAACCTTATGACCTCATTCCCTCCTTAACTTTGTTTCTCTAGAGGAGAAAACCCTACAAATAACTGAAGTTGTCCCCTTTCACTTTACTTTTGGCAAAGGAAATTTACAGTGCCTGCTTCTTGTCCCGATCTCACATTGTATAAGAAATGGAGCTCCTCTTTTAGCTTCACTGGGAAGTTTTCAAAACTGGTTTAATCCTCCAAACTCAGTGTATTCCAAACATGGTATGTAGTGACATAGGGTGTTTTTTCAATGATCAGAACCTTCCAGGATATTTTGGATTAATCATTATGTTGCTAATTAGCTCATATGTCTTCCATTGGAAATAAAGAATATGATATTGCCAGTCTGCTGGCGGACAGCAGTATTAGTCACAGTAAGTACAGATGCAACAGAGATTGAATTAACAGGTTGTAAAATAGGCCTGGTGTAAATTGCCACAGAAATCAAGAAAAGAAATACAGTTAATTTAATGTGAAAATGCTGTATGGGGCAGCTACAGTATCCTGTAGCATGACTGTTTGATCTATTTTATATACATTATTAAGATTATGAAATGTGTTAAGAAGAAGAACATTGTTTTCTGGATATTCCACTGGAAACTAGAATTACTAAAATGATATTGTTGTCACATTACTATATTGTACTACAGTTTAGGTTTCTGGATAACATACAATACTTTATCAGGCAATATTTGCATTTGTAAGGAATTTATTGGCTGTGACAGTGCATTCACACTTGCTAAATTAAAAATAGTTGGACTTATGAGTGGAGATTGCCTATTTAATTGAATGTTTGACAGTCTGGGAAACTGTGGGGAGATCCCACATTTGCGATAGTTCTCTGCAAGTGAACCACTAAGAACTTTTAAGGTCCTAATTACTGCTAACAGATAGGATGCTTTCAGATGTTTGTTAGTAATGTTAATAATGTTAGTGATGATAATTCCTGCTAAGGAAAGTCAGATAATAGGAAAAAATAACCAAGATAATGGTTAATATGGAAGTTCTGTCTCCGTTCCAGAAAATCATTGCCCATTTAACAGAGGAAAGTTGCTCCATCTTTATTTACCAGGGATATTTAGTGCACTGAAGCCATCAACTGACTTAGAAATGGTTTATACATTCCACATTTAATTTTGCCTTATTCTATTGCAGAATTGCAAAAGAGAGACCATTTGGGGGAATGTTGACTTGATGGGACTGATGAAGAAAGGGCTATTCCCTGTGACCTTCACTGAAGCAATATATGTGAGGAAGATGCTTTTGCTTTGTGCAGGGCCTGTATCCCTAAAGACAGTCTTGTTCACTAAGATAATATTTACCTTCCCTTTAAGGAGCCTGTTTCTCAAGCCTAGTTTCCTTGGAAGCAAGGATTATTAATTAAAGTTTACACCTTGGAAATCAATAATTCGGTGCTCTGGTTTCTTTAGAAAAAGGTATTTGTTCTGTCAGTCCATTTTAAAATTCAGGTTTGGAAACTAGCTGGACTGGAAAATAGCTTCAGGAGGAAAATTGATTATATCAGAATCTCTGACGCCTGTAGCTTGTCATTTGCTCTCACCCCACTGCTTCTCCCCAGCATTTTGCATTCTAGAGTTTGCAGCTCTTTGGTTTTTCTAAAACCTTTGTTTTTCAGGCAATCAGTGCAGGCCCATTCTACTGGATAGGAGGGGTTCTGGGGAAGAGAGTGTCTTCAAGTACCATCACTGGCTGTGATTTTGTCAGCACCTCCCTAGGCTGCACAGAACAGTAGCAGGTGCTCAAGCCCTCCTGTGGTTTAAAGGCAGGGTGTGGGGAGATAAAAACTTTAAGGGCAAACAAGTTCTGGGATTGATACATGCAAAATAACCTGTTTCCCATACAATATTTATTTCTTTGAATATTGAAGAAGTTCAGTCACATTACCTCTGAGAGTTTATGTGCCCTGTCGTAATTCTTGCTGCACTGGAGCAACTGAGCAGCTAAATTGCAGTCCTTCCTATAGAGCTCCTAGAAAAAAACCCAAAAAATAGCCTCTTATTTAAAGTTCGCAAAGAGCTTGTGGCTTTCAGCCTTTCTCCCATGAAAAATCTTTTAAAAATTGACTTTGAGCAAATTTGGAGCATACTTTAACTTTTAAATACATTAAGATGTTGTGTTTCTTGCATGATCCAGAGATATTTGCCCCTTTGCTCTGTGAGGGCTGATAAAATTGGTAAGAATAAAATTTTTTGAGAACTGTTACAACAGAACAGCAATCTACATTTCAGAACATGGATACTTACCATTAGGAAGTGGACTTTTTACTGTTAACATGCATGGTACTGTGAAGGCTAAAAGAAACGTGATCTTTTAAACAAAAAAGAAAATTCAAGAACAGACAATTTCTGCTGAGTATTATCAAGATCAGCACTAAAATACTACTGTAGAAAGTGATAAAATAATTTTATGAGACTGTGGGAGAATTCATTACAGAAATATACACTATGTTGTTTTTTTAAGAAGGGAGCCTCTGTCTCCTTATGATATTTTCTTTCTGGTTCCTGACTCCTTTAATATCTTGCAGAATGCAGCTATAGAAATATATTAAATCTCACTGCAAATATTTGATGATCCAGAACAAAATACTTTCACTGGGCAAGAAATTACCATGAGAATTCCACACAGAGAAGGAGAGAATTTAAGAAAGCTGCTTATACAATCTCCTTATTGAATGGCTTCCACAGCATATTTAATGGGAAAATTCAGTACACAGATTTGCCCTTCACCCAATTTAATTTAGCACACATGAATGTGTAACTGTATCCTTCAACCAGTACCTTTGGGTCCCTGAAGGTAAGAGTTGTATGTTGTTTTTCCTTATGCAGTTGCATTAAAAACAGAGTTGGTTTCAGAAGCTGAATTTGTAGGTGGGCAGAGATATACAAAGTATAAAGGTATTATGGGCACTAGGCTGTGTTAATCTGTAAAAATTAGAACATACTTATAGAAAAAAGGTGTTGAATACTGAAATGATTTGGATTTTCTCTGGTCTTAATTTTACAATTTTATTGCCTGCCAATTTTTACTCCTCCATTTATTTTTTAAAAAGCTGATAAAGAAATATTCTATGAAAAGGAAATTCCCTCTGTTTAGAAATACTGTTTTAAGGTATTCTGTAATAACAGATGAAACAAGATGTTCCTGTGAACCCATGAGGGATGAGGATAGTTTTCCTACGATCATTAGTTCATTATATCTTCATATTCAAGGACCTTTAGATGCTCTTGGTTTGTGAATTCTTTCTGTGTCTGTGTGAGCTTTTATACATGCCACTTCTACCTGAAACAAACTGGGGAGACATATTAATTTATGCGGGTCTTAAATTTTATATTAGTACACACTATTTTCATTTCTGTAAGAACCCAATAATTCAATTTGGAAGCAAAGTCTGTTGCGTGTGCGTGTGATTTTGACGTTACATGCACATGAAACCCAAAATATACTGCTGTACAACGTGTAGGTACTGCTAGTCCTATATGGCATTACTAGGCACACAAAAATGGTATCACTCCAAAATCTAGTCCTTTCTTTAAAAGCTGTGTTCCTGTTTCTGTGAAGTGGTTGTCATGGAGAGTACAAAAAGCATTTCTGACACTTTATTTTTAGCAGCTTTAAAAATTACTACAGAAAAATTACATGTGAGTTACATGTGCCACGTGTACTTTGTTCTCAGCGTGCTGGGCCAAGCCATGTGACTGGAGTGACTTTCTCTTCTTTAATGTTTGCCTGAATGGAAACTAGCCATCTCTGTGGCAACTAGAACAATAAGCAGAAATTAATGCCAAAACTGTTTCCAATAATTTAAAACATGTTTTTGCATCAAAAGCATCATTTTACATTTCTGTCAGAAGAATGAGGGGAAATATAATTGAAGGAAGAAAGATTGCCAAGACAAAAACATGTTCTCTCCATGCTGGATTCTTCAGTTTACCACTGTCTCTACTTATTAGGTATAATACTAGTGGTTTGTTTCATAGTTCGTTTCTTTAAAATTTGGACTTTAACCTTTACTTTTATTAGTTTTATTATTACCCTGCGCAGAACTATCCCCAAGAGCCACACTGTGTGCCCGGGAGTGTTGTCCAAATGCTTCTTGAACTCTGTCGGGCTCAGTGCTGTGACCACTGCCCTGGGGAGCCTGTTCCAGTGCCTAACCACCCTCTGGGTGAAAAACCTTTTCCTGATATCCAACCTGACTCAGATTCATGCCATTTCCTTGAGTCCTGCAAGGGCAAAATTTTGTCTGCAAACTCACCTCAAGTCTGAAGAAGTGATACTGTTATTTGAGGCCTCTGGACCATACTGTAATGCTCAGAGTGAAACTATGAAAATTGAAAACACTTCAAATGTGGGTTCAAACCTGACTCCATGAAGAAGTGTAAATTCATGCATACTTACAGGGAGAGTCTGACAATTTTTTCCCACCTCTATTTTAACTTTGAAATATCTCCACTGATTGCAGCTGCGTTAGTCTGGATGTATACCTGTGCTTCTAAAACCTAAATGTAGCCCATTACATTTACCATGCTCCGTTGGTTACAGCTGTTAGAGCTATGTAATATCTGTTCTTTCAACTCAACTTTTGTAAAAGTAAAGGGTCAGATTATGAACTCTGTTTCCATTGGAAAGTTGTTAATTGCATAGGCACAATTCATATCAACAGGCATTTTAATGGGATCAAATGCTCCCTGCTGTGATTTAGAGTTCAGATGAAATATGGGAAGATTGAATATAAGATACTGAAAAAATAAGTGCTAAAAGAAACATGTCTTCTGTAGATGAATTTTTTATTAAGTGTTGAGGGAATGCCACAATAATGAACTAAATGCCTACAATCTTCCTTTCTTTGCTGTCTTTGTAGGTTTGTTCCTGGAAGGATTTAATGAGCTTTGTTGCCAGCTGCAGTACGCATGCCAGTTTTCAACAGTGTTTAATGAGATGCAGAGTGAAAATTGCTAGTTGTTCCCTGTTTTGTTCCACATAGAGATAGATAAATTGTTCCACGTTAATGACTGCTGGGGAAAACCTGCCTCCTCCTCCTCTGTGCAATGATCTGAGTGACCAAGTTGGGTCAATCCTACCTTCTGCTAATAGAGCTCACTTGTGCTGGGCATCCCATTTTGGTGAGCAAAGACCAAAAGATCAGAGGAACTGCAGGAAATGTAGGGCTTCACACTGTGCCTAAAAGCCTTATGAGGAGTCCTCACTCCATACATGTGCCCCTGCAACAGCTCTGAGCATGTACTTGCACCAGTTTGCTGTACTGATGGCAAAATCAATGTGGGAATATTCCCGTTTCTTAGAGTATTTTTTCATCAGTTTCAGGTTACATAAGGAAAAAATGTCAAAAGTCTCACCACAACTTCATAGCATAAGGAGAGTTGAATTACAAGATGATGGGAACAAACAAAGAAATTTTAACTGTTGAGGTGACACGTTACACTACATGAACAATAACAAATTATTCTATAATTTCATGGGAAGTGCAAGACCTAAATTATTTCTAAATATAGTCTCAAGATATATCCATAATTAAATACTTACATTGTCTTCTGACAACTTATCTATTGTCACCTTGGCTTCTATTAAGTGATTATTGAGTGCAATTATTTCATGGCTCAAAGCCCGTTTTTCCTCTTCGTAATGTTGACCCTGTGTAGAAAATGGAATAGTAAGTGTTTTTGATACTGTCAAACTACCGTCAGATAAAGACTCAAAGGTTGATGTCATTCTCCAATCCAGGGGAAAGCACAACGGACTGACATTTCTTTTTTTTTCCCCTTTTTTTTCCCCTTAGGTTTTTTGCTATTTTTACTTAGCAGATGAGGTAAAGTCCTTTGAAAATATGGAGGTCAAATTGGGCTTACATTAGGAGCCTTCACAAAAGGCTGTAGTTAGCCTCTGCAAAAGCATTCAATTGAGCATCAGCTATTCCTTCTTAGTTGCAAAACACAGTTTCTAACCTGGAAGGGACTGCAGGTGCTGGTGACATTTGGTACAAGGATGTTTCACTTATGCTATTATCTCCCATTCTCATAGGAGAGGAAGAACAATATTTGAAAGAAAAACAGTTGCATTTGAGCCAATTTCAATTTAGCTGTTGCCTGTTCTGACTGCTTTAAGAGCCCTGATTAAGGTTGTTCATTTCTCAAGGTGAATGTTTGCCTGATTACAGGGTTAACACTTATTAGCAGAACGCGACCCACAGTGGGATATCAGGAAAACAGTCTGATCCAAACTTCCTTCTGCCCACTAATTTAATCTTGTTACCAGTAGGCTGTAACTCTGTATCATAAATGCAAAGAAATCAGTGGGGAAAAAAAGTGCCGCTGGCCCTTCTCATATTTTGTCCCATTTTCATACTGCAGTGTTTATTGTATGGCCTCATGTATCAAAGATTGTTGTGTAACAATCATTTCTAACCCTGCCTCCAGCTGTATCTTAGTGTTAAAAAGTATGGTAGTTTCTGAATGCTCTGAGACAGAGGCATCTTCCATTTGCTCAGAGCTGTACAAGACCAGGATAACAAGAAGGTTTGAAGATTTTCTGGAGGATCTTCTAGAAAGCTTCACTGTTGTAAGAACAGAAAGTAGGGTAAACCCTAATGTACATCTCTTTTGTTTAATGAACTCAATCCAGTGACAAATTCATGAATCTCAGTGGTGCTGAGCAATCGGACAAGAGGCAAAGGGCAGAAACTGGTACATAGGAAGTTCACCTGAACATGAGGAGGAAATAGTAAAAATCTGCCTGGATACAATCCTGAATAAAGTGCTCCAGGGGACCCTCCTTGAGCGGGGAAGTTGGACTAATTGACCTCCAATGGTCCCTTAGAACCTCAACCATTCTGAGATTCTGTGAATGTCACTCACCATTCTAAAATTGTTAGAGTTAGTTGTGAAGAACTGAAATTTCCCAAATGCCATATTGCCAGGGTCACACAAAAATCTTCTATCAACACATACTCGACATTGTCAGCTAATTGACAGCAATGGGAATTGTGTGTTTTGAAGTCCAAATGAATATCAAGGTTAATTATCCAGCTGCAAAGCATGAGGCTGTATTAAAGAACGGTGATTAAATTGGAAGTGGCAGCTCTCATCCTAAGTTGCTATTTAAAGAAAAACACCTTCTCAAATGGTCTACACAAACCCACGGCTTGCTTTAAACAGTGCAGATACGATTGAAGTGTCTCTGTGAAGGTCTGGACTGGCCTACTTTAATGTCAGTTTTTTTATGGACTGTCTGTTCCCTGCTGTTGCCAGACCTCTGTTCTGACAGTCCAGCTCTGTCTGGAGGCTGGTTCAGGCTTGACACCTCTCCCCTCCTTGTTTCCAGTGATCAGGCACTGCTGCTGGCTGCCTGGGCACTACCTCATGGAAAGCCAAAGAGTAGCTTTGAGAGCTTGCAAGAGGTCCAACCTTACTGATTTTAACAAGACACACGATCTTAGGGGCTGTGTTTCTTAGGCAGGTTAACGTGGTTTTATATGAGACCCTTCACTCGCATCCACTTTACTGTGAACTAAACAACTAGGCACCTTGTAAACCTCCTGGCCATCTGTGCACCTCTAAAAATCTATCTCCTTTGAGAGTATGACTGAAGATTACATTTTGAAAGGTATTTAGCTGTGTAATGAGGTAGACAAGTGACTACATAAGTACCTGTGAAAAATGTGTCCCCTCAATTTTCTCAGTAATTTAATGCTTTTGAAGGATCCATGTCCACAGGGTAAGGATTTAATCTTCCAAATAACCGTTTGTACTGAAGATTTTATCAGCTCTTGTATGACAAGTTGTGAGTGCTAGGACAGCTGATTTGTAGAACCCTGTTGCTCTAAATCTCTCTGATTTCAGTAAATGTTGCTCTTGCTTAGCTAGATTGAACTTGACTTGATCTATTTTACAGTTCAGGAAAGAACATCTGATCAAGAATTTATAGTCTTCAGCAGAGAGAAATTCATAAAAGGGTAGCAGATTCAGGCTTTGGTAGCAGTACTTTCCCCTGCATTGAGTAATGTTGAATCTGGCTAAATTATGCTTTCGTTTTATTTCAGTTATGATAAATTTTGGACTGATGTTTTCCAGACGTTGCATCTGGCCAAGTGTGACTTTAAAAAACATTCTGTATTTGTTGAACTGTAAAATTCGGCTTAGTCCAAATTTATACTATTATAGGTCAGCAGGTGGACACCAAAGTAATAAACATTTTAGCAATGCTGTGGTGGAGGAGGAATGAGAAAGAAAGGCCAGTCCCAGTCTTCTCCACCAGTATATGTTCACATCTTTTTCTTGAAATTAGTGTTTTTGACATGAGCAAAGAGTCTGTTTCACTGTAACAAAAGGAGGTAGCCTAAGGGTGGACAGAACACTAAAAGCCTTTATCATATTGACCACACACTGTGTGTCCATCTTTGAAGGCTCAGGGCTTCAGCCAGATGTTATTGTGGTCCAGTGGTGCCAACAAGAGGACAGACGCTTGATCCTGACACACTTAGGGGAAAATAGTGCTTCTGGAAGAGACAGTATGGCAGTGCTAGATCACTGCATTAAAAGGATTGCTGGTTATGAGGACTGCAACTATGAACCCTCCAGTTGCAGTTGAACAATCATATTTTCAGCATCAGATATAGCTCTCAGAGAGGCATGAAAGGAGCATGAGAATCATAATATCAATGCTATGATTGTGAGTTACAAATAAAAATGCTTATTTTACTTGTAACCACTCTTGGCAGATCCCTCTATTTTTGGTAGCTTATAGATGCTCAGTCCTCCTGCTCTTCCATAAGGCTGATGACCCCTCCTCTCTCATTTTGGCACAGTTTTCTGCTCTGCAGGTGCTAACAACCTATATCTCAAAACTCAGTAGCGAATTAAGTCAATGGTGTTATTGATATGCCAACAGCTTGCAGCTGGGCTGAGGGTTTCTGAAGTCCACTCCAAAATGCCATATCTATAGACTGCATGGGCTGAGCTGCTGGTGGGTCCTTGTTCAGAAATCTTTGTTGAGTCAGCTCAGTGCATCTTGCCCCTGCCTCCTCCCTTGACACAAAGCCAGCAAACAAGAATACAGCTCTGTAGTGTCTGACTAACACAAGAGAACTGCAATCATGTGCCCACGTCTGAGTCAGATCAAATTTGTGCTGCTGGGTGACTACAGCAGTCACAGCACTGATACTGATGTTGGGGGGACCAAGGGCTCAGAGCCCTTTCTCCTAGCCTGGATTTAGTATGGGTGTCAGTACTTCTTTCTCAGATCTAAGGAAGGAATTGAATATCTGCTCTTCACAAAGCAACTGTGTGATAATAATCTCTGTCTAGAACCTTGGTTTTTTTTTTTATAATTTGTATCTATCACAGTGACAACATCCCTCGTATATTTACATGTCCATAAAAATATAAGGTGTCACTTTCAAAAGTGTTTGGTGCCATGTAGTCCCTATATCTGTAATCTGTAATATAAGTGGGGTAAAAAGAATTCTGGGAGGTTGATACAGCACGAAATAATTAATAGATAAGTGTATTTTGAAAAGTAACAAAAGCTGGATGAAAATATCTGCTTTTCTTGCAAGATCTTGTGGATCCACAAAGGTTCCTACTCTAGTCCTTCAGAAGAAATGGAGCAGCCTAGAAGTTGGCTGTCTCTCTGGTAAAGTTGCAGTTCCCTTCATTCCTTTCCAGCACCTGGAGGGTGTCTTTAGTGGGTTAACCCTGGCTGGATGCCAGGTACCCACTAAAGCCACTCTCTCACTCTCCCTCTGCAACTGGACAGAGGAGAGAAAAGAAAACAGCTAAGGATTCATGAGCTGAGATAACACCTGGGAGAGGTCACTTACTGATTACCTTCACAGGCAAAACAGACTCAAAGTGGGGACAGTACTTAAATTTATTACTAACAGGATAAGAGCCAAAGAGTGAGAAATAATCTTAAAAACACCTTCCCCCCACTCCTCCTTCCTTCCATGTTCCCAGTGGTGCAGGGGGACAGGGAATGGGGGTTATGGTCAGTTGTTGTTTCTGCTACTGCTCAGAGAGAGGAGTCCTTCCCCTGCTCCCGTGGGGTCCCTCCCACAGGAGACAGTCCTTGAAGGACCTCTCCAGCGTGAGTCCATCCCTCGGGCAGGAGTTCTTCCCAAACTGCTGTCCCGTGGGTCACTCCTCCATGGGGTGCAGTCCTTCATAAATGAGCTGTACTGATGTGGGTCCCCCACAGGGGCCACAAGTCCTACCCAGGAAAAACCTGCTGCAGTATAGGCTTCCCTCTCCATGGGCTGCAGGTCCCTGGCAGGACCCCGCTCCATCTTGGGCCTCCCACGGAGTCACAGCCTCCTTCATACATCCACCTGCTCCAGCATGGGCTCCTCCATGGGCTGCAGGGGCGTCTCTGCACCCCGATGGTCCTGCATGGGCTGCAGGGGCACAGCTGCTCCCCCATGGTCTGCACCACGGGCCGCAGGGGCCACAGCTCCAGTGCCTGGAGCACCTCCTGCCCCTCCTTCTGCACTGACCTTGGTGTCTGCTTTGTTGTTCCCATGTTCTCACTCTGCTCTTCCCTGGCTGGAATTCTTTCTGCACCACAACCTTCTGTCCTTAAATACGTTATCACAGAGGTGTTACTGTTACTCCTGACTGGCTTGGCCTTGAAGCCTGTCCTGGAGCCGGCTGGCATTGGCTCCACGGGACAGGGGAAGCTTCCAGCAGCTTCTAACAGAAGCCACCCCTGTACCCCCCCACTACCAAAACCCAGCTACAGAAACCCACTACAGTGTTCTACCATAAAGCAGTGTCAACCTATAGTCAAGACTTAGCTGGTTACTGTCATCTCTGCTGTGCTGTGGGAGCTCTGAGATAGACCTTTTGAAATCAGTCTCAAATTTGCAAATGAGAAGGGCGGGTCTGTGGAAATGTCAGCCTTTTCAAACGTGGCAAAGTAAATCTGTTCTTGATATTCCTGTAGGGAACATTTCAATTGGTAGAATTTCAATGCTACAGTGACAATAATGTAATGGTGGTAGTGACTATCAAGGCATTAGTGGCCAGCCCTACTCCTTTGGAAATCTCTCCTATTAATTAATGCCCAAATGACAGACAGAGAGAGAGAGACTTTTTCTGTTACAAATACCACCAAAGAGACACTGCTATCCCATCCTGAATGCCTGGAGAGAGGTTTACAGCAATGTTTTTGGATGAGGAATGGAGGTAGAACTTTTCTCCCTTTTTTCTTTACTACTCTGCTTGTCTAGGAGGAACACAACACTTCCGTAGGAGAAATTCCCCACTTCTTTGGAGCAGTGTAACGCTGTTAACTCAGTACTTTTCTCACAGACCAGCAGTCATGATCGTTTCATTGCACATGCTTTAAGGTAGTATCTGCTAAGCAACTGCAGTGGATTTACTGTTGTTCTGTGGATCGTAGTCAGCAAACAAGTGCTATGGGGATATACTTTCAAAACAAAGTCTGTGTATTTTATAATGGTATTTTATAACCTCATTGAAATCATCTTATGAAGGACAAAACAGAGCAGTTGCAGATGACATAAAATGGGGAGGAGTGGTTAGTACAGCAGAGGGTTGAGCTGTACTCCACAGGGACCTCGAAAGCCGGGAGAAATGGGCTGACAGGAACTTTATGAAGTGCAACAAGAAGTATCAAATCCTGCACTGCAGGAGGAACAACCCCATGCACCCATGTATACTGGGGGCCACCTGTCACACATTGCAGCTTTTCAGAAAAGGATCGGGAGGTGCTGGTGGAAACCAAGTTGAACATGAGCCATCAACGTGTCTCCTTGCTGCAAAGAAGGCCAAAGGTAACCCCGGGCTGCATTAGAAGAAGTGTTGCCAGCAAGTAAATGGAGGTGATCCTTCCTCTCTGCACTGCTGTAGTCATACCTGGAGAACTGTGTCCAGTTCAGAATCCTCAGTACAATATGGACACACTGGAGAGAGAGTCTAAGAAATGGCCAAGAAGATGATTAAGGGTTTGGAGCATCTCTGTTATAAGGAATGACTGAGAGAGCTGGGACTGTTTAGTCTGGAGATGACAAGGCTTGGGTGGGATCTCATGAAATGTGGATGAATATCTGAAGGGAGGTTACAAAGAGGACAGAACCAGGCTCTTTTCAGTGGTGCCCAGTGACAGGAAAAGAAGCAACCGGCACAATATAAGTGGCACAACACATGATACACAAGCAGTGTCATCTGAACATCAGGAAACTCTTTTACTATGACGGTGATTGAGCACTGAAAAAGGTTTCCCAGAGAGGTTGCAGAGCTTCCATCCTTGAAATATTTAAAAACTATCTGGACAGACTCCTGGACAACCTGCTCTAGGTGTTTGAGCAGGAGGTTTGAACTAAATGACATCCAGATGTCCCTTCAAACCTCAATCACTCCATACTTCTGTGAGTTCTGTAAAAATGTATGGCTACCATATCTCACTTGACTGCTGTGATAACTGGGGTTGTTATGATATATGGTAGTTTAAATTTCTGTTATTAGCAAATGCTGGCATTTGCCATATAAGTAAATGCTTCTACTGTTATGCAAAGATGATTTAATATATAATTAATACATCTCTAGGTTATAATAAAATAGAGAACCAGTATGCCTCGAATATGGTATAAGTTCACTTCTCAAGGTGTGTCATGGTCTTATCTGAGCAAGGCACGGTGTTTGAACTGAAGGACCTCTAAGCTTGAGTCTTTAATAGAAATGTATGTGGTGGTAGGTATGTCTAGGCGAGGGGCATATCCAACAATGTCGAGAAAACAAGAATAAGAAATGTTGTGGTGGAAATCAAACTTTTTTTTCTGCTGTAACTCTCAAAGTTAGCAGCTGCTCTATTTACAGTACTTCTCTCTACACCATATGCATAAATTATTTTATCAGTTGGCTCATAAAAAAGCAAAATATGGTTTAGATTTGCAGGTATTACTGGGTATTCTACACAGTACTTCCTGATTTTAAGCATGTTAGTTTTTGCTCTGCAGATCTTCATGGTATTATGGCAGATGACATATTTGTATTTGTGCCTGCTTATGGAGCTTCAGAGCTGTGTGAGTTTATCTGCCAGTTAAGAGCCAAGCTGTGGATATCCCCTACTCACACTCACACCCATGGGCAGAAACTGTCATAAAAACAGTGAACTGGCAAGATGAAAAGAACAAGTAAGAATAATGAAAGACTTTTCACTTAATAATAAAACTGTATCCTTGAATACCAGTTCATGACATAATCCTTGAAGTGTAGGATTTGGTACTGATCATTGCTTGAGAGCACCATCTAATACATATTACATTTTTAGTTTTGCTTCTTTGCATAGCTATTTTATTTTGGTTTAAGTGTAAAATGAGTATCCAAAGGAGCTATTCACTTAAAGACTCACTGAACTCACAAGTTTATTTACGAATGTGCATCTTTACAAGCAAATAGAGGAAAAGAGCCAAATGTTTAGCTAATTTATTAGGTAATTCTTTGTCAAATTACAAACAAAACTGCAGGAATGTGTAGGGGTGTATGCAGAGGCTGTGGCAGCATCCTGATTGCACTTCATAATGTACCACTGTCTCATCTTTGCTTCCCACTGCAGTGATCCCCAGGACACCCATCCTTGTCTCAATACCTCTTCAAAATGCTAATAGAGCCTGGCTTTCAGGAATGCTGCTACATTATGGTAAGGAGCAATGACTAATTCATTATATTTATTCTACAGTATATTAGATATTTATTTAAAGTGATTTTTTGTTACTGAGCTGCCAAGGTTGCAGGCAAGGCTGCATTCTTTAGAGACAAATGTATGGCACTAAGGAATTGAAAATGCTCACTTTTCTGGGCAGGTCAGAGAAAATATGTTATTCATGTGTCTTTTGCCTTAGGCCGAACCTACTGCAAAAATCTATGTCATGTTGGAGTTCTTCCACACAAAGAAGAAAGTGGCAAGAACATTATTCCAATGTGACAAGCCTTTCTTATGATGAACAAATGGGATAAAAGGAAGTGACAGATGTATGACCCTTGAGTTGGTTCAGAAGAGACTATATTGTCTGTCCTTGCCCATAGCTTAATTTTTTTTTATTCTGTAATTCTTCCTAGGAGTTCATAAAAATAATTTAGAAGAATTATGTGGTATAGTGAAAGGGAAGGAACAGAGACTTCAGCTGAGCTACTGGTAAGGAGCAAAATGTTTTGCAAAAAGAAAAAGGTTATCTCAATGGGTAGAAAGGAAGTACCACTGCTGCAGGCCGCACAAAATAGGCTCATCAGCCTTGCAGCTTGAAGCTGTCACTCTAATGACTGATTGCCTGATGCTCAAACTTTTGAGGCACACAGGTTCTTCTGTGGAAATGGAGAGATTACTGGAGACAGGATATTACTTAAATGGACTACTTAGATGGACTAGGAAGAGAAAGTGGCATTAATTTCTCTGAGTGAAAAAGTAAAATGGTCTAGGAAGGAAAATTTGGAATTCTGAACTTTGAAATATTAAATTAATTCATATTAATTGCAGATTAATTTAATATGCAAGTGAATTCTAATTAGAGTCAACTACCTAAGCAAAGATAATTTCCTAACCAAATAAAAAAAGTAAAGGCTAGATTATTTACAGTACTTTACTCTTTAATATTTTGCTCTGCTTTAGGAATTTTGAAATTCACATTTCCTGTCGCCTTTTGACATTTTCTTTTAATAATTAGTTGAGTAGAAGAAAATTTAAATTCCCCTCTCTTTCCCCCTGCAACTAAAATAACTATTCAGCTGAATGCTCTCTTGGGAGCTAAGATACTTCTCTCTCAGAAAAGTTTTCTCTGATGTATCACACTCCTGTGGCAAGGCTGGCTTTTCCTTGCTGGGTTTATCCTTGCACTTGAGAGCATAAAACCTGTTCTTTCAGACCTGCCCCAGCAGGTCTGCTCTTGCCACAGAGCTTGTCACGACGGCAAACCTGCCATTAGGATTATTGTTGCATTATTGTTCCACTGTGGGCTTCTGTCTCCTGACTACCCCAGTTCACATCTTGGGCTCTTCCTCTTGTTGAATTTGATCTTTGTAAAAGTGTCCACGTCCAATGTGTGTATGCCTTTATATTTTTTCTTCTAATCTCTTATATCTGTTTAATATACGTTGAAATGTCAATTGGGATATTGATTGGAAAGATTTGGTAAACTGGCTGAAAAATTGTAAGTATAGTACAGGGGAATAAACATAATGTACTTGTGTCTTTTCTATGTGAATTAGTCTCTCCTTTTTTATTAAAATATATCTCTGCTATTTACTTTGTAAAATCTCATGTTGGGTAAAGGTATTAAAGTTTGATGTTTTCCCCCACCCCAATCAACCCCAGATCCTTGAGAACATTTTGAGAAAATCCATATAAGCTCTTTTCAAGGCAAAGCAGGGGAAATTCATTAAAGTAAAATGCTCTGTTCAAATATCCAGCCCCTCAGACCCTGCTAAATGGTATCTTTTTGGCGGCATCCCAATTCAAACTGCCATAACCAAATATAATGACTACATTAAATAACTAGTGCAGAAAAAGTGTCAAAAAGTGAAGAGTCATTATGCAAATTGCTTGAACAAAGAGAGGATTTTGCTAGTATATTATTTAAGTCTTCTCTATCTCCTAATGCAGTTTGGGGGGGTTGTTGTTTTAGTTCTTTTTTCTATGAATTTAATTGTGGCTCTTTGGAATTGCTGAGAAACCCTGGGGGGAGGGACAGGCAGGAGTGTGCTAGAGAGCTGGAGTGACATTTGCTGCACGGTTGTGGTCACATGAAGCTTTGCTAGAGAGAAAGCCACATTTGATCCTTATAATAGGGCCACTGTTTCTGCTTGTGAGTGTTTGAGGAGTAAACTCTCCTGGTCCAATGGATCACTCAATGTACTGGTTAAGTTTTACTATAAGGGAAGTGCAACACTTCCTTCCCATCTGACTGCTGGGATCAGATCCAAAGAAAATAAAAGACAGACATGTTTTTATGAACAAGCAGATTGGAACCTCACTGCTGTATGTTCCTTGTGTTGTTATTCAGGGTGGTCACTCTAGCTGTTGCCTCCAGAGTTTGTGTAGGTGGGAGAGACTCTACCTTTTGGTGAAGAGAAATGTCACAAACTTTCTTCCATGTCATACAATCAACAGTCTTGAATCAGCACTTCTGTCCTCTATGCCATTTCAGAGCTATGCTGGAAGGTCATTTGCCTCCTTAACTATTCTGTGTTATATTATAACTCCATAATCCTTTTTCAATCCAGTTGTGAATCTGGTTGAAAAGGCCTTTGTTGCCACACAGAAGTTCATGGCCCCATCAGCTGTGCTGGCACAACTTTGTTGTTATCCTGAAAGCCAGGCTGAAGAAAAATAACACTTTAAAATGGGTTCCTTTGTTTGGGGAAGAGATGTTTCAATCTATTTTTGCCATTAAGGATACTGTGCATGGATCCAATACCCTCAGTATTTCTCCATGGCATTCAGAGATCTGGGTCACAGTCTAAATATTTTCCACTGCCACCTCAAGATTCAGTTTTCTTTCACCCTGGAGCCTTGCAAAAATTTGAACACTGTGATTTCTTGATTCCATTTATTATAACTATGTATTTCCTAATAATATTAAATCTCTAAGGTATTATTTTCACAGCAGCTTAAAAATGTTAATATCCTCTTGAGCAGAGGCTAAGGCAAACACTTCCTTATTTATATGTCTAGGGTGTCATAGTCCGAGTCTAAGCCTGTCACCTTCCCACCTTCCTTTAATCAGCATAGAGATTTCTTCAGAGTATGATATTTCTCACTGTCTGGTGATTTTTTTTTTTTTTTTTTTTAGAACCGTTGGAGGAACAACTCTCCAATGGTGCTGGCTTGTCTGCACTGACTGACAGAGATGCTGAGGATAAAAATGCTTCAGACAGATACATGCTAAACAGACATCTAGTCTTCAGATACCTAAAAGCAGGTACAATGAAGCTTACTTTAAGTAACTATCTCTATGACATACAAATCATGTTTGGCAGAGGCAAGGACTGAATCCATATCTCCCAAGACATAAATCTTGTAATTCATGGGAAGCTCACTTTTCTGGGTCTCTAACTGTCCCCAGGGAAGAGCAGCGTGAAGAGATTTTGCAACTAATGTGAATCTAGCTGAGACAGATTTTCAGTAAGTTGATTGGAAATGACCTGTTGACAGTTTTGATGGGAAAACCTCAACAAATGGAGAATACACTATTTCCCTGGGTAACAGGAGCTCTATGCCTCTGCATTTGCAAACATCTTTCCACATTTGAGCAGGTCTGGATCCTGAGCAAGTAGTTCTTGTTTTGCCTGATTAAAAAGACAAAATATTGTCTGATATTTAACATTTTCTCCCTGTGAAGGTGTTTATATGAGTTGGTTGTCTTTCTTCACTGCACTAAACCTGAGTCTCTTGCTGAGGCAACTTCTTTACTTCTCAGTCTTTTCAGTTTTCAGACAGCTTGAATGATTTTCCACACCCTTTCAAAAATTTTAAATATCAGAACTTCCACCACTGTCTTCAAACTGGATTTTCTCTTATCTGAAACTGTGGCAAAATCATCATTCTACTCTATTCACTTTTCCCATGGTTATACAAATACTACTTTTGTCGTCTTTGTCATGGCTTGCTGCTGGGAGCTCATGTGGAGTTGTTCAACCAGTCTGATTTTCAGAGCTAGTGACCTTTCCTGAGTTTCTGCTTTCCAGAGTACAACTCACTCCCTCTACATTCCCTTTCCCATTTTTGCAATATGGTCTGCAGAGCACCTTAATAGATTTTATGCTTTTAGATGTCTGGGGGAAAACATATTTTGACTGAGTAGGAACAGCTTATGAAAGTCACTGGTCATTCTGATTGATCTACTCATCAATATTTAACAACATTGCTAAACATTTTTTAATCTCATTTTATGAGCAATAATTTTATGTTTACTTTTAGGGCACTTTTGAAAACATTGGTTAATGCTCAGACCAGTACCAATCACTGAGCTGTCCTGATCCAGCCTCCTGAACAGACTCTTTTATAATATAAATATCCCAGTGCCTGCTACTTTTTGAGGTGACTTTTAGTAACCTCACAACCCATCTACTAACTGCTCTTGATACTGTATCATATTTGTTTTGTAATAACAATCCTGTGAAGTGGTACTTTTCAAGTCTTACTGTCCAAATATATCTACTCAATTGCTTTTGCAAAAGAAATTTATTTAACATTTTTTCATAAAAATGTGTTGGCTTCCATTATTTATAGCCCTGTGCTTTAGTTTTCCAGTAGCCGAACAACATAAACAATGACTTTGCATTTTGGACAACTTCTGTTTGTCCCATTCTATGCTTGACTTCTTGGATTTTGGTACAGATAAGCATTTTGTTTCAACCTTTCAGAATTATCCCTGCACTCAGAGTCTTATTTAAAATGAACATCAGCTTAACACATTAGGACGTATTTTTAATTAAGCTTGGAGTAGGAAGCTGGAAATCTGTTCAGCTGACTCTTTTAGGAATGTAAGGTGGAAATTTATGTAGGATGCTGTTTTTTATCAAAAGTATTTTTGCTATATCCCTAAGACATATTGCTCAACATTGTCTGTAGTTTCCATTGAATTTGGAAGTTGAATTGCAATCAGTAGTAAAAAAAAATATTCTAGCTTAAAGCAAAGTGTGGCACAAGAGTTCTGCCTCCTGCTAGGGACAGTCAGGCGAAAAGGGAAAGATGCTCATCTGTTTTCTGGCCCATGTGTCAAGACGAGTACTTGAAGTGCCATGAAACAGCCCAGCTGGGTCAGAAGGAGACATTTCCCAGCAAGGGCAGCCTATGATAGTGGCTTTGCAAAGCCGGTGCAAGAAACGCATTACAGTTATTGTATAGTCAGGAGGGAGCTGCTGCACATTTGGACAACACAGAGCCACAGGGTCAAGATAGGGGGACTTTGCCCAGCATGATTGTCTCTGAGATTTGAGGTAACTCAACAGCAGAAGCATTTAGTATATCTCTGCACAGAGATATACTAAAGATATACAGAGATAGTATATGCTGCACAGAGGGATTTTGAAAAATTCTTCTGCAAAGCATCAGAAATGGAAACTGTCTGTAATGAACTTTTTACTCTAACCTTGGCACCCTTGACTTCTTTTCTTAACTGCGCTGTCTGTCGAATGACATTGCACTGAAAGTTGTAAGTAATTTATTTACTTTCAAACACAGCTCTCTGGGAAACAGAAAAAACCAAAACTCAAACCCCCAAACCAAACCCAACCACAAAACTTCCCGCTAAACACACAATATTAAAATGAATTATTTGTAATTCACTCCTTTGCTAATTTGTTGTTGGTTTTTTTTTTCTTTTCTTTTTTTTCTCCTTTACTTTAAGGGATGGTCCTTCAGTCACAGACACTGAAATCATTTGACAGCTAATTCCCTCCTGCCAAGAGAATACAAAAAACCCTCAGTGTGGTAGGTAAACTGCTCTCTGCCATTAAGAAAATGGGATTTAAATGCCATAATCAAGTCCTCTCTCACTGTGAAAACTACAACTTTACAGGTTTATGGAAAACATGGGCAGGATGCTAGGTCCCCAAACCTGTCAGAAAAGGAAGGAAAAAGAATGGATTCATGCTTGAGAACATACTGGTTAATCCTCAGGGCTTTGATCTGAGGAAGGAGCTTCAGGGGGACTCTTTTTAATCATAGTTTGGGATGGAATGGGAACTATTTGACAGAGAATAGACTCCACAAAATTGAAGGTTGGAGGCCAGACCCAAAGGCACCACTCTAGAAAAGTCCATATCCTTCTCATCCTGTAAATTATCTTCTGATTCTTTGCATGTCACTGTTGTTCAAAAGTATTTCTATGAACATAGTTTTAAATTCAGTGAAACTTATAATCTAATTAGTCTGTCTTTATCCTCGGTATTTGGTTTACAACTTTTGTTTATGACTTGGATTATTTGCTTTTGTTTTCCTTGTATTTCCACATTGTTCTGTTTGAATTTATCCTCCACACAATGTAGTACATTGCATATACTAGTTGTCTTCAGAATTGCCATCTAATTTACTTGTCCTCTTCTAATGTTTACTGTCATAACATCATATGCTTGAAGAGCAGCAATATAATTTGTTTTTCAGCTACTGAGGTCTGTTTAGTGAGAGAAATGTGCTTATGTGGATGGACACTGAAGAGTTGTGTTGATTCTCATTAGTGATAAGAAACTTGTGTCAAGGCTTTGGACAAAATCTCTGATTGTTAAAAGGGTTTGCTTATCCTAATTTTTAGCTCTAACTTTGAATCTTGACAAACATCCTTTCTCTTCTACCCCTCCAAAATATGAGAATCAATACTGTCCCCATCCATGAATATATTTGAGACAAGGTAGATGCCAACCTTCAGGCAACCTGACAGCTAGAAAGGAATTGTTGGATGCCTCTGCACTAGTCTCAAGTTTCATCAGAAGTGATAGGAGTTGATTTTAGAGGTAAAGAAGACAGTACATTCTGAATTGAAACTTTTCAAAATCCCCTTCTATAACCTGCTGTGGTAGGGAAAAGTCTTGGTGTGCTCCAGAATCTAGCTCCAGTAAATGCTTGAAGACATCAGCAAAACTAAGGTTTGATTCTGTCTCAATTTGTCTTTTATATCTGTAGGTAAAACAACTTAGTATAGATATTTTAAAATATGTTAAAGCATAATTTAATACACATAGGTATTAAAAATACCCCTTTCATTGCAGGCAATGGAAGATTTAAACCTCATCACAGCCTGTGCTAGCTGCTTTTGGTGATAAAACTAGGCACTAATGGAAGCTACAGAAACACTTCCTACCACTGGCATGATTTCAAATTCCATGTTTTCGAACAGATTAGATACAGAAGGTTGATTCTAAGCAATGTCCTAATTGCTATTTGATAGCTAACAAGCGTGCAACTTAAGAGCTGGCATGAGATGCCATGGCATATTTTAGGTTCTCTGGATTTGTCTTGTGTGAAAATCCAGGCATTCATAAAAAATTTAGCCAACCCAGTCAAAACAACTTGTTTTTTTAATAGGTTTTCTCTGCCAGCAAGAAGACCAGTGTGATCACTCATCTGATCCATCTAGCTCATGCCATAAACATTTCAGTCAGCAATTCCTGTGTTTTGAAGAATACATATTATTTTCTATTTTGAGTAACTGCCTGAAGAACCTGCAGAAAGCTGGCTGACACTTCATGAGGTGATTATTGCCTAGCTGAAGAAGGCTGAGTCTGTACATATCCTCTGTGTGTCCTGGTACAGTAAGAACCATCCTAGAGGCATCTCACTGCTCCAGGGGGCTGTAGGAGATTATAAGAGCAGCTTGTCCTTGGGTTTGGCATCTTGTGAAATCTTTGAGCTGTGGTGGTCTACTCTGAATGGCCATATGAGTCTTTCCAGTCTTCCCTGGGGAATCCTTCTAAGGTTTCACCTCTTGTCAGCCTCAGAGAGAAGAAAGGCTGCCATCGAATGGGACCTACAGTCAGGTTATTGTCATGAGGGTGAATGGGAGCGTGAGAACTATAGAAGAAATGAAAATGAAAAATGAAAGTCAAACAGTGAGATCTTTAAACCGTACAACATGTTAATTGTCACTCTTTGTCACTGTCAAGTGACCATGGGCATGTTAGAAGTATGGAATTGAAAACTTTAATGTATTCTTTATAGGAATAAAAGCTCCTGAATTATGCACAGCCTAAAATGTTCCTACTACAGGTGACTCAGCTTCTATGTGCATTATTTAAAGAGTCCTCTGATATCAGTCTGCTGCTATGTGACTGCAATCTATACCACTCTTTCACTGGCATGTTTTTACAAATTCCTAATTCTAATTGCAATCATTGGAAACAGTCCTACTAAGAGACTTCTGCTGCATGCATTCATCTTCATCCACCTTTGCAGCTGTCTCTAGCAGTATTTTAAATATACAGTAGAACTGATGGTGACTTCTTTCTAATTTTGGAGAATGAAAACTGGAATCTTATTTGTGTTTCTAGTCTAAGAAAAGACCTTTCAAGAACATCTAAACTCTGTGCTAGAGGATTGTCTGGAAGATGTGGAGCAGCATCAGAACAGCAGGTTAAGGTGCTCAAGTGCTCTGTGAATAGGAAGGAAGAGATGGAAACAAAACCTTGCAAGTGTTTAAACTGTATGCCAAGACAGAGCACTATGTTATGTCTCAGATCAGTGTTTTAGTGATTATGTGATGCAGATGCATAAGTTATGGCTTAACTTCAAGCTCCAAGTATTAAATAACTGACCAGAAACTACACATCTCATACTACTTCAACAACTTCTACATTTCTGTAATATCATAGAAATACCTGGATTGGAAGGGACCTTAAAGATCAACTAGTATAGATGTGTATTTACTTTTTAATTATTGTAGTGTTGCTTAAATAAAGTGGCCTGAGCCTTTTGAAATGTTAAGGGATTGTCTCTAAGCTTCATTTTCCATTATTACTGTGTTGCTTCAAATTATCACTATAAAAGCTTTCATCTGTATTTTAAAATGCAATGGACAAATCAGAGTTTTAAAATAGAATTTGCATTCCAGGCTTAAAACTGAAAAGCAGTACTCTATGATTATAACATGAATGAGAGGCACCACATTTCTCTCAAAAGAGGATTAAAAACCAATAATCTCACAGGCCTATATTAAGGTGTCAGAACAGATGTGATGAGAGAACCATTTTATCATCATACTTGTTGTTTTGAGGATGAACAGGAATTTCCAAATTAAAGAGTAAAATGTGTGTGCGTGTGTGTGAGTAAAATCCCTCCAGCCCAAACCTTTTCATAACACTGATGTTAATTTCTCTCCTCTTCCAAATCACATTTTTAAAGGCAATTCTCCTTTAAAAGAGATTCTGTAAAATTCTCCTAAAAGTGGGGAAAAAATATGATTGGCTATTTCTATAATGATTTCAGAGGATGCCACCTCCTGACTTCTGGGAAGAGCTGCTGGATAAGAGTCAGAACTGTAAAGAGAATCAGAATAAAAAATGTGTTCATTTTTCAGCTCCCCAACTACATGCAACAGTGTTTCTTGATGATGTTTACTAACAGGCCCCATTCTCAAAGTTACTCTAAGTAACTCTGGTATTAATTTGTGGCAGGATCCTGAAAGTCATGTTGCTCTGTTATTTTTAACTATGGAAAAACCAAGGGTTAACGAGTACTGAATGTGCTTCTGCTCCCTCAGGTTGAGCTCAAAGCAACATTAGTGATTAAATTTGGAAAATGAATGGCCTGAGAGTGCAGAGGAGCTAATTAATGCTCCTACATTGAGATCAGGACAAAAAAAATGTATTTTGTCCTTTAAGAAAAAATTAAAAATAATGTCAATTATGACAGTAATACTGGAAGAAAAAAAGTAGGTACCATATGGTGTTATGGCATATACAAGCACTGCAAGGATGATCACTCATGAAAATGAATAGAAATTCACTGCTGTGATGTTATTGCATTCTCTAGTATTGCAGTAGTACCTGGGAAATTTATTTATGGATTGGGACCCTGGTAAAGAGCCAAATTTCATGCAGAAAAGAAAAATGAAGATATCCCAGTGTCAGCGGGGATCACTGCAAGCTTCAACCACCTAAGCATACCTGAGCCAGAACCTGTGTTCTAGTAGAAAGAAACCTGGGTTTGTTTGCTAGGAGAATCCTTTAGGATTCATACTGCTACATCTGCATCATTCTTTTGAATTCTTCTTTAAAAGATGACTCTTGCCAAAGACAGAGAATCCTCAGGCCTCTTCAGCTGCTGGAAAATCTGGTAGGTTTCTAATGTGTTAGCTAATGTATACACATTTTGAATGAACAATGCTCAAGACTGATGGGTAGGGACTGCTGCCTTGCACAGGAGGTGTTGTTTCAGAGATGCTGATGCTTACCTAGAAGTGTGGTTACATGGTGGTACTCAGAAGAGGAGAAATTAGTTTTTGTGTTCTATTTCTCCCCCCACTACCTCCTCTTTGCAAACAACCAGCCCCTGTCACTTTTGCCTTAGCCAGACTCTGCCTGCAGCCAGCTAACTCAGTCGACTCCCTGACTTCTGTGAAATATCGAGGAAAAAAAAGGCTGCTTTCCTCTAGCTTAGATTATTTTTTTGTAAGTCTTCAGCAGGCTTTTATTTTCACTTCTGGCACAGAATATGGTCCCCGAAAGAGTATATGATATGAAAGAAAAGTCATCATCTGCTGCCGAGTCAACACACCCAAGTCTGTGTATCCAAAGAGAGAAACCCTGTGTCTGCAGAACCAAAAATCTGGCCTTTGTCTATGTGAGGCACAAAGGTCTTTGAAAGTCTGGCACTACACATGTAAATGCATTGAGTACAAAACAATGCTGAGAAAATGCTCAGTTCACAAACAGAAATGCTTGAGGCCAAAGGTGCATTGGACTAGAGAGGAACCCATGAGTTAATGAGTTCCACTTCTTGCTTTGCAGGCAGCTGGGCTGTAAATCCTGACTGTAAACCGATCACACTTCAACAACTGAGCGGTGGAGCTCCCCCTAATAAAAGTTGTTCTAGTCCTCTGGGAATTTGCAACCTTTGTCTAATACTCAGGCTAAATTTATTAAAGGTTAATGTCTATCCATTTGTTATTGTAGCAGCAGTGTCTTTTAGTTTAAATAGCTTTTAGTCTCTGCTAAGTTTATATGAACTTAGACTGATGAGTTTATAGAAAGCAGTCAGAATCCCAACAACCTTTATTCTCTTAGGCTAAACAAGCCAGCATCTTTTAATCTCATTTCAGAAGATAAATTTTTCATTTCCTTGATTATTGTAGTTCTGTTACAGACTGAATCAATCTTTCTTGCATCTGGATGCCCTGGACTGCATATTGTATTCCAGATGGCCTCATCATGGTCTTGTTCTCTAAAAATGTCTCACAAGGGACATCTGAAACCTAATGACTTTTCCAGCTATGATTGACTAATGAAGCCAGTATTTTATTGCTTTCTGGCACCTCCAGTGGGTGATCCCCCATTTATAACATTTTTTTTCATGAGTTTGAGGGCATAGCTTTGCCCTGCCTATGGATGGGCACATATCTGAGCAAACTGTGGAAGCACAAGCAGAGTGCCTTTGCTGCTCATGTAGTCAGTGGAGTAACACAACCAGTTGCTCCAAAAGATTGATTCTATTCTATCTGATGCAGGTATTGCCAATTTTTTTCCTGTTGATTATAGAAGGAACATGGGAATTTCAAGTTCCTAAAGTTTGGTTACTTGGTTCGGAGGGTTCAGTGTGGCCAAAGATGTGCAGTACGTACCTTGTAGAGTGCACTGCAAAGTTTCATGTTTGTCCTATGAGCCAGGGGCATCCATTCTCTCCTATGCTTCCCATTTCCTGCCACAGCAGCACAATTGTTGGAATTGATGTAGGAGAAGTGATCACTGCTTGTAGGAAGGCCTTATACTTGCTTTCTCTGATCATAAAACTGCGTCTTTGGTTTCTAGAATGACAATGGTTCAACTGCCTTTTCTCTTAGCATGATTATATCCTGCTTCCATGTAGTAATTTTCTGGTTTGTATCTTCATTTGTATCAGTTATTCTTTTTGCTTTGTTCCAAATGAGTGTCTGCTTCACTTCTTTTTGGACTATCCTGAACATCTATTTCTTCACTCTCCTTAAAACAACTTCTTTTATTCTTGTCCTACTGTTTACACAGACAAAGTTCCTTTTGCTATATGTTTTGCTTTCCCTTGTGTAGTCTAGCTTACCTTGAGTTTTGGCAATTTTAAATTTATTTCTATGCTTTATGGCATACAAGAGTCTCCTTCCAAGCCTCTCAGATACCCTGTTTATTCAAAATATTACCTGTGAGGAATATTCACTCATTCAGTGAATCTCAGAACTGCTCTATACAATTTTTCCTTCTGATTTACAGTGCATAATCCTGTATCTTTGATTTCAAGAGCTTGTAGACCTTTTTCACGTTCCAGATTCCTGAATTCTTTAGTCCAGTTAAATAGTCCTCCTAATGTCTCTGAATTCTGTCAGTCCAGATAAATATCTTCTTAATTTCTCTGAATTCCACTGTAAAATCCAAAGTCAGATCTGCCCATAACAGATCTGACATTACTCTGTCTCTAAGGTATCTCTCAAAAGAGAGAGGAGTGTTTTTCCATACATTAATTCCTTAATGACAACCATTTGAGTGTTTCCTCAAGCTAATACTAGTTGAGATTCTCAAACTACCTTTTCTTAGTGTGGACCATATCCCACTTACAACTGCATGGACCTTCTCTGTGCCATTGTAGTGACTTAGCAACCTTCTTTAATTACACTCTGTGCTTTTTGTGGAAAGCATCTTCAATAGATATTCTGATAAAAATTAGTAGCAAATAAGGAAGAAAAATGGACTTGTGTTCTGTTATTCAACTGTGAGACTTTCAACTAGATTAAACTAATTGTATTGAAATTATGAGGTGTGTAACAGCAAAAGAAATTAGAAAATTTAAGGATTCACTTTTTAGGTCAACAGTGCTATCCACAGCAAGTGACTATCTCAGCTCTATTTTTTCTTGCAATTTCTTACCCTATTAGGCCCATTCCTCAGGCATCTGTGTCGGTCCTAATACACCAGAGACTGAGCAGAGGATCTTTAAAACTCAAGACTTGAGCTAAAAATCCTCCTGTACAGGTAAGGCCTGGAGCAGACTCGTGCTTCCTGGTGACATACAGCAGATGTATGTGCTCATTTAAAATAAACCATGGGCTATGGACCTTGGTTGACAGCTTATTTGGTTGACAGTTTAATTGTTCTGGTGTGTTTGCTTGCATGCTCTTTCTCTCTCTCCTTCTCTTCTCTCTCCCTCCCCTCCTCTTCTCCACTGACATTAAAACTGGCACCTTGGAGATTTGTATTTGATCACCCAGTCAAACTCCAGTGAGTTGTGTTTGATTTCTTTTGCAGTTTATGTCTCGGGATGTTTGGCTGAAGGTAATTTTATCTCCTTGAACCGTGTTAAAGCAGGGTTGGGATTTCAGCTATCCTTGTAGGAACTAATTAATAGGTCATAAACATGTCACTGGAAGCAAATGTTTACCCTTAATTTTGAAAATAAGGTAACTTTGGAGATTTTTTCATCCTCGCAGGAGGAAAAAATCTTCTACAACACTAGTTGTGTGTACCTTTTAATTAGGTTATTTAATCAAGATGCTTTTGATCTGGATATTATTGTTCTGTATTGGAGTCCAGAGGGACTGATCAGTCTGAGATTCAGCTTCCCATGGATAACCAGCAGCAGTTCATTGCAAAGCAGGATGGTCTTGTAAACTACCTGGAAAATTCTCTTAAGAGCTGAAACTGAACATGGGGATTAATCTCGATTGTGTATTTCAGCTCAACTTCAATTCTTTAACTGTTTATTCACTGGAAAAGAAAATAAACCTTTATTGCCATTTTGAAGAGCTTTTATGCAGGCATCCGTGCATTTCAAGCACATAGGAACTTATGTAGAATACAAGTTGGTGATTTAAATTGGATTGTGGGAATAGCACTGGGAAAGGCTGAACAAATAAAATGGAACTAGTTCATTCATCATTTTAATAGCATTTAGCTTGCCTCATAAAGAGAGTGGCAGCCTTTATTGCTCATACAAGGACTTACACCACTACTGAAGAATGATGCTTCAGCTACTTCTGCTTTAAACTGCAGTGTGACAAACCCCAGTGGACTGAATTCCATTTGCTACTTAATACCTAGATGCTAACTAATAATGTGGAAAGGCAGTGTTTGGAAACAACAATTGTAATATTTAGGACCTGATGGTAGGGAGAAGAATAATGCCTTAAACAAAAACTTTTGGCTGAGCATGTTGAGTTAGATGTTTCCAGATTAAAAACTGTTGACTTTTATGAATTCATGTTGCATTAAAACAAGATGTAATAGGATTAAAGCTTCATAGAAACATGACTTCTGCTCTAAAAAACTTCGGTGATATGACTCTTAGTCACCGTGGAGAAATCTTACTAGATACACTCCTAACTCTTTCTAAACCTGTCACTGACTTTCACCAACCTCTGCATCCAAGGTTTTAAAGAATAGCCTGCCAGCACTGACAAATCATTTAGGCTTCCAGAGATTCAGGACTTCTGCTGTAAAAATGAAGGATAAATGAGAGAGGTGAACTCCCTGTTTTTAGCCAAAAATGCCATTTCAGAAGTGTTTCCTCCAGAAAACTGCAGTGTAGACAGCTCCTGCATGTTTCTGCTTTGTGAAATGGGATCCCAGGGCTGCTGATGTATTCTGTAGACTATTTTTTGCTCTGAATCCCTGCTGTATCTCATGGGAACTGTTTTTCATTTGGGGCAGATGGTGCAGAGAAGTCAGCCAGACAAGGACCCAAATAGCAAATCCCTGAGACACTTTGGTGCTGTTTCTGACACAGAGTTCAGTTGAGTCTGCAGTTACAAATCAAACACCTTTCGATCACTTTCTACATGAAAAGCTGGTTTGTCCCTAAAAATCTGACACTTTTTAGGAAAAAAATCCAAACCCATAATTTTGGAGATCAGTCATCGAACTGGATAATTTTCCACTGTAAAGAAATTTAACCAAAACCTTTTTACCAGTCATAGAAAAGGCACTCTAGGCTTTTATTCTTTGTCTCCACCAAGTTAAAGTTATCCACTCCTCTAGAGAGCAAGGCGAATGTCTGTCTGTCTAGGATGTTTCTAAATCATATCCAAGCCCTGATGAACCTTTACTGACACCTTTACTTATGCGTTTCCACCTTGTGAATAGCTGTGGGTAGCTCCTGACTTATTGCTGAGCCCCTCAGTATGAATGGAACTGCAATTTGCTAATGGGCTATGTAGAAAAGGTTGGGCTCAGAAAAGCTGCAGGAGATGGATATAAAAATGTCCTGGTAAGCTATCTAGCCAGGAAGGAATGAAATACAAGCTGTTCCTCTCTCAGATTTGTTGTGTTTTCATGGTTTATCCTTCTGGCCTATAGGTTGCATCAGCTTACATTTTCCAAACTATTTTGCTATGGAAGGTCTGAACAATGAAAGAATTGTACTGCTCAAGGCAGGGGTACATCTAGCCTACTGCCTGACTGAGATCAGAGGTGCCCAGAATAGCGTACAAGAATAAACCAAGCACAGGGTCATAATTTCCCAGAATATCCCCCAGCCTCTCAGAATTTGCAATTCAAGGAATTCCTTACTTATGGGTGATATTATAACAAAGTAGTGTTTTCTTATCACTTTCTTAATACAGATTTGATTTTAACATCCATAGTATCCTGTGGCAGGAAGATCTTTGATTAGGTGCTGTGTGGGTAAGTGCCTCCCCTATTTTGTTTTGAATCTGTCAATTGCCCCTGCCATGTGATGATCTTTGGTTCTTTTATTGATTCTGATGAGAAATAATTTCTTTTTTCTTGTTCCTTGCTTTTCTAATCAATTTCGTGTGCATTCCCTGAGATCCTCCTCTCTGCCACTTCTTCAACAAGCTGAAGAGTCCTGTTTGTGTATTTGCACTTTGCATGGAACACGCTCCACAGTGTTCTCATCCTGTTGCTTTTCACTGTATTTTTTCTATTCTATATCTTTTTTGAGATGGAGAAACCTAAGTTGCATACAGTCATCATCTTACGGATACACCACTTGACTTTTACTATGGTGCAGTGATGCTTCTTTTCTGTTCTTCTTTGGAATACTGGTGGATGAAAAACTGGACATGACCTGGCAACGTGTGCTTGCAGCCCAGAAAGCCAACCACATCCTGGGCTGCATCAGAAACAGCTTGGATAGCAGGTTGGGACAAGTGAATCTACCCTTCTACTCTGCACTTGTGAGACCTCACCTGGAGTGCTGCATCCAGCTCTGAGGTCATCAAGAAGGCTGGAACACCTCTCCTGTAAGGAAAGGCTGAGAGTTGGTGTTATGCTGCCTGGATAAGAGAACGCCTGGGGAGACTTACTGCAGCCTTTCAGTACTTAAAAGAGGCTTAATAAGAAATATGCTGGACAGCCATTTTAGCAGGACCTGTTGCAATGGGATGAGGGGTAATGGTTTTAAACTAAAAGAGAGTAGATTCAGATTAGATATAAGGAAGAAATTTTTTATTATGAGGAAGGTGAAACACTGGCACAGGTTGCCCAGAGAGGTGATGGATACCCCATCCCTGGAAACATTCAAGGACAGGTTGAATGGAGCTCTGAGCAACCTGATCTAGCTGAAGGTGTCCCTGCTCATTGCAGGGTGGTTGGACCAGATGACCTTTAAAGGTCCCTTCCAGCCCAAACTATCCTGGGATTCTATGATAATATACAGAATAATTTTAAGCTGCTATTTTAATAGAAGTATCTGTTATAACTCAAAAGCATGAGTGGTAATAACTAGTTATGAATTTCTCAGGACATGTGGGAGGTTAGTGCTGGGTTTCTGACATGCTGTCAGTCATTGCTTGGAAATCCTTCTGTGGATTGTTGCCATCACCTTGTAGCCCCATGGCCCTGAGTATCTCACTGCTGTCAGGGAATGCTCTCATTTGTACTGATCTACTACTTTTTACAGTTCATCTCTAGATGCTCACAGGCCTGAGATCAAATCTCATTTTTCTTTGTTGACAAAATGGACCACTTATACTTACATTTTATTTCTGACCTTTCAACATCTCTTAACAAGAGAAAAATAATGATTTATAACCAGCATTATCAGTTATACAATAATTTAAATTTAACCACTCGTCTTCTCTACCTTTTCTACATGGAACTTTTGTTTAAGGTGCAGCAAGTTTATAACAATGACAACTTCAATGCCTTTGTTCTGGTTACCATAAGCACTACAAAGGAAATCATACGTTTCTGGTGCAGACAATTTAGAAATAATGAGTATGAAGATACGAATCTGGACTTAACCAGTTTGCCAAGATGTATAATTGTGTCATGTCTGTCCATGTGTCATATCGTGTCTCTCCCCTTCTTTTTTTATTTTAGAGAAGTTTTGTCTTTAGCTGTTGAAGACAACCTGAAAAACCAAGGCCATGACTTTGCTCTTGGATCCAGCAGTCGTCTGCCTGATATCCCGTTTTGGTTAAGTACGTGCACTGCCAACTTGAAGGCTTTAATTTTTATGTTTTCTTAGTCTCTGGTTGGAGAAGAAATAGGAATAATTGGGTGTAATAATGGACTGTTCATGCCTGTAAAGTAAAATGAACATATTCACGGGCTCACTTCCTTGTGTAGTTGGTGCAGACTGTTTTACTCCAGCTGACTTGCAGTAGAAGCTAATCTCTAGGTTCTGTCTGCAATGGGAAAAGTAAAGAAGCCTAAGCAATTAAAGTAATGTTCATGCAGGTGCAAAGAGCCTGCATAAAGCCCTATTTACTCTTGCCTTCAAACCCCTTTAATCATCATTGCAGAGCTTAAGTTGTACACGAGGCTTTTATGTGGTGTATTTCCCACACAGAGTATTTGAGTGCTTCTATTTCTCTATAGAAATCCTCAGCCCTTGAGACATATCTGGTACCAAAATAGCTCTGAACATCTTCCCAGTCCTTGATGGAATGAGCCACTTTAGTAATGAGTGGACAAGCTGTAGAGTCTCCAAGGTCATTCAAAAGTTTATTGTACTGCTTAGTAGCATTGTAAAAAATAATTCTGATCTGTGTAATTCTGCAAACAACAGATAATGTGGCAAATGTAAAATGATGGGAATCAAAGGCTTCTGAAAACAGTCCACAATACCTTGGTAATTATCTGCACATCTAATGAAGTGTAAACCCCTGTGGAAATCAGTATACCACTGGGATTTTCTTTTCTGTAATTTAATATTTCTTATAAAATTTTTTCCCTGGTAATGGAATTTCCTTTTGTTTGCTTGCCCTACTGGTACTTTAAAATTGAGCAGTTAAAATGGTGTTGCAAAGATTTCCCAAAAAAGCTTTATTCATGTTACTGAAATTCATAGTAACTACTTATTTCTTTCTCATGTGGTGCATCCTAAAAGTGAACAATTTATCTATTAGGTTTACATTAGTGGTGGCCTGGGGGGATAATTTCAGGAAAAAATTCTATAATATTTTCTGCAGCAAAGCTCTTCCTGTAAGGACAGAAAAATCACAAGGCTGTTGAACTGATGCTTCTATTCTCTGGTAAACTACAACAAAATAAAAGGGCAATTTTAGCCCATTTATTAAGAAAAGCTTTAGGTATAAGCAAATATTTGAACAATGTGAACAATATGTATTTTATTTTTGGATGAAGGATATGTAAAATTGACTGAGTCATAGATTTTAGTGTTTAAAGATCATGTTTAATCAGCTAATGTAATCTCATCTATAAATTAGTTCATTGAATTCCAGTCTTACACTAAGACCAAAAGATGTGTTCGCTGAGGAACATCTATAACTTATGCAAGTTTATGTTCTCATGTGTGCTTCTCTGCTCTTTTTTTTTCCCTGACACATGATGTGTCTCAGACATAGAACTTAAAGGTAGTTTAAAATTTTGGGCATTTATCATCATCCCTGGTCAGTCATCTAACTTTACCATCCTTTGCTACCACACGTCTCATCCATTTTATTCTCCTGTGAAAGTGTATCTGTTTTTCTATTGGTGTCTTCTCCTCCCAGGCTGAGAGGATAACACATTTTTTCTCCCAGCCAGAGTATTTACAGGGAGGATAGAAACAAATACTGTTGAAAAGGGAGCTGGGGAAATAAGAGAGAAGAGCCATCATCAAGCCAGTCTTTTCATTCCCCCTTTCCCTTTGGGAATTTAAGGCCAGCCTCATATCTGAGTGTCAAAACTGGACCAAGCATCTCACTGAGGTCGGTCATATTGGGATTTTGGAATAATTGTAGATGATGAGGTAGAAACAGACAAGGAGGTGCTCAGGGGGGATCTATACAAGAGTCTCAGGCTTCTACCCTCTTTCTCCCATTCCTCTGGAGTATGGGACTTCAATTCTCCTCACTACTGTGTAGCTGAAAATCCCTACCATTTCCCACAAGAACCCCATTGGTCTCCTTCCTGCCTTTCCAAACCCCTGGTACAGCATAAGGAAGATGGAGGAGGTGAAGGCCAGGGCCTCCTGAGAGGGAAAAGAGATGAAGGGCAGTGAGGGGAGGAGAAAGGAACCTGTGGAAGGAGTTGGTGTGTTGGCTTTCTGATCCTGGTACTACAAGTAGTAGTAGGGGCAAAAGGTTTCTTGAGAAATGTATTGACTACTGGCCCATGTCCTTCTAGGCCACGTGCTTGTCCTCCACATCATCTTCTCTTTCCTGTGTTTGTGCCTCGTTCCTGAGCCAGCAAACTTCAAACCTTTTCTAGACAGCAAGACTAATTTTGCTTTCAGTGTTGTTATTTCCCAGGAATGATGACTGAAAGCTATGAAAATGGTAATTTTGATGATTGGTTGTATGTCATGCAATAATTTTTTTTCCCCAATTACTTTTGTATCTACCCTTCCAAGTCTATCCAATTCCAAACATGGACTAATCTATATTGTTCCAAATCTCTCACCTCACTGGTCCATTCTGTCCTTCTTCATGAGAAAATGATATATTGCGTGCCTGAAAGCCATGTCTATCTCAGATACATTTCTGGTGTATAGCTGAATGCAACAGGATCCAGGTATGAGGTATAAGGAACATTGGTAAGAGCACCTCAGTGGTAGCTGGTTCTGCATTCAGGCCATGACTAATGTCTGAATCATTATACACTTGCTTGAAGAGAGGCAGAAGACAGCTGCTACAGGAAATGGAGGATGTTGTAACTACTGGCCTGAGTCATAAGCCTTCTTGGTAGCCTTTGTTGTTCTGTACTCAATGTATTTTCCCACTTACAAGTTCATGTTAACTTGACAAGTGAAATATAAGATTTACCGGGCTTTTATTTTGGTTTTTGTAAAAATATGTTCAAATTATCCTCTTTTTTTTTTTTTTTGATAGTGCAAATGTAAGATGTGTTTTCAATTATGATGAAGAAATTAACCTTGTAGAAGTTAACCTGATTGCTTACTCTTTTAGATTACTTGGCTTCTACACTTGCTCATTAAAAAATAATAAACAAATTTTTTTGAGGGGAGATGTAGTTGAAAAACAAATTTAAGAGTTGGGGGGTTGGCAAATATCCTTTTCTGTCTTGGACATTTTTCATTCTTCTTTATGGCAAAACAGGTGTCTGAGTTTCAGCTCTAAAACTATATCACTGCTGACAGTTACTCATGAGTAATCACTCAGTAAAAGGGAGATGGTTTTGTATGTAACACATTTAACAGAGCCCTAAGTACAGCCCTGTCTAGTTGAAAAGTACTGAGTAAGTTGCAGTTTTTCTCTGTGCACACACAGGAGCTGGAGAGGTCTGCTCTGGAAAGGAAATTTGATGGAGATGGGGGAAGGTGGAAGATGCCTGGGAGAAATAAGTCTGGAGTCCATGGAGGCAATATGACAACCACACTTAGGAACTGGTGAGTGAGGCTGTGGTTCTTCAGATCTAGTTAAGCACTTTGCTGTTCAACACCCACACTTTGAAATATCAGGAAATGCTTTGAAAACTACCATATCCATAAGATAGATCCCTTCTATGGAATCCATTCTTTAGCCCCTATTTATAGGAAAGTTGCTGGTGAAGTCGCACAGGATAGCAGAAGTCTTAGACTGGATTTAGGTGAGGTAGCACTAAAACCCTCATGAAGTGCAAATTAATGGGAAGGAGTTTAATTGGGATCACCAGTTTATTGGGATATCTCCCGGGGAACTGATTTAGTCTAATGAGAATGGATGGCAGTATCTACTGATTAACTGGGAGAGAGTTAGCATATGTTGAGCTTAATGGGGAGGGCTCTGGCAAGTTTCAAAGTGTGTTCAAGGTTTTTCCTAGCTCAGAAGGGTAAGGCCTGCTTTTAGTTACTATTGTCATAAGGGATTTTATTTAGGAATGGATCCCATTCACACTGCTTTGCATACAAATTCTTCCTTCCACCACCAGATTCTCCAACTGTGATATAATAAGGGAAATATATATTTTTGAAAAGTAAGACCATCTGTCTTCCTACAGTAAATATAATTAGAGATAGCTATAACGTACCTTAGCAGGGAGAGGAAAAGCAATTCTGCTGTCAATGGACACAGCAGACAAGACAGGATTGACAGATGTTTGTGATATTTTAACAGCTATGTTCCTAGACTTTCTACTCTGTCTGCATCCACTGGATGCTAGAAAATTATTGCGACTCTGATCACTTCAGGGACTTGTTATATGCTTAGCTTTATAGAATTGTCAAAACCACAACTAGATCATGTATAAAATTTTGCTTTTAAAGTTTCTTTAAGTGCCATGTCCAAGATACATCTTCCATCTTTGCTTGTACTGAGTTTTCATATCTTTTCCCAGAGAAAAAAATCTGCGTTCCTTCAAAATTCTTGGCATCCCAGTTTAATATAATCCAGAATTTCATATGCGGTGCATGATGCAATAAATTATACCTTAGTATCTATTGATATTGCCCATTGGTTATCCTTAATTGCTAGTATAAATGCACTTAGGTTTAGAGATTTTACTTTGCAGGTAAAAATTCTCTTCTGGTATGACAATGTCCTGCTGAGAAGGTTTTGATTTAAGATCTCCCTCTGTTTAACTTGGCTCATGCTTAAATATTTGTACTGCTGAATTTTAATTCTTTGTACTGTACCCAGGGATTCAAGGCAGAAAAGTTTCAGTGCAACAATAATATGAATGATTGATACAGCCTCTATCAAAGTTGCCAACTTCCTAATCTCTACATTTGCAATGTTAATGCTTTCTACAAAATTGTCAGTTTTCTTGTCTATTATGGTATTAAAGAACCCTGGCTGCCAGAGCCAAGCTGTGCAGTACTCAGCTACATAGTTATTAAACACATTAAAGTAGAAGATATCAAAAATGCCTTTTCCGTTCCTGCTGGCACCTTTCATTTGTTCCATGTGTTTGACTGTATTTCAGGGGTTCTAGTAGAAAATCCATGAAAACAGCTTACTCTCCAAGGTCCTGTTTTACTGTAAAGACTGTAGTTTATACCACCATTCTGCTCCTTCTTCATTTCTACTATCAAGTCCTGTTACTTCTCTTCACAACCCATTGCACTCTTCCAGTGTGAGACCAGATCTCCCACTGACAAACTGTGGGTATGGAGAAACCATTCCTCTTCTTTTTCTAGCTGCCATTTTTCATCCACCAGCCTGCTTCCATTAAGGCTGTCAATCATCTGAAGACTCCTTGGATTCAACCCCTCTGTCTGGACTCAAAATGTTCTTCTCTGCCTGTGATATCCTGCTCTCTCCTCAGTCCACTGTAAGCATGATTTCTTTATTTTTGTACCCACATCATCCTCTGCAGGACAAAAACTGGTCCTGTTTGTAACTGGGCACCTGCTTAGGCCATTTTTCTTGTGCACCTCATGCTCAACCTTCATCTTTCTTCCTCACAGGTGACTCTATGCTTTACTAGGACAAATACACAGCATACACTTCTAATCTAGGGGGAATGTGAAAAAAACCAGTGTTTCCTCTCCATAAGAAGTGGTGTAACTTTACAAGGGTCTTCAGGCTTTTCCAGGCTGTACAAACAAAACGTATGCCCAAAAAAAAGGGAAGAAAAGAAAAAGAAAAATCAGCAAGCCCCTGCCACGAACACCTCAACTATTATTTCCTTCAGCAGCTATATGCCAATAAAAGCATTTCATATTCCAGAAGGAGACGTGTGGGGTGGAGCTTTCTGATTTGAATAGAAAGTCGTGGATCTCATTAAAGGAAATATTCTAATCCAATTAATGAGTGATTTTCAACACGAAAAAGTTGCATCTGAAAGTTGATTTATGTTCCTATATCTGCCCCCTCAGAATTTTGCTATCGAATTCTATGGATGCAAGGTTATGTTTAAAAATAACTATTGAATTTATACATTGACACTATTAAACCTGATCTTGTCACTCTTCTTCTTCAGGAGAATAATTGCTTGGAACTCCTTGATAGTGTAATGGCACAGTAGAAAGGCCTAAGAAGTCAATCATTTAGAAGACAGTGTCAGGAATCTTGGTCTCTCTTAGTTGTGTTAGCAAATTTTGACATCATGAGCAAGAGCTTGCCATCCTGCAGTACTGGAAATCTCTGCATAATTACTTAGGGCATCTGTTGTTGATGCAGGAGGAGGGAAGACAGTCTGAGTGGGATGGGAAAAGATGTTTGGACACACTGCAAACTCATCACACAGCATAGGAATACAGCAACTCTCTTCAAAACCCAATATGCTGCTACAAAGCTGAGCTGGCTTTACTGTATTTGGTAGAAGGAGGATTGCAAGCCAAGATGAGAGCAGGTGCAGAGGCTTGGAAAATTTTTAAGGGGATCTTTGTAGAAATGACCTTCCTCTGATATTTTCTCCAACAGTTGAGGAGAGGATGATCTAAGCCCTTAGAACTCATTAGATTTTGATTTAAAAACCACAGGCTTTAAGACATGGAGACACCCTTCAGGTTGTGCAAAGCCTTTGTTTGCTTCAGGTTAAATCTGTAATCAAAGCTTTTATAACCATCGGGTCTTGGTAAAGGAATTGTTTTGTTTTAAAAAGCACTGTTGCAGCAACAGGAACAGCTAGGCCAGGAAAGAGCAAAATACCACACTTTGTACACTGTTAAACAGAGTATGTTTAGGGATGCTACTCATACTGACATCTGCATAAGACAATGTCCTCTCACCCCAGCATGTTACCAAGCACTTATTGACATTAAACTTAGAGAATCATGCCTGGAACATGACTGCAGTGTTTAGACAACGTATGTAGAAATAAAACCCTCTGAGACTCTCATTGTAAGTGCCCTAGCGCTGGGTAGCTATACACTTATTCTGCAGAGTAAATAGAGCACAGTAAACATGAAAGCTGTATTTAGAATAGGAAGTATCTTCACATCCTTGAGAAAAGCTCTGCATACTTAAGTAATGACTCTTGACTCGGTTTTAATAATTGTTTTGCTGTTCTTCCCAGTTTGATACATTTTTTTCAAGAAAATAAAATTTCATGGCACAACTTTTTAATGGATTGGACTTTCTGCTCTACTTAAATTTCTGAAATTTCTGTTCTTTTTTTTTTTTTTTTTTAAGAAGTGTATTTCTCTTGTAGGACAGAAAGAGGAAACATAGATATCCAGGGTGAACATAGAGATCTATACCTTTGAATGGCAGAGTATCATTGCAGTCACAGGAGCCTGGTGTTCATGTCTCATAACTTAAACTCATCTCACCATCTACAAGTAAGACACTGCTTCTCTACCCCCTAGTCAGTGGAAGAGATGTGTCCAAATGATGTTTATGCTCATATACTTAGACACCTGTTTTGAGATGACAGTCACACTGTAGAAGTGTTTCTATTATTGGAATAGAGAGGAGCCTAGGGACTAGCTGATTCCTTATACTTAATTAATAAGCTGGAAGTAGGAGACATGAAGCATAAGTTTTGTCTTAAGTTTTGACTACTGCTTCATTTTATTAACTTTGTTAAAAATCTATTAGATGGCCAAGAAGGAAGCATTTAGGAAAAAATAAAAGAGATAAGACCAGTAGTTCACTGCTCATTGCATTTTCATTTTTTATACAATGACATGGTAGTTTTCTCTCAATCTTCTGAAAATTTGCCATGGTTCTCGAATTTCTTAGTAATACATATTAAAACCTCAAATGCATGTTTGATAGGGTAATTTCCAAACCTGAAACTGTTTTTCTAAGGAGTTTCTAAGTAAAAGCCATCCATTTTTAGTAGTCTTTGTTTCCTACCATCCTTACTTAGTCAAAATATTTTAGAAAATATTTTATTATCTTGTGATATAGAACTATCTTATTTTCCTGAACCTAGCAGATAAAATATCAAAGTCATTGTTAAAATTTTTTCTAGTTATATGAACTACAGCTGCATTATTATACCTAATTCCTCCAAGTTATTTTCCTGTATATTTTTCCTTCCTTTACCTATTCTTTATATTTCAGATCTTATAACTGATATTGACTGCTATAATTTCTTCTTTCCACTTGCTACTTGTACAGCTTGTATTTTATGCAGCAATTTTTACCTCTTCTCCTAAAGTTTTTTAATAATAAGTTTCTAGTCTTTTATTCCTAAATGTGAGATATTTTTTGGCAAAGCAATGTGAACAGTGATTGATAAGGGTTTAAAATCTTTTCTCCCAGATAGTTTGGCTCAAAATAATTATCAGATTTGCAAGATTCCCTTGCAAGGTGGAAATTTATTCTGTGTACCAAATGTAATAAATTCATGATCTCTTTCCCTTAAACTAAAACTCAGTTGAAAGATGAGTCCCTGCATTTATCATAATGAAGGTGAGGAGAGGATTCCTTCATGTTTAATACAGCATTTTCTGATCAGGTAATTGTTACTACAATTTTTTAACCACTTCTAAAGAGCTCTATACTGGCTGTAAGTTACCATCAGCATAGGTTGCTAATGCCAAAGATAACAGAATTTTTCCTCCCATGTGCTACAAATAGTTGTTTATAGAGATATAAACACTGCACAAGTCATTGCAGTGTTACGTGGCCTGTTGCAGGCACAGACTGGCATGTGATCTGTCTCTGCTGTCTATTAATAATTGAGGAATATTCAAGACTACTATTTTAGAGTTGCCAGGCAAAATACAGTGCTGTTCCTAAGCTCTGCAATCCACTCGATCTATCCCAAACAAGCTCAGTCAACCATTCTAGTTGCAAAAGTCTTTTGCATGAGCTGAAGTCATTATCTGGCACCAGTGCACACAGACTGCTTTTAAATCTACTCGTTTATTACTAGATTCTTAGTGCTGGCATATAGGCAGCTAGAGAGTCTCCTTTCATACATCTTGGTGACTGTATTGGTTTCATCCTTGACACCTTGGTTATATGGCAAATAAGAATACTTTATTTTTGCCTTTGAACCCCCTTTTTGTTACCTAGGTTGATGCCTGGCTGGTGTAGCTCAGCAGTTCCACAGACAGGACTTTCCTCTTTGCTTTGCACGACTACAGCTAAACCAAACAGCTTCTCTTCCCCAGAGCAAATGGATGAGGATTCCATAGAGCCCAAATTCACCACCTAAAGCCACATGTCTAGTTATCAACTCTCTTCTCACTTTCTATTCTGTTTTCCTTGTCGAATAGGAAGGTTCTCTGACCAAGAATTGTATGAATGACTCCTATCTTTCAGCAGTCTATGGGGAAGTCTTTTAGAGACAATAAAGCTAGCTGGCATTAGCACCTGTGGGGGAATTACCATTCAAATTCCTCATTCTAATCTCTGAGCCTTTAGAATTGTGTTAAATCAGCTTAAGAAAGAGTATATGTAGTTAAAATGTTGGAAAAAGTAGGCAGACTCATGCTTCTTTAGCACTCTCTTCCAAAAGAGCTTCTGGCCTGTATTTCTTCTTCCTCATGGAATATATTCTCAATCTTTATTGTTCAAAGAAAAATTCCTGGAAGTTGGGCAGTGGAAAGCTGAGCAAGACCATGTAGTGAGGGTTTATGAAAAATCTCATTGCAGCAGATAAAGCCAATTACATGTGTCACCAAGGAGTAAAATAAGCCTTGCTCAAATGAAATTTCTTCCCTTGATGTTATATTTACTGAGCTCTTGCGTCACTGTAACTGGGAACGCTGAGATGAAGATACATTGATATAACGGTATGAAAATTCACAGAGGAGCAGAACTGGGGAAACATCTAATGGAGAGATAATTCTCCAGTTACCCTGGGAAGGGAAGAAGGCACAGCTGCTTTCCCTGGCGCAGATCATCGCACGGGATTGTTGGCATCTCTCCTACCTACAGTCTACTTCCCTCCCCAGTGCACTTTAGGAAGAATATGTAACTGGGGAAAAAAAAAAAGGACTGAGTAAGCAGAGACATTCAGCCTGAGGAGCAAAAGTTGTGCTTTCTCCAACATGCTGACGTGTGTCTCTCCTGGTTGCAGGGTGGGCTTGTCCCAGGATTCCAGACAAGGACAGAGGGGAATCGCTGCCCCTGGGGAATCTCTAGGGGAGAGTTTTGCTTGCTCAGCTTTCTCCTTATGTCAACCCCATAAAGTCAGATTGCTTGAGCTTTACATGTGGCAAATCTTAGCACAGCAGGTTGACATGGCCATATTTTAAATTCTTCACATCTTCTTACTAGGCTGTTTTTGGAGATCTAACAAAACTGAATTCCTCACTGAGACACCCCTCATTAGCATCCTGAGTTGAGTATTGAATGGCTGCACCCTGTGAGAAGAAATTAAATCTATTTTAATAAGATAGATTTAATAATTGGTAACAAACATTTCTGGTAGCCTTTAGTCTACTTTTCTGGCATCTTTTATAGAAATTAAAGTTTTACTTTATTAGGCATCCTTTGTCTGTATATTCACTGAATTCTTTGACATCTCTGTATTCGTACTAGAAATTTGAAATAAAAATAGCTAAAATATTTGAACAGGAAAGTACCAGAAGTTTTGATAGAAACCATAAAGTATCAGGTAATTTGAGACAGAAACATGCCAGTGCTGTATTGTGTCCTCTTCAATTAGTCCCGAAACACAGAAAACTGGACTTTGTGACAAAACAGAATGTTATCACCCAATATTGGAACAAACTTCATTGAAATTACTACAGTTGGTGTATAAAGATCCATTCAGTAAATTATGCTTTAAAAAATGCATTGAGAGACTTGGACTAATTTTATTAGAGGTTTTAATTCTGATTCTCTGTCTAGTAGTTGGGTAACTGTGAAAGAACTATTTATTAATTTAAAGCTCATATAACTGATTGATGCATGCTAATGCATTTTAAATTTAATAATCACATCTTCCTTAATTGAATTGTATTTACTCAGACAGAGCATATAATTAAATCAAGTCTTTTCTAATCCTTCCTATGCCAAATTATTCTATGGTACATTGGGGAAAAATAGTCAAAAGTGAGAATTTAGTTAATTTAAGACCACTGAAAAAATCTGTAGTCATGTGAAATAATTTTCCAAAATAAAGAGATGTATTTTTCCATACATTTGTTCTGCAATAATTAAGAGTTGTATAGAGGCAGCGAGACTTAAAATACGGCTAGGAAGGAAACAATTTTAAGACAATCCAGCAAATTTAGAGAAGATAGTGAAATCTTCATAACACACGACCAGCAAGTCACTTCAGACAATTGCTCTCAAATGCATTCATGGAGAATGAAGATGTCAGAGGGAAGACACAGAAAATAAAGAAGAGAGGAATAAGAAAATATTTTATTGGGTGCTTCAATGTGCTTGTATATACCTTGTCAACATATTTCCAAGATGCAAGTCCAGAAACAAGGAAGGGTATTCCAAGATATAAAGGATAAAAAACCTGGCTTGAATGCGGAAAAAATCAGTTAGAGTTGGGAATGGATTTCAAGAAGACACATCAAGGGAAAGACAAAGCAGTAAAGGTATTTTTTCAGGAAAGAGATTTATCTGTCAGCTGGAATTTTTATAAGCCACTTTGCCCCTTTACTAAAAGAGTTGTAAGAGGAAGAGGATAGAGTTTAGGTGTACAAAGGTTTACTTATTGAATGCATTTCTCTGATTGCTGTGGACCAGTTGATAAAATAAAACTACAGGAATATAATTAATAGTGTGATGTTCAAGCTTGGCATTTTCTTCTTTTTATGATAGATCAGAGGAAATGGATAAATGGGTGTGCTACCAATGCATCTTCTGTGCCTATAACACTTTAAAAGATCTATTCTGCAAAGCAGAGATATGGAAATAAGCAGCATCTTTTTCTCTGATAAATGATGTATTGCCTCAAGTCAGAATAACTGACCTGATCTAATTTGTCCATCAGTGTTAAATTATACAATTTATCCTTTTTAGTAAACAACACTTGTTTCTGATTAAAAAATGGCCTACAGCAGAATCTGACTTCTCTTCTTGATTTACAAAGAGTATAATTTTATTAAAGATAACATTGTGGGGCTATAGTGTTTTGTCTGAGGATTTTGATATTATGCTCTATGGCATTTCACTTGAAGAATGATTTGCTCTTATTATCATTCTCAACCTTGTACTAGCAAAGGTCTTATAAAGATTTGTTTCCTTGACTACCCCATGTCACAGGCTTGAAATGTAATTCCATAGCAGTAAAAGGAAAAAAAAAACTTTGACACTGGTGTATAATTAATAACATATCACAGAAAGAAATCTGTTTAGCAAAGTGCTGTCAAGGTGCTGCTTGTGAAGTAAATGCGTGCTTTACTTTGGAAGTGATTTGTAAAAGATATTCAGGATGATTACTTTTCTTCCTGGTACAAATGAGTACTAGTGTCAGTCTTTAATGTTTCTTCATGAGGGCAAACATACTGAGCAGGGTATGTCAGTTCATACAAATTAGCGCTGACAACTGTAGGGGTTTGCTCCCAATTTGAAATAATGCCAACCTACATGGCATACACCGTGTAAAAGGACATTACAATAAAAACTGCGTACACCTCCACCTCCTGCTGAAGGTCTTGTCATAGTGTCATCTGGAAATATTCCATCTGGAAATATTGAAATTTTCTGTTCAATGCATACTGTGTGTCTAACGTGAACTCAGGGTAAAGGCACCTGTCACCTCTTATTCAGCTTTTTTGGAATGGAAATATAAGCAGCCAATTTAAGTTATAAACAGGGATACTTTATCTAAATTCAGTGAATGCAAACAAAGCTGGCCATAGGCTGGTAAAGGGTCCTGCCATTCCTGGCCTGAGTTCTGCTGAGATGTACTCTTTGATATTTGAATGGAGTATCATTGGACAAGCTGATTGCTCCTGTAAGCAGGAATTAGCTGGCTGCTCATCTTTTTCAAGTGCTCAGGATTTTGCTCCAGGCACTGGATATGTTCTGTAGTACAGACTTTTTTCCCAGTTTACAAGTGTTTTATTTTGCTGACTTAGGACCAGTTCTTTAGGAAACCAGCAGCACTGAGGATCTGCTGTTTATAAATGAACTTAATCAGTTCATTACCTAACCCCATTGACAGCAGGACCAATTTGTTGGAAGACAGAGGGTAGTTTTACTTGCCATCAACTTCCTTGTTTCCTACAGCATTGCAATTATGCTTGAAAAAGGTATCTTCCCTACAAGCTTATTAAGTCTTTCTAAGCTGGCTAGTCACCTTCACAACCTGTGCCCTTTCTACTAGCAGTACAGATGAAGCTGACAAAAGGTGCTTATATTCTTTCCATGTACCTATCATCTCCCACATTTCACATCAGTAGCATGCTTTGCTAGGGTAGGTCCTGCTTGATAATAAAATGCTAAATAAATTATAGCTGGAGGGAATAGAGATGGTGTTGACCGATACTAATTCCCTGAAGTCAATGTAATGGTATCTTCTGAGGCTGTGTTAGTGACAGTAGGTTGAAAGAGGAAATGTTTGTTTCTGGAGGAAAAAAGAGAGAGAAAAAAGTCCATGATTACATACTACATCTATAGTGAGCAAAGAGGATTCTACTCGAGGTACATGCCACTTGTGATAATAAAAAAATCTTATGATGTTGAAGATCCTTCATACCTTTAGTGAGCACAAGGTATGCAATTAGAACATGACAATATACTAATCCATCTTTCTCCAGCCTTCTCTGGATTTTCACTTCAAAAAAGTGATTGTTTTATCTCAATAATTCTTTTTCTCTTTCTTTCTTTCTTTTTCTCTTTCCTTCTTTCTTTCTTTCTCTCTTTCTCTCTTTCTTTCTTTCTTTCTTTCTTTCTTTCTCTCTTTCTTTCTTTCTTTCTCTCTTTCTTTCTTTCTCTCTTTCTTTCTCTCTTTCTTTCTTTCTTTTTCTCTTTCCTTCTTTCTTTCTTTCTCTCTTTCTCTCTTTCTTTCTTTCTTTCTTTCTTTCTTTCTTTCTCTCTTTCTTTCTTTCTTTCTTTCTCTCTTTCTTTCTTTCTCTCTTTCTCTCTTTCTTTCTCTCTTTCTTTCTTTCTTTCTCTCTCTCTCTCTTTCCCTTTCTCTTTCTCTCTTTCTTTCTTTCTCTCTCTTTCTTTCTCCCTTTCTATTCTTTCTCTCTTTCCCTCTCTCCTTCTCTCTCTCTAGGAAGTCCTTTGATATTTGTTGTAGACCATGGATTTGGATAGAGAAGACCTAGGAGTTATTCAGAAATTTTCTCCTAGGCCAAGGCAAGTTGCTATTCTATGCCTTGTTTTCCATATTCACAGATGACACCAGTTTTCATGAAGGAGTTTGAGGTGTGAAATGCCTGCTACAGAAAACCTTTTCAGGCTTGTTCTTGCTTTCCTTTTCATTGTGGTGAGTTGGTAGATAATCACAAAGAACCAAGGCACTTACAAGGAAGGCACAGGTCAAAGATACCCACATCCCACACAGATTTCTGGTTTTTTTCAGCCATTTTGAAAACAGCTTTTTCTATTCCCATCTGGTCAAGATAGTATCCCCCGGGGTTGTCCTGAGAGACAGAGATCAAATCAAGAAGATCAGGATGAAGAAAATGATTGAAAATGTCAGGTATAACAAATGTGTATCAGTGGCCTAAAGGTAAGACACATGTTAAGAAAGAAAGTTCTGTCATCATGCAAGAGAGACAATTTTGGAAGTGAGAAGTGTCCCTTGTCGCTTTACAGCTTCCTTAGGTTGTTCATACTTGTGGAAGATGTCCTACTAAGAGGAAGAGACAGAGCAGAAGAACTGTCCTATGACTTCAGAAAAAAATGGAAACTAGTTTCCAGAAAAGTCTCTCATGATGTCACATTCCTGTAGAGCAATTAGGAAGTGGCTGGTCTGTCTTATGTGTCTCTTGGGAAGAGGATTAGCCTACCAACCATGTAACAATGGGATAACAAAGGGACATGAATCTCTGTTGAGAGAGAGTGAAAGGACTGAGAATGTCTGAAAGCCTGTGTGCTCGTGCTCATGTCCCCAATTATCCAGGAGATTTCATTTATTTGTCTGCAAAACTAATGAAACTACTCAGTCTGAGCCTGTGTAGTTGCTACAAGTAGTAATGTGTGTAGGTCCTATTGCCTATTTGGCAATATTTTTTAACCTGGAAAATGAGTATGAGAAGAGTTAGTGAGAGATGGAGATCTTTAGCACAAAATGCTGGTAAGCATAAAACGTGTAACCTGAAATCCTCCTAGAAATACATTTTTTCAACAGCTATTTTTATAAATTACTTGTTTCTGTGGCATTTACGGTCATTTCCTTCCTTAGAAATGTTGTTTCACAGTTGTTTGGTCCACAAAGCACAGACCTTCTCTGGCTTCTGCCTTAACTAACCAACCAGTATAAATTTCTCTTGAAATTCACAGCTGTCTTCACTGAATGTGAGTAAATGAGCCTGTCAGGTTGAGCTGACTAAACTTTTTTTGTCTTTGGGATGCAAATCCTTTTAAGTATATTTAGGTCATATCTATCTGATTTTCATGGGACATGGGGGAGGGGGAAAAACTTCTTCATGAAGGAAAGAAAATGAAAAAGATATGCTTTAAATCACTGTTCAAAGTCACTGTCAAAGTCATCATGCTCCGTGCAAGAACCTGGAGACGCTGGCCTTCTGTTTCCCTTATGTTTGTGTGAGAAACAGGATTTCTCTCCATTGTTTTAATCTTTTGCTTATGTTTTAAACCATATTGGGGGTGTGACTGGTAGCTGTCATAGGAGTCTCAGGTGCAATTTAGTGACTAGTTCAAATTCCATAGCTATACTGCTGGCAGTTACATGTTTTTAATGCCTGTCTAAAACTGTTCATCAAATTCCTCACCACTTTCCATATTCTTTACCTTTCTGTCCTGGATACCCAGCAATCTACTTCTTTTAAAATAACATTCCCCTGACACAAAGTCTCAGAGCACCGCTCAAAATTGCCCAGCTCATATTTAATTCATGTTTGGATTTCCCCAACTGGAGATGCATAAGTATATATTATGACCAGCAGACTGGAAAACCCCAGATATTCAAGAGCTGGATAAATAACTCTTAATAACATGGAGCATAAAGTACTTGCAGTACCTCTTAGTCCTCCTCCAGCTCATAGGCAGAGGTAGAAACAGGATAAAAATCAGTGCTGTGCTCAGATAGTGCAACATTTCAGACATGATCATCCTTAACACAAATCCCTCTTTACTATTGGTTTATATAATAATTTTTTCCAACTTTATGTCAGAGTCTGCCTTAATGTATATGAAAAATCAGACATAAACATGTAATATTCTAACAATTCTATGATAAAATTTTGCTGTAAATTTTGTAAATTTTTATTGTAAAAATATAGGAGTTTTCATCTTGACAGATGATAAAATGTATAATTCACTGTGTGCAGAGGGCTGGTCTGGCTTTGCAGAGGTGGGAGTCAAAGCTTAATACCATCCAGCAGTCTGTCTGTCAAGCTTTCCAGTTACAAAAGACATATTTTATGGTGTTTCTGGATAATAAGGCCTTCTGAGCTTTTTGCAGCTGGATTCTGAGGTCATGTTTTCAAGAACATTCAAAATGCAGATGGGGGAGGAGACATGGGTGCAATTTTCATTAGCAGTTGAGTTTATTAAGCAGCTATTATTAGGTACCAGTTCTTCCCAAATGTAGATACCATTAAAAGTCTGGCTTATGACATTAAAGGTAAAATTACACAACTGACTGCCTTGAAAGTTCAGAACATTTTTAAAATACATTGCTTAATTCCACTGAAGATCATAAATCGAACTGGATTGAGATCATATAAAGGATTTCTTAACATGTGGTTGGGATGACTTGCATAATCTACTTTTATATGACTTATAATCAAACTGCTGTTTGTGAGCAGTAAGACCACGGCAGAGCATACTCTGAAAAATCAAACATGTGTAAAGAAAAGTGAAGATTGCTGACGACAACTGGAACTAAATATTATAAAAAGTTCTTAATTTGAACAGTCCTGTAATGGAATCACAGTGAGAGGACTCTGCTTAGTCTTTTCCCACATAATAATGGAGAAAAGAGTTGTAAAGATTAATTATTTATGAAGACAGCCTGTATATTCCACTGCTTAACCAGTGCTTATAACACCAAAGAAATCTTCTCCAGCTGAAGACTCTGACTATGGTAAGAACGGGAGTTTTATGAGGACAGAAGAATTTTAATTCTGTGCCACATTTGCCTCTACTGTTTAGCCTTGCCCAGTTTAATGCAACAAGCTCTTTCCCAATTTCAGGATTGTAGTTTTTTAGCTCTTAGCCAAATCAGACACTGTGGTTTATATTTTATATTTATACTTCAAGTTCTGGTGTGACAGAGGTTTCAGTTGGATACCATTTGCTGTGATCAGAAGTGTGCTTTCAAGTAATTTTAAATATTTTATAGATTAGCACCCAAAAGGAAGCAGAGCCTTGAAGAAAAATAACTGCTACGTCAGCTCCTTTTCTGTGACTGCTGATGAATTAATGATTATTCTTTTACATCCCTTAGACTAATAGCAGGCATGAAGGGCTTCAATATTCAGGATACCCACAAATATTAGAAGAGGTGGAGTCCTAGATAAGTTGTGATGAGCTGGGGCCAGTCACTGGGAGAGGGGGAGTTGTGGGTCACTTTCTAATGCAGGGAGTAACTGTCTCCTGGAGCATCCCAGGTTATCTGCAGGCAAGAGGAGCAAGGGATCACTGCCTGGGGGTCTTCTTTACTTGTTCCATTTGAACACATTAAATAGTGAAAACTTGCGTAAGAGTGTGTGTGTGTACATATATATGTGTGTATACAAAGGGAAGGGGAGAGGGGAGAGAGGGAGAAAATAAACACGTGGTTTATATATTTGGATTTGTGTAAAAGTAGAGAAATCAAAGGTGTTTGATTTTAGATTGGCAAATTAGACAAAAGAAAGAAAAAACATATACACACAGCTGTTCCTCTAATGAGGAGAGGGAGAGAGAGGTTTCCAAGAGCCTGGTCCACCATAAGCTGTTGATTAACCAAACCAGCCGTTATTTAATTCAACTTTCTCTGAAGTATTGAGGGTTTTTGGAATGCCCTAAAAATCAAAATGTTTGGCTTATCTAAATCAGATACAGTATTTTTTTCCTCATCTCTTTCTTTTTGATGGAGTTTCCATTTGACGCTTGTTTGGTTTTGTTTTGTGTCTTCAGTTTCAATGTTTCAGAAAGCAAAGCAGTCTGGAGTTAAGTGGTGTACAGAGCCTGGTTGATCTTCTTCAATCCTCTAAAGCTATCTTCAATGACTGTCTTATTAGTGGGATAAAGAAAGGTACAGTGCTCCACGGGACCAGTGTTTGTTCTTTCTGTGCTGTGCTCTGAAATAATTTCTCAAGGATCTAAGTGGATGCTGAAACAGCAGTTTAAAAATTCTTTACTTTGATCTGAAATACCTGAAAAAAACCCATGGATTTTCTGGAGTTCTTCTTTTTATTTTTATTTCATTTACCAGCCTGAATGACTCTACTTTATTAATGTCTTGTAGCACATAGGTAATAAATGTTAGGCTATGATGACGACAAAACCACAAAGTGATTTGTCTAAAAGGAAAAAGTAGCAAGGGAAGAGTGGAGAAAAAAGGCAATAACCCGAGATCAAACGTTATTTATGCTTTTACAGTGTTTATACATATATGTATGGACAAATGTCAGATACAACTGTAACTTTGCCCTGTTGTTACCCACTTGCAAAAGCATCAGTCCCCTATTCATTGTTAGCTATTTAAATGGGCTTCTGAGATAAGAACAATGACATTTTCAAATGTTTGTTTCCCCTTTCTTGTTAAAGGTTGATGTCTGTCCCGTACGTTGCTATAGTCCCTATTTACTCAAAACCCACAATAATCTGTTCCCTCTAATCCAAGCTGCCCATCCATGCAAATGTTACATGAGACTTATCTAAAAGATGGGCTTATCCTAGCATCCTTATCTCTGTGAGTAGATCTGTGAACACACTTCACAATCGTGTATTGTGTGTGCACTGTGCTTGCCTGGGCCGTGTCAGGTCTGGGGCTGCACAGAAGGGGAACTGGGAGTGACTGATTGTACTGAGCCAGGAGAGGAGACAGCAGACCAGGATGCACTCATAGCCTGAATCATAGAATCGTAGAATCAGCCGGGCTGGAAAGGACCCTGAGATCATCAAGTCCAACCCTTGATCCAACACCTCTGTGGTTACCAGACCATGGCACTAAGTGCCACATCCAGTCTCATCTTAAAAACCTCCAGAGACGGAGAATCCACTACTTCCCTGGACAACCCATTCTAATGCCTGATTACCCTCTCTGTAAAGAATTTCTTCCTAATATCCAACCTAAACCTCCCCTGGCACAGCTTAAGACCATGTCCTCTTGTCCTACTGACAGTTGCCTGGGAGAAGAGACCAACCCCCACCTGGCTACAACCTCCTTTCTGAGGATCGTTGGAATTTCAAAACTGTCGTTCTTTCCTCTTTAAACATTATCCTTACATTCCTCTGTAATTTTACTCCTACTAGTGATGTCCCAGCAGCATTAGCAATGAGCCAGGGCACCAAAGGCCTTGCCATTTCTTTTTAACATCTTCAAGCTATTTTGAGTCAGTGGTGCTGTGTCTGGCAAAGTGGAGCCCATAAATGGTGCAGTGTTTTCCTTGCTGGGCTTTAATTGGCCTGTGACAGTGACATTGACATTGCAGTTGCAGACACATGCAGATTGGAAATTAATATACCGAGATTGATAGTTATGACAGCATTTAAAAGTCAGACCATCCAAGCTCTATTAAATCACTTAATAAAAGCTGAGTGAAAGTATCTAAGAAGCATGAGAAAACCTTGGATTACCTTATTTAAATTTGATACTTAATGAAAATATAAATATTTAAAACCCATGAAGTTATTAGCTAAATTAACAAGAATTATTTTAAAGGTACAATTTACTCAGCCAGATCATCAGTCAAGGCAATCTTCATTTAAATTGTTGGAGCTATGTCATCATACACAGCTTGAGCTCTACATCATAATACTGATAAAGTCATATATCTATTTTTAAGTATAATTACATTTAGAGCATGAGGGTTTTTTTTGTGACAGCTACATACATGTTTTTCCTATGACTTAAGAACCATAAAGCCATAATATATTAAAAGAAACCAGTTATGATAACTTACCATTCTGTAAAGTTTATCCTCCAGATCCTGATTAATTCTTTGTAAGGCTAGGTAATTGTTTTGTATCCTAAAACAAAGATGATATCATGTAATTGAATGCATTGTTTTTCATGTTGTTTTTTATCTGTATTTTCACATCAGTACAAAACCTTGGCTTGCATTATTTGAAATCTATTTATTTATCACTCCTGTTGCCAGTCAGTGGTTGCCTTTGAAATGCAATTACCACCTGCTTCCTAAGCAAACTTCTTTCTCATGTTTGCTTACTATATTTAGCAGCAAATTCCATCAGGAAGTGAAAATTTGTTGGCCATTCTGCACTTGCATGCAGCTTAGGAACTTGCACAAGGAAATTGTAGCTTTACATCAGGCTCAGGAATAATATGTTAGAGAGGAAGCTTGAGCTGTAGGCTTAGGCAGCAGAAAAAAAATTGTGGAGGTCTCTTAATAAAAAGAATTGCAGCAGAATCCTCACAACTGTAGCAACATTTGGGCATCAACATCATGACTTAGAAGAGAATATCCCTTCTTTACACCAAAGTTCAAGGGATTGCCTATTCTCCAGACCTAAACACATCTTTCTTTAGGAAATGTATTTAGATACCTTAGATGGGTATTTCTTTTTAGGAATTGAATGGACTGAAAAAATGAGGCTTTCCTGCTTATTCCAGAGCAATACACCAAAGAAAAGTTTCAGCCTGTGCATCTTTAGGCTACTTAGATGTTAATCTTAGTATTGTAATGAATAAGCTGCACAGCCTGTGGGAAAAACATTGCTATTTTGGTAGTAGCTGTGCCTTTCTCCTCACAGAAGGTAAGGAGGGTAGCTCCTTGGTCTTGTTAGTACCCATCATCTCAGCAATATGTATTACAAATGTAAAGCAAATGTTAGAAGCTCAGCTGTGAAAAGTTTGTCTGGATAAATCAGTATGTTTGTACTGATCAATAGGTCAAAGTATTTTCATCAGTGAGCTGATTTTAGGTAATGTGCGAGTGTGTTGGCTGTAAGAGTGAACTCAGACGCAATACACATATACAGCAGAAAGGGACTTCCTCTGAGCGTAGTTTCCGTGGTGATCAGGAAGGGACTGGGATTAAAGAAGTCTCTTGGATTTATCATTTGGTTTGTTAGAATGCCTGTTGAAACTGAAATGAAGATCTGTATTTGAATCATGCCATGGTTGCAAATCAAAGGGTCCAGCCCACCCATTCCTGGTACATGATGCTTCAAGTCTCTCCCAGCTTCTGTTGCCATGGAGATTTTCTTTCCAGTTAAATGATCAGAATTCTCCATTCAGGGCAGGCCAGTGGCTTGCAGTGCCCCTCTTGAGGCGTGAAGAGCTCTGGCTGGGGCTCCCAGCAATACGATAACATCTGCTGCACGGACCTGAGAGGGGATGCCCGTGCCAAGGACATCTGCTCTGTGGATATAAATAATGACATCCCCATGGGTGAAAATCCTCAGGATACCAAGGGTCAGACTTGACTCAGGGCAGCCATTTCCAGCATTCATTGCAAGCCTGGGGGAAGTTTCAATGTTGTCTACGTTTTACAGAGCTGCTGAGCAGAGGCTTCCTCCCTGTGAGGAGGATCTATGGTAAAGAGTGTTTGCTAAGGTGTTGACATAAATGGGCTGAAAATCTGTGAGACTTGCACTGTGAGACTTGGTCATTGCTCACCAGTTCTCATAGTGCCACTGTGTTCGTGTCCAGGTGACTTAAAGGATTGACTGAAGTTTACAATTCTCTGCGTCGTCCATGCTCCTCACAGCATTTACCACTAAAGCTCTCTACAGACATTTATTTTTCAGCTCTAGTTGTATTTGGGATTTTCACAGCTATTTAACTGTCAACGCAACAGAGACAAATCTCAGGGTACTCTGTACCCAGCTTTTCGTGGCACATGAGAAGGCAGAGATGATCTTGATAAACAGTGGAAACAAGGAGGGTTACAATGGCTTTGCCTGCAGCTACTCAGCACAAATATTTTGTTCTGCTGGTAGGGCCGAGTGCTGTGGCGCAGGAAGCAAGAATTTAGAAAAACAAAATAGTGCCTGCTGGCTGAGACGGGAAGTGTCCCAGTATCTTCTCTGTCATGGTCTACATTTTTTGTCTAGTAAAGAAGTTGCACCCAAAAAGCTTCTGGCTCAAGTAGAGGTGGTATAAAAACTGATTTAAACAGTTAACCCCTGCAAGAGATTGCATGGGTTAAAAAGTATCTGCATAAATTCCTGAAAGAAAAGAGGGCAGAAAATTGGTTCAGAGCTTTTCTAGCTTAGGCATCTCTCTAACCCATTCTGCTGTGCAGTGGTGACCTATGTGGACAGCTCAAGGGAGACTCTAAAGGTTCCCTTTCTGTAACTTTGAGACCATGAATAAAAACAATAATTGCTACTTGAATATCGGACTTGTGATGGTGACAATGTGTCACTGGATTTATTCCTCAGCGTCTGTTGTCACTTCTTCTCTTGATATGGATGACTGAAAGGTTGATTACCATTAATATAATTGTTTCTCAATGACAACACTTCCATGCCGAGATGGTGATAGAGGGGTTTTGCAAGAGATTATCACGATCTATTTGTCTGTAACTTCTTTTGCCTTTGCCTATCAAATCTGTTTAGGAGAAAGTAGCCCAGAAACATTATTTCTCTAAGACATTTATTTTGCACTGAAAAAATTGACTGCCTCCCAGTAAAGTCAAATCAAATCTAAAAAAAAATCCACAGTAAGTAGGAAGTTAAGCTTCAAAAAGTGTTTCTATTGAGAACAGTATGCAAAGGTAGTCAAAATAAGCACAAACACGTACACGCATCACAAGCACATACACATGCACATATAAGCAAACCCAAATTGGAAATTCACTGTTCCAAAAGAAGCATCAGCAAATGTAGGTGGCAAGGAGAGAAATGGACCCAGAAATATAGGGAAGGAAGTGTTCAAAGAGGAACAGAGGCAGATCAATCTTTGGGCTAAACTCTAAAATAAAGCAAAGGAGAAATAAAGAGCAGGGGAAATTATTAAAATTTGAAAATGATCAGATGAACAAATGGTAACTTAACCCCGTTTGCAGAAAACAGACACCCAGGTAGCCTGAACGTTGTGAGGTATGAAATACTTCAACATTGTAAATCTGGCTTTGTAAATAAGGTGAAGAGTAGGTCAGCTTCATTACCCTGTGAAACTGCTATAAGGATAAACTCATGTGAGTCAATAACCTATTATCATTTATTGATGGATTTTGTGTTGTTTGTATTATTAGATGTTATGCATGTGACTCGAGGTGCATGTATCTGCACCCGTTAAATGCATGTTTAGACTCTTGATCAAATTAGGGTCTAATGAAAAATATTCTGACTGTGTTAAACATCGTGTCTATGCTTTCTTTACAGAAGCAAATTTCTCCCAGAGTGCAGTTACTTTTGAAGAGTGACTGTTAAAGTAGCAGCTTCTTGTTCAAGAAAACTTTTGTCTCTCTCTCATCACAAGTTACACCAACTTCCATATGAAAACAAGAGAGTTTTCCCCCCAGGGTTTCTGTGACCCCCTTCAGTCTGTGAATTGTCTTGCTTTTGGTGAAACAAAAATGTGTGGGGGCTAATCTCAGTGCTAAATACATGCTGGTATGGGTTTTACCCTATTTCCTGGTAAAAGATAGGGTGGGGACCTCAACAAGTTGTTACCCAGAGTAGGGTCTCAAGAAGGAAACACCATGTGAACTTTGGAGTCCAGAATTAGTTCCAAGATTGGTTTCTGATTTTTTTTTTTTAAATTTCAATTCATAAAAACCATGATAATCATGTCAGATAAGGGACCACTGTGACGTATATGAAAACCCCAATCTCTTTTCAGTCACTTTTCAAAACTGAACTTATGCTTTACAATTAATATTTTCAAACCTACTCAGCACTGTTCTGCTTTTTCTCACACTGGGAAAAAAAGAAAGAGGCTACTTCTAAATGTTTGTAGTGAGGTTGAAAACTTGACAATTGAGCCACGTGAGTCACCTTCTCACTTGGGTGAGAGGGGAGGTCTAGCAGCAAAACAGGTAATTCTGGATAAATTAAGACAAAGAGTTTCAGAAAGGATTAAAAAAGGATGGCCATTCAGCGTCTTTGAAAAAATTTGCACTTTACAGTAATGGAAATTTAATAACAGAAATCTTTTCTAGTATGCAAGTGGGATCTTATTACAGAGGATTTATTTATTTAGGGGGGGTTGAATTTCTCTCCCTGTGCAGTGAATAAAGGAAGAGACACATTATTGAAACTAATTCTACTTCTTTGTTTTTCTCATATTGGTTTTCCTCTGTGACATACTACTGACATGCTGTTGGATGACAGGCTTTTTTTCAGACATTATCGTTCTCCAGGTTGAGAAATCTAGTTGTTCAACTTGCAGTATGCCTTGCCATTCTCAATAGAAACATTTTTAAAGCTCACCTCGTAACATATTTTTGGCTTCCATTATGATATGTCTTCAGGGGAGTAATCACCTGCCTGAAACATAATTTTTAATATAAGTTTTCTTCATAATACGGTACAATGTTCCATTAGAATATTGGAAAGTCAGTTCTGCTAATGTGATGTTTGGGTATGAGTGCTAGACTTTACAGTGAGCACTTGACCTGAGTTTCAAAGGGTGCTTAACTCATTAGAGCCCAGTGAAGTTGATAAGAGACTTCCTACTGACTAGGAAGCCCCTTTGTTTTAACAGAAGTGGGATGGTCAGCCCCTCTGCTGGTTTATGACAGCTTTCTGAATTAATGCTTCAGAAAATAAAAGTACCAGTGTTCCCTGTCCTGGAATGTATCAGAGGAAATTAGATCAAGAATGAAGTTACTTTCAATGGCTCTGCTCTAAGTGAAATGATAGGAAAAATATTGTTAAAAACAAAAAATGTTTCAGAGAATCTCCAGACTGCTCTGGATAGACATGTGTAGATTTCAAAATGCCTGTGTCACCTGCATATTTTAGTCTTGTTTTAAGAAGCATCCCCAGATAGGGAAGCATTTAAGTTATAAGACCACATAGGATGTTTCCTAAATTATGATCTTACAGATTCATTCTGTTTAAAATTTTCATTTGGTGGTTTGGTTGACCCAGTTTATTGCTGTTTTCTGGCTTTGTTTGGTTTGGCTTTTGCCTTCTGCAAGAAATGAAAAATATTTCTTTGTGTATAGCCCTGGAATGATTTGTTCTGAATTTAATTTTGACTCATCCAATGAACTAAATCAAACAGTTCCATTACAACATCAGTTTAGGAAAGTCTCACAAGACATGCAAATACATTCCTGCATAAATGGATAATTCTAGTATCAGAAGTTTTGCAAAAAAATGAAAACATGGATATTAAGAATCACTGATAAATTTAAAGCTAGACTACAGACAATTTTAATCACTGTCAGGAATGTCAGGAGTGCTTGCTTAACATAATTTATCATTAATATTAACTGGATCCCCATTTTGAAACAGCACTGTACCACGGTCACAACAGTTTTAACTAATAGCTTTTCAGTATCATTCCATTCTACTTGAGATTAAAAGAAATTATTTGCTTTAGCATAATGCAAAATGTCTTAATACTATTTGAATTGAACATAATCTCATCTTTGAGTGATGAAGAGCCAAATTCTCTTGTATCAGTGCAATGAAGAGTAACAAAAGAAAATGTGCAAAGTCATTAAAAAAAGATAAATCTGTATATATGCAGTATAAATATATGTATATGTAGTATGTTTATAACCTTTGTATTTGTAACACAATGTGGCACTAATCCACATTCAGGTTTACACATAAACAATGCTATATATGTACCTATATAGGTGCATCACTATTTGCATATTTGCTTTTAGTACAGAGACATCTTACGTATCACTTGTAAATAACTTCATGTGGCATGTAAAATATATTCAGATAAGTGAAATATATATATTAAATATGAAAACATGATATGTAGTCAAAAAATAATAAATTATGCATGTTTGCAACTATGCTTATTTTTACTTACAAATATCTTTAATACAGTCTCTTATAAATTCCTAATAACTGTTTATTTCAAAAAGTTAGTTACTAACCTTCTCAGTTTTTCAGTTACTTTTTCAAGTTCCTCCTGAGCACGTCTCAATTCTATTTCAAGGTACTGACGTGTAGAATCAAACTCCGTTTCAAGCATTTCCAGCTTATGGGTAGTGTACGATAGACGCTTTCGTAATTCCCCCTTCTGTTCTTGCAAAGTACTAGAAAAACAAAGACCACAGCTGTAGAATTTAGCTGCTCCCAAAAAGGCTTTTCATGATCCACCCTTTGACCAGTTCCCTAGAGTATAGGTTGGCATCTAGCCAGAGAAGTGTGCTTCGTAATTTGTTTACTGCACTTTGAAAATCTTCTGGTATAGGCAGTTGACTATCTTCCCATCTGTCCTGTCTAGTGCATTTTTTGCTACTATCTCATTATCCATAATGGAATACTTTGTGAAAGAACCTTCATTAAAATACAAAACATGGTCTAGAGTTTGGTTTCACACAGGAACTTTTCATTTAGAGTTATCTTACTGTACTATGATTGAAGTAGCAGATATCTATAGAGCAGCAACTCTAAATAAACCATGCAAAAATATTTCCTTGCCTAAAGTCCAAATTACAAGTTTGTGGAGGAGGAAAATTTTGTCCTATTTGGTTCCATGTCCACTCCAATCCCTGGCCATATAGATGCTAGAGATATTATTGTTCAGCATTTCATCTGGCAAATGGTAATTAATACAATCACGATTTTAAGGTTATGACTATTTCCCTTTTTTGCCCACTTAGCTGGGAGCCAAGAATTCCCAGACTCAGGTGTAATCCCCAACTTTTCACTGTTCTTTCAGTAAAGAATTTATGCCATGATTTTAAGCTAGCTTTAGTTATACTCTTTGACAAAACAAAGCACTAGGCATAGAATTTGGGGAAAGGAGGTTTTTCACTTTATTGTTTTCTCTATTTTAGAGATGATAGCATAAAGCCAGGCGATCCATGCAAAATTTTTGTCAGGAAGGCCAATATGCCACCTGCATCCAAATCATCATCATGGCTAGGCTTCACAAACGAAGATTTGGGAAAGGCTTTATCCACTTTTGTTACAAGCACGCTGGTGGCTAATAAGGCCAATATGAGATAGACATGCCCAATTGCAAAAGACACAGCAGAAAGACTCCTTAGGTGATATATTCTGCAAGACACGATTCTTTCTGCGTTGTCTTTTCTCCTCGAGAGTGATCCTGCGTGCGTTCTCAGCATCCAAATAGTCCCTCTGGATTTGCAGCAATAAACCTGAGGATCTTTCCCTTGCTTTACTGGAGCTCAGCTGTGCCAGTTCAGGTGAGCCAGTTCTGCACATGCCTCAATTCTTATCTGCACAGTGGACATATTTTTATTCTTGTCTTTAGTTTGTAAGCTCCTCAGTCTTCTAGCACGTGTGTCAGTTGAACAGCAGGATGAGACTCCTGTCAGAGCTGGCACCTCTGGAGGTGACTGTAACTTGGTCCAGGAACTGCAACCTCAATATTGAGTTGATCTCTTGGCTTCAGGTGGAACCTCTGAGGCACAATGGAACTGGAGTCTGCCATCACCTAGAGACAAAGTGCTACCACATGGTGCATTATGAATTGTCTTGCTTTTTTTAATCATATGGTAAAAATAATTCTTCATAAAAAAATGGTGAATGTTGATTTGCTTTGATGTCAAGTGAGTACTGCCATCAGCTTCAATAGAATAATATTTTGGGTCTTTAATTAGACAAGAGGATTGGGAACAACATGTCAGTCTTCAAGAAACACTTATCTGAGCTGTCTGCAGCGTGACTGGCTTCTTCTCTACAAGCTGCAATAGGAGCTCAGTGAGTTAATGCAAAAGCTTTACAATTGTTGCTTGCTTGATCCATGCAGCTCAGAGATGGGAAACAGCCTAATGTTTTGCCAACACAGTGCTCTATTTCAATTGCACATATTGCGTGGTCACAGTTATACTTAGATTACCACTTGTAGTTATATTCCCTTAAAATAATATATTCTGATTCAGACATTTAATGCAGTTACAGTTAATGCAATAATTTAATTTTTATATTTCCCTCGGTGAAATAAACTCCAATATTGTCTAGGGAAATGAGAACCCATGCTGCTCATTTCTACATCTCCTCATTCATGATGTTACCACGTCATACCACTTTTCACTTGCTCTGCTTCTGTCCTGTTGTTCTTGTTACTCATCTGCTCATCTTGGTCAGTTTTTCTTCCTGTAGCCTGGCAACTTGGATTTTCTTCTGTGAAGTGGGAGTTACAGTGCCAAAACTGCTGCTCTAAAAATCTAATCACTAGGATTTGTACAAAAAGTAGACAGCAGGTCCTCCAGCTACGATTCTGGATAACAATGGCCAGGCTGAGGCTGCTGCTCTGTGCTGGGTAAATGCAGTTAATGCAAGTTAGACCAGATTAGGGAAGGTTAGAGCATCCTGCTGCACTGGGAAGTTTTGGACACAGGAAGTTTGATCTTTGGGAGGAAGAGGGGTTGTTGGTATACAAATACAATGGGAATGCCAGGGATGTTTAAGTCAGTAATAGCTAGAGACTGCCTAACAAAAGAGAAAAAAAGGGAGAGTTAATGGCCTCCAATAATTTTGTCTTCTGCTTCCTCCTGCAGGTACTTCTTGCTTTGGGTCTCAGTTTGGTAGGTTTTGGCAGCTTGAAGCTTGTGCTAGAAGGATAAACTTAACTTCAAGCTCAGTCTTCTCTCTTGAAGTTCACTTTGAAGTGTTTGTATTCTTGAATTATTTGCTTTCAGAATAATTCATTCCATTAAAATCAAGCCTATTCTAATGAGCTTTACTGAAACAGTCTACATACATGGGCTCTTCCACATAATGTTTTGGGAGGTAAAGCATAGCTGTAACTTTGTTCAAAATAAGAAAAAAACCCCACTGATTAAGGCATAACTCAGGCAGCTTCAAAGATCAAAGTTATTCTCATCCAGCAAACCATAATTCTTGAAAACCTCTACTCATTTCCACCCAAGCTGGAATGATAGGGTGGCATCCTTAAACCCTCCCAAACCTAGGAGAACCCTTACTCATTGTGTACTTTGAGTCGCATGATCAACAGTAAAATGGCTGATTGCTCTTAAGAGAATGTATAATTTTTAGATAGGAAGAATAACACCTGATTTATGATGAGATTATTTAAGATGCAATAGTAGACACCTAACATTAAGTCATTATTAAAATACAAGTTATTAGACTGAAAGGTAAAAATTTTAGAAGGAAAGAAATCTTGTTCTGATAAGAATATGCTGAATGGCAAAAAACTTATAGTCACTTTTATGGAAGAAAAAAAAAAGAAGAGAGAAAGAAAAGACCCCAACTGGGAAAGCATTAAATCATCTGCTTTAATATCCTTCTTGAGTCAAGCAAGTTCTGAAAAGATAGCTAACTTTAAGCAATATCACAACAAAATTTATGCTCATGAATGGCACAATAGGGAAATTTTCCCAAATCTTAGACTGTAACCATTGAATGGGTATTAATAGCTGTAACACTGAAAGTAGATTTTCCAGGATTCCCAGGATGGTTTTGATTTCTGCATGAATTGAGCCTTATCTAGATACATTACTGGTTTGAGGTAAACCCTATTGTTTTCCCTTGATTTTTGTTCTGTATGAACAAGCACCTAAGAAACAAAGGCAAAGCAAGTGAGAGAAACAGTAGAAAGAACAAGAGCTTGCAATGTATCAGATTCTGTATTTCTAATAGCAGGATCAGAGCTTCAATTTTTGTTTTGTACAAATCTAAGGTATTTCACAAGATATTTGTTTTTTTGCTTTTGTGGGGTTTTTGTTTTTTTGCATTTCTCACTAAACAGATGTTCTTTCTCTGAAAACCTTTCCCTTACCATTAGCTTCCAGTGCTATCACATAATGGCATGCTTGGATTATCATTCCTTATTCTGTCTTGCTTTTTTTTGTTGTTGTTCTAGAAGTCTGAGGTTTTCATGAGGAGGGCTTAATTTTGCTCTGTACCCCTGAAAATTTGGTAGTGGTAATTTAATCAGAATTGAAAAGGGAAAAAAAAAAAGTTGAAATATGGAGTAACAAAGTCAACCATTTAACATTTTCGCTTTTCTCCAAACCAATCAACTCCATAAATTACCTGCATTTTGTTTCTGCTTGTCACATACCAGTTAATTAGAAAAGTTAATTGAGCAATTTTTTAATGCTGCTAAATCACTATATTTTAATTCATAGCTTGTCTTCTATGCATAGTTGGTCCTCACAGCTCTTTATTGATATATATATGTAAAACTAAGAAAAAAGTTGAATGAAAAAAGTACCACCAGGAGAAAGGAGAGGACTTATTAGCAAATAAAAAATACTGTCTGGAAATCTCATAGTGCTATGTCTTAGAAAACACAAATCCTATATTTCATTATCTTTGTGAAACTTGGAGAGCAGGAAAGAGTATGGAATTATGGGACAGGCTCAAAAATGCCGTAGACTATTCCATCTTTAGCATAAGTGGTTCTCTGTTTCTTCAATGTTTTTTAAAGTCCTGCTCCTGTGAAAATCAGTGGTTTGCAAGTCATTAACTACTTTGTTTCATTAAAATATTTCTTTAAAAACAAGAACAGTAAACATAATATTAAATATTTAGACTGGTGAAAGAAAACCTCTCAAGGGAAGCTACTTTAAAGATTATTAAAAACAGGTCTTTAAACTTTCCAATACATTATTTTCACCAATTAGCTCTGTTTATTCTCATATATAAAATAGATATGAAAACATATATTTGCACGGAAATTTGTGACCACAAACATTATCTCAGCCTGCAGATGTCGGTCAGGATTAATCTGTAGTGCTGGCTGGAGAGGATCCAGGCGAACATATTTCCACTGGATTTCAGGCAAAGCTGAGATGCCACATGGTGACAGCCTATTCTGAGGAAGGTGTGCTGGAAAACAAGCAGGTTTTCATTGTACCTGTCTGATCTTCTGCCAGCTCATCTGCCTGGCAGATGGTCTGATGACAAAGGAGTGCTGGCATGCAAAGTTGGGGCCGTTCAGTTGCCTGGAGGCCGGAGGATTTCTGTTACCCTCAGAGGAACAGAATCTGTTACTCTTTGTTAAGCAAAGAGGGTACTCCCTGGATTGTTATTCCATGAGAGTTGATTTCTATGAGTCTGTCCCATCAGTGGAGCATTCCAGAAACCCCACATCTCCACTTCGCTGGTCAAACTGCTTCAGCAACCCTTTCACATCTGCCTGCCACTCCAGGGCTCTGTTTTGAGGGTGGTTCTGCAGTGTTGCTTAAAACCTGAGCAAGTGCATTTTTTTCAACTAGCGAAATTCTCCCTGAATGGACTGATTACATTCCTTCACACAGCTCTTGAAGTGAGTGAAAAAAATATGATTAAAGGCGTTAGGAGGGAAATTAGCAGTGAAAGGAATGCAAAACAAGGGCAAGATAAATGCCTATGTCAAATATACTGAAAAAAAAAAAATCAAATGTTCTCATTTCTGGGTAGTGAAACAGACGTTTTAATGCAGCTGTGAAATCCTAACTAAAACTAATTGTATTTTGTGGGTAAATAGCCTGTCTTGGAAGAAAGAACATGGGAACTGATAGGAACTGGGGGTTGGGGCTCTGAGTCTTGAATCTGGCTTTGCTAAATGTGCCTGCTGTTACACCAGCCAAGAGAGTTAAGGCAACACTGACCTTGCCCACTGCTGGTCATCTCTGACTCCTGTTCTTAGTCAAGTGCAGGCACTATCAGGATGAAATTAATCTGACCTCTTTTAGAAGCCTACTTTTAGATGAGTTGACGCAAATCTGGAAGTACCCATTTCCGATAATTACAAAGGGAATCTAGTCAAGTATCTCAGACGTAGACAACCACATCTCATCAGATAACTCCCCCTCTTCCTGACTCAGTTCTGTGTGTGTGAGATGAGGTAATAGTATTGCCTTTCTTCTTTGCTTAGGTTGCACGGAGGCCCACAAAAACAAACTACAAAATGCTTTTAAAGTGTTTTTCAGATCTGTTTTGTATCTGCGATGTGTCACTTTCTAAAAAAGGACTTCGTAGGATCAGGAATTTGGGTGCACTGAGGAAAATTTAAAAAACGTATTCTGGAACAGAATTTAAAAAATAATTTCTTCTTCTGTTTTTTTATCTAGGGAAAAGTCAAAAACAGTTAGCCCTATACAGGTGCTTTATGTGAAGAAATATAAAGATCAGGAGAGGGTTCTCTGGGAAGGGCCAACTCATATCATGTCAACTTGGACCACTGATGTCACCCATGGTAGGCAGCCAGAGGGGCTGGGGCAGCTTCATGCACTTGCTTTTCTGGAATCATTTTCCCAAAAGTGTAAGTCTGCTGTGGGTCTCTGCAAAGAGATGGGCTGTTTGGCTCAAGGAGTGCAGCCAGCCACATCCCTGGTTTTGTTTCTGATATTTGAATGCAGCTGATCATCACAGAGATGAGGGCCATCAGCCAGGCAGGAGGCAAGGGTCTGGGGGGAGACACTTTTCTGACATGTAGCTCACACCCCAGGGAGCAGCAGGTTGGACACAGAGGTCTCTGGAGACATTCACAGCTGACAGAAATGCCAACAGGTTCTCAGTGCTGCTGCGTTGCTCCTCAATAGAGCTGGACTGCATTTTCAGCTTGATTTTGGGACTACCAAGGAATTTTGGCTTCAGCAGCTTCTGCTGATCCATGTCTGGTAGTCTGGATTACCCAGGACCTTTTATACCAACACAGCTTTGTTGAACGCGCCTCTGGAATAGGTCATGCCAGATCTACACGGTGCCCAAGATGGACATGCTGTGAGAAAGGCACTCAAACCTCAGCTTAAGAGGAATAGCTTTGAGATAACAATTGTGTCATTGAATCTGACCCCTCAACAATGTTTTTTCAAGTTGTAGTTGTTGGGAAATGAAGCCCAAGCATTTTACAAGTGTTTTTTATATTAATGAAAGATTTTTAATGAAGCAGTAATTGGATTTCTATGTTAATCAAGTTTTGATTATGTGTTACATGATCACGGTCACTGTTTCAAAAGGGCAATGCCAAAACTATCTTCCCTGTCTGTAGTTTTTGTGTCTCACCTTACTCTTGTTCCATCTGATTAGGAGGGGGATGGGATCAAATTACAAAGTCGAGATCCAGGGTCTGAGACTCCAACTACAGACTTGAAATTAGTTGTACAGGGAATAGAGATTACATGCTGCAACTCAGACCCAGGGTCCAGTCCACAGTCCCATTGTGCTCTTTATTCAGCAGGTTCCTTTTTCATTAAAGAAATGCTTTGGCAAATGCCTATCCAAGTTCTAGAATATGCATTTTCCTATAAATTCAGGCTCATGCAGACATTTTTCAGCCTACCTATTCTTTTTCAAATTTTCATCAAGCTCTGTTGGGTTAATTTTCATTACAGAACATCCACAGAATTTCTCCATTACTTTCAAAGAAGTTTGTTAAATATTTGAAACTTTGGAACATGAACAGTTTGCCTGTCAAATTGCACGCAGATCTCTCTTTCCTGTAGATATATATACACACATATATAGATAGGTAGCTTTTGGAGGAGGTTTTTTTTGCAAGTATTGAACCATTTGAATTTTCTTTTCAGTACTCATTTTCAAAATAAACAACCTGAAGCTGGGTTTGGGTTGTGAGAAGGAAGGCCTGTACATATGTTTCAGAACAAATGTGTGGGTGATCCAAATCTGGAGCTCAGATAGTTTCCAGATGACTGATGGACACATAAAACAAGTAACAGAGTCCTTTCCTTAGGTTCTAGGCATTCTGGCAGAATTTAAACCAGAGAAGAGGGATCCTTTATGAGAAATATTAAAGACAGTCATTTCGAAGGGAGGTGGGGAAAAAAAAGAGATGTTTAGCAGTTGAAGTCTGAAGTGCTGTGGGATAAATCCTTAGCGTGAAAGTCTATTTGGAGCACCTATAGAGTTGATACAGCTACTTTAAAGCAGGTATATCACTGGATTTTGGAAGGTAGATTTTCTTCACTTTGGACACGAGTACCTCACTCTTTCATAATTCGCACAATTAAAAATTCAGACCCAGCAGGAGACATTATATGGTAAATGAGTCTAAACTGTGCTGGGCTTATGAATTAGAGGTAGAGAAGAGAGATCTCTCTTAAAAAAAACCTTAATTATTTTTTGTGTATATTGAAAGGAGTCAGCATTTCATTGCAGAAGGGGTGACTTCTATAGCAAATATAAGAAGTCCACAGACATATCTGTCCAACAAGGGTATTGAGTATTATCTGTAATATGAGGTGATTAAGATATGAAAATTCAGTTACATGTTGACATGCAAAAATCCCTTAGAGGACCATCTGTCAGCACTGAGTTATCTTAAGTGAATGCCATTATTGTCAGTGGAACGTGACAAGATTTTTAAAATCTACTCATAATAAAGACATACAGGTTTTCCTTTATTTAAACATGCTATCCATAACCTAACACTGAATGGATTAAATAGAAATATCATTAATTAAATTACAACTCTCGTAAATAGATACTAATCTATATTATTTTAAATTTTAGATAATCTATGATTATTTTAAATGAAGTTTGTTCAGCAGGCAGTTGTGATTCCCCCAGTGAACTGAAAAATGCAAAGGGCAAATGATAATGCACTGTGAGAATCCAGACCTGCAATCAGGGAGTGCATTACTGTGCAGAGCACTAAGTAAGCAAGGGCATAGAGTAGCTCTTGGAGGAGGAAGAATGTGGACTTACAAACCAGGATGTGCCCCGTTCACCAGGAGCAGCTGTGCTGGTTACCCCAGCATAGTTCTTGGGGCAGGGCTGCACAGAGACTGAAGAGCTGAGCCAGCTCTCTGAGGACTGATTTAATACCTCTGCTAACTTGATTTGGAATCTTCAAAATACATTTCTGTTTCCTATTAATGAGATAACCGTTTTTGCTTATGAGACACTTCTGAGGTTAAATACCTAAGTATGTGAGAAATTAGTGCAATGTACAGCAAAACAGTCTGTGACCAAATTCAAAGGTGGCTAAAGCAGAGGGAAACAGTGGAAGCAGAAGAAGTAGTTACTACAACCTCTGCCTTCTTCCAGGCTACCTACTACTGCCTCTGTTAGGCTCTCCCTAAAGTCTGTGGAAACTGATTGTTTTCAGCTCTGACTGGTAAAGTGTTGGCATCAGTGGCTTGAATGCAAACTTTTAGGTTCAGTGAGTGATCCTACAGAAGTCTGAATAAGGACTGCTCCTGTTCAATTTGTTTCTCTGTGTTGCTAGAAAATGAAGGGATGGACAGGTGGAAAATATGTATGGAAGAGAAAAAGCAGGCATGCAATTCCAGGAAGAATGAGTTTTCTGACTCATTCTTTAGAGACAGAAAGCGTATATTTATTTTCTTACAATAATAAAGGACTCTGTTCATGTTCATGCCCTACTCCAAATTGTCTGCATTGTCCAAATGCTCCCTAGTGCTCTGGAGCACATCTGAAATAAGTCAGCTGGTGAAGCTGGGAGAGAAGGGAGGTGACTTCTGCCATGGCAAACTTCAGACAGCATTTTCTCCACCCTTCACATAACACTTGAAGAAGGTTCACCTCTGTAAGAGCCATCATTTTCTGGTTTTCCAGAGGCCAATATGTTTGCATAAAATATTTGGCTGGCAGAAATGGCAAGTTACAGTGTGAAGTTGCAGGGTACGAAAGGATAAGAAAAGCAGCAGAAAAGACTGACTGCAACAAATATGTTCTTGCTTTCACAGGCTATCGGGGGGGCTGCCCCAGACAGAAAGTGATTTGAAGTTGTTGAACAGTTGTTGACTGCTTTTTAATGTCTGGCAGAGTCCTACCAGTCTGCATTGCATCTCACTAGGGATTCCAGACTACCAAGAAGTGATAAGAAAGGAGAAAAAAAATAAAGAGTGAGGTATCGAGAAATTGAGGGAACAAAATTAGAGGTAGACTTCAATTTATGATTTAGAAGCCAAAGAGAGCTCTCCAGGTGATCGAGCAAGCTGCCTTTGGTTGCAGTATCGCTCCTTACAGCTTTGAGAGGCCAGCTTCTAGATTGCTTTGGTTTGTAGTCATGGATAAGCACTCCCTCTGGAAATTACTGAAAGCAGCCTACCGCATCAGCTCACAAGCTTATAAAGTTATATTTTAATTGTGTTATTAAACCTTTCTCACTTTTGTTTTTGTCTGTTTACCTCCCTGATTCATCTGGATCAAGCTGTGCTGGAGCAGAAATGTCATTCCTCCCGAATTGTGCTGTTTATTTGTAATGGGAATGTAATGAGTATGGGTGAAGCCCACTGCCCAGGAGCAAGCTGAAATTGATCTTAGTCTTTCTATTAAAGGGCTGAGGTTGGAAGTGCAGTAGGGGAATACTAGAGAAATGTGCTTTGGCAGAAGGAAAAGAGTTTTGTTCCTGTTTCATTTGGTATAAAGCATCCAGACACAGGTTGATGGACAGAGGTTATAATCTCTGCTCTCACCTTAACTATTTCCTTCCTTTCCCAATCCTTTTCTCTTTCCTCTAATTTGAAATTCATCTTTGTCTGGCTTAAGGGACTCATTTTGGTGCATTCGCTTAACACTTCCATCAGAAAAGCTACACTAAGCAGTTGAAAAAATAAAATATACTTTTGGGCTCTAGGACCAGTCAGACAGAGTTGCTACTAGGACTGGGACTGGACTGGGAGAGGAACTGTAGTTGCTACTTTTTTTTTTCCTTTATAAGCAGTGTATATTATGTTATTTGAGTAAATTACTGAATTTTCATTTTAATTACATCTGGTCACAGTTGCCTTCTAATCCTCTTTTGTGACAGAAGTCCTACAAGATAGAAGCTTCTGTTGTATCTCTAACTTGAGTCCACAAGTGCTTGCCTTTAAAAAATGCCCATGCTTGCCAGATATTGTTCCTAAAGAGCATAGGAAATAATAATGTTCTTGCCTAGAGTGAGATGCAGCACCGACCTTTCAGACACCTTTAACAGTTATTGATGCAGTCAGTTTTACCACAGTCTCTGTTCTTTATCATTTGGTTCCCCTCACACAATGTTGTACGACATTATTCAAGGAACGTGGCAGAGAGGTGAACTCTGGGGGCTTTTCTGAAGGCTTTTGGGCACTAGAATAGATCACTGGTTTGTTAGCACAAGCAAACAATTAAAGTAAATAAATTAATAATTTTATTTAATAAATTGACTCTATAATACTCCTAAGCCTGGGCACACCCAGATTCTCATCTGTGCACGTGTGATTCTGAATCTGAGGGAAACTTACTACTATAAGGTGTTGAACAGGAACAGTGAGAGCTACTGCTGGTACCTGAATGAACTTATTTTGCCTGAATATTTCAAGATATTTTTAGTTTTCCTACAATAACAAATGATCCTCAGCTCTTTGATCACCTTGATATTACAGCAACAGAAGAGAAGGAAAAAAAAGAGAAAGGAGTTGCCATCTGTCATCTCTGGCTAATTATTTCAAGCCCTACCTTGTTTTATACACTGCAGCACACTATTTTGGGACTTGTTAACTGAAAAGTCTTCTACTCTGCAAGAGTATAAATGAGTTCACCTCTAGCAAGTTCCCCACCGCTCAGCACGTTGTGCCGTCATTTCGTACAACCTTTCTCCCAAGCAAATGTTGTAATTTATTAGTTCAGGTTTTATCCTGCTCTCCTACCTGCACTGGCTTTCCTGTGTAAGAATCCATTTTGTCACCTTTTTTTTTATGGGTGTATGGGAAAGGACATGGAACAGGACTGCATTCCTCTGAACTCTCGTTAGCAGTCCAACACCTTGACACTGGCTCTTCTGTAGTTTTGGAGTCAGACAGTAAATGAAGGTGCTCTCTGCAAATGTGGAGGGACCATATCAGGCAGCAGGTATTCATCAGAAAAGCTGTTTGCTCTATTCTTGTGAGAAGCAGTACACAACATGCTTCTTCAGAGGGGACCCAGGAGCCCTCTGGTTCCACCTACTCTGTGGGCGTAGCACCCTAAAGAACCACTTACCCAAAGAGTAAGGAAGCAGCTTCATTACTCCAGACTTTCCTAAAAATTACTCTTGTGCCTTGAGATGTGGATTACTTAAACACAGGCCACCTTTTTTTTTCCCTTATATTTGAATTACTTGAGTATTCTGGGTTAATCAAAACTTGGGTTTTTATTTTAACTCTCTTGCTGATACTGTTAACAGCTTTCTCATTAGTTTTTTAAAGGTTAAAGTGCACCAGGCAGCATAAAATAGAACCTATCCTGATTTTGTAAATGCTGACAGTTGTCATACTCACTATCTTTCTATAAACAAATGTTTGGAGGATATTTTAGTTCCTTCAGCAAGGTGGTATTTTTCAATATAATTGGAAAGCAAGTTTCCAGATAAATTTTTAAAGTCTAGATATGTTGAAACAATGTGATTAAGGTCTGACTTAATCAACAGGAAAGAAAGAAGCAAGCTTTCAGGAAATACTAAAATTTCCCTAAAAATTTGGACTCTTTTGTGCTTTTTAGAAAGCAAGGAGGGAAATAAAAATTATCTTTCAATGGCTGTTTATTTTTACTTTTTTTTTATGAAATGGCTAAATAGCCTGAGCTAAAATCCTGGATTTGTGCATTTTGGGCTTTAGTATCCTTGGAGATAAACTGTGGTATTGTCCTCCACAAGAGTAAGGTTTTTTATTTTGGAAGTAAGAACTACAAGCGTAGGAAATGAGGGTATTTTTTTGGTAAGCCCTACAAAAAGATGACTAAACATCATTCCAAGACTGAACTTTGCTGTGGGCATCCATTTAAAAACAGCATGTGAGATCAGACTCAGTGATTACACTGTGGCTGTGTGAATTTGTTCTGATATTAAAAGACTTCCAAATATTCAATCAAGTTGGAATCAGGTCAAACATTTTGTAAAAGAGTTTTATATGCCTGGATTATATTTCACTTCACTGGTCATCTCTTGATTTTAGCCAGGACAAGCAGCAGAGCAAAGCTATTTTTGCATCAGGCTCATCTAAACCCAGGTAAGAGTAGAGAGCATGTGCAGAACCCTGGGGGACTGAAAAGAGGAATTCAAACCATTTTTCCAAGATTGCTATTTTTTTCACTCACAGACTGTGTGAAAAAATACCAAAGAATGTCGTTTATGTCTTTCCTACACTAGCAGCACTCTTAAGATGAAAATTCACACACATTATTCAGAGAAAATCAATAGACTGCAAGAACCAATCTAAAACTTAGTCTGTCTTTATTTTTTTACCTAATTACTTTCTTACTTTGACGTATATTACAATATTTCATATGTCATTGAAAGCCTTAGGATCAGTAAATGACATTTCTTCGACATACCTGCCACTTGAAATAAAGTCAAGCAAAAAAGAACAGAGAGTATATTCAGGAGAAAAGTAGAAGAGAATCTAAGCAAAATATGGAAAAATGAGTCATTACTTAAACTTATATTACATGCTGCATAGGAATGTAAACTAGAATCAGTAATAGCTCCCCCAGCCTTTCAACATTCTGTACCTATAGCATTGAGAAAATCCTTACTTCAGGAGACCTAAGATTAATGAAAACCTGATAAAGGAGAGAGAATATATACATACCAGCAATTAAGAAAGTTCGGTGAGCTGCCCAGATAACTGTGGTATCAACAGTAAAATGCAATGCATCAGTATTGTCAGAACCACTCCATCAGAAAAAAAGATTAACTGGTAGAAGGCAGCTGTGGATTTTGCAGCTTCTTAAACAACTTTCAGTTTTTATGCAAGTTATTACAATTATGCAAGTTATTACAATTATTACAGGCTTGGATGAGGCAAGCATCTAGAGTACTATAGTAAACAGATCTGCTGTTAATCCCCTAGTTCAGAAAACATAGTGGAACTGAACAATGAGAGACTACAGACTGACATGAAGAAATGGAACATTTTTATGGACATCAGAAAGTTAGAAAGAAAGCATAACTTCACAAAACATCACTTATTAGTTACCTGTCCCAGAGAGTAGGTGAAGATTTTGCGAGCCTGCCCTGGAGAATTCTAGGTTGCCATAGGCAGGTTGGCACCCAGGAATTTCGTACCCTGTAGCATGAATAGAGGATAAACCATGGCTAGGTATGGCTCATAAGACATACGAGTGATAACCTAGCTAGATTTGCTGCATATTGGTAGGCTATGGCATAATTTGGTACTAATTATTATTCAGGATATCTTACTTTAAAGCAGTATTAAAACTACAAAACAAAGTGATGCTACAGCACACACATTTAGTAACTTTCTTGTATGACTACTGCAGGTCAGAATAAGCATTTACAATTGACCTTATGATGGCTATAAATGAGTGCTACTCCATCTGTTTTACTGGAGAAGCATTTGGCCTTAAGATTTGTGAATCAAGCTCTTATATTTTTGCATTGTAAAAAATCAGCTTAAACAAATTTATGCTTCCTTGAAAGAGGGTCATCAAAATTCCTTCTGAGCACCATAGTGAGAAAATGTTTAACAGTGTTAATTGAATCTGGGCTGAGGTTCAAGTTCTGCATACCAGGTTCCATGCTCGTCTACCATCAGCAGAACAATAGCTACAAAATATTTGCTGGGAATGAAAAGCACAAAGAGAGGCAATCTGAACTAGCAATAGAAGCTATGAATAACACACAGCAAAAGCAGATCCTGAGCCCAGGAGAAGGCCAGTGAGGCAGGCAAATTAGCAATGAGAACTGTTGTCCAATATTAGCGTCAAGCAATGCTGGTAAGATTCAAAACAGTCTGTTCAATCCTTAGTGAAGCAAATTCTTACTGAAGTGAAAGGTAGTTTTTCCTGAGTAAAATCTGAGTAAGGACTACAATGTTTGGACATACAGAATACCTCATACTGTATTGCTGTATTCCTTTGCAATATCAGAAATGCCACATAACATGCCTGGAAGGACAAACTCAATAAAAAAATCAGTTTTTCCTCACTCAAGTATATACATATTTATGAACCAGAATTTTTGCATAAGCTTTCCCTCTGGTCAGTGATCACTACACATGCAGAAAATCCTATCTTCTAGTATTCACCATCAATTACCAGTGGGTACTGAAAAGTAGGAACCTTCTGGTCCACATACAGAACTTTACATATAGGACACATTTCAGGAGCAATAACTGTGCTACAGAGAGCAGAAGAGCAGTGTTTATTGGAAAGGATAACCCTGCATGTTACTTTAGTTGTGCCACTGAGTTGTTCTTAAGGATCACTTAAGTACCTTTTAACTTTTTTCGTAATGGACTTGTATTAAGTATGTGAAGACACCCAGGGAAGACAGAAAAAATGTGAGGCCTCGAGTTTTAAGTGTTGCCATCACATGAATTTACATCAATATCAGCTTTAAAATCAGAGTGGAATTGAGAATAAATCTCTGGATTCTAACACCTCGATGTTGTTGGTTCTTCAGCGAAAAGTCACTATTACTTTGGATTATGCATCTCTCACAGCTTTTCTGATGTTCCCAAACTGCAAATCTCATAATCAATAGGTGTGTACATATTTAATACACACAGTTCTGCAGTATTGCAGTACTTCACTATGTATTTTCATTCTCAGCTATGGGTGTAAGGAAAACAGTCCATTGTAGAAACAGCGTTTTTGAAATGGTCTTTACTTGGCTCTTCATTTTGTATCTGCATACTTTTCAGTACAAAATTGTAAACTTCTCCTAAAAGTCATCTGTGAAATCTTAATTTTGAAAAAAAATTAAAAAATCTGGGAATTCAGTCACAGATTTTTCCAGAATGAGTGGAGATTTTTCAAATCAGTGCATTTTGCGTGTTTTCCTGCACTTCACTGAGAAAACCTCCATAGGAGTCTTCTGGTGAAACAACTAAACTTGCAAATTCTGAGATGGCTTAAATGAAAACATTAGATTTTTCAAGCCTGCAAAATTAATTAAATTTGGGTTCTTGGTGCAAAGAAGCTGTTTGAACAGGGATAAATATCTACTGACTTCAGATCCATTACCAGTTCTTCTCCATGTAGTGTTAATATAACCTATCTCATACCTTTAACTGATATATAGCAAATAGCTTTGCTATAGATAACCTTGACAAAATATTTTAAGGCTGTGAGGTTGTGAGATGTTCTGACAGAGATGGGAGGAGTGTAAATTCCACTTTAGCTGTTTTTTCAGTGTTCTTTCCGACATCTTTTTGGTAGTAAGTCCCATGTAATTGCTCCATAAATGAGCTAATACAGAGAAAAGCTCTCTGCTCTAAATGTTGTGGATCTTTCAAAAGCTCCCCAAAGGGATTTAATAACATCCTGTCTCAGATAATCAGCGTCAGTTTTAGTCAGTCTAATCCTATTCTCATATGCAAGATCGAAAAATAATTAGTAATGGTAAGATTTATATGCCTGATATTAAAACACAAAAATTAATTTGTCAGCCTCTGCAGTTTACATGGGATATTGTTTTAGCATTGGCAAATCAGAAATCAGCAAAACAGACAAACATGTTTGTCTAAAGCAACTGCAAATTTAAAAGAAAACAAAATGGGAAAAGCTCCCCATTCTGCTACTGTGTTGTTTCCTTTCTTGAAAGGAAAACAGTTCTAAGAAATTTGTAAGTACTGAAAATAAGAAATCAGCCTATTTAAAAAGAATATCATATAGTCACTTCAGAAAATTAGTAGTTTACTACAGCAAAAATATCAGTCTCAAAACCCTGATGATAAAGTATTTCAGATTATCAAATTTTAAAACTTTTTTTTATGCCACAGCATGATAAAGTAACTCATTTTCCTCTTCTTTCTCCAGAGCTTTCCTTACACTTCACTGATGTGATTGAGACCGACTCCGGTGTCAAGTGAGGTTCAAATTTGGACATATTGTTGTGTGTCCTTGTCTTGTCCTAGAACATGCAGTATGTTACTTCAAATATTGTCTGTGGCTCTTCTGAAAATAATCACAGAGGATACCTACAGACCTATAGCCAATTTGGAAAAAAAAAAAAAGTGGAGTTCTCAGTGAAATATTATCAACACATTATTCCACTGTCTAGAGAAGAACAGCTAATAATTCATTAATTTTGGTGACAGGTGGTCATTGATCCACTGTACCTAGAGTAGACTCATGCCGACTGCTATGCCTATTTAAGAAATACTTTGGTAAGAAAAGTAAATGCAATGCCCCCTCATGCTCTCCTCTCCATATTTTATAGGAGAGTTCTCTCTGGAACTGCAGCTGAAGGGTAGACTTGGAATCTGTGAGTGAAACCACTCTACAGACACCCAGGTTGGTGGAGAAGGAAGGGGAGGAGGTGTTCCAGGAGCAGGAGCAGAGAATACCCTACAACCTGTGGTGCAGACCATGGTTAGGCAGCTGTGCTCCTTCAGCCTGTGGAGGACCGCATGCTGGAGCAGGAGGATGCCCTGTGACTCCATGGGGAGCCTGCATGGAGCCGGTTCCTAGCAGGAACTGTGGACCCGTGGAGAGAGTAGCCTACGCTGGAGAAGGTTTGCTGGCAGGACTTGTGAACCCATGGTTGACCCATGCTGGAGAAGCCTGTTCCTAGAAGACTGCCCCCCATAGGAGGGACCCAGATTGGAGCAGTTTGTGGAGAACTGCAGGCAATGGGAAGGACTCATGCCAGAGAAGTTCATGGAGAACTGTCTCCCATGGGAGGGACTCCATGCTGGAGCAGGGGAAGAGTGTGAGGAGTCCTCCCCATGAGTAGGAAGGAGCAGCAGAGACAATGTGTGATGAACTAACCACAGCCCCCATTGCTGTCCGCCTGTGCCACTTGAGGGGAGGAGACAGAGAAAATTGAGAATGAAGTTAAGAAGGGAGGGATAGTGGGAAGTTGTTTTAAGGTTTAGGTTTTATTTTCTCATTACTCTATTCTGATTTGATTGGCGATAAACCAATTTCCCCAAGTGGAGTGTGTTTGGCTCTTGATGGTAATTGTTAAGTGATCTCTCCTTGTTCTTATCTCCACCCATGAGCCTTTCATTATATTTTCTCTCCTGTTCCTGTCCAGCTGAGAAGGGAAGTGTCAGGATGGCTTTGGTGGGCACCTGCTGTCTAGCCAGAGTCAACTCAAAACAATAGAATACACTGGTCTGTTTTATAAATGTCAGTTGCAAATCTGAATGATTTTTCCCAAATAATGTGTTTTTCAGAAGCTGGAGAAGTCTGTGGTTGCTCCATTTGCGAGTGGAAGACTCAGTGAACAGATTTTAGCCTTTAAGCCAAAGTCACCCCAAATCTTACGTCTGTTAAAGGGAGAAGCATTTTCTGTGAATAAGGAAGGAATGTGTCCTGGTCTGATTTTAGCTTAAAATCTGTGCTTTTTAAGACCTGAAGCAGATTTGAAAGTCACCCTTAAACTGGGCTGTGCTATTATGATTTCTGTACTTGCCCAATTTAGCCCTATTTTACCCCAGTATGAATGAGTTAAGAGCTGCTATTTTTGCTTCTATTAACACCATAAAGCTATTTTAAGGACCTGCTTTTATAAATACTAATAACCTGAGATGAAACATTGGCAGAGCAATCTGGAAGAACCACTGGGACACCTTGGAACATACTGTCACGACTTTACCTCTACATCCCGTCCTCATTGAGAAGGCACGTGGTAGTGGTGCTGATTTAGCATTGCAGACTTTCAAGATGCTGTCAGCTGCACTTGCTACCTACTTTCCTACCAGTCATGCCAATGTAGGTAACTGGCTGTCATCTCCACAGAACAAAGGCTGGAGTTAATAAAAAATGTCAAACAATCCATTTTCTGTGAGGGGGTGGCAGTTCTATTCCTGGAGTTACCAGAACTATCCATGACCACAGTATTAAATAATGTAAAAGTGCTTCTGGGATTGGAACAATATACCTTAATGAATATGTTAAATATAATTCCCTAATCAAAAACCAGGCCCCTATGGAACCATGCATCCCTCTAGTTGGGGTAATCTACCGGGACTGGACCAGTAGCTCTCCAGTGCAGACACAGATGATAACAGAGTACACGAGAATATGGTGAAGCTGGGAATGTCCATGAAGCAGAAAAGGAAGGAAGATAAGGACATTTGTAATCAATGAAGTTAATATCTGTTTATGACACTATAGAAATACAGAGATGTTGCTTTACCAGCTTAATTTAACACATTTTAGGAGAGAGTGTTTCCCTGCAAGAGGCCTGCTGGCTTCCATACCTCTCAGTATCTTTCTGACCAGGCACAAAACCCAACTCTTTTTCTCATCCTATTTCTTGTCCTTTTTCCCCCCTTCTTCTAACAAGCTCTTACCATGGCTTCTCTTCATCTCCAGTTTTGCCTATCAGTTCAATCCCCAACTATGTTTCCTGTATGGCCACTGGCTCCTCTTAGTTCACGACCTGCTGCAATGCTGAAGGTGAGAGACCATTTCCATGCCCCCTCTTGGGAAGCCAGACACTACAACAAGATTCACATGCCAGAAAAAGTTAGGGAGGAAGTCTTATTCAGTCTTGAAACTCTAGAGTCAGGAACACTTGACTGAGATTGAACCTATGTGAGATTTAGTTGCCAAACTAATGCTTTTGCAGTGCGCAATTTTGAAAGTTTATAAAAACCACAGAATGATAGAATGGTTTTGGTTGGAAGGGACCTCTTCAGGGTCTGGAAATCTACTAATGACACTGACATAAAACTGGTAGGACTAGGATTGACTGAAGTTTTCTTTCACAACTTTAGTTTAAAACCTTTTTAACCAACTTGGCAAGCCTATGTTAGTTACAGCATAAATTAACACTCTGGAAGGGCCCTTGGAGTATTTTAGGTCCCAGCTCCAAAGCAGACAGGTTGAGGTCTTCTTAATGAAAAATATAATTTCGTATTTTTTTTGCTATGAGTACACCCAAATTTTTTTCCTTTGTTATATTTTCAGAAATATCTAAGGCATTTTAACATAAAAATATGGCAGACAATACTCCAATTGATATAGTTAAAATTTTGCAAAGCATTAAGTAATCTGTCAGCGGAAAATATACCATACCTACCTATTTATCCATCTATATTTATCAAACCATGTGGGTGGCCTTTTGTGAAGTAAATGTATATGAATATGCATACACATATGTATACGTATGTATATACTTTAAATCCACTATTTTCAGAAAATATATGAGGAAAATAGTACATAAATGCTCTACAGTATAACTGCCATGCTTTGACTATAAATACATGAATGAATAATTATCACTGTATTAGGCATGTTGACAGAGCAGTTTTGGTAGAATTGGAGCTACTTGCAATGTTTGATTTTGTTTGTTGATGCCTTTAAATACTTGTATTGCCAAAACACAAATAGTGTTTCATTCTGACTCAAGGCAGTCAGTTCAATACAGGTGTATCAACAAAATGCAAGGATTTATGACTAACAAAGTAATGAACTTTCTGTTCTCAAAATGCTAAGATACCTTACTCTGTATGATGACATTAGCTAATCAGTTTTGCATACATTTCTAATAATTAACAACAAGTTTGAGCTCTCAAAGAAATCTGCAGACACAGATCCCATTTTCCCAAACTTTTGCTTTATTGCATTAATGGGGTACTCTAGTTTGTATATGAATATCCAACATTGGCTTTGATCTAGGGTGTTATTGCAACAAAATCCAAGACTGTGAAGCTTTACAAGCTTGTGATCACTTTTCTTGGTATCACTGTGGCATTTTATTGTGGCTATATGACTTCATATTTTGTCAGTCTTTAAATGCATGAAATATATTAACTGATCTGGAATTTAATAGCTGGCTGAGTACAATTTTACTGATGATTAGATTTGCAGGAAGAGAAGCAGGTGCAGAAACACTCCCTCCTGCAACTGTGGAAAAATATGATAGGAATTAGTCATTCAGCATCTGCATGGAAATAATCATAAATTGTTAATAATATTTCATTTTCAGTCTCCTACTTAGGAAGCTGATCATTTGCATATTGTGAAAAACATCAGTTAACTTTACTGTCTTAAAACTTATAAACTATTGCTATCGAATAAAAACAGTCTTTTAAGGGTTAGAGATCATCTTTGCAATACAATTCAGTGACATCTGATAGTTTGTATACTGTTTAAATGCATTTTGTTATTTCCTGTGGGAAGCAATAGCCATAAATGCATTGTATAGGTGCCAAAATACACCTGTTGTCTGTGGACATTTCCCATGGAAACTATGCTTGCTTCTATGTCTCCTTTAGGTCAGTATTAGCAGTGGCTTTCCGGTGCTGTGAATGATAATACACAACAGCTTCTCTGAGGCACTTATTTTTATGATGAGTTTTTCATAATGGCAAAACCCGAGGAATAGTTTTCCACATGCAGGAAAACAAATATCAGCACCTAAGTGCTGTCTTTTCTCCTATTTACACTGGATTTTTTTCTTCAACTAACTGAGTAAGTGTTGTTTCTAATGTAATTAGGCCATCATGAATCATTTACCCCTAATTTTTCTCTATCATAAATGCTTTGTTCCAGTGTCCCAGCAGCAGATCCATTTTTTCACTCTTTTTTTATGGTTTTACTTCAGGCAATCTTTACACCACTTCAGCTGCCCTCTTTGAGTACAGTTAAAGCTTTGTTTCAACATGGAGAACATTATGGGGTAGCTGGCAGTAAGTGTCTGGCTGAGAAGACTTCTGTGTCTAGAAGTGAATTTTTATCAATCTTAAGGAGACAAATTTGGAACAATGTTTATGTTTCCTAATTTGGAATATTAGAATGCTTAAGGTATCAGCTGCATAAATTAGTAATATGTTAAAAGCTACCTTCCAAGTCCCCTAGTGCCAATGTAATTCTCCCTTTTCCCCGCTTTTCCACAGTCTTCCTTGTAGCCTCTAAGTTTGGGAGCTTTAGATAATCACTGACTCATTTTGTCATCTAGGAATGGACTACGTAAGAGGTCTTTTCTAAATATATGGATGTATTTACTGCATACATCAACTGTGCTTGTATTTATATTTCATACCTTTTCCAAAATCTACTGTGATGATTTTAAGTAGGGGGATGTGAATGTGTGAATAAAATCATACTGAATATAGAGTAGGATTAACTTTACTGAGAATAGCAGCTCTTTTGTGCAAAGACTGGTCTGTGCTTGCACGGTTCCAGCAATCCATGCTTGGTGCCTCCAGAGAATCAAATAATTACAAGACATCCCTTTAAAATGGCACATGTTTTACATGGTAAGTAGAATTATGCTAACACTTAAGACTGAAATATATTCCTTTATCCCTAAAGATATATCCTAAATTATATCTAGTGGCTCAGTAACTTTCATTTATTCACTGAATACATAGTCTAAAGATCTGTTTTCTAAGCAGCTTCAGTAAACTACGGTGTGAGGTGTTTCTGCAAGAAGGGAAAATGCTGGCATGCTGGGGAAAGGGCAGTGCTGTCTCTGGGAATGTTATGAAGAATCTCAGTCACCCCTTTTCAAGAAATGGATTCAGTCTTGAAGAGATGCACAAAACCCATTTTTTTTCTGAGACTTGAGGCACCTGAGAAAACAAACTCAAAAGTACAGTTTGTCCAGATCAGTCCAAAAAAAGAAAAACTGAGTGGGGATATGGCCGATATTTTAAACATGACAGGGAAGGACAAAAATCATTTCCTCTAAAGAAAAGTGATGGTTTAAGAAGAAATTGGACAGAACTGATCATGATTACATTTCTGGAAATTAGAACACATCTAATGACAAAACAACATGATTCTGGAACAGCCTTTCAATCAAAGACAGATTATCTGGTTGCCTGTAAGTGCAGATCACTGTCCCAAAATGTCCAGGTTCCTAAATGTCTTGTTTTCTCAAATTGCTTTTTCACAAAAAGGCTGTTGTCAATAGATTTTTTTCAAAGAATGGATCTCAGTCCTTCAAAGTCTTACTCGCTTTAGTGTTTGTTACTTGTGGGAGAAGAGAACCAGGCACCAGCTCAGTAGTGTCAATGACTGGAGTCAGAAATGGAAGAAATATCACTGAGAAAGCCAGTTCTACCTTGATGAACCTGACGCAGTTAATGAATTTGTCACTTGATCTCTGCTAGAAATGCATTTATCAGTCCAACACTTTCATGTATTTGAAATATAAATGCACTGCTACAGAGCAGTTGAATTTACAATTGAGAATACTATGATTACAGAGATAATATCTAGAGAAATATTCCCAGGAGATGCTTCCAGGCAGCTTAAAATCAATAGACATGATGAGTATTTTACATCTCTTCAGATTTTGCTTCTGGTTTGACTATACAACCCTTATCTTTTATCCCTGAAGAGCATGGATGCTTTCACTGTGGATAGATTTCTACATTCCTTTTGCTGAGAAAATTAAGCAGTGAGTGATCTGCTTCAGAAATCTGCTCACTGGAGAATTGGTGAATATGCATGTAAACAACTGCCCTAGAGTATAATCAGAGCTATTTTCATGTTACAGTTTGGTAGGTTAGAAGAAGGAATTAATTAAAACAAGAGAGACTAGACTTCAGTTCAGAAATTGTTTTTCTTTTTCTGTCTGCTCTGAAACCCTGTTGAGGCCTCCTCTCCTGCCTGCCACCACAGATTTAAATTATTTTTGCTAAATTTTGATTTTAGTGAAGAATTTATTCAGCACTGACTGTACCTCCGATGAAATAATTCAGTGGAATTGCCTGGGCTGGCTGGCATGAAGTTTATCCCTTGTATATCCATGCAGGTTCTCTCAGTCCATCTTGCACTCTGTGGGACTATTTGAATTGATTCTTTCTAGTTTTATGTGCCTTCCATTATAAAGGACAGATTTTCTGTTGTCTTAGGGTATATTACATTCATTTTGCAGGCTCTTCCCTATGCCAGGCACTGTTACATTGGACTCTTGGGTGTGTCAAACAAATAATATGGCTCCCAACGCAGAGAAAATCAGCTCACTTTTCTGTCGCTTGACTTGCTCTCATACCCTTTTCTCTTCTTGCCCATTTAAAGTATAAGTTCATTGAAGGAGAGGAAATCTCTTAGGACTGTGGGAGAACAGTGGGCAGTATAATGAATCCTGGTCTCTGGATGGGACCTCAAGGGTAAAGAGAAATTGAGAGGGAGGTTCTGACGGGGTCACTTGAGTGGAGGGTCTTTTGAAAAATCAAGAAAAATAATAGAAAGAACAATATGTGAGGGATGGAAGCCTAATGATATATTAAAAATATTCCAATACTCTCAGATTTGTTCAGGGTTATATTTCAGAATGGCTAATGGGAAGATTTCAAAATTATTTAATTATCCTGCATACCAATTTAAACAAGACAAATATCAATGAAAAGGCTGAATCCAGAGTAATGCAGGAAGCAGAGCTGGCTCAGAGGTAAAGGAAGTGCAGAATTCCACCACCCTGGGAATGAGTGCTGTTGGAGGAGACGGCAGCACTGTGATGAAGTAGCAGGCATGGTGCTCCTGCTCGTGCCAGAACAAGGAGCCATGACCACTGCTTCTTGCAAGAGGGATGGAAAAGTATTTAGTCTACTCGGAGCATCCTTTCCTTTGGCAGTAGCAGTGGCAGGTCTCTCGCAGAGGCAAAGCAGGCAACTGCCCCAGCATCTGCATACTTTATCTATGTCTAGAGCTATCTCTGCAAATCCCATTCCATTTATTTCAGGCTTCAAACATATACTATACTTGGCTCAAGGCCCATTCTATGCTTTGAAAGGGCTTTGGGGAAAAAAAAAGTGCTGCAAAACAAAATTGCCAGGTGTGAGCAATCAGAGCACAATTAAATCTACTATGAATGGAATGAATTATCCCCTTAAAAAAATATTAGCTGTTGTGGAACAAGTTTCATTTAACAATTAAGAGATGTATATGTTCAGGTGAGTCTTATTACTGTTTGGCTAACTCCTGTCATGTGCATCTTCCTGCTTTCTTTTGCCAGAACTGTCTGTGTGGCAGAAAACAGACTCAGTTGTCATCCGGGTGTACATCAGTGAGTCGTGGGCATGAGACTGCTTTATTCAGTACGGACAACGTCTGTCTATGATAACAGCAAACTAATGGATACTTTTAAAACCAGAGAAACATAGATGCAGAATGTATGATGGTGAGAGTCCAGTGACATGGAATACGCCTCTCAAAGGGAGGGCATTGAGAATTAAAGTTGAGACAGGTTCCGAACCAATACTTTGATGAAGTGCAGTTTCTGTTTCCGAGGCAAGAGTATGGAAAAATTATTCTATCTAACCAGTCTCAGAGACACCTACATTTGGGATTCTGGAGTGCCCTGGGAGGTTGGACAGACACTGATTTGCCTAATGATGAGTTGCCAGGATCGACAGCATTACTGGGATTCCTCTGCAAGGCAGGAAGTGCAGTTCCACGGTGGAGCTGGGCCCATTCACGGTACCTAAAATCCCCCTAACCCACAGGGATGGGCAGTACAGATTTAGCACAGAGCCCAGCAGCTGTGATCTTTTTTTAAAAACCCAGTGGTAGCATATATATAACCCACACTTCTAGTGATTTGAGCAGAGAGCACTGTTTTATTTCAATTTGAGAGACCTCAGACTTTTTCTCAGGATATACTCTTGCTAGGTGGCTATCAGCGTGGATTTCCATGCCTTCCATTGAGACTTGGCACTGGATAACCAGGAATACAAAGTCATGGAGCCAGCAATAAAGAAAGCAAAAAAAAAAAGAAAAAAATTTGTTTCTATATCTCTTATTCCCTTAACTATACAGTATTTCTCTCTTCAGCTGTTTAAGGACATGGGGTTCCTTTTTCAGAAGGTCTGGAAGTCCTCCCTGAATGCAGTGATCAGTTCTTCAAGCAGTGCTGTGCCTGTATTTTGTGCCCAGAATACGATTTGGCTCCGACAGCAGAAAAGCAAGCATGTGTGACTTTAGGTGCCATACACTAATGCTAACTAGGCTGTGCAAATAATTTAAACATTAACACATTCCTTTGGATTTGCCTACCAAGTGCAACTGATGGCTAATTGGGCCTGAGGTTTGTAACAGTGTGAACTTGTTATGGTCCAAACATGGAAACCAGAAGGTCTGATCTAGTAGCTGATCCCCTCAAACAAAACAAGAATATGTACAGGAAGCCAGGGAGGCAGAATTTCCAGTCTGATAGTGGGGCCAAGACACATGGAAATCTGTTTCCTACTTGTGAAAGCCTTACTGGTCAGAAGCAACTAGAATCAAATTACCAGCTCAGTCAAAGGATTACATTCTAATACCTCTCCAATATATACTGAAACTCTGGGCCAGTCCTGAAGGAGTTGGAAGAATATCATGTGACCCATAAAGCCAAATCCTTCAGGGCTGCAGATGTTAAGTGAGCCTGTTAATAGCAGATTGTACTCATTTCACTCTCATGTAATTTTGGATTCTCTAACTTTCCCCTGGTCCCTACTAAAAGGTATCATCCTCTCCTTTGCCAGAAATGTGCTACTGCTTACTAGCTGAGTAATGGGTTTTGTCTATTTGCAAAATAGCAGCTTCAGGATCCTGCCAGCTCCAAACCAGAGCTGCAGCCTCTTGGCTCCTACAAGTGTAGAAGTTATTGGATTAGAGCAGGGTAGATAAAAAGGCTGTCTCTTGCTTGATTTTTGAACTGGGGAAAGCATCAAGCCTGATAAACAGGCACCACAGCTCAGCTAATGCAAATGCCATGAATTGGGTAGTGCTTGATGAGCAGGTGAGCAGTCCTCCCCAAATCCTGTCAGCTGGATGGTATTTGCAGAAAGTGGTGACTAATTAAATATAGTCTACCAGGGACCTTTGGGAACGTGAGATGAGAGAGGAAGTGTTTGTGGGAGAAAGAAGCACTAAATAAGTGAATGACCCTGTGGCCATGTTTAAGGTAGCTCAGGTGAGAAAGCAGTAAATCCTCAATTATCAAGGTAGTTTATTCAGAACAGTTTGTGTTTTCTTTTTACCCTGACATATTCTCCTTGTTTTATAGAAAGAGAGTTTTAAGAGCTGAAGGGCTACCTCCCCTCAGCTTCATTGGTCTTGCTTGTACATTGCTCATTCCTAACATCCCTGAGATGTTCCTTGCATAATGAGAATTGAGAGTATAAAATTAAGAGGCTTAACTTTCTCAGTTCCTTGTATTGCATATGTGCAGCACAGGATCACAGAAAGGACCGGAATTTCTGTACTGCCTGAGCAGTAGCTATTCTGCAGGAAGGCTGACAACCTTGACTATCAGCAGAGCCTGCTCTGACTCACTGCTAACCACTGCACTATTGCAACTAGTCAACATCTGAGCTCTTGGTATTAGAATTCAGACATTTTTTACAATATAATTTTTTCTATTTCCCTGCCTCCGAGCATAGCTAAACAGTGTGTCTTGTTACTTAGTTCAACAGCTGCTAGTCGCTTTCAGTCCATTAATTGTCTTTCGGAAAGAAGCTGCACTCTTTCATTGCTATTGGAAGGCTTAGGCTTGACCCTGGCAGCTGCTTTACACCTTTAGATGACCAACCTTCTTGAATACTTACAGGAGTATCCAGTTACAGCTTATTCTAACAGAATCTTTCTTTCCTCACTTTCTTCCTCCTTTGCAAAGTGTATTTCCAGCATCATCTCTGAACTTCCTACTGGCAACTACCTCTTCGCTGAGAAGTGACATACTTTTACGGTCTAATACCCAGTATCTTGTTCCTGTCTTGTTTACATGTAATCTACTTTTAACAGTTCCAGACATCTTGGCAGGAGGGCCAAAGCATACTCACTAGCTGTATTTCTTGGCCTTTTTCTGATAAGACTCAGACTTGTTCTGCTCCCTACGGGCCCTCGAATGAGCATGGAAGGGGAATTCAAAATCTTATTCTCTCTCTTCCTTGCTGTGTTGAAGTGAAACAGGAATGGCAGTTCCTGCACTCTGGGGAATACAGACAAGCTAAACTGTTCGAATAGCAAGAGGGTGGAAGGGTACAGGCCCAGCAGTGTCCTGTGTGGACACTGGCTAACATCTAAGAGAAATCCATAGGAGTCTAGCAATAAAATTCCACAATTTCTCTTTCATAGGATTTGTTTTAAAGGCACAGTTTGATACTTTAGAATTAATTTTTACCCTGGCAAATTTAATGTTGAAGACCCAATGCGAATTTGGGATTGAGTTTTTGCTTTGGTTTCACATGAATTCTCTCACCAGACCAGTGTGTGGTCAAATTAAACATTTAATACTTGTATCTCATGATATGACAGGATCTTTATGTTCTTAGGTGACCGCTTAGTAATAGATTATGTATTTATAACCTGGAAGAGCCATGAGCTGCTGCTTTCTGAATCCTGAAGAATAATCCAGGAAGATGATCAGCTCTATCACTTAATATTAATCAGACTTGAGCTGGCAAAACTCCCCACATATTAGAAAGTTCTGATACTTGACCCCTTTTTATTGTTTTTCTTTCTCAACTTATTTCAGAAGCACTGCAACCAAACTATTTTTCTTGGACAATTGGACCGAGATAAGGCTACAAAAATGGGAAAATGTGAAAGAAAAAGGAAAAAATTAAGGTTAGCTAGTGATATGTTCAGTTAGCTGCACACATTTCTGATTTATAGCATGAGTTATAAAGAGTTAGTACATTGAGTATCAGCAGTAAGTGTAGGAATAGCTCACTAAAACAAATATGGGGTTTGGGGTTTATGCACCTTGTAGAATGTTGTGTGTCCATTTCAACCTTTGCTAAATGCTTCATTAAATGTTATGGAAAACAAAATAAATAATTTCCTTTTGTAAGGGTTTCACATCCTGGTGTGAAAAGGCCTTTTATTTCAGACAAGTCTTGCTGTCTGATTAAATCCCGTGGATAGGGCAAAAATATTAATAGATTTTTCTATCTTCACCTCACTGATGTTCAACCACAGGTTCTTTCCAACTCTGTGCTTTTTTAGAGGACAGTAATTTGTTGAAAGCATTCTTAGCAAGTTGATGTCAATCTGATTACAATTAACAATACATTCCATTTCCATTTCCCACTTTCAAATGAAGTTGAATGATGGCAGTACAAGTCAGAAAAAGGTTTTAAAATAAGCTGAGGTCTCTCTAGATTTCTATAAATGCAAGATTCATTCTTTTATGGTAAGCAGTAATTTTTTGTATGTATCCCAACACTTTTCTGTTCATTTGAACCTGACAAGGTAAATGAGTAATAAAAGTGAAAAAGGAAAGGTGGTTGCAAAGCAAATGCAGTTGTCTGGATTTATTGAGCCCACTTGATGGCGTTGAAATTATTTTTTCTTATTTTTATAGTAATTCATTATGTTCGGGCCTGCTAGTGCATGTCAAATGCAGCATGAGGGAATAAAGAAACAAACCTTTCTTATTCATAAATGAATAAAGCAATAAACCTTTTGTGTCAATGGAAATTATGTACTCTAAATTAGTGTGTCTACAGTAGCACAGAGTAATAAATAGAGAACAATTTGTTCACTTTTATGTAAATTGAATTTAACTATCAATATGAAATATAGCAGCTTTTAATTAAAAGGGACAGTTCCACTAATTTAGATGGTGGAAACACATGAGTAGCCCCACTAAAGATAAAAAGGAACTAGTAGGTGAAGCACCCCAAGTTCTGGGGAGGTCGAACACAGTCCAAGTGTTCTTCTTGGGGTGTTTTGTTGCTCCCTGAGCAACCAAATCATCAGACCATGGTGGTGACAATGGGCCATAGCAGTGCTTTTCTTGGAAGCTTTAAATTTCAGGTTACCTGGTAGAGATGGGCTATGGGTACCGATACCAAGGAAAGGAGGCTCACTCCCAGCAATGACTCCCTCTAGCATTTACTGAGGACTGTCTGAAAACTTCCTGAGAGGTACCACTAGGATTTGGAAAGGCTGCAGAAAGAGGCACCTGACACAGAGCTCCTGAGCAAGCTATTGGCAACTGACATCTGTGTTGCTCCAGATGAACTGTCATGGGGAAAGGTCTGAGGAATTCCAACTTTGAGAACCTGGTCGGAAGCAGAAAGGTCAAAGGATGGAAGGTAGGATACAGAGACAGAAACAAAGTACACACTCCTTTCTTCAACAATTTGCTAGGTATTTTTGCCTCCTTGGACATTACAGCTGAGGTGTTCCTTGCCTGGGACAGTTGTATCCTCATCTGCCATTTGCAGCCTGGGAAAGGCGCAGTGAGTGAGCTCTGTCAGTCACTCCAGCCCTCGTAAAACAGAGACCTCTACCTTTGATGAGCCTGACACAGTCAGTAAAACCTAAGCCCAAGGTCAGCTGCAGAGAAACTTCAGGATGAACCCTCAACTGACAGGACTGATATTGTTGAACGCTCAGTAACTTGTCCCAGGTGAGATTTTGGCTAATGGTGTTTCATGCTGTCTTTAAGGATTATGTTATGACTTCAGTTTTTTTCCTCATTCCATTTACTTAGTGTGACTGGAAGCACTGAGAAAAATCTGAGATAGATATTTTAAGTATCTGCAGTCTTGGAACAATAACTCTACAGTGAAGCATCATCGATGTGATATGCTCCAGAATGCTAATTTAGATGTAAAGTTGTGTTAGAATTTGGGTGCTTAAGGTTAGGGTGATGTGCAGAACCTTGGTGAAATCTGTGCATTTGATACTGAAGTATTGGTGGCAGACTGAAAATACTTCTCTTGTGGTAAATGTCAGACATGAAGGTTTTAATTAAGTAATGTACTTTGGACCTTTTATTTTTCCAGTTTATGTGCTTTTTTACTCTTCTTGGAAGCTATGTTTGTGTCATGCAGCTGGCGAGGAAACCTCTGTATTTAACAAGATTGATGCAGTGTTGCTGATTCTCTCCTGGGGCCCTGAAGCACTTTGGGTGTATGCAAATGCCAAATGAGCCACATGAAACACTTTCAGAAATGTGCTGTAGAGAACAGGCTGCAAACATGGTCTTTGGGCCAAATTAGCACTGCCGTGTTGGCCAGTGAATGAGTACACTGCTGCTATTAAAGACAAATGCAGTTTAGTGTGTTTACCCATTTTTCAACCATAGGACTATTTTATATTCACTCAGGGGCAGATTATGGCCATTTCTGTATAATAGTATAGCAGAATGCCTCATTCTTGGACTTCACAAATGCGATACACTGTCGCAGGCAGTATGTGCAGAATGCAAGAGGGGTGTTTAATTTTTTCCAATCTCTACCACCTTTGACATTCCAGAACTAGTGTGAGGAAGGCAAAAGTTTGGACCCTAAATTATGAGCACTTTCCAACTTGTCGCTTCATAGAAATGAGAGACAGCAATGAATGTGTAATGGATACTCAGTAGTGAATTGCTTGGGTACTGCTGTCAGTGCTAAAGGCAAATGGCTTATTGCCTTAATCTCCCTCTCCCTTATTGTTCAGGAGTAAAGAATCATCATGCTTGAGGGTATATCAGATCTGTCTTTTATAGTGTAGTGTGAATAGACTGTGGGCTATATGTTTTATCTCCCTCTGGGCTGTATTATCTGCCCTCCAAAGCTTTTTGGTCACTGCACTTTATATCCCTGTTTCTCTTCCTTCAGCTTCTCACCTAATCAAATCTCACAATCTAAACAGCAAAGAAGGCCCAAAGAAACAGTTAAAGAAGGTATCACAACTTTTACAGTAATGCAAGACTGAAGTAAGTACTTTGGGCCACGGGGATGTGCTCCCTATTGTGTTCTATAATCCATTTAATCAACTGATCAGGATTTTTCTTAAAATTAATTTAGTTTTAGACTTTAACTCCATTTTTATGGTTACAAATAGTCTTTCAATTACAAGACTAAATGTGTTTTTATACCTGTGCTCCTCCTGAGCTCAGTTTGTGCTCATTTGTTTTTTTTAGATGTGCAGCCCTGTAGCTTAAACCATTTATCTACCTCGCTGCTCACTCATACCTTTTGTCTACTTATGAAGAACAAGATGGGGGGAGGATGGGGGGTGAGGAGGTAGTCAGAAAAATTACTTGGGAATAAGTGGAGTTTAAGAAGGAATCTCCTGCTAGTTGAGATGTTCGGTGAATTTGGAGGTTGGTGTTTTCTTCTCCTTTGTCCTCCTACTAGTGTTGCCTTAAGTCAGTTACATATACTGATTTGTGAGATTTGGCTCCAAGAAAAAGGAGTTGTAGAAATCCAACTGAGGGAAATGTAAGGAAAACCTGTAACAGCACCCTAACACCTCAGGGGTGAGGTTAGAGGGGACTGAGCTCAGGATAGGGCACTGGTGGAAGGGCCTTACCAATAGCTACTTGAGGTGAAGAGAGAGCACTTTTGCTTTGTTTCTATCTGAAAGACCAATCTCTTCTATTTAAATTCCTGGTGTTTTTTGCTCTTGTCAATAAAGCAATTTCATAATTTCAGTAAAGATTGAACAGTTATTTTGGTAGTTTTTTAAACACGACTTGATGATTGCTGCTGTTGGCACCCTGCTCCCTGCGTTCTCCAAAAGAACGGTGTGTTCATTTGCTGGAGCACCTTTATCACCACAGCAACAATGTGATGAGGTTTTTAAATCCATCGTTTCTCAAAGTAAAGATGTGAGCACTGAGCCAAAGAGAGCCAGGCTCAAAGCCTACTGTCAGAGCTGAGATCTTGTCCCTGAATTCTCTGTGCAGTGATGGGGTGCCCCTTGCCCCAGGTGTCCATGGTTTTGCCATGCTTTGCAGGCAAGGCCTAGGGAGGTGGCTGTGAAATTAAAAGGGTTTCAGGAGAAATCGTGTCTCTGAAACAATAACATGTTTCCTGCATGAAAAGTCTGCATGTTCCCCCAGAAGAGAAAATTCCATCACTTGAATTAAGCTAAGGTGGTTCCGTGGAAGAAGCCTGCTCTGTGGCAGAAACATAGGTGTTGTAAATGCCAAATCACTGCAAGATTTGTATTTTGATGTCATTTGTAGCATTTTTCATTCAAGTAATACATCTTGGCTGGGGAGCTGATAAGGAGTCTCTGAGATTTAGTTATCTTTTTTTTTTTCTACCTTGCAGATAATTTCTGTGTGACTTAATCCCTTCCAGTCCTAAGGAAAAGCTTTGATCTTCTCATGTATTCTCATGAGCTGCACAAAATAATCTCAAATAGATTTTTGGTGTTGTGACCTTCTTTGCTAGTGTTAAGTTCTCTGCCTTTGCTGGTCAAGTGAAGTCCTCCAGAGCAGATTCTAACTTCTGACAGTGGATAGCTGTACTTGTCTGCTCCAAGCAGGCTCAGTCACACTACTCTCCTTCCCAGTGGTGCCAGCGATTTTTTTTTTCCAGGCTGCTCTCTGATCTCCATTAAGGTTTGTTTTTGATAGCCCACTTGTCCTCTGGCAGGTGTTTTTATAGTGCTACAGCCAAGTAACCTTCTTTCCTCTTGTAGGCTGAGCCCAGTACTGAGGTGTTCTCAGACTGATAATGGTCAGCTTTGCGTGTTGGTGAAATAGTATTTTTGTGAGGTCAAAATGAGAAAAAGAATCATCATTAAATGAAATTCAAACTGAAGCCTTGTCTCCTCCAAATCAACCTGAAATATACTGTCTGGGCTTATGGGATCTTGAGCAGGGATTTTTAAGACTTCCTCACAATACTGAATCAATATAGATCTTTCTAGAAAGAGATTTAAGCCTCTGACTTTCCAAGTCTTCTTAAAAACTGAAATTCACGTGAAAAACTTATAGTGAGGAGAGGGTAAGAAGGCACAGGGAGGGACAAGCTGATTACACTGTACTGGAAGACTTGTTGATTAGGCAGTGCATCCAGTTCATCATGTTTAATCATTTTTCACTTTGCACAGGCTACTTTACTGCCCTGTTGTCACGATTCTTACCTGTACAGCAGGGTGTTGGAATACAAGCAATGGGTTCTGAGGTATGCTTGAACTTGAAGAAACACCATGTACTACAAGTAATAATCTGTTCTGTACTGAATGGGTGCGTACAGCTTGGTAGTGGTTTTGTCTGTTTGTTTGTTTTTAATAGTTATTTTATTTTTCAGTGTCAGACAGTTAAAAACTGTGCCTGAAACCACACCTTTCACATCCTTTCATAAAACATGACTGTCATCTGTTTACCAATAGTAATGGCAGTGCCTCAGCAGCGCTGGCAGAGATGATTGGAAAAGGTGTCTGTGTTAATATGATAAATGCCACTGTTCAGTTTCAAGCAAAAAACAATTTTATACAATGGCATATCACACATCAGTTAATTTTCTCCCTTACTCTGTACTGTAGCTAATCTATGTATTTGCAGCACACCTATTACTGCACCATTTAGACATTTTCAGGTTTGGTGTTTAAGAAGTGTTTGATGTTTATTTAACTAATTGGAGAAAATCCAGACTATCCACTCTCATAAATGAAAGAACAAAAATTAATCAAACAGTAACCACCTTATTGGGAAGTACTAGATCACCTAAGTTAAAATGGAGTTCCACATGAACATTAATTATACTCTGTGCTTCCTGTTGAGTAATTGTGTTCAAGAAAAATTGTTCCATACAGGTCAGTACAAGCTATCATTTCAGCGAGTCTGTAGTGCTGTGTAATGGGCTGAGCTGCACACCCTGATGTGTTTTATACAAGTGACTTCCACAACTCTGTCCCATTTAGTCTCTGAGAAAGGTCTTCTGTATGTTCACAGGAAATGTGGGGCCTGGCTTACCTGCCTCTTTGGGAAAAGCAGTTACGCTTTTCTCGCGGCTGGAAAATCGCTTTCCCTTGGGCAGTGGCTCTCAAAGGGAGTGTTTTTTCCTCTCCCATGTAAGTGCATTGTGAGGAGGTTTGCTTAGGGACTGGGAAGTATTATGGGAGTGGACTGGGAGAGATGGTAAGGTTAGTGATGGGAAAGGAGGGTTCTTGTGAGACACTGTGGTAAGCAGGAGCTAGGGGAACTTCTAACTTTCAGAAGCTTCTTGGACATTTACCATTGTGACCATTTCCTATCCTTGGCTGGCATAGAGGGACAGGGAGTAGGTTGCTCTCCAAATTGTCCAACTGGAGCAGCCTTACTTCTGAGGCTCCAAGTTTGTTCCTATCATATGTTCTCTGCTCTGTTCCCTGCTGTTTTCTGTAAAGCTCCTCAGATCTAGTCTGCGGATAAGAAAGCAGCCCTCAAATTGGGTCAGACAACATATCCCATTGTCCTGGACAAATGCTGACCCCCATACTCCATCTTTTTATCTCAAGCACCTTCTTTCCCACAGCTGCAGTTGTGGATGAAGTCTCTTGGCACCTTTCCTCAAGGATCAGGTATTGGATCCCAGAAAATATTCATAAATATTTTTCTAAATATTTCTAAATTTATTACCTTTTAATTATTTAGTATAAGATGGATGAAAGGTGTGTCAAGCACTGGAACAGGCTTCCCAGAGAATTGGTTGAGTCACCATCCCTGGAGATATTTAGAAGAGGTTAGGTGGTGGTACTTACGGGCATGGTTTAGTGGTAGACTTGGCAGTGTTGTGTTTATGATTGGCCTCAACCTTAAGGGTCTTTTCCAACCTAAATAATTTTATGAAAATAACTTGTACATGCATTGACCCACCTCTCTTTGGTTTTCTACAATCCTGGAAAAGATTTTTATATGCTCTCTGAGACCATTCATTTCCTTCATTCAGTTCATCCCAATTATGAACACTTTCCTGGAGCCAGACAAGTTCTTTGTTTGCCAAGACCTTCTGCTATGGGAGAATGCTGCCCCATATTCAGTATTCATCTGACCTTCCTACTACTTTTTGCTTTGACTCTACTCTGAAAAACAACTGGGCAGTGGTTTTGGCCAAAAAACCAGTGGCCAAAAAGTGGTCTGCTCTCCATGCAAATCTCTTCAGTTACTGTGATACTCAGTGTAGAGTGCAATAGAAGTATTGAGCCCTGCCAGAATACATCCAAACAAACTTCATTCAGCTGTGTTACAACTTCATGTAATTGCTTTTGTTAAGCAACACATGTTCTGATGTTTGAGTGATTAAAACTTTTCTTAGCTGTTTTGGTATTTTTTTACCAGGTTTTTACTCTGACTCCCAGCCATATTCTTACATTGCATTAATTTCAATAGGGTTCTAGTTAAATTATCAATGTTAGATTTGGGGCTCTTCATCTCTACACTGATGAGGAGGAACTTCATCAAGTAAAACACCACACCATGTTTCATGCATGACCATAAGGATACACAGAAATCTAATACTGGTATGTGCAGACCACATGGAATCAGTCACCTAACTGACCATGACTACAAGCACAAATATGATGATATATATCTGCACAGCATAAGTGAGACTGTGTGTGTGTGTGTGTATGTTCATGTCTACCTACCTCTGCCCCCAACTTCAAAATTCCTAAAGGAAAATAAGGAACTTGACACAGTCATTTCTGCATAGAAACACTTTGTCTCTTTCTGGTAAATGCTTTTCTTTAAATGAAATAGGGTTGCAAAGCCATATAATTATAACTGCTTGAGCTCAATATTTATCAGAAATTACTCTGCTGGATGGCATCTGTCAGAGGGGTGAAATTTAAGGACTTCTGTGCTTATATTGAACCATGTAAAAGTAAAAAAAAGACTGATATTAAATACATCTGCAGTTGATACAGATGTTGCCCTTTAAACTCCCATTCCCTCCAATAGGAATCCCAGTGTATAAAGGACCTAGATTGGGAGTAGATAGAATCATAGAAGAAATTAGGTAGGAATGTGCTGCTGAAGGTCCTATGGTCAAACCTCTTGTTCAAATCAGGTTCAGTCAGATCAGGACACCTGGGGCCTTGTCCGGTCGAATTCTGAATATTTTTGAGGATGGAAATTTCATAACCTCTCTAACCAGTGTCTATTACCCTTCCTCTCCCCTATCGTCTGGTCTCAGGCCACTGCAAAAAGCAAAATTAAATCTGACCAAAATGCAGACCAAGAAAAAATATTATATTTAAAGAAAACCAAAACCGCTGGTCCCACAAAATTTTCAACTGTTAGAAAAATCATGAGTGAAAACTAGTGAAGGGAAGAGAGGATTTGGTAGCAAAGCACTGAATGTGGTAGAGAACTGCAGACTTTCAGGGCTGCCTTGCAATTTCTAGTGGAAAGCTTTAGTGGACTAATTCTTTCTTAACCTTATGTATAGACCTAGAATCTTAGAAAAGTTTGGATGTGAAGGGACCCTTAAAGGTCATCTAATCCTCTCAGTGTGTAACAGGTGGTTGCTGGGATCTGACTATCCAGTTGTTGACGGTAGCACTACTGGAATGGGAATCAGAAAAAAAATCACTATATGCTTGTCCTTTCAGTGCCTTTAATAGTTGCTGCATAGTGAAAGGTTCGATATGCTTTTTGGTTAAAGTAACATTTCTTCACTGAACTCAAAATAACTACACAGGATTAAGGAGGAGGCATATCTCTAACATACAGTAGACAATCCAGTTTTGTTCTTGTGCTTTAGCATCATTACTGGTGTACTGTGGGAATGGTCAAAGACAGTAATTCTCCCAGCTGTGTGCTTTATAGTTCTTCCCAGTGCAGCTGCAGCATTTATTCATTCTCATTCCAGTCTTGTCTCCTTCGATATCTTTTTAATTTGATGCACGACACTTTCTCTGCTAGAGCAAAATGCCACAAGCAGACAAGGTGCTCGCTTCTGAGGAAAAGCAGCCTGATCTGCAAGTCACTTTTTTCAACCCCACGTAGATTTTTTTTCAATCTTTTTTTATTCTCTCAGTTGGAAAGATAAGGCTTACTGCTAGTATTGCAGAGTGTAAGCAGCTCTCTGCCTTAGCATGATTTTTAGGAAGAACTTTTCAAAGTGCATTTTAGAAAGACTCCATGGCAGTTGGAAATGGATGCGTCTACAAGCACGTGGACATATGTGCAATGTACCCAAGTCTGATATATTTGCCTCTGTGCTTTTTTTCTAGGATGTTCGACCTAACTTTCTGGATGATTGGATGATACGTCCCCAGAACTGGGACTTTTTCCCTCTTGGTAACCGTAAGGAGCTAGGATTGTCCCTCTGGGAGCCATAGATAAGGAAGGAAGGTGAGTGCCTTAGCTGAAAGCTGCAACTACAGAAAACGGACCTGGAGTGCAGGGTTCCTATTGCTGAAAACTGTGGCCAGGTGCTCTCATGTGCTGCTTGTTGGCTGTGGGCTTGGAACTGTCACCCATAGGCTCTTAGATGCTGTGCTAGGGGAGCTGCAGTTGCTGAGCTTGTTCATGGAAGTGCTGAATGTTTTGTTTTAAATTACATGCTTAAAATGTCCATTTGTTCCCATTTGAATACATTCCATTCAAACTTGCCAAGATTTATGTTCTAAAATGGGAACTGATGTCCCATTCTTTACAATCACTGTATTAGCACTCAAATAGTCTTGCTACCCAGCTGGAGAGTGTTTTGAACAATCAGAGCACCTAAATATGGGAGATCCATATCAAGAATGTAGTTTATAATGCAGAACTTAGAGTCCAAAGAGTACTTTTGAGAATGGAAGTAAAAGATACAAGGATTAAAAGGTACTCTGTCTTTCCAAGTCAAATGTGAAGAACTACACAGAAACTACTGCAATACCGTATTTATATAATGAAGACTGAAGTAACTCATGAGCTTTTAATGACGTAGAATCAAATAGCAAATATTAACTCATTATGCTATGACTCATCTGCAGATTTGAATCTTCCTCCAGTGTCATACTAATCAATAAACTTTCTTGTCCTACCTACAACTGCTAAATTTGAATTAGATAACCATTTGATGGAGATGCCTCATAGTTTTCTATATGCTTAATTCATTTTGTCCTTTCAGGCTGGAAAAGAGCTATCTACCATCCCTACTTTACAGATGAAAAATGAGGCCTGAAAACATTAAAGGTCAGATCCATACAGTCTTTGGAATCTTAAATTACCTCCAAGATATTTGCGGTATCTATCTGCATTTTCTTTTGGTTTTGAGAATAAAGTACATTTCCCAAACTTGTCTGTTTCAGGAATTTTCCTGCAAGGATGCTTCCAACTTGGGTGCAAAGTTCCTTCTTACTAAACAACCCTCTTGGTTTCTTTAACTACTGTTTTTTGAACCTGTAAGGAGCTGGTGTGTTGTACCCTATGGTAGCTGAAGGTTTCTGCCAGCATCCACTACTGTGCCCCTCCTGCCTGGGGCACAGGATGCATTGCCCCCAGTGGCTGAGCAGCAAAAATGCCTCAGGTTTTCCCACATGGTAGAAGACTCTCTTTGCTTTGCTACATCCCCCTAGATGCCTACTTTAGCGGTCCCTGAAAGAAGAAAAGGATCTGAAAGTCTCTTTGATTGATACCTCAATCTGTCTTTTCATTTCTCCTGCTGCCTGTTTCACCTAGATTCTCTCACTGATAATTCGCTTTTGAATGTAATGGATAAGCTTCCAAACCATCCATCTCCTCCTTTAACCACAACCTCTTTCATTGCATTAATGACCGAAAAGTTACATTTTCATTTAAAGTGCATTTGCAAAGCAACCTTTAGATAATAGGCAGTTTTAATATTCTGACATCGCTGAAGCTATTAGAAGAATAAATCAAAGGAAAATTCTCCTGCTGCTGCCTGCACAAAATGGGGAGAAGAATCAAGCAGAGGCCCCAGTACTGTGACGCTACACAACGGCAATTACCATAACCTGAAAAGGGCATAGAAATGGTAGCTACAATTGGGCTTTTCTCTCTGAAGTTGAGAGATGTCAGGAAAGGGGGGGGAACCCACTATTGAAACTGAAGTCATGTTAATTGCCTTCATCTTACACTGGTTTTTATTCCTTATTGGTTGACCTTTTTTAATGTACAGGAAAACATCAGAATAAATCAAAGATGTTAGTGGTAGAAACTGCAGTAACCGTTTTGATTTGAATGCAGTTGAGTTCGCTCCCACTGGCAGTGAATTTAGCTCTTAAATATACTGCTGGTAGTACTTTTCTTGCAAGAATGTATGCAGCAATGCTTATCCAGTATCCCTAAGTGATGTTAAGAGCCTTATCTGTGCAATGAGTAGCACTGATTTTGTGGGGATTATTTGTTTGGGGACAAGTCAAGAACAAGTCTTTGTGTCTGGATCCTTCCTCCCGCAGAGTGGAAATGGGGAGAAAAACAGTCGCAAATTAATTTTGAAATAATTTGTGAGACAGGAAAGAAGTAACCAATACCCATGAGCATTTTGACTTGGCTTAGGGATGTTTTGCTACTAATTTCAGAAATGGTTATTCTGTTTCTGGAGCAAGAACCTTGTTCCCTTGCTCTATGTTCTCTGCCCTCTTTGTCTTATTGCAAAAAACTGTGCATGTGCTCTCTTGGCTTTGACAGAAGCCCCTAAAAGAACTTGGAGAAGTCACTTAACCATTCTCAGCCTTGCCTTTAAGAGGGCAGCAATACTTGCAGGAGCCACAGAGGGTTTCTGAGACATGGCTGACATCTAGAAGTGCAAATGTTCCTTCGTTGGTCAAACAAACCTACACAGTGCAAGCAATGATTTCACGTTTCTCTTTCTCTCTCCTGAGTTTCTGCTCTTTGTTCAGAGAAGGGTAGGCAAAAAAGGCATGCTTTTATTTCCTTTACATTACAACTCCAATACGACATTTACAATGTGAGTGCTTTGCACGCTGCTCTAGAGGGGTTTTTTATCTGACTGATATTCAAGTACTCTAATGATCACTCACATCACTCTTATTATGCAGGTAAATAATGTATCTACCTTTGCAGTGCCACTAATGTGGTAAAGCTGGCGAGAACCATTAGTTATTTGACCTTCCTGTCTGATGTGTACTTATGAATCTAATAATAAATAATCACGTGAGGAAGAGTCAATAGAGAAATAATGTAACATGCTTCTTTTAGTACCCTAATTCAGCAGAATAAACCATGAGAACCATTTCAGTAATTTACTATAGTAAGTGCTTTCAGCAGCTTCTGTATTTCAGCTGTTTGGTGCTCCAGCACGAAGATAATTATCTAGGTAATTAGTTATATTGTTATTTAATAGTCCCCAGACAATATTCCATTTTTTTGAAGGCACATGCCTTTCCTTCTGTATCTCCCTCCCGCATTACAAAAAATGTTTATCTATTAATCTTTCCCCTTGCCAAATTGCCTTTTTTTTTCTGTTTACTACATTCTAGAAAAAGGTCCCAGTTATTGAAAGACAGCTTCCGCTTAGCAGCTGCACTGATGGAGCTGCAGGAGACTCCCTTTTATTGCGTCTCTCTGCGAAAGCCACAGGAACCACTCCTGAATCAGTGGGGCTGGAGAGGGAGCACAGGTGAGAGGAGAGCAACAGTTGGCAGCACTGTGGACAGAGATTGCAGAACTGTCCTATGAAACCTGGGTTTCTCCTCATCTGGGCTTCTAAGGGAAATAGGTAAAGTGAAAAGGCTGATGAACTAGACTGGCATTAGAGCATAACAGTGAACCTTATTCTCTGAAATGAGATGAAAATTAATCTTTCTTACATATCCTTAGGCAGAGAGTTTTCAACTGTTCCCAGAGTAACAGTAGGGAAAAATAACAGTCTGAGGGTAGAAAGCAAGATGAGAAGGAACAAACTACTTCCCGGGAGGACTCAAGCTTTGGTGGCTTAAATAAGAGATTAATCTCGTAAAAACTGCTGGGGTGGGAAACACCAGAAGCTGATATTCTGCAGACCCAAGTCACCATCTGGGGAGGGAAGGCAAATGGGTGGCAAACACCTGAGAAAAACACACAAGTCTAGGGAGAGGTGGGGAGAAAGGCTGGAGGCTTTTGCATTTGATTGTAGGTGGTTATGACCTCAATAAAAAAGACACTTCCTCCAGTGTCACCCTCACTCTCAAAGTGATTTTTATTCCTCCTGTTCAAGAGGAACAGACTGTCGTCACTCTTCTGTCTCACATCACTCCCCCTGTGGTACTATTTCTTACAGTCTTAGCAGGAAACATTCTGTTTTCATATACCTCTTATAATAAACAACATAGCTTCTAGTTTATTTAATGTCTTCATATTTTGTGCTTTCTAGTACTGGCCTTGTTGCAGTTGTCCTTTCAAACTACTCCAGTTCCAAGAAGCCAAGCTTTTCTCTCTAACTTTTTAACTGTAGAGATGGTCTTTCTTTTTTTTTTAAATTTACTTAGTGACTCAAACTCTACAAAGTATCATTCCTACTTCTCACCAGCTGGAGGTCCATATGCCGCTGCATCGCTACTCTCGTAAATACACATTTGAAGTCATGCTCATAGATCAGACTTTTGGTGGTTAATATGGCAATATGTTAAAATGTCAAGTGATGCAGAATGAATGAGTCAGGGGAAAAAAAATAGAAACAATATTCTGCACATTTATAAAATTCTCCTTCTGAAGGGCTCCCAGTGGTCTGCAGATATCATGGGATTTCTGCTCATCTGACAGGGTCAGCACAGGGCTGGAATTCGGGATCCACAGCATCTTGACAGAAGCATCTGTGAGAGGCAGTGACTCCCAGCCTCTTAATGTTGTCTACTAACATCTTTAAACTAAATTAGGAACAAAAAGTACAGTCTGACACATTGCCCATGAAAGATTGCCAGCTTCTAACTGAAACTCTTCATTACTCTAGAAAGGGTGGCAAGTGTTCCCTGAGGAGACAGAACTTTGTGACTTAGTGCTCAAAAAAAAAAAAAGGAAATCCTTTGAACTTTTACAGTGCTTCAGAGAGCATCCTAATGACTGTGTCTGCAACATGTGTCTGCAGAGCAAGACCATCAGAGGCTTCAAAGCTTTGGACCACAGTCCATATTTTCAACTCAGTAATGGTAGCACCTTCACCACCTGCATTTCAAGCAGACGTACAATCTCTGACCTTTCGTTCTTCCTCTTTCCATTGCATAATTGCCCTTAGATTTGGCAATGACTCTGCAAGCCAGCGCCCTAATTTCTAGTGTGGAAGAAAACAGTCAGGGTAAGAATAGAAAATGCAAGTAATAGTTTTCTACAAAAGAACTTCCACTAGTAAAGGGATAACAGTTTTTGTTCATTTTACTGATTCTGCTGTTAATGACAATGTCTTATGACGTTGTCAAAGTTGCAGTTAAGTAGTCTCCAGTTGGGTGGCTCGTAACAAAGGTATAAGGAAAAATTTGTGCCATGAATCCATGGTGTATGCCAGCTATTGGTCCAATGGATGCAGATTTGCAGCAGGCAACACTTTAGATATGAGTGACAGGAGTATAATGTGAGTGCTTTGTTCTTTATATGAATGTAAAAAAGTATAAATAACATTGCCTTTTAGATAAAAGAATATGTTGTTTTCTTGAGTCTCCAATTACATTAATCTCTCTGCAAACTGTTTTCAGCTTCTGTGTGGTCTGTGCAAACCAATATGTAATGTAACTAATCTATGCATAATGAGGTAGATAACACTCAAAAAGGAGCTGTAGTTCTGGGAAAAAATTGGAGTCCTCCAAGGATGCAGTAATGGATTCATTCAGTTACTTAGAATTCAGCATGCAACCATATCTCTGCCTATTTATATCTTAAGATGTTTCCCAATATTGTGCGTATAAAGATGATGAATAAGGAGATGGGATGGTCTACAAATCCAGGCTGGCAATTTAATCAGAACTGTCTGCTCTGCCTGCCATGATAATTAGTAGTTTAGTGCTATAGGAACCTTGAGATGAAAATCCTAGTAAACTTTGGTTTTACTGTGCAATAGGATTTGGAGTTCTCTTCGGGGGATGGACATGAGAATGCAAAGTGACTGCAAAGCCACAATTGAGAAGTCCATTCCACATTGTGTTACTGAAAAGCATTCATCAAAATTTTATTATTGAAATTGTAACTCAAACCTTCCACATTTCTTGAGTCCAAATAAAATGTAGCTGCTGAAGCTTATTTGCTACACGTTCTTAGGTTATAATAAAAGTTGTTTTCCACAGTGGACCATGGGAGAGTTATCACCGCATTGAAAAAGAATGCTTTTAGATGAAAATAAATGTTCTTAAAAGCAAAGTATGTTAAGTAGAATTGGCTAGATTAGCATTTTCTAGATTAACTGTATTTCTTAAATGGCTCCAAGTGCACTGTGTGCTGGAATTAACAGGACATTTCTCTTGGAGGTTTTTTCTTTTACATTTAGATGATATTGAGTTCTGGTTTGTAACGAAAACCCTCCAGAAGCTCACAGCAAGTGAAACCCATCAGTTCTAGTAACTGAATCTGCTGAGGCTTTGTCAATTTAGAAAGCATAACACAGTTAAAGGAAAGCAAGTTGAATTCTACAGTTACTGTAAAAATCTGCATCAGCAGCCTTGCCAAGGTGAAGAGAAAAGATGTTTTTCTTGTCAGAAGTTACCCATTATCTAGGACTTTTTGCATCATATGCAATAGACAAGACAGTTTTACTTCTCTAAATTGACATTTGTTAGCAAAGGACATGTTTAGTGCTATAATTTCATGTATTTTTAATTTCTCAGAAAAAAAATCATTACATTTAGGTTGTGATTTCCTTGTAGATTGAGAAGGAGGGAAGTGGGGCGGGGAGGGAGGGAGGTTGCTTTGTTACCAAACAGTATAGGTCAGCTAAATTTGGCCCAAAGAAAGTCATGTCAGTCTCCTCTATCTATGACTCATTTCTTCCCTCTCCTGCCCATATGGTCTGTTGCCAGAGCTACCCCTTTTATTATACAAAGGGCTAACTAACCTTCTTTGTGGAAAGCCAAGACTCTTGAATTTGGTCTTTCTTTCACGTGGAATTGGGGACGACTGTGTAAATTCCTAAAGGCTTCCTGCTCTTAGTCCCTTCAGTAGTGAAAGAGTTTAATAAAGAACATTTGATGTAAAGGCACTGTCATCATCTTGTGAAAAAATAAAGCAGGATGAAAGAAACAAAAAAAAGTGCTTCAAGAGACTCCACAACTGGGAATGTCATTTTAGGAAGGGGTCTCCAGCACTATCACAGCAGTTCCAGCTGCAGAACAAGGGTACTGCTTTGTCTTCCACAAATGAGAAAATAGCAAATTCCATCATTCACATTACTTCCACCAGTCCAATTTACCTGGGCACCTCTGAAAGCTTGTCAGATATCTGGGGGCTCCAGAGCAAAGATAACTGGGATATTCTAGACTACATTTTGAAGTGTGGGTTGAAAATCTACTTGGAAGCCTGCCTCTCATGCCCATCGTGCTTGGTGACATTGGTACAGTAAGGACAGGGACAAGCCCAGAAATTTTTGCTTTGCTAAAGGCTTGTGAAGGCTCAGAAATGAAGTGGAACTGCTGAGGCTCAGACTTGGCAGGGTCATGCTGCTGATGTGGGTTCAGAAATCAGGTGTTTCCTTCCCCACGTGGCTCTGCCCGACACAGTGTTTGCAGGGCTGAGAGAAGATGGCAAAATGGGGGTACCAGGACCACCTGCTGTGCAGACTTGGACAAAAATAAGCCAGGCCAGTCATGCACCACTTTTACCAAAAGCCTGTCTATGAATTCAGCACTGAGAGGAGTAGGACTGAAAGCCCATTTGGGCTTGTGTAAAAACTTCTTTCTGTGTTTTTTGTGACTGGGACAATCAAAACTTTCTGTGTGTTGAACTGTGCTATTGCTTTCCAAGTAAGTGCTTAAATATTATTGCTGTTCTGTCTTTCATCACTCTACTTGCATTGCTTTGGGCTAGTGTGCTGTGTTTCTCATTTTTATCCAGTCTTCAGAGTATTTGACTCAATCTTTCCCTCTTTATTTGTTGGTCTCTTATCAATCTACTTCAGAATGCAAATACAAATAAAAGCATAATTTCTGTTCACAAGCTGAGAGTCAAAAATAAGTGTACCATTTATTTTGAATTCAAACAGAACTCTTTCCGTGCTGTTGATAGTTTGTATGCAGTCTACAAAATCTCTATTTCTGTGTAGAAGGCAGCACTTGCCGCATCATTAAGGATGTGACTCTGTCTGTGAATGTACCTTGTTAATAATTCCCCACTGAATTGTTAAGAATATTGGGCAGAGCTGCAAAATATTTATTTTTCAGCCACTCACAGATCTGCTTTAAATCTTGGAATGTACTGGGTACACCTTGGTCTGGACTGTTTCTGACTAACTCCCTGGAAATACTATTTCCTTGTTACAGGACAGAGATAGGATTCATAATAGAAGGAAATAATATCCCAAAGGGCAAGTTACAAACTTAGCTAAAGTCATGTGCCATGATTTTAAGTAGCATTTAGTGCTACTTAAATGTAATTCCAAGCACCTACATCTGTAGGACTTCTTGGCAGTAAGATCAATTATATAGATATATAGACAATTTCTTTTTTTATCTGTAGACTACTCTGTACAGGTGAAGCATTGAATATCATGTTAATTTGTGCAATACCTTTGTTAAGCCAGCATCCCTGAGTTAAATAACAACAGAAAGATTTAACACTTTTTAAACAGAAAAGCACAGAAAAGAGGAGTGTTGATTGCTTATCTCTTCAAATTGCCTGTTGCAAGAATGAGCTCTTGGGGGATGTCGAGGGAAAAGATTAAGTTGCCATTCATTGCTGGGAAGTCCACTATAGCTCTTGGAGTGCCTTAAAAATAGAGCAGTTCCTTAAACCAACCCTTTTGTCAAAATGGTAGCTATAGCTAACGAAAACATAAAATGAGCTCATTTGCTTGACCTGCTTTGTGTGGAAACTTCAAAGTTAAGGCCCTTTGCACTGACATGGATATGAAACTGGTCTTGTCGAACAGAAGGCAGCAATTTGGAACTGTTGAGTCATGAGAGTTTCTTGTGAAAATGAGGGTCTTTATAGAACAGCAGGGACTCTCTGAAGAGCTCAGTGGTTTCCAGAAAAAGTTTGAAACTCCTCTTCTCTTCTAGGACACTCTCCTCCTCTTTCTCCTCCTTTTTTTTAAAGATGAGAAAAATCAAGGTGAGGTGGTAGAAATTTGCATTTTGCTCTGAGCAGCTGAAATAGCATTTGTGAAGTCATGTGAGTACAGTCAACCACTGCTTTGCCAACAACATTCTTCTCAAACACTGTTTACCCTCCTACATGTAAGTCTGCTGCATGAGGTGTGTGTATGCTCTCTTGCATGCAAGTTCTCAGTTATGGTTTTGCTGACATGGTGATTGTTGGGCAAGTCTAGGATGACAACTAGATTTGTCAGTGCTTTTCAGAGCTTAGCAAATGTATATGTAAAGAAAGTCATGCTTTAAGAGGGAATATAACTGCATGTGATATGCAGGCTCTTTTATCCCAGTACAAACATTACTACAGACCAAGAAATGAGCAGTGACTGTAATGTCTAGTGAGGTAGATATTGTTGCTCCAGGAAGAGCTGAATAACAAGAGTTGTGCAGTTTACACGAGCAGTAGGATGGTCACACATATGAGAGAAATCCATCAAGGAAATACAGAGGCCCCAGGACACAGCACAGTTGGTTAGAGCCCAGCGCTAATAATGCCAAGGTTGTGGGTTCAGTCCCTGGAGGGGCCATTCACTTAAAAGCTGGACTTGCAGATCCTTATGTGTCCCTTCCAACTCAGAATATTTTGTGATACAGGCACTTTTGATCCTGCTATCCTGCCAGAGGGCTCTGTGAATTATACAACCCTCATACTCATGAATTCCAAAAAGCATGATTATAGCTCACTATCTACTGCCTATTTTTCAGCACATTGTACTTCATGCTAAGCTGGCTTTAGGTCATCACTAAAACATTAAGACAATTCAGCCTTTTCAATTTTTTTAATGTTAAAAACTTAATAGTTTTGATATACTTTGGATGCTTTTGATTTTTAAAGAACACTGAATCAAATGTGGTGATAACAGAGTTTTTATTTGAATACATTCTAAAATCACTTGTGTGTAAATCAAGAATTGATTGGTAAATTAAATTGCCTAAGCCATGCCAGCAGCAGCAGAGCTGCAAAAGCCTGTAATAGAGTGTTGCAGCCAAGGTATCTCCTTCCTTCTTCAGTCTGTGAGCTGTAGCAGCAGCAAGGGTTCAAATTCTATTTGATTTCACCACAGAACACACCCAAGTGTAGTTCACAAACTGTACTGCTCTTGAACCATCTGGGGTTTGTAGTGTGGCACTTAGTACTCTTCAGTTTATAAGATTGTTTTGTTACTGCTGCAGTCACTGCCACTGTTTGCTTTGTAAGTTGCTGCTTTCAGTGTTTGGCACATATCCCCCTGTAGCTTTGGTCAAAATGCTTACATAAACTGAAGCCTACTCACTGTTAGCAATAAAGGAGATGCATCCAATTTTCCCACCTTTGAATTTTCTTAGCATCATGGATCACTGTGTCTTTGGGGGTGGGAGGGGGAGAACCCAAGAACAGAAAAAGAAACTAACCTCTACTCCCTATGGTACAAAGTTTTGAACTAATCCAAACACTATAAGAAAAGGACTTTTTGATTTATTTTTTTCTTAATTATTTGTCCAAAATGCCTCTTTTTTCTCTTTCTCTTTTTTTTTCCCCTCATTGTTTTTTTCACGAGGAGCTCATGGTATTGCTCAGTGATGCATTTTGCCTTGCAAGAAAGGGGTAGGCAGAACATTATTTGTAAGCTTGGTATTGCTTAGGTCCAGCCTCTTCCCCATGACTCACTGCAGCTCCTGGTTGATGGCATGGCTCATCTCCTCCTACCTACTTCCTTGGTCTCCTCAGCTGTTTGCTCATCTCCCACTTGTCCCTGCAGGCCACTTTACACAGCTATACCTGGTTTCATTCAACTTGAATCTGTTCTGCCCTCTGCTCGTGTCATGTCTCTTGTTTGCTGGATGCTTTTGCTCCATTCAGCATCTATCTAGAACTAAAAAGTACTGTAACACAACACTTGTTACATCAGGTGACTGGAGATGGTTCCTTCCATACTGACATCACTACCTTTCAGATCATTCTTCCAAGCAGCAGACAGCAGCTCAGGATATAGCATTGTATGTCAATATAGCAGTAACCCTCCTGCCTCAGCTGAAGTAGTGCTGGATTGACTGACCAGCACAGATAATAGTAATAGTGGAAATTAAGTGTGATGGGCTGCAGAAGCATACTGTGCCCCTGAACGGCCTTAACAAAATTCCCAGAGGTGGTAGTATAGGTCAATCACCATGGCTCTGTGCCTCAACTGATCCTAGTTCTAGGGATATAGTTCCCCTGGGGGCTGTGAATATGTCCATATGTATCCATTGCTCCCATTGCTCTGTTTGACAATCACCAAACTTAAAACTGTAGTCTTGGGCAGAGAGAGAAATGTGTGATTTAGCTGCAGTCACACCTTGGATGGCAGCATGAACAAACCAGATGTGCTGAAAACAGCACTGCAGGGCTGTCACTGCTGCTGGGACTGCCTGGCAGAAGAAAACAGCTTGCAAAACAAATTAAAAATGAAAACCTGTTTTACCTGTTTGAATATACGTTTGGCAGCTCTCTTATATTTTTTCTTTTCTTCTCCCTCTTTCAAAATGGACCCCAAATTCACCCAGCTCGGTGGCGTTTTACCGCAACCTCCAGTGACCCCAAGCTCATGGCCCTTTTACACTAGCATTTCCCTATGCTCTATTTCTTCTGAGCTTGCCCTGTTGCATCTCTTTGCTTGTGTCCTCAGCTGGGGTTTCACATCCCAGCATCAACTAGAGCCCGAAGACACTGCTGAGCAGATGGTGGAGCTGCTTCTTGCGCAGCCCTGCTGCTGTCCTGTGGCATTTTGCTTCTGTACAAGGCAGTGGCTTCCAGCGTATCAGCTGTGGATGTGAAGACCAGACCTAGGGTAAAGTAAACCATGTTTGTTGGTTAACTTTCTGGGGAAAAAAAATCCTCCCCTTGTGTTCAAGTACATGGTAAAATTAATGTAGATACAGGCTGAGAGAGGAATAAGGACAAGGTGGGGATGGCAGGAAATTGCAGTGTGTTCATTAGCATATGAAGAGGGCTATATTTATACCAAGTACAAGGAAGGCAGCACGATCAGGTGGGCATTTAGGAAGGTATTCAAATTATCAGTAAACTATGGCTAGAACTGCACGTGCCTCTGATGTTCCTTTTGAAGAAACTGATATTCTTTTCTTACCACAGATGAACTCAAACATGCTTGAGAAAAGTCCAAGTCTGAGAATTCAAGAGACTTGGATCAAGCTGCTGACTTACTACCAGCTGTGTGTGCAAAACAAATCACTTTGCTTTCATATGTTCTGAGACAAGGACTACAGTGAAATGAAGATGTTGCCTTGCAGCTTCCTTAAGACATAGGTCGCTTTTATCGGAGATTCCTGGATGATTAGTAAAGTGCCCCTACTGATGCTACCAAAACAAAGTAATCCTCAGTTGGGAAATACCATGATTACACCGCAAAGTAAAAAACCGGTGTCCTTACAGGCATCATGAGCCTGGCAATTGATGGTGATGATGTGTCCTGTTTTGAGTACAGGTCAGCCTATTGTGGATCTTGAAAGCTTAGAACTAAGAATATTGATTTATAGAGTTTCTGAATTGTCACTGAAATTTTAGGAGTGTCTTTAAAAAAAGAAAAAGCTTCTACTGAACAATATCTGTCTCCTTAAGTGGTATTTCCTGTGGAGTGAGATACTCTCCAGTATTGACTCTGGTCAATATTTTTGTACAAAATATATGTAGAGGTCTCTTCTGCCAAATCTTACATCATCTTCACTTGAAAGGTTGAATATTATAACCTGTATTTCAAGCAGGATGAAATGGAAGCAAAGAAAAAGCTGCCAGTAGTTTTTACTAGAGTTGCAGTGGAACTGGTCTTTCATTTGCACGTCTAGGCATGCTATGGATTCAATCTGACTTAAGGGAGCAGTTTCCAGAGGACTCACAATTTTGTATGCCAGCCACACAGATCTACAAAGCCTCAGACTTGGTAGGCATGTGCTTCTCTTGCATATATGCACCAAAGATAGCACATTACTGAGTCAAAATAAGACAGTATAGGTATATTTGAAATTCACTTTAATTAACCAAGATTTTCAGTCCTTATTTATAGGCATGAAAAAAGAACCAGATCCAAAAAAACTGTGTTTAAAAGGTTGGAGTCAGAAGTAATTAATGTTTAAAGTGACTGTATAACCATATACAGCCAACCTACATAAATGCAGATCCTCAAGAGGTTTGTGATTAGTAGTTAGCCTTACTTCTGCCTAATGTATTGGTACCTTGAGATGTAATAAACACTATCTACTGCTAAGAATCATCCACAGTGAGAAGACTTCATTACAGTAACTGATTCTTCTAGTCAAAGTTTTAGCATAAAATAGCATGTTTCCACTTCTAGAGGAAGTTGTCCCTCTGTCAGGCTAAATACTGATAACCCCCCACCTCTGTTTCCTACTGCTCCTTCCACACATAACACTGTCACAGCAAGCCCCTGCTGAAAAGGGCAGCATGTGACATTGCAGGTCGTAGCAACTCCTTGGTCTGCAAGGGGAATTATTACTGTGTTACGTGAGATGAATTGCATCTTTCTGGCTGGATTCTCAGTGAAGGAATGTCACATTAAGGGATGTATTAGTTTGCTGCACTCTTGCTTGTGCTGCCCTGGCTCAGTGAATTTTATGGCTGAAGAAAGCATGGGTCACCAGTGGATCAATTTTTCAGGCTCCTGCATTTGCCTCTCTCTGAATGGGCCTGGCCACCCAGTCCTTGGGGATGTCTCAGATGCATCCCCATTCTCCAGGGTTGGAGAATGTGCAAAGTGCCCAAAGACTTCCAGAGATGCCTTCTTAATATATTTGGCTCTGTGGCCTCCCAAGGGCAGTCAGCAGCATCTGAAAAGTGTGATTCTATGTACCTATTCTTCATATTTAAAAGACTTTCTTCTCTTGAACTTTGTGCATTGTGGAATGCAAACCTATATTTCTCTAACCCTGAGGTTTTTCAACCTGACTGCATTGTTCTGTGGTTATCCACCTTGCTCCTCTTCTCCTATTTCTGTAACAAGGCTTTGGTTTGTTTCCTTTTTGCTCATTCCAGACCCCCTTCTCCTCCCTCTTTCACACGAACCTTCTACTCTCAGTGCACCCCAGCTCCACAACTGATGTGGGCTCACCCTCTAGTCCTTGGGCAAACACCATCCCAGGTGATATGGGATGGCATATCTTCAGCTGTTAGCAAAAATAGAGCGGGGAAAGAGTTGGGCACAGGAGATAGGACAGAACAAACTCAAGTATTATGTAGGAATGTCTTTTTCAATGATGTTACCCTGGTTTCTACATGTAGCAAAAAAAAAAAAACAAAACCAAACAACCAAACTTCTTTCCTCCCAGCCTGCCATTTTTCTCTTTTTTCTTTCTTTCTTTTCCAAGCTTTAGATTATCTCTCTTCATGACCTATGGTTAAAACACAGGATAGTTTGTTTTTACCTGGGTGCCAGACTTGGATAAATTTAGAAAAAAATCTAATTCTCTCATGGCTGTAAGTTCACCAGCTATTTAAAATAATGACTCCAGATAGTTTCCTTAAACTGCTGAGGATTCTTTTAGTTTGCATCCAAGAGAATGACTGTAGACAGGGAGCCTGGAAAAGTTTGGGATGGAGCAGTGCAGCTTCTGCCCTGGGTCCTGCCAGATCTCTCCCAGCCCAACTCTCTGTTCTACCCAGGAGCACAGAGAACCCTTGCACTGGCTTTGCATCTGCTTGGGTGATGGGGACAAACATCTGTCAGAATTAACTTCTGCACATAAAAACTGTTAACAGAAAATGTCTTTAACAAACTCCTGAGAGAGCCTGATCTTTCTCTTTTTGGAGTTACAAGCTAAGCTCCTATTTCCTTCAGTGGGGCAGTATGGGCTTTTCCATCTATGTAGTACTCAGGGAGTACTGAGGTAAGGACTGCTGTGTGGCTGACAGCTGCAAAATTACAGTGCTAGGAAAATGGAATTTTATGGATATTTATTCTCGTCAAAGCAAATTCTTTCTTTTTCTTTCAACACATTCCACTTGTTCTCCTGGGCTGTGCAGCCCATTATTGCAAATGTAGCAAGAGCCTGTCTATTAAAAGCAGAGGTCAAAGTATGCTCAGGAAAGTATTACAAGTACTGTATTGCATTTGTGTATACCTGCTTATCAAGCAAACATGTAAATATATATTTGTTTGCATCTTCTAAGAGAGTTATTCATGACATGAGTGTGCATATATCATAGGTGGTCTTGTTTGGAGTTTTTACTAAACACAGGTCCATGCACTGAGGCACTTTCTCAGGCATTACTCAGGAAAAACTCACAGCTTTAACATTGTAGTGCTTATATACATGCAAATTCATAATACGTTGCACGGTGTTTTTCTTTCAGTACTTTCATTGTCATGAGACACTACAAAATATGTTCAACTGAAGTGCTTTAAAATATATATTCCATTATAAATTCTCAGACGTCTTCAAGTCCACTGTAAGAGATTTAACCTCCTTTTACTCAAAAGAAAGACAGGATTCTGTTTCTAGCCCAGAATTCATGGAACACTTGATCAAATTTCTGTCCTTTTACATTTGTCACTTCTTCCCCAAGTATTTCTAGAATTCTAGAACTTTTCTACATTTCTAATAGCTCAGGATAGCCATTCCAAACTGAAGGAAACTAAAAAGTTGTTCTTGGACAACAGTTGACACTAACCAGAGTTACCAGGTTCAGAGAAGGAATTAGGGCTTGCTCAATAAAAACAAATAAGATCATAGCCAGTGGTTTTGGTTAAGAAAATAAGTTCCATAAAGTATTGAAAGGGTAGTAGAAAGTTCAGCTCTTACCTATCACTTTGAAAATGTGTTAATAGACAAGATTTTAGTAATTTTGAATTTATTTATTAAAAAGGGGCTAGAATGCTTTCTTCTTTCTTTTTCTTTCTCAACAACATACACAAAAGCAATATCCCCCAAAGCAGACTTACACTAGGACATGAGATGGAAAACTTATGTTATAAAACCCATCTCCTTTTGCTTAAAGCAGGGAGATGTGCTGAGAAACTGGTACAGTATGACAACATTTTAAACACAGAGGAGACAAGATTTATCTGGCTGGTATACAATATAAAACAAAAATCGAACACCAGTGTTACAGTGCTATATTGAAACAAACCACAGTAATTAGATGCTTTGAAGTCAAGCCTATATTTTCTTCAGCTTTTTCATGAATTATTGATCCACTTTCCTCATTAAATAGAATGGCAAGCTCTTGCAGTAAATGGACAAGTGGCTACAACATTTATATAATCAAATATGCTCTGCATCTGGCAATAAAACATGTTTGTGAGTAAAACATCCTTTCTGAATTGACATCCCTGCGAAACAGATTTACTAGAACAATCACATTCCTTTTCTTTTGTCTCTATAGCACAGCTTGCCTTGCATCATCATGCGATCCAGTATTTTACTCTGATCATATTAAGCAAAATATTTTCCAAGAGCCTGTTTCGTGCATTGTGCAACAGAACATTTCTTCTCTATAATGAGATGTAAATAAACTGTCTCACTTACCTTATTTTCTCCATTTCTGCTGCAGAGGCCTACAAGAAATCAAATAATAGGAGCAAGTGAATGAAAGAAAACATTCACTCTGCAGATTTATGCATAGTTAAGGCTTTCCGAATGGTTCTCGACAAGTGGCTACAAAGCGCCGGCAAGCGAACCCCACATCTGCATTAGCCGAAAATAACACTGACAGCTGAAGTGGGGAATAGAGCCGCGCGCGGTGGGAGCCCTGTATACCCACGAGCCATGGGCACCAGAATGACTCAGTTGTAGCGCTGAGGCAGAAAACGGGGAGGGAAAAAAAAAAAAAAAAAAAAAAAAAAAGCAAGCAGCAGCAAGTAACAGGTTACTGTGCCTCCTGGGTTTCCGAGGGAAAGTTGAAATGCGGTGCTACCCTCTGCGCGGTGGGCATGGCAGCGGGCTGGGCTGGCGGGGAACGACAGTGACTTCATCACACGTGAATTTGGAGCTCAATTCATCATCTTTCACAGAGCCCGACAGATGGAAGGACCCAAGCTTGCCTCCTTAGTGGGAGTTTCGAGTAATCAAATTACTTTCCCCAAGTAATACACTATCTGGAAAATTAACATCTCAATGCATGGAAGCGTTTCGTTAACCCTTTCGCTGCTGCTGACCCGCGCTGGAGATCCCAGCCCCGGTACCTCCTCCGGTCCCTGCCCCGCCGCGCCAGGCTCCCGTTAACCCTTTGCCCGCGGCTCGGCTCTCAGAGAGAGAGGCTCTCCTTGCACCTCCACAGACCCGGCACAGCCGTGGGTGGTCATTGCATTAATCTGCCTGGTTTCTTTTTGCCGTATAGATCCTGTAAATCCCTACTTATCTATAGCACGGAGACTCATTAATCTCTCTGACATTACTTATATCAAAAGCATAGTCTTGTTAACCCTTTGGCTTCTTTTTCATCATTATCTTGCACAGATCCTTAATAGCTGCTCCCATTTCATTTTAGCACAGCACTGGCACAAAATCTCATCAATCCTCCAAGTCCCGCTTCATTGTAACTAAGGAATGAGCACTCGAGCAATCCTGCAATCTCCAGAGCCAGATAAATCCCAGCATCACAGAATCTCTTATTTATACTGAGAGCATTGGCCATTAATCATGAACACTTTAAACCTTATTGATTAATGGCTAACAATCATATCTGAGTATGAAATAAATTAAAGATTAAAAATAGAGAAATGTAAATTTAATCAGTTAACCAGCAGGAAATTTGTCAAACTGCCTACTAAAACATCCCAAGTGACAAATTGTTGGTACTTCATTGGGTCACAGGTCTTCCCTCTTTCTCATTTACTTTTGATTTGCTCACTAGATAAGCTATCAGTCAGGCTGGTGTTTGCATGGTAATTTCTGATGACAAACATTAAAGATTTTAGGCATTCACCATAACTCGATATGTAGGAAACCAGCTGCAGGAAAACCCCTCCTCAGTTTCTAGTAACATATGTAATACATGTTTACATGGTCCTTGTATGGTCTGTTGGAATCACAAGGTTGCCTGTGATAAATCTCAGATTTTGAGATTAAAAATCTAACCTAGGCACCCATAACTTCTTTCTCTTATTTATATCTATCCATTGAATCCGTGCATATTCAGTGGTATGCAGGAAATAGTTTCAACATTACTGATCAGAAAATGAACCACTCAGGCTTTCTCCCCAGGCGTGAAAAGCTACTGGCAGACCCCATGAACTTGCCAGTTTGGCTCTCCAGAGATGGACTTTCATAAACTGTCCTAATCATCATGTTGCTGTCATTTTGGGGAGATTGGACATAGTTTTCTTCAGGGCTACTTACTATTGCTTTGCCTTGAACTCTGGGAGTCGCCCAAGAAGGCAGGGTACTTAGAGTATCTGATTTCAGAACTTCTATTGTGGCAATATCTGCAGACATAAGGGGAAGCTACCTGGCCTTGCTTTTATCTAGTGCTTTGAATATTGCTGCACTCATGGGGTCAGTGTGGGGGTTGCTTTCTCTGATTAAAGCAAAAGATGGAGAAGAGAAGCTGTAGATTGATGTTCTGGTGATACTCATCTGTGAATGCAGGTGAGTCATTGGCTGCCAATCCTGACAGGAAATTAGTGGGGGAAAAAAACCACAGCAAATGTCTAACACTAAAACAAACAAGAAACCTAAACCAAGCTCAATTAATTTTTTTTTTCCTGTCAGGGCTGTTTTTTTACCTCCTCACAGTAAAAGCTGCTTGTTTCATGTAACAGGGTAAATTTTCTTTTGGACCAGCAAGGATGTTCTCCTCAGCCTTTCCTTGACAGTCTGTGAAGTAAAGAGATGGCTTCTCTCTGATGTGGGAGCAATGGATTCATATCAATTCTCCTCAAGAAGAATACTCTGACTCAGGTCAGAGGCCTTTCTGGGCTGCAGCACTGCAATGTAACTGCTCTGTTACATCTTTTGATGGGGAGTCGCTTCTAGTAAATAAATAGGAGCACGATAGGACTAGAGTTTGTGTGTTCTTCAGGGGAATGCCCTAGCTCTCAGGCTAGAGTCAAATGAGCATAAGAAACTAGAAACAGTGAAAGAAAAGATAGGAGCATCTGTAGAAATATAGCTATAATTCCAAGCAGTTTATTTTCTCAGAGAGTTGTGTTCCTTAGGAGGGTCCTTTTTTTATCCCTTTTGTTTGTCTTTTCTTTTTCTTCTTTTTCTTCCTTTCCTTCCTCTTCTCCCTTTCTTATTTTTATTTTGTTTCTTTTCTCCCCAAAAAAGCCTTAGCAACTCACAACTATTTTAAAAGCCTGTGGTTTTCTAAAACAGCTCTGTTGCCACAAGGTGACATTTTTACTAAGGCAAAATTGCTTTTCCTAGCCAGATCCCTGCCATTGATTTAGCCTGTGGAAGTTTAGAGGTTACGTCATCCTCCCACTGCTCTCTATGAAGTCTGAAATATGCTACTAAATTGATCTTAAACTATATTCTAAACAGCTCTGAAATGGCCACTTTTAGGACCAATCTTTTCCTGAAAGTCTTGTGGGACATATTTCAAGCAAAAAGAGTGAAGTAAAGGTTGGTGTAAGAATGTCCTTAATGTTATGTCATTCATAAATTGCTGCTTGATAGTGTGTTGATTCATTTCAAGTAACTCCTGGTGCCTAAACTGAGCAGTGATTGAAGCTGTGTGATTTTTTTAATGAAATATTTAAAATTAAAGCAGTAATTACCTTTAATTACAAAAATATCAGATGTGACTTATTTACCTGTTGGTTTTTTTATTTTTTAAATGATATCAATGCAGTGTGACTAAAGAATTTATTTAATCAGCCTAAAAATAACAATTTTTGCTTTCAACAAAAAGCTTGGCCTACATTTTCATATACAGTCTCTTACTTAAAATACTGAGACTGGTTTGAAGATTTTACTTTTTACAGAAATACTTGGTGTGGCAACTTTGCCTGGAAGGATTTTCGGGCAATACTTAAAATTACTGGTAGAGACCTGATTTTTTTTCAAGTTTTTGAAGGAAGCAAGTGTAAAACAACTGAACTGCCAAGACTCTCCTTTTCTGGAAGTGCTGAACATTTAAAAGTCCATTTTGGAGCAGATATTAAAAAAAAAATTAACTATTTTTTTTTTTAATATAATCTCCCCCCCACACACACTTATTCTAGATTTCAAGTTGATATTTCTTGATATTCTTTGAGAACAAAGTCATTTACTGGCTTGGATGAAAGCATGGATGCTGTTAATGGAAACCCTAGGAAATCTAACTGTGGCTTTTTTCCCCTTTAGGATATAGTTATTGTTTTTCAGACAGCATGACAACCTCAGTTGCTTTCAAGTCAACAGCGTGAATGAAGAATACTGTGATCCCCTAATTTTTTCTTTCCATGTTTCATTAATGAGTCAAGCAACTTCCAGACGACGGCAGAATGTTCTTAGTCACTGACATACATAAAATTTTATATAGCATTATATATATTCTTTGATATTTTTGTTATATGATCAATGTCTATAGTATTGATTATTGAACAAAAACCTTTTAAACAAAATAAAAAGTCGTGCTGATGGTCTATCTATCATTCTATTCAGTTTAAATTGTGTTTATGTTTTATTTCCTCTCCTGTATGACCACTTTCTGAGGGACAAGCAATCATGAGATTTCAGATCTTCCAGATGTCTAATGAAATTTCCTTCACCTAAGATCTTGATGTTAATAATTTTCATCCTTTTGCATCTTCCTAATGTATGTGTGAAAAAAGAGGGGTACCCTGGAGGTGAATTTTTAATTTTAATTATTACTTTTTGGAAAGAGCTATTTAGTTTCAGAGGGAGGGAAAGATCCAGAGCCTGACTCAGTGCTCACCAATTCTTCCCATTGTGTTCAGTGGACTTTGGATTGGGATGTTGTCTTGTTGCTACCAAATGAACAAGAAAAGAAAGAGTAGCAGGAAGTTACTCATTCAGTCTGTTTTTACTCAGAGTTATTTATTATTGTGGAAGTTACTTTTATTTCTGTGGTGGAGAAAGCTGTAAATTAGAGTTCACTCACAACTAAAGTCATCTGGACTTCTGGCATATTTATAAACTGCCACATGTTTTCAATCCAACTGTATTACTTCAACATTTCTTTTGTACTTGCAGTTGTACTAAAGTTTTATTGATAGGAACTGCTGTGGTCCTTTTCCTTTCTTTTCCTATACAGTACAAGAGTTAAAGATTTAATTTAATAAAAATTACAGACTATATAATTTGATAGGATCAATCTTTAATTAGACTCTCAATAATTTTCAGAGATTTCTTTTGTAGGTTTTAAGGTATCACAAGCACTGACAGAAGAAAGACTAAAATTTAATCTGTAGAAACTTTAATAAAACTGGAGGAAATGTCCTCCTGCATTTGTTTTGGCTTTATGTATTGAGGGTATCTGATAGATGTTTACAAAAAAAGAAGAGTCTCTCTCTAAAACTCTTGCCTGAAATTGTCATGGAGATACATAGAAAATTGAGTCCAAGTCTCCACAGTTGCCACTCGAATAGATATATACTGTATTAGATATCTTTTTCAGAAAGCACGTCCTCCAAGTGTATCTCCACACCATGAGCCATAAAGCACCTCCACTATTCTCAGACCATCTAAAGACAGTCAATATATTAAAGGTGAAGAAGCTTAACACTGAGGGAAGAAGGCAGAAGATGCCAAGACTAACAGCTTATACCCCTGCAGTACTAAGGAACTCGTTGGGACCATTGGACATTTTCCCTTGGGAAGAGGAACACCACACATATTAGAAAGAATGGGAGGGTTTCATTCAGCTGTGTGGTTTTTGCATGTCTGACATGAGGAAAAGAATTGGTCAACCAGTTTAGGCATAAGTAACAACAAGTAGGTCATCCCAAATCTCTCAACACCACCATTGCACATTCCCAGCATTCCCTCCCTATCTGGGACCAACTTCTGATGCTTCCTAGGGTGAAAGAATAAATCCTCTGCAGCAAAATTAAATGATAAATAAAAACTCAGATGTTTGGGACTAACTGCATACAGCAAATATATGGAATAAATGGACCTAACTCAGTAAAGAAATATATAAATTATCTTTTTAATTCTTAGAGCAGACATCTAAGTTCAACACCCAAAATTTTCACACTGTACCAGAGCATCACTACTTTGTCATGCAATGTCCATAAGGCTGCTGAGATCCATCTTGAAACAGCTGGATTTGTTTTTCCCCTCTGTTTTTCTGAATACTACTAAACTGATTGAAATGAGAGAGTGATTTTAACCATGTTAAATTTTGTATGACCAGTTGTCTGTTTGATGTTGTACCAATTTTATGTTTAAAGCTCATCACTCCCACCTTATTTTTACATGACCATGTGTATTTATGAAGAGGTGTTTTATCTGAGAAGGAAAATAAGATGTGATTCTTTGGCTGCTCTCAGAAGATCATACTCCTTTCCCCTAGTCATTTCAGTATCCCTTCTCTGGATCTGTTCCAAAATTACCTTAAATCTGATTTGAAAGTGGGTGATCAGAGTCTATATCATGTACAAACCACCTTGGCAGTACCTTGTATAATAATGTGAATGCTTCAGCGAGTCTAAAGAAAATAATCTGCAGTACATCTTAGGCTTGTCTCAGATTCCTTGTGGTTCTCTCACACTGGAGGCTCGTAACTGTTTTACAGTCTAACAGTACAACTAGATCTCTCTCTCTCTGCTGCTGCCAAGTGATGAGCTCCATAACATGAAATCTTTATGTGTATGGCTTTGTTTTAAATTAAGAATCAGTTTCCATTACTCTGCTTATAAATACAGCAGTTCTTACATGAGCTTCCAAGTTGTTGGCAATACCTCAGAATTGGTGAGCACTGAGCCTTGGAATACCTTTATTATTTATGCAAACCTCTATATTGGCTCAAAGTTGCTAGCAAGTATTTGCAACAATGTATGTCTAAAACCTTCTTCCTAAGTTCCAATAACCCCTTCCCAACCTGACAGACTTCCTTTTTAACATATTATTTTTTTTTTTTACATACAGTTTTCATTCAGGTTAGTAATCTTGAATTACTCCCCATTTTATAAATTTTAGACAGTAATTCTCAACTGAGCACTTTATGAACTGCTTCATGCAAATCTAGATAGATCATAACTCACTCCTTGAGTATGAAATTGCTTCTCTTAAAAAAAAGTTACTTGTGCTAAAACATTTGTGTTTTATGCCACTTTTCTGCATCCTTGATTGCTCAGCTTGCTTGACCATGAAGCCTTCGCTCCACTTCATGTTACATTTTCTCCTTACCACTTAGAATATATTTGTACCATCTCACACGGTGAAAAGCTTTGCTTCTGAGCTTGCTGTTTCATGTGTCAATTGATCAGGATTTTTGTCTGGGGATTACCACAGGATTCTTGATATCACCAGAGTGAAGAGTCTTAGTTTGAATCTGCCTTAATTATGGTTTCTGTTAACAGAAGATTTCTGTTAAACCCTCCTCATCCTTACTCAGATATCCTCCAATTATTCCCTGTTCACTATCATTCTTACTGAAGGTTGAGGCGGGGAATCCCTTTAATAAGTGGGCAATGTCTAAGTCATCCTGAACTTCTGTTTGACCTTCAACATACATTAAGTCTTCCATCTTTTTTATTTTTCTGTCTGTATGGTTGAAGACCTTTTCAGAACTAGTGTATTAAAAATAATTTGTAAGTTCCAACTTCATTGAAATTTTGGCTGAAAGAGACTATGGAATAATCACAACAGAAATAAGATAAAAAGAAATACTGGAAATTTTTCTCAGAATAGATGTTTAAATCCTCCATGACACATACTGCATGTGTGAATGTGTGTCAAATAACCACAAATTAAATTGAAACTGTAACCTACTTCTCTTTTACATGGTTGGGTAAACATAGCATTCTCAAACTGTTTTATTTCCTAATATTTTAGAATCATTGTTTTGGTTCCTTAGCTTCATTTTCACTCTGTAAAGTGTCAGAGCCAGAATCCCAACAGGAGTAAATTAGCAGAGCTCCAGTGAAATCAAGTCTTGCTGATTTATACCACTAGGTGTTCTGCTTTTAAGGGGCTGTTTCCATGAGTCAAGCTGATTTCTGTCATACCCGGTATCCTCAAGAAGCATGAAGTGTAGTAGTCCCTCTCAAAAAATGGTCCCCAAAGAATCTACACCTCTTCTCCATGCCACTTGGCACACCATCCACTGAAACCTGAACAAAGACTATTGAAAACAGGAGCCTTCCTGCCTTAAAATGACAGTTCAGACTTCACTTGAATTGTTCAGTATACTTCTTCTCAGTCAGATTATTTGAAGCTATGCATTTAACTAATGTGGTTAAAAGCTTGGTTTTTATTAAAATAATCCTTGTAGTCATCAGAAAAGATGAGGATCCACAGTGCTGGGAGCTGTACAAAGTGCTCATATGAAGAGGAAAGCAGTTTCCAGGCAGTCTGACCAACTGAAATAAAGACAGATATGTACAGTATTTTTGTTTCCTTTATGATGCAGAGACACAGCAGCGCTTGTGAGAACAGATCGATGAACTGTTTTCTTTACAGTTGTTCAGCATCATACGATGCCACAACATTACAAAAGGGTAAAATAGTGAGGTGAAGCCACACTGCTTGCCCAACTGACCCTCTGTACACTTCAGTTCCAGCTAGCATGACTCTAGTGTGACCCCACCAGCTACAGTGTAATTGTAAATATTGTGAGTGGAGACTGAGGAGCCAGAGGAAAATGCAATCTAGTTGACTAAACAGAATGTATGTCTCTTAAGCCAATACATAAGACTACTGACTGGACATTGCCAGTATACATATATGGGTGACTATAATACAGACATTCGTAACTGCAATTACAGACATGATATTAAAGCATTTAGCTACAGGACTTGTCATTAAAAAAGCTACCGTTTGCCAATAGAGATTATAAAGTGATATCTGAGACAGTCAGGAGGAACTGCAATATCCTGCTGCACTGACTCCTGACTGGTTAAGAATGACTTCCTACTGAGTGGGACCAAAGGTTGGGTTGTTATGACCCAGGATGGTGTATGAATTCTAACATAGCTGCTCCTATGAATTTCTGTGATTGCATCTTTATACCTCTACATATATCCCTACATAACGAAGATGTTTTGTTCATGAATGTTGATGACGGAAGGTGGGAGATGAGAGGGAGAGCAGATCTGCAAAATTCATACATCCTACACTTGTAGAACTCTGTTTGTTACAAAACATGCATTTTATGTTTTAACTACGTCTATATCTATCTAGGTGATAAATCATATGGGGTCCTGTTAAATAAAACTTCCCTTTTCATTCTTCTTATCATGGTGCCCTGTGTTCAGCACCATCCCCAAAAGAAAGGTTCAGAGGAAGGCAAGGAATGCTAAGACAGCTGAAAAACTTTCTAGCCAAACTAAGAATGCAATCAGTGAAGGTGTTTTTTTTTTCCAAACAGGGCAAGAATTGCTGTAAAAAGAAAGGAAATTAACCATTTTTCATGTTGAGGGTGGATTGAATAGGAAATAATGGATTCAAGGTGAAGACAAAAATGTGGAGAAAATGTTGGGGGAATTACTTTAATTACAGAGATAGTTTTGTACCAAGGGAATTTCCCATAATAACTGTGAGATGTCCCATAAAGATTGGACAAATTTACATACAACTTCCCTTGGGGCAGGAGGACAGCCTAGACATCTTTCATGGTCCCTCCTGAGTCTTCTGAGTCCACAAATAAAGGACAACATAAATCAGTGTAAATATTTCTTCCACAAACAGAATTTTCCTACGCTTTACTGCCTTCAACATGAGTCAGTTCCTAAGGCACCATTGCTTCCCTGGTACCCATACACTGGGGAGTTGAGTAAGTATCCTAAAAGTAGGATATTTGTGTTCATGACTTTTGTCACTTATGAACTTGTCTGTGGACAGGGAAGAGTAAAATAAACAAGGTGCAGCTATAAACCCAGACAATATCACAGATATTTTCTTCAAAAGAAAGATGAATTTCAAAGCTTTCACTTCTCCTGTCACAGCACTGGTGGAAAACAGTATCTGTTTATTGATTTCCCCTATTTTTCATCCTGCTTCCAACCAAAGTGTGAGGGGCTTCAAAGTCATACCAGTGGTGCTACATCTATTTCTGGAACAACAGTTATTCCAGTGAATAAAAAACCATGGCCTATGATAGATCATTTGGATTTTTGCCTGCAATTGTTTAAGAGAACTTTACTTAAGCATAAAAGAATGAGGCCAGAGAATAATATTAAGGAGATCTTTGATCTTCCTCCTTCAAACCAGTCTCTCTCTTTACCAAAGGAATAATATTATGGATGAGACAAAAAAAATCTCCCCAAACCCACGGCAGACTAGAAGAGAATTAGGAAGTTACTTGAATCAAATGAACTTTTTCTAGTTACCACTTTGGCTTATATGCCAGGAAAGTATAAATATGGGAGATCCTATTCCTAGAAGTGCTGTTTGTTGATGCTGGTTTTCTTTTTACATCAGTGAAAAACCTTCTTGGTGCATTTTTGCCCTCAGTTTTCTTAGGATACAAGCAAATTATGCACCTGTAAAACAAGCATGTCTCAGTCTTTCTCTGTTAAATTATTGTGTCTTCTGCTATCCACCTAGAGGTGAAGAGATGATGAGGTATCATTATATATTCATAATATATATCTATATAATATATAGATGTATTTATATAGAGAACTCACTGAGAGCCTTAAGATGGTGAATATTTATTGCCATAAAATTAATCTGCTAGATAAGATAGAAGTATCTATTTTACAGAAAGCTTGAGTTCCTTAAGACAGTCCTAAGGCCAGACAGTGCTGTTAAGAGGTAGAACAGACTGGAACTTTACTCTCCCAAGCCTCCAGCTGATTTGCTAACTACTTAATCTATCTCTTTCTTCGCTACTTTTTAGGCGGGGTATGAAAGTAAGAAAAGCTTTTGCCAGCTCCTCTCTGAACTCCTGCCTAAGAGCCAGCCAGATACTCACTCCAGTATTGTCTAGTAAGTAAGGTAAGGTATTTCCTAATGTGCAGTGATTTTTGTTTCTGCAAAGCCACGATATTACTGGTGTGTGTCAGTATTGCTGAGTCCACTGGTGTAATTGTAATAATTTTAAGTATAAGGTGACTTCTATGCTGTACTTGGATGGTGTCTTAATTGCTACAGGGTCATAAGAGGTCTTTTTATTTTCACTGCACTGTGCATTAGCATTGTTCTCAGAGGTTCTTTTCTGAGAGTTTAAAGAAGTCTGTTCTTACTCCTACACAAAACGTGGAATTGTTAGGCTTTACTGTGGAGACATTAAATCAGACTCTGGAGATTCCTTTGTCGAAAAGGAAGCTGTATTGTTAAAATTACATCTGGCTTTTGCACGTGTCACATTTCACGGGAGCATTGAGCCTGTATTATCTAGTGGCTTTGCTTGCAGTCTTTCTTCACACAGTGCTATTTTTAGATTTTCATACTGTTGGAATTCAATAGTCTAGTTGTCAAGGCAAGCAAGAGAAGATAGTTAAGGCTGAATTTGTCAATGATTCAGCCATGTTCATTGCTACTATTACTATATAATCTTACCATAGTGGGGGACAAATACCACATTCAGGACATTTAATTGCATGGAACTGTCAGATTTTAGATTGAAATTATAAAGTACTTAAATATAATTACAGACTGGGTTTGAATCATTACAGAATAAGTAGAAGGTGGGGGAAGTTGTAGTTTTTCTGAAAGGAATGACAGTCACCTACACTGTGACTTCAGCTAGAATTTTGCCCTTTTTTCCTCTCTCATGACCATTTTGTCTCCACAGGAACTTTTGTTCAAATACCCTTACAGTTACAAGAGGAGAAAAGAGTTTGGTTGTAGTGTTAGATGAGGACAGTGAAGGATCAGATCAGAACACTATTCTGACCAGGTGTATGTTAAGAAGTGAAGGCATTTGCAGTTAAACAGTATCAGGATTGAAATCCATGAAAACCTGGCTCCAGTGGGCTACAAATTGGGGTTTAATATTCTGATGTTACACTGAATAACTGAAAAGCCATGAATGAGAAAATAGACATTATTCTTCATAGGTGAATACCTTTGTAGCGCATACCTATTTAAAGAGTACTAAAGGCAATGATCCAGTAGAGCATAAAACCCATATACAGTTCTCATCACAAGGGTTATTTCATTGAAAATAGTGTGCTCTTTGGCTTAGCAGAGCTCCTGGGTCATAAAGAATACTGAATTTCAAAGATCACCAAATTATAAACCTCAGTGATTTCTGATTTCCAAGATTCTTACTACGCCCTTTCAGTCACTGTAATAAAATCACTCTGATTTAGCAGATATGGGATATTTCTTTTAATTAAGTTAAAATTAGGAGATGCAATCAATGTGGCAAAAACTCCACTGTGGCACTCCTGTCACTGAGTGCATATATCCTGAGATCTTTAGGTGCTGGGGAGACCAATGAACTTGCTGTTGCCAGAACTGTAAGATGGGATGTCCCAAAGCTGCAGGTGGTAGAGGTGCTAGTCTGAGATTGCTCTGGGTGCAGATAGTCTAAGGCAATGGAAATGGCAAGGGTGGGGATGGCAAAACTTTCCCTTGGAACTGTCTTAAATGAGCTCAGCACTTTCTGTGCTGGCAGAAACTTGTCAGCACAATGAAAACAAGTTTCTAGACATCAGACACCCAAGGTATTATTGATTAAAAAAGGATTTAAGGGTGGTGTATTATAGATACAAGATAAAATACCTACTTGGAGAAATCCAACAACCCTTAAATTTTCCTGTTCTACAAACTTAAGCTTGAATCACAATTCTAAAAAAATAAGCCATAAACTTCAGTTGTTTGAGTGCTGTCTGGCAGGAAAACCTGATTATTGCCAGTTTGCTCTTTGCAGTGTGAAAGATTTGCAGGACGAAGTACCAGTTTCCTAGCAACCATAGATCCTCAAGAATCTTCTCTTTGATAGTTCTTAAAATATGTTAATGCCACTAGATAGTGCAAAATAAAACATTGGAATCCACACCTAATGAAAGGAGGAATTTTGATTTATATCTTCAGTCCAGAATAGCAATGCAGTAGTCGACAACTCTAGCACAGTTCTGACAGTGACTCAATCCAGTTTGGGTTGCTAACCATTTTTGTTTTGCTTTTGTTTAATTAGATTATTATTACTAAATCCCAGTAGTGCAAATGCTTATACACATATAACTGGGTATATGAGTAGTCCCAACTTCATGTGACTATTTATGTGTTTAATTATTTGCTGGACTGAAGATTTACTGTCTGAATTTCAGTGGGCAATATTTTAAAGGACTGCTCCTCTCTCTTCCCCTGTTTATCTACAGGCATCTTATTAGGAGATTATTCTCTGACAATCTGTTATACATATGCTGAGAAATAGAGAATTTAAATCTTGAAAGCAAAGTTCAAAGCTCACATTCTCATGGGAGGTTTTGATTCAGCAATTATGTTGTCCTCAGAGCATCTACAGAGTGCGTCACCCCTCCAAAATGTAGTAAATCTTTAAGGGTGAAGCCCAGAGAGCAGGAGGGAAATAAAATAGGAGCAAGCGTGTTAATCAATTCAAATGCCTACTACAAGGGACAGCTGCAGTGGTGTGCCAAGAGACATCAAAAGGGCTACACAGATGTAAGCCAGCCCAGGATGCAAGACTCTGCATTTAATGCAGAATCCCAAAGGATTTATTCATGATGCTGCATTGCTATTTTTAATGAATGAAGCACGAAGGACCATAGTGCCAGGCAGAACTTATTGGAAGGGATTGAAATTCCAGATTTCTGACAAACAGGGAGGAGAGTTCACAAATGTTTTTTGAAAGGGATTGTCCCCCCTCAACTACACTTCTGAAGAGACAGAAGAATTGAAAGAAGAACAAACTGTATTAAATAGGTTGTCAGGAATCATGAAATTAGCAAAAATGGATCTTCCCTTATGGAGTTGTGCTATAATGAACACATTTATGCTAAGCCTTTGAAGGGCAGTTGAGGTAGTTAGAAAAAGAGTAGCATTTCTCATCCGCTTCTACTGATTATTGTCTAAGTGCTACAGAATCTTATTAGTTTGGTCTTTATTACATTCGTTATAGAGGCTTCACTTAGAGAAAAAAGGCTTCCCCATATTCCTTTTATAGGCAAAGGACAACTGGCCATTTGTGGTCAGAATATCTGATTGGCTAATTTGAGAGTGAAAAAAGAGTTGATAGAACAGAAGTGAAGTATATGAGAGGCAGCGTCACGGCTGTCTCCTCCAGAGAAGCCCTGCCTGAGCTCTTGAGTGGCAGAAGAAGGGAACTTTCCTTCTATTTAAAGCATTTCTATTTGTAGCATATTGAAAGAGCTGCCACTAATTTCTATTCATGTAATCAGTAAGCAAAGCTACAGTAAAGTGGAGAGGGATTCTCCAGGTAACAAAGTCCTCTGTAACTGAGGACTATGGCCTTCTTTGGAGTATTTATAAAAAGGTACTTCTGTATCTTCTAGACTTCTGAAACTGCTAAGGAGTATTGCAGAAATCTGATTGTTTTCTTGTATGGAGCTCTGACATTTAGAATCTTTTTAAAAGTTACTGAAAAGGCAAGGAAATTTCTTTCTGTGAGTTCTCTGATGTGTGCTGTCTGGAGATACAGCCACTCAGATGATTATTGCAATGGTCTAAAAGGAAAGCTTTTTACAAACTTTATTTATTTATAAGTGAGATTATAAGTGAACAACCAAGATCATAAACAGGCCTAAAATATTACTCTATTTTTATCCTGCCCCTCAACTAGCAAAAAATGATGGTAGATTTTCATGACTTTTTTCTCTATTCAACAAGACTTTCTTTCTTTCTTAATGCCTGCATCATTATTTAGCACAACAGTACAACTTGCCCCCACATCAGGGAAGTTTGATTTCTTGTTATACGGCAGACATATTATACAGACTGTCCTCTTCTGTGACCCCATATGATTTCTGAGCCACAGACCATATGTGAAGCAGTGCTATTGACCAAGGTCAGTCAGTCTTCTGTTCACATCCCCGGTGGCTGCTGTTGAGACAAGAAAAAGGGACTGAAACATAAGAAGAGCCTATCAAAAGGCTATATAGCTGCTGTTGAGACAAGAAAAAGGGACTGAAACATAAGAAGAGCCTATCAAAAGGCTATAGAGAGAAGAAGAATGGTGAGGTATCAAATAATGACAGCCTACACCTGCAAACACGTCATGTTGTACTAAATAAATTTGTAAGAGCAGTATTATTGCCTTAAAAATGTGTCTTCCAGTGCTTTGCTAGGCTAATGGTTTTCTGATGAATTCCTGACAAAGAGGTGTGGAATAGAGAGTTTCTGGCTTTTCCCAAACTGCAGGGACATTACAGAACTGCTCTCTTTCACAAGAGGTCAGCAGAAAGTCACTGAATTCTGGGTGGTTGTAGAAGACATGCTTTTAATATGGGCCAGGGAAAGTTCTCCCTTGCCAAGCGGCAATGAAAGAGCCTGAGCAGGCCACAGCAGAGTGACTTCAGCCAGAGTGTCCTTATTAATTACTCCAAAAGACCTTCTGGATAGATACAAATGGAAAAAAATGGGAGTCAAGGAATTTGCTCCACTGCCACCAGAAGTAATGTTTTGAGAGTGGGTTTTCTTTAGTTGTTATTATTTCAGAGGGGGTGGGCATTTTCTGAACTGTGTTATGCCCATCACTGCTTTAGGAGAATGGCAGCTTTGGGCATCAGAAAGACAATTGCATGGAAATGAACAAGGACAGTCACTTACAGAGACACAAGGATATTGCACAGGCTTGAAGAAACAAAGAACATCTAAGTGAGACCCTAATAAATTAATGAACAGTGTTTTGTAAATAGTTTCCAGTCAAGGTTACATTAAGACATAGTAACTTTTAAGAAGACAACTAAAAAGGGAACTAGTGTCTCAAACACCAAAGGGGGTGTTAGAAACCTTGGTTAAATTCCTTCAACTACTTCATATTTCCTTTTCAGTAAGCCTCTTGAACCCTACTATTGCAAGGATAATTAACTGCATTCACATGTGGAGGTTAAAGGTCTAAACCCCCATCTGTCTTAAAACATACAGTGTACTTGCACTACAAAAGTCACTGTTTCTTCTTGTATATTTATGTCACAATCATGCAATGACAATTGCAATCATAATTCTATTTCAGTTAGGAAAGCTGTATGATTACTGCACTGTTTTCATGAAAAAGACAAGGAAAATACAGCTATTAAAGATTCAACCTGTTAAGCTCTGTAAAGTGAAATATATTTGGTGTCTGCCATAGGTTTTGTTTTCCATTTAAATTGAATTTTTGTATCAAAGAGGAAAGATGTTGCTGTGGTTCAAGACTTCATTTCATCTAGCTTCACAAATTTTGGTTTTCAACTCATTCTTTGAGTGACAATGACTAGACAGGAAATGGATTTGTGTCTTAGTGTCTCTGTATTGATACCTGTGAAATAAAGATTGTAAACAGAGCTTCACAATATCACAAATATGCAGAGAGAAGAACCAATGACTGTGAAATCTTCAGAGACAAAAGGAGATGGACTCAGTAAAAAAACCACAGGCAGTGTCATATTTGTAAAACACTTATGCCTGACTATAGCAAGGAAATGGGGCATTAAATTAAGTATAAATTAAAGTGAAGGGAAATTTATATTGATAGTGGTCCTTGGAGTGACAATACAGTTGTGAACATCAAGCAGTAAAATAATAGCTCTTGTGTAGAAATAAAAAAAGGGAGGTTATGCATCTGCCAAATGCTTTGTAGCAAAGTAGAAGGGATTTTAGTGCCAAAAATCTTCTTGAGACATTAATCGGACTGATAGACTGGGGACAGGCACACTGACAAACAGTAAAGCACATAAGCAACTACAAGGTATGTAGGGATAAAGAGATTTCTGGATGACCAAACTAAAAAGAATCACAGTGAGAACTTCAAGGTAGAGTATTGTCATCTCATACAGTCTTACATTTCTTCTTTGAACAGTGTAAACATGAGGAACTGAGGGAAGAGAACCAAAGAAAGAAGAATTGTCACCAGTGTGGCAGAGTAGAGAATCAAGGGAAGTAAAAAAATTGCATGAAGCATAAAATTAAAGAGAGAGAGATAACTAAAATGGGAAAGGATTAAAAAAGAATATATCTAGAAAATCTAGGAGTAAATGGAAAATATAAGGCTAAAAAGACAAAATAGAAATTTTGGTATACAATATAAATCTAAAGACATTATTGCAGTCAACATACCAAGAGCCTTTTTTCACAAACACTACAGGAAAATATCAGAGCCAGTCAGAGAAAGCCCATCCTATGATGTTCTTTTACAGCTGGGGAAGGATCTAAATTTATAGACTGAAATTCTGTCTCTATTGATCTCTGTGGGACTTTTGCTATTTGATTCAACTGTTTTCAGAATTTCATCCAACATCCTCTGGGGTAGGGAATTTACTTTAACTTCCAGTTTGGTATTAGTATTTATCAGTGAGAGGATGACATCACTCTTCTCTCTCTTAAACCAAAGGGAATAGCTAGGGTTTGTCTGTAAGCCTGTAAGGCTGTACTGTTCAGACATCACTAGGAAAGGGCTGTTGGGATCACCTCCTCTTTAAGGCTCTAGTGAACAGTCTAGCAGCCTGGCTTTGACTACAGAGCCAAATGAACCCTCAGAAAGAAATATTTCATGCTGCCAGGTCATTCTTTCAAAAAGAAAAACTGCCTTTTTCTCTTTAGAGCAGTAACTGACACATATTAAATGAGCTAGTCAAGTTTTACAGGGAGAATTCATACATTTTATTACACCAGTTGGTACTTCTGAAAAGCAAACAGAAAAGCCATGACATCCTTGAAAATTTATTGGGAAAAAAATAAAGATTTAAACACAAAAAGTCTTTTTTGTTGTTGTTTTCTTTCTCCTACTCTATCATTTGGCCCAATAGAATTTCTGTTTTCCTGCAAATATTTCCTATTTATATCATTATATTTTCAAAGCTAGAATAGCCCTGCAAAAATGTGTGGCATGGATGTTGAGTATCTTTCCCTTTTTGGCTACCACCGTACCCAGTTGTCTTCAGCTTGGTGATGACCTACACACTCTCCTCCTTGCTAATTTTCCACATCAGTGGTCACCAGAGGTGCATTTTGAAATTCAATGCTGATGGTGTTGTAACATTTAAACTAAAAGTATTACCCCTAATGTTTCACAAGAAAATGTATAAAGTGACAAAGTGAGTGATTGTGGAATAACTCATAAGTAGGAACCAGCTTTCTAATTCCTGCCAGGTAGAATTTGGATTATACCTTGCTGCCTGGGGATTTATATACCTTCAGACAAATGTCTAACTTCACTCTGATTCCTACTGATCTTTTAGACCTTCAGATGGTTTTGTGACAATAAGCTCCACATGCAACTTTATTTAAAAATCACTTTTGATCAGTTTTGATCTTATTTCCTTTCTGTGTCATTTAAGTCTTTCATTCTTGCATTATGAAAGTAGAAACTGGAGCACCTGACAATCATTTTTCTAGCCATAGTTTTGTATATGTTTCTCCTAAACATAATGCACTCTTTTTGCTGTCTCTTCCTAAAGAAGTCTTTTAGCTACTTTTAGTTCCTCTGTTTTAAAAGCTCTCTCTTTCTGATTGGTGTTGGCAAAATGATAAGAATTCTTCTCTGTACTCTAGACCAGGGTTATACGATCAGAAAATTACATTCTCTCCTACCTACTTTTTCTTGACTACAGCAGTGTCCAGAAAATCTTCCTACTGGGTTTTCCATGAGGCTTTTTTGTTTTGTTCCTGTCCTCTTCCCCCCAATAAATTTAGACTTCTTGTCACCAAACACACTTGGATTTGTCAGTATTGAACTTTACCTTCCCTTGTGCTATATCTTCATGCAGCTGTGTTAGTTCTTCTTGAAATCTATTATCTACTGATTTTTCTGAATAAGTTTGTGCATCTTTAAGGATTTTTCCCTTCAGTTTTCATCTACTTTTTTTACATTGTTGCTGAAACATGACTCGGTAGTCACCATGTCAACCTAATATTAGCCTTTAACTTTTATTAACCTTTTGGAATATTCAGTCTTACAATTTCTAGTTCTTAGCTTGTTGAATGACAACAACATTTTACTTCTCTCTAACTACTTTCTGACTCCTTGATTCAGCTAATAGAACCACATATTCTACACAAAGCTCCCCAGGACCTACCAAATGTAGCACATGTAATCCTCTGGAACTATTTGGAGAACAATAAGAAGCCTTTGAGAAGGGTGCATTGCAGAATTACACACCAGGCAACCTTGCCTCTGGTCTGGAATGGCCATGGAGCATATGCTCTTTGAATCCATTTCCACATACACGAACTTCTTCTGTCACAAGATAATTCTTGTGTCTCTCTTCAGTGGCAGCTTCAAATTTTTCTCAGTCTTTCTAACACTAGCCTTGCTTTACTCTGTGCAAGGAGGTGAATATACTTCTTTAACATCTCTTTAGTTTTAAATCCAGGTAGGATTAGGTACTTTTCAGCTAAATAGTCAGAACTCCTTGACCCTCAGCTGACTCCGTCTTACAGTCTCCTAGTCTAAATGTACGACCTTACCTACCTACACCTGGATGTATAATTTTATCATTGACTGTTTAAATGTTCTTTCAGTAAATTAGAAAGGAGATCACTCTGTCCTGATCTCATTCTTATTTGTCACACTATGAATGTTTTCATTGCCCATGAATTAATCATGAGAGGTTTTCCTTGCAATCACCAATGAAAAGTCTTAATATTCTTGGACTTGATTTCTGAGACCCTTGTAAGGTGATTTCATTTGAAACTCTTTAGAGAGTTGTTAGCCTGTTCTGTATTCACTGCAAAAATGTCTTATTGCTATTGTATAGCTTCATAAATTTTTCAAAGGAAAGCATCATGTCATATTAAATAAAAAATCCCTAACAGACTGCTACAGTTGCTCTTTTAAATTCATTAGTCCTTTGGGCAACTTTGGCCAGAGTGTGAAGCTGACATTTTCTAGGTTTAGAAATATCACAGTACTTCTTATCAGTGATATTTTATAGAACTTTGAAAAAGACCCCAGTTTAATTATTTCCTTCCAACCTGCTGTGAATATGCAAAACTCAAACTGAGAAATCAGATTTTACGACTATTTAGAATCATAAACTGAGACTCAGGTTCTGTGAGGACTATCCAATCCCTCTTTTTGGGGGTGTCCTTTGATCATGAATCTTAGTTGTTAAGGCTGGAGACCTGACTGAAGCACACTGTGTTTCCTTCTGCAATTGGCAGCTGAATTTTCATTCCAATAAAAATCATGACAGGACAGTGGTAGGAGAGAGAGTGAAATCCAAAGTCTCAAATGACAAAGATTCAGGACTACTGGGGACACGTGAGTATAGAAGCATAAAATGTTGCCTGAAATTAACACCAGACAAAAGAAGACATAAAATTTTCTACTTAAAAATGTGGCTAATTCAGAAGGAAAAGGAGGTTAAGGAAGGAAATGCAAAAATATATTACATTATTATTATTGTTGTACTAGTTGTTGTTTTTATTCTTTTATTTAGAATCTGTTATCAGATAAACACCCTGAAGGCAAAGCATCATTAAAGAACTACTGAAATTTCTACTTAGAAATCTTGATACAGTTATGTCAACTTAAATTAAAAAGGTATTCTAAAAGTGTAAACAAGGTAAAGAAAGGCCTATTCATAAAAGAAAGGGACTTTTCCCCAGAAGAACCAAAAGTAATGGAATCATAAGTTCTTTAAAAGAAAATAAAAAAAAAAGGGAAAAAATATAGTAGAAGCAGCAGCAATTTTTTTTTTTAGAACTTTTTTAAACTGAATGTGGCAAAAGATTACAAGTCTTCTAAATAATAGGTAGAGTTTTAAACGAGCTGTTGCATGGAAGACATTCTTACCTCTATACTAAGCAGCTAAATAAATTATCAAATATAAGGCTGTAAAGTTCTGAACATTTATCAAAATATTTCAAATCAATACTGGATAAACTATTAAGAACCAAAGTCATAGGAGTAAGCTATTTTTAACAAAAGGGAATTCTTAACACTCTTTATCATCAAAAATTAAAGCATCTAATTCTTGGTGAAATCATGCAAACCATGTTGTCTACAAAGTTGTTAGAAATGTTGCCACATTTTCTCCCTTGGCTCCAGAATGGAAAAGCTGCATCATCCTTTTCCATTAGGAAATTAAAGGCTCAGATAAATGTGACCTCCACAGCATGTGCACTGCTCCCTGATTCCTGTATAAACTTTCTCCCAGCAGGAGCTGTAACTAGACAGTTCTCAAGGCATTTCAGGACTGAGCAGCTCAGGTGCAGTGCTCAGGTGCAGTGCTCAGGTTCTGATGAGATGAGGAGGGTGTATGGCAGTGGGGGTTTGAGGTGATCTGAATCTGCCTCCGCCTCCATGGGAGAGACAAGCTTGTGAGAGATGCTGCCAGGCTCACCAGCTCATGTGTGATGAGATCCCAGGGAAACCATCACCATCGATGTCCTGGGAATCAATCCCAAAGATACTTCATCTTACCTCCAAGCAGTGTCTGTCACATGAATCTCATCCAGTTTTGGTGTTCAATCCAAAGAATGAGGATGAGTGGTGACTCCAAGCACATGCAATTATTTTTCTGCCTGTTTTCGTTTCATTGCTTAACACATCAGGAAGCACACTCCCTCACAGTGAGTGCTTGCAAGATTAGGTTCCCAAGCCCTACTGCTTTGCCTTTAACTTCACTTCTCTGTAATGAGTAGTCGACATAATGTATTATACATTGATAATAACAGCACACGTATCATTGGACTTCTTACTTACAGCATTTGTCTTAATTCTTAAATCATATTTTTCCACAAATAAATAGAACTCAGTGATAGATAATTTCAGGCTTTATTATTCAGGTTGACCTGATAATTTCAGGTCAGAAGTTCATAAAAAGCTATAGTTCTTTTACTGCTTCTTTTCTTCTCCCCTAGTTCTCTTTTTTGTTTTCTGCTTTATTATTTTGAAAGGTTAAGGATTGTTATAAAACAGTACCATGGCTGTCAGTTAACTTTTAATGTGTTCTGTTAAGTGGAGAGAGGTAGGGATACATCACTGAATAAAGAGAATTTATTTGAAGTACTGTAGGCCCAAGGTGAACACGCAACACCCCATGGCACCAGTGGTAAATAAAAAATGCAGAAGGAGTAGGAGAGAAGCAGAGCTGTGCAAAGGTCTGCTAGATCAGGTATTTTGGGAAATACAGGTGACAATTGGAAAAGATTTTAATAAATAAAGTGCACCTATAATCTGTGAAAATAATGTATGACAATGGAAAGCAAGATAATAAAAAGGTAGATACATTTCTCACAGTAACAAGTTCTTCTGCACTTTTACTGATGTTAATAGTTTGCAGTTAATCCAGACACGGCAATTTAACTGCAAAACTGCATTACAGGGGTGTGAGTGCTGTACTTGACATAGAAACTTAAGATATTTTTAACTTTGAGCTATAAAAGGAAAGTGCAAATATAGAAAGTCTGTGACTGAACTGAGTCTGAACCGCAACAGCTTTGCAGGCTGCAAGTCCTGGGCTGTGTCTGGCAGAAAAGGCACCGACTGCTGGAAGACTCAGGACAAACCTTAGACAAGACAGTTAAATCTACCACAACATGCAGTTATTCTACATAGATCAGAGTTTTCTGGGGTTGAGAGTGCGCTGATACTATAGACAGACTTAATTTAATTTATTAATAAGAATAGGGTGCCCGAGGAAGTGGTGGAGTCAACATCCCTGGAGGTGTTTAAGAGGAGTCTGAATCTGGTGCTGGGTGATATGACTTAGTGGTTTAGGGGTTACAGTGGTGGTGTTGGGTTGACAGTTGGACTGGATGATCCTAAAGGTCTTTACCAACCTTGATGATTCTATGATTCTGGGGGGTGTGTGTGTGTTTGTTTGGTTTGGGTTTTTTTTGGTTTGGTTTATTTTGGTTTTTGTTGTTGTTGTTGTTGTTGTTGTTGTTTTGTTATATACAACGCAAGTGGAATTATGTAAGTACAGAAGAATAATTTTTTCAGGGAGAGGAATTTAGATGGCATATATGAGGGTTAACGTGTTCATAGATTTAGATGCCCTTAAATAGGCCAATGAAGACAGCATTGCAGATATATTTTGCACATCCAATACCTTTGTTGGAAAATGCTATTATACTCGGTACCCAAGAAATCTCCCTAGAAAACACAACATTCATGCCATTTCTAAGCCTTACGGAGATGATGCTGTGATCTGGAAGAAAAATAATGGGTTAATGTGATAATGGGGTATAAGCAACTTTGGAAAGAACCAGTCTTACTGATCTGGAGCCAAAAACCATTTACTGCCATACAGAAATTTTCTTTTCAACAAATTGAAGCAAGCAAGAAGCTCATAATCCCCCAGTTTTTTCTTCCTTTTATCCTAGAGGGATATATCTATGCTTTTTTAAAATTCTGTTATGACTAGGAGGTTCATAAGCTATATAAAGTGTGAAATAATAAAAGGTATTAGTGACACAATTCAGTGTCAACCTGTCTGCTCTGTCAGAAAAAGAAAGGTGTACAGATGTTTGTGAAAATGGCTGATTCTTTTGGTGAATGTGTGTCTAATTTAGTTGCTTAAAGAAGGACCTGGGAATGACACATGCAAAACTGCCCACTGAAAAAGGACTGCTCATTTTAAATAATTTTAGGAAATGGAGGAATTAAATCAACAGATGTTCATGTCTTGAGGTATTACAACATTAGGCACAAGACTCAGTTGCCCCTTGGTGCCTCAGGAGGGACTCAAGCAGTGCTATACCTTTACTTTGCTGACCAGACTGCACACAGTGTTCACAGAATATGCTAAGTTGGAAGGCACCCACAAGGGTCACTGAGTCCAGCTCCTGGCCCTGCACAGAACAACTCCAAGGATCACACCATGGACCTGGGGGCATTGTCCAAACGCTCTGTTGAGCTCTGACAGAGGCTTCCTGACACTTTCCCGGGGAGCCTCTTTCACTTCTAAAACTTATTTTTTCTCAGATATAAAGATTATATTATATTCTAACACTCACGATAATTTAATTATCTATTTAATTATCTATTTCAGGAAAAGATACCATGTTTTCAGTAGTAGGCTACATCTTAAAAGCTTTTAAAAAAAAACAAAGCAAGACATAAACACTTCACAATAGCAAAGACAGAAATGCTTCTAAGTAGCAGAGATTTGGTAAGCACTGCTGGGGGATAGGAGAAATTTCCAGTATGGATTAGCATGAGGATTCCTTAAACAATATAAATAAAGGAATTAATGGATCATTCTATGGATGAATTCCTTCATCTTTCTAAGGGAGGTTTTTGCAACACATTCATTTTATGAGAGGATCTTGAAACACTAAACAAAATATTTTTTTTAGATCTTACTTTGGAGCTGGAGAAACTGAGGAACTGAGAAGTTCAACCCTTACTTAAAGTTACACAATAAACCAGTGGAGGAAATTGTAAGAAAAGCCAGTATTATTTCCTATAACTCTATATCTAACTTTACCTACAATTTGCAGCAATACATATCTGGAAAATAATTGTCTGTATAAGAAACAACAATCAGCACTGGATCAGCTGTGGTGGTAACAATTGCTGTTTCACAGAAATTAATGATTTAAAAGATATTTGTAAGCCAGTTCTTCCTGAAACATTACATCAGTGAACATACACCTTCATAAAATTCCATTACAGCTTAGAGGACACATGCTAATATTTATTATAGCTATTAGGCTTCATAGTTTTCAGAAATGCAAAAATCAAGCTACTGATCTGTGGTATTAAAATAACTGAGTTACTAGAAGAGTTACTTGTTGTTTTTCTTCTGCTGATAGAAGTCCAATAAGAGAGAAAGATACTTAATCCCTGGTTGTCATGATGTTTAGCTAATTATTGTGTTATTAAATAGTGACTCAGTCAGAAGGGTTCATTTGTTTCTTCCCTCTCAACTGGAACTGGAAAGGTTATGCGATAAGTGAAAGCTGAAACTTTCTTCTCAGCACCCCATTCTTTGTCACTCACACTTCCCAACATGGGGGAGAGATGTCTTTCCTTCAAGGAAGGAAGGAACACCTAAGATGTGAATGAATATAAGAAAAGCAGGAAACCGACCACAGCTGTCAATACACAATTTATAGAGCTGTAACACTGCTGTGGTAATATCAGTCAGAGACACAATAGCCTGTAAAAAAGGATTCCTGCAGACCTGAGCTCAGAAATGAAGCCATTAGCTATGTTAGTGCCCAGCATTTGTTCTGAAGGCCTGGTGGTTGAGGAACAAAGCCTCTTTCCTTCCCAGGTTGCTTCCTGCAATGTTAGTTTCTACACACCAAAATGATTGTGAGCAAGGTACAAAAAAGCTGCCAGTAGCTTGTGAGTGGAACAGTCTTACTTCTTTCTACCCTTGCCTATTTCCAGCATAAATAAACAGATAAATAATAATTTGCCAACAGCTTCCCTCCTGCTGTAGGGAAATGTTTCATGTTTTGTTGGAATAATTAACAGGCTTTTTGTTATTTTCTACCACCATATGCTGCCTTCCTGCTCTGTATTTGCAACTTCTCAGACCAGCTCCCAGTTTTGCAGTGCTGGGAGATGAATGGCAGATTGGTTGTGGAAGGTGGGCAGAGAAAGGGAAAGGTGGGAAAGGGGGGGTTTATGTACTTACGCCCTGACACTGAAAAAAGAATTTAGGGCTGCTCTTGTAGCTATCAATGAAGTAAAAAGCCATTTACTTGTAACTGGAGAGTGACTGGCTCAACAAAAGAGCCAAACTAATTTTGTTTTAATTATTTATTGTGTTCCAATTCTCATTACTGATTCTGTTCTAATTGTATTTTTAATTAACAGCATTGATTGCAGTGGTCTGTACACTTCACTCATGTAACTCCTGACTGGTTTAGCTTCCATTTTGCTTTACTAAAATCCTGAAAAAAGGAAGCAAGAGGAAGCCTCAAAATACTGAAAGAAGACAGGTATATCCAGGGCAAATGAAGGATCTTTCCTGAACTTTAATGGTGAATATGGGCACTTACAAAGACAATTTTAGCAGGTTTTTGTTAGCAATTTATTACTCCATGCAAATTCCTTATGATGAGTAACTCTAGCTTTGCATGGTTTGCAATGTGGTGGTTCTGTTTCCTCCTCATGAAAACTTCTATTTGGGGATCAGCTGAGCTGAAGTGGTGAGAGGTGAGTGCCTGTCACAGCACTGCCTCCATGGCTGCTGTGTTTGCATTCCCCACTGTGGGGCCAGGGACTCCTCTGGGGTCTGTCAGGGCAGTCGGAGGGCTCTGGGGGCAGATTCAGCCCCCTGCCCTGGGCACCTCCCCAGATCATTACAGCCTGCTGGTGCTCTCTGGTCCCTGACTGCTCACAGTTGTTGCTCCATTGAACCCTGCTGGTTTACCAGCGCTCCCAGTTTTCCTGTTGCAAGACTATGATTCAGCTCTGGCTATCCAGAAATAGGACATGTCTGGTACTTTCTGTGAGCTCGCAGCACCGCGTAACATCGCAAGTGGAGCAAAGCTCTGGCTGGCTGCTGGAGAAATAAGTGATTGTGAACCAGTTTTTAAATCCTCAATAACTGCTCATTTTAGCCCTGTTCACACAGCAGGTTTTTGTTACTACGGCTATCCAGGGAATAGCTGTTCTTTGGGGGAAATGTCTCTTCCTTTTTAAGAGAACAGGTGTAGCTATATGAACAGGCCTAGTATTTATTCCTCTTTCTCTTTTGTTTAGAATGCTCTTGACATTCAAGCAGGGAGCAGAAGGAAGAGATTGCCATATCAGTGATAATTCTTGCCCAACTAGCATCAAATATTAATGCTAACGGCTCATAAGCTCGACAGATAGAGATGTCCATTTGAATAATTTTAGTTTGTCTTTGTAGGTATTGAATTTACAGTCAGAAATTGAGAGCTGTTGACCAACAGTGTCACAGCAGAGGGCTTTGCAGACTACAGTCTAGGAGATTGCTGTTCAGCAATAGGTACTCCAAGGCTGTTGTACCCAGTTCCCTTGGATTTTTTCAACATTAAGTTCCAAACAAGTTCTGAAATATCCTTTAGGTAGTGAAAAAGGAAAGGGAGTTAGATGTATATACAATGCTGAGTTGAGGTATGGAGAAAACAGGGGCATCTTTAAACAACTTCTGTCCATTCTAGGTAGTGAGTAAGTAAAACGCAGAATAAAAAGACTTGAAGAGTTTTCAACAGAGACTGATGTTCAATATGAGAAAGGTTCCTTTAAATTTGATAAATGCCTGCTTATTTTTGGGAAATCAACATTAGGGAAATTTCAAAAGCATCCTCTTATACACAGGGGTATAAATGCACTACTGTAGTTTCCAACTCAGATAAAGGAACAGAATTGCATGTTTTATTTACTCTCCATATATAGAAAGCAATGTTGTCTCAAAACAAATACATCTTGCTAATAGCAAATAGTTTTGATCCCCATGAGACCCTGGTCACAACTAAATATTATGAACTATCCTCTCAATAAGATTTCCCATTCAGTTTTGCCTCAACCATTTAATACTTTCCCCCTTATTTTCCTGGCTTGTTTATGAGAATATCATGGGAGAGTGTTTTAAAGCCAAGATTTATGGCATCTGCTGCTGCTTCTTTATCCACAAGATGTCTTTTTCAGTCATCTAAAACTCCTGGCACTGATGAGTTTCATCCGAGAAGGTCAAACTTAAGCCCCTTTGCAAAGAGGAAGTCGTTGAAACAAATGTCTGAGCTAGTCTGTAAAAATACCATTTTTTTTTGCTAAATAAAAAAAATTTATAAGTATAAAATGGCTTCCTAAATGGATTCCTGTTTCTCCTTGTCATACCTGAGGTCAAACCCAACAGTTCCTGACATTCTGAGACAAGTCATGCTGTTGGGGCATGTAGGCTTCCTTTCTGAGGCCCACATTTAGTATAAAATCCTCTAAACCATCCCATAATTCATAAAAGTTTCTGCTCTTTAAATTTGATGATATCAAAGTTTTAACGCTACAGTTTCTGATGTGAGGCTAAAACCCATGGATCACCAAACTTACAGAGAAAACCAAGTAATACAAATGCAGCTTTGACAGAGTAATGTAATACTTATTCCCTCTTATCTGTCCCCAAAATGCTTGCTGTGCTGGATTCATATTAGTAAGTGAACTTTTGTTTTACTCAAATTAGATGCTAAAACACGGTGGGAAGGGGGAGCAAAGTTGCATCTATGTTTCTATTAATTGCACACAGTAGATCACTGAGCAGAATTTTAATAGAGCTGAAAACTTTAGAACAAGTGGGGAAAAAATATCAGTCATTCAAAACTGAAAAATAAATCAGAGCAACCTCTGGCTCTGGGTAGTGCCTTGCATTTGAGTCTTCTCTTGGAAGAATTCAGAAATTTTCATTGTGTTGACCAGGCAAAATAGTTAAGTATTGCATATGCCTGTGAGAGAGAGTCACTGCATACTGAGGTCTTTGCTTTTCTGATATACTACAACCATGCTATGGCAGGGCAAACCCCTCACATTTTGTAAATACGACAAATGCAGGCTGCTGGCTGAGGGAAGAAATGAAAAATCAGTTGAAGCACCTTTAAAATCTTTGTCATAAATAACACTTTTAGACCAAACCTGGACCGTGGAAGAGAGACCTATTAGTCTTTACTATCTCTTGCTCTTTTGCCTTCTCTTGCCTGGCTCTGCAGTTCAGGCATTTCTGCTGATGGTAATTGTTCTATGCCTGTTGTAGCTTCCATTACTCTGAAAGTACCATTTCTTTCTAAAGGCACCCAAAGATAAAGAGTGCAATTGAGAAGTGATTTTCAAACTCAAAGGAAGGGGAAAAGTCATGTTAACAGAAATCACTGGGAAAGGAACACTAAACATTTCTGATTGCCAATTTTGCTTTCCTATGGCAAGTGCCAAGAGATACTGAAATCAGTGTGAACTGCATGTGCTCAAGATTTTTCTCTGGCTGAGTAGCTGCCCCTGTGAAGGTGAATAGTAAATTTGGCTGAAGAATGGTTTTGTGTTCTGATTGGAACCCTGAGTCCTGTGCAGAAATTCACCATTTTAATAATGTTTTATCCTTTATCCAAACATCTCCCTCCTGACTCACTTGCTGTTCCCCTTCTCTAAAAAAAAGGAGGGGTGAAGGGCAGAAAGGGAGGACAACTCAATTGCAAACCCTAACTTTAAAAATGTGGACTTTATGGTGAAATACTTAATTTCATTGAAAACACATTCTTTTTATTGGGAAGAAACTCAGACTGTTTATTTTAGCCTGTCTCAAACAAACAGCTTACTCTTTTGAGTACTGTCTTATAGATGTCTATGCTCTGTGAAGAAGATTTTGATCTAATTTGTGTTTGATGAGCTGGGAAGCTGTAAATGACCATATGCATCATCTTGGGAACACTGTAGCTTTATGCAGTGTTCGACTAGATGAAGAATCCATTAGTGACCCAATGGAGGTGTTTTAGAGCAGGCAAGGAGCACTCTTTAAACACCATCTGCTCGTACTGTTGCTTGTAAAACGATGTCACATCTGCTGCTCTAAAAACATTCTGCTGATCTCTCCTACAGTACACGGCTGCTGCACTCCTTTTAACAGTGGAAAAAGGAGTCAATGCCACAGTACTGGGACAAGAGGTGTTAACTATAGACTAAATTGCACATGGTCTGCATGGCTTCCCATATCTTGTGACTGTACCATAAATGTCACAAAAAAAAAGGAAAGGATTCAGCATTATATGTAACTGGTGAAACTGGGTAAATACTTGGACTGTTAGTCTTTGCTGAGCTACATCTTGCCCCAACTTGGCTGCTACATGCTTCAAACCCACCATGGCTAAGTCCTCTCAGAGATGGGGAAGATTTTTGGGATAGCTTGACTGGTGGAAAATAAGATTTGTCTTTGATTTCAGATGGAATGACCTCAGAAAGTACTATCATTTCATTTGACCGTCAGATTTTATTGCTTAGAGTATTTGATTGCCTAACACCTATGAGGTGTTATAAAGCTAATTTACCAATCCTGTAAGCTCCAAGTGTACACACTGGCATACATTTGCAATACTACTCATTACTACTACACCCGGAGTGATAATTTCATAATAGTAGTGTATAGAAAAACAGTCAGTGTTGGTATCAGAAGGAGAGAGGTAATAATGATTCAATAGAAATCCTTCGAAGTACCAAGGAAATGCTTTCCACACCCAATTTAGTTGTTATGACCTGGGATTCTTATACAGTATTAACACAGAGACGGTTTTTAGGAATCTACAGATGAAGGAAAAATAACAGAGTGAATTTGTTACAGTTTATATTGCTTGCAGTTCAGTGGCTGCGCTCACTTCACATGATAATGAGTTTAAAGCTAGTAAGTCTTAAAATTGCTGTATTTTCCTGATACCTCTGAATGGTAAAAAGAAGTAAACATTATCTCCAGTTAATCAAGTTTATTGGAAAAGAGGTAAATCATCTGTTCATCTGTTTTAATGGTCACCTCCAATTTGCAAAGCAGAGAGGAACAAACTTCTAAGCAGTGTCATGTGGAATAGCATGGCAAGAAAGAGGCCAGGGTGCTAGGAAAGGTGACCGTGTCGCATTTTCCATTGCCATATGAGACTCACATAAGGCCCTAATGATATGATCTGTCATGTGGATGTCAAGTGGTAAAGAACTGAAGCATCTGATGTTCTTTTTTTTATGTTCTTCTGGTCACCTTGAGGTGCCACAACTGTGGATCAGATCTTCATTATTTAGGCTATTAAGGGTAATTCTACATTGCCTTGCCTGTCGGAAAGAGCAGGAACAGACCAGAAAATAGGACACTGGAAGGCTTTTCAGACCTGTATTTGGCTGCTGGCTTGATCACTAACCTGGGCACTTCATTATCCTTCACTTCTGGTGCCACCTCTTACTATTTCTCTTTTAGCATATTGAATGCATGAGTCAGCGAAATAATATATACTTTCCATTATAATGTATTTGAACCCAAATCTTACTTGTAAACATCACTGTACTGTAAATAGAAATTAAAGATTTGGTATTCATCCAAGAACAAAGCAAATACCTATTTTTACATCATGGTGGCAGGCTGGAAGGGCGGAGAGAGGATTGAAAACCTTCTTGTATAAAAGAGCTTTGACCTAGAGCAACAAAAATCTTGTCTGCTCTTTCAGTGAGATTCTGTTAGTATCCAGGTGCCCTAGAAACTGCCCTAGAAACTTCCATTTAGAAATGGAAGACTGGTTGCACTTCCTACTGTGGCATTCTACCACAGCCTTTGCATGACAGTCCTACTGTACTCTTACAGATTTCACAGAATATTCTGCGTTGGAAGAGACCCACAAGGATCATTGAGTTCAACTCTTAAGTGAATGGCTCATACGGGGAGTGAACCCCTTCATGCCTGTGAAGCTCAGGTGTGTGAAGCTGTAATTTCTCAAGATGCTTCTGCACCTTCAGAGAGCCATCCCCATGCTAAGGCATTTGTCTTGCAAGAGAACTTGTAGTGAACAGCAGGAATCCTCATAGATAAGAAGTAGGAGAAAGAGCAGAAATTAGTATCACTTTCCTTGTTTGTGTTGATGTCTGTGACTCTGTACTTCAGTAGGCTACCTATAGGTTTTCCAAAGAATTAAACAGCCTACCCGGACTAGATATATACAGGAATCTTAGAATCTTCTCAATATCAGTATAAATTCTCAATATCAGTATAAATGTCTACTCTGGTCATATTTCTTCTTTACAATAGTTATTGTAATGATAATTTCTTGTGAGAGGAATGAAAAGGGGTGTTATTCTAGCTTGTGCTTCACTCATCTACATTTTATAAGGATTCAAGCCTTTGTAGAGGCATTTGTCTCCTTCTGTTTCAAGGGCTATAGAAACTAAATTAAGAGCATTGATTAAAATCAGAGCGAGAATGGATATTTTGCTTTCTGATAGTTTTGCTAGAGGCTACAGGAGGGAATTGAATTGCTTACAAGGTTTTGGCTCTTGAGACTATATCACACAGGAGGGAGCATGACTACACAGTGACTCTCCAGGTGCCTTGTCCTGATAGGGGGCTGAAGCATCAGCCTAAGCTAGGTGATGAGGCTAGTGCAGTTCTTTGGAGATACTGAGGACAGGTGGAGATGTTAGACAAGCAGGGACATGGTTGGCTTGGTAATTTCAGCAGCTAAATACAGAAGAAACTCTGGAGCCAGTGGCAAACCAAGCTGAGAAGTCCACCTAATGTGTCGTCACACAGACACATCACTGCATTCAGAAAGAGTTTGTATTCATGCAATGATGCTATCCAAGTAATAAGCAATTGCTCTTGGCTCTAACTTCACTGTTGCAGCTTTGCAGGTTTGGCTAAATTATTCTTAGACATGACATTCAACAAAGCAAAATGCAAGGCCCTGCACCTGGGCACAGCAACCCCAGACAGACCTACGGATTGGGTGGAAAAGTGATTGAGAGCAGCTCTGTAGAGAAAGGCTTGGGGTGATGGTTGATGAAAACCTCAAGATGAGCCATCAGTGTGTGCTTGGAGCCCAGAAAACCAATGAAATCCTGGGCTCCATCAAAACGAGAGTGGCCAGCAAGTCAAGGGAGATGATTCTCCTTCTCAGCTTTGGCCTTGTGAGACCCCACCTGGAATACTGCTTACAGTTCTGGTGTCCCCAACATAAGAAGAACATGGAAGTGTTGGAGCAAGCCCAGAGGGGGCCACAAAGATGATAAGAGCACCGGAGCACCTCATCTATTAAAACAGGCTGAGAAAACTGGGGCTGTTCAGCATTGAGAAGAGAAAGTTGTGTGGAGACTTCATAGCAACCTTCTAGTATCTGAAGGGGGCCTACAGAGAAACTGGAGAGAGACTCCTTGTTAGAAATGTAGTTATAGGGCAAGGAATAATGGGTACAAACTGAAAGAGAGGAAATTTAGGCTAGCTATTAGAAAGAAATTCTTCACTGTGAGCATGGTGAGGTACCGGAACAGGTTGCCCAGGGAGGCTGTGGATGCCCCAACCCTGGCAGTATTTGAGGCTGAGCTGGGTAAGACCTTGAGCAACCTGGCCTTGTGGAAGATGTCCCTGCCCATGGCAGGAGGGATTGGGACCAGATGATCTTTACAGTCCTTTCCAACCCTTAACATTCTATGATTCTATGGCTCCATAAGCATGGCTACTTCCTGCGGAGCAAGGCCAAGTTTCTGTCCTCTCGCCACCTGCCTGATTCAGGCTTAGTTTATAGTATGTGAAGTCTTAACTTCCAAAATGTAGAAGTGACATTATACCAACCCAAGCTTGTCTTTTAAGACAGATTCTTCACCGAATTGGAACATTGTATTTCTAGCAACTCACAGGGGATATTGGAGCTTAGTAAGTAATTTGTATTGATCAGGCTTGACAATATTTATTTTGTCTGATAATGTCATGGTCTTAGGTGACAAGTGCACAATTCCTTATGATATGTATGCATATAGTTGCAATGATAAGGTCCATAATTGTTTCTAAGACCTCTTGCACACAGAATGTGTACTACTAATAGCTTCTTTGTAAGATGGAAAGATACAGCTCTTCTAAGAAAGAAATTGATTTCCTGTGATCAAGAAAAGTCAATATCTAATGCTGTGTCATATGGTTCCTTAAGCAGGTAAAAGTAAGTAAGTAAAGATGAGATCTAGTTGGAAAGTTGATCCTCATTCATGTATGACTAAAATCAACTGAAAAGTAATACTGGGATTGACTCAAACCTCAAGGTACTGCAGACTTACTCAGGTCTGAAGTCAGACTCTTGTTATTTATTTAGGAATTAAATTTTTACACATATTTTCTTCCTGGATCAGTAGTAGTGGTATCCAAAACTCTCCTGGAGACATTGGTTACTTGGAACACAAGAACTTAAGATAAAATATGTATTTACATGCACAGACCAATCTTCTTTCATGTTTGGCTTTCTGTGAAACATACCCTGGGTCTGAGAAAAATGTGTATTTTTTGGACCCATCCACATTTCTTCCTGTATTGATCTGTTCTTTGATAGACTGTGACAAGCATATCTTTCCAGTTCTGAGAAACTTTCCATTGTGTATAACCCTTTTCAGACATTTCCTGTACTTTTCAGACTACTGAACTGGTCATGTTATTTTAGGCTGGAAGCATGATGTAGTCTCAAGTTGTACACCCTCCACTACATTGGTCTGAATTTGGAGGTTTGTTTTCACCTAGTTAAATCATTCTGCTTTCCTGCTTGTTTGTCCAGTGACTCCAAATTTAGATCAATACATAGAAATGAAAAATAATTTCATCCTGCTGGTCAGGTTACTAAAATATTTAGACCACAGTAAAGTCATATCCATCCTATTTTGGAATTGCTTTCTACCTATCACAATTCCCTTTAACTTCAGTCATAAGATGAGTATCTTTTTTAATCCTGATAGCTCTCCAGAAATTCCTCTGCATAACTCTATGTGGTTTCTTTGTGGGATTTCATTTCAGTAGCAGCTGTTTGCAAAACAATAAATACTTGCTGTAGAAATGTCCCTGAACATTTTGACCAGTTCTCAGAAATCTAAAACTTGAAAATCACTTTAGTGGGTCTGGACCCAGTATACACAGATCAACTGCAGTACAGAGGCAGTTGTGGACACCTCAGAGGTCTTCAAAAAACATAACAGACAGGAGGCAATGTCACAGCATTCCTCTTCTGAGTCACATTTCTTTTATTAGGCAGCTTTCTTAACCTCAAACTTTCAAGTATGTTCTTTCATGCTCTTCAGGATATGTGTTGTTATACCTCTGCTATCTGGTTTCGATAGTTAAGTCAATGTAACCAGATCTATTTGTTTCTCTTGGAGATTATCTCCTGTACATTAATAATAACTTTGCAACTAAAACATGAAACAGTTTTAGGCAACGTTCTATATGGGTATTCAAATGAATATTATATAACCAAATACTTTTAAAATATCTTTACAATAGTCATCCAAGAATGTACAGTTATCCTTTTGCTTCTTGCTAGCATGCTTCAAGTGAGGACAGGCACTAAATAAATTGCATTGAAGTCAAAGTTTTTGCATGTAGGAAACATGAACCTGTGTTTTGCTGTTGTATTTTGCCCTGCCACTCCTTTCTTTTCTCATGTTGAGCTCTGCAGTCTGAGGCATTGTTTGTTGAGGTAAAATTTTTGGTAACTCCTGTGTTTAATTTAAATGACTAGTTTTAGAACAAGCTGAAGCTTGAACTGGAGCAGACTGATGCCTCCATTAAAAGAGTGGAATTACAGAGCACTCTGCCGTGTTTAGTCAGTTAGTACTCAATCGGTTGGAAGTTTCCTCCTGTACATATAAGCAAGTCCACTGGAAAAGGTGCTCTGACAGATGCCTAATTGAAGTGTGAAAAAAGCATATCCTGCCATGGGCTCAGAGTGGAGCCTCCTGACCCTGCTGCAGGACAGCTCTCATTGTGGAGCTGCGACATGACACAGTGTGCAAATTCTCTCTGTGTTCAATTACCTTTCACTTCTTCTCCCTCCAGACATCTTTGATAGGTGACAATTAAAACATCCAAGGACATCCTATAAAATCCTAAGCTCGGGTTGCAGAAGTTTGAATGAAATCAACATTGGGATGTTCTCCTACGTGCTACAATCCTCTGTGAAATGAGACAACTTTTTCCTTCTTTATTTTTAAATTTGAATAGACTTTTTAAATAATGCAGTTGTTACAGCTTCCATTGTAGCAACATCTGTGTGTATGTGTATAGTCTTAAGCAATAGTTCCTGGACCTTTATTGTTTTAGCGCAATTGCAACTACTGCTCTGGAGACATACTAACATAATGTATCAGTTTAAGGTTTGCCAGTTCAGGGTTTCAGACCACGCCATGCTCCCAAAGAGCAATTTCCCTTTATCCTGCTTCATAGGCATAAATGCCTTTTCCTCAACCAAACAAAGAATCTCATAAGAAAAAATTAAAAACATAAATATTTTTTACCAGACCATAGAAAAAAATTCAGCCTTTTTCTCTTTCTTTTTCAGTTCTTAAGTTGTTTGGTTTGGTTTTTTCGTTTGTTTGTTTGTGGTTTTTTTGGTGTTTTTTTCCCCAGCACATCAGTAAAAAAGTTATCAATTGATGTGTATTAATTCCAGATACACAAACGTTAGCAACATTTTCAGGATGTCAGAGATCTCACTAATACTTAAACACACTAACAGAGCATTCTTCTTTAGTGTAAAGATACCAGAGCAAGTTCTAAACTAGTGAGCTTAAATACCTGAGCAACCTCTCACAGTGCTCTCTTCATCTTTTTCAACCGTGCCTTGACGGTTCATATCAAGCTGACCTGGTTATATATATACTTCATTGCAGTGCAGAAATACTTTTCTTGTTTGATTTTGTAAAGTCATCTTCTAAGACCATTCCTCCCATACCTTCTAGAGCTGGTTTCTTGAGCTACTAAAAGTAAACACTCCATGTTTGTTCCCACCCTGGAGAAAACTTTGTGTACATGGTAAAAGCCCACCCAGGAAGATAGAAACACTTTTCAAATAGTCACACTAATCTAAAAGTATTTGTCACATACCACCCGAAGAAATTATTTGAGAGAGAGCTCACCATGCTTGTACTTCTAGGAAGAGATGCAGATTTTGTGGCTGGCATATCTTTGCTTTTAGAAATCATAATTTCAACAGGCAAGCCAGATCTTGTTCTGCATGAAACACCATTATCAAATGACCTGAGAGAAGGAGTTGTATCCAGGGACAATGATTTCTCTAATCTGTGTGTTCGTGCTCCAGCCACGATGTCGTCACTTCTCAGAGTCTCTAAGTCTACTTCTTCATGGGTTTTCCCATCTAGAATGTTCTCTTTCCAGGTTTCAGGAGACTTTCTCTTAATATGAAAATCGTCTAGACTTCTCACACCAGATGGAAAGGTATTTTTCTGTTTAGCAGCTCGGTATGCCCTCAGGCTCATGGGATCAAGCACTCTGAAAGTAACTTCATTAATAAATTGAGAGAATTTGAGTTTAGCTTCTATTTTTTCTTCCACAACAGACAGTGAACTTGATGATCCTTGGCTCACTAAGCTCAAGTCAGATGCAGAGGAACTGCTTTTCTTGTGAGTCTTCTTCTGCCTCTGGAGCTTTTGGTTTGTGTTTCCCACTTCTGCTGGATACAGAGAAGAGTGTTCCAGTCCGTGAGTTTTTTCAGCCCCTTTCTGACAGTGCTTTGATCGATGGGGTCGATAGCCTTCATCCTTATTTTTGCTTTTAACAAAGCTTTTAGCTTCTGACCTTGCACTACCCTGTAACTCAAAGCTGTCCTCACTGGAGCTGCAGCGTTTTGAGTAACTGTTCATCGTCAAATCTCCAGAGAGTTTCCTCTCTGCATCAGCTCCTACTTCTGGTACACGAGCGGCAGTGGATGCCCTGCATGCCCTTTCTTCATTCACCCTGCCAGCCCTCTCTTGCTTGGCTGGTCTTCCAGGCACAGCACCCTCTGGCTTAACTGGGGAAATGGAGCCCTTTGACAATGACCCCATTTATTTTTGTGTCTGTATGTCAGCTGGTGTCAGTGAAAGGGATTCCATAAATCCTTCTTTATCTTGTAAGACAACAGGTATGTCTTTGGAAGGCGTAACAGTGCAGCTACCACATTTTGTCCCATATGTATCCCAAATTATATATATGTTTCATAATTAGATCAATAGCACACTCTCATAATTTTAATTAGACATACTAATGAACAGAATCTATAGGACATGCAAATTTTCCAGGGCATTGAGTGCTTAGTGGATGAGCATGGGCTTTCATTGATCCAAAGCAACATATGATATATTCCTGTCTGTTGAACTGGAAACCAAACTACCATGATGTGGATCAATTCTCACTAAGTAAAGTCTGGGGTGGTTCTGTTTCAGGGCTTTTTAAAATCCAATAGTAGAGAAGGTCATGCTATATTGTCCTAATACTACTAGTGTTTGCTATTCTATTAGAAAAGTTAGTGACAAATCTGCTAGACACAGAAAAGCAAAGAAAACATGATTCTCACTTTCCACCTGCTTGTTCTTGCCATAATTTTCATTCTAAAGTAATTTTTAAAGGTTAGAGTCCAAAGCAAGCTGCAATATTTCAGCATTGTAAATGCCTTTGGACTAGTAATGACAGGTTATTTCAGTACCTTGTATGTGAAGTTCTTCTCATTATTGACTATCTTCATAGGCAGGCAAGTCTGACCTGTGAAGTGCAGAATTTCTATTTTTGGTTTCTATATGCAGGAATCTAAGGGCTTGTTTAAGTGAGGTTAAAGTCTATAATCTGACTTTATAATCAGTGTGCATATTTGTAGCATCCCAAAGATATGCTGCCACTGGAACTGACAACAGAATGAATTGAAGTGAATTCAAAAGGGGTTTTTTGGCTGTTTTTGTATCTCCTTACTTTAGCATAAGCACGAAAGTAAGTGATGTAACCATTTTTGTCTGGTGGGATTCAGACTCTGCTTACATCACTGCCATTGCCACCACCATGGTTTTCTGATGACAGGCAGCAAGTAGAGAAAAAAAAAGAGAATCACAAGCAGAAAATTGAGTGACCTCCCCTAAACACTGAGACAGGGGGACATGAGGAGGACCCCTGGAAGGGATTGAGGATTACAAAAAGGTGGAAAAGAAGAGGGCAAAATGTCAGTAGAGAGCACATTTAAAAGAATCATCTATAGATCACAGGTCAACAGCAGCTTGAGCTGAAATATAGTTCCATGAACTTTTGAAGCAGACATTTAGGTCCCTCATTACAAGGCACTTTACCCACTGCATAATAGAATTTATTGTCTCCACGTTGGTAATTCCAACACTCATTTAAATCATAGTTCATAAAAGCTGCTGGAGTGTTGCAAATCTCTCAAATTAACATAGTAAGTACATTAATTTTGCAAATAACAGGGGGACATGAAGATTCTTTTAACACATCAGAAATCAATTCCTTTTACTGGAATTACTTCCTGAAATGCTTCCATATTTTCTATGGGACTGTACCATTCCATTGTACGCTACAAACATTATGCTGATCACAGAGATAATGCGGATTAAAAAGCATAAATCCTGTTCCCACTGTCTTGTTTTAGATGAATTTATTCCTCTCTCACTTGAATGTGAATTTTGACAGCTTAAAGGGCTGGAAAATGCCTTCAATTGTCAACATAAAGATTTTCATGACCTTTTCAATGCAATCAGGGAACAATAGAGCACTACTCTGCTCTTGCAAAGCCAGAATGTAGGGATTTTTCACCATGTACAGACTTTTACAAACTTAAGGTTACTCATTGAAACAAACAGGATTCACAAATATATTGGGTCTATGCTGATGTATCTTAGGTCTTCTGCCTTCCAGATCCATTAGAGCTCGGCAAAGCGTGAGTTCTGCAGTTTTAATGGACTTTATTAATAATGCCTGTTTCAGAAACAGAGCAATCCTCATTGTTGAGCCAGAACCTGTAATGACTTGTACATATTTGGAGAATGGTTTTTTTATTCATGAGAGATTGGGTTCATTTGTACAAGAACAAAGCTATGTAAACTGCCAACATAAATTCAGCTATCCATTGCATATGTGCAAATTTTAAGGTGTGAATCAGAAGACTGTGGTACAGTCAACAAAAATGGATCATAAAATCCTCTTCTATTGTCAGGAATGAGCCCATTTGTTCTGAAATATTTCATTTGTATATAAATAGGAAAAATGCCAGGTTGTAGGTTATAGGTAACACAGGTAAGGTACATAGTACTTGTGGCTGTCATATACTGCTTATACTGCAGCTTTTCTTTCTTCAGATGGTTTCTGCCTAGTGACTCCAGACATATGACACAGAAATGTTAAATTAATAAGAAAAAACTTATCAACAGCTGCAAAATTAAAAATAATTCTTCTTACTTAAATGATATAAATCTTTTCCCAATTCCATCTTGGTTGGAATAGATGTTATCAAAGTTTATTGTAATAGTAACTATTCAGTGTTCTCTCTTAAATAAATTCACCGAAATATTCTCGAGACTACCTGAATCACAGAAATTATTTCCACCAGTCATAGGTATAAAGGGAGAAGATGAATATTAAAACAAAATATGTTTAAAAATTTGAATGTTTGATATTTTAAACGTTTTTGTAATGATTTGATGTTCATGATTTATTTTCCATATGTCAAGTGACTTGATTTTTGAAGACTTCAAGTTACTTTACCTTACATATTTAAATATCTTTGAAGACATTGCTGATATAGGGTATTTCTTGTGCCAGTGCAAGCAGGTATGTCTGTGAATGGCAATATTTTGCTGCAGTTGTCTGGGCGGTACTCTTGGAATAAATACCTTCAGAGAGCTCAAATTCTTCTGTTATTTATTGCTACAATATGCCTCTGCTAGGTGGATGCTTGCCAGATTTCTAACTTCTTCTAAACCAGTCATATTAACATTAAAATAAGCTTAAGAGAAAAACTTATACATTAATTTTGCCCTACTTTAGAAATTGTGGGCACAATTGTTGGAATAATACAGTATGTCTGTGCAAATCAACTGAAGACTGTCTGATCCAAGTGACAAACTTTACTGTAAATAAGTCGGCAGCTCTGCCATTACCTAGTTCACTGACCTTTGATCAACACCTGAACTTTTCTCTGTAGCTACCATTAACTGAAGAAATTAGGAAAGGACTGACTTTTTCTATGCATTAGTACACAATCCTGCATAATGCAACCCTGATCAAGGTGACATCTCTAGATACTGTCAAGACTTGCTCATAAGTGAACTATTTCTAGGGACTCAAGTAGATACTGTTTGCAATTTTGTGTGAAGTAATGGCTAAGATGCTCTATTCTATTTTAGTGTTAAAATAAGAATATAAACAGAACAATACTGATTGTTCCTGATAAACTGACTGTTGAATTTGGAACATTTATAACAGAATGATTGATAAAATCACAGCTTAAGTGGGACTTTCATAATGGTTCAGTATTTCATTTGACGAGACTGAAGCATTCCAGGATTTGTCTAGTAAACTTGTTACATAGGAAAACACATGAAGATTTTCCTAAAGGTTAATTTAGGCTTACTTATACTCTGAGTGTCATTTTGCAAAGACATTATTAGAAACCTGCGTATTTTGTATAAAAATGGAGCATAATGGAGTTACCTGCAAATATGACTTGATGCAATGGAATTTTTCTACAGTCTGAAGATTTTAAATTGTAAGTTGAATTTTGTGGGAATTTAAAAAAAAAATATATTAATTCCACCCTCCCTTTGAAATAAAATCCCTGTTTTTTAATCTTCAGGAGATTTTAACTTTTGCTAATTGTATGAAAAGCAAGTACAAGTTGTCTTGTACTTGTGGCAATATGTTGTTATGACAACTGGAAGTTTCTTTGTGTAGAGATCTGGAAGAGATGATCATTTCTGGGACAAAGCAGACAACATTTTTCAACATTTTTAGTACTAAAGACACGTGCAAAGTTTCTGCATATCTAAAATTATGCCTTTTGATACATTAACAATAATATCTTCAGCAGATATCTACATTAGAAAAATCAAACAAGTATAAAGGTTTTCCACATTTTGAGATTCATAAGAAAGCTTTAAGTTATTAATGAAAAAAAGTAAATCTGATTTTTAAACAATATTGAGGTATATTTTAATTACAGTTAAGACTGATTCCAGAGCCTTTTATAGCCAGTGAGTAGAATCCAAGATTTTGGATTCTAGAATTTGTAAGAATAGTGATTCATTTCAAAGTACTCAGTTTGCCCTACAGATGTGTATGTCCCTCAGCTGAAACTCCACTCTTAAAATAGCTATATCCCAACTCTCCCAATGCCCATTCTTGTTCAGATATACTCTTCCCTCCTGCCCTTAATGAAAATTTTATCGCATCTTATCCACTTCTCGTCACACTTAATATAGTTAATTTTGAAGTGTTTTATGGGACCTTTCAGTTTTGCACTTCAATATATCCCTTTAAATAATACAGATGTTCCCCTCTGTGTTTCTTTTAGCGGACGGTTACACTTTTTTTTCTGTAATGGTTGCAAAATACAAATTTGCTTTTCATACAAGGTTGTCTAGTCCAGTGTTATCAGCAAGACAGTGTTAGCTTAAATTCTTCTCAGCATTGTTCTAGTTATTCTCCAGAAACTCTATCACATTTCCAAATTAATAGGAATAATTTCTATTTCTAGGATGCTAAATATTACATCCACCCTTTTTGTTTCCTTTCAGAACAAACAATTTCTAATGGAGCAGAGATTCAGTCAGTGTTGTCTGTATTCATTTTGCCTCACCAGATTCCACTTGAAAGGTTTCAGTCCTAAGGAAAATGCTCTAACTCTGTAGGATCCAGCTGTCTTCAGGACCAGTAGAATGAAAGTTCAGTTCTTTTATTTTAATGTGTGACTGTTAATGGGAATAAGTTAAAAGCTTAAAATGAGTTCTTCCTTTCTCAGTTGTTGGTAGTTCTGTATCATGCAATGACAAATCAAACGTTGAACCTGTCCTGTCACTGTTAAATCAGTCTGGATTCTTAACAAATGGCAGGTTTTATTAGCATGAAAAGAGGTGAAAAGGTACTGTGGTGTCTTACAGACCAAAGACATTTAAGAAACTCGTGCTTCTATGCAGGAATCTGCATAGCGGACAGTGCATCCATTTAAATTCCTCTAAATTCTCATTAATCTACTTTTCCAAAATGATGAGGAAAACATTATCTGTTTTACAACTACAGAGTGACCAAACACAATGCAACAAACTGCTGTGTCATCTTTCTAGTCAACAGTAGTAAGTCTGATTCCTTTAATTTACAACTGTATACTGGACAGAGCTGTGCTAGGCCTGTAAGAAGTGTGGAGCATTAAAAACATTTTTTACTATGAATCCTTCAGCACCCTGAAAACAGAGCTATTGTTCTCTGACAAATGCTACAGCTGCAGTAAAATTAGAGACAGCCACCCAATTAAAACGCAAGCTATATTTATAGCTTTAAAAATAAACTAAAAATTAAGGAAGAGAAAAATGTAAGCACAAAGTGTTTTTATGTACCAATTTTAAATTTCTTTTAAAGCAGTTCAACAGTCCATTTGACACAGGTCCTTACTGCATTCGGTACCATATTGTCAGAGGAACTTCCATTACTGTGTAAGCAGCCAAATTAGTAAGAATTGTAATCTGTTGGCTGTTGTGTTGTCAGCTCCCTACCAGTAGAAAATTGCACTCTGGACACATGTTGCTGTCTATATTTTTAAAGTATTTCAAAGAAATATAAAAGGTACTTGTAACATTAGATAATGAGATTTGGTTACCCTTAATTACCAAGGGACTTTTTCCCTTTCATTCTCCCATGAAGAGAAATTTTACTCTTGTTGAGAAAAGCCAGAGAAATGAAGCTGCAGAGTTAGACCAAGCTTCAAAGCATATATACCATAGTTTTTTCTCCATGTTGGAAGTTCTTAGCACTAAAAGCTTGTGATGTCACCTGCCTGAGAAATTTTTGTCCCCATTCAAGAAAGATAAAGCTTCCTACCTAACAGAAGGTAATAGCATTTGTGAATAACAGTTTCTTTATCAGATTTGTGTTTAGTGACCAACCGCGGCTGCGTACCTGTACTGTGAATGAGTCCTCAAAATGCTTCCTATCCTCTGCCAACATCATCTTTTTCTTGCTCAGTTTCTGCTTTAGCCAGCTGCTCCATGAGCTCTTCTTCACACGCTGTACCGTTTTTGTAGCCGTGCTGTAGGATGGGTAGAGCTGTAGGTCATCTGCATTACACTAACATTTGATTCTCTGTCTCCAGTTCACTTTGTAGTTGTTTGGTGAAAAGACAGTAAAATAATTGATCTTTCTGAGAATACACAGATGAAGAGTCTTAGTTTCTTCCACTGCTCCTTGAAAATCCGTATTTTTAGGGAAGTGTCAAATCCTTTGAGCCTAGTCTTTAAACCTGTCCTTCTTTGAGGTAGAATGTGTTATGTGGCTTTCCAAATTTGTTATGCTATTTTCCCTCTCCCTTTTCTCTTCTTATTTACCACCCCTATTATTATTATTATTATTATTATTATTATTATTATTATTATTATTATTATTATTATTAAAAAGAGGGTGAAAAATATAAGGAAATTTAAGACAGTAGACAGGAAAAGTGAGTGGAAGAATGGAATTAGTTTCTCATGGAATAAAAATACGCTTCCTTTTTCTTCAGGGGGAATGAAAATATTTCCCACCCATTAATTAAACTATATTTTAAAATTAATGATATTTTATATACCAGTTTATTTTACTTTAATCCATTCCTAAATTGATACTGGATGCCACAGTCTGCAAGGCCTTGCTGTCTCTGGAGCCATATACTGTCCCTTTCTGATGTGATACCACCTTACTGGTGAATTAAAGCTACCCAAAGACCTCCCCATTGGTGCTTCCAGGAGTATTGAAGAGATCTTTCAGTACAGCTCTGTTTTTCTTGTTATCTTTTTTTATATCTGCAGGAATATGTAATTCTGCTAATTAAATGTTAAACATAGAAGAAAGTGTAAGACTGTAAGGTAAGTCTTTGTTAAACGTATAAGCCACAAAGGAATAAGATGTTGCTATGATATTCTCTCTTTTTTTTTTTTTTCCTCCGTGTCCAGTGAGTTTATTCAAATTAGTGAATTATGTCTTAGGCTAAGTTGTTCAAGAGCATAATACAAAAATTCACAGTTCTTTGTAGCAGGTCAAATCCCTAGGTACTTTGACTTTCATAAGAACGATTGACCTGTGGTAGGTTTGTGGGATTTCATCAGATAATTCTTTTGCAAGATTAGGAAATCACGAAGTTTAAGGAACGGGTGAGCTTTTTCACCTAGGCAATGCTATCTCCTTAATCATGAAGTCACCATTTCCCCTTGAAGGCCTCCCAAATGCAGTTCTCTTCCTCTTTCTCACCCTAGCAGTCTGCCTCAGAAATAGTTACCAATGATTGCCTACTCTAGTTGATAAATAGAAATAGCTGTGGAAATGATCTAAGCATGTTAGTGTGATTACTACTCACTGATGTCTCCTTTTGTCTTGTAGGGATGGTACCATAAATTTTACTGTTTACGGATCTTGTTATAACTATGCTGTGTTTTCCTGAGATTTTGGGAAAGGCTGTGGGATGTCAGCCTAAATCTCTCCTTTACTGGCTTCTAATTTATTAGGCTCTTCAGAGCTGGCCCTTGGGAAGCTTAATGTTGCTTGCAAAAGGATATGTTATTGTTCACCATAACTGTAACGTGGTAATTTTGTTTTCTCTGTTTCCGTTCTTTATCTCTCCACATGCATAATCTGCCAAAAACTTTCTATTTCTATTACACAGTAAATAAAGAAATGGTTGTTCCAGTTCCATGCTTCAATATGTCCTGGAAAAGTTTGCTTAAAAAAAGCTTGCCTGCATATAAATTAGTTGGGTTGGCAGTATGTTTTAAAATTTATTGTTATGGGTAATTTGAAAATAACTGAAAGGAATACATGGTAATTTTTTGACTGCTGTTGTCATGGGTTTCTGTGGGGTGGATAACTTGAGCAGGAGGGAAGTATTTATGTAGTTTTCTGTGGAAGTTAACTAAACAGTTTGATTTCTTTTTTCAAAATATTTTTCCCCACATAAAAATATGATAAATAATGTTTTTGGAGGTATAGGATATGTTTGTGCTAAATGTTTCCAGGGTATTAGTACTGGAGCTGTAATGTCTCAGACACAGCTACAATACAGTTCTGCTGAGTCCTGCAAACCTGCATGTTTGCAATGAGTTGCATGTCACGGGAATAGATGCTGAGCAGCTACGACTAAACGAGAAAAAAAAAATGTTTGTTTGCATTTGGTTATGTGTGTGTTTGCATACCAAATGTAAAGGTAGCCCTGTGCATTGCCTGTTCCTAACTCCTTTGTATTACAATTGCAATTTCAGCATGAAGAAAAATATTGTTATTTATTTTCCTTCCACACCCATAGTCCCACCTAATTTTAATATATTAAAGAGACATGTCCATCAGAGCTGTTTAAATACTCTTGCAGAAGCATGCTACAGTATGTGGTGTTTGTTTTGGAAAATGTCGTGCATTCATGTTATTTTTCTCACAAACAATTATTTCATCTATGTCGTGTTTAACAATGTTTGACTAATACTTTGTATAATTAGGCAAAGTCATCCACTATATATATTTTACTTCATCATTTAATACAAACATGAGGTAGGCTTAAAGAGTACATATTAGCTTTATTAATATTAATGCCACTATCTGAATTTTTCCTTTCTTGAAGATATAAATTATTTTGCTAATTTCATACTTAATGGCCAGTAGCATATTCAGAATACATATTCCAGTTCTGATGAGATCAAATAGACATGTTCCATGATGTGCATTATGCAAATGAAAGATACATAACTCATTTAAAAAAAACCTATAATGACAGTCAATTATAAATCATTTCATTAGCTTTTCAGCACTGCAGCTTTTGGAAGCTTCATCCATATAATTTGCTGTCTTGTACCTTAATGTATTAACTCCTTTTAAAGACAGTAATGTCTGCCAAATGAAACAACAGAGCATTTTAATTCATGTTTAAAGCAGGCATAGAGCTGTCATATTGCAGCAACACTAATTCAATGCTGAAGACTTCTTTACTACCAGGTATGCATTTTAAATGAAAAAAACAAACATGCTGTTATGAGAAGGCAATACTCACTTGAGGAGGATTCTGCAAGCTCTGTTCTGCTAGTCCACAGACTGAAATGATGGAGCCAGATTTAGAAGTAGCTTATTAGGTGCATGCTGCTTCAACAGTTACAGCTTTTCTTTTTTTTTAACTGAAAGATGGAATCGTTTTCTTTTAATGAAGCCAGCATAAAATGATATGCTGTCCATGTTGCTATGAGAGACTAAACTTGCAGAGCAAAGTCAAGCAATTTCAGAATAACTTATCAAGGGTCATTCCCTATCAACTTGCCACTGCTTTTCCGTGTAGTCACAAACTTTAACAGCATCAAGGAAGATCATAGCATGTCACAAATGCAGGAAATTACTAGTTAGTCATGTTCACTTGAGACTGAAAGTGATTGAGTCAGTATTGTTTGTGAATATAAGCAGAAAACTGGGTAAAGCCAAAATCTTTCAAATTGGAATACCCACTGAATTCTCTTAAGAGGGGACAAGGCTTTGATTACACTCAATCTACAGTACCTGCTACTATCCTATGCTCTGGTGTTTGTATGTTATGTCTAGAGCTCCAACCCTGAGAAAAGAGTGTAGGAACCACACCCAAGGGAACACACAAATGTGAAAAATGTTGTATTTTGTTTTGCCTTTCATATTTTGTGAGAAAAAGTATTTGGCATCACATTTTTTGTGTGTACACAAACCATTACAAATATAAAGACATGCAATTATGGTTATAAAATGATCCACATATATCTATATATTTACTGTATAAAACCACACACAGTATTGGAGTTTTAGTGATGTCAAAACATTGCAATTATAAAGATATGTAATTATGGTTTTAAAATGATCCATATGTATCTGTATATTTATTATATAGAACCATACACAATTTTGGAGTTTTAACGATGCCACCATTTTAAGTATTTAACTCTTTTTGTTAGAAGTCTGCCTGTGGAAAGCCCATCACAAATATGTACATGATGGCCCAATAGTGAATTATATCTGCAGCACTGCATTGCATATATAAATTTAGCCCTGCATTTTGAAACATTCAATTTTGTCTTTTGCCCAAGGATGCTTTCAGATAGAGAGAGACCTCTGATTTGTTTGTCAATTGGAAATTACTCTAAGTAGTCATGTTTTGGCTTATCCTCATTTAGTTTGCCCAAAAGACTGGATCTTTCATCTCTAATGTGGAAACAGGTGAACTGTGCTATCACTCATGCTCTGCATCATTACCTTGCCAGCCTGAGGTGGGAGATGGCCAGTGGTAGCCACACCCCTATGCCTTGACTTGGAAAAAAAAGAGGTGTCAGGGGATAGGGAAGGAGAACTGGTTACAGTAAGTTATTGCACTTCTACTCTTGAGTTCCTATCTGCATCCCAGTCAGAGTGGGCTTGCTCAGGAGCTTCCTCTTACAGCTGTCAGGAGATTTGGGTTTATTCCCACTAAGTTTTGATCATTGAACAATGTGCAAGAACTTGGATGTTCAAGGAGGCAGATCTTCACAGCATCCCAGGGGCAAACTTAACAGCAGCACCTTCCTTCCACTAGAACAAAAAACAGACCTTGCTTCTTGAAAGACCATGATTAATGCCTCTGGACTGACACTGAACTCAAAACTGAGAAGAAAGTTCTGGAACCCATCACTCATTGCTTCTAACAGCTGCAAGGTACAGAAATTGAGCAGAGATTTGTAGCTCATGACTGCTGGTGTCTTCATGAGTAGAATGACTCCTGTAACCATAGCATCTTGTAACTGCATCCCTACTTGTGTTCCCATTTGCTTTAACTATGATATGGAAAATGGCTGCTCTTTATTCTGTTTGGCTTTGTGATTTTTTTGGGGGTTGTGTGCGGGGGGGAAGGTGGTGGTGGGTGGTGGTAGTTTGGTTAGTTGGTTGGTTTGTTTTTTGGTTTAGTTTTTTTTTTTCAAAGCAGCAGGACCGCTGCATGGCTCTGTAACTAGTTTTTCCAAAATAAGATCTTTTGACTAGCAAATTCTTCTCCTCAAGCTCCTTTATATCTGAGAAGCAGACTGGTGAGTTCAAGCCAAATGCAAATAGGTAGTCATTATATGCCAAGACCTCCATGTATGGGAAAGGGAGAAAGACCATTGCATTTCTTTTGAGAAATGGCATTTTTTCCATTGTGACTTGGCATGAGAGGAAAGGAAATTACTTCATTTGCAGACTTTGCTTTAGCCACTGACATGCCTTCAACTGGGAGATCAAAGATCTAAAATGTTGGTCAGCCCTTTGTGCATACCTCTTTTTCCTTTGGATCTTGCAGGTTTAAAAATGTTTTTCCAGGTGTTAGTGGTCAGCTCCAACTTAGTCCAATGGAATCCCTGTTCCAGTTTCCAAATGCAAGTAGGGCAAGGCAGAGGAACTCTTCATTGAACAAAACTTCTGTCATGAACTACAAATAACTTTTTTCCCTACCTCCTTATCAGTTTCTCTATCTTCTTGGTTTGTTTTTCCTTTTGCACACTCTGCTGTGCTGTACCAAACAAGTCTTTCAATTCCTGTCTCTCTTTGAGCAGAGCTTTCTCCTTAATCCATAATCCTATTGTGAAGTCCTGTATAGGACACCTGAAGCTTCTCAGAAGGAATGGCTGGGACAACCACTGAACTTGGAGAACGATACATGATTTATGATCACTAGCCTGGCTGAGAAACATGATCGATTCTAAGTATATCTTACAGAACACTGCTATTTAACCACTCATTCTTTCTCTTTTTAATTTTTTTTTTTTCCACCTTCCTCTTTTCTCAGTAAAATTATTGCTAACAATAACCCCAGCAGCGGTAGGAAAAGAAAAGAAAGCACAGTCAAGGCTCAAATTTGCATTTCAGTAGTAATGTGACTGGAATCTTTGGTCTTGCCCTTTTATGGGATTTGAACTGAATATTTTAAAACTCATCCAATGTGAGGGGCACAGGTCTCAGAATGGTGAGAGAAAAAATGCAGTGAAGCAGATATTTTTAAAAGTGATAGGCAAAAGCAAAAGTCTAGGGCAAGACTGACACCAGTGTTCAGTTGGTCATTGATTGTATAACTTAGCTTGTTGGTAACTTTATATGGACAACATTTTTATTGCATCAAAGAGAAAAAGGATTAAATCTTCCAATACATTCCAGCTCAACTTGAATGAATAGCAGAGATTGCCACAGAAATACTGTTGGGCAACTTCAAGTGTTTTCTAAGTGTTTATGAAGAGTGCATCTATATTGATCTCGGGAAAAACATGTGAAAAAAGTCACAATACTTTAACGATAATAGAAGCTTTGGAAAGTTTAGTGTCTACTGTTGTTATCTTCTTTCAGTGTCACCTTCTTTCAACATCGTGTTTTAAATTCTTGTTATAAATACTCTCATCACCTCAAATCTAGATATAGAATAACCAAAGTTAGAAGCTGGAAAACTGCCCAACACAAAATAAAACATAACTCAAAAAAAGACAGTAGTTTTCACTGGAAAATATTGTTATAGAATGTGATAAATTCTTGAAAATTTGGAATTTTTACTAAATTCCACAGAATCCCAGAATGCATTGGGTTGGAAAGGACCTTAAGGTACACCTTCTACTAGACCAAGTTGCTCAGAGTGCCATCCAAACTGGCCTTGGACACTTGCAGGGATGGGACATCCACAGCCTCTCTGGGCAACCTATTCCAGTTTCTCACCAACCTCATAGTAAAGAATTTCCTCCCAATATCTAATTCAAACCTGCCCTCTGCTATAAGTGTATAAACACACATATATAAATGCAGATACATATACGTGTATCTTGATTTGGAAGGAAATTTATGCTTTAATGGGAAAAATTAAAAACTCCCCTTTTTCATTTGCTTTCTTCCAATCAAGTTATTGCTAAGAGCAAGGCTGCAGTAAGAATATGGATACTGTGTCTGAATGGTATCTCATGGTTTTAAAAGGAGCCTGCATTGTGCTGTCCAGGCATTTTATTTCCTTCCCATATTGAGAGCCTGGAAATGTGTCCTTTAAAAATTTTTCACTGCTATGCCATAGGAAGAATGCCACAAACACAGTAAAGTGGAATGGCCACTTGTCTTTGAATATAGGGTTTTTCATTAAAGTGACCAGCCATTATGGTTAATTCAAGATCTTTAATTTGTCTAGTTTATACTCCCTTCACGGAATGATGTAAGCAGGGAATTTGGAGAAAAAAGCTTACTCAGTCCTTGTCTGTGGGAAGTATTTTCTAATGTTAAGACGCAAAATAACTGAAGGGGCTTGAGAATGGGCATCAGAATCCTTCCTTGACAGTCCAATGACAGTTGTGCAAAATTTCACAGCCCCCAGACCTTAACAGGGAGAGAGAGAGAGAGAGGGCATTGATGTTCCTTTGCTGACTCAAAATCTACAGAGGAATATTGTCAGGGTGCAGTCAGAGCTGGGGGCTCCCAGAGGCAAAGAGCCACAGGGGCTTCCCAGGTGCTGGTGGGGCAGGGTCCTTGACTGCTAGAGCCATGTGTTTGTCCTGTAGTGTCTGTCTATGGTCACCCCTGGGGAAAGTCATACACTGTTGGTGACTGGAGTGGCTTGTTAATAACAGAAGACTTAGGAAGGATTGGTCCTGCAAATGCTTTGTATTGGTGCAGCAGGACTTCTGGACAAACATAAAGTTATCCCTTAAAATTGAAGATCTGGATATTTGCTGAGTTCAACCTCAGTCTACAAATAACCTCAACCGCTCTGAACCTGCATTTCTGAAGAAAAAATAAAAATGCCCAACTAATATCCTGAAGACCTAAGTTGTAACTTGTCTGGGGGGTTATTCAGCCCTCTAAGTCCTCTGAGATTGTTCAGCAAAAACAGTGTGTCTCATCTGGCTGCAGTACTTATCACTGTCACGTGTAATCAAATATGGGGAGAGAAGAGAGAGGATAACCTTGCAAGAGGGGTTTGCTGCAAATTCAGGTAATAGAAAGCAAGTTCCCCTTCGTGTGTGCACTAATCTTTTCTCCCACCACATTTATCATTCTCCACACATAGCCTGCTATCTGCACATCAGTCACGCTCAACTTTCAGCAGCCTGGCTATTGCACACCTACGCACAGATTCCCACAGTCTTCATTCATTTCAGATCTGTGTCATCATCTAAACACCTCTATGGAAACCATGGCATACACAGAAAATTAATGTTGTTAATGAGAGTGTTTGTGAAGAGTCCACTCTTTTGCTGGGAGATTGAAATTCTGGACACTTGTAGGATACCCTTTGTGTTCCAGTAAACTTCTCCTCTTCTATTATTAAAAAAAAAAAAAAAAAAGGGAAAAAAAAAGAAGGCAATGCCAATGTCATATATAACGACTTTTGAGGAATACAAACTTTATTTTTGTCTAAAGTATAAGAATTTGATGGTGTCAAGCTAAGAACATTATTAAAAGTAGGGAATATAATACCACTCTGCTGAAGGTATTGACTTCGATATAGTTTGGAGCAGAAAATACTTAACCTTGGGTCAGCACTGCTAAGGACATGACCTGTTACAGTCTCTACCTTTAAAATTCATGTGTATTTTTTTTAACTCTGGAAATAAAGCTACTAAGTTAGAATGCTTTTGGAATTCATGAGGTATTTTTGTATCTCCTTCTTTTCAGCTGTTGCTCTGAGTCTTTATAGATTTTCAACAGGATAGTATTCTTTATACCATCTGTAATCATCATTTTTCCAGTATGTTGCCAATGTTGCTTCTCTAGTTATTTCTCCTACAATTGCTCCAAGAAGATGTAGGGAAGGTAAAACAGAAAAATCAAACTCCAGATGCCAAAATGATTTGCGAAAACCCATATGTCTGTTAAGCTCTATTTAGACAACTTTTTGCTAAGTATATTTGCTGTACATTGTTAAATTTGACTCGCTTGGAAATTAACCTCTTTTTCAGACCCTTCAAGGTAGCAAAGAGGCAACTATGGCCCTATATCATGCTAGCTAATGTAAGAAAACAGGCTTTTCAAACAATAAACATCTGTCTTGTTTCTAGAGAAGAGAATGAGAGTAACTTCTTAGAACCACCATTGTACAGTTTTTCTAACTGGTCTTTCTTAATCTTTAGCAAAAGTAGGAATAGAAATGAAATAGTAAATAGTATAGAGTATTATAAGGCATTATAGGTAAGAAAGATTTCTCATGATTTAGATATAATATTGTCACTTCTTATTATGAAGGCGTTGATTGACTAGTTCCAAAATAATTTTTCTTGCTCGAATGATGAGGAAATATTGGTTGCTTTAGGGTGCTTGTTTCATCCCATGACATAATAAGGCTGTTGTTTTAGAGCCTCACTTTGAACAGCTTGCTTTGTTTGGGAATATGAAGAGCAAATAGATATTTCTAACTTACCCCCATGTAACCCTAACCTCATCCAGAACCCAAGAATATCCTTCAACTCTGAAAACTGAAAATTGTGTTTCAAGGCAGGTGTCATTAACATACTGCTAATGAGACATAACATCCCATTCTACCATATAGTATGGCAGTTACAGGGTGGTAATAATGTGGGCTGTTTTCTTTGCTGAAATGTAGTGTTTCTCTTCGAGGGACTGATGGATAGTTTCTGCCAACAAAGAACACCATAATCCCTCACTGGCCAAATGGCAACAGCACAGGATCAGCATTCTTAAGGTAATTCTTACTGGAAAAATACATTTTCAACTGTTTATGCCATCTATCAGCCCATATTAATAATTTCTCTGTCTTATAAAATGTACTATGGTTTAAATAATCAACAATTTATTTAGACTACAGATAATGGAGTCATGTGATTCCTAGATTTCATTTACAGCAAGAGGAAGCTGTGCACTACCAAAAATACCTGCAAATGTTTCAACTGCAAAGATACAGAAGTAAGAAACCCCAAAACAAAGACCCAACATTTATTTCAAACTTTAATTAATTTGTATCATTCCTCACTCATAAAATGAGTTTTCAGTAGCTGGAAATGATGGCTTGTTCATATTGCAATTTGCAGTTTAAAGATGTTTCAGGACATGATGTAAGCAGCAAGACCCCTCAAAAATATGATCCAGCTCCAAACAGGCTTAATGTGTTGGAAAGTGCTGATCCAGACTAAACCAAATCACTCTTGAATCTATTTGATTCTGCTGAGGAAAAATAATAGTATCTGCTGGAATAATGATTGAACTCAAAAATGTAAATTCTAGGTGGCCCCCTCTAGGTGCGTAGATATTACAGCTACTTTTAACAAGTTTTTAGCAGGTTTCTGGAAATGAGTAGGCTCAAAATTTCATCATCCAAATGGTAATGTTTGGATTAATTTTCCGTTATTGATCATCCCAAAAATTCCTGGAGCTTCAGACATTTAGCCTGAATTTGTCATTAAACTGACAGATTCCTATTTAGGATTGTTACATAAGAACACTGCTGGATAGCCCTGATGCTGTATCAGAAATCTACCAGATAGTGCTGTGTTTCAACACAACATGGTTTTTGGCTAAGTTGTGCTTTACACAATAGTCTGTATTTCATGTCTTAACTGCTGAAGAATTACTCTGTTACTGCTTCTGTCCTGGATGAATTTCCCTGAAGAAATACATAGTTTAAAGAGGTTTTCTTCTGTTAAAATATCTTTTATTTCTGGCAGCTTACTCTGCCAAATCATCTCTTACGTCTTTGCTGTCAAGGGGATTATAATGATTTAGGCTGCATTAAAAGACACAGAATAGAAACTTACAATCAGTCTGGCAAAAATATTCAGATAGTGATGACGGATTGCAGGAATAAATAGTGGACCAACAGAACAGCAACTGTCATTATTGTATTATCTATATCTTTTGCTGTATGTGATGCTTTCTCTTACCTTCCCTCTTGTGAATCATAAGGATTGTATTTGAGTATTCATTTTTTTTTGCTCAATAGAATTGTGAATCAAAGTGTTTCTCAGAGGAGAAAATTTGTTTATGGGGGAAGTTGGATTTGCACTTTGATACAGTATATTGCTCCAGGATTTTGAGAGCTGGTATGCTCAGTCCACATTCCTACTAGGAAAAGTAAAATGAATCTTCTATTGTTATTGTTACAAGGTTGGATAAAATTATATTTTACAGGGAATTTGTGGGATATGCACATCTGGGGCCTTTTATTCCTGCAGAATATTTTGTGATTCTTGAGTTTTAGAGAGAACAAAGGAGAAAGCTGAGGAATAGGAGCGTGTCTACAAAGTTCAGAGCAGCCATTTTAAGAGCTCCCAGGAATTTTCTAAGCATGTTATATGAGATATATATATGGTAGTTAAGTATACTAGCATTGTATCAAATCCTAGAATGAAAAGAAATGGCTGTCTGTTATAAATGAACTACCTTCAGAATTGTAAAAATTGCCTTAATAATATAGTAGACCACAGCCTAAGAGGGACAATCTGGTAGATAGAAGGAATTGCTTAGAGTAATTATCACATGTGGGATGAAATTTTGTATTAAAGAAGAAGGAAAGCAGGAAGGGTGAATTCATGACGTTAATGAATTAAGAAAATAGATAAATTCTTATCCAGTCTAGCATGCTTACCATATAGAAATACTGATGTTTTCAGGCAACTTGCATGAGTTGTTTTGCTGATCTGAATGCAAATTTAAGTATTTCAGGCAGTTTTATGACATTAGAGGATGATAATTTTCAGAAGTGCTCAATGTCACTGCCACTGAAAATTCAATCAAATCCCTGAGGAATAAATGTGGTAGTACTCAAGCATCCAGCACTATGACTTTTTGAGACCCGCTAATACACAGAACAAGATGAGTTGTGATTGTGTTTGCTGATTTGAAGCATCAATGGTTTTCTCAGGGGACAGTAGCTCTCCTTGTTTTAGCAATGTCTTTGGGCTTGGCCTCCTCAGCCTTCAAGGAGGGGTTGTTTATCAGAGAGCTCCTGGGCCACAAGGACCATACCAGATCCTTTTATCTCACTCCTTTGCTTGCATATCTGATTTGACCAGTAGTTTTCTGCTAAAATCTATTACCATGTTTTCCATACTTCAACAGTACTCTGGTTTGATATGTGTTCAGAGAGGAGAAACAAGCAAAAATTTGCTGAACGCCTGAAGTCTGCAGGTCTGAGTTATGCTCCACAAGCCTCTGAGTGACACAGACTCAGCTCTAGCAGATCCATGAGGAGCTATTCAAAGACATAGCCCCCACTGGAAACTTTTTGGAAAATTATATATCCCACATGAAAGGAATATATATCTCACATAGAATCTTGTACCACATCAAAATAGGCTGCTCTGGAGGAAGGCAAAGTACTTTCCTTCCTGTCTCATATTTTCTCCAATTGAAGATATTCAGATCCTATATCCTGATAACCAATCATGCTAATAACTTTATAATAAAATACAAGGGCTGCATATGAGGTACTTTATCAAGTCAATTGCTGCAAACAAGGAGATGAAATATTTTCCCAAATGCTCCATAATATTTGCTCGGATTGGATTGTGGTAATAATGTATTTACAGTTACCTGTCAAATGGAGGATAAATAAATGCAGAACCAGCAGAATCAGAATTTGACAAGAATACAGGATATCTAGTTAATGAATTTTTATGTAGGTTAAAATACAGACAGAAATACACTAGTTGTAAAAGCTAAAGTACTATTCATCAGAGCAAAGTACTATATTTCATACATGTAATACATGATGTCAGGAAGACTGGTTCCTATTTTTCTCTGACCAAAAACTCTTAAGACTAGACCTACTGATAAACTTCAACTGTGGAAATTTAATTTTCTGTTCATAAGGCTTTCTCTTCATTTCCAGGCTAAGAGATTACTTTTGTCTGCTGCTTAGCTGGAAATTCTTATGCAGTGCTGTGCTGTGTAGCAGTTCCCACAGACTTTCCTGAGGTGCCTACTGTCAGTGGTGGATGAAATTATCTCTATGTAAAAGAAGTTTATAAAACGGCATGGATTCCCATTAATTACTTGAATGTCACCACAGTTCTCAGCGTGGTTTAAATATACACCTTGTTTCAAAGAAAGAAGAGGTGTAATTTTATCTGTGAAAGGCTTACATGAGTTAGCAACTAGCCACACATCATGCCTTTTGCCATTTATGCCTGTCCCACTGCTCTGCCTAAGATGGCTTGCCTAGTAGCTTCTCAGACAAAACATCTGGCTGGAAGCACAGTGCAGTGTAGCCTTCACTTCTGTGCTAATCATGCCTGTTTATGAGGCAGTGTTCTATTCCTCAGGGAGCACTTTTGAGGCCAAGCTTTTTCTCTTCCATATTAAGCATCGTTTAATAACTGCATTTTTGCTATTAATACCTCTATTTTGAAATACCTGGTTCACTGAACTAATCAAGGAGTCCTTTTTCCAGCACATAGTAAAGGTGCATTATACACTAGTTTTATCATAAAATAACTTACATTCCTCTTACATAACCAAAGCAAATTTTTGTTTTGAAATTTTTCTTGGACCACTGCAGCTCAACAGTTTTTGAGTCCAAGTCCACTAAAGTGATGAGCAAAACTACTCCTGGGATCGTGTCTGCAGACTCTGCTTTTGCAAGTTGGACAGACTATGTCTTTATACCAGTAAATTAACATTGCTAGCACTGAGGCTGACTGGCACAAAACAACTTTGTCCATACTGTTCATCTCAGTCTTCGAAATAGAAAAGTTATTTGTAGATTATAACTCAGAATGTTCCCTTGTCCATATTGATTCTTAGACTGTGCCCAGGATTTAGGAAAGGGCTAGTTGAGTCAAAACTGTGTCAGGCTATGATGTCATTATTATGATGTAGACAACTGTGTTTCATTGCCTAGGAATGTTTCTTCATACTGTTCACTAACCTGGATCTGGTCTACCAGGGCAGTTACACTTCTCATAACTGTTTATGAAAAAGCTGCAGGAGCTCAATTCTGTTACGTTTCTATTTCTTTGATTTTCACCTGTTTCAACTCAGCTAAGACAACAGCCCTAGTATTACCACTCTTTTAGTTCGTTGAACTATGCTGTTGCACCTGTTTCCATTATGTCTGCATCTTGAATAATCCAGTGAGCCTTGAATCATCCACTCCAGAGTCACAAAACAATTGTGGCTTGGGGCTGTTTCTCTTTTATTTTTACCTATCTGGTTTCACTTAACTTCAGTGCAACATAATGGTTCAACTAATATTTTTCATGAGTTCAATACAGAAACTCTTCCTGGGTAGCTGCTTCTTTTACCTAACCAGCATTCATCTATTCTATGAGGCTGATTTCCCAGAAATAGAACTAAGTTCATTTTTTTGTGATTTCTATTGCTCTTTTCCCCACCTCCCCACCTGTATTTTTACTCATCTGTTCTGCTCACTGCTTAGAACAAGTACAATCTAAAATCAGTATGCTGTTCTTTTATTCCTTAGTGCATAGATTTGGAATTCTAACTTTAGATATCTAAGCTTGAATATTGTGTCACCACATATAAATGTAATCCATACCTGGGAATAGGCTTGCACTAGGATTCACAAGTTTATCATTACTGATGATAAGTAAATCCCTCAAAACTCAGTCTGAATATTTAATTTTTTTAAAAAAAATTGCCATAATGTTTATCAAGTATTTTAACAGAAATTTCAGGAATGCTTTCTTGACTTACTGAATGAGAAAATGTATTATTTTATATAAAATGTAGTTTAAGAGTTAAGGCACTCTAGAATGTATGCTGTGCGCTACTCTGTACTCTGCGATTGTAACCTTTAGAAATCCTTACATATCAAAGCAAATAGCTCATAAAGAATACCTTTTCTTGCATAGCAACTTATGAAGATTAGGGACCAAATTTGGGGTTCAGTGTGTATTTGTAGTCATTGCATTGGTCATTCAAGAATTTTGGCCATTTCAAAAACATGGCATCAACTATGTTAATTAAAATGGTTTCAGCTGCACATTCTCCTTTTTTACAATCCTTTGGCACCAGTGAACAGTGTATTTTGAGTTCTTCTCAGATTCTCACTTTCACTTCCAAAATGTTGTTTTGGGGGTTGAAATGGAAAGAATGTTTACTGGAGCAGCTTCTGCCTTTGAAAGGAGGAAGTGGTATCATAGAATCAAACAGCCCGGACTGGAAGGGAACTCAAAAGCTCATCTGGTCCAACCTTTCATGTGGAGGGCAGCCTAGATGAGATTATCTAGGACCCTGTCCCATCACACCCTGAAAACCTCCAGTATCACCATGCCTAAAGTAATTTTCATAAGTAACTGAAAATAGTTGATTTTTTTTTAAAAGAATGCAGTGATTATTGCCATAAGTTTTCTCTATTCAGCAATTTATTTTTACAGGCTTTTTAAAGTGGAAAACAAACTTTAATTTGTAACAAAAAAGCAAATTTTTAGGAGTCTTGGATAACATTGTCAGAAAAGACATAATCTGTTTAAAGCCTGCAAAATAATCAATCAATCATTGCACCAAGGGATATGAGAAAAAATACAGTCAAAGCAGTAAATAATACTCTAATTTAGCTGGATGTATTAGACAAGCAGGATGAAATATTGACATCAATGAATTAGTTATTCTAAGGGGAGTCCTCATATTTCTTTAAAAATCCTAAAATGCTTAAAATGGTACAAAGCCTCTGTAGAGCTCAGTCTATGTCCTGACACCTTGTCAGGGACAAGTTTTTCCAGTGCTCAGCCCTCTCATAATAAGATTTTTTTTTTTATATGTTTAAAAGAACTTCTCTTTTTTTTCAATCTGTGCCCACAGCCTCTCATTCTGTCACTGTACCACTGAGAAGAGTCTGGCTCTATCTTCTTTACTACTCTCCATCTGTTTTTTTAGGCACATGAATAAGGTCCCCACCCTGAGCCTGTTCTCCAGGGTAAATAACCCCAGCTGACCCAGACTGTCTTCACTTGGCAGGTACTCCAAGCCTTTGATCATCTAATTGTTGCTTTCAACATCCATCACTGAACTCAGTACCCCAGGTGAGTCTCACCAGAGCTGAGGAGAGGGGACAAATCACTTCTGTTGACCTGCTGGCAATAGTCATCCTTCTCTACCAGGAACCTCAGGTCTTTGAAAATCTGCTTTCCAGCTTACTGGCACTCAGCCTCTACTAGAGCATGGGTTACTTCTCCACAGGTTCAGGAATTTGTTTGCATTTCCTTGCGTTGAACTTCATTCCTCTCTGTTCATTTCTCCAGCCTGTCAAGGTCTCCCTAAATGACAGCACAACCATTTAATGTATCAAATACCCCTTCCAGTTTTATATAATCTACAGACTTCCTGAGGGTGCACTCAGTAAAATCATCCAGGTCATTAATTAATGTGTCAAACATTATTCATGGTATGTATCCTTGAGATATAGAACTAATGACTTATTTTTTTTTAAAGAAAGAGATGACCGAGGTATTGTGCATGATAAAACGAACAGAAAGGATAAAGCAAAGGGAAGGACCAGTGGAATTCTGCCATTCTGCCTCTAAGGCTGCCTTTATTTAGCTCAGATAAATTGGTATTTCCTGTTTTGCCCTACTTCCTAAAAGATCCAAATCTTGTAAGGGTTTCAAGAAGTTGATAGAGAAGGGGAAAATGCAGAGTTTGCATGCATCTGCAACACATGGAAGAGCAGTTTCACCTAGTGTGGAAACTCTGTTTCAATCTCTTTTACTGCTAGTGACCAATAAACCAAGGTGCAGAGGGAAGTTGACAAGATTCATATATAGAATTTTTTCATAATCAGATCCTGACATCAAAATATGGGGTTTGATTTTGGATCACTTTTAGAGAATTGTTCTAATCAATTAATATAGGTAGTTCATGCATTATACTGAAATTGAATGAGAGGAACAGAGGTGCTCGCAACAAGTCAAAGTTGAATGTACTTATTTGTTACTTGATAAATGAATAAATGGTTTTCCAGCACAGCTTCTGAACTTTTAAGAAAGGTCAGTCACTCACTGCAAGGGAAATTGTCTTTCAATCAAATCCTCTGCCAGCTTTGGCTTGATTTATGTCTTATCATTGTAAGTACTGTCTGAAAATAAAAAACAACATAATGCCATAAAAGTATTATTGGAAAATAGAAAGTAACATCACTTCCATTACTGCTGACATGAAGCCAGACTGATCTGTGAATAAAAGTCCTGCAGATGATTGAAAGTTCACATTATGTTGTTGCCACCAAAGACAGGTTTCAAGATAGCATGTCTCTTTGTGGTTACTTACTTTATTTTCAGTGTTCTTGCAGAAAGTATTTTGTGATTCTGGGAAAAATTAAGGTTCATTATTGGCTTAAATACAAGCTAGAGTTGTGGAGATGCTTTTGGCAATGAGATAAGCCTCGAAGAGATTTGAAAGAGGGAAAAGGTGTTTCCCATATGGTTAAATAAGAAGCCCTTCCAAGGTTTAGAAGACAGAACGGAGAAAGAAGAGAGGATAAGACGGAAATAAAGGACACAACTGTGTAAATTAAAGGTGGTTTGGTGGATAAGGTGGCCTTTTGAATTGGTATGCGCTTTGCACTACTTAGTGTGTGAGCCTGGGAAAGCTAATCCATCCTTGGTACCTTGGCTATCTGTTTCCAAGTGTGTAATTACCTTACAAGGACAAAACCATGCCATGGATAGTAGAAAGCCCAGGAACTACAGAGGAATTGTAAGATTCCATGAGGCATGAGTTGGAAGAGTTATGACACACTGAGGGCAGGAAGATGCTGAGAGATGCTGTTCAGTATAAGAATGAAATCCAAACACATGTATGTATTCTGCTGCAGTCTATGGACCTCTACACTGCACAAGTGATTGGTATGATGCATCCAAACAGATTCTATTTAAAAATTAAAAAAAGGAATAGTAGGGATTAAAAATGCTGTACCATCATCTGAAATGGCCAATTTTCAGAGCTTTTTGTTTTTTAATTTCTTTTTTTAAAGAGGTCAGATTGGAAAGAAATATTCCTACCAATTCAAAGAAAATGCACTATTTTGAACAGTTGGCCATTTATTCAGCCTTGTACCTGGGCAGCATGGTACCTGACAATAATATGTTCTATAGAAGAGTGCAAATGCATTTTCAGAGCAAACTGCATCAGACAAAACTTCACTATATAATTACTAAAATGTGCTAAGGCTTCATACCCCAAAGCACCTCTGTCAGTCAACTGGTGTCATTGAGTGACTCTCAAGCATGTTGACTGAATATAATGAATAGTATAGTCACTGAAGATGTACACTCAGTCACTAATTCTTCATTATAGACACATATATTTTATTGAATGCTCTTATTCATAATCTAAAACATAGGTTTTGACTGAAGTTTACTACTTGGAACTCAAAGATTTTTTCCTTCTAAGATGTGGAATATTTTGATTGTTCCTTCCTATTAAGCTAAGACAAAAGGCCTTACCTGTCAGCTTTCTGTTCATATGATCATTACTAATTCTGTTTTACAGATGACACAAGATCCCTGGCTCATGTTTATACAGTGCTTTATAATTTGTTGCTCCAAAATACTATTCAGCAATAAACAGGATTATCAATGTCAGATCTGCCAGCAAGCTGCTGTAAGATTGTTTGAGTGTCCCAAGAATTGCACAATCCTGTCTTTTTATTCTGAAACACAAGGAGAATAAAGGTGCAGAATAAAAGGCCTACACATGGCTTCTTGTACGACAACCAAGTACTGGCAGTATAGTAAAACTCCTTTGTTTTGTGACTTTGGAAGAAAAAAAAGGAGCCTGCCATGTTTAAAATCACTTTCAAATACACAACTTGTCTTTCTTCCACTATTTATTCAGAAGAAATTTCCAGTGTGTTTGGGAATATGATTGAAACTGATGAGCAAGAGTGGCTGTATACTGAAAAACAGGTTACTGACACTTAGCTTCAGACATGGATAATTCTTATACCCACTGAGCTGCTTGTACAAATTCTGATAGGGAATCTGACATGGGACTGATGTCTATGCAGCGACAGGAGGAGATAAGAAACCGTGGTATAGTAAATTTGACTTCTGAACTGGAATTCATTGGAATTAATACAACATTTAAAAATCTTACTTTACTGAATTGGAGTTTTACCAATCAAAAACCAGAAAATAGTTCTGCATACATGGTATATATGTGCATGTCAAGACTGCTGGTATTTTTACTATGTGTCTTCCTTCTTAATACGCCTAGCAATAGTATAGGAAGCAACTATGGAGATGGAAGGAAAAGAAAATTTTCTGCATCTTCTGTGCCTACAGTTCATGGGATTTTCTTGCTTGCTAGCATGGAAAGAATTTGAGAGTAGAGTCTTTTTTGCTAAGGTATTAATTTTAAACATCAGAGTAACCCAAACTGAAATGTTATGTTTGGATTGTATATATTAAATGATAACATGGGAAGAACTGGTGATAGATTATTTAGCCAGGGACTGGTTTTACCAGTTCATTGCAAGATTTTACCAAAAGCAGATCTTCATGCTCTTCATTTGCATCTCAAAATTGTCATGTTTTACTTTTGCAAATTAAATGAGTGCATGGGAATATGAGTTTTGACATAACCCCTCAAATCAGAGGGTACAAGTAGTACTTTTTACACAGAATAAAAGTGGATCTAGCTGTTCAGATACCAAATTCAATGTTGAAACTAAGATACTTGCAGTGCTATCTTGTGGGTAACATGTTGTTGACCAAGAGATAAAATGGAAGCTGTGTTTTGCTCTGAGCATAAAAACTGAGTTTGTACACACTAAGGTAGAACTATTTCTAGTTTGCATGGATTGACACGGAAAGGCATTTTTGGTCTCTCTTTGCTATGGTGACTGCTAGAAGCTGAGAGGCTTAGGAAGGAATTTTTCTGTTAGAATCTATTCTGACAATGGAAAAACATCCTTATATAAACAACAACAATGTGCTGAAGAGACAGACTTTTTCTGTGTTGGGCTTTGTGTCACTACTGTGACACTCCTTAAAGACATTTCTTTAGCTTAACTGGGCCTTAGTGGTACTGGACAAAGGCAGCATTGATTTGTGTTATTCTTCTAGAGTTCTTCAATGTGCAGTCATCGAAGATACTGAAATCACACTGTACGGGTACGTTTTCATCCCCCATTCTTACTAATAAAATTCAAAAAATACCATCTGGAAATATTTTATCCAGTGATATAGCTGTATAAACTTCAAGCTTTAACTTTCATGGGAAAGGCCTTCCATGGATAAAGCCAGTGGCTATAGCCTACAGCAAAACCAGACTCTTTCTTTCCCTTACCCCCTCCAAACCTCTTCCTTCTAAAATGACAGAGGGGGAAGGGTATATAAATGAAAAGGATCATTGTATAGGCCTGAATTCCAGTCTTGGGGCTTTTTTTTTGGAAAGGTTTGGGAGACCCACATTTTTAAAGGGAAAAGAAAGCATTAAAAGTGGCCAAAACTTGTAATTCTAATGAAGTTGACATTCTAGAGTAACTAATTAGTGCCTTATTGTGCCTGGGCTGAATGGTCAACTACAAGTTAAGCAAAAGATCAGAAGCTATTGAAATGCAAACGTTTAGTCCTGCAATAGGGAACAAGAAGGGCAGGAGACATTTACACACCACAAGAGCCTTGCAAAGAGACATCTATTCAGAGCTCTGTGCTGGGGGACTGCATTAGTGATATGTTTGCTCTGCGTGGCTCAGAGCTGAAGCAGTGACTGTTACTTTCTGAAGTGAGGAGGATCATCTCCCGGGAGCAGGTAGTGCAGGAAACAGAAGCACTCAAGAAGGGACCTGGCAGCCAGCAGCATGAAGGCAGATCACCACGAGGTCCGTGGCAGCCTCAGTTAAACTTTGTTGACAGGCAAGACCTGACAGCCCTCAGCCATGAAGTAGGCTTTACCTAAGACTAAAAACAAGCAGCTGGCCTTCACAGAGGTAAGAGACTGTAATTAGCATTGGTTACACGATAGAACGGTTCCCCTGCTAATCTACCGTGTGGGGCTGTCTTATCTTCTTTTAATAAGATATTGTGAAGGCAATTGATTAAGGTTTGCAAATGATGAAAATCAACTCATCAAACATCAGATTTAACTTCCTTTCACTGACTGAGAGGCTCGGGACAAAGTTTTATTGCAGACCTTTAAATCTGAACTTGGCCTTTGTTGATGCTACTTAAGACTTCTCCCGTGTTTGCCCTAACAAGGCGCTAGTGGTTATGCAGCTTGCTGGTAGGTTGGTGTAGGTACCAATTCAAAACACTAAGGCCTCTTAGGCTGATTGAAAAAACTTACAAAATTAAGAGTAAAATAGTGGTTTTTATTTAATGCAAGTGTTTTGTTGAAATGATTTGTTTACAGGCACATAGAAGTAGAAATGGAGGAATAGATTTATGGGAACGCTAAAAGAGGAAGTGCTCTATCAAACCTTTTCCCTATTAGCTGCCCTAGGTTTTAAGACTTGAGGGAGCTAGAGGCAAGTCTTTCTTCTTACCTGAGCTGTCCAGGCTTCTCTCAGAGAGGTTCCCTAACAACCGTACCAGCATTTTTCAGAATATGGTTGCCCTTGATCTTTCCCATTCTTCTCACGTCCTCTAGGTTGAGGTTCAGTCCCACCTTTTGAGGTAAGTAGGCTGATGGTTAACTGTATCACAGTTCTGAGGTGGATTGACAGCTCTACAGTTGCAAAGAGTAGTGAGGGAGGTTTTCTTAAGAGAGTGAAAATGAGTCTCCAGCCTAGTGATTTGAGCTTTCACTAGGGGAACAAAAGATTTTGGTTTCTGTTTCTGATTACAAAAGCAAGTAAATGTTTTTTAGAAGTGGAAAAAGACCAGAAATAGGGATTGCAGACATACCCCCAAATAACTGCTGATTTTCATTTTACTTAGAGAAATATGGTAGTCAGGAGATTAGTCAGGAGATGTGGGTTCATCTGCCTATATCACCAAAGGGTACTGTGTGTCTCACACTCTACCAGAGCTGCAAAGGAAGGGCACAGTTGTTCTTCCTTTCTCTAGGGATGCTGGCTTTCTTAGTAGAACTGATGTTTTTAATTTAAACTGAATTGGAATATTTCCAGGGTAACTGCACTGTTAGTTGAGCATTCTGTTTTCCCTAAACAAACACATTAAGTGCCTCAGACTGGAAACAGTGCTATCCCTAGTGCTATCAACTTGTCCTCAAGAGCACATGTTTGACAGGAAGAGTCCTAATCTGTTCAGGTAGGCAATGGGAGAGCTATACCATGAATTGGACGCTAGAAGAAGAAGAATGCCTGCTCTTTATCCCATCCTCAGTAAAAAGGTAAGAGGTATGACAGAACGGAAGATGGAGATGCAACATGTGGATCAGGCTGTAAGAAGAAGCTGTCCTGCAGGCATTCATGATGAGCTAACTGTTCCAGCCAGGTATTCTTGGATGTGCAACCATTTTAGCTGGGTAAGAGCTGTCAGCCCTTCTTACAGACTGGATGAAGAGTCTGGATTTTACTGTTTGCAGCTGGTGTGCTCCATGATGTCTAATCCACTGCTGCTTCCCTTGGCTCAGAAGTGAGGGGAGGTAGCTGCTGCTGTAACCTGACTGTATCTGTGGAATTTTCTGCAAATATGAATTTATACACAATTGTTTATAAACCCTGTATATGCAACATATTCTTTTCTGCCTAGCAAAGTAAAAAAACCATTGCTCTGAATTCTTAAATTTCCAACAGAGTATCTCTTCAACTACTAAATTAAAACAATATCACTGGTATATGAGTGTTATTCTAATCAGCTGTTTAAAGGTTTCAGTTATCCACTGCTTCCCACTAGAGGGGTCATTAAAACCTTGACACTCTAGTGTTTAATTAACTTAGGCTTCCATTTAAGGCCATGTATTTCAACACTAGCAGCAAGTGATAGGTTTGCCTTAACACAGTATCATTACAGAATAAATTGCACTATGTACTTTCCTCAGTCCTAATAGTCTGGAATCTTTGAACTGAATTAACTCGACTGTAATTGCAGTGCTGTGGCAGAAACATTATGAAAACCAGAAGTTTTATATGGGCATTTATTTTGAAGAAAAATTCTGGTTATTTATATACCATTTTAAGGTAGAAAAATGGTGGTGGAACAATATAGCTCTTAATCTAATGTACTGTAGCCTAAACAATATCTGTTTAAAAACTAGAATTCTTTGGCTGGAAATCTTTATGGGCAGAACTGGTTCACTGGCTCTTCTGAAAGTTAATCAAGCTTTCAACTGTTTGTAATTAGAAGATAAGATTAGACTTTGGCTGAATGTTAAATTCTAGTTATTAAAGTCAATCTCAGGAAACAGAACACTCCTAAGAACAAACTTAAATTAAAAAAGAATTCTGAAACTTGTAAAATATTGATAGTGTTTCTAAGTTCTTGAACAGTGGTTTTAAATTTGATAGCAGTGCCTTTTTGGTCATAATGTGTGTTTTTCAATGCCTGAAACACAACAGAAATTTAGCCAAGGCACAGTCTAAAAGTAATTGAAGTTGGTACATGCTCAAGAGAGGCTTCAGTTTTACTGGTTACATCGAAATATTCCATCATAATTGAACACAGTCAGGCTCATGCTACAGAAATAATGTGAACTTGATCTGTAATACCTGTTCTGAACCAGGATAAATATGGACATTAAAGCAAGGAAGCCATCTATCTTTTTTCTCATCTTCTGTAACATCTGTGCCCACATCTGGTGAAAGGGAAGGAGGAAGAATACCTGATGCAAAAGCTGGGAAAGATGGGGACAAAGATTCTATTGAGAGTTGGATGTTGAAGGAAGTGAAACGGGAATTAATTGAAGTTGAAAAGATTAACTGAAAAAAAAGAAGCAGATATGGAGTGGTTGACCGGAGATAAAGAATTAAGAACACAGACAAGCTAAGGATAGCTAAGAAAGTGTAGTTTGCACATGGAGCTAGTGGGGCATGTTATAACTATTGGTAAAAGAGGGCTGATGTAGGGAAGAGAATCACGAAGAAAGGATTTTGAATATTTTTGCAAACTGAAATAGAAAATAGTAGTATAGTAAAGGAAAATGTGCCTACTTATTCTATCATGTCTCTTTTGAGATATCAGAACTTTAAGCATGGTTATAATTGTATAGCTCTCTAGGTTTAGCTTTCACTGATTTCAACCACATCTGCAACATTCAAATACACCTGTAAATCCAACCCTATAATGTCCATCTGGATATATGGAAAATGAGGCATGTAGAGGTCCTATGTTTCATAGGACTGTGTTATGACAGAGGTTTTAATGACATGATCACATATATTTATTTATACCAGGAAACAGTTCTGCCAATACTGTCTTATGGACTTTGTGATTTTGGTGTTCATGTGGGCATGTACAAATATGTTTATTCCTTGCATCAAAACCTTTTAACAACCAGTGTGGGTAGCTTAATTTGCCCTATAGTATTGCTGTATTGTGAATATAAACTATTGTCATAACGACTGCTCCTGAGCTGTGCTGGAATTAACCTCCCCTGTTAGCGTGGTCACTTTATGATCTCCACTACAGCATAAGTACCACTATGCTTCCTGCTAAATTTGTGGAAAAGAACTATATCCACAATACATAGCCAAAGAAGTATTTCTTGGTCTCATGTCATAAGTTGCCTCTTGGAGAACCCTGCCTCTCCACTACAGTAATAGAAGAGCCCAGGCTCTTCCTTGAAACACAGAATTTCTTCCTGGCGTGAGCAGGAGGCACAGGATGACAGAGCTCAGCTCCCCAAAAAGAAGGGACTCGTTTTTGCTCTGTCTGAGGAAAAGTGAGGCATAGCTGGCAACCTCTTATGACATAGAGGAGAAGATAAGAGACTTTTTCTAATCAAGCCTTGATGCTAGTTTTTCTGTTTTTGAAACAGGCTTATTCCAGTTCTTGAGTTCAAAACAAAGCTGGGATTCTGTGAAGCTAAATGGATTATATTGTCACAACCTCCTGTTCTAGCAGCATAACTCCTGGAACAGATTTTCATTATTTGATCTGAGATAATGACATCAGCTTATTACTCCTGTGTAGCAGTTCTCCATGTCTCTGACTTCAATCTTTAACATTTCCAAAGAACACTTAAACCACTTGGTTTACAATAATTTTTTTTTTAATCTAGACTCTTACAGATAAGATTTTTATTTTTCCCTGAGAACAGTACAGACAGAATCATAGTTCCAAAAGCTAATAATCGCTGAAGGCTTTAACCACATTTATCCTTTGGAACATTAGTTGTTTCTTTCTCAGTGTCTCAGATTTCTCATTGACACTTCTAGGTCATGCTAAACTGATTTTTTTAGCCTGTACCTTTTTCCCAAGCTTTCTCTTATCATTTTGAAACTCCTATAATTAAAGGAAATCCTGATTCTCTGACCAGTATTTTCTCCAGCATAATCATTTGAATTTGTAAAATCCCAGTGAGCAAGTTAAACATTACAATTAGGGCAGCAGAGAAAATGGCTTGTTATATGTCTGTTCTTCTTCCTACACTTCCCCCCCCAAAAAATGATATGACTTTCACAAGACTATACTATGGGCTGAACCATCTGCAGTCTTTTTCTGCTAGTTCCTAGGCCATTTCAATTGACTAAATTAACTTGGTTTTATCTGAATTTTGTTTCTGTATTCTGGAATCTGTTGATCAACACACCTTATGCTGAACAAGTTCAAAATGGTTCAGACTTGCTCAATGTGTTTTTGGCAAAATGTTAGATTATATTATTTTCAAAAAGAGAAAGAGAAGTTTTTATTTCAATCTCTTCCTTTGTGTTTTGAGCTCTATAATTAATTCTAGCCTGTGATTTGGATTTTGTTATATCAGAGTTTATTTTTGTTGTGGTATTTGATCGCAGTTGCTGGAAAATCAACCATGTTCCCTGTTTTCTCCTTTTCTGCGTAGTTCCCGAAGTAGAATGATTTAGAAATCTTTCCATGTCCAGAATGAAATTTTTCCCCTACATAATTTTTTCTCGGAAATTATTATCCATGATAAGAAGGAAATAAGAAGGAAATAAGTGTTTCTTGTTTTAATTTGGGTGGGTTTTTTTGCTGACTATCTCAATAAACTAGTACTTGTGAGTTTTATTTTACTTTCTCTACGTTAACAACAGGAACAGTGATTCCCACTAGCAAGATACAGAATGCATTTTTGTATTAAACCTGACTGACACAGGAAGAAACCGATATTCTGGTGTTAGTAGGGAAGCATCCATAACTTTGTTTTCAACTCTTCTCAGATCATGTTTGACATTTTGAAAGGCATTAAGTGTATAAACCATGCCTTAAGCATCAATCTGTTTTTGTCATGTGCAACTGTGATGCTCTTGCATCCTGACTAGGGCCTTTTCTACCTCTGTTTGACTATTTCCCTGCAAGCTTTCCCTGCAGTTTTCTGTTGAGTGATAGGAATAATTCCTGATCTCCAAATTACCTTTGCATGTTTTGTCCTGTTATATAGATCTCTTCAACAACTATTATTAAAGATAGCTGTAAACACAGAGAAACACTCTCTGCCCATCCTTAAAAAAGATTTTATCTCTTTCTATAACTTTGTGAAGCTGCAAAATATATCATTATACTGTCTGTTGATGTCAGAAAACTGCAACACAAATGATACATTCTCTAGTGATATAAGACACTGGGGTTTTACATTATCCTTGAGCTCTGCTGTAGGTAGCTGATGGAGTATGTCATAAGCTGAAAGGCTCTGTCTTTATTCAAACAGTATCCATTACATACATGTGACTCAGACTCTTACCTACTGTTAAAAAAAGAGACTTTAAATACAAATTGAGATTTTCCTTCTACTCTTCCTTCCTCCTTCCCTCAAAAGAATTTTCTAAACCTTTAAAGTTCCTCGAAGCATTCATTGGCAGTGTGCTGCTGTGAGCTCCAAAACTGTACACCTTTCTCACGTAAGAGGGGTGAGTACAAACTGACTCAAATAACTACCAGTTGGGCTTTATTTTTAAAACTGAGTGTGATATCTACCAGACTTATGGTACAAATGTTCACACACAAATCTGTCTGAGATTAGTAGTGATTTTAGCTTTTCAAAATATATATGCTGTTTTTACAAAATCTTTTGAAGGAATAAACCTCATTAATTCCCAAAATGGACAAATTGCATTTGTCTTGTATTAATATTCATTATGCTTTCCAGAAAAAACATGAAAGTTGTTTTCTTTATGGTATTTAAAGGGAACATGATTATCTCAGGAATGATTCACAAACATATGAAGTTTTTTCTTTCGCCAAGCAAAGCTAATACGCCTCTGTCAAAATTTTAATCTTCTCACACTCTCTGTTTTTTATAATAGGTGATGTTGCATATTGTACACATTTTACAAAATGACAGAACCACTGAATAGGAAAATTAGCCCTACTGCTTGGCACTAAGTGACATTCAAATATTATATCTGTGGGATAGTTAAGGACTTTCAAGCTAGTACTCCAAGGGAAGATGTGAGGAACTCTGACTTGTTTTTGGTACTGATGCCTTAAGCCCCTAATGTTATTTTATTTTTCTAATATTTGTAAGCCTTGTAAGTTTTATAGGTAGATTTTAAAAGCAGCAACCCTCACTCCCTTACATCCTTTTCCCTCTAGCACCCTTGTTTACACATTCCTTAACCCTCTTACCCCGTCCTATGCTCCCTACTCCCAAATCCAGTAGAAATGTTTAGTCTTTTGTCAAGGCAAGGCCTAGATTGTTGGAAGAACAGCATATCAGGGCCTAAAACACAGAACACGGTCAAAACCTGGGTTACTATGTACCCTTTGTGCTCTGATGATGATGATGATGGGATGAACAGGGGGTCCTGAAATGCACCCCAGACCCATTTTCAGGGGGTGGACCCGGGGCGGACCAGAGTAAAGGTCAGAGGGTGGACACATTTGGGATTGGATGGAGGGTATTATAAAAATGTAACCTCTCAGGTACAGGCGCGAGCGTCTTGTAACATCTTTAGCCTTGGCAAAATAAACCCTTTCTTATCTCACCCCTAATTAACTGCTCCGGGAGATTTTTCAGCACCTAAATCCCACGGCAACAGTTCCGAAGAAATAAAAGATGTCTCCACTGCTCTCTTCCCTGGAGATGCATGTTGTGGTGGTGCATCCCTCCCCCCATCCCACTCCTTGGGCTGCATATCATTGCAGCTATATACCTTGTACATTCTTCTTTAGGCCTGTGTGTGTGCAAGTGTGAATAAGCTATAACAAATATGCTATGAATGTTGTTCTCTTAGATTCTTAAGTTAGATTCTCAAGTAAGTTAGGGCTCTAAGTGAGTTACTGTTGTGTTTATTGTGAGTTCTGTAGAATCCTTTGTTAAATTATTTATTGATTAAGGTCTGTGAAAACCTTTAGGCCTGTGAAAACCTTTAGTCAAGTCTGGGGCTAAGTTTGGCGCTCTAAACCTCGTAACTCAACAGTAGTCTCCTTGATTCCTTTTTATCATTACCCCTTCCTATCCTTATGCTTTTTCCATACTTAACCTCCACATAGATCATTTTAGGCTGATTTTAGTTTTAGATTCATCAATTTTAGATTTTAATCTGATTTTGCTCTGTGTGTCTTAACTATTTCGTAAGTAGTAGTGAACCTTGCCAACAAACTTTGTCACGGTTTTACTTTAATATTAAAGCTGCTTTTGTGAATATCTTTGCCGTTTGCAACACACGTTAACACTTTTTGTTAGACTTGTAGGCCCTAAGCATGGAAATCAAATCATCCGGGCACGGGGTTGCCAGAACAAGTGCTTTGCTAGTGGGACAGGATGGTTTGTGTCTCTCAGAGAGACAAAGCAGGCCTGTTCCTGCCATCAGGATGGACCTGTTACCCAGTGCCACAGACATGCAGGGAGCACTGCTTCAGAAGGAGAACATGGTGCCTTTATGTGATGGTGCCTTTTCCTCAATTACTGCTTGATAAGGCCAATCTGTCCTCACTTTGCATCTTTTGTTGCTGATTTGCACTACTCTGGTGGTAGAGTAGTACTTCTACTTGCTTAGAAGACCAGCTGCTCTCAGAGGACCTCTTGTAGCTGCCAGGCTTTGTCTGTGGACATGCTGTGTGCCAGAGCAGCTTCACCAAGGTGAGCAGTGTGGGGTACTGGGACCAAAGACTGTGGGTCTGGGAGGCCAGTTCTGCCACTTGGTGCCATTGTAGAGGTGCTGGCCTTGGGCAATATGGAGCTGGGCAAATGAGTGTCTCATTTGCTGGCCATGGCTGTCATTTCCATCTTGTTATATGAAGAAGGACATTGATTAGGGGCGGGAGAGTCTAACACCTCACGTCAGATTGAATTCTTATTGCAGTCATACCTGGAAAGTCTCTGGTTTGAAGAATGCCAAGAAGCAAATCTGGGTTACTTTGGACTGAGGAAATGCAGAACATTGCGAAAAAAGACATGTTATGAGAACATTCTTGCAGCATCCTTTTCTTCTTATAGCAATCAGGGTAAATTTTCACTTGATTGGAGCTGTAGCAGAATGACACAAGTGAGGGACCAGCACAAACATCTTGGATTTAGGTTTCATTATCCTGAATTCCACACGTAAGAGAGATACTAAGGATTTATTTGAGGGGGACCTTTAAAATCTCAGTGGAATTTTGTCTGAATGAAAGCTAGGGAAATCTTCAATAGTGAGCCAGGATACAGGAATGTAAATAAGGAATGTAAATAAGTCCCCAGACTGAGAAGGAAGCCTGTGCCTGTCAGACACTAAAATAGCAGTTGCTTAGAGCCAACTGAACCTCTCTTTATGATATAAAGATTAATAATCTGAGTGGCAACCAAAGGTGAAGTGATTCAGATATCTAGCTTTCAATTTTTAGAAATATGGAACAGGTTGGTTTTCATAGCAGCAGATGTAAGAGGGGAGGAGGAAGGGGCAGGGCTGTGAAGGAACTGCAAGATGCTTTTTAGATTATATGAAAAGCATTTGGCTGTGAACGAAAGAATGGCATTTAAATTATTTTTTCCCCTTGAAGATAATCAAGGGTCTGTAGAATTAAAATTCATGAAAGAACAGTTCATATGGCATGAGGCCAAAAGCAGTTACGTGAATGTGTTAGATAAGCATCCTTTGTAGCCCCCCTGTAAGGACACACGGACAGTCACTCTGCAGTTTCCCAGCAGTGCTGGCAAGTGCTGGTGCAATGTGAAAGGAGGGAGTGAGGTGGCATGATGATGAAGTGACAGTGGTCAGCTGTAGGCCTTGTTATTTTAGTCCTAATTTAGTACAATTACAGCCAGTATGATGGAGTCAAATCACCGACAAAGATATACATTATTCTGAGGGACAAAGAGTCTCTTGTGGTGCTTGGAGATCCTGCTGGATGTTGCAGTTGCTTAAGGTATCACTAACCTAAATGTGGTCATGACCAGTCAGGGTCTCTTTTCTATCATGAGCTTTCCTTTAACCTCTTTCTTTCTCACCTGTAGAAAGGTGATTCCTTATCACACAGGACAGCTTATTAGGGGAATTACTTTGGGTTTGATCCTAATGAGGTGGAAATGGCCATTCTGGATGCCTGAGCCCTGCCAAAACCACTTGATCACATTGTGTTTGGAAACACATTCTCTAGCATCATCATGACAGATGTGTGCCTTGGTAGACTAAACAAAGAGAAACCTTTATAAATGTGTTTTAAAGAATTTTCAAATTTTCAGTCATAATATTTAGGTTTTTGTACTCATGTTCACACAGACACACCTGTTTTCTGAGTTAAAGAGTCCTTTTAACAGACATTCAAAACTTCTTAGTTTGAAGCTTATTCTGAAAGAAATTGATAAAGTGGTCAAATAGTGCTGGCTGAGTCTGGGTAATGACTTTTTGGCACTGGCATTGGAAAACTGTGTGATTTCTAACTCCAGTGGAAGGCGCATGTGCGGAATTCATCCTTACACGAAATTTGAGAGCAAGCCAAAATCAGAACTAAACTAAGTCTGCAAGGCTGAAGCTGCAGCTGATACATACTTTTCCTAAGACGGTCTTCATGATGGCTCTTACTAAATTTAAAGAAACTTTATTTTTAATCCCTGAATTGTTGTTTTCTAAGTAAATACTTTGTATGAGAACTATTCTAGAAGGGAATTCAAGAAATTCAGGGTTTTGACACCAGGGATTTGATAAAACATTCAGTTATCTTTTGCACAGTGCTCAGTGCTGAAAACTTGAGGTGAGGGGCACCATGTTCAGAAAGTTTGTTTCAGTGGTCAGAACAAATTATGGATTGCACCTAGGTTTTTTGAAGAGGTGACAGAAAGCCAAAGAAATTGCAGGGTGAACAGCATGTAAAAGGTTCTTCAATAGTTTTAGGTTCCCTTTACAGGATAAAATCTATAGACAGCTGTCAAAGCTGACTGATCACAAATTCCCTACCTACTCGTCCAAACAGATTTCCTATCTTTCCTCTTTCTGCCAGATGCTTCAGATGTGGATAAGAGAGGGGGAAGATGAACTATGAAGGTCATTCAATCTTGACTATTCCCAAGCAAGGTTCTAGGCTCCAATCCAGTAAAGCTAGAGCTCCAAAATGGCACAGGTTCAGGTTTCCAGTGCTCAGCACTCAAAGTTGGGGCCAGATGTAACAAAATTAAGCACCCCCTGGCTTCCAGCTGCAGCATTTGTGGCTGTATCCCTTAAAGGTTTTTCTCAGAGATTTTTTTTGCTCATTTCTTTATTTTATTAAAATAATAACTATATCTTTAAAATCCAGGGTTTTTAAAAAAAGATATCTAAAAAAATTATATTTACCAGCCAGATGATCTGAAAATGACCCAAGCAGACAATTCTGGTTAGCTAAATGGCAAAAAAAAAAAAAACATGGCAAGAAGCTTCTATGCAGGGGAGGTGAGGAGGTTGATTCTGTCTTTTCCAGTTGATTGATTGTTTGTGATTGATTGATTAATTTTCATTTTAAACATCATACCACTGTGATTTCTTGGGGACTCTTTTCCACTCTGGTCATTTTATTGCTTATTCAAACAAACAAATATATAATATTTTTTTCTAATATGTTAAGTCTGAGCATGCCATTCTTGCCACCCTTGATCACCGTATTGCTATGCTGCTGTGAAGCAGTCAATTAAAATCATTACAAAGAAACAGACTTGGAAGAACTTCTGAGCTTTTTTTTTCCTAATAAATGAGACATTTAAGCGAATTGTGCTATACATAGTCTCTGGTCCTAAGGGACATTCAAAGGGAGAATGAGTGCATAAATTCTATTTAGAAGAAGGTTGTTCAGAATCAGATAACATGCAGATTAGACATTTTAAATGGAAAACTTTACCAAGGGTGCTGCTCTGTAGTTCTGCCAATAAAAGCCCTAACTGGTCCTGGGGAAATTCTACCTTATTTGTGAAGAGAAGTATCATGGAGAATAGGTGCATGGAAGGCAGAACACAAGTTCATTTCCTCAGTCTTTATTTTATGTATTCCCTCAAAATAAATGTTTCAGACATAGGCAAAAATTTGGGGGATGGGATAGATTGTTCCCTTAGTTTTTTCTTTGTCTTAATTTTGCTGAAAGGGTTTGGGGGTTGGATTTTTTTCTTGTTTGTATGTTTGAAGCTTGTTTGTTTTGATTGGGGGTTTTTGGGGATGGGGTATTTGTTTGGTTTGGGGATTTTGTTTGGTTTTGTTTGGGTATTTTATGTAAATAAGAAATGAGTTACTGTTTTATTGTTATTCAGAAAGCTTCCTACTTTAGTTATGTAGACACTGGAGAGGAATGTTCTTCGAGGGAGTAATTCAAAGCAGGAGCTTTATCTACAAGCCTATCTGTCTCTCTTGATCAGAGGGCAAAGATTGGCCTCAGTACAGTAAAGTATATCTGAGTATTTACAGACATGGAGACAGTGCTGTAAGCTGGTTGCATTGTACCTGTCACCATTCAGAGGTATTGACCTGTAGTTGCACTATTAGAGAAACCATTTTACAAAATTTCAGATAAATTACACGAGTACGAGAGGAAGAACAGAAAGACTGACCAGTGGCAATCCATGGCTACATTTGCAATGCAGAGGTTGATGTCATGGGAATCTCAGTGACAGCCAGCCCACGTCCACCCATCCTACTTCATTAACATAGATCTTTCTAGAGTATGTTCCCTCAATGGAGAATTTAAGGCTTTCATGTTTTAAATAGTGCTCACCTTAGGAAGTGGCTTTCAGCTCAAAGGACCCAGTGGCCAGTTGAAAAAGCAGATCAGGTTTTTCTTTCCCTGTTCTCCATGGATGGCAAGACACACTCTTGGTTCTGTTCACTTCAAGTTTTGCTTCAAGATTTTCTCCTTGAAATCATAAGAACCAAATCTGCAATTTTTTTTTGTTTTTAATGGAAGTTGATATATCCAGGTTTTCAAAAAGAAGATACCAAGGCTCTAGGACAAAACTGGGACACAGATCAATGAAGAAAGCTTGGCAGATCCAATATTTATTTAATTACATCCTAATCATAAAAAAAAAAAGGTGAGATTGCAGTTAAGAAATAGATTTAGAGACCTGGTCCTTTAAGGTTTTGCAGAAATATTTATTAATACCTACCATATTGAATTGGCATTTGCCCCTTCCATGTGTCTTTCTCCAGACATTTCTTAGTTCACTGGTATAAAAGTATTGGAGAGAAAAAAGACAGAAAGGCTACTTAACAGTAATGGAGGAGCAAGATGTTGGCCTACTTTTTGACCATGAAAAGAGTACATACTTGCTTGGGACACAGAGAGATCATATAAGTTTTCAAAAATCATTTACCCAGCAGCATAAACCACATCCATACTGATTCCACAACCAGCAAAATTAGCCAGAGAGAGATAACACTTTCCCTGTTTTTTACTCCAAATTTAAAAATTATCAAGTGATTATGAAGTTTAAATTTTTTAATGAAGAGATACGGGTCATTTCAAACCAAAAATATGAATTTTTGATTTTTGCAAAGGCTGTATTTTTATTATTTTTTTTTTGTCCTGAGGGAGATGTAATCTGTCAGTGTGGCTAGATTTGGCACATCATCTTAATGATGCATCAAGGGACCTGTAAGGTGCATTGGGCCCAAAATTTACATTCTCTCTGCCTGCTGTGAATTCTCTGTGCCTGCCATGAATTCTCTGCTGTCTGCCCTTCAGGCATGAGATAAACAGCATTGGCTTCAGAAAGTTCTCTCTATCAGGATGCTCATGAGTTTCCCATAAAGCAACTGGAAAGTTTCTCAATCTTCCTCTCTCTCTCTTTTGTTTTAATTGAAAATTGAAATTCATATTTTAAGCCTTCTGCCTTATAAAGCCCTTAAAATCTTCATGGAGAGAAGGAGAGAAAAAATTACTAGCCCAGAGTATGCACAGAGCACTTAACTATCAATTTCATTGTAGAATTGTCTGAAAATCTGTATTCTGGCACAAAAGCTGAAGGAATGACTTTTCAGCTAAAATGCCTTCTAATTAAATTACTTATTGGGTGGCATTTCAAATATGGCAAAGGTTTGCCATATGGTTAATTTAAATTTCTTTAAATTTGGGGTGTCTGGGTCCCGTGGATTCTAGTATAAAATTACAATGCTGACCTGCTCTATCCCTAATAGCTATATGACAGCAAAACAATTGTCTTGAATTATTTGTACTAGACTCATAGAAATGAGAGATGCACAAGTGCATAATGTGTCCAGGTTTTACTATGACCTGCCAGTACTACAGTCAATATAGTGCAGAGCCAAGAAAGAGCACAGCTGCATTAAGACAGGTCATACATGCAACACAGAGATACCAGGCAGGCAACTTGCTGGAAATGCTGCAAAACAGCAGTGTAAATACTGTAGGAAGCAAATGGGGAAAAAGAAATAAGGAAAAATATAAGAAAAAAAGGGGCAGGTTATTTTGTTTTATTTTGGGGGTTTTAGTGAGTTCTTGAAACCTTCTGAATTCAGACAGGTGTATGGGATTTTGCATGATCAAGGGGTTTTACTGACATGTGAGTAAAGTGATTAACTAATTCAGTTTTGTATAATTTTTAAGTTAGGAAGTTTAAAGGCATATATGGCCTAGATAGCACTGCACTCTTTCCTCTAGTACAAGATCTCCTTCTGTTGCTCTATTAGAACTAAAAGGACGTTTAGGTTCGATGGATTTGCTCAAGCAGCAGATCTGACAGGTATTGACTTTCAAGCCCCCCCTTTTATTGTGACTTTCTGCAATGTTATGCAATTTTTTCCTCTCTTTTAGCAGAGAAAATTGTGGGGAAGAGTTTGACGGGACCCGAGAGCTTGTACTTTTTGTTTGTGTCCAAAGGTCAGTCTGTAGCCTCCTGTGAAGGAAGCCCTGAGAGTAGAACTGGGAGCAATGCCAAGGGCAGGAGGCTCAGCTGAGCTGCTGTGGGGATCAGCTCACCCTCAGGCCAGAGGCATATAATGTCTGTTGACATATGTGGGAGTTTTTAACTACTCACATAGGCTAACCAATGAACTCTACTTTAACCTGACACCTTTTCTAGGGCATGTTATCCCTCTGCACAAGTACAACAGCATTGTCAACAACACTTGACAAATGAGCACATCTGCTCATGTGCACACAAAGTGCGGGATCCGGTCAAGGAATGGAGACCATCTATTTTTGACTCTTTCCTTATATGATGTTTAGACTGTGATTCTGCTCCTGAAGCCACAAGCTGCCCCTCCTAAAAGGTTTCTTGTCCTATTTTGTCTCTAATTCAAAAGAATAGTAGATCTTCAGAAATAATAGCTAATATATTTGGATGACTACGGTAAAATTTGGGGAAAAGAACCTGAAGACCGTCAAACAAAATGCTTTAAACAAAAACTTATGTTCTCTTTCCTAAACTGCCTGAAATTACTAACATCGTTGAAGACTTCTAGCCATGATGACCACCTTGAGATTGATGGCTCTAACATAACTGACTTTTCGTAAGCAGATCTTCAGCATTTCTGTGAAACCATCCTGACATTCAGATTCAAAGACTCAAAATCGAACTACCCACACTCACATGGGTGATGTGTGTTTAATTGAAGCTGCCTTCTCTTTGGGATTGTTGCAGCTGGTAGCATACCAGCTGATATATTAGCAAATTGGGTATGTTTGCTGTGGCCTTCTCTTTGCAAGGACAGATTCAGGCTTCTGCATTGGTGGCTTGTGTTGGTGCTGATTTGTTATAATGACTCAGGAGTCCTTTAGCTATGCAGTCATATGAACTCAGACACCTGACTGACACAGCAGAACTCTGTCCTTCACTTACATGTGCAATCTTTCCTTTGTGTTTTGCCATGACAGAATATCTGTATTAGACATAACACAGACAAATACAAGTTTTTAACTATTAGGAATCTATAGCTCCTAATGGGCTGGAATTAGAGCTGGAAAAGAAGGTAACCTGTAAGATTTCTGCTGAGACCAATTAATAAAAAATTTAGGTTTGACCAAGAGTTCTGGCCTCCTGCCACTTCTAATCTGACTCAGAAAAGACAGATATTCCCTTGTGCTTTATTTTCACTCACAGGTAATTGTAAAAAAAAATTACTTTTTTTTCCACTTTTGCTTCTGTTTATTTTGGTTTTTTTTAACAACTCCCAGTCTGTTAGTCTCCTGATCAGATCCAAAGAAAACCTCTATGATAATATAAATCAGACAATGAGCTCACTGCAGATAAATTGAAAATTTAATTTTTTTCGTATAAGGCACAAAATGTGTGGTCAGCTCCAATATTATGGGTTGGCGCTAACAGGGGGTTTTAGTCTATAATCAAGGATAGCAGATCAGTAGTTGGTGGGCACTGGTATTGCTCTAAGGAAACTACAGTGAGGAGAACAGTGAGTGTTAGAAGAAAGCGAACATTTCCACTGATCATATAAAGGCTAAGTAACATTAAGGAAGATCACCTTAATAACTTCAATCTTCCAATAGACTCAAAATAAGTTTCTGATACCATCTGCAAAATACATCCTTTGATTTTCTACTATCTTTTGATTTTTCTGCTCCACTCTGGGGAGACCTCCTGGAGTATTGAATCCATCTCTGGAGTCCTCAGTATAGGAAAGCCATGGACCTGTTGGAGCAGGTTCAGAGGAGGGCCACAAAAATCGTCAGAGGGCTGGAGCACCTCTCCTATGAGAAAATGCTGAGAGAGTTTGTTTTCTTCAGCCTAGAAAGTCTCTAGAGAGACCTTATTGTGGCCTTTTGATACTTAAAGAGGCTTTATAAGAAAGGTAAGAACAAACTTAAATAAGGCTTGCAGTGATAGAACAAGGGGTGATAGTTTTAAACTAAAAGATGGTAGATTTAGAGTAGATATGAGAAATAATTTTTTTTATAACGAGTACAGTGAGACACTGGAACAGATTGCCCAGAGAGGTGGTGACTGCCCCACCCTTGGAAACATTGAAGGTCAGGTTGGATGGGACTCTGAGCAACCTGATCCAGTTGAAGACAGAATCATAGAGTTGTTAAGGTTGGAAAAGACATTTGAGATCATCAAGTCCAACTGTCAACCCAACACCATCACCACATTCACCATTAAACCATGCCCTCAAGTGCCATTTCCACACATTTTTTGAGTACTTCCAGTGATGGTGACTCCATCACTTCCCTGAGCAGTCTGTTCCAATGCCTAACCACTCCTTCCATGAAGAATTTTTTCTTAATATCCAACTGGAACCTCCCCTGCTTCCACTTGGGGTCATTTCCTTTTGTCCTATTGCTTCCCACCCGGAAGAAGCCTCTCTTGAAGTGAGGGGCCCAAAACTGGACACAGAAATCAAGGTATGGCCTCACCAGTGCCGAGTACAGGGGGACAATCACTCCCCTGGTCCTACTGACCACACTATTGCTGATGAAAGCCAGGATGCCATTGGCCGCCTGGGCACACTGCTGACTCATGTTCAGCTGCTGTCCACCAGCACCCCCAGGTCCTTTTCTGCCGGGCAGCTTTCCAGCCTCTCTTCCCCAAGTCTGTAGCACTGCATGGGGTTGTTGTGACCCAAACACAGAATTTGGCACTTGGCTTTGTTGAACCTCATACAACTGTCCTCAGTCCATTGATCCAGCCTTTCCAGACCCCTCTGCAGATCCTTCCCACCTTCCAGCAGATCAACACTCCCACCCACGTTAATGTGTCTGTAACCTCCCCCTCAGGAGGGGTGTCAGACTAGATGATCTTTGGAGGTCCCTACCAACTCAAACTATTCTATGGTTCTGGTAGATGTGCTGAAATACATTAGCAAGGCATCTGATGAGAGTTTAAAAAATAATCATTTCATCAGTCACACATAATATTAACTTCCAAGTCTCTCAGAACAATTTTGTAATTGCCTTTTCTGGATTCATGTGTTTCAGCCTACTTATATAGGAAAACACTGATGGTCTTCAAGGAGCAGTGCACAGAGGGTAAGGTTACCTGGTGTTTTCCCCATGTCTGTACTCACTGTGGTGTGAAACAAACAGCTTGTCATGCCAGCCTGTGCGTTGTATTTGCTTGAGCCTCAGGAATCCTAGGCTAGGATTCTTATGCTATTGCTCTGTTATACTCAGATGCTAACATGAATTTAAATGAGGTGAGTCTAATTTAGTCATAGTGTAAGGAGAGGGAAAAAATTATTTCAACAAAGTTATGCCTACTTCATAGTTACCCTGCAAAGTACACAAAGTGCAAAGTACATCTTGCTTAAATTGAATAAATTACGGTAAGTGTAAACCTTTTCTGAAAGCCCAAACTTGCTAATTGTATTATTCATAAGTCAACTCCCATAAGTATAGAACAGCACATATTACATCAAGTAAAGTGAATCCCAAATAGAGAAGAGAATTTTAAAAATAAGTTACACCTAACTGTGCATGAACTGTGAAATGTATTTGTAAATTAATTTTTTATTTCCCCTTGTCATTTCTGATCTTGAGTGCATTTGTAATCATCTTGTACCCATTGCTTCTGGCACACACATCAGGCCAGAGATGCAGACATCAACCTTGCAGAATTTACTTCCACTCTTTCCCTTCTTCTGCTTCCCATCCGTATTAGTAAAAACCTTTTACTGGGACAATAGCATTTCATTGGGAGAAAGCTGTCCAGAGTTTTCATAATCATTTTTTTCTGGTAATGGCACTTTTGACTGCTTCTGAGATCCCCTACCCTTCCATTTTTGCACCCTGTGGGAAGTCATTGCCTCATTTCACCTTCTTTTGTGCATGACCTTACAACACAACTAAAGCCATCTTACAGCTAGTTGCTCATGTGATCTTGCCATTGCCCACCTCTTTTTGATGGGATTATCAATACTGTACTTTCTGCTGGCATAGGCATCTGATCCCTGAAGAAGTATGTTAGGTAAGCTGAATCAGAAGAAAGGTAATAAATTTTTTTTTTTTTTTCTTTTCTTTAGGGTTGGTTCAGGCCTGGAGCTTCAGGAAACTGTCCCTGTGCACAGCAGCCAGGGACTAGGTTGGCTTTGCTAAGTCACAAGCAGCACATTCAAGTGTCTGAATTATCTTGGTCTACTCTCAACGCTAAAGTGGAATTAAAAAAAAGTGCTCTCAGCTCCCATTAAACACCTTTAAATATTCAAATGTTTAAATATTTAGGTGACCTGAACTACTTTTAAGAGGTTCCAATTGAAGGACAGTAGTCTGCTGATTCACATACCAATTCCTAATGGCCTGAGCATCCTCCCTGAGTAGACAGAAATATAATAGTTTTTTAAAATTTCAGAGTCCATAGCAGCATTTTACTTTGGAGCACTTATGTGATTTTAAAGCCCATTTCCGAACAGTTGCCACTTCCAATTGTTGGTTCAGTTCAGGATACCTTTACATCCTAGGTTGATAATTTTTCCTTTAAATAATTCAGGTTTGCTGTCTGAGACAGATCTGTCATAAGAGTTCATTAATCGCTTGAATGCTATATCAGAAACAATTTTGGCCCAGAGATATGAAATACATTAGGAGACGTTAAAATGGAGAAATACTGCTCATATTGGAATAAATTCAACTAAGAGACTATGACCTCAGAGAATAACAGGTAGAGGGAAGAATAGCACAAGTCTTTCTACATACTTTGAATTCATCTTCAAATGACATTATTCCACCTTTAAATTTAAGTTATTATTGTGATAATGGCATTCAGATTGTCAGTATAGTATGACAATTACATTAAAGAAAATAACTCTAAATCTTCAGAAAGAAATTATTCAGTCTAACATGTACAATAGCTCCTGTAAGCATAAGGAGAGACAATTGCTTTATTCAAGTGACCTGCTAAGTGCCATCTACCACATCAACGAATAAAACATTGTCTCAGCAAATTATCTCTTTATAACCCTGTCACAGACTTGCTTGTTATCACTAGACCAGCTACTTCGATTTTAAATAATTTTTGGTGGAAGAGCCAAGATCTTAATGAATGCAAGGAAGTTTACTAGACTTACAGTGAAACCCATTCAGAGACAGATTTACTGGGGAAGAATGGAAAAGAATATAAACTCTATCACTAGTTTAGGACTTCTGCTCCTCTGCCATGGACCTAGGAGCTCATAAGCTTCCACTGCCTGCTGCAATTTTATTTTGAGCTCCCCATATTTGATGCGCAGAGTGGGGAAGACGGAGACAGCCTGTAGCACTTTACAGAATCCTAAGCTTCTCCCTTGTTTCTGCCCCACACTGCTGCCCAGCCCCATTGGGTGATATGCCCCTGTTTTGTAATAAGGCTTAATTTAAGTGAAGTCCACACTTTGCCTCCTATAGTATAGATACAATTTCAGGCAATTGATGCTCTGCTTGAGGTATTCCTAATTATAGCAATAGATTATGTGTTCTTTTTCCCCCTGTAGCTTGTGATGTTATTCATCATATCCCTACTTTGCCTCCACAAAAACTGAGTAATGAATGGAAATGTTGAATATTGGTGATTTTTTTTAATCTCTGACTGGTTATAGGAACTTTACAGGAAAATCTGTTTCTATTGTTAAAGTATTCATCATAGGGCTTCCTCGGGCTTCCATTCTCATCCTTACCATTGTATACCCAAATTAACGTCCTAGCTGACATTGGATAGACTATGTAGGAAAAAGACTGAAACTAGGGCAGAATGAAGCATTCAATATAGATCTCTGCATATCCTTCATGTCAAAAACTAGCTTCCTAAACAATTTCCTGTGTTTCTGAGGGCTTTGCCAAACTGACAACTGTCAAAAAGACTGAAGTCATTTTAGTATAAATAAAAAAAGTATTTAGAAAAGTGGTCACCTTTAGAATGTCCCTTTGCTTAGACTGTTAATTTTAATATACTCTGGAACTTGATGTGGCGAGGTAGTCTGTTGCTGTGATGAAAATTCATGTTGGCTATAGTATTTAGTGATTCCTAGTGTTTCAGTGACATTTATTCCAATGCAGCACAGAATCAAAAGCTTGTCCCAGCCTCATGGTCTATGCTTCTGTCATTCCTGATAGACTTGTCCCTCTTATTCTTGATGGCTCATGGTTGAGGAGATTTCAGAATTTCTCCTGACAGAATATTACATGTCTGCACTATACTTCCTGCTAAAAAGTTCTCCTAATAGCATACTTGAATATTCCTTGCATCAATACATGCACATTTCTTCTTGTTCTTCCCATCATAGACATCTGAAATGGCTCGAGATATCTCTGTGTGGGTGTTTGAATAGAAGTCAGTGTTTCAGCCAGGGTTTGGATGGGAGGATTGCATCACGTGTCTGGCGAGCTATTCCTGTTAATAGAGCCTAATGCAGCATGCTCTTTTCATTGAAACAGCATGGTGTTGTTGACTCATGTTTGGTCGATGGCCCACAGCATCCCTGTGATACATTTTTCTCCAGAACTTCTTTGCAACCAATTGTTTTCTGGACTTTATTTGTGCTGTTGATTATTTCAGCCTAAATGTCACTTACAGCAAAAAAAAATGACCCGGCCTGATTAAGATTCCCAAGCACACACTGCAACAGTACGTCAGATTAGCAATGTGCATTTCTCCTTGATTCTGCACTCCAGTCCTTGGCTTCACATTTATTGCATGGGCAAGTGATGTCTACGTCCTGACATTCAAATCTTTGGGAAGGTGTAATATACTGAAGGTATATATGCAAGCTGCAAATCAAGTCAGTTGTATCCATGGAAACATCACTTAAACATATGGGTATGCAGTTTCTCCTTTAGCCCTCTCATTAGAATCTGGCTGTTCTGCAGACCAAGTCTTTCTAGTCCAAAAAGATAAATTAACAGGAACATTCACTGTACCCAGAACAGTCTGTGAACATAAAGGACACTTGTAGACTTTCTTAATAGATTCAATCACATAGTAAGACACATCCATACTAAACAACATGTTGTTAATTCACTATTTAATGCCTGGTTTAGTATTCCCAAAGGGACTGATTTTTCATATTCTTTATTGAGCTCAACTGTCACAAGAATTGGGATAGGAAGCAGAAGTGTTTGGACAATTTCAGAGAGTATTTAGCCAATCAGTATGGCACCTTCTTTGTGACAGTGCTTGAAGTGCAATACTGGAATCAGTGTTCAGCTTATGAATTGGTATAGATGCTGCTCTTAGTTTCTATTCTACTAATTAGCAAGCCATTGTGATATTATGAGCAGACGTATGAGAGAACACCTGACCATTTGGTCTGATTTATTCCCAGTCCAGATACTAATTTGTGACCTTATTCAAGATATTTTGTCGCTGCTACCCAGTTTTGTAGTTAGACAATGGTTATTGGCTTCTTGTTCAGAAATTTAACACTGGGATGGAAATGAGATTGGAAAATTATTGTAAGTCTTCATTGCTGTTTTCAGTGAACAAGTTAATTTTTTTTCATCTCCAAAAAGAGGACAATTACTTTCAAATTTAACTTTCCAATGCAACATTTCAAAGAAGCTTTCTATCCATAAAATATTCCACAATATTCACTGTTTTACCAAATATTCCCATCAATGAAAATATTTAGAAAAGTAAATTCAGAAGGAATTTGAATGCTGCCAAAGATAATTCACTTTAAAATGTGAATGAAAATGTATATATATATTATGTTTTGTATACTCAACCATGAAACTGGCCACATAATTTCGAATGTTTTGTACTGTCCAGTAAAAATTTCTGGGAACGAATTTGTCTGCAAACTATCTGCATGATGCCCTTATGCCTTTTCCTCCTTAAGAAGTAATGATTTTTAACTTTATAAGTCTGCCAAATCTGAATAGAATTCAGGGGACAAAGAAAAGGCACTTCTCAGTGTTAATCCTTCTGCTAAAAGCCAGAGTATGGCAGAGAGTAGCAGTATGAGAAATAGAAAAAGTATGACTCATAGAAGAGTTCAGAAAAATCCTTAATATGAGAAAATATTTGTGCTCAAGATGAGCTCCACCTATACTGAAGACCCTTGATTTTTCTTTCTGTCATCATGAAGCAATGTGAAAGGGTCAGCAACTTATTTTCAGATTTCAGATTTGCATTTTCATTGCTAAATTTTCTCTTGGCAGGAGCATTTCTAACATTTTTTTTCTAAGTGCAATGTTTAAACAGTCTTGCTTACTATAAAAAGAAGAACAAATTTAAATTTTAATAAGAAAAACCCACAGTGTGTATCAGCATAAAATTAAAGCTCCCTTGTGCTCCCTTTTGTCCTCTGGGTTTTTTCAAGGGACTGGTATCACTCTAATATTAATTGCCTCCTATATTTCCTATGAATGTTGTGATTAGTTACAATCCTTTTAAAAGACAACAGTTTGATAGAGTTCAATAATTTGATTATATGTAAAGCTTATGTGAGGAAATGCATTCTGAAAAAATTACAGGCAGGTATTTCTGTTATTCAACCACAAAACCCAACACACCGCAGATTATTTTATTACAACACTTGTCTCAATTTGATACAATTATGCTTAGCTGAATAAAGATGTTGGTGTTGGCAGAGCATTGTTGCCTTGTCTTTTATTATTGGGTGAAATCCGAAAACGACAATTACATTAAAATATGCTGCCATAATAAAAGTATGATTTTATTTTTATAATCAGGAAAAAATTGAGCAATTATGATTCCCATTAGCAGGAGGTGCAACTTTTTGGGGCCTATTTATGAAATGCAATGAACAGGAAAAAAGACTGCTCAAGTTTATTATTACTGTTGCTGTTGTTGTCACTGGTTTTTTTCTCATTGTTGTTCTTTGTAGATATGTGTGCACAGCTGTGTTACCTTGTGAAACCCAAAGAAGAAAAGATTGCTTAGAAAAGAAATTACTTGATGTGGCAGAAAAGGTAAGATGCAAAGATATTTCTGGTTTTACATAACTCTTTACAAAAGTTAAACAAAAATTAAATATGCAGCACTGGTTAAAAGGGAATATGTAACGCTTGATTTCTAATTGATGCAGAAGTAATTCCAGAGATAGTTTTGCCAGGGTATTCAGGCTTTGTTTTCTCTTTTTTTTTTTTCTCTGTCACAGAAAAGAAACTTACCCTTCTCAGAACACACAAACCAGACTTCAATAACCTCAACCAGTGTGTTACTTCTTAATGGTTTCTAGCCAAATTTTCAGTACCACTTCTCATTGAATTCACATGACTTTTGAAAATCCTACTAAAGATATATCTGTGTGTTTAGGTGCCCAACTACCTCCTGACTAGCAGGAATACAAAGTTGTACTATTTTATGCATTTTTTTTTCCTTTTTTTTTTGGTGTATGCTGGGATCCTAAATTAAGCTTAGTTGTCCATGGGGGACTGGTATTCAGCTTGAATAATCATAGAACCATAGAGATGTTTAGACTGGAAAAGACCCTTGAGATCATCGAGTCCAAGCATAATGAATACCAATGGAAATTCTGATTGAAAAATGCTGAAAACATGGATTTGGTTCATAATTTCATTCTGTACGTGTCCTTGCGGACATTTTGACTCCCTCAAAAAAAGGTCACATTCCCCTTTTGTTATGACCTGCCCCTGAAGAAAAGGGTAACTGAAGTTCTTGTTAATAGATCTCTTGGGGCACATTAGAGTGAAGTGATACTGAATGACCAGTGGTTTTATATATATATATATACTTGTGTGTATGTATATGTGTATATGTATATATATGTATGTATGGTTTGTTTTAGAACAATTTGGTTGCAATGGAAAGGAGGGATGTAGCCATCTTGGTTATTATCTATAGTAATATAACAATATAAAAGTATAAAAATATCACAATATATAAGGGGAAAGGATGAAGGAAAGAAAGAAGGAAGGAAGGAAGAGAGGAAGGGGGGAAGGGCAGAAGGAAGGAAGGGAGGGAGGGAGGAAGGGGAGGGCGAGGGAGGTGGAATTTTGGACTGTCTTATGCAACACTGGGAATCTGTTGCAACACTGTGGATCATTCGAAGTCCTCTAATGGAAGGCCCCAGAAATGAGTCTGAGGGCACTTCGCGGGCTTTGATGGCTTATGGCACCTTCTAAGACATGACAGCTGCCTCCATCAGGATAGCTGAGCCAGTTATGTCCCATCAGAAGGGATGCACACCTTCAGGACTACGTGGGAATGTCCCAGTATCTCCCCTGGAGGGATGGGAGTTTTTCCGCCAGTTGTATAAGGGAGGAAATTGGCATGATAAAAAAGCACTATCCCACCTCCAAAGGGTCTGCTTCTTATCGGCCTTCTCCCTTATCTGACTCATAACCAAGTTTGTTGCTAAACAAAGATTGGTTTGTCGTGGTCAACCTCTAGTGGTGGGTGTGCACCCCCTCTGTATTGTGTGAATCAGAGGTTTCACCACCACACACAAAACGCTCTCCTCCTCCCCTTCAGCTGTGAGGTGCAAACCTGGCCTCAGGAAAGCACCTGCTGCTTTTGCAAATTATTTGAGTCATTAACCCTTAATATTTCAGTCTCTCACTCCTTTAGACTCCATTAATGCTGCCTAAAATAAAGGAGGTAGGGAAATAAATAAGGAAAGAAAACTCATATTTATATCTGTGGTCATTCACACAGTTCTCTTCACTCAGGATGAATCTAGTTGGAGATCTGTTGGAGTTAAGTTATCATAAAAACTGTAGTCTGCCTAGGTGTCGGTACTGAGTTGTGACTATGCATTTGTTAGGCTAAATGTAGTAGTTGTAAATCAGTTAGCCTGATGTCTAAGTGAAAATACAATTTCTATGCTTACTATGGTATTGCAGCTTAGCAAAGGTTTGTTTCATCTTTGTTGCTGTCTGCCAGCGACAGGAATATACTGTTTAAATGCTCTAAAAGTTGGATTTTATGCAATAATATTTTGGTTCAAGACTCAGCTTGTCACAATAGTCTTGCAGTTTTCTGTAGGAGAAAGTGTTTTGTATTCATTTATTTTTTTAATTCATCATTATATTTGTTCTTGGTGGCTTGTCATTCAAACTGAAAACTTCAGATTTTGATAGTATGTGACTAAGGAGGAAACTCTGACATCAGAATCAGTTGGCAATATTAGTAGACCTTTATTAAAAATGTACACTAGAAATGTCTATTTCTCAGCTTTTTCAGTTACCCTAATTAATTCATAAAGCTTATCATAAAGAGAGAGACAGAGAGCTCTGAGCTAAAACTAATCTTACTTCTTGACTGACCTGTTAGCAAAATATGTTATGCCAGACTGTCTGTGAAGCCAGTGGGCATTAATCACTTGTTTAATTCCACCTCTCCTCTTGTTAAAAGGCTATCCAGCACTCTGATACAACAGATCAAGTTTCATCTGCATGAAAGGTTGACATTGTTCTCTTTCTAAAACTCTTTCATGTCAGCTGAGCAGGTAAGAAGACAATAAGCTATAAATTCTCATTAAAAGACTTTGATTGCCTCTTTGTTAGGACTTTATGATTTTTTGAGACCTCAAGGGAAGTAGGTGTCCAGCTGTCATCAGAATTTGCAGTGAGTAGGACAGCTAGCTCCCTTAGGAAGCCTTTGCCTTAATATTTGAAATGACTACGGTATCCATCTGATCTACAAAGCATGTACTCACTTCAAATATCTTCTGCAAGCGTCTAAAGAAGTCATAACGCCTTTAAATATATTCCTGAGGCTTGTCTGAATTTAAGGGAAGTAAATCAATATAACCTCAAGTTGTCTTTATTTACACAAGGATCTAAGAAATTTCTTGTGATGGAGAGACAGCAATAACTTGTATTTCAAGAGACAATGAGCACATTTATCAGCACTTGGCATTTGCATACTTTTACCATGTCTGCAGTATGTTGGCAGCTTTTCCTGTGCCAGAAAGGTCATTGGACTTGAACAAGTAGGTGATAAGGACAGAAGAGCTGACTGTAAGCATCCCACATGTTTGACAGCGGTGGATTTGGGTGCTCTTGAAAAGGCCAATATTGACTTGATGCTTCCAGGATGTGACTTTTACATGAAATTGCATAGTGGTGCCTTGAAAGCTGTCTCTATCCATCATGAAAGAATAAGCATAAGAGTTATTTTTTAAAAGTGTGGAAAAGGTTGTGAAGTCAAACAGAAAAGACTGATATATTGTAATATAAAGTGAGAAAGGGAGGGCCTGATGTAACTATCCTTATTAGAGCTATGAAAAAAATGAACTTAATGAGTAGTTCATTTTATAGTTTATCCAATAACTCTACAGAAAGCTTACCTGTGCCTTGCAATTGCTTACCACAGATGCCTGACAGTGATCTGCCATGTTTCAATCACATTTCAGTTTGCTGCAGGAACTACAGTATTTGCCTGTGGAATTTCCAGCACCTGCATGATCAGGTCTCTGTTATGAAATAGTCTCCCCAGCAAGGCAGTACTGTTGGTACAGGGCTGTTCCTGTTTGTAATCAGCAAGATAACCATTAAGACTTGCCAGCTCAGCTGGTATTTTTTAGGCATCTAGTATTTAGCCTCAGGAGAGTATAGCTTGGGTTCATATTGGTGGAGCTCTTTTGGACATTCTGCATATAGATAAGATGCTTGATCTCATACTCCTTATTTCTCTTCTTGTTAATTCCGCTAATTATATGTGTTCTCCTGAGCTCTTAATTGACATTTACATGTGTAGTAAATGTGCATGGGTTCTGTGTTTTTTCTTCAACGTGACAGCATGTTCTTATTTATCTAAGAATTAATGTTAAAGGGAACAAGGAAGACAGCTTTACTTGGCAAATATGTGGGATCCTTTCAGATGAAATATTCACAGCAAAGCATATAGAGATTTGTTTCCATTTGTTTAGACAGCAAAAGTCTCACTGGATTTGAGATGCTTGTAAATTATCTGAACTTAGCTTAGGAACTTGCCAGGGCTGTCTGATTTGGGGCAAGTTTCTAAATACTGTTTACTCCCAGACAAGAGCTGCAGATACTTAAATATTCTTGCTTAGGAGGAATAATGCATTGAATTCTTTTATAATTAGTATAAAAGCTTTTGTTCAGTCTGATCTGTGGTTCAAGTGAGAACATGCATCTCCACTCTGGTTTTATCCAAGTATATTTTCTCGTCTCTAATAAAAAGGACAATTCATGTGCTCCTGATAACACTTGCAAAGAAAGTTTGTGATTGCAGCACTCTGTGGAATGCTCAGACCTATCAAGCCTCTCTTATTTCAAGCGGATGACTCGTGGTAGTTTGATACTGTGCATAATGGGGTGCTTTCCCTAGTTATAAGGGTAAACAATCATGTAAAGAGGAGTTAGATTGCACTGTACCTCCACCTAGGAGTGAGAGAGATAAGGTATGAATAAAGGAGGATTTGTTTGGCAGAAATATTTATGTAGCAACAGCACAGGGCAAATAATAGCATTGATATTATGTACTGACGTCTTAGTGTCAAAATAGTAGTGCATAATTGAATTCGAGCTTCAGAAATTAGTGTGCCTCTCAGATGTTTTCATGTATTACTGGTGGTATATTCAGCACCTCTTAGGCACTTGCTCATACCTGCCCCTCATGTTAATTTGCAATGGGAGGATTGGTGGATGAGGGGAAGGCTGTGGATGTGGTCTATCTAGACTTCAGCAAGGCCTTTGACACTGTCTCCCATAATATACTCCTGGAAAAGCTGGTAGCCCATGGCTTGGACAAGTGTACCCTCTCCTGGATTAGGAGCTGGCTGGAGGGTCGGGCCCAGAGAGTGCTGGTGAATGGAGCTGCATCCAGCTGGCAGCCGGTCACCAGTGGTGTTCCCCAGGGGTCTGTGTTGGGTCCAGTCCTGTTTAATATCTTTATTGATGATTTAGATGAGGGGATTGAGTCCATCATCAGCAAATTTGCTGATGACACCAAACTGGGAGGGAGTGTCGACCTGCTGGAAGGCAGGAGGGCTCTGCAGAGGGATCTGGATAGACTTGAGAGATGGGCTGATTCCAATGGGATGAAGTTCAATAAAGCCAAGTGCCGGGTCCTGCACTTTGGCCACAACAACCCCCTGCAGCGCTACAGGCTGGGCACAGAGTGGCTGGAAAGCAGCCAGGCAGAAAGGGACCTGGGGGTACTAATTGACAGGAAGCTCAACATGAGCCAACAGTGTGCCCAGGTGGCCAAGAAGGCCAATGGGATCTTGTCCTGTATCAAAAATAGCGTGGCCAGCAGGAGCAGGGAAGTGATCCTTCCCCTGTACTCTGCGTTGGTGAGGCCACACCTTGAGTATTGTGTTCAGTTCTGGGCCCCTCAGTTCAGGAAGGATATTGAGGTGCTGGAGCGGGTCCAGAGAAGAGCAACAAGGCTGGTGAAGGGACTGGAGCATAAGTCCTATGGGGAGAGGCTGAGGGAGCTGGGGTTGTTTAGCCTGGAGAAGAGGAGGCTCAGAGGTGACCTCATCGCCGTCTATAACTACCTGAAGGGAAGTTCTAGCCAGGTGGGGGTTGGTCTCTTCTCTCAGGCACTCAGCAATAGGACAAGGGGGCACGGGCTTAAGCTCCGCCAGGGGAAATTTAAGTTGGATATCAGGAGAAAATTCTTTACAGAGAGAGTAATCAGGCATTGGAATGGGCTGCCCAGAGAGGTGGTGGATTCACCATCCCTGGAGATTTTTAAACGCAGATTGGACGTGGCACTGAGTGCCATGATCTAGTAAATGGACTGGATTTGGACCAAGGGTTGGACTCGATGATCTCGGAGGTCTTTTCCAACCCAATCGATTCTATGATTCTATGATTCTATGATTTATATTTATAAACTGCCATTTCTGAAAATGGCCCTGGACAACGTGCGACACGCATTTCAGATACACAGTCTAGTTGTTTCAGACTCTAATTTGCAAAAAATAACAGAAAAAAATGTGAAAGAAAGAAGTAATGCTTAGCATTGCGTGTCATAGATCACCAGTTCAGGCCTTGTCCTGGATCCAATAAAAGCAAAAATTCAACTGTATAGCATTTTGGTGAGGGGGCCTTTATTCTGTTTCCACCCCTTGCCCCCAACCAATCCTTCTGTTGGTAACTTCAGCTTTATCCATTTCGATGGCTATTTTCTAGTTTGTAAGGTGCCTGTTGCTCATCAGTGTACTGATGAGAAGGCAAAACAGCTTAATCGCTTTACTCACTACTACTTTTGATCTTGAAGTGGTATTCACAGTGTAAACCATTTTTTGCTGAAAACAAAGGGCATATTCCTTGGAAAAATCTTCAAGATTTTGCAAAAAAAAGCACTGAGAAGAGCAACTGTGAGAGGAAGCCGTACCTTGCAAGGAGGGGTTGTAATTGGTAAGAACAGAAAACAGACTGATATTCCTCAAGTTTAGGGAAAAGACATCATTAGAACATATTGCATTGGTTTGTCTTATAACACAAGTAAATACATTTCACTCTGCCTTTCCCTTCTTTGGAAAAGAACTTTTCATTTGGAGGAAACATTTGTTTTGTTTTGTTTTAATGGGTAGAATTTAGATGTAGGTAGAGTCACCCATAGTGCTCTCTACTTGCTATTATTTATGTTTTGAAAACATTTCTTTTATCTAGGTTTGCTAAGCTCAAAAACGAATGGGAGAAGATGTATAGTGATGGACCTCACTAAAGGTATTTCCATTTCATTCTTCTTTGACGGCTACTTTTTGCAGTTTGCCACTTCCATGGCCTTTGTTCACTTTAGCAATATGGTGGAGAGCTTTTTTTTCTGTCAAGAATGAAGTAATGTAGAAAAGCAACATCTTCTTAAGAGGTCAGGCATATTTTGTAGTATACGTATTTGTCGTATTACATACATCAAAAATTTCTCCTAAAAAATTAGCAAATACTATTTTCTATTGAAAGATTTTGGTTGGCATTAATTGTATTACTGTCCATTATTAGCTACATGAATTTTCCATTATTTTGGCCCTGAGTGACATTAGACTCATTAGCCTATGATTGCCTAGGTCATCTTGCTTATTCTTGTGAAGTACTCATCAGTATTAAGATTCTTCTTGTCTGTTCTATTTCCTACTTATTCCACAATTTTTTTTCTAAGATGGGAATGTTAGTGCCCAGGATTTACCATGGAGAATTTGCAGTGTTCTTGGGTGCAAATTCTCCAGATCTACTTACTTTCAAAAAAAAAAAAAAAAAAAAAAAAAAAAAAAGTTAAGCACTGATGCAGGGTATTTAACAGACCCTTTATCTGCTAGTGAACCAAAAATTGTTCTCTCTGGGTGTGCTTATCATTTGCTTTTTCCCAAGCGTAGACTATAAATATTTTCAAATAGTGTTGCCTTTTTAGTATCACTTAAAATTTTATCGTGTCTATCAAGTAATGTGTGTGTTCTATTGCTACCAATATATATCTTATGTATATATATAAAAATTTGGAAGCTATATTTCCATAAATATTCATAACATTATTTTTCTTGTCAGACATTGATTTTTCCCTTGTACCTTTAGATTTTCTCATCAGTTCTCTATATTTTAGAAATTGTAGTTTACACTGATATCTCTTTCTCCTGATTCCCTTTCTGTCATTTTCCATCAATGGCAATTGCTGCCTTCATTCGTCCACTGAGCTGTAGCTATTCAACCATCCCTAATAAAATTTGTTCATTAAGAAATCCAAATTTCTTTTAATATTCTTCCAACTAATTTTCATTAACTTTCTTGTGCCTTGATGAACTGTGTGTGTGCAACAAACTATTGTGAGATTATCCTACCTACCTCAATCAACATCAGTGCATTATTAATATTGCTTCCAATATATCCTTCAACATTGATCCAGTGATTAAGTTATCAGGAGTTATCTTGTGAACTGAAATTATGCCTGAGTTAAGAAGTTATAGACTTTCCTACAGAGCTGAATAATATTTTACTGTTTGGTGGCAGTGCCTCCTGTGACTGCTTCCATAATTAAAGACCTTGTTAATACAATTTCATTTCTTTCCTGATATACAAACATGAATTTAAGGAGTGGTTTACCCTCTCATGAGATTTGATTCAGTAATGATTTACATATACTCAAGTTTCTATAGAACAGGTTTATGAGTAACTCAAAACAATTCAGGGGACTTTTAATACAGAATACAGGTATCATCCTCTCCTTTTCCTCCTTTTCCATGTTCATTTTGTATTTGTTCTCTTCTTATTAGCTTAACTATAAATGCACAGAATTGAAAAGTGATTAGATGTATATGATAGTTTCCTGCTGCTGTTGCCAGCTCATATTAAGATTTTATCCCTGGCGTGCTGACACAGAAGTTTTTTTACACTCTAATTCTCAAGAAACTAAAGCCAAAAGGTAGAAACAGGAAGCTGAGTTCACCCACAAATTGCTCAAGGGGATAAACTCAAAATCTATGTTTTGGCACTCCCCATTCAAAACAAAAAAACCACAGGAAACTACAGGCCTGTCAGTCTCACTTCAGTGCCTGGTAAAGTTATGGAGAAGAATATTCTAGAAAGTATTGAAAAACACCTGAAAGACAACACTGTCATCAGTCACAGCCAGCACAGCTTCATGAGAAGTAAGTCCTGCTTATCAAACCTGATTTCCTTTTATAACAAGGTAACCTACTAAGTTGATCAAGAGAAGCCAGTTGATGTAACCTTTTAGGATTTCAGTAAAACTTTCAATACTGTCTCTCACAGGATCCTTCTGGACAAAATATCCAGCCCACAGCTAGGTAAACACATCATGTGGTGGGTGAGCAATTGGCTCATGGACATTGGACAGAGGGCAATAGTGAATCAGGTAACATCAGACTGATGACCTGTCACTAGTAGAGTCCCACAGGGCTCCACTAGGCCTTGTGCTCTTCAACATCTTCATAAATGACTTGAATGCAGGACTGGAAGGGATACTGAGCAAGTTTGCAGATGACACAAAACTGGGAGGAGCTGCTGACTCCCTCAAAGGCAGCAAGGCCCTGTAGAGAAAACTTAACAAATCAGAGAACTGGGCAATCACCAACCATATGAAGTTTAACAAAGGGAAATGCCAGATTCTGCACCTGGGATGGGTCAACCCTGAATGTTCATACAGACTGGGGAGTGAGACACTGAAAAAGCAGTAGCATGTCATATATATCATCGTCTGCGTGAATTAAAGGACCTTTGCAGTGAGTTTTATTTTTGTTAAATCAGAAAACTTTTATGGCAAAACCAGCTTTCACAGTACCTTTTTATAAGGACAAAGACTATATTTCTACCAGTACTCAAGACTGAATTTTCCTTTGGCAGTTTTCATGACACTTTCTGTATTCATTTTTCTATCACAGTTTGAGCCCCTTGGTTTTACTGTTGGTGAGCCACACAAAAATCCCAGCAAGTGTGAACTAAAAATTAATTTTGGAATTAAAAACCCGCTAGCATTATTCAGTGGTAAATAGACTGAGTCCGAATCCTGGTGCTGAGAATGGAAAGAAGCACCTATCAGACTGGGCAAAGCAATTAATGATGGACTCAGAACATAGAAACACTGAAAATCTTATTAGTGAAACTAATTTTTTGGGTTTGATCACAACAGCATCAAATTTGCCCTGGAATCGTAATGCACATGCATATACAAGCGCTGCTATCTTTCATCTTCTTACTTCAGGAGTATCAGTCCAACACACTTCACCTTAGTTCAGTTACAGTGAGAATTTAATTTTGGTGTAACTTGAACTAGAACAATGTCTTTTTACTGTATCCTATAGTGAATGTTCAACTATATATCCTATAGAAAGTTCAACTGAAAAGAGACCAATGTCTTATACAGTCTCTTGGCTGTGGTACCTACTTTCAGCTACACAAGAAGGAATCAAATAATCTATCATTGCTTTACAGGACCAACTTCCTTTTAATCAAGTTGGTGTCTTCCGCAAGGCTCCGTGTCAGACTCTCACCGGCTTTAGAGCTGCAAGAGAAAAGGAAGAAACCAAAGCAGCTGTGGAGTTCCCATACTGCAGCATCTGGCAGCCCTGCAAGGGCCATTGTGACAACTGTGTGTGGTTCTGGATGCAGGGATGTAGTTTAATCCGATAAACTTTGTTTAGCAGGACATCTAGGAACTACCTGAGGTGTAACTCCCCTGGTAACGGTCCGTCTGCCTGATGTAACAACTTCTGGGACAATGGCTTCTGTCTTCAAGCTTCAGAAATGTATCTCTAGCAGAGTTACTGAGGAAAAAGCCTTCTCTGGCTTCAGGGAGGGAAGGAGGTCATAACTTTCAACAGGAGATCTAGTTTTCATTTGCAACACCTTTATTGAGGATCAGCATACTTTATTGTTAATTTACTTTCACAGACACCTACTGATTTCTACCTAAAATATAACCTACCAATGAGGTTTTCAGGCTGTTAAGAAGATGGTGAAAACAGCATTGCTGAGAATAGTCTACCTGTGAAGCCTGACTAAGCTTCCTGGCCTTTAAACTAGCTTAGCACTCATATAGAAGTCCAAAAATCTACCCCATTCTTTGTAAAGCCCTTGGGGTTTGAGGAAGAGGTTAAAAAATCTTCTGTCGGACTTCACTGGCATCATTATGCTAGTGCGCTCAGGGTTTCTCTTCTGAAGGACGCATGAGAGTGTATAGACTCTCCTTAACAGAACTGAGGGTTATTTCTCATGTTTTAAATCCAGATCACTTTATTTCTGGAATAACACAAGGAGAGCAGATGCAGAAAAGTGGTACCCATGGACCCATACACACCTGCTTGCCTTTTCTATGAAAATCAGTATGACTGCCAAAGAAGAGATCTGAGTATGTTTGAATGTGCATTTGAACACCAGAGGAATCTCAAAACAAGGAAGCAGTATAAAAATAGAGCAAGGATTTTATTTCTCTTTGCTGTAAAGAGGCACCATAAGCCACAAGGCAGGATCATGACAGTGGATTGCCTTCAAACTGATGCATACCAGTGACAGCGCAAAAACCAACAGTCATCTTAAAATTAAAACCCGCTGCTAGAGGAATAATAGATTTTAAGAAACCATTGTCTTTTCCATGTTCATTTTGGCAGGTAGGCAGAGAAAAGGGAAATGACAATGCAATCTTAACTGGTATCCAAATAATGTTTGCAAAATTGCCAAAATACAGAGTTAGGATTCCTTAGGAATAAAAATGAAGGAGTTCATATATGAAGCAATATATTATTTGTGTTCAGACCTGCTCTGTGGCTGTTTTGAGGGGACCTTCTGCCTTGCCTGTTGAAAGCTGAGCCACTCAGAGCCATGAAAGCAGGCCAATCGATTGACACTGAAACAATGGCTTTTCTCAACTGTTCCTCAGAGGCCCATCTACAGCAAGGAAGTGTGGAACTGCTTTACAGAGCAGGCACTCAGCAACAATTTCTCCAAATACCCCCTACAAGCTAATTATTTCTCTTAGCCTGGTTTCAATGTGAAGAGTATGGTTACAGGTCTGGTCTTGGATACAGCAGTGGCAGTTCATCATATCATCTTTCAGGAGTGTAATTTACTCCTTTGGGGGTCTTTTAGGCCTTTTCAGGCTTCAGCTAGAACATTGGCCTCCAAATGCAAAGTACAGTGTTTTATGATTTGTTTGTCTGAGCTTGAATAACAGTTTTGTTTGAAAAAATGAGAGGGGAGAGAGGAAAATAGTGGATATAATGAGGGAAAATATCTGACAAAGTAGTAGAAATGTAAAGAGAGAGAATGTGCTACCACTTAGCTAGCTGTTCTGGAAATCAGGCTAAGGAATAGTTCAAGGCCTAAAAAATTTTCAAGCAAGCAGAAAAAAAATGAGATGTTATATGCCTTCAGAAGACTGTCTCTTGACCTGAGACTACAAACCTGTAATTATGATGACCTTTTTAATTTAATAGCTAATCTACGATCCTAATGCTCCACTATGGATATAAAACTGAAAGAATAGATAAAAGTTCTCCTGGAAAGGTATCAGCAGTGAGCTTTAAGGAAGAAAATACCTGTATTTCTTATATTTTAAAAATTTTCTTTCATGAAGTGAAAAGTTGCAGCTCTCCATTGCTGATGAATATTTTCCTCCTTTCATCTGTCACTTGCAAAGAGATATGAAACATTTATTTCCCCAATCTTCCCAGAACTGATAATAAATTGTCAGAGCCAACCATTCATATCTGGTGGCTTTTTAAATAAAGGATTAGCCCTTCAATATTTCATTTTTCTCCAGAATTGCTCTATAAGCTTGTTGAGAATGAGGTAATACATAAAATACTGTGAGGGAAAAAGCTATTTGTCCACTGTCAAAGAGATGTGGGCAAAAAATTCTAGGAGATATTTTATTCTCTCTTCCTCCTGCTCTGTGTGTCTATATAGATGTATACAGGTGTGTGGGAGAACTGAGGGAGACAGACTGGCTGTCAGAACTGCCAGCTTTTGTTGAAGCTGTTATCATGGACTTCTGCAAGCCAGCTGATTTCTGACAGAATCAAACTGTTGATAGGAAACTGTACAGAGGAATATATCTTGCTATTACTAATATAGGCGTGCTTTTAGAAAAGAATAAGCACTCAATAATGCACATAGACCTTCCTTGCAGGCTGGTTTGGAGGGAATTTGAAAGAGTACTCTCTGTTCTTCTGCATCTTTCCTCAGCTTTTACACCACGGTGAGTTCAATCTGGAAGTACTGAATGATGATATAAAAACGGGGGAGGTGGAAGTGTTTAGCTACCTGCTGGGTCAAACCACAACAAAGAACATTTCTGAAAAACAGCATGTTACTTTTGAAAGGTCACTGGAAAATCTGTGTTTGGGGAAGATTCACAGTTTCTACTTTCCAGTCTGGTGTTTGTCCCCAGGCATGAACACAAGAAGTGCGTGTCACTTCTCCATGTCCTTGTGTTGAAACAGCTCTTTGGGAGCTGTTCTCTTGTTCTCATTTGAATTTCAACCTTTATGGTCAAAACAGAAAGGAAGAAAGTTTACCTGTGTGTTATGTACTCTATTCTCCCATGCTGCTCTCCAGTGATAAATGAGATGCCATCAATACATTGTACATGGCAGAAGAAATACAATGTGTCTGAAGAACATTTGTATCCCTGCTAAAGTGTATATCCCAGTTCTATGATTTTGGATTGATGACAAACCTCTCAGGATGCAGAAAATGCTATTTGCAGAGATTCTCTGCTCTGTGTGCAGGTCTGATCAAAGAGAGCTTCTGCTTTTTAGCATCAAGGCTGAAATTCCTTCTGTCATCATGAAATGCATTACTGCAGTGAAGCCATAATTTGGAGGTAGGGGCTAAGTATAGAGATGAAGTTAGAAAGAGTAGGGATTACATAAATTACTAGTGCATGAGTTGCTCAGATCTTACTGACAGAAAATGCCAGATGATACTTTCATCTTCCACGTGCTGAATAGGACTCATTTGTATACCTGCTTAATTCCCTAGTAACAAGCATTGCACTTGTGTGTATTCAGCAGCGAGTCTTATGATGGATGTAATGACTTCTTGTGGCTTAACTGTGGAGGCAACTGAAGTGTGAACTTGCAGTAAAAAAATGTATAGTTATGCTCTGATAAAGACTACCTTCCAGTTCTGTTTGGAAACCACAGCTTCCAGCCTGCTTCACCAAGTCTTTTCATTTTCCTAGCAATTTAATTGAATTTTAGATACCTGGAGACATCTAAAGAAAATCCAGTCAGTGAGGGAGAGAGAAAGTTATCATTGTAGGAACTCAAAGAAGACAGGGGTCTAATATGGTTTCTATGGGGATATTAAGCTAAGTTGGGCAAAAAGAGATGCATTTCATTTACAACCTATGTAGCAATGAGGTTATGTTGCAGCAGGCACTGCAAAAGTTGCCACTCTGGTCTAGTCAAATGAGATCAGAAAGTGATCAAGCAGAAAGGGACAAGAAAAGTGGTAGTGAAATATTTACCATGACATGATGAAACCATCAGCAAATCCAGCCTGTTTGTCTGGAATGAGTAACAAGGTGCTGAAAGCTTCTCAGCTGTGCAGTAGGACTTTGGCTCCAGGCAATGAAGTTGCAGAATCTCCCTGAAGTGCAGAGTAAGAACAAGGAAAAAGAGTTTTTTCAACCTGGGGGTGGGGGGGAAGCTGCACTGACTGCAATTACTGAGGTTCTGCTCACATTCACTACTCAGAAGACATAATCATGACTAAAGGCTTGGCCATAGCATGAAGTGTATACTAATGCAAAGTATCAATAGCAAAGAAATCTTCTCCTTCAGTCTTCCACCATACTTGCATCTGCAGCAGGATCTACGCATCTCCTTTTACTTCCTGGAGAAGCAAACAAAGCATTGATGGATTTCAGACCTGTAATAGCAGCAAGTTAGCTCTTATATCCATTCCCCTTTCCTCTTTCCAAGTCAGTAGTATAATGCACCTAGCAGCCAAACAGTTCTAACTTACTGCTAACGCTTGAGGTGCAAGAAAGGAAAATGGGAATTGGGCAGTAAGAAATACCTCTGAGTCACAGTACCTCCTGATGTACAATCACAATTGAAATTGTAGCAATTGAAATTGTAGCAATTGAGACAGCCTCCGCAGGAAAAAATAGGGTTACTCATACCGTCAACTATTCTATAGAAGATGATCTTTCAACACAGCTGCTACAGTAGCAGTGTTTCTAATGTGTACAAATTATTTCAATACGATGTTCAACAGTGCGTATTAGAGACCTTCCAATATCTAATGGAAAAGCCTATAAAGCCTTTCTACTAAAAACTGTACTGTAAAAACAGTTGCTTCCTTATTCTGCATCATTAGGGACACTTGAAACATACCAGGAGTTTTATTGCTCAGAAGTGGTTTGTTCACATTGCTTATTCTTCATTTAAACTAAGACATCTTTCTGTAGTGTTAGGTCACTGTAAAGGTGATTGCAAGGCTGCAGAGGGTGTGCTATGCCACCAGGAGACAAGTAAGCACCAATAGCGGGTCACATCTCCCTCAAATTCCACCCCCACCCCCCCTCCGAGCTCTAGCATTTCTGGCAGCTGGAGCACAGGCTCTGCTCTCCAGAAAAGACCCTTGCCTATTCTTGTAAACACATCTACCTGTTACAACACAGACCACATGGAATTGTCTCATATCAAAGGGGAAGACAGGTATTTCAGTCAAACACATTCTTCCTCTAGATCAACAAGAGAAAACAAGGAGGTTTTGTGCAAGATAACAAGGAATGTGTGCCTGTTGTTTGGCTGATATGATCTGCTTAGTGATGAACACCAGTGGGTTGGTTCACTCTGCACCTTTAGAGAAGTGGCAAACAGTTTAGAAAATTAAAAAAAACCCAAACCTGTAACAGGTTTCATAACAATTTAGAGAACGTGTAAATGGGAATGCAATAGTTAAATCTGTGGATATTTTTTTAAAAGTTCAAATATAGCAAAACTTTCAGAATTCTCTATTCAATGTAATAAATAATTTTTTTCTTAAATAAGTATTTTTAGAAGCTACCACTCAATAAAACTTGTAATGCGGAGTTGCCATGTGATGTAGAACTTTGAAAATCAAGTAACAAGTCTGTGATGTGTTTCCTGCCAAATAAAAAAAGTCTGATTTATCTGAAGTTAAAATGTCATCACACAAGCCTATTTAAAGGAGTTGGAAATGAAGTATACTGACAATAATGTTTGCTCATCCTTGATGTAGATGCATCATGCCTGTGGCTGATAGTTGTTTTTTCTGAATAGTCTCAGTAAAAAAAAAAGATATTTTATAGAAATCTGATTATTTTAAGACTTAGAAAAAAAACCCCAAGCCACCTAAGAAACATATATGACTGTACTATGAAATATCCTGAGGAATACGGACATGTATATGAAAAGAGGACGTCTTTTGAGTTATCTCAATGAGAAACAAAGAGCTCTGCAACTGACTCAAAATAATTCCTCTTAACTATTTTTTCCCCATTTAAAAAGCAGCTCATATGCCATTTGTTTGGTACGACATTTTGTTTGGGATTTATGTAGTTCTTTATTTTAGACTGAAACACCAAGATGTGCAAGGATTATTTTATTGACTTCACTGGGAGCTCCCTTTTCCAGCTGTTTTCTCATAAACATGAGTTATCACTGTTCTGTGGAAGGTGTATTGAATTTTAAACTTACCTTATTAGGTGAAACACAGTTACTTCCAGTGATTAGCAGTTATTAATTCTATAATAAATTACTGACACTAACCTCCCCTCTACTGTGGGATGACTTTCTCATGCATGCATTGGGCCTGTATCAGATAATTTCCTGTAATTTGAGGACTGAAGGAAATATTAATAAGACTTGGGTGGGGGGTGGGAATCCTTTGAACTGAGTTAATGGGCATGATATTTTTGTAAAAGCTTAATATTTGGCTCAGTAGATTTTTAAAAATATTCCTACAAAGGAAGTATAAGAGTGATGACAAAACCTCACAGGTCTATTTCCCACCCATTACAAATATTTCTCATAAGTTTGAGCATTGCAGCACTTGTTTTCTTTCCTGTGCATTCATAGTCAGCATTTTGCTGGCAGCCCTGGTAGCAGATGTTTTACTGTAACATGTAAGGCCCACAATGCCTCTGTCAGCCTGATTCCAGTTTCCTGGTACACTTTCCTTTTGTGGATTTGCTGAAGAAACATGAAGGAATAAAGAGCTCCCATTGACCATCTGGTCCTCTTCAGAGCCACGTCTCTGACATTTATCAATAGTTGATGTTCATAAAAGGTCAGGATGTATAACTCTTAAATACTGGATTTCTTTCAAAATTAATATCAAAAGTCATTCTGATAAAGTTGAGGATGGGGATATTCATTAGTGGATCATGTTCTTCAGGAGCCCAAGCGATTGTAGGGTTCATAGAGCTGAGGAGATCTCAAGGGTCAGCACACACAGTTTGCAGCAAGCACCTATTGCACTCATTCATCTCATTCCTCCCATTCCCCAGGGATCCAGATGGGCTCAGCGCTCTGGAGAAGCTAACCTAGCTAACAGACTGCAGCAACTCCCATGGAGGTTCAAGCAAAGCCATTTTCTCTTTCAGCAGAGGCAATGAGTAGTTTTTTATCCCTCATTCACAGCATAGGTAGGTTTTCTTACCCAAGTGGGCATGCTGTGCCCCATCCTCATCTGCTCTGCTGAATTTGGCCCCTTGGTTGCAAGTATAAAAAAAGCAAGCCAGTACCACAGCAAAAAAAAAAGACATGAAAACTCCCCCTCTCCCTGCCTTGAGTTTCTCTGGAATGACACTACTGAGAACTGAATCAAATTTGTGGCAATTGATATGCAGATGTTACAGTCTTTCACTGCATCAGGACAAAGATGACTGCATTTCCATGTTGGTTTTGCACATAAATATGTATATTATCCCAGTGCCCCCGCTTCCACCCAAATGATAGCAACTGATGTTCAAATAGGACGGGTTATGTGAGACAAAGCCCACAAATAAATGTCGTTCATGAAATAGGCTCTTTCCTTTCCTTGTTTCTGATTTTAATTTCCCTCTGCTATACACAAAAGCTCAGGCCAAACAGGATCCCTCTGGCTGTATGTGTGGGCGGCCAATCTGGTTTTCTCCCAAGGTGACAGCTGCTTGATTTTCATTAAGGAATATGACTGCCCTCACCTGGTGAGAACAGCACTTGGAAACTCCCCACCCCCGTGAGCTTCTTGCATGGGAGTGTCTCTGTCACTTTTGAGAGCCGACTGATGCCTGCAAAAGGAAGGGTCACCCACTACATGGTAGCACAGCTGCTAAAAGAAGTTCTTTAAAATAGCTCCTGCTGCCTGACTTAAAATAAAAAAGAGATAGATTTGATATTATTAGATAAAATGACAGACTGTTCTGGCATTTATTCTATTGTTACAGATTTGAAAGCATTTGAAATCCTTATTTTTAATCCTGTCATAAGTTTCTTTGGTTATTCACAGAATAAATAGTATACCCAAATCTACTTGATACTATTTTGGGAAAAAAATGTAGTTCAGGTAAGATAAAGAAAGGTATTTGAAGACTGTAAGAAAAAAGTGTTTATTTTTCATTTTACCTTGCTCATTATTGTTGCTTTGTAAGTTGTAATTTTACAATGATAATAGTAAATTAAAAAAAAAAGTAACTTCATTGAAACATTTTTGATCCACTCGAAAGAAAAAGCCTTCAATCACATCTTTTTTAGGAGAATTTTGGAATAGTGAACTTTCATTTTTATTTGAAAACAGATTTCAAAAATCTTCAGGCCCTCATTGAAACAAAAATTTTGCTTTCTCTGTAGGGCTAAGTCATGAATCTGGAACAGGAGCAGAGATTGAAAAGGCTAAGTGGGACGGCAGTTCAATTTTTCACATCCAGTTCATTAACTTTACCACAGAAAGAGTAAGTGTTGAAGTGCAAAATGCAAAATTTGAATTGCTCCTTTGGAATTTGTTTACAGCTGAAGGGCTTTCAGAGAAAGCTGAAATACATAGCCCCTGGGATCAAGTTGAGTCACAGTCACAAAAGAGGAGCCAGCCAACTCAGCTGATTCAGGAAATTACCAGGGACCATGTTAGTGTATCCACAATTAGTAAAATGCTTAAGGAACATGTTTAGAAATTGATCTTAAATACTTATTCAGATGAGATCATTTGCTGAGTTTGAGTCTTTTGAGGTGTACACTCTGGATACTGAGAGACAGAGCCTGTCAGTGAAGGACACTCTTGAGACCAGCGAGGTTATGAAAACAACTTGAGTCCTCTCTCCCTGTGCATTTCTTGAGACCTCACCCATTAATCTACTGGGTAACGTTGAATTGTCCACACTAAGACTGTAATGGTTTTGATTGTTTATACAAAGGGACTATGTAATGCAACTCAATATCACATGAATCTATGCTTTATGTCATTGGGAACCAGGATTATTTATCCATCATAGAGAAACTAAATTTCATGCAGTTACAGTGAATCCATGTGCAGTTTACCAGTCATCTTCAATTCAATTCAGTTTATGTGTACCTTTTTTCTAAATGGTGGAGATTTCAAACAGGAAAACATCCCTTAGCTGCCCCACCACTATCATCTCAAGGCTTTTCTAAAGACCATGTTTCTTGATGTTCCCTTGACAACTTGCTTTCATTCCTCTTCAAGTGTTTCTTATTTAATTCCTAGCACATACCCCTTAAGAAAATTCAATGTAGTCCTTCATCTTGCTTCTGAATGTGTATTTTCTGTGTTATTTGTGACAGCTTGTGATGTGAGTGTTCAGGGCAAGAGTGTCATCATAACAGCATTCAGATTCTATAGATAATTCCTCTTAATTAACTGTTTCATATCTTTGCCAACCTCAGGAGCAGCAGTACCTATGCAGGTATTGGGTACTTAGCAGGAATTACTCAACTCACTGTATCACTTTATGGTTCAATATCCTGATAGATGTTAAAATAATGTTACTCCGAACAACACATCCCAAATAAAATACTGTAGCAAATACAACTGGTGAATTTCATCTAAGCAGCTATACAGATAGCATCAGTGTTAAAGATTTTAACCCATTACCATCTCAAATAACACTACTCTATTCAAGTAACATCAATCTACAGAAAGTTAATACTGCCCATTTTGTAGTCTATCAATGTAGCAATTCTTTCTGGGCAGAGATTTTTTTTTTTTTTCCCTGAAGAACTAAGTTATTGCTGTCCAAAGCTATCACCACCCTCAGGCTTTCCATTCCCTCCAAACCACAAAGCATTATCCCTGGTTCTAATGAGATGAAATTCAGATGCAGGACTTCAGGCTTCTTTTCACACCTTAAAGTATTCAGTTACTGTGTACTCCAGAGAGGCTGTGAGAGCTTTTGCCCTTCTTACCCCAACAAGTGACAGAGATTTCACACCTCTTTAGCAGTTGTTCCATAAGAGAGTCAAGATCTCACCACTGGATTAGTGTAGCCAGTTCTTATGGCTCAGCTTCATCTGGGGAAAGGGAGATCACATAGGGGTCAATAGTGGTTCTCCCCATCCCAGGTCATGTCCTCAAGGTAAAATTGTCTTTCTTCAGAAAAAAAAAAAATCACATTTCTTTGGGCAAGGATTATGAACTTCTCATGAGGACTGCTTATAAAAATGAATTCTTGTTGAAAGGTTTCACGGTGTATTTGGGTCTCCCCTGGAGACATCCAGCCCTCTGACCGACACGCAAGACCCAGCCAGCCTTTGCAGAAACTCAGAAGTGCCTTGTATCAACTGGAAAGCAATGCTTCAACTTGTCAGATGCCTTCTCATGCTGTAAGAGCAGCTTTTTCCTTGTCCTCTGGGTCATTCTGTTCTGTCAGATCTCATCGGGAAGATCCAGCATGGGAAAAGAGACTCCATGTCCCTTCACAGCAGAAGTGCTACTTGTGCGTGGAAGTAGGGCTGTGACTCATTTTAGTGGTTCAGTTAAAGCTTGTTCTTAAAAGTTCTGATGTGGTCAGGATTTCCATAATGTTTTCTGTTTCTGGAGAGCTTGTGTTTATTCTGTCAATCCTTTCTGCCATTCCTAATTCTTTTTCTGACTGGAGTAGTGCCACTCAGGAATGTTATACCCTTCCCCAAGACCTCCATCTGTGTGTAATTCAGGACTGGTATGCAATTGCAAGTCTCAATTTCTTCAGCCTCTTCCACAGACATTTGAATGTCTTTGACTTCCACCAGTGCATCCATATTTACAATCTCAGGTCAAGCAAAGAACATATAAATGGTCTCATTGGTCACTTTCTTTCTTTCTAAAGCTCTCGATTCTTCAGAGGTCCCCTGCCAGCTTATGCAGCCTCCCTCTAGCCTTTAGCTAGCCAAAATACTATGATGACAGGCTCCAAACCACGTTATTTTGGTTCTTATCAAAGATCAGTCAGTTCTGTATCATTTATAATTCAATTACAAAATTAGATTCTGCAGTATTGTTGCCTTGACCACCTAAGGCAGGAGTGATGTACTCACCTTTGAGGTTGTCTTCCCTGACAATCAGTAAAATTATGCTACTGAATTGAATCATGTAAACCACACTAATTTTTTTTTTTTTTTCAGAGAAAATACATTATATAAGACAAACCATTCTTTCTTCCCTGGACCTCTTCACATTGGAAATGGGATAGAAAATAGAAAAAACTCTTACCAACTTATCCACAATGATGTTTGCACTGTGATGAGGTACCAGAAGTTAACATTATGAGGAACCCACTCCTTTGAAGCTATCTCCCCTGTTGGCAGGAATGGGGAGGGAAGGGCCAAAGAGAAAAACTATCTGAGTCATATATGAGATTGGAGATGACCTAAGTGTGAGGTAAGAAAAATAGCAGCACCAGATTTGGTGTAAATTACAGAAAATGAGAGGAGTTAATAAGGTCAAGGTAGCTGTAAATATACCTGGTTTCCAGGGGGGAACTTAAAGGGCACATTGTCAGAAGTAAGTGGAGCCAAAGAGTAAAGAGACTTTTGTGTCAGTTAGAAACAATCCTGGAGCAATCTAAAATGATGGATTTCAATTTGCACAATGTGACTGTCATGTTTAAAAGGTTAATGGAAAGGGTACTTTCTGCAAGTCTGTGTTGGAATGCTGATTACACCTAGCTGATACATGTGAAAGCCCTTGAACAGATATGTTCACAAATGCCCTGTGAGAGCTTTGGTATTGCTGCAAAGAGAGGAAAAAAAAGAAGCCTTGTTTCAGAAAAACTAGGTTTTTCGCCAGTGAGAAGAAGTAATTCCAAATACAGGAAGCTGGGTAAAAATCAGAGATCTTCACACCTATGGAAGTCTCAACTGCTTTTTCTGTTGTTGCTACATGGGCTGGGATTGATGTGGAAAGTAAGACCCCCTCATGCATTTCAGCAGCAAGTAAGATGGCTGAGAAAAGCTATTGCCTGCATAAAGTCAGAGAGCAGCTGAACTGAGGAGTGAAAGGGGTTTTGTGGTGATAGCAAGGAACTTTTTGTGTGCTCCAAAGGAAAAACAAAAACTATTTTGAGTCACGTGTGAAAAGGGGATTGTGCAAGAGACTCTGATTCTTCTTAGATTTATTCAAAGAAACTGAGCTTTGCAAATAATTGCAAATAAAGACTACTGGGGTTTTTAAAATAAAAAACCAAAACAGCACCCCACCAGTTTCTGCTCATGAGAGCCACCAGAGAGCTCTGCCTCACTGCTCTTATGCAGGTAGAGAACAGAGCAGGAGAGAACTGCTTCATTTATACCAAGTTTAATAGAGAGTGCCTCATGTTTGGGAATGATAAGCACTTCCCATATTTTCCTGTGGCTTCTCTCCCAGTACAGCATACTGGGGGAAGGTAGTACTGGTTCTGCCAGCCCACTTTGAGATGTCTGACATGCAATTGCTTTAGCATTTCTGCTGCTTGAGGAAAGAGCACTTTCAGCTTTGGCTGAGTGTTCTCTGGTTTCCCAGAGGACTTTGAAAGACTCAATCCATTTCAGAAGGCAAAGGAAATACTCTCCTTGACTTCAGTGAGAGTTGGGTCTAAGCCCAAACAAGGCCTGATGAATGAGCTGAATCAGCTGCAAGTGTTCTCTGCTGATGTGATTGACACCTTTTATGTAGGGCTGAAAAGGAAAAAAGATTGTGTTTTTGTCCTCCTTTCACTACCTTCTGTATTCTTGCTTGAAAAAGCTTAAGAAGAGAACACGTTTCACCCTAAATCTTAGTTCTTTTTTTCTTTGCCAATCACTCCACAGAGCACCAGTCAACTCTGCCTCCTTTTCTTCTGCATTGCAGGCCTCTGTGCTGCAGATCATTAATTACGTGTTCATAGTGCATTTGTCGTGCATGTGCAGTGTATCCTGCATGTATATGTTGTGGCTGTTAGAGTATTAGACAGATTTCCAGTCACATAGCCCATTCCTGTTTTTTTCAGTAAACCCAACATTCATTTAACCAGCTTTTTTTATACTAGCCAACAGAATTCTTTATTCTCTTGTTCTGAGGGCAAAGGGATTTGTTGTGTAGTCACTTTTCATTCTCATATATCTGATATGAAAAAAACCCAAAAGGAATAACCAAGGTATTTAAAAATACAACAAAATTTTTTTGCTAAATATAAGAAACATGCTTAATAGGGTATACACATTGGGGAGAAAAAAAAAAGCACACAGAAGGCTTTTTAAATAAAATTCTCAATATTCTCAAAAATGGTTTTTAAAATAAATTACTATAGCACCACAATGCTTTGTCTTTTAGAGTAAAAAAACTGATATTTTTTCTGCACAGCTCTAAGTGCCCACGTACAATGGGTGCTTTCCAGTGTGGGATCTGGGGGGAAGTAGTTCCGTCTCCATGTCCAGAACATAATCTATTTTTGCTTCCTAAACTGCATTTTGTACCAACATCTGAACTGAAATGGGGAGCCTGAACTCTCTGTTCCATGGCTGTAAATCCTGATCAAGGTCCCTCAGCAGTTCAAGTGGTCATTTGGAGAACGCATCCTCTGAAATTATCCTGCTTAAGAAAAGTGGCTTGTGAGATCAAGTTTGTCTGTAGCTGAAAGACAACCATTGTTAGTACAAAACCTGTCACCAACCTAAAGCTGGCTAGACTGGAGTAATTGCTTTGTCTACATGGGTCATTCTGTACATAGAGAATTATAACTTTTGACAACTGGGATAGTATTTCTGTAAATGTATGTCCTTTAGGCAATGAAATCAAACAACAGGGGTTCGTTTAACAAACTCTGGGTTGTCTAACAGTCAGCAAAGAGTGAGATTTTAATTTGTCACCAGTCTGTTAGATGTATGGATGTGTGTATTCTGATATTTGATTGCCTTTCCACAATCTGCTGAGTCGCATTTGTTGGTCTTCCAAGGTGCCCATTTTAGAAATTACTGGCAATGTTACTTCTGAAAATGTAGTTGATCTTGTCTTATTTGTTTTTCTTTTGTATGAGATAATTATGCACTATTCTTTCTTCTAGATGCATTCCAGACACTTGGTAGTCTTATGAGTTTCTAGATTGGAGCTGTGTCATTCTCCAACACTCTGAGAGTCAATGGAGTCTTTTCCCTGATATCCCTTTTCTTTAGGTGAGGACACATTTAGAGTTTATTCTCCCTGTGACTTAATCTTCTCTTTGTCTTCCAGATCTCACCAAATATTTCGGGACTGTGTTATGCCAGTGTAACAACAAATTATCACAGGGACTCAGTTGGCACCTCCATGAGCAGAGTGATTTGATTCTCCTCCCAGCTTAAGAAAACTACAAGCCAACACAAGGCAGGCAATAGGAGTAACAGGTACTGCCCTTTTTTGTGTCAGACCACTGTTAAATCACTGTTAGCTTGCTATAAAATCAATGTAATGAGATGTGTTGGAAGCAAGCTCTATGACCAGGAATCAAGTACTCTGGGATACATTTCAATATTTTTTTTTCATTTTGAATTCCTAAATCATCAAACTTGGCAGTTTTCCTTTAATTTTCCTTATTCTTTCTTTCCTCCAGAATTTTCTGAAATACCTGATAGTAAGGATTGGGGTTTGGGGAGGTGTACTTTTTCTTCTGTACTCTCATTTCCCAAATCATCTGTTCACTATTTCTTGTTCAAACTCACATGGTCATTTGCACTGTATTGGTGGCACAACAGAGTAATTTCTGTGAGAATAACCACCATTACAAGAAAGTGTAAAGCACATTCGGAAACCTGTTAACTGTAGTAAAAACTGAAAGTCCAAAATGATGAGATGCTCTTGTTCCACACTATGTGGGCACTGATGGATCACAGCCCAAAAAGCCATCCAACAGATTAAGCTCCTCTTGAAAAATCCCTCCATACTCTGACTCACTGCTTCTTGCCAAAAAGACCTGTGACAGACAAAACGCTTATTTTCAAGTAAACAATTATGAAAAATAAAATAAAATAAAATTACCAATGACCAATTTCTAACAAAAAGCATCCTTTTTAATGCCAATTGCTTCATAGAATCATAAACTATCAGACTGGAAGGGACTCAAGGATCATCTGGTCCATCCGTTCTTGGAAAAAGCATGGTCTGGACAAGAGGATTCAGCAGCCTGTCCAGCTGAATCTTAAAACTGTACGGCATCGCAGAATCCACCAATTCCACCAGGATTAATCCAATGGTTGATTTTTCTCATCGTGAAAAATTTTCATCTTGTGTTTCATTGGAATCTCCCCAGGAGTAGCTTTTACCCATTACAGTTTACCCATGTGACTCCTGGTAAAAAGACAGTCTCAACTGTCTTTATAGTCACCCTTTAAATACTGGAACATGGTTATAAGGTCTCCCCCAAGCCTTCTTTTCTCAAGGTTGACAAAACCCAGTTCTCTCAGCCTTTCCTCATATGGCAGCTTCCCAGTCCTTTGATCATCTTCATGGACCTTCTCCAGACCCTCTCAAGCCTGTCCACATCTTAGGTCTGATATTTTCTCTTAGAAAATAAATTGCTTTTAAAATAAGCTATAGAAATTTTTGAAACTTGCAAAAATATTGATCCATCAGGCATATTTGAGGAAGAGTATTTATGACCAGGAAAAAGGCCACAGTAAAGAATGCTGTGAGGATGATGGACATATCTGGCAGCCTGGTCAGGGATGTCTTGGAGTAGGAGAGAAAGAGGTGCCATCATGGGCATAGAAGTACCAAAGTCAGCAGAGGCTCAAACAAGACAGGAGAGAGCAAGTGTTTATATCTGTCTGTATGACAAAGTGACAATATTTATGTGGACAGTCTAAGCTATTGCTGTTCAGCTTTTGTTCTAAACCAACCTATGTCTTCCCATCCAGCATGCCAGCTTCTCTCACCAAAATGTGTGAACATGGCCTGGAAAGAGATGTAAGTCACTTTAAGATATACCATGTGTAATTTGGGAAGACTAGAACAGTCACACTGCTATTTGTCACGTGTTTGCAGATCCCTTGGAAAGGCTTAAGCTTACACTTAAATATTTAGATGTTGATGACCTGGATGATTAAACTTAGAAAAACATTAGAATTAATTAGATACTGTATATATCCCCTCATATTGGCTGCTACACTGTCTCCTGCTGGGATTTTGTAGCTTGGCAGTTAATCTATTTCTGCAGCAGAGTGTATTCAGAGAGACGTTTGTTCTGAACAGACCTCAGAATCAGAGCAATTTACACAAATGTAGTATATTGCATAATGATAATGGGAAGTCCTCACTGCTCATTTTTTCACAGGAGTCATGCAATTCGTGATGGATTTCATGGCACAGCTCACGTGAGTAATAGCTCAGCACTGTGAGTAAGGGATTGGCAATCTGTCTTTCTATTATTATTTATCTAATTATAACCTTTGTTAACCTAGTGTGCAGATTCACAGCAGAACATGAACACACACATCTGAATGTTGCACAGGTATGACACAAAGTAATGAGATATACTTTCTGTCCAGGAAAGTGTACAATGTAGAAAGAAGTTGTGTGATAACAAAGGAGGAAAAAAAAGAAGAGGAAACAAAATGTGTGAGAGAGAAATAAATTTAATCCAAATCAAACAAAGACATAGGTAGGGTTAAGAGCATTTTTCTGAATCTTGTAACTGATGACTATTTAACATAGAGAGGTAACTTAGAAGATCCTTATATAACTTATTGTGTGTATCACATCTTATATCATTACTAATTTATGATTACTCATTTTCGATAAAAATGGCACAATGGACATTGGCCTGACCAACATAATTTTAATTTTTTCCACAAGTGGTCCAAAACCCCTTATATATTCAGGACTTGGGCCTTCATGGATGAATGGAAATTGGTCCCAGCAAAATTTACAAAAATTTACTAAGACAGCTCCAGAACTTTCTGCATGGGTAAATACATTCACATAAGTAATTTTGTCTTGTTGGTTTTTTGCATTTGCTGTTAACATAGAAATCAGTTGCAAATTTCAAGAAATCATGCTAATTATTCTCTGTAGTAAGAACATTTCTTCATTTGCCTCAAGCTTTGCTGGCATTCAGTTGTTAGGACTGGTAGTTCTAAATCATGTTTAAATGATTCTAGATAGTTTAAATGGCTTTAAAAAATTTAGGCAGAAAATAATTGTAAGGTTAAGAAAAATAGCAAGTTTGTCCTTTGCAGAGTGAAAAAAAAAAATTACTTCTCTTCTGCAAGCCACCTGAAATTCAGTATAGTGTTTGTTTTATGCTTGTTCTTCTGAAGTTTTATCCAAACTGAGTTTACTTATAAAACTATTAAAAAGTGCAGTTCAGATGTAATCTGTAGCTGATTTGAACTGGGGTTTACTGAGCAAACATCAGGACTGAGAGGTGAGGAGTGTGAAATGAGGACCACGAGATAGCTAAGGCACAAGGCTGCAAAAAAAGATAATTTCAGAAGAGAGGAGAGAAAGGAAAATCAGCAGGGAAAATTGAGTCTTCTAAGCGAGCACGCTTCAATCAAGTGCGTGGAAATGAACTGGGAATCATCATTTCTCTGCTGTCACAAATGTCTGTGAAAAAACCTAGTAAAGTGTCCGCTCCTCTAGCACTGATTCAGGCTGAGAATGACAACCTAATATTGCTATCCATTATTCCATTAGCTGAAATTACTGCAATCTCCTTAGTGGAGCCAAAGGTTCAAAACCTTCTGTTGAATCACGCCTGTGTCAGTACAGCCCTAGATGATGGCATCTGGGGCTCTGGCTTTTAAAAGCCAGGGAGTAAACAGAAAAGATGAACTTGAAATGACTTCACTGAAGATTGAAAATGTGCATATGCTCCTGTTAGGAACTTCAGCATGAAAGTTTTTTAAGTATCTTTGTTTTGGTACCTTCTCTTCCTACGCGAAACTCCAGAGGCAACCGTGTACGTTGCAATCCGTAAGCAGAATGGACAGTGCTCAGTTCAGAGCAACTGCTCAATATTTTATTTATTTCTCTGCTGCTCAGTGCAGGAACAGGCTTTTCCTAAGAGCCAGGTGCTTCTGCCCACTGACCCCCTTATCCCTTCCCCAGGACAGGTGGATCATATGGGTGGAGGGGCCATGCTTGCCCCGTTCAGAGAGCAGCCTGTACTCATTTACTGTATGGTGTTCAAACACTTGGCACCACAATTGTTTTTTCATGGATTTATTTTTTTCCCCTTTTTCAAGTCATGCCTATTGTTGTAGTATCTGAGCACACCATAAGCCATAACTATGTATTTTTACTGACTGTGAAATCAAGAACTACTCTTTATTTGTGTATGACCACAACATGGATTTCCAGAAAATGAAGCCATTGGTATGCTGAATGAACAGTTCTCATCGACTCCAGAAGCAGTGTGGACTATGCAGCTTTCCTATAGATACATATTCTAAATATCCATAAACAGAGACACACAGCTAATGCACACTTTTGAGACTCTCAGGTAAAGGACATATATGCCACCACATGATTTCATAAGGGCAGATACTCCAAGGCAGTATTCTAATCCCAATCTCTGACTGGAATCCCCTCTCTCACACATCTCATAAGTTCCCACATCTGGCTGTATAGGAAGGAGGGTCCTAGAGACACAGCATTTTTATATTAGATCAGTAGAAATACATTATAGTCATATTGTTATAAGTCTTGTTCCGGAAAAAATAGCATAAGCATAAAATTTAAGCCTGCATCATAATTTTTCAGCGTTGCATTGGCGTTCTTGAATTTGTGTATTTGATTATGCAACGGTGGTTGTATAAATTTATTTTTATTGAACAGAGATTAAAACTTTGCAGACACTTGGATACCACTGGTGACATTTTGACAGGTAGGTTCAAAAATAAGTGCCCCATTAATTCAAATAGGCCAGGATGTCTTTCCTTATATTCTGTCAGTTGCCTCTTTTTTCAGAAAAATTATGAATTATTAAGTTATAAATTAGTGTTTTATATATTTATTTAGATATTGTCCTACTTAATGTGCCTGAAACCTGGAATACCTATCAGTCACTCAAATACTTGTTTAAGCAAGTGCAAGATATGGTCCAAAGCACATTACTGAAGGTCCGAAACACACTGTTGAAGTCCTGGCCCTGGAAAAACTCAATCATACATTTAATTGAAAAGGTCTGTGCATGTAAATCCAGAATGTGAGATTAATAATATACACACATATTTCCAAGATCTGAAAATCTTAAAATCGCAAATTACAAGTTTTGAACAATTTTTAAATATGATGATAAAATCTGGTATATCTTTTCTTAGTGAGATACTGGAAAAGCATTATAGCAGCCTCTACCACATGACTAATATCCTTTTGAATATCACAGAATCACTGAACCAATTAGTTTGGAAAAGACTTCTGAGATCGAGTCCAACCTGTGACCTAATGCCACCACATCAGCTAGACCTTGGCACTAAGTGCCACGTCGGATCTTCCCTCAACCACCTCTAGGGATGGTGGCTCTACCTGGGTAGCCCATTCAAATATCTAATCACCCTTTCTGTGAAGAACTTCTTCCTAATGTCTAACCTAAACCTCCCTCTCCAGATATCAAAATCAAAACCTAAAAACTCTTCACTGAAAGGGAAAATCCCAGTGAGTTATATCTGTCAATTTTAGATTGTACTTCTCTAATATACATAATAAATAAGGTAGTTTAGAAATTGCCTTAACTAAGCATATTATTGTGCTTTAATACTAATTACTTGTGTGCCTGGTTCAAGTAGTGGAGCACTTCAGTTGTTTTTAAGTTTAATGTCAAAGGGAAAAGAACATATTACATACAATTGCTGATCACATGTTTTCTAATGTTTGATTCTCCTAAAAATGTGAAACTAATGTGAAGATGCTGGAAAATGCACCATAAATTAAAATTGCAAAATGCCACAGCTTATTTAATCTTCCATGTTGAAAGGCAGAGCGAGTATTTAATTAGTTCCACTGAATCTACATTTGTTTAGAGAAAATCTTTAACCTTGATAAATTATTGAATAAATTTTATTAGCCCTTTGACACAAAGGGAGCAGCTGTCATGCTTAAAGTTACATTGTAAAGACTTCCATGTGTTGGAATTATTTTTAGACACTTTCTGCAAGTTACACTTAAATAGATTTTCTATATTTAGGAAACCTCTGGATTTCTTTGACACACTGCCCCAGAACTATAAAAGATTTACTGCTCAAAATGGTTCACTGGACTGTTCACTGTGTGCTGTTTTGTGCAGGCACTTTAGATGATGCCAGAGTTGAAGTATAGCTGTTCAGACAGCTGAGAAACATGATTCCTGTTTACAGTACACACATTTTCAAACTTAAATAGGTTAGCAGTTATGTTTTGAATAATTTATCAGAAGAGAGATTTTCTCTGCACAAACAAGGTATTGGAAAACACATATCACTGCTTCATTATTCAGCTATGTTATTCAGTTCTCCAAAAGAGTTAAAACTTATTCCTGTGCTAGGCAGTATGGCTGCTCTTATCAGCTTTTGCAGTCAGACAGCCCAGATACTGATATGGGACCCCCAGCACAGGAAGGACATGAACCTGTTGGAGCGAGCCCAGAGGAGGCCACCAAGACAATGAGAGGGATGGAGCACCTCTCCTACGAGGAAAGGATGAGAGAATTGAGTTTGTTCAACCTGGAGAAGAGAAGGGTTTGGGGTGACCTAATTGCAGCCTTCCAGCACCTGAAGGGAGCCTACAAGAAAGATATAGAGAGTCTTTTTACAAAAAGAGCATTTAGTGACAGGACAAAAATAGTGTGACCAGCAGGACCAGGGAAGTGATCCTTCCCCTGTACTCTGCGTTGGTGAGACCACACCTTGAGTATTGTGTTCAGTTCTGGGCCCCTCAGTTCAGAAAGGATATTGAGGTGCTGGAGCGGGTCCAGAGAAGAGCAACGAGGCTGGTGAAGGGACTGGAGCATAAGTCCTATGGGGAGAGGCTGAGGGAACTGGGGTTGTTTAGCCTGGAGAAGAGGAGGCTCAGAGGTGACCTCATCACCGTCTATAACTACCTGAAGGGAAGTTCTGGCCAGGTGGGGGTTGGTCTCTTCTCTCAGGCACTCAGCAATAGGACAAGGGGGCACGGGCTTAAGCTCCGCCAGGGGAAATTTAAGTTGGATATCAGGAGAAAATTCTTTACAGAGAGAGTAATCAGGCATTGGAATGGGCTGCCCAGGGAGGTGGTGGATTCACCATCCCTGGAGATTTTTAAACGCAGACTGGACGTGGCACTGAGTGCCATGATCTAGTAAATGGACTGGATTTGGACCAAGGGTTGGACTCGATGATCTCGGAGGTCTTTTCCAACCCAATCGATTCTATGATTCTATTCTATGATTCTATGACAAGGGGGAATGGCTTCAAACTGAAAGAGTGTAGGTTTCATTTAGGTATCAGGATGAAATTCTTTGCTGTGATTGAACAAACCAGCCTATCATACTGTGATTTCTTTGAATTCCCATATGAGACTTTTTAGTGCCACACATTTTGGACAGACATTGGTTAATTTTTGTCTGTCTCCTGTCCTTCATTGAATTTTCCAGTAAGTGACCTGTGGTTTTTTCCAGATGAAAGATGGCATCTGAAGAATTTGTGAAATGTATTGACTTCATATCACAATACAATTGCATTTGTTCTCTCACCCAGGAAAAATAAATTACAGAACTGATATTCCAGGAAGTCTACTTTTTTTGTGTAAACGAAAGTCCTGAAGTCTTAGGATCTGAGCGAAATTGAGAGCTGGATATTCATCTGGGGTAAAAACTGCACTGCATTTATTTTCAGTATGTGGAGATTCAGGCACACAGGGTTTTTTTAGACTTAATTAATCATCTGCTGTGGAGTTTTAATCTATATTTCAAGATGATACAAACCAAAAAGGCTCATGGTAAAAATGTAAATGTAGCAGCAGACCCTGAAGCACTGCATAGTCGTGAATCAGGCTAACTTGCACAGAATCTATAATTCATATTGTAGGTGATCATCATTCATTATGTATTTTCTTTTTTTTTAAGAGACTTACTGTATAATTCAGGGTTTGTCAGCACTTATATATTATAAACATCATTTATGAGGGCTTGCTAATTATTTCCAGAGGCATCAAATAAATAAAAAAACAACTAGTAGCAGAACTCCTTAAAGACAACTCACGTGGTGGTTGTTTACCTGGTCCCCAACTGCTAGTGGAAGCATCGCACATTTAAAGTTGAGATGCATTTTTCTATCATTCTCTGTGTGCCATTTTCACAGCTGACAAAATCACCTTCTCATTTACAATTGTGTAAGCTGAGAGTAATTTCAGTCAAGGGCCCTGTACCAGCATTTTTGTGAAATTATTTTTTGTACAGTCAAGTAAATTTATCTTTTTAATGATACCTTTACTATTTAAGCAAAATATTTTCTCTTTAAAAAAAATCATGCACGAACTTTGTGCTAGAGAAGCAAAAGAAGGATCCAGCACAAGGAGGTTACCTTTGTACTTTAAGTGCACAGACATAGTCCCGCTGAAAGAGTTGCAATTTTTCACTAGTGCAAGCACTTACCGCAGCCCCATTGAAATCAATCTAAGAATTTGCAGTGAAGCCCATTCTATTAAGAGAATATACATTGAGACAACATCTGTGATTGATTTACGTTTGAATCTGGGGGAAAAAAGGTGCTTTAAAAATAGCAAAAACGTTCCCACGATGTGGAAATTATAATGCTAATAGACCTAACTGTAAGAAAGGCTATTATCTCAAAAGCAATTTGGAAATAGGTGCTCTATCCAGCCACGATAATTAAGGTAATAATAACACATCTGTTCAAAATAGATTCAAAATGCTTTACTCACACCAAGTCGAACTGATCACTGCTCAGGATTTTTGCAGATGTGCAAGGCCAGAAATAATTATAGGAGCCTGATCTAAAGCTCATGTTTCTGTATGGACCTGATCCATAATTATTTTCTGTATTTTTGTTTTTTTCCTACTTATCACCTAAATACATTTGTATTTTAAGCTTCACTAAATATTGGGGCATAATGACAGCTGATGGTCTTGAGACTGATAAGAGTTCTGAAAGCAAGGAAGAAAAGGAAAGGATGAAGGTATTAGGATCCTTTGTTAACTGGTGGCACTCAGGGAACAGGTTTGAGAGAGGGGGGAAAGGGTCAGCTTACAAGGATTCCTTTGAAGGGAGATCTCTGGGCACTAAAGGAGGCCAGATGGATAGATAATCAGAGAGGTGCAGGGTGGCTTCTTCCCATCTGTCCATACTTGTCTATAGTTCTCCTTATAAGGAAAGTGTTCAAATCTGTTGTACAAATATTAAGCACATTTTTTTGTGTAGTTTCAATTAGAGTAATATGAAATAAAATTCATCCTCCCAGGCAAAATCTATACCTAACACCTAAGCATAATTTCAGCCAAATTTTAGTACTACTTCATGTCACCATTTTCTTGTATTCTTGCTTATCCTAGACTTCTCAAATGGAGCAAAATAAGTAATGTAAAACACATGTGTATATATATATATGTATATATATATGCATATATATACATACATAAGATAGCAAATTTTTGGAAATAAATTTCATTTTAAGTGAAAAAGTGATGATATTGCCTAAGGACTGGAGAATTACAATAAAAAAAAATTGACAGTTTGAGAGAGAAGCTCTTCTCTTGGATTACTTTCCTATGGATTGCAATGAAATCTCTCCTTCTGAGAGAAATTTGAGGGGTGCAGGCTAGGGTGTGGAGGTGGGGGATTGTTGTCTGGATTCAGTAAGCACATGTAATGCTGCTCTGGAAATTCACCTGACAGAAGTTATCTTAAGCAGTCTCAGAAACCTCCTCCTTTCCTGATATACTTCCTTGCTTGCAGGGAGAGGAATAGTTTCGTGCAGTGTCTCTCCCAATTATGGGACACATCTAATGGTAAGATGCAGTTTTCAGTGTCTTATGGCTTTGTTAGATGTTACCCATTGGGATTAAAACTTTTGCACATAAGAGGTATACAGAGAAATGGAGATTGTGGCTAATGGGAAGAGCTTACCATGGCAGAAGAGCATAGCTGTCTCCTAATGTACTCCAGAGGTTGAGGTTTAAAGGCAGAAGGAGGCATTGAGTAACACTAGAGCTGCTGAGGCAGAAAGCTGAGCCCAAAAATGGAGTCAGAGAAAAGACATCTCAACCCACAAGTTCTCTAGCTTTTATCTTTCTGATTCTCTCCCTGATCCTGCTGGTGAGAGTTGAGTGAGCAGCTGCGTGGAGCTTAATTTCCAACTTGGCTTAAACCAAGCCACAACAACTGATCATTTCTATGCTATCGCCTTCTTGTCGTGTTTTCTCTGCCTGGTAGATCATGAAGCTCCTGTCCTTTTCTCTCTATCAAAAGATGTCATTGGAGAGAGTGGGATCCCTTGTTGGGCTGAATATTTTTTGGAGCATCAGGAGTGCTTTTCCTTTCAGATAAGAATTGGTATCTTTAGCCTTTTTGGGACCTCCTTGAGTCACTGTTTGGTGACGGCACAACTCATCAGTATGAGCACACCCCAGCTGTAAGCATACTTCACAAAGACTGGATGGCCTTTCTGAAATGGAGTTTTCTTGTGTAGCCTGCCCGTACAGAGAGGAGCAGGTAGGCTTCCACCCCACTCTCCAGCTTTGCTCAAAGCTGTAGTGTGCCAGCAGATTTTTCTGGGTGCTTTCACTCCATCCTTTAAGTAGAGTGTACATGTAAAAGGAAGTGGCTGTGATGCAGGGTCATGGACATGCATGTGGTGAGGAGATGCTGCTTTGTACAAAAAGTGTTGGCTGACATCACGGTTTTAAGATGCAGGACGTGCCCCTGCTGCAGTTGCATTGTAGTGATTTTCTGTATTGTAAAGGCTTCCTGTGGCACCTGGGGTGGGGAAAGCTCACAAGTCAGAGTACTTTATGGAGTACCCACAAAACTCATGTGTGTGGTCATGAAAGTTGGTTTTAAGCATGCCAGAAGAGTTGCAGTAATGTGGCTGTGGAAACTTCCCTAAAATGGGAGAGCTCCTAACAGTGAGCAGTGCTTAAACACCTGCTAGAAAAGAAATTTATTCTGTCAGGAAAAGTTTGAAGTGTGTGGCCTTGGGGTTTATTTATGGCACATTTTGTACAACAGAAGTTGTACAAACTCAAAGCTTGTTAATTAAATAATGCCCCTCCTATTCGCTGAATGAGATGGGTGATTGCAAAGGAATTTTTCTGTAAGATGCCTGAGTAAGCCTATGTCATAAAGCGTGTACTTAAACAACCAAAATGGATTTTTCAGGTCTCTGTCAGCTTTTAGATTTTGAGTGTCTGCTGAACATTTACATAGTACTGATTTTAGCACAATGTATTTATGCATTTAGCCTTTTGAATTAAACTGAGAATTTGGTCATCCTCACTGCAAAACACAGTCATCTTGGGAATAATTATCAAAAATAGGCATTCTCAATAATCACTTTTAAGAGTTTTATAAGGAATTTTCTCAGTGCCTTGCTGCAGAGTGACTTAGACTTGCAAGATCTGACCAGAATATTAATTTGGTCTTGAATATGAAAGCACAGAAAGGACAATACATTCAGATTACTTAGTGTTCTTTTTTTATTTCCATAGCTGTAGAAATGTTGGGGTTTTTTTGTGTGCCAGTTATAAGAACAGACTCTTGGCTCCTCCATCTGGTTACTAACCACATATAGTGAAGTGGCTTACTAAGGGCTGCTCAAAAGGCAAAATATACTGTTGGACAGTTGGTTGTGTATTTTCTCTAATTTTTTTCCACCCTGTTTGTCTATATTTGAGACAGTGTTATGCTAGTCTAATACATTTTATACATTTTTCATAAGAAATATACTGTGAGACAATGTAATTATCTGATACTATATATCCTCTTGCCAATGTGACCTATCATTTAGGAAATACTCAGGTTTTATTCAAAATCGTGTCAAGAGGAGATGCACTAATTTTTGAAGATTTAATAATGAAAGCAGTGAGAGAAGCTGACACTGTTTATTATCTGGTGAAAGATATTCAAAACCATCTTATATAATCACAAAACAGCTCTCCCAAGAGCACTTTTGAGAGATTAATATGGATGTTATGGTGCCTCGGGATAATAATATGCATTTTCAGTAACTGGCTTTGAAAGACTTCCTGTTAACAAGAAAGACAAAAATATTTTTTTTTCAACTTCATGTTTAAATAATATGAGAGGCATGAATGCAGACTGGCATAAATAAAGAATGCTCATATTTAGGCCATTACTATGCAACTGAATGCCCATGTGGTTCTGGACCCCCTTAAGAAGACAAGCCTGCAGGCTGTTCTCCAATCCACTGTCCTCTTTGTCTTTCTGAGTGATTTTTGTAGGTTTATCAAGTCTTTTGGGTCTTATTACTCAACATGCAGGTGCAAACACGCAACAAACATTCCAGCTGCGTATACTTAATCATAACTTTCTGTGCTAGACAACTGCTTTGCAAAACAAATAAAATTGAAAACACTCTCCCCTGCCCCCTCAAAAAGCAATGACTCATAAATTTTCCAAAATTTGTGAAAACAATGAAATAAGGCCTTATTGACAGATTATTGACAGGTTATCAATATTCTGTGCTTAGTCATTTTTTTGCATCAGGTGTTGATTTAATAAGCTTCAATACATAATTTAAATTTGCAAGTTCAGAAGTAGTGGTAAAATCTGTTGTCTGCAAAACTACAGCAAAAATGATAAATAAATTTAAGAAGTTTGAAATTACAGCTTTGCTGTCCTAGAAATAAAATCAGTGAAAAGCATTTCTATGCCAAGAGTCCTGCTGTAATGGAGTCCTAATGGTCTGCCACTGCTCCACAAGTGCTCAAGTAGGACACAGTGATCTTGTGTAGAAGCTTTATTATAAAGCCATTGTCATCTGAGATATTATGGGAGCTAGCTGACTCCATGGGCCCCAGAGTTTGTTGTCGCTGTGCAGTTGGCTCCATCCTCTCATCCCGGAAAGGATGAGAGAAAGCGCTCCTCCTGATCCAAATGGAAATGCCACTGCTATATAGGTTGAAAAGCCAATGTCAGTTAGCTTTCATCAGGGTGAGAGCTCTGACGGCATGGCACAGTGAAAGCCAGTTGGTGGGGGGGGAGTGATACATACACCTGACACCAGCAGAGAGTTTTGTTCCTTTTTATGGAACCTGGGGCTGGGCACTGAACTCGTTTCCCACAAAACTGGAGATTAATGTGTAAAGTGTGGTGGCAGAACACATACTGTAACTCACTGACCTGACCTGTCACCTTCTGACATTTAAGATGTCATAATAAAAGCTGTTATTTAATTTTATCTGTAAGAATTCCAGTTTTTGGGGTTTTTTTAATAATTAATTCCATGGCATGTGGTACCTTTCATATTTTAAGATCACATATCTTATTAATACTTTGTTAACTATATAGCTGAGAGTTTGTTGTTTCATAGAGTAAGTCCTACTGGATTTCCTTATATTCTTTGAATTGTTTTGTTCTTAAAATTGACTTTCTGGATGCATATAGCTTTAACCCAGACAGTTCAATATTCACAGTATTTTTTTAAGATGTGGGATGAAGAACAAACCAGGCCATTAAACCAAGGAAGCTCATGAGGAATGTAGTTCATAAAAGAGTCATTGGACTGGAAATAAATACTTTTTCAATGTTTAAGAAAACAAAGCCTTTCCACATATGTTTTCCATTTTTGACTTTTTATTTTTATTTTTCCTAAGGAGAGAACACGACAGAAAGAACCTGAGCCCAAATACTGCATCTACTATCTCCAGGGAAGGATTTTCTCAGACGTTGCAGCTGGTTGCTCTCTTTTCAGTGGGCCAGGTTGATGTTTGAGGGTGGGATACTCAGTAATGTTGCACATCCTGAGAACCTGACAAGGACCAGGGTGCCTGGTGGGTTTTCAGACCCAGCAGCTGTACGTTGGACTCACTTCATGTTCTTTTCTAACAAGCACAACTGCTGTGCTTCTTCAAGCAATTGGGCAAGGAAGCCTTTCAGCGTATGCAAGTAACACCCTTATCTTTATTCATTCTAAAAGCAAGCTTCTGCTAACAGTAATTCCTTGTAACAGTAACTGCTCCAGTCCTTCAGGGTTGTGGCAGCCTGTGGCCTTAGTTTCTAGTCCCTTGGGCATAGTTTTTGAATAGATGGTCATTTACCACATCAAAGTATCTTTGGATAACTTTCATACACCCCCTGTCATCCTCATCTTGTAACTGGTCTTTTCCCTCACTGGGTCACTCTACCTCACTCTGTGCTTTCAGTCAATGTTTTCTATTTCTGGGCTCTGTTTTCACATAGAGTAGTTGATTGCAGTCAGTTCTTTGTATTTTTTTTAAATGTATATTCATGTTAATGTACAAAAATCACGTAAGAGAATCTGACCCACGGCAAAGGCCCCACAGTGTTTAAAGAGAATTTTTTTTTGAGAAAGAGAAGAGCAATTTATCTCAAAAGTTTTATGTAGGTGTCTGATCAGAGACACTGTTTTTGGGAGTGCTTGGTTTTGGGATCTGCCTGACATTTCATTCAGGTTGTGCCTTTTTTCTCTTTTCTTCTCCCCTTTACTATTTCTGTAATACACCCACAGCTCCACCTCCCAATGACTGGCCCCAGCATTTGAGTTCACTGGCCTGATCTGTGTTATGTGCTGTTCCTCTTGTTTCACTTAACCATATACATAAAGAAGTACACAGGGTTGAGGTTTTTTTAGCACCAAATGTAACATCAAAAATCCAAATTTTTGAAGGAATTTTCACCCTTAGAAAAATTACATATATGAAGAAACAATGTCAAAACACCATAAAAGGATTTGTAGCACCATTATGTTTTACACCTAAATAACACAATAATGATGTGACATGTGAAAGAAATACAAAATACCTACCTCCTCTCCAGATTCAAATCTCCTTCCTCTCCAGTCCTAAAGTTCTTTTAGATTTCTTTAATACCCAGCCTGGGAAAATAACATCATCTTTAGCACTTCTTCCTTTTTTTCTGCTCATCTTGCCTCTTTGCTTCTTTTGAGAGTGGAATCCAGATAAATCCTTATCTTTTTTTAACTTGTCCCTACTGTAGGTGATGTTTTTCCAATTCATTTTAAAGCCCAGGTGGGAGACTTGATTCTTAATAATCATCCTACCCAAGTTAGTATTTGTTAGCACTTTACTGGAACAGATGATGAACAAGCAGAAAAAAATTAATTTAGTTTTAATGCATCTTTTCATCTTAATCTTATAAGATGAAATAAGATATGGGCATAAAACATTTTATAGTCAAAATAGAAAACAAAGAGAACTATGTAGAGTGATCCATATATATACAGATGGTATCTGACCCATCATACTGTATACTGTTATATTTGATCACTGAATTAGGAAAATTACATTTGATGTAACTTTGACTTTGGTTTCTAGTATTTTCCTGTGCTTTTATTTTCTGTGATTGAAATATTAAACTATTCAATTTATATTTAATGTTTTACAGCTACAATTTGAAATTCAAAGTCTTTACATATGTTCTCTCTGTAATATTAATAAGTGAACTGAGTTTGGAGATTTTTTGCATTGTAATCTGAAAATAATTCTGTGAGTTCTTTGTAGAAAAATCATTATTTAGAAATTATATATCCCTGATGTTTCTATGGAAACAATTTCACCTTATGCTAATGAAATACAAATTACGGGAAAATAAAGTCTTTGCATTTAGCCCAGAAGAGTATTAAAGGAATATTTTTTTCTCAGATTAGAAAAGTTTAATGCAGTCAAACTTTCAGTTCCAGACTTTCAGCACAGCTGTCAGTTCAGATTCAGAAATGGGTCAGGTTAAGCCTGTTCAACATTGAACTCCAGAAACTGGATGTGTTACCATGAGGGTAAACCAAATATACTGTTTATTGTAATGAAGTGTCAAAAGTCCTTTATTTTACTCTGTATCTAGGCATCTGGGCTCAGCAAGTTCTCTGCCTGTGCATGTTTTCTACTTCAAATAACATGGTTTGGGTCTTTTGCCCTATCTGACACAACGTAGGTAGCATTTATCCACTGTGATAATTTTATTCTTCCCAGCACTGCAGAGTAGGAGGTAGAAGCTGGTAGCACTACTATTGTAATGAAGAAATGTTGGGTTTATTCCCGGTTCTACCGCAGCAGTAAAGCTCTGATCCATTTTCTTGAAATAGATGACAAAATTCTTTCTGACTTCCATGCCAATTGCACCAGCTCTTCCAAGATCTCTGGGTCCTTTTTGGGCTTGACCCCCTGAAGAGTGTGGGGTTGCTCTGGAATGGGATGCCTGGCTGACAGTCAGTTGGGAGCAGAAAGAGCAATATCCAAATGTTCTTTATTCACTGCAGTGGATAAAGCCCATGCTGTCTTCACCTATGCTCCCAAGCAGAAGCTACTGCTTGGACACTGTGCTGCGGGTCTGATGTGGGGGGACTCCAGCGAGGGCAGGTGTGACCCACCTCCACTGGGCACAGGCTGCCCCAGGCAGTCCTGGCCATGAAGATAGTTGTGTCACAAATATTTACAGCCCAGTGGCCCCAAGTGTCCTAAAAGGCCATCTTGGACAAATTTTCCAAAATGATCCTTGTCCTGCTTGCAGGTGGAGGGGATGGAGGGCTCTCGATGACACTTTTTGGAATTGGTTGTTGATTTTTGTTGTTTGTTTGGGGTTTTTTTTTTGTTAGTGAGGTCTTCTGGGGGAAAGATTGAAAGAAAGACGAAGTTCAGTTTAAAAACTGCTTTTATTTTGGCAAGTTCTTCCTCTTATCACAACAGAACATCCCAAATTTATCAGAAAATATCAAAGACTGTTGTTTTCTTAATCCATTTTTGTAAGATATGTTCTCTCTGACAGGTTCTTTCAGATCTCTTGGTCAGCAGTTTTGCTTGATTTGAATTATTTCCATAAAAAAAGTAACTACATATAATCTGCCAAGGTTTCTCCACCTTAATTTTTCATTGTGAAAAGTCTTTCCAAATTCCCTTGACATTTCAGGAGATGTATGTTTTAAAGTCCATGCACTGGTAGTGTAAAAAGCACCAACAGGATCCTATGTGCACTTTCAGTAATACAAAAATCTAATCAGAACAGAGATGATGTTTTGTTTTTATGGACAGAACATATACACATGAGCCTTCCTGAATATTGGTTAAAAAATGAAACATCTAAGTGTTTCTTTGCATGCGGCATTATCTCATTCAGTGCATCCAAACATAAATGGTTATTCAAGGATGTGCATTTCCCTTTACCTCAGAAGACATTTAATAAGGACTAAATAAAGCATTCCAGCAGGAAATTAATTATTTTAAATTATATAAAAGATCAAACATTTTATTCCATATTATATTTCCACATGTATAACATTTCACAATATTTCATAGCAAGAGAAAAGAATAAAGGTACAGTAAGCTCTAATATGTAACCACCTATAAAAGAATGTGCACAGTGCTGAGCAGCATTATGTAGTTGTAAATATTGCATAAATTTGGAAAATGCATATATCTTCATGCACTTATTAACTATAAAATTGGTTTGGAAGAGTTGCATTCTTATTTGATTTGTCCTTATATAACTTAGAAATCACTCAAAAACACTTACAAACTTTATTCTTTCACAGCAAGCCAGGCAACAGAAATATCTACCTCACCACACTGAGAACTGGCTGACTCAGGGAGTTTGGAGCTTAGTTGAACCATGAAATAGCTCCTGGAAGAGCAAACATGAGATGGTCACATATGAAATTTAAGAATATGTTGCTGCGAGAAGCCCCACAAAGGTTTTATTGACAGTGTACAACAACTATTAGTCTTAAAAACATCATAGTAGTAGTTGAAAAGATCTGTCAATAGTGGGGAGAATAAAGGATAGAGCTGCTACGTGAAGAATTTCACATGGACAAAATGTTGCTTTTTGAGTGGTTGCTATTTGGCAACAGCTATAATTAAAGTAAGAATTTGCTTAGACTTAATTAGCCTCTCTTTTGTTCATGTGACTGATGTTATCAGACTTGAACCCTTTGTGGTCACATAGGTGAGAGGCAAATAAAATCTGTAGTTTATTTAATTATTGCTGAATTACACTGCTCTTTTTGATTAGAAAGGGGAGAAGGAAATTTGCCCTGGAAATGTGAAACAAATAGCCATCAGAAAGTTCCCTTTGTTGATAATCGTTTTGAGCCAGAAATTTTCTGCCAATTCAGCCTCCTGCTGCCACCCACAGCCAGCTGTGTTTAAGGAGTTCTTCAGCTGACAATAGTCAGAAAGGACATGAAGGGGGTTTTGTGTGTTAGGAACATAAGATCTGGAGAAAAATCCAAGTGGTAATGGACTTAGAAGAAATATACAAATTAAAGAAAAAATATAAAATCTCACAAAGCATTGATTTTACAGTGTCTGGGGTTTTTTCCACGTTTGGAGTAGTAGCAGCAGTAGTTGTTGTCTTTCTCCTGATCTTCTCTGTCTATTTGCTGTAGTTTAATTGCAGAGTATTTAGGCTGAGAGTTTCAATCACTGAAAAATAGAGTTCATTGATTGCACCCAAGGACAGACCGGTGTCCCTGAAGTATTCTATCCATTTTGTGGAGATAGAGTATGACTCTAAATAGATGGATTAAATATACACGTGTATATACCAAATGCTATATTACAACACATGATTGGTGACGCACCATACCTACCCCCAAACAAGTTGATATGTCACAGGGTTGAAGCTAAATTGTGTGTGGAGCAGGATCCTTTTTCATTTGTGGAAAAGGGGAAGCACTGCAAGTTTTTCTCTCCTTCTCTTGTTGCATAACATGAAGTGTTAATTCTGAATTCTTAGAATTAAAAGTTGCATAGGTCAGTCTGACTTGATCTCATCTCACAGGGAAGGGAGGGCAGATCTCCCCATGTGCTGCATGTTGGTTTGTTTGTGACAGAACTGTGACATTGCATGGGCACTTAACAGGTGTCTCCATTGCACATTCTCTTATGAAGCCTTGGGTGACTGAGATTTCAGAGACCAACACTGGTACATCACCCCAACCTCCATATCCTGGAAATATTTTGGGCTGTAAATTGGTTTCAGGGGATATGGGAATTAAATAAACATTCACTTAAACCTCTTCTGCTCATCAGTGTACACTCTAGTGTACATGACATTTGGGATTATACATTTCCCTCGGCTCCAGCTACTCACCTGTCCAAACAAAAAATTAATGTGACATGAGCATAACAAAATTGTGCATGAAAATAAATTAATGTCCTGCAAGCACTAATTTATTTATTGGTGCTGTACAGTTTCTAGTCATGTACAGAGTCTAAACTAATTATTCTACTCGCTTTTTTATATCTAGGATTTCACGACAAAGACCACACTCCATTGTCAGCATTGTAATACGAGAATTAATAAATATTCAAAAGTGGTCTGCTATTGCTCAGAGTAACGAGTAATGAACATCTTGTATATCACACTGTGACGGCTGTTCTTGTTTATCTGTCTTTGGCTGATGTACTACTGAGATTATTTTCTGTTATCCTTGCTTTCTAATTTATGTTTTTTCCTTGTTTTAGGAGTCCTCTCCTGTAACAACTGCTGTGCGTGTTTCTCTATTCTAATACAAGTTACAGTGCATTAAATCTCCTCATTATTTTAAAATGTTTTGCATAGATTCTTGGTAACAAATTATATCTCGTGCATCAGTACAGAGCAAGCTTTGGTACGTTTGTATATTGAACAGAATGTTCAAAGGTGAACAGAAATAAAACCCTTAAAAAACTGAACAGAGGTGTCTGAAGGTCAACTTGAGAAGCATCAAGATTTATACAAAACTGTTTTTCTAGCTCATGTCCAGTTGTAATCAGGTGAAAAATATCTGTTACTGCTTGAGCTGGTCCTTACAAAAACTACTAAGCATAATGAACACCTCTTCCAAGCACAATTTTGAATGTTCTCCATGGGATCTTTGATTGATCCTGAAGACTGATCTCCAGAGTTGAAAATATCCTAATGATACAACTTCTTTCTGTACAGCAAAAACATGTTTTCTCAACATGATTTGAATTTCTTTTCCACCCTACTTGAACAATTTTTCCAGACTATATCAGAGGCTGCATAGTGTTCTCAAATAGTTTGTCAGTTTGCCATTTTCTCTTAACTGACAAAATAATATTTAGAGTGAAGCCTTGAAATCATGCAGACTGTTCAGTCTGTGCAGTCTATGTCATACAGGGACTGACTTCAAATAAGAAATTTTCACTTTCACTTTAATTGTCATGTGTATAATCTGCCTTAGTTTTCATTCCTGGATCTTTTTATACCTTCTTATTCCTTTTCTCTATAGCTACATATCTGAAGGCAGTCTTTGTCGTGATGATTCTTTAAATGCTTAGTAAATTTGGTAAATAGAAAATCTGTATATAATTTCTTTTTTTTTAAAAAAAAAGACTTTCAGATGCTTAAAAAGAGATCCTTTTATTTACACTACAACTGTGCAAACTGAAAGATAATACTGCCCTCACAGTAAATAATAATGCCTAAACCACATAGTAGCTCAGGTATATGTAATGCCACCCTTACCTCAGAAACTTAATTGGGTCAGCAAAATATTACCTCTGGCAGGATTTTCTTATGACTCCTGGCTGCTGGAGTCTTTGGGTACTGGAAAATGAATGTCTGTGGACTCCAGCAGGGGAGGTGGGATTTGGGCGTGACTGGCTGTAAGGAGAGGGAGGCACACAAGCAAGTGGCCTGAGGAGGCATTCCTGTATTATTTTGGATTTTCTTTTTTTTTATTATTTTACATAACAGAATTGGATGCCAGGAATATGAATTTTGCCTGAAGGTCTCAACAGCTTCTGTACTAACCAGTTGAGGTTTATCCAGTTTTCATCTGTGTGGATAATGTCATCTTTAATAGTCAGGAATTTAAGGCTAACCTCGGGAAGAGGTTTGGTGCCAAAATTCCTGGAGGGAAGAAGGCAGTGTGAGGATATTTAACAGTGAGGGGTGGCCTCAGTAAGAGAATGCCCACCCATGGATGAACTAGCAGGAGTACCGTGTGTAGAGGAGCCTGCTCAGCAAGAGCTAGTCATATTTTTCCTCTCTGAAACTGAGTTACCACCAGCCACACCTGTGGTACGAGGGATGATATAGGTGCCTATACAGCCAGGGAGATGGCACAGACAGGCAAACGTGGGCTCACCCCTTCCCAGCTGCTCCCTGCCCCTTCAGCACAGAAATCTCTGCTACCTTGCTGGAGGCTTTAGGCAAGAAGGGAAAATGCTGGTTAGTATTAGGAGGAAAAAAACCCCATCAGTCAGGTGGCCCAAACCTGAAACAGGAGCCTGGAGGCTGTAGAAACTCTTTCCTTGGAGAGATTCAGATGCACCTTTATGCAGTCATGGGCAGTCTGATTTAACCTTGATGGTGCTCTGCTTGGAATAAATGTTGAATCAGAGAGCTGCTGGACACCCCTTCCAGCTTATGTTCCTTTGTGACTCTGTGACTTGGCAATTTCTGACTGCCAATGGCCCATCTGTCTCTGATTCCCTGCTGTAGGCTTTCTTTCAGAGGGAAAAGATTTCTGAATCTGCTCCAGTCAGATGTTCAGCCCTTTCTAAGAAAAATGCCACTGTTTGGTCACTTTGTACAGTGTTGCTTTTGTTTTGTTGTTTTGGTGGGGGTTTTTTTGGTCCATGGAGAATCCTTAAAATTCCTTTCTTTGGATGTTTTACTTTTTTTGTCTAACATACATAATCTCTACAGTTCTGCTCAAGATATCTGTTTGCTAACTGCTGGGTTGAACCCACCTTGTTCTACTAATCACTCTCCTGGGATAATTCTGTTGAAGGAGAGGAAGGACTGCTGACATTAAGTCCTGCATCACCTGCCACGGGCACGTCTCCAGGATGAAGGACCACCGCCTCCCTAAGATCTTGCTTTACGGTGAACTTGCCACTGGCTGCCGCATGAGAGGAGCCCCGAAGAAAAGATACAAGGACTCCCTGAAACAACATCTCAGCCTTGGCCATATTGATCTTCATCACTGGTCTACTCTGGCCTCAAATCGGGAGGCCTGGAGACACACCATCTATAACGCAGCTGTCTCCTTTGAGAACACACGCAGGATCACTCTTGAGGAAAAAAGGCAACGCAGAAAGAACCGTGTATTGCAGAATACACCATCTAAGGAATCTTTCTGCTGTGCCTTTTGTAATCGGATATGTCTGTCACGTATTGGCCTCATAAGCCACCAGCGTGCCTGTAGCAAATGCGGATAGAGCCTTCCCAGATCTTCGTTCGCGAAGCCTAGCCATGACCTGCCACGGGACTGAATGAGGACCTCCCACACCATGTGTCTGGTTTGAGACCCTCTGTAAGCAGAGGACAAGGGTCTGTAGGAATGCAGAAAGATAAGAGGTGGTCCCAAATTTTTCAAATATCTTTGAAGTTGAAAATAGAATGTGTTGGTTTTTGTTAAAAAGAATTTCTGAAACGAACTGTTAGTCTTCATTAAAAAGAAAAAAATACAAAGAACCTAAAAACTTTATGAAAATGTAAATAAAACTGGATCACCAAGATCATGTGGTGTTTGCCATGAAATACTACCAGAGTTCAGAGTTCATGGTGAGTTATTTATTGAGTGTGCTATATAACACAGTCTTTTAGGTGGATCTCAATGCAAAGGAACACTAAGGAGCAAAAACGACAGCACTTAAAAAAAAAATAAAATCACATGGCACATAAAGTAGTGTACACCAGTAAATCTGTCCCCCATACCAGGCAAATTAGTGTTTGGGGGGAAAAAAGCCCAACCAAACAAATAAACAAAAAAAACAAACAAAAAAAACCTTCTGAAAAACACACACCAGAAAAAATGTGAAAACTTACGAATGCACTGTTAGGCATATAGATGAACAGCTAATATGTCTGTTATAATAGAAGCCCTGTGTTGCAAATCTATTAGTTTGGTGAAGTATGTTACTAAGATACAGTTGATATATATTTATATATTCAATTTTTATGTCTATATATAGGCCTTCAAAAAGCATTCCACTGATGTTTCTCATTGAATACTCTTTTAGAAACTAAAACTTGTCATGGGTTAAAGGAGAAAGTCCTTTCATGGATTAATACCTGCTTAGTGAAAAGAGCATTAGTGGAGGGAAGGTATCAATGACATCCCTCAAGGATGTTGTTCTGTATATCTGTTGATGTCCTGGAGAAAAGGTGAAAAGTGAGGTGGTAAAACTTGCTGATGAGAAAAAATTATTCAGCATAGTCAAATGGGAATCCAGCTGTGAAAGAGGAGTCTTAGACTGGTAAGTGACTGGGCAAAAAATTAACAGAGGAAATTCAGTGTTGCTAAAGCCAGTTGAGCTCTCAGGGGAAAATAACCCTAAATATAGATACACAGCAAATATCTCTAAATTAGCTCTCACTATTACAGGAAGGAGACTGGGAGTGATTTCAGCTAGTTCTCTGAAAACATCACCATAGTACTCAATTGTGATCAAAAAAGCAAAATCAGGTGGTAGAAAGTACAAGGAAAGGAGTAAGGAAGTAAGCAGGAAATATGGTTATGCCACTATTCAAATTCACAGTGCACCTGCATCTTGAACAATATGTGCAACTTTGCAGTTGTTCCCTTTCAGGTTTCAGAGGAAATGAAAAGCAATAAAGAATGACAGCAAGGGTGATGGGAAGCTCCTCTGTAAGGAGAACCTAAATGGATTAGAGCACTTTCCCTGAAAAATATGACAAAAGGCAGATATGATATAGTGAATGTCATAGGATACGAGTAGGGAATACTATTCACTCTTTCTCAGAACACAGTAACAAGAGAATAGCAAATAAAATGCTCAAATATCAAGTTGAAAACAAAGGCAAAGAAGTATTCTTTTTCAATGCAACTCCCACTGCATGTCTGCAGGATGCTGTGGATGCCAGTAGCTTAGTTGGGTTCAAAGAGTTGCTACACATGCCAATGGAAGGAAAATCCCAAGAGGCTGATATAAAGAGGAGACTCAGCTGCTGGTTTTCATTTTGGAGGGTATGGAGGGTATTTCACTGCACACTTACTCTGTTATTACCCACTGTCCATGCAGTGATTGAGAAAGATAACCGTTATTATGTCCCCCACTGAAAGAGCATTCTGAGCTTATTCAGACTGTTGAGGATCACACACTACTACTACAGGAAGAAATTTTGTATTATCTTAGGTCTAATACCAAACACTTTGAGTCAGTGCAGCCTTTTCACTGATTTCAAGAAGTTCTGCATTGGAGACTCAGATGAAATCTCAGTTCTCTTACAGACTTTGTCAAAAATGATGGATTTCAAGAGGGGCAGGAATTCACATAGGCTTCTAATATTTCTGAAGAATGAGAAGCATGTCTTCATTAAAGTAGTTGAAGCACAAGGTTTTGTGTGTTGTGGATAATAGATTGTATATTTGAAAGGAAATGGAAATGTGTTTGTCGGAATCCGAGATCACTGCAGATATTCTTCAGAATAGTTTTATGTCTTTTAGTTAGCCCAGTGTAAAGATCATTGTTTCACACATTCTCAGGTAATTAATACTCCCCTAAACAACTTACAGCTCTGGCTGAAGGAAGGTAGAACAGCTCTTCTGGAGTCAAGAGTCTGCAAATGCATCTTTTTCAGCTGATTTCCATTGGAGAACTTCTAAAAGCCAGTGGGACGAAATATTATGGTCCAAAGAGTGGTTACTCTTCATTTAAGGTATACTTAATATGCTATAAGTATAGTTTGACTGACTTAGACTTTGCTGCTCTCCAGGCCTAATTATGGCCTTTATGTACACAGGCCCATAAGTGGACTCCTGGGATACCATCTCTTGTGCATTATCTGGATGAGGATACAGGAGGATAGAGGATTATAGCCATCTTTCCTAGAGTCAGCAGACAGCTTGGAAAGCACAGCTGTGAATGCTACTCCCTGTTGGGTCGTGGAGCTGCCCTTACTGAGCTCTTGCTGAGCACTGGAAAGATTTCAAAGGTAGCTTTGTTTTTCGCTCAGGAATAGGAAATGTCTTCCAGTTGTAATCATGCCTCACACCTCAAGACAGTGAGCCATGTTTGTCTAAGTTGTGAAACAGATCTGTTTGGGAAAATTAATAAATCTTGGTTTGTAATTAAGCCTACTTAAAGCCACTTCGACCATAAATAGTTTATCTGGGCTAGATGCCATCTTCTATTGTACGGCTGACAGGAACAGTGTAGGATAATAACACAAAAGAAGGACCATTTACCAGCTTTCATTAGCTTAAATAATATCTTAAAATATTTTCTTTATAGAGATAAGAGTGCACATTAAGTATAATTAACACAGTTACAACAAGCTAAACTGTTCAGTTACACTGTACCAAAATAGATAATGAAACATCAAGAAAACAAAATACTTGTACTTTTTCTAGGGTGCCTGTAGATTCTACAAGAGTAGATAAATTTGTAATCCAAGTTAGGCAGCTGTATTCAGAGATGTAATCAAAGTTAGAATGCCACTCTGAATTGAATCATCAAGCCCCAACTTCTGGTTATCCTTCATCTTATGTAGGAAACACAAAGACTTTACACTCAGAACTGCTGAAAAGATTTGTAAAAGTGGCTTTGGATGCTTTAGTATTGTTTTCAAGTCTTTCCTCCCCCCATCCTTCCATTTTCTATTATATAAGAAAACTCAAACTACAATTATTACAAGGCATACTTCCTAATGTTAGGTAACTGATTAAACAAACAATGCGGATCAAAGGAAACTCAATAATTATGCATCTGAGTCTGCATCTAAGTTTCAAAACCCCCATGTTTTAAAGTGATGAATTATTCACAACTCAAGATGAAATGGGGAATATTCCAACTTGCGCTTTTGAAGTGTCATCGTATTAATCTAGGCTACTTTATGCACATCTATAGTCTTTTCATCTCTGGAGATCTCTGTAAGATGGTGGCTTCATGTCACTAAATTTCCATTGGCAGAGAGTCAAGAAACAAGTATTTTAAAGCTTACAGTTTATTACTGTTGTGATTCAATTAATATTCAGGATTCCTACGGGAGTTATGAATTATATGATCTTTTTTCTTTTTCCATATTTTGTGACTTCCAGGGTTTTCTTTTCTCCCCTCCAGTTATTTTATTTATGCATATTTGTTAGATGATTTTTTAATTAGTTACCCTCATCCTCAGATATTAATTTTAACCTTTGCTTCCCTGCCCCCATTCTCCACCATTCTAGTCAGGCAGCTTCATTGTAATTCTGTTATTTAGAACATGCATAATTCATCAGCTGGGTCCAAACTAAGAACTGAACACTTAGAAAAAATAATTGAGAGAAATCACTTCCAGATGCAAGTTTTTCAGTTGGTCCCTATTTTTGTAAAATTATATATATATAAAAAAAAAAAAAAGTGAAAAAGAAGAAAGAAAAAAGGAAAAAAAAAAGCTTGGTTCCAGTGCTATAGATTTTTTTCAAATTTTGATTGTACTTTATTTCAAGAATGAGGCATACTTCCATTCAAAACATTTACAAGGACACCCTTCATGGCTTTGTTAGATTAGCTTCTTACCAGGTAAGTGCAAAAGTAACAATTTCATAATGTCATTTAAATGGGAGTGTCTCATTGTGCCTTTACCATAACAAAATCCATGAATGATCCATGGGCCCACTAAATTTCCAGCTGTAAAGAATATGCAACAGAGGCTGGGGTTGATGCACCAATGCTGGTGCTGGGTGAGAATGGTAAGATGGGAGCCAGGCTATATTGTGTGAGGGGTGTGTGACCTATGCCTCAAACTGAGATCGGATCTGCCCCCAGTTCCCAGCTCATCTAATCTAAGGATACTCTGGCTCATTTCAACCCTCCAACAAACCTCTTCCTTCACGTCATCCCAGTCTCTTCCTTCCTGCACTACAACCAGCTGTATCCCAAAGTTCATCCCAGTTTTTTCCTCTTACGCAGAGCTCCCCTCCTCACAAGGTCAGCCTTCCTCAGATCCTTCTCCTTGGAGCCTCTAACCCTGGCCCAGCATCTGGATCATGAATACATTCAATTAGACATCTTTGCCTGGAGCTTCAGACATTCACATATGACAATACCAAACACTAGATTTTTTTTATTTTTTAAAAGAAGGCAAATACTTGATAGTGGGGTACAGCTGTGCCAGACTGGAAAAGACAACTATAGGAAGAGTGCTGTAATAAGTTGGCCTGCCCATCTGGACATCACCCTATTATGATTTCTGGGTTCTTCATTCACCCACTTCTCCCTACCTTCTTGCCGGTGCTTTATCAGAGATAAAGCCTTGAGAGTTCCTTCATTTTTGCACAAGAATTGAGCATACTTTAATGATAGGGTCTCATCCATAAGCATTGCAGTATGATACTATGATATGCTAATGGGCTGCCTGCAGAAAGATGACAATGCCCCATTCTTGCTTACAGGGTTTTAGGTGAAAGCTAAGTTACCCTGCCACCAAAGATAAGCTCATTAATTCTTCTCTGATTACTTCAATCTTTGTTTCCATTGTTTTGTGTTAATTACTTCTACCATAAGCATTTCATTTTTCTGAAGAAATATACTAAATGTCCTGAGTGCATTGCAAAGAGCCCTTAGCTCCAAAGACCATCACAGCAACTGATGAGAGAAAGCAGATTTTCTTCTTCAATGTATGAGAATTGAAGCCCCTGAACTCCACATTGTTCACCTGGACAGAAAGGAGGATTCAGCTATGTAGTTTGCAAACCTTCATAGTATAGGCCAGACAGTACTGGCAGCACTGGAACAGTACTGTCTGTGTGGTCTGTGGGGTTAGTGAGCACGTTGGTGGGTTACACTATCATAACAAACTATTTGCTGGAGTTGTTATGCCAGCTTATGTCAGATTACTTAGACAGTCAAGTTAAAAAATTTTGTTTTGTCAAATATTCCAGCTCCTGTCTATGCAAGTACAGTTCAATGTTACCTGGATGTGTAGATTTGCTACAAATTGAATTCCCTTATATTTCTGTGCCAAATTATCTCATAACACTCAGCTACTTCCTTGTGTGGGATGACTCATTCTTGAATTTAATAGTTTATAACTACATATGTCTTTTGACTACAAGCCTGTCAACAAATCTATGCAAAACAATTGATGGCTAAGAGGTCTACTCATTAGAGATGATCTATGGTTTTCTACATAACGAAGAATAGGGGCACAGATCTGCTTTACACCTCACAATCCATCCATCTGAACTTTTGAAAGGAACAGATGCTTTTCTTGCTGTATATTTAAAATATAATTTAAAATACAGTTATACAGCTGCTAGGGCCTGGAATGAAGAATGGCTCAAAAGACACCAGCTTTTTGGAAGACAAAATGAAATGTGTTTTTCTCTGAGCACTGCCTTCCTCTTGGATTACACAAGTTAAGAAATCTCTGCTTTATGTGAATTATAGATATTTACCAATTGAATCAGGAAGATTCCATCAAAAAAAAAAAAAAGAGAGTTGTTTTCAAATGATATACCTTCTCTGCTTCTGCCTGATTCTAAGGTAAATTAAATATCTTCCTACTTACCTTTTTTTAGGACAGTATTCTCATGCCAGCAATATAAATACAGGCATGCAAATTGGTTATACAATTTTCCTTTACCTTTTGACTCACTCCTTTTGCTAATAAAATAGCCACTACTACCGTGCCACATGAAGTGCCAGGTGCATTTGCCTGTCATTAATTTCTTGTCTTTTTGCATATCAAGATATGGTTGAGCAGAACTCAAAAGCTATTTCAGATTTTGAAACAATATTTCGCATTTTTATGGGTATTTTCACCTTTAGAAGACAAAGTAATTTAAAAATGTGAATGCTTTCAAGCTCCAAAGGTGCTTCTAAATGACATTGGAATCAATGTGCTTATATGGAAAATGCAAATCCAAGACAGTTGAATGACTTTCTTGAGGTAGAAGAAAATCTGTAACAGAGCTAGGAATAAACATTGATGACAATTCCTTATTCATGTTTTTTTGTGGGATACGTACAACCTGCCTTACATTTTCTTTTTTTTTTTCCAGTTAACACATATGAGGTATTTCTAGCACAAAATTTATTTGCATTTTTTGACTCTCTTCTTGTACATAATTTGATTACTTCCAGATGAGTAGATCTGGGTGATTCTTCTGTACTTTAGGAGAAAACAACATCTAAACAAATAATGGGAAAATAACCTTTGCAAAAGTGAGAGATAAATAACCTCTGCAATAGAACAGGTTGTATAACTTTTAGTTATTGACAGCAAAACAGACTTGAAACTGCTATACCAGAAGAGTGGAGATACCCCATTTAAGCAATTAAGTCTTTGTGTGACAAAATGTGACTGAATAGTTCAGTCCTTTATGTCCCTATCTAGTTCTGGTCACTCCACCCTCTTGGTCCCAGCTGAATATTTTGGCCCTTTGATCGATTGCTCAGTTTTGTTCTTTCCTATCTATGTATCTATATATCCATTAGGTGTGCCGTGAGCATTCCCAAGTACTTAAGCCAACTACAATAGAATGCCTTATATCTGGGCTAGTAAATTAACTCACCCCTCCAAAAAGGAGGAGCTGTGGGCCAACTGCCTGTTGGAAAGGTCTGTGGTATACACTAACTCCTCAGCCATTCTCAGGAGCAGCTTTGGAGAGTGTTCTGTAAAATGTGCCAGAAGGTGCTTGGGACCACTCAGTTTAAGAGTAGATGTTCCTGGAAATGTTTGATTTTCCTGGTGTAGACATAACCCATTGAGGAGTGAGGTGAAACACAAACTGGGCTCAGTTTTCCTCAAAAAACATTGCTTGTTTTTTGAACCCATCAGACAGAAGCATGCAAAGCAATATGCACGAAGTACCAGAAGCTTATGTGCAGCATGTTGGTCTTCATAGATTATGTTTCCCTAAAAATACAATGATGAACCTTGCTCCTATTAAATTCCCGTGAAACTTAAAATATTCACTAATGAGATTTCATGCACAATATGGCAATGAGACCTTTTAGGCAGATAAATATTCAAAACCATTTGGCACACATCACTAACCTGATATGACAACATCATACCATGAACTACAAAGAAATATGAGTTGGGTTATCTGAAAGTCAATTCTACATTTTAGTTATGATTCTGCGAAAGATGCAGGTTTTCAAAGGTATGTGGTGCTACATAGCAGACTATTGTGAATGCAAAGCAATCTATTTCAGGTAGCTATGAGCTCTGAAATAGGACTGAGAAGAATGAGACTGTCAGTGAGACTGTGATCTTCATCTGGCTGTTTGCCACACTGAGTCATGAGATGTGCTGCTGTGAACTCAGATCAGTCTTCTGTGCTCAAAATCTATTTTAGAGATCATCAACTAGGAGAGCCCTTGGGAAGCTTGTCTTCCCAGCAGATGCTAGATGGTCTCAGAAAGTCAGATTAGTCCCTATGCATGTACAATGGTATTTAATTGTGGGCTGACAAATTTTTTCTCCCCCCTCACAGAAGAATCACTTCCTCATGCTTTACATAGTATGAGTGCTGTTTTATTATTTCCCTTGTGTCCCTGTTCTGTAGTATCTGTTGTTCAAGCCTACATATGAAGATAAAGAAATTATTTTCCATATGGAAAACTTCAAAGTTTCTAGTGACTTCTCTTCTCATGGAAATTTTTAATTTCCCTTGAAAGCAATGGAAAGTTAATGAAGAAACTTGATGAAAACATCCAGCAGCACAAGGGAAATTAAATTCATTTCACAGGGAAGTTCAGTGCCTGATTGCCCCCTAGTTTGGGCCACCTGTATCCTGAAAGTCAAGAAACTTTGATGCCCACGTGGAGTCCTTGACCAGGTCTTCCTAGTTTGGCAGCTGAGGTAGCAGGCAAGTCAGGAAAACAGCCAGTCATGGGACCTGTTAGATCTTGAATGAAAACATACTTTGAATGATTAACACTTTTTTCTTTCTTTTTTTTTTTTAATCAGAGAGAGAGACACTCATCTTTTGCTGGAAGTTGTCTGGCCACCTTTAATTGCAAAATACTTCACAAATAAATTCAAGTACTTGATATATACAGCTTTGAGCTTCATCCATTTTGTAAAAGAAAAGACAGATTTAACAATATTGCTGACCATCTCGTATCTTTTACTATTTATAATGAATATTCAGCATGTTGTGTTTCCAGGAACTTTGCTAAAAATAGCACTGTATCTTTGTTTGAAAAAATGATGAGCGTAACTGTGAAGAATGACTTTGACGCTTTTCCTTCCTTTTCTTCTGTCTGGTTTGTTAACTCTTTCTCTTATAACACTTCTGCTCACCATCAAAATGCCACCTCCTCAGCAGATAAACCAGAGAATCATGAAGGCACAAACAGGTGGAAAAGTAAGGCTGGAGGGGAGTTCCAGATGTTGTTCCCTCTGCTCTCAGCTTAGTGGTAGGATAAGATATATATGAGGCACCTTTAGCATATTTTCATTTAACCTGTTCATCAAACCTTCAGAAACACTGCAGCTCTACCAGTGCTTAACACTACTTATATGTTTCATCATACATAATCTCCTGCAAATAAGTGATGGACAAATAACTAAATCTGCATAATTACCTTTCAACACTTTTATCCTTACCTCAGTGTCCAGGGTTTACGAAGTCCTCAGCCCTCTTGTTTTATTCAACTAGATTCTCTCTAGTTTGTCATCTCTTTTGTTAAATCAATGTGTATGATTCAGTCTTCCCGATGAGTTGATGAGCGCTTCCCAACAGCAACTTCCATCAGACAATTTATACCTTACCTGAAATGGTTCTGTTTTCCTCCTATACTACTTTGTCCAGGTTATATTCTGCAATTTATATTTGTTATTACAAGGACATGGTTTCCTTTGCCATCATTTTATTTAATTTTATCCTGTTGATAAATTTCCAATTTATTAGAAATTGTCAGTTCTTCTGATTTCTGTTTTTTTTTCTTAGATTTATTTTTTTCCAAAGGGACTCTACCAACAGTCCTTAGAGTCTCTCTAAGCCTACTTTGGGAGCTCATTACCCTTATTACTCGAATTAGCTCTTTTTTCAGAGTTCAGAACTGTGAACTCTACTATGTTGTTCTCCCTTTTACTGCAGTTCCATCCTCAGACTCCTGTTCAATTCCTTTTTATTTTTCATGACAAAATATAAAACCAGATATTTCTATTGTTGTCATTTCCTTTGACTTCTGAAACAGAGAGGAGCTCTCAGCATTTTCCAATTCATTGCAGTTGGCCAAAGGGCTTTCTAAGATATGAATGGCCCAAGTTCAAGGTTTCCTCTGCCTCATCTATAATAAAGAATTGATTGTGGTTAAGAGTCGTCAGATTACAGTGTCAGTCTCCCAGGCATAGTGGATGTTCCACCTAAAGAAACTTAGAGAACAAATCAGTCATTCTGATCTGCTCTGAGACACAGTCCTGTGGCAACTGGGGATGAGAATTTTAGATTTGTGAGACTTTCAGGATCTGTTTGAGTTTCCTCATGAAGTTTCACTGAAACAAAAATTTTCTCATTAAGAGTTTCAGTTTCAAAACAATAGTATTGGTCTCTGTGGGAAGCAGGAACAGGGCAGGGAATCTGAGTCAAAACATTCCTAACCAGAATAATTTTTATTTAAACAGTACAAATCTACCTTCCAGCTACATGCGTCAAAGGTTGGCTTCCACACAAAGAAGAGGAAGTGGAATTGTTGTTATCTTTTTAAGTGCAATGTTGGAGAGCTCATAGAACAGTTCCAATTATGGAATATGGCAGATGTCACCAGAATGTGATGGATTTTTGTTGAATTTTAAAGCTTGAGATGTCTGATTCTCCTTAAGAATGGTGAGCACAGAGGTTGGACAGGCAGGTAGGAAAAAGAAAGGGCACTCTAAGCTATACTGTTTCTAAATTCACTCATTTAAATTAATGCATTTCTCTATCATACTGGCACCTGATTGGACACTGAGAAAGAAAATAACAGTGTACTTTGCTAACTTTGGGTACCATTTATCTGAACCAAAGATACATTCTTATGATTCATGCAGAGATGAAATCTGGTAAACAAAGGCTGCATAAAACCCCCCAGTGTTATTTAAGGCTTAGTGAGGCTTCTGGCTCTAATTTTAGATATGCTACTTCTACTGATGTCTCCATCCCCTCAAACAGTTGTTTTCTGTGCTTCTTTAGGCTTTTGTTTTCAATTGTCATATTTTGTGGGGCAACAGCTACACTGACACCAAGATACTCCTTGCTTGAACCTTAACACGTGCTTAGAGCATGCCAAATGTAAAGATACAGAAGGATACACACAGCTTCAGAAGCCTGCAGCTGAAAAATCACAGAACTAGCATTTTACAGGATATTATGAAAATAAGTGCCTTTATCAAGAAATATGTACAAGGCAAGTCCCTTGGGTTACATTTCACTTTGTTCTAAATGACAAGTTCCCAGATAGCAAACATTTTGTATCTCAAAATGTGGCTGACCTGTAGGGATTTATATAAATTGATATAATCATGGCTGAAAACAATATTTTTTAGTGTTATGTTAACTTGTCTTCTGCTCAGAGAAACTAAATTTCACTAGACAAACTGCATAATTCAAAATTTTTTTATTAATATATGTGTCACTTTTATTCAGTTCACCTGTACGTGAAGCTAAAGTTGATTTATAAGCTTTAGTCTCTATTGAATATGAATAAATCAACTACCTTACACGTCTTTATTTCTGCTGTCTCTCTTGGCTTGTGTTTTTATGAATGATCATATATGTAGAAGTTTGTGTTTGAATACACAGCTCTGAGCTCAGAGAAAAGTGATCCAGAACAGTGAGGGAATGCAGAATGAGGCTGCACCTCGCAGCTCAGCCCTATAGAGCTATAGGAATTGTGACAGCAATATAGAAAGGCACCAATGATGTTATAGATCAATGAAGTTTTGGAGGGGGGAAAAAAACCCCAAAAAACCTAACAAAAAACCCTTCTTCCTTAAGAAGGGAGTAATGTTGCAGGAGAGACTTGAATAACTGTCAAGGATATTGAAAATGGAAACACTTTATGTTTTCCTGTCTGGCTTTATGTGACTTTTGAGAAAGAAAATGCTTTCAAGACAAAGCATTTTCTATAAATGCACTTTATAGTTTTTTTAAAGTTATAAGAAAAATTCCAGAAGACTCAGGAAAATTTTATGAGAGATCTAGTCAAGGAGTCATTGCATAAGGGCACTCTCACCACTTCTCAACTAAAACCATAAGACATTAAAAGATTAGATGCACCCAGTACAGGGTTAAAACTGATCTAAAGCTTCATTAAATTAACCCTGGGCCCAGTGAAATCAATAGCACCTTCACTAACTTCAGCAAAGAGAAAATATTGCCTTTTCAACTTGAACACGGTATAACTATGGTGAATCTTTTCCCTTAAAATTCCACCATAGTTTTAGCACTCAAGCTAGACATCGCTCAAAGTTACTTTCAAGCAAATGTTTGGCAGAAAGATATCTCTGCTCCAACAACCTGTATTTGCAATCATCAAAATCAGTCTGAAATTATCAATGTGCTGGCTGAATATGTCTTAATAGCTGTACATTGAATGAATATCTTTGGTATTTAGGAACTATAATACTAATAGGTTATTTTCTCTTGACAGATTTTCATTGTCTTTAATATACTTCCTTTGATATTTCCAACTACTCTTCTTCATAAAAGAGGTATATATATACAGAAATATTTGATACATTCTCATCATGGTTTAATAGCTCCATAAATGAGTATATTGTATATTTTTATAATTATTTTATCATTTTTCCTCTCCAAGCTTTCAAATAAAGACTGTAACTCGTTACAGTAATATGAGAAGAGTTTGCCAACTAATCAATAAAGTGTGGGATTATTTTTTTACATTATCAAGGACGTTAGTAAGATCTTTTTACAGATAAAAAAGTAAAATTAGCAGCTTCCTTGAAGATTGCTGCCAGTTCACATGTCCTGTGGTACTTTGCACATTTTTCTACCACTGGGGTCTAAAGAAATTCCTTAATCTTTTCTAAAGTAATCAGGTGGCATTTTCATTGTTTCTGTTCATTAGGATCCAAAAACTCTTTATGACATGCTCTTTTCTTAACCTGTGTTATTGGGGAAAAAGTCCCCATCCAGAGAAAAGCACATAACGTTACCTATATGTGGGCAAGTAAAGCACAACAAAGGCCAGAAACAACCCCTTTGTCAAGACTAATTTCCCTGTATCACTGCCCATAATGTCTAATCACTCCTCATCTCCAAATATGTCTCTATGAATCACCCGGGAAAGATATTTTTCATGTCTTACAATATCCTATTAGTATTAGTAATATTAATATATCCTACTACCTAACCCTTTTTCTGTTAAAGACTCCCTAAGAGAATCATTGCTGGTCAAAGTGTTGAATTTTCACAGCCAGATTGTGACTTTCTCATCCTCTGTGAGGAATAGAGCTAGTCCAACCATGCACTGTCCCCCGTTAAATAGACTGTTTTATTTTTCACTCTTTACTTCAGAGAGGTCTTTCTGCCAGGTTTTGAATTTCTGTCTGATATTGTGGACACAATCAGATTCATGTGGAAAATGGCAGACTAGATTATATTTAGGCTGTAAATTGACTGTGAATTATCCAGATGTTAAGTCCCTTTTTATGGTATCTTAAACACCTGCTTATTTTCACAACTAGAATTCTGTAATGTCTTATTGGACAAAATTATTTTTCATAGAAGTCTCTTGTGTTAACAAAAGTTATGTTGCTGTGATTCTTTTGTCTCAAATCAAATACATTCAGAAGCTATTTCAGTTCCTAATGTGATGACTCCCATTAAAATGTGTCAATAATTAGAGATTTATTTTTTTAAAAAAACAAGCAAACAGTTCATATCTTTTTGGAGTATACTGAGCTGGCAGGCTTTTAATGTACCCTGGAATCTCACTGTTCAGTCTCAGAGAGCTGGTTTTGATGTCAGTCATCCCAGATAGGTGAATAGGTATTATCATTTCTATAGATAGGGAAGCAAAGACAAATATAGGGTCTGAGTTGGCACAGTGCAGAATAATGACAGCTTCCACTGCTGTTACTGCTCATCAATTTAAAGATCAAGCTACTTGTGTTGACTGTTAGACAAAGATAAGCTTGTTTTTTAACGAGTTTTGTCCTTCTAAAAAGTCACATGAAAGCTATTAAAGTTAATATAGGAAATACTGTATTTATCTAAATCAGAAACTTCACGGTATAAGTTTAACACTTCCATTAATATCAGGTGAGCATGAATAAAGAAAATTATTTAGTAGTCATTACCATAATTGCAATCTCTGTGGCTCATCAAGGACAAGACAAATGACAGATTTTGGAGCTCTCATCTTCAGGGACCACCTCTTTCTCTTTTATTTTAAACAACTACATCTCTGTCCAAAGTCCTGTGCTTATTTTTGCTGTATCAAATACTCTTTTACCTATTACGGAAAGTAACACAGGCTTCAGCTAACATCTCAAAGATCTATTTCCTTCCATGTCTCCTTTATCACTCAAAGGTTCAATAGGAAACAACAAATACCTTGCAGTGCAGCAAAGCAGTTAACCAGTTACTTAAATCCCAGAGCATCTTATGTACTTACACTTGTACTTAAATGCTTTGCTGAAGAGGGATAGAGTGTTGATCTGAGGCCAGAACACAATGCCTGGGGCCAACAAAGTTATTAGTTTCAGCACCAGAATTAGAGCTTGAGTTCCCTATTCCCCAGCACATATGCAGGTCACTAAACTGTGCTTTATCTCATATTGAAGTGGATTCTACTAATAATAATACTATATGAACTAGGGTAACAAATCAAAAAAAGTAATTGGAGATGGGGGAAATAGTTTCATAATTCAATTTAATGCATCAGCTCTTTTTTCTCCATGAGTAATTTAGATTTCATATGAAAGCAGACAGAGACTAGATTTCACGGATTTTTTTTTTTCTTTTCTCTTGGTTTTATTGCAAGGAAGGTGGAAAGAGAGTGTAGTTGCTTTTGTTTCCACATATCTGTGATAATGATAATTTTTAATTTAATAAAATTAAAGTAGGAGTTTTTCTACAAGAAAAAAGGTCTCTTCACAGAACTTGATGACAAGTGGGTGGAAATTTGTTCATGTACATCATGATGTAGAGATCACACAATTAATTTCTTGATACTTTAAATTTATATACAGTTAACCTCAAGACATTCTCAATAACACCCCCCTCAAAAGAAAAGGTTATTTGTTTCCAGCTGTTGCCTTCTTGGTGTGTCAGACTCTTTTTCTCAAAAAAATGCAAAATAAAATAATATTCTGAGGCATTATAGCCACTGGACTTTAAGAAATGCTTTAGAAATGTTATGAACTCTCCCTCTCAGGATAGCTGCAGAGACTACATTTCAGCTCCATGCCAACAAAAGTGTGCGTGCGCTCACAGACGATGAAGGCAGAGATCAATTATTCAAGGTTGATGTGTCTGATGAAGGATGCTTAAACATCCATCTTCTCATCACCCAGGTGGAGTCTGTGTGCTTTCTCTGTGATGAAGATAGATCAGGCACCGATTCACTAAAGCACTTGCAGGTGTGGATTTGACAGAGCAGGGGGACAAGAAAGAATATAAAGGATTTTTAAAAAAAATCTGTTAAAGATGAAACAAGGTACCTCGTATCACATTCATAAAGAAATGGCTTTTGGATTTTCCATGCAGACTACAGAATTCTTGCTAATAGCTAGTTGCCAAAACAGATGCCCTGATTAATGAGAACAGATGGATTTCTCCAGAGGGTCTGCAGATTTAGACAGTACTTTGACTAAATGAAATGCTAATGATCTGGCACTGTGCTTCTCTGTGTGGATTAGACACCATAATATTTTATTTGTATTTGGTGGAGTTAGAATGATCCCTTTTAGACTTTGTCTATATAAAACTCTAGTATTTTGCATCATGTCCATCTCGCTAAGAGCCACACATACGTGAACCAAATGCATTTGCAGGATTTCACTGCTTGCAAGCTCTTTTAGAAGACTGTACATTTCTTATAGGTTCTTCTCGACGGTTTAGAGGAATATTTGGGGTTTGCATTTTTAAATGCAGTTTCTGAAGGCAAATGAATCACTTGATTAATTTTGGTAAAAAAAAATGAGATTACAAGAAAAACTGCTGTTATATTCAGCACAAGTTTTTTTCCTTGATTTTTTTTACCACAATTTCCAAGTCAAATCAATCCGAAAATTTTGTGCCACAGGTATTTTTTATGGAACTGGTGAGTTTTGTTCCCCAAACCTGCCATTAGTTAATATTTCTGGTACTAAAAAAAATTAAATACATGGGTTTTTTTATTAAAAGGTTAATGAATTCTGCTGTGAAGTAGCTGACTAACCCCCTCTCTCCTTCTGTCATCTAAAAATTTTCTTTAGTGCAATGAAAGGTTTTGTTTTGCTTTGTTTTTATTTTTCTGGTTTGCCAATATGGCTATTTCAAGACAAATCCTCTGTTTGCACAATTCACACCTGCCTAGCTATATCCTTCTGTCATCTTTTTTGTTTCTGCAAAGACTGTGAGGAAAATAATGCAGAGTTCAATCATTCATATGCTTTTTTTTAGGACTAATCTGTCTTCACAGTAAAAAAACCCTCAATAATCTCAAGAGGATCCCTAGCTATTACTTGCTTTAAAGAATCTGCATCTACAGCCTAGGAAATATGTAAGCTGCAAACAGCTGATTTTCAGTTTTAAATAGATGTTTTTGCTAAATATGATTTGTTCCAAAATCATAAAGTAGCAGCAAAACTCCTTTGGGAACTCTTGCAAAAGTACGCACCAGAGGTGGGTGTAAAAATTAGAGACCAGGACTAGAAAGCTGCCAGGACAATATTACAGTATAACAGAAACACAGGAGCTTGAAATGTACAATCATCATAGTGACTGAGGGGGAAATTGGCAACTGACATTTCTTCTAAAAAAATTTTTAATGATTCCTATGTTCAGGTACTGAATACTGGCACAAAGAAAGATGAGTCAATAATAGCCAAAATTGGCAGTAAATTTTGGCCAACAGGGTCTGAAGAGAGATCTCCTAATAGCATGTATCAGTGCTGTAAACTGTGTCCACAGCTCAAAAGTTCCAGCACAGCAGGGATGCCAGAAAAATTGTTGTGTGGTCCCACAGGATAGCCTGGCAAGAGGCACACCGTCTCATTTAGTTCTAGTATCATTGTGCTATCAGTGATTTGCCAACCTATTACTTTCTATAACATTTCTTCAGGAGTATAAAATTTGTGGCAGACTGTCTAATCTATGGTACTACACTGAGGAAGACAGGGCAGCTTAAAATAACTTAAATTTGATGCAGGGTATCTTCAGTTTCCATGATTTAATTAAAGCAGGATAGGAGACCACTTGGAGCAGACATCTCATGATGTCTTCACTTTCGGAATTAATTTTCCATGCCAGCTGTCTTGCCCCTTCTAAATCCATTTCACAGGCACTCCACTTCTGTTCTCCTTTCTTATTCAAAGCACTGTATGCTGTCTTGTCCATGCACTGTACTGAAGTCTTAGTTACACTGACACTATTGCATTCACCAACTATATTTGTACCTGCAAAAATGTATCAGATTTGACAGGTTCTGGATGCTATGAATTCATGGTGATTGACACTAATTATATTTCCTGCCTTCAGTTACTTACTAATCACGTAAGTCTCTTATTCACTTTTCTCCTTCTATGGGGTTGTGTAGGACTTCAGATCTGATGGGAAAAAAACTCAGAATAAGGCAATGTGGGATAATGTTGTTCCAACCAGTAAATAGGCAAAAATACCAAAATCCTGGAGTTAAATGAATGATCTTGCCAAATAGCCAGTGAAACTCCTCTGTTCCTGTCCCTCATAGTAAATATACCAAACAGTCAAAATTTATCTTTAGCTCTTCATTGGAGCTTCCTGGAGTGCTTTAATGTGTATCAGGATGAAGGCTGGTTTTAAGCTTTCAGATAAATTCTAGTTGCAGTGCAGCAAGCTTGCCCACTAGAAAAAGAGGGGATGCAGTTTGAGTCCCATTATATGTAATTCTCTGAATAAAACCACTGAAATTCAAACTCTTTTTGCAGAAATGAAATGTGAGACCCGTTTTTGTAATGCTGCTGAAGACTGTGTGATGCTTAAGCCTCGTTACAGACAATGTGAAGTGACTACATTGTCATAAGTGGGCCCTGTATGTGACAGTGGGGAATGTAAACCACTTTATTTATCTGTAGCACTGAAAAAATGTTAGGAAGTAGGGTTTGTATTTGAACTGAATGGGACCATAAATGCAGCCATCTACGCTGCTTGCTTTGCTGTCTGCCACAAAAAAATAACAATAAATGAGCCCTGACCATATGATATTTATGCTGCATTAACTTCCTGTTAGATTCCACATATATTTCAGGCCAGCAGGATAAGTACTGTGTATCCTTGCCCTCTCTCTACCAAAAGAGTGGGGAAACATCTTCTCTCTGGTTGGAGACCTCAAGCCTAAGCAGTGCTGGAGTCAGACAGTACCATCCCACTGAGACAGCTGGTTTCCCTCTACAAGGCAGCAGGTTTTCACATGGAGGGAGCTCTCCAGAGTGCTCCTGCTGAGTGATGGAGTAGCCTTGGGGCTCTCTCTCACTTCAAATACTTTTGGAAGGAATTTCATCCTCCCTGAATTTATAGAAGTATCTTGTGAGGAAGGGGTACTTTATTAAATTTTCTATAAGAGTACCAGGAGAAAAAAAAGTCATGAAGGGAGAAATGAAACTGCTGAAAAGGAAGGGAGAGATTAAAGTTGTCTACCTTCTGTAGGTTTTGTTTTTGTTTAGGGTTTTGTTTTGCACTCTTCTTCTCATTCTGTTAAATGACTGCCTTGCACTAAACATCTCCTTCGGCAAACTGCAGTAAGAATTATAGAAAAACCTTTAAATTCCCACATGAAACTAAAAAGCACTCTACCAGATCTGATTTATTCTAACATAATCAGTGTTGGCTTCCTTATATGTACAGCTTGCATTGGGTTAAGATAGATGGAGCATTGAATAAAATTTTATAGGATATATTACTCAGGTCTCACTGTATATCAGATTGAGTACAAGCATGAAATCTTTGATTTTGGGATACATTCCAGCAGCTTCTGACACTGGTGGAAAGAATGTTGTGGGCTTTGATGTCTACAAACTCAGCTCAGTCCTTAAAAGAAATGTAGTGAGGGAGAACCAATTCTAATTTCTAAACATTTCCATGATCATAGTTATGTGACAACTTCAAACCAAATTTGTACAGTTTACAAGGAAAAAACATTTTTCTTTTCATTTTGAAAACCCAGCCTGGGATTAGAGACCCAGGTGGATTTTTCCAGCTCATGCATCAGCTTGGAAAAAAAATTACAAACATACAGCAGTTACAGCTTGGCTAACAAGTTTGCAAGTGATGCGTAAGGCAGAATATCTCTCATTCTCAAAAGTTTAATTGGCTCCCTGGGGCAAACTGTCAAGAAAGGAAACCAATAAAACTCTAGATTTGAGATGGCCTAAAAGCAGTTTCAGATCATAGAAAATGTAATCCTCAGCTCTCTGAGTTACCTTATTGGTGCACCTGGAAAGCAGGATTTTACACAATTTGTGAGTGTACAAAAATATTTACTGCTTAACAATCATAATAGGTTTATGGGATTAACATGTTACTAGGTTCAACATTTGTGGGCTTACCTCCTCCTTGTCACTACAGGCACTACAGATGAGCCTTAGGCCAACAGGTAAACTTTAAGGAGACCTTGGGGTAGAACTTTGTTAATTGAAGTAGGCTGATCCTTATTTTTGCCAAGCTGCTATTTTCACTCAGCTTTTTTTTTTGTATCTTTTCTTTTCTCCTCGGGTTCTTATACCTTTTCATGTCAGCATTCATCTCTCAAAACTTTGAGTTACTGACTATTCCCAAATCATTCCTCTGATTGTATGTTTTTTAACTTTACATGATCTTGCTTTACAGATTCTTTAATTTATGGATTGACAATGTTTTTGACAGTAAAACTGAGCCTATGTTATATAACTGACATAGGGTAGGATTCACTCCTGAGAAAGTGCTGAATCTACTTTGTTGTTCTTACTCTTATTCTTACTTATATTCCAGCTTCTACTTCCATAAAGAAAAGGTTCAATACGCAGATTTCTTGAGTACAGTTTCAGTTCAGAAGACCAGATTTATGGTAAAGCTGGAGAGGACTTAATTCAATTCTTTTCACAATGGATCTAAATTGTTTCTGAAAGGGGGAATCAGTTTCATTAAGCCTGGCTGAGGGATGATGCCAAACTATCACTGAAATTGAGATGACTGACAAACAAGGAATTGATGCTGAGGGCCAATGCTGTGTTTTAATCAGAGGACCCACTTGAAAGCTCACTGGCCTCATGAGCACAGTGCTGCCACAGGGCAGGCTGACTGTCACTAGCTTTCTCTACCAGCCAAGGGCTGGCTCCCAGTCCTGCCCATGCTTTGTTCCCTTCCCTGATCAAGAGCTGACTGCAGGCTCTGTAGGACTTGGAGTGGAAGCTGACTTCTGCTTGGAGGTTCTGCCCAGAGCCAACTGGCATGACAGAAGAGCTGAGTATCAATGGTTTGTTACGGCTGAATGACCCTTTTCAGGACCAAGCACCAAGTGTTTGTGTTTTTCCAAACACTGACACTTTCCAAAGCCTTTTTTTCTTGCTAGCTGGCATCTGTTAGTGCCCAGAAGCTTTCCAGATTTACTGACTGGCTGGAGTTAGGCTGCTGCTTCTTGAGTTGCTGCTCTCTTCAACCAGTCCTCGTGGGAAAGAACTTGTGTGTGTACTACTCTACCTGCTATTTATGGAGGTCTGTTGTGGGTTGACCCTGGCCAGATGCTAAATGACCATGAAAATACTCTATAACTCCCCTCCTCAGCTGGACAGGGGAGAGAAAATATAAGGAAAGGTCAAGATAAGGACAGAAAGTGATTACTCACCAATTACAGACTCAACTTTGGGATTTGATTTCTTACCAATCAAATCAGAACTGGATAACAAGAAATAAAAACTAAATCCTAAAAGATCTAGAAGACCTCTTCTGAACAGAGTCCCATTGACTTCAATAGGTTAATAAATCTCTGGAACTTTACTCCATAACTGCTGAAATTAACCTATTAATTCGTCATAATACCTTTTCTGCTGTGTTTCTTACACTTACTCATAATTTTCCTGTTATAACCTCATAAATCCTCCAAAACTCCAATACAATATCAAATTCTCTGCTTGCTACAATTTAAACTTAAACTCAATTACCCCTGTTCCCAGCTTTTTTGGATAGTACAGTCCTATATGGACAAAAAGCCAAGAAAATGTATGGTAATTACAAAGCCTACAGACAGTATATCACCCTGTGCCACAGGCAGTGGCTTAAAAGGTAGTCTGATTTTTTTATAAGTAGCTCATCATTTTATTTGATGACATAAGAAACACAGTAAACTGGATTTTCTGCCAGTAAAATGGGGTGAAACTGTACCCAGTCATAGCACCTGAGAATTTTGCACAGAATTTTTAAAGCTCCCACAGCAGTATATAAATTTATAATTTTTTCTATAATAATGTTCACTGTTACACAGTATGTCTGAAACCAAGCCAACCTTTGTGAGACAGATGGTTCTTATTATTGGAACCAAAATGATTTCCTAAAAAAAATAATATCGCATTCATATTTTCCCAGAAAGGGTCAGTGATGTTATTTTGGGGTTTTTTTGGCTAAGGAAATAAAAATGGGCACATGAAGAAGGAGGGAAGTCTGGGCCAAGTTCTCAAACTGTACTCCCCATTGTACAGCTTTAAACTGGGACACGTATAAACTCTGTATTCATGTAATCTAAATATTGGCCTATATAAAGGCCAAATTTAGAGGTTCAAATTCTTTAAAAATATGTATGTTCTTTTAGCTGCTTTTTCCTTGCCTTGCTGTGGAGAAAGTAGGCACTGTTCAACATCCTACAGACCACAGGAAACTTTGGGTCTTCTCTGTGTGCCTCAGGGTTTGTTGGGGTTTATGTCTGTCTTGCAAACTGCTGATGAATTGAGACATTTCAAGGCCTCCTTCCTTTGTTAGCATGTCATAATGGTTCAGCTAACCTCAAAATTAAAAATCAGTCTCTAGAAGAGATCAGACCAGTGAAACACTTTGAACACGGCAAGGGGTAAGCACAGAATGACACTTGGCAGAAAAATCCACTGTTCCATTTAAGTTTTTGTTTCAATTTGAAAAAACTTCAGGAAAAATCATGGAAGTACAACTCTATCAATTTTAATTTAAAAACAAACAAACAAACAAACAAACATTTAATTTCCAGCATGATGTTCTTGAAAATAGCAAGATATCACAAAGTAATTTAGAACATTAGCAAAATTCTTCTTCCAACAGGTAAAGTGTGCTGGTGCTCTGAGTCCATCTCTCTGAGGTACACAGTGGTACAGAGGGGAAGAGGAGAAACAGATGCTTCTATGTATTGACTACTGGTCATGATACTGATATATCAAATGAAAACTCAAGGCTTACATTCTTTGGAGAAGTGCAGGACCTAGAAGCCATGTTCTATGCTTTGCAGTGATTCAGTTGTCCACCTTTACTATATGCAGAGCCTGGATGATTAATTCCAGCTCTCAGAATAACTTTGTTAATTCAGTGAAGGGAATGTGTTTCCTGTTTTGTGGCATCTCAACAGCCTGATTCTCCAAAGGTAAGTATAATTTGCCTCTTTTGCCTGGTTCATTTCAAGCTACTGGTTCCAGAGAGAGAGAAGGAGCTGAAGAAATACCAAGACAGCTAAAGACCATTTGGAAGTCAGCTTCTTAAAAAGAGTAGGAAAAGGAATTTCCTCCAGGACATGCAGCTTTTGAGTGATGAGTCACATAGGAAAGTGTGCTTTTCCTTCAGAGTAGCTGAATGATAAACACTCACTTTCTTCCATACTATGGGGTCTCCATTTGAGAGCCAATTACAGCAGTGTCAGGATCTCATAGCAGTCAAGACCACAAGTTCATGCATTTGGCTTGAGCTCTTGGGGCTTGGTGGCAGTTGACCTATGAGGAAAACAGTATCTACTTTCATACTGGCCACAAAACTCACAAAAATTTGGTATCATAAATTAGTTGATGGAAAATCTACTATCCAGCTATGTGAGTTGGGGTGATAACATACCTGGTTTTTTTTGGCTACTAGATTTTTGTAAACGCAGATCTATTGAATTCAATTCTCGCTTCCTACTCTCACAAAGAAAGAGGATTTATTTTGGGATGGCACGTGTAATAAGATTTTTGTTCTTGTGCACATTATATTTTTATCTGTTCTTCCTTTGCTGGGTGTGTCAACAATTTATCACTGGTGGAGAAAAAAAAGTTTTATTCTCTATGGCAAAACAGCACAGTTTAGAAAGTAGACTTTTATTCACATTTAGATGAAAGCAATTTTTTTCTTATTTTTGCATATAAAAACTTCTCCTTTACTTCTAGTATAATGGTACAGCTAGCCTCAAAATTAAAAAGCAGTCTGTATCCAGAAGCCTTAGTGCATATATTAAGGAAAGTTTGTGAGAAGCATTGGTAAGAAGGGTCTCTTTGCAAAGTATTTATGCTTTAGGCAAGTTTATAACTTTCAATGCCTTATATTTCTGTACTCAGGAAGAGTTCTGTGACAGAAATATTATCTTTAGAAATTGTTGGTCACCTGCATTACCAGTTGTTTGAGAGACACTGTTTGTTCCCTAACAGAAAATTACAATAACTCCAAAACCTATATAGAAAAGATGAATACATCACAGAATGCAGGTTTCTCTATTGCAAATATAATTTCTGCATTCAAAGTTTACCTGAGCATTTTGCAAACAGAAGTCAGCTGTGACAGCAAGCCAAAAGCACTGTTAATCATCTGATTGTACAGGAAAATCAGGCAGACAGGGACACGATGATTCAGATTGGCACCTTGAGGATTCAGATGTTGCGGGCAAAAACTGTAGCTGGAATAAAGTGAGCTAATGTATCAAACATGAAAATGTATTAGTTAATAATTTACTATCCATAAATAGTACTCTTCCAGGAGCAAAATTATTTGTACCCTGAGATATGAGAATCCATTTTTACGAGCTATTCTTTTACTGAATTATGCAGTCAGAGCAATAACAAAAGCTCAGTTGCAACTAGGCAACTGGGTGTGGATCTTTTTCTTTGAACACCTCTGTAGAATGATGATAGATTCTAGCTGCAGGCCACACTTTCTGTGTCTCCAGAGTCTTGTCTGAAAGGGATCAGCTCCAGCTGCTCAGTCAGGCTTCAGATCACCATTGTACTTGACACATATGTTAAGATGATGAGCTTTGTCCCACAGAGATCATGGTCTATTAAAAAGAAAAAGAATGGAAGCAAAAAATTATCATTTCCTATGTCACCTCACCCAGCAGAAATCGACCTTTTTTTTTAATCCTATTTAAGTCATCCAAATTATACCTTGAAAATGGGTAAAAAGTAGTTTTTCTGATGTCTAAGTGATTTAGGAATGCAAGCCCAACTGGAGGGTCACTTCATAAAGATATTTCTCATCTCTCTAAGATAATAAACAAACCTGGACAATGAAAGTTAATGCTAGTAGAGTCAGAATATTTAGTAGGATATATATTCCTAGATGGTGAATGTAGAAGCGAATTCTGCAGGTGAGCTGCCTTGATTTTTCAAGTGTCCAGGGGTTTCCTTTATTTTAAACTTTGTAGAAACAAAGACCAAGGGGAGAAAAGAGAATTTTTCAAAGAGTGTCAAACATTGAAGTAATGCTGGGGGAGTTATTCTGACTATCATTATCTCAGAAAAAGTCACCCTGACAACCCAGTTATATTTAGTTTTACCTTGATAATCTGGGTTCATGGTTTGATTTTCATCTGGGGAGTCTTTTATCTTTCTGTCATTTTTAAAACCTGTGACTTCTAATTAACAAGATGACTCCTGAAAGCATCAGAAGTACTTCAAATGTCACTGAAACTGCAGGGCTTACACAATTAAATTACCCAAATGTTTGGCCCAGGCAAGAAGGATTATTTCACTGCTCTTTTTAGAACTGATGCAGTTTCATGGTATGTTCACATCTTCACTTTTGTATATAGTCTTGACCTACCTGTGTGATAATGCATGCAAGGAAGGTGTTTCTCCTTCCTCTCAGTGAACTTGGCAAGTGGCAGAAGCCCAAGATGTGTTTAGTTCATAGCCTATTCTGGTTTGATTCCTTGTTTTCCTCCCTCCTTCCTCAAAGCTAGTTATGTCCTAGCAGGCAATCCCAGCTTCAGACAGTAGATCAACGTCTTGAAATCTCCAACTGTTTTAACATCTTGAAAGACCAACAGTTTTAATGTGGTCATTTGAGTCAGGATGATTTCATTTATGTACCTTATGGATGGCAGAGCACTTTAATATATGCTGTTGTTTTTGTACAATGTGGTGAAGAATACAAATAGCTGTTCAAAGAATATACAATAGTCACTGTATCATTATTGAATTATTTACTTTAATCAAATAATAGTACCAGGATATAAGCCAAATTAACAGTGTTCAACAGTGCTTACTATTCACATATCTTAAACATGTAAGCTTAAAAATTGTTCCTGTCTGACTGAGTAATACTCCAAATGGACATCCTTGTACATGCTATAAAACCCACTATATCTGATTTGTGAAAGCCAAACTGTTTCTAATTACAACAAACATTTTCTGAGTCTTTCTTCACATTTCATAGATGTAAAACAGAAGGGCTTATAACTGAAGACTCAGCCAGGAATCTTGATGAAGTGAATGGAGAAAAAGTATTCATAAACTCAAAGCTTATCTCTAAAAACCATCCTGACCAATAGAATTTTAAGCACAGCAAACCTCTGTCCATATTCAACCAGGGTTTAGAGCTGTATTTGGTCCTTTAGGAACTGTTCATCAATCACTTTGGTTCTTCTATTTGTAATCAAAGCAGTTTTGAAGTAATGAAACACCAAAAAGAAAGATCTTTGTCTATAAGATACTATTTTAATCTTGAAAATGCGGATTTCTCGCCTTGCCATATCAAGTGTTATGAGGTTACATCTAGCCAAGTTGTGATAAACTCTTCTCCTGAGTACCTAAGCAGTGAGAGAACTTTACAAGAAGTCTTTTACTGATGAGACAGATTAGAAATTTGTCTGAGATGGCAGGGCAGTAGCCCTAGTGTCAGAAAGGACAGAGTTGCTGATAGTGTAGGGATGAAGATGTAACTAGTTTATAGTGATGTTGAAAAGTATGATGAGTATGATTAATGTGATTATACATGTAATCTTAGTGTGTACTTGACTGGAAGACTAAAACATAATTTATGGTTAACGTCAGGTTCCTTTCTACTAGTGCTTAGCTTCTATTTCTGATGCTTAAACAAAAGAATAGAAACTTCTCTGAACTTTTATGTTACAATTTATTTTGATAAATTTAATCTAAAATAAATTATCATTCAATCCATCTCTAAAATACACACATATTTAAAACTTCTGGAAATCATAAGCTGAAGTTGGAAAAATTATATTAGCCTCCAAATAGTTTTTTTTTAACTTCAGGTGTCCAACAATTTTGACTAGGCCACTAACTTTATATGATGAATTTATACTCCAGTCTTGGATCCAGAAATGCATTGATAATCATTCCTTTGGTGTTAATAAGTTTTGGTCAAAACAACTCTATGCCTCCTTCAGATTTTCTTAATATGAGTAATAAGCTATGCCTATTATTTGTTAAGCAATATTGAAATGGATGATTCAGTCAAACATGAAAAATTCTTACTTTTAATTTAATGGTCATATTTTATTATGATCTGTTGTTTTTAATGTTATTTATTGCACACCATGCTCTAATCATGTTTGCTCACTGAGGTGTCCTTTTTTCTACAATAGGGACAGGGGTTTTTTGGATTTGCTTATAAATGCCTATGAACACTCTTAAAGATTAACCTCAGTCTAAGTGGTTGGTTTTGGGCTTGACCAGGTGGCTACTATGTTCACACATATACTGTCTATGCATAGCTTAATTACAAAAGTGTAATAGTGGGTGTAACAAACTAAGTTGTTTCCATGAGTCCAAAACTCCCAAGTTTTTGTGTTCCCCTAGGGACAGCAGTCCAAGCCTGAGGAAGGATCCATTGGGGCAGGCTTTGAATAAACAGAGAACACAAAACATCTCCTCTTTTAAAGAAAAAGAAAGTATTCATAGATACATCTCAGCACACTAAGAATCTAACTTTTTCATCTTGGTAATTATTGTGGGTGTTAAAGAGTAGAATAGTTTCCTTAAAGAACACTCCCTTATTGACAAATGTGCCTGTCTCGTTCTCCTTGCCTTTTACTCTGCCTTTTCTGCTCTATATAGAGCAGTCTTATGCTTCTGCTTCTTTGTGTGAAAGTCGCGCATTCTCTCCAAAAAAAGGCTCAAGCATCAGCTAAACCTTTACTAAATCGTATGCAAGTTTTTAACCTGGGCTGGTAGCCTTGGGCATTTCTCTAGGTCTGCTATCAGCCCCCTGAGGTACTTATCCTGTTGGGATATGGCTCTCCTGGCAAAGTGCACTCTAAAGGTTAATGCAAAGTTTGGGCACAGCTTAGCTCAGGTCTGATCATCCATACTGCAAGGTCATCTTGCACTGTCACATGTTTTTGCTCTCAGTGCATCTCTACTTGGATATTTCACTGGAATTTCTTTGGTCATATTCCACAGCTCTTACACACAACAAATTCTGTAAAAAAAAGTGTCTTTTCTGAGCACTGTGGGAAACTGAGATTAATCTATTTCAGGTGATTAAACTTCTTGTTGTAGTGTGAATGATCTACAAACAAGATAAACAGCGGTAAGTACCTTTTCTATTTAGGACAAATGGAAAATGTCACTACATCTGTGTGAGAAGGTTTTGTGATTGACTGGAAAGCTTTTGCTGAGATGGCAATGCCTTCATTCTCAGACACTGATCCTTTTGTCAGTTCTCACTACCAGGTAATCCTATGAGAAGCGCTGTTTTGGATTTGTGAGCTTCCCTGTACATTGCGACTTCATGCTGTGGTCTGAACCTCTCTCCAGCAAGACCCTTCCTTGCCATGATAATAATATGTTTTATTTCTTTTGCTGACGTCTGACAGAAGAGAATCTTGCTCCACTGCAATTTGGCAAGCCTACAGGTTGCCAGTTCCATCCACCAGGGAATGGGGACTAGGTGGATGGAGGTGGGCAGTGGTAACCAGGGGCCGTCAGCAGTGCAGCAGGCTCAGTTTCCCTGCTTGAACCTGGCTTCCTGCTAAAGGGTGAAACCTGCAGGTACAACCACTCCCTGCCTCTCATTTCTTCTTTCTTGGCTCAATGGTCCCTCATGAGCACTTTCAGCCACACCCAACTACTAATTGTTCAGTAAATTGTTTTAGTAAAGCTTTAATTATCAGCTTATTAAGATTTTAATTACTAGGAGACTGGCAGAGGCTTAGGTCAGACTACCAATGATGTATTATTTTTTATAATCGTGGAATCTGCTTTCTGTTCATCCAGGAAGAAATCTGTTTACAAGCATGATATTTATAAGGTTTTATTCTTGTTTTAGGCAAGATTTATGTGAAGAATCACAAGGCGCTTCTAACATTTACTATGCAGCCAACTTGGATTAAACCTTGCATGAAAGATTTTATCTCTTGGTTTCCAAATTTGCAGAAGGTCTTATCCAAACTTGTTTTAAGTGTATAAATGCTCAGGCAAATCACTGCCTGTAACACAAAGATAGAATGGCTTAAAAAACATGACCTTACAATGGAAAAACTTATATGTGGAGTACATTGGTGCAAGGAGAAAGAAAATCAGTTTTTGACTTGAATCTACAATGAACAGGAGAAGAAGTAATGAGGCTAAATTGTATCAAAGGAGATTTCGGATAGACATTAGGGAAAACTCTCTAATGGTGGTGATAATTAACTGCTGAAATAGCTTACCTTGAGAGAACACGGGCTCCCCATGGTTACAGCTTTTTAAGATTGAAAAACCATCTCTGAGAACCTGATTATGTTTCCCTGTTCCTAGTTTGCTGCAGGGTAATAGACTACATGCCTTCCTGCAATTCTGCCTGTACCTTTATCAGCATTAGTTTGTGAAGTCAGAATGAGACTATAAATTTAATCAATCATTGTGATTTTATACTCAATTATATGTAGAATTGGTGATTTAGATGCATTTACATAGTGCAAACATTTTGACAGAATGGTGTTCAGGCAAAGCAGATACTGCAGTTCTGAAGTACTTAATAGAATCAAAACTACTGGCTTTTCTTGATTCCTCTCTAGAAAATAATTGCACTGTTTGTTTTATGGATGTTTGGAGATGTGTTTGTAAGGTATTTTGCTGTGAATTGCAGATTTACATGCTTTTTTCCTCTTTAGGCTATGAAAAACATTTTGTGGACTGCCTAGGGCACACTGCTAGAAAACAACTGTGTATACTGTTCTTTCACAAAGACAGAACTTTGGGGCACTGCACTAATAACTCTTAAGTGTATCAGAGAGGTGTCCAAGTGCTCAACAAAACTTTTGAGTGTGGTCTCATCAGTTACATAAAGGAAGGTTCAGATCAGTCAGTAGCTTCCACACTTAGCAGGTTATTTCAACTGCTTTTGTATTCTGTGAATTGGCTAAGTCAGATTGGCTTTTTTTCCTATTTATAGCTCTGGGGAGAAACTGTTGCGCCTGCTCAAATCACACATAAAACTTCACATTTCACAGGAAAAAGTATTTGCTACATAAAAATGTTACCTGCTTCAGAGGACAATGGATTTTTCTGCCAGCAGGGCCTTATGGTTTTGCAAAAGCTACTTTTGGAATCAGCAGATGTGCACATGTGTGTATGTGTCTAAATAATTTATTTGCAGAGGACAATATGGAGCCGTGCTTCAGCAAGGGATCTGTGTGAAGACTAAAGTCCCAGCTGGAACACAAGAGAGAGAATCTTCAGGGGTATGTAAAACGTCAAAGGAAAAGCAAAGACAAGTGGGCAGGCAAAGGAGAGAATGATTGACAGAAGAAAATAGAAGGAAGGAGAGTAGACGGATATGAAAGTAGAACTATAACTGAAATACAGCTTCAAAAACTTATGAAAAGAAGACCAGATGCTCAAATTTGGTGCCAAGAGTTAAAAAAAAAAAAAAAAATCAAGAGTCATGTGACTAAAAATGACAAAAATATAATGCTAAATGGCTTCAAAAGCCAAGTCTGAAGAATGCAGCTCCTTCTGGATATTTTTAGAGTGTTTCTAGAAACCCTCTCTCATCAACAAATGTGAGAAACTCAGAGGAATGTTGAACCAACTACAGAGAAGTGAGATAGGAGCTAGAGCTGCCAGTGCAAAAGAGAGTTTATAGTGATCAGGAATGGTTGCAACATTGGCAACTCTTCTTCATAGGACAATGATAAGAAAATCATGACTCCTGGAAATTGCTGAGGATATAATCAGGCCTGGAGCACGAATTGCTATTATTAAAGAAAATAATGTTTATAACTATGAGCTGTAAAAAGTAGCCAACTAAATAAAAAAAAATTAACCAAACTAAACCAAAAACCAACAACAAACAAACAAAAAACACGACAGGAGAAAAAGTCCTAAATAGCTCCAGGGTAGCCAGGCTGTAGACTCTTGTACCCTAAATATACTAACAGACACATTTAGCTCCATTATGACCACAATTTGTGTTATTTGCATGGGTTTCAATGGAATTACTTACAGCCATGAGAATGGCTCTCTAATGGTGATCTGAACTCAAGGGAATCCCTGGTCATAGCATAAATTTTTTTCTAGCAAGCCTTGAGAAAACTGGTTTATTTTTTTCGGCAGATAAAGAGTTTAATATTGAAATCTCAGAGCTGTTTGTTTATTCTGGATAGATTGTTTCTATCCAGAGGCAGCATAAAATGTTAATGAGCATATCTCTTATTTTCTCAGTAGAATAGGAAGCAGGGATTTAGGCAGCTAATTTATTGTCACTTACACCAGCATGCAAATGAAACTGGCCTTCTCTGAACCTAAAGTAAGAAATATCCTCAGAAAAAAAATGTGAATAAAAATAAAACCAAAACTACATTCCTATTACATCTGTGATTCTCCTCCAACGAGCCTCTTATTTGAAAAGTAATATGTTTCCTGCACATAGTTTCAGGAACATTGATGTTTCTTCTTTCTGGATGTCTGGCTTGGATAGGTGTGAGACATAGATGGCAGATACAAACATCATGAAGGATAGTTGGTGCTAGACCTTCCAGACTGTGGCTGCAGAGTGTGCAGGGGCTTGCCACTGCTGGCTTGGCAGCTACAAGGAGAGACACAGTCCGCTGTCAGTGGGACACTCCAGTACATAAATGCTGAAGTGGCTTGCCAGAACTAAGCAGAAAATGAAATTTTGGTGTAGGAGATAATTGAAAAATGGAGAAACTGCTGTAGGAACTGAGAAAAAGACCTGAAGAGGGTTGCAGAAGGAGGGAACATGAAAGCAAAGGAGATTGGTAAGGGAGAAGGGGCAAAGAAAAAGGGAAAGAATATTTAATCCACCTAATTATCTTACAGCATAAAGGTACCAAAAAGGACTGATGTAAAGTGCTCACAGTAGCACAGAGTGTAGCAGGAGACTAGAAAGTAATAGGATTTTTCCAACATGTAATATAGATCAAATGTTAATGATGCTGAGGAGGAATTTGTTTTGAAGGATAGGCTGTGATATCTGCCAGAACTTTAGTATGTCTACTGGGAAATTTAACCCACAAGTGGCATCAGGCAGCAACTGCTGAAGATTTAAGAATTTTATCAGGAATCTGAGACTGAATAAGACATCTGAAGTGATGCAAATATGAGGTCTCTTTTAGTTATATTACTGATCTCTACTACAATGAAAATCCCCTGTTAAAAATATAGTTAAGCAAGAGAGCATCAAACCCAGTAAAGCCTCAGTATTGCCTTCATATTCTTCTGCACTGTTTCCAACTGCTCCTCTGGCCCACCACAGCTTATGTTTGGTGGACTCCCAGGTTATACTGGACTCTCAAATCCTGTCTCCAACTCAGGCTAACGAGAGAGAAGGAAGGAGATACTCATAGCAGTGGTTTTCTGTAGAAGCTGTAAAAGCATCTTGAACTAGAACTAAAATATTATTTTGTCACATCTGTCTTACAGATGCCTGGTCTTTATCCATCCAAGTTGTAGGAGTTGACTCTGGGGAAGCTCTGTGTGAATGTTCAAGGTCAGCCAGGCCTTGTATAAATTATGGCACAGATTTCTCTCAATTCATAACCCAGCTGAATGACAGATGTTCTTTCTTCGCTTAACAGTACGTTAGGTCATAGGCTAAAGGAGGAATGAAATGTGTCCATCAGGTACTTCTATTCCCTCCCTTCCTGCCATTGGTAGTCCCCACTAGGACTCTTTTCCTCCCTTAGTCTTTGTATAGCCCAAAGTAGCTCTAGGTCATAGGAGAGGGCAGCAGGAAATCCTGAAATAAGTTGCATACATGCAAAATCCTATGTCTGCATTAAACACAAAACTTTATACAAAGAGATATAATAGGAAGTCTGCTCACTCTGTGTGGATATTTCGACACATCTGGTTTTCTGCAAAGCAAAAAAAATTGTTAAGTATGAGAGAGTAATTCAATTTCCCCATTCTCAGTTTCTCCCATTATGTGTGTAATTAATATTTCATTTGTTAATTATCAAAGGCATTTACAAAGTTTTTTATCTTAAGAACATCAGAAAGATATAGTATGAAGCAATGTGACTTCTGTGTCCCGATGTAGTGTTAATTTATTTTGTCTATTCAAAACTCTTCTACAAAACAAATTAATCTGTACTGAAGAAGACATTTGCTAAATTATATAATGAAAAATACAATGAGCCTTGTTCATAATTCCTATTTTGTATTTACTTTTATTCCTAATTGGGTAGTTCAATGTTAAATAATTGAGGGATACTTTTTAGAAAACAAATGGTGATGGAGTCAGTTGTTTCTTTGATGTCTCCTCATTACTTTAGTAAGCATGTTTCTACACCCAGGAGGACCTAAGAGTAACATTTGCCTTTGCTAACTTTTTGACACCTCTTTTATTCACCATTAAACCTGAAATGTGCCATTTTTAATGTTCTGCTCCTGGCCAATCTCAAAGGATTGGCTTAGGCTAAAATGTAGGTCTTGTAGCAGCCTCCTCTCTGGCTTGTTTGCTCAGCCCTTCTCTGGTGCCTCTGCACGGACATCCTCAAGCCAATCAACAGCAAAAATCCTTGTGAGTTTTCATGACAAACCAAGCAGCTTCAGTGCTGCAGTGCATTGGCATGAAACAACTCTTCCTGCTGTGGTAGTTGGCTTGTCAAACCGACTCTCTGTGTCTCTACATGCCACTACCTGGTTCACTGTTTGCAGTAAGAGACTTAAATTTATGGTGGAGGAAACCATTTTTTATAGCGGGATCAGAACATGTTTTTGAACGTACTTTAAGGTCTTGTGGCTATAACAGCCCACATATTTCACTGAGATTAAATGAAAACTATAGTATTACTTTATACTGCCTTGAGGGTTTGTTTTTTAATCTGCAATTTGTATAATTGTTATAGAGAATAGGGTTGAATAAATCATAATAGGAAATGTAACTAAAGATATTATCCCAGCAGTAGGCCAAGCATGTTGCATTTTAAGACACCAGGGATTTCCACATGGATCATGTGCATATGGTAAGAAGGATGAAAATCAACATTTATAGTAAGGCATTATAATTTTTTCTTCTCATAAACTGCTGTTTGTTGCAGATCTGAGATAATGATATAACCTTATACTTGGATGGCACAGAATACTTGTTGGCATATTTAATCAAAAATCATTGATTTCTATGGAATGACTGAAATTGTTTTATCACTTTCTAAAAAAAAAGTCTTTTGTAAAAGTGTTGTAGTGTTAGCTGAATACAGAAGAGCTATTACAGATCATTTAGATCTGTATACATAAATAAACATGAAAGCAAAAAAAAATTTCAAAACTTGGCAAGAATTTTCTCTAGTTGTGGGCCATTTTCAGTTTTAGAATGAAAATAGAAAGTTTCTGAG